>NW_023604861.1:82098257-83380878 GCF_014898055.3 Talpa occidentalis | reverse complement strand
AAAAAAAATCAAATATTGGGGAATAAATCTAACAAAAGAGTAAAGGACCTATACAAAGAAAACTATAAACACTGTTAAAGAAAAGAAGAAGACACAAAGAAATGGAAAGACATCCCCTGCTCATGGATTGGAAGAATAAACATTATTAAAATGGCCATCCTACCAAAAGCAATATACAGATTCAATGCTATTCCAATCAAAATCTCAATGGCATTCTTCAAAGAAATAGAACAATTATTGATGAAATTCATATGGAATCACCAAAAACCCCGAATAAGCCAAAGCTCTACTGAAAAAAAAAGAAGGAAATGGAGGCATCACACTCCCAGACTTCAAACTATACTACAAAGCCATAATCATCAAAACTGCATGGTATTGGAACAAGAACAGACATACAGACCAATGGAATCGAATAGAAAATCCAGAAATAAAACCCACAGATTTATGGTCAACTAATCTTTGACAAAGGAGCGAAGACTATGCATTGGAGCAAAGAAAGTTTGTCAATAAATGGTGCTGGGAAAAACTGGGTCGCTACATGCAAAAGAATGAAGCTTGACCACTACCTCACACCATACACAAAAATCAACTCAAAATGGATTAAAGAACTAGACATAAGACATGAAACCATAAAATACATAGAAGGAAATATAGGCGAAACACTACGGGATTTGCACATCAAAGACATCTTTACAGACACATCACCCAAAGCAGTGATAGTGAAGAGAAAGATAAACAGCTGGGACTACATCAAATTAAAGAGCTTCTGCACAGCAAAAGAGACAATAACAAAAACAAAGAGAAACCCCACCAACTGGGAGAACATTTTTGCACCCAACACTAATGATAAGGGACTGATCACAAAAATCTGCAAAGAGCTGATGAGACTCAGCAACAAAGAAAATAATCCAGTCAAAAAAATGGGCAGAAGAGCTAAAAAGAAACTTCTCTGAAGAGGAAATGCAAATGGCCAACAGACATATGAAAAAATGTTCAACATCACTTGTAATCAGGGAAATGCAAATCAAAACTACCATGAGATACCATCTCACACCAGTGAGAATGGCACATATTAAAAAAACTAGTAACAACAAATGTTGGCGAGGATTGGAGAAAAAGGAACTCTTGTGCACTGTTGGTGGGAGTGCAAACTGGTCCAACCACTATGGAGAGCTGTGTGGAGATTTCTGGACCTACTAAACATAGAGCTTCCATATGATCCAGCAATTCCACTCCTAGGTATTTACCCAAAGGACACAGAAACATCAATTCCAAAGAGCACCTGCACTCCTATGTTTATAGCAGCACTGTTTACAATAGCTAAGCTTTGGAAACAACCCAAATGCCCAAAAGTAGATGACTGGATCAAGAAGATGTGGTACATATATACCATGGAATATTACTCAGCATTCAAAAAAGATAAACACATGCAATTTGCAGCAACATGGATGGCGCTGGAAGGGATCATGCTCAGCGAAATAAGCCAAAAAGAAAAAGAAAAATACCGGATGGTCTCACTCATAGCAGGAATCTAGAAAACTTAAATAAGGGACCAGGAAAATGAATATAAGAAAGTGAAAATCAAAATCAACAAAAAAACTATGAACCAGAGACACTTTTTGGGGGGTGGGGGGGGGCGGGAGGGAAGGATTGGGGTCAGAATGGGGCGTTTGCAATTGTATGGGGGAATATAAAAATAAAATTTAATTAAAAAAAAAAAAAAAAAAAAAAAAAAGAAAACCCCCCTTCATTGTGTTTTTTTTTTTTTTCTCTCCATGGGTCTTACTGCATCACCAGAAATCCCGGTTCCTTGGTAGATGGGAAAGTGAGGAAGCTGTGCTTCTGCTTAGGCCCCAGTCATGTGTTTGGCATAGTGGAGGCATGGGCCTGGGGGCAGAGCTGCTGGGGTCCCTAGGGAAGCCCTTGAACAGTGCAGAGCCCAGGGGACAGGGAGGAAAGTGACATTTCCGGAACAGAACAAGGCTTTCCTCCTCCCCGTTTCTTAGCTTTCTCCTGGCAGGTGGGCAGCAGGAGTTGGGTATGGGCAGTGTCCTGTTGATTTTGGCCTCTGTGCCCGGGCAGGAGCATGACAACAGGCCCAGTGTTTCCCATGTGCCTTACCCAGGGCCTGATGTGCTCTTGACTATGCCCAGTGTTCATGGCCTCTTGGGGCTGAGGTAAGAAGGATTCTGTATAGGGGAGGCATGGAAGCCAAGCTGTGAGGTGGCTGAGCAGCAGTCTCCCCTGCATGCCCTGAGGGCAGCACTGGGCTAGGATTCCCTCAGTATGTCCTCCGTCCTCCTGAGAAGAATTCTGGGAGCACTTGGGGCTTAAGGAAAGTGCTACCTGATGAGTTGTGTGGATTTAAATAAGTTAATCCATAGAAAGTGCTTAGACTAGCACCCAGGAGATAGGAGGGGTGTATAAGTATCTGCACTTGTTATGCCAAGCCAGGCCACGGGCAGTGTAGGAGGGGCTGCACGGAGAGGGACTTAGGACAGAAAAGGCACGCCAGGGGTTACTCAAGAGTCACCATTTGGACAACAGAGTGAGGGGAGTAGAAGGAGAGAAGCTACAAAACTAAGAGTGGCTTGGCCACTGGGTGGGCCCTGCAGGACATTCTGGAACATGCTGCCCAGAGTGAGACAACTGCCCCTCCTCAGAGTTCTCTGATTGGGTTCTGGGTGGATTTCCTGACACAGTAGCTCCCTCTGCAGCCCGCCGGTTCTCTCAGTTGCTGTCCCTATGAGGGGCCTGTGGCCACAGCTCTACCCAGGAGTCAGTTGGGTACTCAAGGTGGCTCCCAGTAGTCCTGAGGCTGCTGACATTTTGGTGAGTGGGCCGTTGGGTACCCACCTGTCTGGTTGAAAAGAGGCCTTTCAGCTCAACCATGGCGGCAGCACCTATTGTTGCTGGCTGATGCTTTAGGCTTAGCACACAATCCACGGACCACAATGGCTGCCTGCCCCTAGGCCCACAGGAGGGAGGGAGCCAGCCACCCAAGGAGGAGCCATGGGCAGTATCTTCTCAGCTTCCTTGCTGTGAGAAGAATTCAGTTCAGCAGAATGTGATGTCTTTGGGAAGAACTAAGAGATTGGAGAAGACAAAAGGATCTGTCCTTTTGAGGAATTGTTACCACCTTCAAGGAGAGAACCTCAGATATTTTAAGAGGTTTGGGTGTATCTTTATAAAAAGGCAAGGAATGGACACAACAAGGAAATTCAGTTGGTGCTTCCTTGAGAAGGTGGAGGGAGGGAGAGGGTGGGAAGGCGGGGAGAGGGAGGAGAGAGAAGTCGTACCTTCCTGGGCTCTGCACAGTCTTCCTTTGTGGGTCCCACCCCAGAGTATATAAAAGAATTAAAAGGCACCCACATCCCACATTAAATAGAATTATTTTGCCATAAAATACTTGGAAAGAATTTTTATAATTTTGCTTTTGAAATTATTGGCTGAAGTTTACTCATTTGGTTATGTTTGGCTCCAACTTCCCAGCCATCCTCACACATCCTCAGGAGTCTGTACAAGGTGAGAAAATCAAAGGTACAAATTGTTTGCAAATGGGAGGAAATTTTCATGAGTACCGAATTGGACAATTACTGATGTTTGAACGAATTCATTAAAAATTTACTATTTCCAATTTTGTTCCTTTGTATTTATTTCTCCCAGGTTGCAGCATTTTGATAGGTAGAACTCATAGGTCCCAAATACTTTCTTTTGCAGGGTTGGCTTTACTGAGAAGAGTTTACAGTGAAGCAGTCTGAGGAGGGGTAGGAGAGGCCCAAGTTCCCTAGGGAGGCTGCCTCACCTGCAGGCTAGACCTCCCTCTCGGACTGGGCTTCCTCCAGCTGCCCTGACCATTGTTAGTCCAGAGATGCCTCCCAACCCCACTGCACCAGGCAAGCCACAGGCCTGGGGGAGAGGTGCCTGCCTGGGGGTCTGGGAGAGTGCACCTTGAAAGTCCCAGGTCCATCTGTCATACCCAGTTGTGGGGATGGGGTTATGAGAACCTCATCCCAGTCTGGGGGACATCTGAGGCCACCTGGGCCAGGCCCAGGAGCCTGCACTTTGTAACTTGAATTCCTTGTAACTGTCACTGGGGGGATAGAGGTGGGAGCAGAAAGCCACTTGATGGACTTCTGCTTTCAGTCACTACAGAGGTTTTATGATCTGAGAGGTGAATTGGGGAGCAGCCACAGACTATTTCATCTTGATACCAACACACTGAATGAAAATGCAGACGAACTGTGTGGGTTTGGATTTTTTATTTAAAAGAAAGAAAGAAAGAAAGAAAACTCAGAGCTCACTTCAGGTAATGGCACAGGAGGGAAGTGGTCCCTGCCAGCTCCTCCTTCCTAGAGGAAATCTTGCCGTTCAGCTGAAATGACCCCAAGAGATCCTGTCCTTGGGACGTGAAGTAGGGCCAGAAGTTCTGCTGTGGGTTTGTCTGCGGGGTGCAGGCTGCTCCTAATACCACCCACCCACTGCTGACGGCTGGGGCTCCGTCACTGGCAGAGCACAGCTGAGGGGAGCCACCTTAGTAAATGAGGTGTTGTGATTGATGGGGTCAATTCTGAGTGTCAGGATGATGAATGGGCTGTGGGTGGGCCTAACCGCAGGATGGGGTCCATGACGGGGCCACACCCAGCAGAGCGCTGGCACAGGGACTTGTGCTAACACAAGGTAGAGGCATCAGAGGTTGAACTAATGGTCTTCGATATAAAGTCAGCATTGTGGAGCGGGGGTGGGGTGGCCAGTGGAGGACTGGATGTTTGTCAACTATTTTCTGAGGTGCTGGAATACACGAATGGATCCTGGATTTGTAGTAGCTTGAACACCACTTTTCCAAGCTCTGTTCTCAAACGCCATACCTCCCACTGCATCCCACACTGAGTGGGCGGGTAGTCAAAGCACACCACCTGGGCCTTCCTGGTGGCCCAAAGGGTTAAGACACAAACCTATGAAGTTGTCCGCAGTCACTGAAGCATGAGCTCGATTCTGGCAGGCCAGGGAGCAGCGCACATGGCTCAGCAGACCTCTCTTTTGTTGCCCGCTGCTCCCCTCATCAGTGCACTTTGGTCAATCTGCCTGTTCTGTTCCCCATTCTGTCTCTGGTGAATCCTCTCACCACCACCCCCACACCTCTGGCCTGTACCCCAGCTTTTGTATGCATAAATAAATAAATCTTTAAAAAAAAGCATGCCAAGAGCTTCTCTCTTCTGAAAATAGGGAAAAGCTTTGGAATTTCAGAGGCTTCTCTCTGCGGTGCTTAGTTGCTCACACGTGTGTGGGTCTAGTATGGATGTTTCTGGTTGGAGGGTGACTGTTCATCAGGTGGTGATTCAGGTATGCTGGCTTCTTGCCTCTTTGGCTCCATCATCCCTCAAGACCTCTCCCCATGACTGGTGGTAGGTGGTTTGTGGAGAAGGTAAACCCCCTTTGGAATACACATCCCACTGGTGAGAGTTAGTTACGCGGCATGTAGCACATCTGGAGGAGAAGGGACAGTGCCTGAGCAAGCGGGAAGTTAATTCCTAAGAAAAAATTTCTGTCTGTAGAGGCTGAAAGTTAATTCCTAGGAAAAAAAAAAAAACTCTCTGTAGAGGCTATACTGTGGAGATCTTCCTCCTCATCTGAATACTTAACACACAGGATGTTTTGCACAGTCACATCTCTCAGGACTTTGCATATTTTATGTCATTCTCACCATCCTATGAGTAGATCCTCCTCTTTCATCACTTCTAAGATGACTTTTTTGCTTTCTTTTTAAGCGGTAGCCTCTCTGAAATCAGAATACAGTCCGTGACATGGCTTGGTCACCGTTAGTCAGGCAGCAGTCATGGTGTCTGTGTGCCGAAAACCTTCCTCTGACACTTTCTAGAAAGACCAGGGGAGTCCTAGTAGCCATAGATTTGGAAACAACGTCCAGAGAGGCTTTGTAACTTGCCTAAAATCACACAATGAGAAGTGGGACAGACGTTTGAAGCCTGCATTTCCCTTTCCTCTGCTTGGCAGGAAAATGCAAGTCTTGCAAGAAAAAAAAAATTGTAATGTCTTGCAAGACTAGCCATGTTTACCAACTTTTGTCTCTCAGGCCCCTCATTGGGGGCTAAAGTGGTTCTTGACCATCTGTAGAGGGTTGGTGAAGGGGAAGCACTTCTCCAATTATAAGAACAGCACCCCCAAACTGGCAGAAGCCAGGTCCAGGCTGGAGTGATGGGGCTGTAGTTACAAGGACATCTGCAGAAGCCAGGCCATTGGCCACATTCTTGCCTGGCTGATAATTTAATCTCTCAAAAAAGCAACAAACGGAACTGACAAGATACACCAAATTCTGATCAACTAAGAGCCACATGGCAGCAAAATGAATGTCACAGGGCCTGGGAAGAGGACTTAATCATCCTGGCATCCACAATGGCACAGGAAGGGAGCGGTGGGCAAAATCACTTGTGCAGGATGGACCTTAAGACAGCAGTCTGTTTTCAAACAGAGAACACATAGAGGCCCAGATGACTCAAAAGATCAATGTGGCCCCATGAAAAACCCTAAACAGAAAAAGAAAAACAAAAATTATCACTACTAACAGGGAACAAAGAATACGTTGGTGGGAGAAGGGGGCTCGGCATAGAGCCAAGAACAAAAGCTACCCCCTCCCAAATTGCCTAAGACCAGATGGTATAAAGCATGCCTTGACCCTCCCGCTAGAAAGTGTTCAAGCTTGAAAGAGCCTTTGATGCTCTAGATGGCGAACCCGCCCCTCCTAAAAATATGCCTTCTGCTTTGGAAGGTGAGCAAGTGTCCTTGGAGCCGTCCACATGTGGGGGTTGCCAGCGGAGCCTCTATAAGGCCAGGTGAGTTGGGTTTCTGGCTCTGGGAGAAACTGCCAAAAAACCCCTTGATGAGAGGAGAAAAGATGGATAAAGATGCTCCTATTTCAAGATGGAGTTTGGAAACCAGAGACGGCGAGGTCAATCTCCAGCAATAGCAGGGAGCAGGTTTTTGCAATTATAAACCATTAGCAGAGCTGGAGCAGACCCATCCTGTGCAGAACCAGGTTCCTCGGGCCCCACCTGGGTCCCCCACAGACTCTGTTGCAGGATGCCCCCCCACCAGCTTTGCGCACATGCACACCACCTGATGGTCCACTCGCTCCCACTTCCCACAGGACTTCTCCGTGATGGGGGGGGCAGCAGGGCCCCCCCCGCCCAGGAACCTCCTAGGTGCCCTCACATCAGAACCCAGGAGGCCCCCAAGGGCTGAAAGTGCTCAACTTTCCCACAGAGAGGGAGACCCCAAGTGCATTTCATATGACTTCTGCAGCTCCGTGGGATCCAGTGACCCCCTAAGTAAAATAAAGGGTGGAGGCCAGCCTCTCCTCCTCCCACCTCCCCCATTCATTCCCCGTCTGCCCCTCCAGCAACGTTCCTCATTAAAATGCCTTCACTTAACTTTCATCTAGGAAGCCACTTTCTGTATTATTGAAAGTGTGGAAAATGGAAAATCATGGATGGTGCTGTCCCCCAACGCAGCTTCTACAACATTTGGGTGGCCCTCAAGCGTGCACATTATTTTACGCATTTACCCCCCTGGGGTGCACATAATTTTCTAGCTTGTTTTTTTGAGTTCACATTATATGTAAGTGTTTCCCCCCCTACCCTGTCACCACATATGTTTTTAAAAAATAATTATTGTTTTAATGGTGCACATGCCGTTCTACGGAGAACACGCACCATAACTGACTGTGCTGTTCCCCTGCATCTGGACTCTTAAATGGAGTGGTGAACATTGTGGCAGGGTTACTAGGTCTAAGAATCCTCATAGTTCTTGCTACATATTGATAAAATAAAAAAAAAATGTCTTTGGCAACCTATAAAAGAAAGTGGAGATGCCTAGGAGACAGCACTACTCTGCAAATAGCGAATAATACCTGGCTGAACTCATTCTCCCTCCTGGCGTGGGTACCAGGGACCAGAAGACATCTGTGTACTTCACTGCTTCAGCCTGCAGCAGACTCCGGTCATATTTTATGGGCAAAATGGGTGAGAAGACAGATAGGATCACCACCCAGTTACATTAATTAAAAAGTTAACATCCACACTCAGGGAGGTCTCGGGTGGTCTCCTGGCTCAGCATTTTTGTCATGAACACGCATGAAGACACAGAGTGCCTTTGTGTCACAACTGTGGATGAAGCAACTCTAAGAGGGATGAATAATACATTGAGTTAAAAAACCTAATATTTGAATCGATCTTGAGAAGTTCGAAGGATGGACTATAACTCAGCAGGATGAAATGTTACATAAGGCATTTAGTTCAAAAAATCAACTGCATATGCACAGGATGGGGAAGCCCTGCCTTACTTAATAGCTGTTCATGTGAAACAGACCCAGAGACTACAGTTGACCTCAAGCTCAATATGAATCATCTGTGCAGTGTGGCTGCCAGAGAGACTAATATAATCTTGGGCCACGTTAAGAGAAGTATAATATTAAGACCAGGGGAGGGGGCGTTCCCACCAGGGTCTGATTAGTCAGACCACACTGGGAACATCAAGTCAAGTTCTCTAAGTCCATTTCTCAGTGGAACATTGACAAATCCATTCCTTTGTAAAGCATTTATTGAATGCCTACTGCATGCCCAACACCATGCTCGGTGCAAAAGATACACAGACAAATGAGACATGGTCTCTGTACATACAGAGCTTACAGTCGAGTAGAATAAAAAATGGGTGTTTTGTATTTCACATAATATAGCATGTAAATAATTTTAAAAAGCAATACATATCAAGTGAAATAAATTCTGTCAGATGGGCTTTGGATCCTGTAAATGTTTTCAATCACATAAATAACATACACTTGTGAAAAGAGAGAAAGAGAAAGAGAGGAAGGGTGAGAGGGAACCATGGGGGTTTCCATTTGAAGGGGAATGTCAGTAGAGACTCCCTCTCCTCCACCACCCCTCCCAAGTCTGTCTTCCGTGATTTATTTTTTTTAAAGATTTTATTTATTTATTTATCTTTGCATAGAAGAACTGGGGTGTAGACCAGAGGTGGAGGGGATGGAGGATTCACCAGAGACAGAGTGGGGAGCAGAACAGGTGGATCTACTGAAATACACTGCTAAGGGGAGCAGTGGGTAAGACAGGAAAGGTCTGCTGTGCCATGTGGGTTAGCTCCCTGGCTGGGGATCAAACTCAGGCCATCTCGGTGAGCAGTTGCAATGGTAGCACTGAGCCTTAACCCCTAGGGCACCAGGGAGGCCCCTTCTTTTGTGATTTTTTGCCTCAGTTCCCTTCACCCAATCCTGTTTGGGCCAATGATCAGGTTGCAGCTGGTTCTCACTCTGACTTTGAACTGAAGCACCCTTGGAATTCAGGTATTGTTTGCAGTGGTCAGTTTGCTAAAATGGCCCTCAGTGGTCAATCCTTTGTGAATGCCTTCCTGTATAGTAGAGGTTGGAAAGCTAAAAACTACATTTCCTAAACTCCCCAAAAACTATGATTTTAGATGCAGATTTGCTTTGCCAACTGGACATTGGATTCAGAAGGTGGAATGGCAGCAAGGGTTATATTCCCACTTTTTCAGCTCTTGCTTCACACAAGCATGTAGCAGTGTCTGTTGCTGTCCTTCAGGAGGGCCTACCTACACTGTGCTCAGTAACAAACAGCCTCCATCTCAACATGGATGGCCAGGGCTACTGGTCCATGTTCCCCCACTTGGGGACCAGGCTAGAAAAGAGACTATCATGTGGAATGTCATGCTTCACTGTAACAAGTAAAAGAGAGAATATAGAAAACTAGAGAGTAGCACTGGGTGCTTCCACAAGGAAATGACATTTTCTTTAATGGGAGACATAGTCACTTAATGCCAGGGTCGGCGGGGGGGGGGGGGGGGGGGGGGAAGGGGGCGGCAGAGAAGGCCAGACCAACGCTATGCCTCTAGGAGAACTGGGAACACCTGGTAAAAACCTCCACCACCTCTGAATACTGAGGTGGAGTTAGGGTGTGGACATGGGAGACTTTTTGGTCCAAATCCTACAGTTGCTTCTGGAGTCCTGGTCGTTTGGCTCATGGCAGACTAACGGTCCCTGGCCACATCCAGAAACTATTTCCCAAAAGTTCAGCCTTGGTGCTGCTCCGTCAGCCCCTGCAGGGTTTTTTAATCACCTAATTTCTGTGTTTAGTCTTTCAGCTCGAAACAGATTTGGTGTCTTCTGCAACAGCAGTCTGATTGGCACCTCGCCCTGGGCACCTGCCCTGGGCTCTCCAAGACCACTATCCTCAGCACCACCTTTACTCGGCCCTGAATACAGTCCTAAGAGGTTGGCGGGCCAGGTATCATCAACTCCTTGTCTACTGAGGAAAACAAGAGGTTTGCAGAATTCAAATGAGTTATCCAAGGTCGCAGAATCAGACTAAGCCAAGTTCAGGGTCACAAACCCAGTTCTCCTGGCAGTTTGTAATCTGCTTGCTCCACTGAAGCACACATCTAAACATGGGTAGCAACACATCACAGGGAAGTGACCATGGAGATCTAGATACAATGTCTTAAAAATAAAACTAAAGACAGTTTTGGATGGTGGTGGGCAAAAGAGTGGAATCAAGAACTTAAAGGGGGTACTGAGCAGGTTGCATTTTCCAAAATACGGTCACAGCAGTATTGCTGATCCCACATACTCTTCCTGCACCTTGTTGCTACCCCGTCGGGCAGTGGAGTCTATTTTCCATCCCCCATGAACCCAGACAGGATGTCATGACTGTCCTGCAGAGTGGAATGTGATTACTGTGGTCCTACGTGGCCATTGAGCTGGGCCATAGAAGTTGATTGAGCTTTTGTTAGATAACTTCATTTGTTGGATTGAGAGTTTCCAGATAACTGCTCCCTGGTGTTGCTGAGTTCTGAAAGTACAGATGTGACTAAGACCATTCCTCAACCCAGGCTGCTTGCATTCCTACAGAGGAGATGTAGGGGCAATGAGAGCATCGTCATCTGCTGACTACTAAAGCTGGAGCTATAGGGAGGACACAAAAGAAGTTCAACTTGCTCTGCCTGGGCAAGGCAATAAAAGGCTCACTGAGAAAACAAGTACATGGTCTCTTAGGCTGAATAGGAATTCGGTGCAAAGGGAGAGTGATGAAGATGCTGACTGAGGGAACAGCAAATACAAGGACATGGAGGTGTGACTTCATGGCACATCCAGAAAACAGACAGAGCCTTTCAGTGGTCTTCAGAGAATGGACTAGAAAAGAAATTAAAACCAAGGAGAATCTGCAGGAGATGTTCACTGTCATCCTGGCAGGGGCCATCAGAGACTTTGGAAGGTGGGTCAAGTTGTTTGGTGATGGTCTGGATGATAAAAAGAGGGCGAAGAAAGAAGAGATGACTGTAGAATTTCTGGTAAGAGACTGACATTTGCTGAGATGTGGAATTCTGGAGGAAGAATCATTTGGGAAGCAGTTGATGAGCTTGCTTACGGGTTTGTTGATGATGAGGTATGTTTTAGAGTGGTTCCAGCTACATGTAGCAGAATAACTAACTGAAAGTGACTTAGAATAAAGACGTGTCCTCTTGCGAAGCACTGCGCCTAGAGGTCCCACAGCTAGTCCATTGGTCCAGTCACATGCTCAAGAACGCAAGCTTCCTCCACATCCTTGATCTGCCAACCTCAGCAGATTGGGTTTGTCCCCTCATGGTCACAAAGTGGCTCCTGGAGGTCCAGGCACCACCTTTAGAGTTAGTTTCTGACCGAAGTTTCCATTCATGAGCCCATTTTAATAGAGAGGGAAACTTTCCCAGAAGCCCCTAATTCTATTGATCAGGATGAGGTTTTATGCCCACGCCTCAGCTGCAAGGGAAGCTGGGAGAACAACAATGTAACCTTCACAGCTCCTTAATGGGAAGTGGCCTTGGACTGAGACAAAAGGGCAGTGAGGGAGGTGGCTGTGGGGAGCTTGCAGCCAGTCTCCCTGTGGAGCACTCAGGCACGTGCGGGGCTATGTGCAGGTCTGATGTTCAGAGGACATTTCACATCAGAGCTTTTAAAGGTTATGTTGCTGTGTGTGCTTTTCTAATATCGAATAGTCATTGAATACTGTGCAAGGCACTTTACGCAATTATTCATTAAACTTCCTAATACCCTAGGGGAGCCTGAGACCCTGGCACTGGAGGTTTAAGCATATTTGAAAAAACATGGTGTGGTTTCGTTCCTCTGTGGAGAGGATGGGAATGGTCTCCGAGGAGCCTGGTGCTCCTGTAGCTCTCTCGCCCTGTCTTCCCTTGCCGGTGGGGATGACCAGCCTCTCTTGTGTCTGTGTCCTGGGCAGAGTGGAGCTTGATATAGTGAAACTCTGGAAGTAGAAAAAGGGAAGCCTGTGAGTCCAGGTGGGTGCTTGGGGGAGCAGCCAGAGAGGCCTGGAGCCCAGATGCAAAGAAACGTGCTTCTCAGAGACATGGAAATCAGAGTAATAGCAAGGGGGTGGGCCAAGGCAGAAAGCTAAGACTGAACCAGGAGAAGGGGAAGCTCTGCGTCCCTGCTTGCTTGGGAGCAAGCTGAGTTGGTAGCGGCTGCATTCCTCACTCCCCGGGATCTCCCCCTGATTCCAGTTGCTGCCCAGACATGTAGGTGGCAGCTGAGAGGACAGTAGAGGGAAAGCGCGTTCACCGCACACTTCCAGCCACCCCAGTGCATGGTGGCCCCCAGGACGTTCCCTAGAGAAGTAACCTCTATGGAAGACAACTCCAAAATGAACTGGGACTAGCATAAATGACATCGCAGGCATCTTCCTGGCTCACCTGAGGCTGACCCCTAAGCTCACACCGGCTGAGGGGGTTCAACCTGGGGAGGCCCCACCAGAGAACCCAGAGACCCCCACAGGGCGTTCATGGTGAGAACGCAGCCTGGGGGCTCGGGAATTTGAGAAGGGTCCACACTGACTATTGGACCCAGGCGAGCTTTGTGCCTGGTCGGAGAGGCAGTGATGCCTACCCACAGCCCACATGCCCTCCACCCCCACCAGCTCAGGGAAGCGGGCTATGTGGCTAGTTCTCAGGCATTTGTGAGCTCTGTCACCAACCATCCTGGGGATGAGAAGACAGAGCCCCAGAGCAAAGCAGCCTGAAACAAGGGAGGGTGATAGTTGGCCTGAAGAGACTGCAAAGTTTGTGAGAAAAGTAAGCCTTAGTTGTACTAAGTTTGTTACAACATAATGGCATTTATCTTTACAAATACATGGCACGTGGTGTGTGCTCAGGACTCATCTGTGAACAAGGTGACCACGGATTGGTGATATGACCTTGGGCCAGTCCCTTTCTCTCAGCCTTGACGTATTCATTAAAAATGCAAGGGGTCACACTTGCTCCCATGGGATTGCTGCAAGGACAGAATGTGCCAGTGCTTAACCCAGGGTGGGACACATACATTCCATTTTTTCTAACTCACTTCTCCCATGAGTGAGGCAGAAAGAGTGGTGGACCCTGACCTTGAGGAGGCCCTATCCTCATTCAGGGTGCAAAGTGAGGTGGATGTGTGACATCCCTCCAGGTGAAGAAGGCTAGAAGCTGAGTCCCCTCTTGCTTGGGGACAAGCTGAGTTGAGGCAGTAGCTACATCCTCTTTCCTTTGAGTCCCTGAGGACTGGCTGAAACTGGGCCTGGAGCCTCTATTCTGGTTTTTCAACTGATGGGTTTTAAAAGTGGAGATAAGGTAAGGACTGCTCTTCTTGTCTTGGTGAGGGCCCCCAAGTCCTTTCTTCCCCATCTCAAACTTGGGTATGACTCAAGAGGTCTTCCTCAGTGCTGTCCATTCTGCTCCTTTGCCTGCCCAGCTCTCCAGTTCTTCTTCAGGAGAGACGGCACCCAGATCAATCTGAAAATCCATCACAGGAGTGAGGGAATGTTATAGAATTCTGCCAACTCTGCATCTCTGGTCTGGTTGTACTCCAGGAATCCTTGCTCTGAGGCTGCTCTTGTAGCTCTCTGTGGACAAAGAGACTTAAGAGAGGCTGGAGATAGTGGGGCTACCTGATCACTGCAGAAAATTGGTGTACTGATGGAATCCACTTAGGGGGTATGTTGTGAGTAGGTGGAGGTGAGGGGTCCTGGGGCTGAGAAAGGAGAGACTCCCTCACAGAACCAAGGACAGGCCCATGGCCCACCTCCACCTGCCCAGGGCCATCTGAGTGAATCTGGAAATAAGATTAATGGATTCAAGCTCCTTCCACAACCACAATTTTTAATGTGGCCCTGGACAAATTGCCTATGACTCCTTTGTTTCACCTCTGGGAAATGGAGACACACCTGTATTACAGGGCCATTAGATGAAAAGACAGTGTAATCCTGGCACAGGTGGGTGCTCACCATGCATTTGGCAGTAGCTAAGACCTATAGTATGGCAGGTGCCCCATTGGGAAGGACAGTCTCAGTGTTAGGCCCAGGAGTGGGGACAGCTGACCAATGGGCTCTGCCCTGGGCAAGGGCATGGGGCAGGGCTCCAAGGCTGTAAGGAATGGGGGCAGGCAGGAGACAGGGATTGCTTGCTGCTTTGGCACTGGGCATCCCTTCCTCACATCCCACTTGGCCTTGGAAAGCAGCAGGGCTGGCCTCCCTCCACAGCTGTTCTTTAAGTGCCAGATAAATTGTTTCCGCCTGAGCTGCCTTCTTCTCCCCCAGCCAGCTTCCTGTTGCAACACCTCAGCTAGGCAGTAAACACAGATCCTCTTTATCTCCATCACATCCCTGGCTCCCTGCCCGCAGCAGGCTCACCCTCCTGCAGGCTCACCCTCCTGCAGCTGGGCCCTGGCCAGATGTGCCCCTGGCTTTCACAGCTATTCCCTTGACCCCTGAGTCAAAACTGTCTATGTCAAAGACTTGCCCCTGGCTCTCTCCACCCCTTCCACATTACCTCCAATGCCATCAGGGCAGGGACTGAGAGGTTTGGGGGCTGCCTTTTCATGGCAATTTTTTCTTTCAAGCCCACACTCCTTAGCAGCCTCAAAAGACTCCGGCACTTTGGAACATTCAAAGAGATGCCCATAGTGTCTTCATTGTGCTGCCTGCATGCTGCTTCCCATTCACAAGGTTGCCAGGCCCCTCAAATGTTCTAGAATTCTGCTGACTGGGACAGTCCAATAAGCTCAGCCATATAAGGTGCCCCAGACTCCTCCCCTCATCCCTTCTGGGCTCCACATTTCTTTTAGGGTTTCCACACAGTCTCATCTTCCCAAGGGGGGTTACCTCTATTCCTCCTGTCCTGGCCCATCCAAGCTCCCCATAACCATATCCCTGGAGAGAAGAAGGCTTCTGTTCTTTCCTTATCTCCAGGGGTACTAGGGGAGCAGGTCCTGATTTGAGCAGGAAATGAATAGTGTCCCTTTCTGGTCTGGATAAGAGTTTGGAGGTATTGACCCAGCCCCTTCTGGGCCTCCAAGTCCTCACCTAAGATCAGGCCACAGCTCCATGGCAGGGTGGTGGCTTGGGAGAGCAGAGATGCCCATATCTGTCCAGATGCCCAAGAGCACACTGATGGATAGTCATTCACACACACACACACGCACACACACACACACAGGCACAGGCACCGGCACACACTCACTCACATGCACTGGAGGCACAGGAAGGAAGTATCACACCCCCCACCTCCCCATAATAGCAGCATTTCAACACACATTTGACACCACTGTGGTTGAGACCATGATGAAAAGACCACCTGGGGAAACTGCGAAAAGAAAGCTCCTTCTGCTGGAATTCAGTGGAAACCCCAGTATCAGCTGACGCCTGCAGAGGCTTCCTCCCCGACCTGGCTCTGTCCTGCCTCCACTCACTGGGCTCCCGCCCTCACATCAGGCTTTCCCTTCACTTCATGGAAGGCAGCCCTCTTGCATCTCAGCCCTGGAGGTCTCTCCGCATTCTCCTCTTTCTCATTCCCCATAAGTCCCAGCCTGGATTGATTGCCCAGGGTGGAGGAGTTGACCAGAGAAAAGGACACCTGGAGCAAGGGACTTAGACATCGCCCTTGCCATGCTCTCTTCTCTAAAGGGATGTAACTGGGGCGAGGCAGTCAGTGTCATGACGGGAGCGAGGATTCGCCGAGCGCTCACTGTGTGCCAGACCTGGAGTGGGACATTTCTTTGCATCACCTCACTTAATCCTCACACGATCCTCTGGGGAAAGTGCTATTCTTATCCCCATTTTACAGATAAAAAAACTGAGACTTTACTTGGCTAGATAACTTGCCCCGTGATACGCAGCTACTAAACAAAGACTCCAACCCAAGTTATTCTGACTTCAAAGTCTAGTGCCTGGAACGGCAGGCTGTACAGCCTCTGGTACAGAAAAGAGATTTGTGAGTTTGTCCAAAATCGCACAGCCAATGCAGGGTGCAGCTGACCCCAGAACCCGGGCTGCCGTCACTCCCTGCCCGTCCTTAGAGGTCAGGTCTCTCCTTTGTGAGCAATTGCTGTGGGGAGGGCTGGGCTTGTGGCCCTGGTCCCTTCCCTCTCAGCCCCACCCCAGTCCTGGTCCAGGACGCTGTCTCGGCTGGGAGGACCTGGGAGCTCATCTTGCCAATTTCCTCACTCTGACATGTTCAAGGTCACAGGTGACTGCCCTGGAGCAGCCCCTCTCCACCAGCTCCACGGGCCAGGTTTTCTTGGGGTGGTGTCAGTTCCGAGAATATTTTGGTGGTCGAGACTTGGTGGCAAGTCTCAACAAGTCCACTCTGAGGGGTTAAGATTAGCACAGAGACCTCAGCTGTGACTCACAGAGGTGACTGGGGTCAGGCCAGGCTGGCTTGTTACCGCTCCCCTCTGATTCACCAGTGGAAAAAAATTGGTTCAAGTCATTTTCCCAGCTGCCAGCTTCCTCCCTCTGCTTCTAACCCACCGGGCTCTGCAGATTAGGGAAGGGGCCTTCCCTTTTCTTAATCATGGAGTCTGGGCTGCCAACAGGAACTTGGGAAATTATTGGGGTTCAGGGATTCCCTTCTTTGGGGTCCACTCTGATGTACTCCAAGCCTCTCATTCTATCCCTCCCCTTTGGTCTTTCAGAGGGAAAACCCCAGGTCATGAAGTAGGTTTTAGCAGTCAGCTTGCCTACACCCTGTTGTGACTTTGTGGGTGTCTGTGAAGCCACTATGTGGAAGGATGGGGGACCAGGGCCACCCCATTGGGGAGCAGGCCTTTCACAAGTTGTGTCTCCAGTGGAGGGAGGGAGATAGGGGACAGTAGGGGGCCACCCACTCCTGCCCCTTCCCTGGTGCTGGGCAAAACTGGAGGGGGGCGGTGAGAGCAGCACCCTTTCTCGGCTGCAGAGGCCCTGGCACAGTCTGCTCGGGAACCCAAAGATGAAATAAATCCAACGACCAGCCCTGGAGAAAAAGCAGACCAGTGTCCTTTAGAACTTGCAGTGTGACGGGCGCAACAGGACAGTTACAGGTGGACAGAGCACGTAAAGGCTCTCCGGCTGGGTCAGGGTCTCCATCCCACAGGGCCAGGGCCACTGCTTGGACTTGGGCTGGGAGGCACGGGTGCTCTGCCGCTCCATGGAGCAGGAAGTGGGGTGCGAAGAAGGGCTCTGGAGTCAGTAGAGAGGAGGGAGAGCGGCAGAGGAAGGATGATTGTGGTCTGACAGTCAGAGGGAAGAGCAAGGGACTGCGGCATGTAAGACAGAGCCACTCCCCTGGGGTCTCCTCACCTGTGGGCAGGTGGCCTGTGTTACCCCCATCACCGAGTGCTGAGAACACCGACCCCGTGACCCTCAGGCAGGTCCAGCCTGCAGAAGTCAGGCTGAGCGGGGACGCAAAGCAGGCTCTGGGCCGGGGGAGCCATGGCCACACACAGGGTGGGCTCAAGCCAGGGCAGGAGGTTGCCTCTCTGGCTCACCGCAAGTTTACTGGCAGGTCTGGCTGTGCTGCCCAAGGCCACCCCATGTGTGGGGAGCACAGCTGGCTCCATGGAAAAGCTCTGAACAATCTCCTCCCCACTTCATTCCTCTTGCCTCCAGGGACCAGCAGGTCCAGGGACCTCCAGGGCTAAGCCAGTTCTTTCCAGCTGACATCCCTCAGCAAAAGACTCCCCATTCCCACTGGCCCAGGCTTGTTTACACCACTGCCTTCATTCTGGCCCTGAACATCATGGAATGCAGAGGAGAGTTTTGAGGGGGGCCTTCTAGCCCCATCTAGAAAGAAACCCACTCCTCAGCCCCCTCTCAGATGCTCTGGCCTTCAGTGGGCTGGGGAAGGACAGCAGGCAGTGGTGGGAGTGCCCCTATCAGCCCATGCTTCCACCGCCTTGCTTTTGATGAGCTAGTACCAGGTGGGGCAGGTGGGTACTTGACCAAAGGGACCACTGAAATGCAGAGGCCTCACTCACGTTTGGAGGAAATCTCTGAGACACCACTATCACTTTCCAGTATCAATCTCCGTACCCAATCCACGACAGGGGCTCTCTGTGGCTTTGTAGACACACCAAACTCATCTGTCCATCTTCCATCCATCCACCCACCCATCTTTCTGTCCATCCACCCATCCACTCACCTAGCCCCTGTTTTTCTTTTTCTACTCTGGCTTATGTCACACTGAACTTTCTTAGCACTTTCTATTTTGTGAAACTTTCATAATTTAACACGACCTTTTCCAACACAGGGGATCCTCTCCCTCCCTCAGCCCTTTCTCGACCCCCAGCCTCCACTTGTCCATCCAGTCTCAGCTCAGACCTGACTTCTTCCAGGAAGACTTCTTGGACTGTGAGATGGTGATGTTCCTCTCCCTTCCTCTACTTCCCCGGGTTTCTCTAATTTATCAAGCTGGAGGACAACTGGGCTCGTTATTGTGTGCCTGCTGGATTGTGAGACCCGCTGAGGACAGGGGTGAAGAAGATGTGGTCCTCACACGGTCCCCACAGTTTGCAGGGAGAGGCTAGCACCTAACGGGCTTTTAGAAAATGGTGACCTCAATCACATGAGCGTGTGGTTGACCTGACAGCAATTTTTGCTTCACCTTTAGCGCGATCATGATCATGGTCATCACCACCACTTTCTCTTTCTGGCTTCAGTGAGTCCAACTGGCGTGATAATAAGGAGCAAGGACGTAAGTGCACATTTGGGTATTCCTGATGTGTGCACACACCTGTGAAACCACCGTCGCCACCAAGATAATGGACATTTTCGTCTCCAAAACTTCCCTCCGGCCCTTTGGGAATCCCCCTCCTGCCCCCCACCCCACTCCCTGTCCTCCAGCACTCCCTGTGCTGTCTTCTCTCCCTACAGATGCCTTTTAATTTTCTAGAATTTTTCATAAATAGAACCATACAGTATGTACGCTTTCTGCCTGGTTTCCTTCACTCAGCATAATTGCCCTGAGATTCTCCCCAGTCGTTGCATGAATCATAGTCCATCCCTTTTTGTTGCTGAGTAGCATTCCATTGGATGGACATACCAGCATTCACCTGTCCATGCACCTGTTGATTGGAAGCTGAGCTGCTTCCAGTTTGGGGCCATTACAAACAAAGCTGCTGCACATCTGTCTATCAGCCCTCGGCCCGGCCTTTGTGAGGACATGTGCTTTCATTCTTCTTATCCCCACCATCACGTACCATTTCCCCGGGGTGGTAGGCTGGGGCGAGGGCTGCTTAGGAGGACATGCTGGGAGGAAAGGTGTAGAGGAGCCAGCGGGAGGAGAGCACAGGGCTCGGGCCTTGCCACAGGTCTCCAGGGGCAGTGGGAGGATAGGTCAGGTTGCCTGGGAGGTGACTGCTTTCACAAAACCTGACACCCCATTAAGGGATTCTGTTTGGCCATTACCGCTACTCTACATGCCGCTGATTATAGGAACAAGTTTTCGTAGCATCTTATTCACGCCCTGTTTGGAATGGAGAAGGATCTCCATTCCAGCACATTCTTTTCCTTTTGGGGCAGAGGACTGGAAATGTCTTTCCTGCTCCACAATTGACACTTTCAATTTCTAAGTGTACACACACACACACACACACACACGTGTGTGTGTGTATGTGTGCATGGGTGCATGTTCTCTGCTGCTCATGGGGAAGCTGAGCAGCTAGGAGATGCCGGGCCAAGGCCCTCACCTCCCAAGTCAGCTGAGATGTTGAGGAGTTGGAAAACCCCGCTGGTGTCTGCTGCTTTGAACCTTGCAGCCCCCACCCTATCCTCTTCCTCTAGCCCTCAGATCTAGCAACCCTCTGCACCCTCCTTACCTTCTTGCCTCATTTGGGGTCACCACGTAGGCAAACCAGCCTCCAGATCTCTCCCTCCTCCTACTCACTCTGTCACAGGCCACCCCCCTTCCTTCACCTCAGGGCCCCCTCTTTTCAAGGCAACACATTTCTGTCCTTAGGCCCCACTCCCAAGGGCTTTTGCACTTTCCTCCTCCTGGAAGAAGGTGCTTGGATCAACTCAAGCTGATTTGCAAGCCTTAGTCGTTTTACACATGTGACCTGAGCTAATCCCCTTGCAGAGCCTCAGGAAGAGAGACCAGGATGAACAAGAGCTTAGAGGCTGCCTCAGTTTCCCCTTTCCCACCTGCAGTCTAAACTGCGCCAAGTCCCAGGCAGGGGCATTTGTCTTTCTGTGGTGGGTGGGCTTAGGTTGCTCTGTTAGAACCAGGCACACAGAATCACCTAGCACTGGTGGAGAGACAGAAAACAAATGATTCCCATGTCTTTCTCATCAGTGTAGATTCCAGAAGCCAGGAGAAGAGCAGGTCAGGCTAGAACCCAAGGTTCCCTGTTTCCCACTGGGTGCTCATCTCTCAGATCCAATCTGCACGTTTTAATGAGTGTTCTCCCCTGCTTAACATGGAGTATCGGTGCCTGAGGGTCAGAGAAAGACAAACAGAAGGCGGGGTGGCGGTGAAGGGCATCAGTTCTGAGGGCCCCACATAAAAAAAAAACAAAAAACCTCAAACACAAAGAAGACAGTCTGAGGGCCTAGTGAATGAAGAGGCTTGCTCATATCAGAGGCTGGAGAGGGCTCGTGGAGACCAGCAGGAGCTGGCCCGGAAGAACAGGCAGGATGTGTGGAGGCCACTGCAAGCAAAGCCCAGTCACCTCGAAGGGATGATCACAGGCCTAAGTCTGGCTCCCTCTTGCCACCACCTGGGTCTCAGCCTTTCCTCTCCCGTCAGCTTTGATCCCCTTGAGGCTTCCCACATTCTTCCCTTACCCTCTTTATCCACCAAGGTCTCCTCCCTAAGAAAATCAGGGGGTCATTACGGAATCACATCTGGGCACCCACATTCCCCCCCAATCTTCTTTGGAGTCTGGCATCTGATCTTTCCTGGGAAATGACTGTTCTGTGCCGCCGGTGCAGCCCTATACCCCACCTCTTGGCTCCTCATATCATTCAATCATCTACAGCCTCCAAGACCCTTTGGGTGGGGCAGGTGAAGATGTGACAATGTGGAATAGCTGCTATAAATACCCCCCGGCCAGTGGTGGCGATGGGGTTGCTGAATATAGTGTGTGGTCATGAGTCTTGATGTGTGTGTGTGTGTGTGTGTGTGTTTTGTGTTAGGATCACCTTGGGAGCTTATTAAAAATATATATGCCCAGGCCGCACCCAGAAACTGAGTCAGAATTCCCAGGACAGTTGTGAGGAGGGATGTTTATATTTTTAACATCACCACTGATTCTGATGTCCTTCCCACAGCCCCACCTTCCCCCTGAGTTGAAAGCAAAGAGGTGGATGGACATGAGAGATTTGCAGATCTGACCTTCCGTCCTTTCCCCTTCAGTCAGCCCTGGGGACTCTAGCCTCCTCCAGCCAAGCCAGAAATAGGGTCATTGGGGTTCCCCCTTCCTTACCATGGGGTCTTCAGGGCCATCACACCCACCCTTATGAGGGACTCCCTCAGGGCGGCCCTACTTCCTCTCAGGTTCCCAGACTTGGTCCCATGAACTTTGCTTCTGCTTTGCTCCTGTCCACATCGTGAAATGCTTGTCAACCCTTCAACTTCGGGTTCTGTAACTGGTGCCCAGTTACAAACTTGACCACTTTGGAAGACAGCTTTGGTTGACCTTTTTAATTATGGTTTGATTCTCCTTCCAGCTGCTCAAGATCAATAATCTCCTTCTCCCCTGCCCTACCACTCTTCTGCCCTCGCCCCAGGGCCCTCCTTCTCAGACAGTGGTGATAGGTTTGTAGCCTCCACCAGTGCCTCCACCAACCCACCCCGCTGCAATGGCCACCATCAATACCATCACCCTAACTTTCATTGACTCTCCTCACTGCTCCGTCCACTATCATGGTGATTCTGGCACCGTCACTCCTACTGCTGTCATCAATAGCATCAGGGGCCACCACACAGAGGTTCTCAGATGGTCACCACCTCACGCCACCACTGCCACCACCACCAGCACTGCCTCCTTCAACACCAACGCCACCATTACCAACACCTACATCCACCGCCAGGTCATTTATAAAATCACACAGGCTGGATTGACATCCCAACCTGACCTTCACACCTGAGCCTGACTCAGATTCTTGGCTGACATTTCCGCCATGTTCTTGTTCAGGAACACAGGGGCCCAGCCTTCTGAGCGGGCTGGCACCCTGCCTGAGACCCCTGAGGACAGCTGAGGGAAACAGACTCTCAAAGACTCCATACTACAGAAGACTTTTCACTGATTAACCATGAAGAAGGAGACCCCTGATGTAGAGGTGGAGATACCCATGATGAGGGTGTCCTCTTAAGACATCTCTAGACTGACGGGAGCAGAGCCTTTAGACTGGTGGCAGAGTTATGATTCCTGAGAGATTCCCAGATTGCTGGGGCACTTCCTCACTGATAGGAAAGCCCTTTCTGAGAGCCATATTCTGACTAAGGTGAACTCTAAGGAAACCTTTGACCAATGGGTAAGACCATTCCCTCACAGAGGTCAGAGACTGCTGACAGGTACAGACTAGTACTAGTACTCCAGAGGAGGGATCAGGGGAAGCAGGGAGATGCTTTACTGAACTATCATTTGAGAAAACAGAGTCAAGGAGCACACCAAAAACAGACTAAAAAGCTCCAGGTAACACGATGGAATGGCTCTTGGGCCTTGCAGCTGTTGCATCCAGGTGGCCATGGGATCAGGTCTCCTGGGAAGAGGCTCTGAGCTCAGTGTCCCATACTACCCACCTGCCCCTGGGCTCCATCTTCCCTGTGACGACCCATCCTGTCGCCATCCTGGGAGTGGCCTGCAGGTACGCGCCAGGCTCACATTGTTTCAGTGCCACTCCCTGTTTCCAGGTCATGCCCACACTCCCTGGCACCAGCCCCTGTCCTGGCAGCCCAGAAGGCAGACACAGGGCCCAGGGATGCTGAGGCCAAGAATGTGGAGAAGTGTCCTGGGCCAAAGCCAATGGGGAGTCCTCTTCCCCCATGGGGCAAGAGAGGGTGACCTGGCAGTTCAGATGTTTCCCTTCTGTCCTCTTACCCAGGAGGAAGGTCACACTGTGTGAGACAAGGAGCTGGACCCTGGCCAGGAGACCATCCTTTGGTGTCTTTCGCTGTGGTTCCATTCTCGCAGTATCATTGCTTTCCCTTGTGCCAGCCACTCTCTCTAGTCCCCAAGGTTTATTCTCTTTGCCTTGCCAGGTTTTCCTTTTTCAAAGTCTCCCTAGAAGCTTATTTCCTCCAGGAAATCATGCCTGTTTTTCTTCGCCTTCCAGAGAGAGCTCAGAGTGCCATGGGTTCTTTCCTTGTGCAAGCTGTAGTCACTCTGTTTCCCAAATACAGCGCAGCTCCAATCCTGACCTCAAATTGACTGAGCCTTAACTTTGCCCTCGTGTTGATCCCCACACCGTGGACTGACTCCAACCCTACCCAGAGGTAGACCCTTACCCTGGATTCAATACAACCCCCAACTCTGCTGGCTTCAGAGAAATGTCACTGACTACTAAAGAAAACCAAGTAAGAAATGGGGGTGACCAGCCTCAGCCCTTCTGCAGTGCATATAGTTTTCACACAATAACCACTTCCATGAAGAAGTATGTGTGTGTGTTTCCTTTATTCTATTTAGAATCCCTTTCATCACAATTCCATCCCCTCTTCTCCAGGGAACAGAGGAAATAGGAAATGGCTCTCAGGTTACAGGGAGAGGAATTCTCTGCTAAGTCTGGAGTTCAAAGGCATCCCACAGCCGCCTAGTGGGGCCCGGATGTCATTGCACCAGCGAGTCTCTCCTGTGCTCAGGGCTGAGCCAGGAATTGGAGTGAGAATGTGAGTAGGAGGCAGCTACAAGGACATGTCAGACCTTGGAAGCTTTCATTTGTCACCCCAGAAAATGACCGGAAGCAATAACACCCTCCTTGATTCATGTGCCCCAACCACCGCCCGGCCAGCCGCTCGTTTCCACAGCCTCCCTCCCACCCCACTTCACCTGCTCTCTCTCACGCTCCTTAGTTTCTCATTTTCAAACTTTCACTAACTTTTTTCACATCATCTCTTTCTTTTTCACCCACTTTCTCTCTCTTTCTCTCTAAGCTCCTACCCCTTTCTTTCTCAGAAAAATATTGAGCTTCCCATACTTGTTTGCAAAGTTTAATCTCAAAGTTTAACCTGATCCTGCAGAACTTCTCAAGCGAACACAAGCCCAAACCTGGCCTCTTTAACCAGACAGCTAAGTTGCACTCTCTCTTTTTTTCTCTCTTAACAGAGTTTGACTCACTGAAAAATCAAAAATTACCAGAGTGAGAGAAACCTTGGGAATTCAATTCTTTTGTTTAACATAGGAAGAAAATGAGACCCCTTAAAAGGAAAGGTATTTCCCTGGGCAGCCCAGACTGTTAAGAATGGAACTGGTAGCCTGACTAGTACACTCCCTTACCGAGGCTGTGCCTTTTTCTCTGTACAGAAATGTCTCTGGTCCACCCATACCTATCTGTTTTAACTGCTTTTGACTTACTTCCTCCATGCTGGGAGTGATGTTAGGGATATACTACCTGAGAGTCCTGGGACACATGAAAACATGTCTAGAGTCAAAGGGTTGGATTCCTCACATGGGGAAAGAGGATGAAACCAAGAGTACTGAGTCAGAAGGAACAGTGGGTTGCTGAGCTTGGTACAAATTTATTGAGATCTGACCCTTCGGAAAATTAACTAGATGGATGGATGGACAGGCCAACTGAGTTCTGAGTAAGATAATGATGTGAGTTCAGATGTCTCATCCTTACCACACATTCACATCACTGCAGTGACCAAAATATTAGCAATGTAGAAATAGAGAATGTGTAGAATCACTGCTGGTTGATGCTACAATCGTGTGGAAGAGTATCTACTACTCATGCCCAGAAAATCCGGGGAGCTCTGGAAGAAAGGTCAGCAGCAAAAGCAATAGCAGCAACCCCACCTGAAGAGCAGTACCTCTAGGGAATGAAGAGAAAAGAATCTGCTGACCGTACACCCCTAATTTGGGAGCAGATGAGGACGGAGCTACGTGACCCCCTTCCATACCACAGAGCCGCAGCCTGTGTAAGAGCCTCTGGGAGGTTCCAGCTTTGAATGGCAAAAACCTCCCACAGAAAGTCTGCAGGGAAGCAGAGTTTTCCCCTCGTATAATGGGCAATAATCCATCGGAGTAGGTTGGCTCCAGTTGTGGTTTGGACCTGGCATGAACACCAGACCTAACTTGAAAAGGGAGGTAGAAAACAGCTTCCCCAGACACTAGGCCTGTGTCCCAGACACACAGTCCTTAGCTAGGACAACTCACAGCTTTGCCTCCCTCTCCACTTTGCATTGATAGTTTAAGTTATTACCAGCCACTCTCTAGCTCAAGATCTGGTGTCAGGATTTGTACAGCAACCAAAAAAGCATGGTAGTAACTAAGGAGCAGCCATTCATGCATTGTGCTGGCTGGGTAAACACCAAGTCTTGCTGATTTTTCCTTAAAAGTTAGTCAAAGAACCCAGTATAGACCAGAGATTCTACAAAATAAAGTAGCACAGTCCACGTGTGGATAACAAATGTACTTTGTCAAATATTTAGTACAGAAATAGAAGAACTCTCAAGACATAGTTGCTTTGTGCTCTCAAAAATTTCAAGAAAATGTAAACTTTATGAAAAAAATGACAGATGATGACAACGAAATAGTAGACTGAGATAAAAAGGGATGAAACTAAGAGAAAAGTGGAGCTTGATGAAGGGAAAGACTATAAGGCTATGATTATGAAAATAGTGTGGTACTAACAAAAGAACAGATAAATAGTTCAGTGGAACAGAAAAAGGGAGCCCAGAAATGGACCACCACAAGTGGGTATTCACATGCAAAGAAAAAAATGTATCTACATGCAGACCTTCAGCCTTCACCAAATGGATCTTAGATCTACATGTAAAATGCAAAACTCCTAGAAGATAATATAGGAGAAAACTTTGATGACTGTGAATTTGACAGTCAATATATACAATATATACAATATATTTATATACAATAACAAAAGTATGATCCACAAAAACAATGGATACAGTGGACCTCAGAAGATTATGTCAAGGGGAAGAAAAGACAAGTCAGAATGGAGAAAATACATATTTTTTTTATAGGCTGTTTTTTTTTTAAGATTTATTTATACAAGCACTGGGTACAGTCAGAAGCGCGGGAGGGTGAGAGAATTCACCAGAGCCAGAGCGGGGAGCAGAACAGGCAGACTGACGAAATACACTGCTGAGGGGAGCAGCGGGTGGCAGGAGAGGTCTGTCACACCATGTGGGACCCTTGCCGGAGGCCGGGGATTGAACTGGCGCTGCAGAGGTTGCGGGCAGCTTTGTAGCCCAGCGCTCAACCGCTGTGCCACTAAGGGAGGCCCTGGAGAAAATATTTTGCACAAGATTTATTTGGTAAAGACTGTTGCCTAAAGTATGCAAAGAACTCTCAAAACTCAAAAATAACAAAATGATCAAAAGATCTGAACAGACACAATACCAAACAGGATATACGGGAAACAAACAGCATATGAAAAGATGTTCCATATCATAGGTCATCAGGAAAATGCAAATTAAAATAATAAGGTGAGATACAAATATTAGAATGGCCAAAGTCTAATAATGACAAATACCAAAGATGTTTAGGATTAGGATGTGGAGCAACAGGAATTCTGATTCATTGTTGATGGGAATGCAAGACGATAGCAGTTTCCTATAAAACTAAACATACTCTTACCACATGATCCAACAATTGCGCTTCTTGGTATTTACCCAAATGTGTTGAAAACTTTTGTCCACACAAAAACCTACACATGAATATTTATAGTAACTGTATTTATGATTTCCAAAGCTTGGAACCAAACAAAATGTCCTTCAGTAGTTTATTTATCTACTAAATTGCTGTACATCCAGGCAATGAAATATGATACAGCTAAATGAGCTATCAAGCCGTGAAGAGACATAGAGTAACTTGATTTTTAAAAAGATTTATTTTTATTTATTTATGCATATAAGAACTGGGGTGTAGACCAGAGGTGTGGGGGGTGGGAGGATTCACCAGAGACAAAATGGGGAGCAGAACAGGCAGATCTACTGAAATACACTGCTGAGGGGAGCAGCAGGCAAGACAGGAGAGGTCTGCCTCGCCATGTGTGTTACCATGTGGGTTAGCTCCCTGGCTGGTGATAGCTTGATAGCGTGGAGACTTTAGCCTTGTACCACAAGGGAGGCCCAACATAGAATAACTTTAAATGCTTATCACTAAGCAAAAGAAGTCAATCTAGAAAGGCTACATACTGTAGGATTCCAACCAGGTGGCATTCTGGAAAAGGCAAAACTATGGAGATGATAGAAAGACTGGTGCTTGCTGAAATTAAGCTGGAGAGAGAGGAAGACTAGGGCACAGGGCATTTTTAGGGCAATCAGGCTGTTGTATGTGATATAAGAGTGTGGCACTGTAAGAGTAGATGCTCGTCACTAGATGTTGGCCCAAACCCACAGGATGTACAGCACCAAGCGTGGAGCTTAACATGAATTATGGACTTAGGATGATTATGAGGTGTCAATGAAGGTTCACCTTTTGTGATAAATGTGCAGCTCTGGTTGGGGATTGTTGATAGTGAGGGAGTCTGGGGGGTGGGCAGGGAGTGTGTAACTCTTTGTACTTTCTGCTCACTATTTCTGTGAGACTACTCTGAAAAGTGAATTCTATTTAAAAAGGGAGAAAAGAAAGAGAACATGGTATTGTGGAAAGAAAGAGCAGGGAGCCGAAGTGTAGATAATTGATGTTGCTAAAGAAGACATCAGAACCCAGGGAGCCCATCACAGGAACAGCAACGTTCTTAGGTTGAAGAAAGAGCCTAAAAGGAAGCAGCACATTGACAATACCCCCATGAAGTCTCCAGTGTTTAAAGGAGAAGAACATCATGATAAAAAGAACTTGCTTACAAAAGGAGAAAAATCTGCCTTTAGCTCTTTTCTGTTTAATGCAAAAAATAAGGGAGTAAGGTCTTATAGAGCTTTGAGAGAGAAAGTCTGTGATTGGAAACAAACCAAACAAGTTGCCATCGGTGTGTGACGACCAGGGTCGGGTATGGAGGATGCAGAATAAGGCACCCATGCTCCTGTCCTAGAAGAAACATATATGCTTCTAATATTAGCATGTCCTATGTTTATTTCAAGTATAAATGTGTGTGTGTGTGTGTATATATATATATATATATATATATATATATATATATATATGCTCTTGCAGACATAATCCAGCCAATAAAGAACCCAAAAAAGGGGAGGCTGTAGTGTGGTATAGCACTGACTGTGAGTGCTGTAAAATGTAGGCATGGATCAGTCATTGTGGTTAATACAACTTAAAGAAAAATGACCGCACCTGTCTCAAATTGGAGAGAAAATATCTGGGACATAGGTGGCCTTTTCAAAGTATGATTTCTATTCTAGACTCATTGATCCTTTGTCCATAATGAATTCCCAAAGCCACTGACGTACTACCTTGATATAAGTGGTGTCTACTGGGTATATCCATACACTCACAAAAAATCATTAAACTATGTACTTAGAATCTGTGTATTTTATTACATGTAAGTTATATTTCCATTAAAAAAGCTAAATGAAAAACAAAAAAAATAATCCATTTACATCACAAGCATTGGAACTCTACCACTGGGAAGAAACATCCTAAGGCCACCACTTGTGCACAGGACATCTTTGTGTGACTTAGAAAATGGCATCTTCTTCCTCAAAACCTTCCAGTTCCAGTTCTTCAAAAGTATAGTGACTATAGGGCCTCCCTGGTGATTCAAGGGGTAATTCTCAGCACTACGAAGCTATCCACAGCAACTGCAGCACAAGTTCCATCCCCAGCCAGGGAGCTAACCCATATGGCACATCAGACCTCTCCTGTCTCACCCGCTGCTCCCCTCGGCAGTGTATTTCAGTCAGTCTGCCTGTTCTGCTCCCCATTCTGTCTCTGGTGAATCCTCTCACCACCCCTGCACCTCTGGCCTACACCCCAGCTCTTGTGTGCATAAGTAAATAAATCTAAAAAAAAAAAGTATAGTGACTAATAATATTCCCTTAGCTATGGTGCCTTTTTGCCAGTGCACAACCTGCCCAAATTCATGGCTTAGTTTTGGCTGCCCAGCCCATCCCAACCCTTTCCTCCAACTCCCCCTCTGCCTCCACCTAGAGGTAGAGACAACCGTTACTGGCTTCTTTCCTTGCCTGGTTGGCAGAGTTCATCAACACTGGCCCAGTCTTCATCCCAATAATTTCTATAGTAATATGGCAGTTTTCTTAGCACAAGGGCAGGTTGCCATAAGGTTATTAGGCTTTGATGACTGCTCCAAAGCCCGTTGTCTTCTCCTGAATTGATTCCATATATACTGGGCCCAGCTGGCAAGCAGGGGATGAACCTATAGTTGGTGTCACCTGTCCTGCTGTGACCTGTCCTATTAGGCACCCTAACAGCAGATGCAAGCAGAGGGCATAGTCTCCTATGCAAGACCCTGGCCTTGCTTGGAAAGTCTGCTAACCAGGAACCAGAATGGAACCAGTTCCCCATGTCTGAACTGATGCCACCTGTCCTCACTTCCTGCTTTGTCTTTCCTTTAAGGATAGTCAATGTCTCAACCTTTTTTCTTTTCCCGAATTAGTGCTAACTATAAGAATTTGAGGGTAGCCTTATCTCATGAGCTCTAAGATTTCTTAGTGTTCATTTCACTGACATGTCTAAAGCCCATGTTTCTTAACAGAGAATTAATTAATTCTCTCTGAAAGAAGAAGTGGGATTAACAAGTTCTAACAACTTTCAATCATAAAGAGGTCAGTGACTCTAGAATATATGTGTATATTCCCTAAAGGTAAAATTTGAAAATTGTGGTAAAATGCACATGACTGACAAAAATTTTGTGAGAAATTATTCTATTCCAAATCATTCCAGTTTGTTAACTGCTGCTACTACAGACACAGGGAGACTATGTTCAAGTGAGACCCTAGAGTTGTTCATCACTCATGTTCATCCTGGACAATAGCTCTTTAGCCTCAAAAGAAGTTACAAAAAGTGTCAGAGCACTGGCCTCCTTTGAAGCAAATGGCCTGTTGTGGGGGAAACTGTGTCTATCTGGTCTCACAAAAAAAACTGCAGGGTTGGCGAGCTCAGCTTAGCACTTATTTAAAAGAGAGGAAAGGAGGAAGGGAGCAAGAGGTGAATGCTAGCCAGTAGATGGCTGTGGTCGTATCCAAGTGTTTTGTAACATTTGGGGTAACTAGATGACTCATCTTAGACTCCCTGGTGTCCTGAAATTTCCTCCTTAATGGTTATCTTAAAATAGTGGTTCCCAAGTGTTTACCCCCCAGGAAACATTTGCTAAGTTCTGAAGACAAACCCCCTCAAGAGTGATGTTGCTACTGGCATCCAATGAGAAGAGGCTGGGATGCTGCAAGATATCCTATAATGCACTGGAAAACCCTCCTTCCAGGAATTATCCAGCCCTATTATCAGTAGTGTTGAGGTTGAGAAATTATTTCAAAAGACACAGAATTAAACCCAACTCAGAGAATAGGGTTGCCTTTGGTGAAGACAAGCACCAAAACATTCTGGAAGATTCTTACGAGACTTCCTCTGGTAGCAAGTTGTTCCAGGTGGGACTAATTATGTGAGTTCTCCCCCTCAGCACCTGACTGTGAGGTTCCAAACAGAATCTCTATCATGTCCCAACACATGTGTGGAAGCTTTTTCCTCCTTATTGGTTGTGGTCAAAAACCTTCAGGGCATTCCAACACCTTCCCACATCACCACATGCCCACTCAAGGGCTGGCAGCTTGCCGCGGGTGGAGAGGCGTTTGTGGCTTTGAGACCGGTTATCCTCCTACTGTCTGACTATCAAACTTTCTCTTGGTCTGAGCTCTCTGGCTCTGAAGCAAGCACCCCAAAGTTATAACCAAGTCCAAAGTCCTCCCTTTTTTCCCCTCCTGGTCAGCCGATTCCCACAACTGGCCCTGGTCTCTTGAGACTCTATGAATTCATTAGGTGTTGGAGATGCAGTGCCAAGCACTCATGATGATTGTAGAGACTCATGGAAACATTTTAACTTTATTTATTTTTAAAATAAGAAAGAAAAAATAATTAAAAAGTAAAATCAGAAAAAAGAGAATATGCTAAAAATAACATAATAATCAATTTATATTAATAAAATATAACTTTAACACCTCTGTTTATTGAGGAAGAGGTTCACAAAAGCAACAACCTAGGATTCATGAAAGTCACAAAGGGGCCCTGGGGTTCTGGAAGCACATACTCTCTACCACAGCTCTGGGGTCAGGGGAGCCAGTCAGTAGGTGAATTAGGGTCGTGGAAGCTAAAGGAAATCTGGCAGGGATCTCCCTTCCCTTCCAGGAAAGACTCTAATTTTTAAAGAAATTGTTTATCTACCAAGGCCTGCTGTCTTCACCAGAGAATCTGTTAGACTTATTTTAGTGAGTTGACATAACCCTGCATGACCTCAGTTCTCTGTCTGAGGCATCCAGTATTGGAGGGAAATGCCCCAGGTTGTAAATCAAGCTGAGAACTTCCTAGCTTCTCCACAACTTCAAGGTAGATTCTAAAGCCCTTGACAGCTCACAGTAGGCTAGTCCCCCCACTTCAGGCACCAAGTGTCTAAGAATTTAGCTTTTGTAATAAGGACACACCTGGATGACAATTGATTTGTGCTATATCTGGCTACTTCCCTTGGCCATAGAAAATCTGGGCCAGTCTCCAAAGTGTGCCCCAGCTATGAGCTGTCTTCACCAGACAGCCTCTTCTCTTCACATGCCAACTTGACAAGAACTGGGGGAAAAGCAAGAAAATATTGTGATATGACAAATGAAAACTGTAAAGAACAGGAACCAGAGGCCCAGACAGAACTGAAAACAACATGAATGAAGTATGAATATTTATGACAACAAAAGTACGGCAACCAATACAATTACATGCCAGTCACCAAATACACACCTATGCCAAAGCGAGAGATTCTGAAGATACAGAAGGACAAGGATCAGTAAAAGGATGCCAAACAAATGAGGAAAAAGAAAAGCATAACACCCAAAACCAAGCCAACAACTGAATGCTGGCAATGAAACTCTGAAAGCAGAGTTTGAAGCTCCTGAATCTGCACTATAAGAGCAAGCACCCTACAGTAAGACTCTGCTTGAAAAGCAAAGAGAACAGGGCCTCCCCGGTGGCGCAGCGGTTGAGCGCTGGGTTGCGAAGCTGCCCGCAGCGTCCCGCATGGCGCGCAGACCTCTCCTGCCGCCCGCTGCTCCCCTCAGCAGTGTACTTCGGTCCTTCTGCCTGCTCTGCTCCCCGCTCTGGCTCTGGTGAATTCTCTCACCCTCCCGCGCTTCTGACTGTACCCAGTGCTTGTATGTATAAACAAAACAAACAAACAAATAAATAAATCTTTAAAAAAAAAAAAAAAAGAAAAGCAAAGAGAATAATTCTGCACTTGTAACTGTCTCAGCTGTATCCTCACCCAGCACTATGTTTAGCGCTCACCTACAGCCTAGAGATTGAGGCTGACAAGAGAGTATACAAGACATTTTGGTTAAGGAGATGGTCTAGGGGATGGGATCACTGTGGAGCCCCATCATACAACTCAGCATTGTAGGAAACTTGAACACCTGATGCTCATTGGAAGAAATTTTCTGCACCCTGTTGCCCCAGCTCATTCCCGCTATTACCCTTTACCAGTACCAGTGTCTGGCCATCTGAACAGGTGTAAAGTCATTGGTCTATGAAATAATACACACCTAAAGATCCTGGATAAAATACAGAGGATTATGCCTCACTTCTTTATAGGGGCATATAAAGTCAGTTTTTCAAGACAAGAAAAGGAAACTCCTGGGCCTCCCGGATGGCGCAGGCGGTTGAGCGTCGTGTTGTGAAGCTGTCCGCAGCCTCTGCAGCGCCAGTTCGATCCCAGCCTGCTGGCGAGGGTCCCACATGGCACGGTAGACCTCTCCTGTCATGCCCACTGCTCCCCTCAGCAGTGTATTTCATCAGTCTGCCTGCTCTGTTCCCCGCCCTGTCTCTGGTGAATCCTCTCACCCTCTTGAGCATCTGACCTGTACCCTGGTTCTTGTATAAAATAAATAAATAAATCTCTTTTAAAAATTTAAAAAAAAGAAAAGGAAACTCCTTATTACAACCTGTTGAGGCTAAAAGTAACTGCAGTGACCATACCTGAGATGAGAAATCTTATACTGTGAAAAAATGAACAAGGATGTAAAATAATAATACTTCATTTAAAAATATAAAACGGGAAAATTCCAGTTCAAACTATACTTACCAAGGTATGTTTTAAGTATAAAGACAAAGTTTCAAAGTAAAAGATGGAAAATATTACAGATGAAATGTTATAATGAAAAAATAATAATAAAACTAAAATGAAGAGATGGAAGAACATATCACAAATGCTCAAGTGAAGAGGTCTTGAGAGAAGTTTGTAGACTACGCCTCGTAAGGAGTTAAGGTAACTGTTATAACCATGCTCACTGAATTAAGAAAAACAATGGGTAATAAAAAATACAGGAACACAGAGAATATATGAGACTGTTACAATGAGAAATAACAGATCTAAAAATTATTATAACTGAATTACAAAATATAATAGAGGACCTCAACAGTAGATAAACTGTGGTGGGGAGAATCAGCAAGTTTGAAAGCACAATGACAAAGAACACACAAGTAAAACAGCAAAGAAAAAAAAAGAATTAATAAAGAAGGAGATAGTGTAAGGATTCTTTGGGATAACCTAAGAGACATGATATCCATTTCATGGGGGTTCAGAAGGAAAAGAGGAAAAAAGCATGACCTATTATTTAAAGGAATAATTGTTGAAAACCATTTCAACCTGGGAAAAGAACCAAATGTTCTGATCCAAGAAGCCCAAAGAGTTCCAAACAAAATAAAACCAGACCAACACACTCCAAGACACATTATAATTAAACTACTGAAAGCCAATGACAAGGGCAGAATATTAAAAGCATCTAGAGAAAGAAGAGTAATCCATTAAGAAACACATATTAGACTGTGCATGAACTTTTCAGTGGAAACTTTGCAGGCAAGAAAGGAAAGACAAGAGATATTTAAAGTACACAAAGAAAAAGGTTTCCAGCCTAGACTACTTTATCCTGCAATGCTATCATTCAACACAGAAGGAAGAGTAAAGAACGTCAATGAAAAGTAAAAATTAAAATACATATTAACACTGCAAAAGACATGAAAGAAGAAACAAAAGGGCTATTATTATAAAGCAAAACCAAAACAGAAATAGAAGTAATATATACCAAATTATACGACATAGAAGAGAATGAAAATGTGGCCCATCAGTACTAGTTTGCAATCAGACCATCCAATGGGCCACAAAAATAGTCCATTATATACTAACCTCAGCAGAACCTTCAAAAAAAATTCACAGAAGTAAGTCCTAAAATAATGAAAATGGAAATTTAACAAAACTTAAAAGGAAGATGTCAAAAAAGAAAAAGATTAACCAAAACAATATAACAAAATAGCAATAAGCACTTTAGCCTCAACAATCACCTTCTATGTAAATGTCTTGAATTCACCAATTAAAAGGTATAGAATAGCGTGGCTGAGTGGATTTCAAAACAATGTCCAACCTCCTACTATTTAGAGAAAACTCATATCAAAGACTTAAAGGCCGGAAGATAGTCACACAAGCAAGAGGCAATCAAATAAAGTCAGAAAGACCTATATTCAAATCATACAAAATAACTTTCCAGTTAAAAAAGGCTAGAGATAGAGATAGACATAACATTATGATTAAGAGCTTAGTACAGCAAACAAGAAATAACACTCATAAATAAATATGCACCAAATGATAGAGTCCCAGGATCCATAAGACAATTACTAACAGAGAAATATTACAACACAATAACACTAGGGAATTTTAATACTCCATTTACAGCTATGGACTGATCAACAAGACAGAGAATAAATAAGGAAACCATAGCCTAAAATGATTAGACTAAATAGGCTTGACAGACATCTATGGGGCGCTCCACCAAATCATCACTGTATATACATTTTTTTTTTCAAATGTGCTTGGAACATTTTCAAGAATAGATCAGATTTTGGAATATAAGTCAATTGTCAATAAAGCTGCACATATTGAAATCATACCAAGTTACTCTTTCTGACCACAATGCCAAAAAGCTAGGAATCAACTCTTAAAAAAAAAAAACCTGGAAAACCTCAAATACACGGAAACTAAACAACATGCTGCTTAATAGTTATTGGATTAAAGAGGAAATTAAAGCAGAAATAAAAAAATCTTGAGACTAATGAAAACAAGGATACAAGAATTTATGGGATGCAGCAAAAGCAGTCTTACGAGGGGAAAGAGGCCAACATTAAGAAACAAGAAAAACCCCAAATAAACAACTTAATATAATATCTAAAGCAACTTGATCAGTGTCCCTTCCCTGAGGTTCAGTTGGGTGACCCTGTTCCATAAGCCCCCTTCCCCCACACATACCCCCCTCCCCTCTCACTGCACATACACTCCCACATAGATCCACACACCCCCAGCCTCTGTGTTTCTATTCATCTAGTTTCTCTGTCTTCCCCAGCAAACTGTTAACTCCTGGAGGGTGGGAATCTGGGATTCCCCATTGCTGCATTCTCAGGACCAGCATGGCACCTGGCATCTTTTAGGTGCCCTGGAAATACATTTTTTAAATATTTATTTATTTTATGCATATAAGAACTGGGGTACAGGCCAGAGGTGTGGGTTTGGGGGGGGTGCAGGGTGAGAGGATTCACAAGAGATAGAGCACAGAACAGAACAGGCAGATTGACTGAACTACACTGCTGAGGGGAGCAGCGGGAGAGTCAGGAGAAGTCTGCTCACCATGTGGGTCACCTCCCTGGCTGGGGATTGAACTCATGCTGCAGCGGCTGCAGGTAGCTTCATAGTGCTGTGTCTTAACTACATGCGCAACCAGGGAGGCTCCTGCCCTGGAAATATTCAGTGAATAAATGAATGGGTTATGCATAGACAGAGGAGTGGTTGAAAGGGCATCTGGACTTACTACTTATGCTCCAGTGGAATGCAGTGGGAAGAAGAGCTTCTGACTAAAAGCTTCAGGATGGTGTATCCACTCCTTTTTCTCTACCCCAGGCTAGATGAAAAGTATATCCTGCTATTGAGGTTGAAAAATTGAGGGCCACATGCTTGTTAGTTCCTCCCTGTTGTCCTCTATAAAAGGGCATCGGGAGAATTCAGGACTACTTCTTCATTTCTTGGGATCCAGACTGCCTCATGATGATGGTAGTCTCGATATCTATAATGGTGGTGGTGGTGTGTGTTTGTGTTTGTGTGTGTGTGTGTGTGTGTGTATGTGTAGGAACTTCAGGTCATCCTTTCTCTTAAACTGCCTTTAGGATGCTGTCAACCCTTAGTCAGTCTCCTTGCTGTCCACCTACCTGGTCAGATCTTTCGTCAGCTGCCTGTGACCCTTGTCACCCCAGGTAGAGAGTCACTGTCAGAAGCTTCTGGTCACAAATAAGAACATACACTCATATATATATACATACACTCATCTGCACGTACACTCATTCAAGTACACAGGCACATGCTCACACTCATATGCTCATGCAAAAATGCATACACATAGTCATACTTAGGTAGCCTCTGTTTCTAATCAATTGGGAGTCACACAGGGATCAAAGATCAGGGTGGAATCCCACTCATGCCCAGGTGCAGCATCACCTGGTGCAGCTGGGTCAGGGAGAGTGTGAGATGTCCTGCCTCTCATGTGCGGAGGCAGAGCTCCTGGAATGTAACCTCTTCACAGCACTGATCCTCGGCTGAGGAGCTGGGGGGCAACCATCTCTTACAGCCGTCCCCCTTATCTTCTTCCTGTGTCTCCACAGTGATGGCAGAAACCACCATACAGAGAACATAATTGAATTAGTAAGTATCATCTTTTTGGCTTTTTGCAGCTTTATTGAGGTATAATTTACATATCAAAAATTCACCTGTGAGACAATGTCATCAATAATTTCAGCAAATTCATAAAGTTGTGCAATCATAACCACAATCCAGTTTTAGAAGATTCCCATTAGTTCATTAAGTGTTCAGTTTGAGTAAGTTTCCCTCTCTGCTTCGATTATTGAGTATTTTCATCATAAGTGGTGGCTCCTTCTTTTGGGAGAGCAATGAAGTTCTTAGTCATTAATACCTTAACATGGATTATTTAATACATTGTTTTTATAAATTCATTTAACTCACTAAGCAACTATTGGGGCTGGTGAGCACTTGCGGGACCCTTCATCTGGGAACCACTGGTCTGAAAGGGCCATGCCACATTCTACCTCAACTCAGGGAAGAGACAGGACACCTGCTCTGTTTCCTGGATCAGTCACTTCAGGGGACCCCACATTTAGGAACAGAGATAGGTGTTACGAGTACGTTCCCAAAGAGCTGGAGTTTTGTAGAGACAAACAGTCTTTACACAAATACTAGAATGCACTTGGGAAAGCACCTCATGGGTTAACAGAAAGACAAAAGGGCAGGGTGCTAGGAGTTTTCAGGCCAGGGAGAAGGCAGTGAGTATGACGGTCCTGAAGTGGCGAGCTGGGAATCAGGGGTCAGGGAGTGGAGAAGGAAGCCAGGGAGGATGATGCGGATGTCAAGCCCACTGGGTTGACCCCGAGCTCTTTCTACCAGGGCCAACCGGCCCAGACATTTCCCTTTTTCCTTGTGGCCTCAGCTGCTCCCAGACACTGGACCAGCTGTGACAGACAGCAATGCTGCTCAAGAAGAGGCAGGTAGAAGACTGACCCCAGCAGAGGCCAAGACAAGGTCCACCTCTAGATGTTGCACAAGGACATATGGCCCCTTGAGTATGACCCAAGAGACGCGCTGCCTGGCCCCAGAGTAGCCCAGCCAAGCCAGTCAACCCTCATCTCCTTTCAGCTCTCTCTCTCCTTCAGGACTTGGTTCCACCTCATTTTATTTTTTTCCGCCATCCTTTGCCCCCACCCCTGCTCTCATTTCCTCTTTCCACAGTGCAAGGGAATTTCAGCTGGAACGGCCCATGGTGTGTGGTGGGCCTGGGGGGGCATCCAGAGGTCGCTAGAGCTGGGAGGGCCCCAGGCGGGGGCTGAGCAATGTGTCACTGCCAGGGCTTGGCAGGGGCTGAAAGTCCTGGGGGGCTGAGAGCAAGGGAGGCCCTGGAGGTGGGAGGTAGAGGGCAGCAGGAGTCCTAGAGCCCGCCAGAGGACAGAACCTGAGGTGGGGGTGGGGAGGGCATTTGAGCTTGGAAGGGAGATCTTTGCTGGCCACTTCCTGTCCAATCCCCCAGGGTCTCTGGTGGGGTCTCCTGGCTTGGGAGGTACCAACCTAGCCAAGAATTCTTCATTCTTTTTTTTCTTTCACTAAATTAAATAATAGAGGAACTGTGTCTATCTCTATTTCCATGTAGCCAAGTCTGAGCCTCGGCTGATCCTGGAAGCCAACCAGGTACGTGGAAAGAGGAAAAAGCCACAGCCAAAGAAAATGCAGCGATGCCGTGAAGGCCAGATGGAGCCTGTGGGCAGGGATTTGCAGGAGGCCCTGGACAAAGGGGCCAGGAAAGGGGGGTCTGTCTGGTCTCAGAGCAGGGGTGAAAGCAAGTTGGGGGTGGGTCTCCCCACAGTGGCACCAAACTTGAGCACCAAAGCATGGTGATCCTCCTGGATGGAGATTTCTGAGGTTCTTGAGGGACCCACAGAGAGCAGAGGGCTCTGAATCTGATGGGGGGCAGGAGGGAGAAGGTGGTGGATCAGCCTGGAGGGAGAAGGGGGTCATTGGTCCTTGAATCTGCGCCCCAGTCTGATGTCCCTACTTTGCTCACTCCAGCTTCGAACTCGCTTTGGCCCACATCTTCTCTAACCTCTGCTTGCTTCCATCTCCCCGTACCTGGCTGAACCTTCCAGGAGGAATCCAGGCCCGTGTCCCAAGAAGGAAATTATGGTGGCAGGTGGGGCAAAGAATGGGGATGCCCTATTGTTTATTTTCTTAAAAAGGAGGAGAAGACATGCACCCACAGCCTCTGTGCTTTCAACTGTTGCTCTCACCTACCCTCTTGGCTCCATGTTCACTGCTGCTGGCTTGGGTGGGAGCTCTGAAATACCAGCAGGGCAGCCCTTAGCACCCTTGCAGCAGGTACCACGGGCTGCTCAGAGCCATTCCCCTCACCACAGCCAGAGTTGTCTTTCATCTTTAAGATACCTACCCCTACCTTGATTAGAGCCCATCTGTGCTTTTCCTCAGCTCTTGGGATAGAGTCCAAATTCTGAAGTACGTCCTCAAACATGCTACCTGACCGGGCCCCCACCTACCACTCCAACACCACATCTCGACACCCCCATCTTGCCCATGTTCTCGTCACCACTTCGCACCACTCCCATCTCCCAGAGTGTTCTGCATTCTTCCTGCCTCCCCAACAGCTACTCTTCTGCCAGGACAGTACCCTCCGCCACGCACCTGGTTAACGCCTCTTTCCCAGCACCAAGGACAGCGCCTGGCACAGAGCTGGTGCCAATAAATAATGGAGTGAGTCTTTCAGTCTTTGCCCTCCCTCCCTCCCTCCCCTCAGGCTGGGTTCAGCACCTCCAGCTGCATGAGGCTTTCCTAGCTTTTATGACATTGTCATGAAACAGCCTGCCCTCTTATGCAGGTGATAGGGCTTAGCAACTTCAGTGACGTATTTTTCCATTGTATATGTATTTTCATCCCATTGCTTTCTCCATTCAAGCTGGAAGGCACCCCGGCCTCTGAAAGGTCTGTTTCAACAGAAGGACTGAAGTAGACTGTGCAAAGTTCAAAGCATAGACCCTGAAAGGATGAAAGAAGAGGTGAGTCTAGATAAGATGCCCGAGATTAATGCAAAGGGAGAGAAAGTGCGATGTGAAGAGAGGAGTGATGCGCAGACAGGAGGGACCGCTGCACCAGGGCAGCCGCGTATCAGCTGGGGTGGGGTCAGCATGCAGAAGTGCCTGGGCCCTCTGCGGTAGGCATCACTCATCACCAGCAGCAGGCAGCCACGTCGATACAAACCCAGACTCTCTGATCTCCTCTGGAGTGGACCTGCTGAGGCGTCCTTCCTGATTCTGGACAGCACCTCTCATGGGCTGCCCGGAGAAGGGGAAGCCTCTCTCTGTGGTCCACTCAGTCAGTCCCCGTTCAGCTCATCCAGGTGGACTCCCTCCAGCACAACAGTATCCCAGGGAAATGAGGTTCTGATGGGAAGGCGGGGCTGGGATGATGGGGAAGGGAAGGTTCCCCACCCCCATTCACGCTGGATGGAGACAGAGCCCACGCAAGAGGCTCCTGCATGCAGGACAGCAGGAAAGAACTCACATCCCTACTATGTTCATTTCTCCTCCACATTGAGAGGAGCATCGGGTCAGCTGCACCCCCAGACTTACACTCCCTGTGTGTCACGTAGGTGCTCAGGGAAACTGAGTCAGATGTTCTCCCCCTCTGCTTTACTATTTTGTGTTCATTAATCATCTCATTTAATCTTTATAACAACTAATCTGGAACAGGACTATTACATTTGATTTGCAGATTTTAAAAAAGACACTAATGCTCAAAGGGGTTAAATAATGTATCGCATGTGAAAGGGTGGAGCGGGATCACAACTCTGGTTCTGGCTGTCCCAAAGCCTGTCCTTACCCATTACATCATGCGCCCTTACTTTTTACTAGAGTGTTCTGGGAAGGAACAGGTGTCTGACTTGGGAAGCCAGCACTGGAAAGAATGTCAACTTGGCATCTTGTCACTGCGTATCTGACTCTAGGCCAAGTAGACTCCAAGGTCTGGGTGGAATATGGGCAAAGAAAGACTGAGAATCTAGACTGTGTCAGTAGCAAGCAACAGAAACTTAGTCTGACTGATTTGAGCAGAGAAAGGCTATTCAGCATTTCCCAGAAATTCCCAGAAGGTGGGAAGATAGTTTCAGAAGACAGGAGGGGGCAGGGAAAACCTAAAGGCCCAGAATACAGCCCACAGGTGCTGCAGGAAGGCCCTTAACACCTGCAGGCCCTGCACGGTGAGTGCCACAACCACCCTTGCTGCTGCTGAAGCCACCACCTGAATAATTACTCCCTGCCTGGCGTTTTGAGTCCAGATAGGGTGCCCCCAATTGGCCCAGCATGGGTCAGGTGCATGTCTCCAACGTTCAGGGAAAGTAAGTATCTGGCTTCAGCACGTGCAGAGAGAGAGATTGGATCTGTTTTGCACAGTTAAGGATTCCTCCAAGTGAAAGAGGCACAGAGGCTAAGAAGCAAAATAAGTAGTAAGTCAATATATAAATAAATGTCCCTAATAGTCTTAGCCAGCAGTCAGCAGCTAGAGTGGTCAGCGAGTGTGTGAAGGAAAGAGAAGCCTGACTTCCCTGCCCTCTGCCACCACTGCAGGATGGGTGGTGGTGAGGCACAGAGAGGGAGCCTGAGCACCTTGGCCTCTGCGTTCTGCTCAGCAGGAAGCCGATGCTCTTTCTGCCACAAGGGCTGCCAGCACACAGAGAGGAAAGTCTCACCCTCAGGGAACTTCTGGAGATCACACAAAGCAAGTGAGGGGTCTCAGACTATTGAGCTTATCAGGGAGATCTCAGCAGTGGGCTGGGCCTGAGAAAAAGTGTATATTTCAGGATGGGGGAATAAAAGAGGGCATTTTGTTGTGAGGGGGTCCTGTGTTCAGCCTGAGCCCAGCTACCATGAAGTTCACAGCTAGAAGACATCTGGGTATTAGAAAGAGCATGGACTTCAGATCCTGGACCGGCTTCTTCTCACTTAAAACTCGTTACTTCACACGTCAATATCCCCATCTTTTAAATCATTATAAAAGTGGTGCCTCCCTCATAGGTCTGCTGGCAGGATCACAATGAGGCACCAGTTGTAAAGTGCTTAGATCACTGCCTGCATGTGAAAGTACTAGCTCAGTTAGCCCCAAAATTGTCAGAGAAGGAGGATGAAGACACCAACCCAAGGATGATGATGATGATGCCATGAAGAACCTAACAAGCAGGCAAGAAATATAGTAGGTCCCCAATATATGCTTTCTCCTTCCTCTTTCCCTAATTTCAGTGCCATGTCCGCCCCCCACCTCCGTGCACAGAGCCCACAAGGCTGCCCCTCCCCAGGAATGGAACTTCTGTTTTCATGATCACTTGTCAGCTCTCTGAGCATATCATTAGGGTCTGTGACGAGAGCGGAGGAAGCAGCAGCCGTACCTGCTCTTCCATCCTGCAAAGCCCAGTAGAGGCTCCTCTTCCGTCATTTAGCCTCAGCTCCCCGCCTTTCCAGGGCCAGCGCTCTGCAGGCATTGCTGGCTGGTGTCTAATCCCTCCTGGTGAGTCTGATTCTCACACAGCCCGGGAGCTTGGAGACTGGGAGTGCCTGTTACCTGACTAGGTAGGGCTGCTTGGGAGACTGGGTCTCAGGACAGTGGAGGGCACTGATCACAAATGGGTCTGCCCCCGACCTGTCTTCTCCCCACCTCCATGAGCCCCCAAGGGGGAAGGGGGCAGAGATTGGGTCAGGACAGAGCACACTGTGTCTCGTCCTGCCCTAGAGGCTTCGAGAAGCATCAGGAGCCCATGGCATCTAAAAGTACCAAAGCAGGGCTAGCTGGACTCCCTGAGACTATGGGGCAGCCCCCTGCTCTGACACCTCCCAGGCAGACGCCACTCGCACTGAGTTCCTGGGGTACGCCTCTGGTCACTTTGCCCTTTGCAGTCCCCCGGGTCCAGGCCCTGGTTGCCCCATCTCCTCTCCCAATCCACGCAACTGAGCAGGCCTGCCGTGGCCCCAGCCGCCTCCTGGCTCCTCCCATCCCCAGCACAGAAGCCCCGTCAGGGATCACTGCAAAGCACCACGTGGAGATCTAATCTGGGGCGGGGGCGCTGAGCTGAGGCGGGGTGGAAGGGGTCGACGAGAGGAGGAAATTAATGATTAAATAATGGGTTCCAAATGTAGCAGCTCGGAGTGAAATCCCTAGCCGCAAGCCAGCGGGCTGCACACTCTGGGCCAGGCTCCAGGAGCCCGAGGAGGCCCGAGCAGGCGGCGGAGGTGCTGGTGGCGGCGACGGCTCCTCCCCCCAGACTCAGTCAATAGTCCAGACCATGATTCAGGGTCAGTGGGGTGACTGTGAACCCCTGGTGATTCCCGATGACAGGTGGGAGCCCTGCCACTTGGCGACGACGCTCTTGCAGGGACACGACAGTGGCAATCGGGCCAGACAGGGAGGAAGTCTGGCTGGCAACGTGGCCAGGGCTGCAGCCACTCTTGACCTCTATGTCTGGAACCCCCTCTCCCATTCTCATCCCATCCCTTTATTATTGAGGCTATTCGAAGCCTCAGCTCTTTCTGAAGGAGGCTGCCCCCGCAAAATGAAACCAATGGAAAGGAGCACACCCCCACCTTTAGCCCACCATCCCCTATGATTCTGCTCTATTCCTATGTCCGTCTAGCAAGCTTGTATGGCAGGAGACAGTCCCGACACCAAACCTCTGGTCTTCCCAGAGAAATTACTTCTCCTGTGCCTCAGCTTCCCTCTGAAAGCTGAAGATGGGCTTCCTCTCTACCATACTCCTGGGAACTAAGACTCTTTTGTATGTTTTTCTCTCTGACCAAGGTAAACCCTCACATCAGGAAAGGATTGTGAGCCAGGAGCCCTGGACTCTGCTTTTCTGCAGGAGAGCCCCACCTTGTGCCCTCGACACGCCTCCTGCCCACTGGGGGGAGGGTCTGAGAAGCCCAGGACAAGCATCTTGGCCCTGGGGCTCCTTCCCCCCTTTTCTGGAACCCTGCTTGGAGCCTGAAATTTTCCACACTGAGCCTTTGGCTGTAGACACTGGAACTTTTGCAATTTCCTGACAAAAACTGCTCCCCACCCCTGCGCCCCCACCATGTCGCCACAGGTCTTATGGGGTGGTCACCCCAGCAGGAGCTGGGAGCCCAGGCTGTGGGGAGCACAAACCTAGGTCTTCAACCATGACACTGCAAAGTGCAGTCTTTGGCTGGAAGCTCCTGTGCCACCGTCTGCCTTCATCTGCCTCTCTCCCCGGGGCTCCCATGATGACTGGCTAGACTGCCCCCCCGTGAGCAGGAATCAGGGGGCAAGAAGGAAGTCCAGGTAAACAGGATTAAACAGTGGAAATAGACTATTGTGTAACTCCAAGTGCACAGAACAGTTTTTACCCAGGAGTTTGGGGCCAGTGTTACCTACCAAGGCCAGATAGGGATGATGCTGAAGAAAGCTCTAGCTGTGCAGGTGACACACAAAGCCCTGGGGAGCACTGGGTCCAGAGCCTGGGACCAGGCCAGCCCTCAGGGAAAAATTGGAAGTCCAGCCTGCTTTCAGAAGGTTTATATTGCAGAAGCTGTCACAAGCAGCCCCTGCCTGCTTCAGAAGGCTGCCTGTGGCCAGGGAGCGCTGCCAAGCTGATGGCCGGCAAAGGCCTGCAGGTAAGACCCGAGAGGGCACAGTTCTTCTAAGCTTGGCCCCACCGCCAAGGTTCCTGTCCTTTTCCTGCCCCAAGCTTCTCCAAAGTGTTTCCAGGATCATCTGGGTGTTGGCAGCCCTGAGCCAGGCAAGGCCTGTGGCAGAACTGTCACACCCTGCCGCACTCCGGGGCACTCGTGGGTCGCTTTTATGGACTTCCATTCTCTACTACTCTGGAAAGGCAAGCCAAATAAACATCAGGCTGATTAAGCCTGAGGCCTTCCTCTCCCTGGGTCCCCCACACGGCCTCATCCAAGATCCACACACCATCCGGGGTTGCGCGTGCAGAAGAATTTTAATAAAAACAAGCAATTCAGAAGGTCTGGCCGGTGGTAGGCTGGCCATGGAGGCTTGGTGCTATGCCTGGCCTGGGTGGCCAGGAGGCTCTCCTAGGAACAAGCGTTCCCAAGACAAATATGGAGCAACAAGCAGGCTTTGTCTTCTCCCCTTGATGGTGGAGTGTCCGGGAGTGACCACACACGAGGAGAGGAGAGGGCCCAGGAGAAAGGGACCCAAGGTGGGAGTGGGGGCATTGGGGGTGACAGAGGTGCTGTTTGGGGCTCTGGCCTTTGGAAGCTCTCCAAGGCTGGGCCTTAGGGGAAGCATGTGTGAGTTTAAGAGGAAGACATTTTTCTTGGCTTTGCACCCGACCAACCTCATGCTGTCACCTCCCTCAACAGTCCCCACCAGCTCAGTCAGGTACCTGCCAGTCCCAGGAAAGAAGGTCACAATTGGCCCCAGCCATGGCACAAATGAGGAGAAAACAAAATTCAGAATCAAAACTGAACACTTAATTCTTTGCTTCTGAGGAGATGGATTTTCTCCAAAATTAATTTAATTAAAGACAGAGAAAGACCAACATAAACCAAGAAATCACACACACATGTGAAAAGTGCCAGGATGGCCCTGGAGTCCTGGCTGAGGAGCAGGGAAGTCTGGGTGCATGGTACTGGGGTCCCCAGAAGCTGGACCTTGGGTGCCCTCCTGTCTGCAGCAGTTTCAGAAGGCCTGGGGGGGTTCTCAGTCTGATTTAAGGTTGAGTAGGGCAGTCTGATGCCCCACTTGGGGAAGTTCAGGTCTTGGTGGCCACCCAGACCCGGTGGCCAGGGCCTGGGACACAGTCTCTCACCTTTAAGTTAATGAGCTTCATAGGCCCTGTACTGAAAAAGCTCACTCTGGAGAAGGAGCTGATCTTCCACTTTTTAGCATAGGGGTTTCTATGATTTTAAAATTTTCCTTGTCCCAGTCAGTCCTGCCCATGGTAGTCAGTGATTTCTTGATGCCGTCAGACAGCCTCCACCCTCATCAAGGCTGTGGTGTAGTTCAGGCTCTTTTCTGAAAGATTCCCCAAGACTCCTTTATTCACCTTTCTAACCTGCCGCTGGTCTTTTCAGATTTTGATGTGATGTGTCTCCTTCCACAGCACTCACCTCACTGCTCAATCTGTTTTGCCTCAGACCTGTGGCTTATCCCTGTGACCAGGATGTACGGGTCTATGGCTGCACGCTGCCTTGTTGGGCAGGAAACTGCTCTCACAGAGCCTCACTGGGGAGGCTTTTTTGGGTCTTAGCTTTAAGAGGACCCAAAAGAGAGATGGAATGGTTGAATGAGTGAATGAATGAATTATTGGTGAATGGCAAACCCCTCTTCAGTCTTCACACCAAGGCCTTTGCCAAACACTTTGAGTGCCTCACTCCACATCACCCCCATCTTCATAACACTAACCACCTTGAGGTCCATTATTGCATTAGTGGTTAAACCAGTTATAACATAGTGATCCTCTCCAGGCCTTGTTTACCTTTGCATCCCCACCGTCTAGGACAACGCTTGCATATAGTCGAAGCCCACTAATTGTCCATGGAATTAGTGATGTGATGTGACTAAATTTTTTCAACTGAGCTGTGACCTTGTTCCCACCTCTGCATCTACCTGTGCTCTCACATCTTAGCTTAAGCTCCTTCTCTTCCCTTTTCCCATAAAATCATTTAAGAAGCCCCTCGAAGCATTTCTCTTGTGATTCCAGGCTAGAAGGGCCTCTGGTCTCTCTGAACTTCCCCTTACTTCTTCTCTCAGTGTCCCCTGCCACAGCATCTTGCCTAATACTCAGTAAGTAACTGTTGGATGAATAAATATGGAGGGCTGGTTGAATGTCTGAACTAATGAATGAATATTTTCTCAGAGTGCTTGGAAGTCTCCTGGTTATATAATGTTCGCTCTTCATTGGGACTCCTCAGACTTTCACTTTATAATTAATTTCTTCTTGATGATCATAATTCAGTACAAAAAAGTACTCCATTTCCTCCACTTGTTTCATAGCCCCTCAGGAAAAAGATTTTTCTATCCTCTTTCTACATCTTGTCCTCCCATAGAAGGCACACTGGGGTCAGCTTGGTATCAGTCAGGATAGGCCAGCTCATGATCCAATGACAAATAACCCTCATATACAGTGATTTAATACAGTGAAGGCCTGGGTGACTCTCCAGGGCACGGTCTTCCTTCTGTGTAAAGACTTAATGTCGCACTCTCATATCAGTCTGATGAGGCACTTCTGATGAGGGAGAGAGGGAGGTGGATGGTTATGAGAGGTCGATTGAATTTTCCACCCAAAAGAGGTGTATACATCCTGTTGCTCACATCTCATTGGCCAAAGTAAGTCACATAACCACTCTTAATTTCTAGGGGATGAGGAAGAACAATCCCTCATGTACCTGGACTGAGAGAAGACCAGATATTGGGGAACAGTAGGATACCCTGCCAATAGCAGAAGTGTCAAACGCCAGCCTACAGAGGTTCTAAGAGGCTAAGTCTGGCCTAGGAGAGGAGATGAGAAACAGAACAAGGGGAATTGCCCCACCCTGGATTTGAACTCAGCCTCTCTAATTACCATACCAGTCATTTCCTGTGATTTCTGCCAGGATCCTCGTGAGGAGCCCTGAGTAATCACAGCTTCTCAGTCACCATCAGAGAAAACTTTATCAGACTCCTCTGAGGCCAGTGGTTTTCAACTCAGGTCTGTGGATTTGGGGCCAGGAACTGGAACTTGAGCTGTTACTCTTGGGAGTCTTTTTCCAAACCTTGTTCCTGATGTGGAGATGCCTCAGGGAAGAATGACTAGGAGGAGGTGGTTTTCTGGGTTGGATTACCTACCACAGCTCCACCCCTGCTGCAGCCCTTCTCAGCCTCTGCCTTCTCCTTCCCTTCACGAACCCCCCTTTAAATTCCTTCATCCAATGGTGCCTAAGTTCCTGAGGTGCAGTTGAGTGGCAGGAGCACAGAGGAAGAGAGCTGAGCTCTGGTTTAAAAGTAAGAAGGAGGCAGAGGAAAAGAGGATGAGGCAGTCCTTTAATTAAGACAAGATGAGCCAAAACTTTTGATGCAGCCCCAGAACCAGAACTCTTTAAGAATTTCCTGCCTTGTTCTTTGATCCAGAATTCCCTTGACTCAATTCCATCATACCCCTACTCTTTATCTTAGGGTACCCAATGGGGTCCTCATGGCCTTTCCTCAGACACTAAGACTCCACTCACAATGAGGACCAAACTCACTTTGCATTCATTATTCTCATATCTCAGACAAAACCAGCAATTGGAGATCCCACTTTTCAGACAAGTTACCTTTAACTTTGCATCATCGCTCTTGCTGGCAACGTGGATATGGCCTTATATCACCCACAAACCCAGGCTCTTTACTTGTACTGGACTGCAAATGTCACCTTTTGACTTTGAACACCACAGATATACTCTGACTCCTAAGTTTGCTCTCATGCTCAAGAATACTCGTCTGTGATCCAAACAGTCTTCTAGATGTTTCTACTTAGATATATCACATACTTTTTATCTTAGCATGTCCAAAATTGAGTTCTTGATCTGGCTTCTACAACTTTTCTTTTCCTAGTGCCCCTCATTTCCATGACAGGCACCCCTACTTCATGTCAGAAATGTGCAAGTCATCTGTGGTTCCTTCTCCCTCTCTCTCTCACTCCATTTCCAAGCCCTATTGATTCTATCTCCCAAATATCTCCAAGACCCACTCATTTCACTCCTCATTTCCACTGCCATTATCCTACTGTGAGCCTACCTCATCTATTGCCTGTTCAGCAATCTTAATCTGTCTTCGACTGAGCAGTCAGAGTGATCTTAAGATAAAGATTGGGTTACAGCATGACCATCTTTAGAAATTTTCAAGATTTCCTTTTGCCCTTAGGCTAAAGTTCAAACTCCTAAACATGGCCTTCAAGACTCTGCAACAGTGTGTCTCCACCCACTCCTCTGGTCTCACTGCAGCTCTATCTGCCAAGCTTCCTGATTTTGAATAAGACAAGCTTTATCCTACCTCTGAAAATTCCCCCTTCTTGTTCTCTTGTCTAGAACACTTTTTCCTCCACTTACCCCCTGGTTAATGTCATCTCATCATCCAGGTTTCAAAGGAAATGTCACCTCCTCAAAAGGCCTTCCCTAATTTTCAACTAAAAAGTCCCCTTGAAATCCCTTCACATGGCACCTGGTAAATTTCCTTCATAACCTTCCTGAAATGCAAAACAGATTTGTTAATGAAATTATTTATGCTTGGCTCTACCACTACATTGCAAGCTCCAGTAGGAAGGGAACATGTCTAATTAAGTCATGACAATAAACCCAGTGCCTTAGTTGGTGCTTGGCAAATAAATATTTGGTGAGTAAGTAAATGAATCATTAGCACACCAGACTGGCAAACTAAGGATCACCTTGGCCTGATGACCCACACAGGGTGTGAATGACAAGGCTAAAGCTAGAACTCAGCTCTCTCAAAAGTCCCCTTACTCTCTTACCATACACCATAGTACCACCATATAATATTTGCCACCATACTGTCACCACCAAAAAGGAACTGGTTCCCAAAGATTATGGGTTTATTTGTAGGGAAGAGGAGACAGAGAGAAATCTGCCACCCTACAAAGTCACCTCCTCCTCCCTGCTCCAACCTTTCAAGTACCCTATATACCACTTATCATCACTGGGTCTTTTGGGAAAGGGTTCCCCACTTGACATGCCACTCCCTCTTCACCACCCCAACCTTTCCCATCATTCTGGATTCTGTGGAAGACTCATCTGCCCCAGGAAGCCCTCCTGAGCTGTGATCTTCAGAGCTCTCTCTCCAGGGCTTAGCTGTCCTCTGGTCCCTTCGTGAATGCAGGTTTCTCTCTCCCCTAAGGACTGTACATTTCCAAGGATGGGGACTGGCCCTTTGTCTAAAATCTCTTCACTAAATGACCATGTGCTCATCCTCCTTGTGGGACAGGAGCTTACCCAGGGCTCGGGACAGAGCTGAAGTCCTGCCTGGCCCTCCAGTAACTCAGTGTGCTGGGAGAGGCACAGCTGCACATATCCTGGTTAGGGTACAGAGCCTGATACAAGGATTTGAGTGAGGTTGTTAATTTAAAGGCTGTTTCCAGGAAACACCAATACTGAAGGAGGAACAAAAGGCAGGGACTGGAGGGTGATCAACAGTACCTTAACAAGGCAGCTACCGCGTGGGCAACTGGAGCTGAAGTCCACTGTGGATTCTCTGGGGCCAGTGTAAGACACAGTTATTTCATCCAGGAATGAGGGAGCTGGGTATTTATTGGTTGGGAGCTATTTTCAGGGAGCCTTAATACCCCCACAATTTCAGCCTACCACACAGAAGAACAAAGCTACCGGTAACCAGAGAAATCCCACTGGAAAACAAGTGTGAGCACTGGTGGTTGAAAGGGCAAGAGGGTGTGTGGACACAGCACAGGTTACAATGTACTGAGGAGTTTGTAGAAGAAGGCAGACATCAGGAACAGCTCACACAAGAGTTAAATTTGCGGTAAACTTTGAACATTGGGAAAGGCTTGAAAACCAGAAACAAGAAGTATTTGAGGAAAGGGGAATTGCAAGGATAAGGTTACTGAAGTGAGACCACAGTTACAGTGAGTCTCAGAGTGAGAGCTTTTGTCAGGTGAGGTGCAAACCTTGGATTGTGTAGAAAGACCAGAGCTTTGGGCATGGATGGGAACTGATGGGTGTCATCTGCAATGGGTTCAAGGCAGGTTTTAAGAGGAAAATGATGAGTAGATATTTAGGTACATTGAATTGTAGGTCTCAGGGGGTCATCCAGGCAGAGACGTCTGGTAGGAGTTGCACATAGGGGTCTGAAGCTAGATGAGAGAGCTGGAGATGGAAATTTGAGAGCTACCTGATCAGAAGTGGGTATCAAAGTCATGGGATTGGTGAGGTCATAAAAAAAAAAAAGAAGGAATTGAAGGAAGAGTCAAGGAAAGTATGAGGGAAAGTGGAAAACACCTATGCTTTCAAAAGCTTTAGAGAGATGCAACACAAAGAAACACATGAAGAATCAGCAAAATCCAAGAAGCCAGATGAAGTGCTCTAACAAGGAGTTGAGGTGTAATAAAAAATTCTGCCAAGGCCAAGATGAAGAAGGGCCATAGATATAGTAGTTAGAGAGTTCATTGGAGACCAGAGCAAAAGTGATCTGGGGATACAATAGGAAGGGGATCATGATAGTATAGAGGCTTGAATAGGGGTCATGGTCTACCAGTCTTTCAAGAATTTTTGTTCTATGATTAAATTAAGAATTAGCGTATTAGATGAAAGGCAACACAGATACCTTTAAGGATGGAGGAGGTAGCTATATATATGAGAAAGTCTGGGCTGTGGCATCTATCAAACCTAAGATTAAAGCTTGTCTATGAAACTTGTTATCTCTGTGACTTTGAGAAAATTACTTAACTTCTCTGAGCCTTTCTTTTCTCTTCTGTAAAAATGGGGATAATACTGTTTGTCTCTATGGTAGCTCTGAGAATTTAATGGGATAATGCTTATATAGTGTGCAACAGCAAACTTCTCCTAAAAAAAAAAAAACCATTAAGTTTCTATTTGTCTATTTTTCCATCATATGAGAGAGTTTGGTTGGTTTTCCACAAGAGGTTATATATAAGATAAGACCTCTTGTATAACCTTTTATACAAGATAAGAGGTTCTGTTTTGAATGGTCTTATAATGTAGAAGGATTTTTAAAATTCAGAATTTAAAAAACTTGGGTTTTACTGTTTACGTGGAAGCAGGAGAGTAGACATAGAGATATGAAAGTTAGACAGTTGCAATTTATCATTCTTCATAATGCCAGGGTCTTGGGGTATACCCTTAGTGCAAGAATAAGATGAAATCATATTCAAATATCTACTTACTCTGTCTGTGATATAGTTACAGAACAAAATTCTCAGAATTTTTAAGTATTTACCTGCCTTCATGCAAGTTTAAGATACATGTTTACATAAAAAGCAACTCTATCTCAGTGATATTCCTGGGACCTCTAGCAGAAGAAATCACACACAAAAAAAATTGAAGTAAACCAAAAGAAAGATCCTTTCAAGAAAATCAGAAGAAAAAGAATTGCCTCAAGAATAAGAGTTAGGGCCTCCCTGGTGGTGCAAGGGGTTAAGACGCAACCTATGAAGCTGTCCTCAGCCTCTGCAGCAAGAGTTCTATCCCCCGGCCACCAGGGAGCAACACACATGATGCAGCAGACCTCTCCTGTCTCCCCTGCTGCTCCCCTCAGCAGCATACTTAGATCAATCTGCCTGTTCTATTCCCCACTCTGTCTCTGGTGAATCCTCTCACCCCCCACATCTCTGACCTGTACCCCAGCTCTTGTATACATAAATAAATAAATCTTTTAAAAAAAAGAATAAGAGTCAATTAAGAAAAAGTGATTGTATTAGACTTCTAAGAATTCAGGTAGTACAACTGGGCCTCCCCTGGTGGTGCAGCAGTTGAGCGCTGGGCTGCAAATCTGCCCGCAGCCTCTGCAGTGCTGGTTCAATCCTTAGCCACCGGCGAGGGTCCCACATGGCGTGACAGACCTCTCCTGCTGCGCCCACTGTTCCCCTCAGCAGTGTATTTCGTCGGTCTGCCTGCTCTGTTCCCCGCTCTGGCTCTGGTGAATTCTCTCACCCTCCCACGCTTCTGACTGTACCCAGTGCTTGTGTAAATAAATAAATAAATCTTTAAAAAAAAAAAAAAGAATTCAGCTAGTACAACTATTAGATTGATGGTGTAAAATAAATAGTTCAATTTCCAAAGACAAAAATTTAACTCTATGAGAAAAGAAATGCTCCTTAAAAAGATCTCAGATGAATTTGAAAAAGAACCAAGTAGAACTCCTAAAACGAAAAAAACAGAATCATCAAATTTTAAAAATCAATGAATGAGCATATTAAATACAGCTGAAGAGATGGTGAGAAAATTGGAGACAGTTCTAAGACTATTACACAATTTGACAAATGCAGGACAGAAAGAAAACAAATGGAATATATAATGAGAGTTTAAGAAATGTGGAGAGTAGGATGAGAAAATAGAACCTATATCTAATGGAGTCTTCTGACTGACAGAACAGAATGGGGGAGAGACAATATTTGAATATAATGGGAAAGAATATTCCATTTTATTTAAAACACTCATTTTCAAGAAATAGCAATCTCAAACAGGAAATGTGAAGAGAAATCCATATCTAGACATATCAGTGTGAAATTGCAGAATCCCGAAGTTAATGAAGATACATTGAAAGTAGCCAGAGGAAAAGATTATTCACAAAGGAACAACATTTAATTGACAGCATATTTTTTTTATCATCAACAGCAGAAGTCAGTTGACAATTGGATCGTCTTCAAACTACTGAGGATGACTAGTAACTATGATTTCTTCCGAACTAATGTATAATTCAAAAATGGGAAAGAACTAGTCTTTTTATAAAGACAGAGAATGTACTACTCATAGGTCCTCACTGAAAAAACTACAAAAGAGTACTTTTTGGTAGCAAAGAAATTGTAACCAGAAGGTAGTAGTAGGACATGAAAAACTAGTGAGTGAAGAAATTGGTCTTCATGTAGGTAAATTGACACAAGGATCAACTCTTGTGATGATTAACTTTGGGATATTATAAGAATGAGAATGACATATAGAAAAATAACATGTAAGAGTTAGGAAATGTGTGGTCTGTGAACTGTTCAAAAAGAAACTACATATGTCAAGTAACTTTAGACTTTGTTGCTTAGTTATGTAAAAATATATGTAAGTTGCAAAAAAAAAAAAACACAAGTAAATGAGTTTCTCCCAAATAAGAGTGATAAAATGGAATACTAAGTTTTCTTGCAATCTCAGAAAAGAAAGGAAAAGAAAAAACACAGAGAAAGTGGAGAAAATGAGGCATTCAAAATAAGATAATAAATGAATACAAATGAATTTGTAATTACAATAAGTATAAACAAACTAAACTTGCCAGGTTACAGAGAAAGATTTCATTGCTTCATATTGGATATTTATACATACAGCTAAGCTCTTTTAAAGGAAACTCTGTAGGGCCTCCCTGGTGGCGCAGCAGTTGAGCGCTGGGTTGCGAAACTGCCTGCAGCCTCTGCAGCGCCGGTTTGATTCCGGCTTCTCCCCGGCCACTGGAGGAGGGTCCCACATGGCGCGCAGACCTCTCCTGCTGCCCGCTGCTCCCCTCAACAGTGTACTTCAGTCCCTCTGCCTGCCCTGCTCCCCGCTCTGGCTCTGGTGAATTCTCTCAACCTCCCACGATTCTGACTGTACCCAGTGCTTGTATAAATAAATAAATAAATCTTTAAAAAAAAAAAAAAAAGAATACATCAGCAAACAATAAAATTATTAAAAAAAAAAGAAACTCTGTAAATATCAGAAGACAAGGTTACAAGTAAACCAATAATAATATTAACCAAAATAAAGCTGTTATGACCTTTTTTACCCCTATCTTGATTTGCATGTATAATCTCTGAGTGTAGAGGGGCTTTTTTCTTTTTAATAATCATTCATTGTTGTGGCTCAGATCAGTTATAGATAATTCAAAGCCATAGATCTTTTTCATATGAACTATTATTAAGCCAAGTGATAATATACTTGTAAATTTTATATTTATTAACTTTTCAAAGTGTAATGAAATCGTGTCCTTCAAAATGCTATTTCCTTCAAAATCAGCCAGAATTTTTTTCTCATTAATATCACCGTTGAGGGCCTCCCTAGTTTCCTAGGGATTAAGTCTCAGCACTATCATCGCTAGGGCCTGAGTTCAATCCCCAATCAGGGAGCTAACCCACATGGCGCAGCAGACCCCTCCTGTCTTGTCTGCTGCTCCCGTTAGCAGTGTATTTCAGTATATCTGCCTGTTCTGCTCCCCACTCTGTCTCTGGTGAATCCTCCCACCCCCACACCTCTGGCCTACACCCCAGTTCTTCTATGCATAAATAAATTTTAAAAAATAAATCTTTTTTTTAAAAAGTCACAGTTGAATGAAATGATGTTATCCAAGCACCTGATGTATATATATCACCGTAAACTAATATCAGTGATAGTACAGAATATTTCCATCACCTTTATGTAACTTTTCAGCTAGTCATCACCACTTCACCCCAGAAGCAACCACTGTTTTGATTTCTATCATGTTATCTTTGGGGCTATTCTTGAATTTTATGGAAGTGGAATAATACAGTATTTACTCTTGTGTCTGGCTTCTTTCATTCAACATGTGTTCAAGACTCATCACATTATTTCAGTTAGTAGCGCATTCCTTGATATTGGTCAGTAATATCCCACTCTGGGTTGCCTACCTTTAGACTTCCCTCATGGGCACAGGAACCAGTTTTTTATTTCAGGAACTGAAAATGTTTCTCTGGTAGGCACTGCCAAATCTACCCTCAACTGGTATGGTTGCTTAATAATGTTTCTTTAGCAATGTACCATTTTGATTCAACTTGGAAGGGACAATTTCCATTTCATCACTTCCTATTTTTGGAACTTGGTAGAGTGCATGTACAAATTGGATGTCCAGAAGAGAAAAGGTAGAAGCAAAGGAAGGAAGAAAGGGAGGGTGGATGGAAGTCTAGCTACAGAAACTTAAGTGTCTGGACCATCATTATCAAATGTTTGTTAATGATTCAGTGTCCAAGTGGAGAAGGATTTTAGTGTTTGAACTATACTATCCCGGGCCCTTCCTGGTGGTGCAAGAGGTTAAGCGTCAGCACTATGAAGCAATCTGCAACTACTGCAACGCGAGTTCGATCCCCGGCCAGGGAGGAGACACACACATGGCACAGCAGACTTCTCCCGATTCACCTGCTGCTCCCCTCAGCAGTGTCTTTCAGTCAATCTGCCTGCTCTGCTCCCCACTCTGTGTCTGATGAATCCTCTCACCCCCTTCACTTCTGGTCTGTACTCCAGTTCTTTTGTGCATAAATAAATAAATCTTTTTTAAAAAAATCTATACTACTCCCTGTCTTCCTCAATATTTTACTCAATAATTTGGGTGAGAATAATGACTGTTAATCAATTTGACAGCTACTATACTATTAGCAGGAATAACTAATATATTAGGTGGTATGATCAGGACCAAAAACATATCTTGACTGACTGGTAGGCGGAATCATGCCCCCTAAATATCTAGGTGTTATTCTTTGGAACCTGTGACTTTGTTAATTTACATGGCAAAAATGACTTTGCAGAAGTGACCGCTCAAGCAAAGTGAGAGAGGGAATTACTCTAATTATCTGGGAGAACCTAGGAACAGCCAGAGAAGGTAAAGTGGCACCAGAGCCAGCGAGGCCTGAAGACGCCACACTGCTGGTTTAAAATGGAAAAGGAAACATGAGCCGAGAAATGTAGGAAGCCTCTAGAAACAGGGCAAAGCAAGGAAACTGGTTTTCTTCTAGAGCCTCCAGGGGAACTCAGCCCTGCCCACACCTTGATTTTAGCCCTAATGAAGCTCATTTTAGACAGCTGACCTCCAGAGTGATAAGGTAATAAATCTGTGTTGATTTGAATCACAGAGCTGGTGACAATTGGGAGCTAATTTATTGGCTAAAATTACAAGATGGTCTAACAACGTAAAAAAAATTAAAAATGGGACCTCCCCTGGTGGCACAGTGGTTGAGTGCTGGGCTAAGAACCTGCCCGCAGCCTCTGCAGCGCTGGTTCATTCCCCAGCTGCTGGCGAGGGTCCCACAAAAAAAAAAAAAAAAAAAAAAAAAAAAAATGGAGACTTAATGTGGAAGCCATATATTGAGGTCAAAGAAAATAACCACACCCAGATTACTAGTTTATAATGGTAAAGCACCTATGAATGTTAATTGACTATAAGCTCAGGAGGACACACACACACACACAAGTGTACAGACTTGGAATGGAAAAATAAAAGGGCCAGGTCAAAAATAAAAGGGCCAGGTCATCACTGAGAAGGGGCCCCTGGGCTCCACATCATCACTGACCTGTGGTTTTCAACACTCTTTTTATAAAAGGATGTTTACAAACAGAAAGGACATCTGGATGGGGAAGGATCTAAAAAGCATGGTTAAGAGGGAAGAAACTGGGTATGAAATTTTCATCCAAAGAAGAGGAAATCTGAAAAGATTTGTCATTATCTTCAAGAATCGGGCTTATTCTCCGCAATCTTCAGGGTAGAATTGAACTCAGGGAGTTTCAAGGAGACAGATTTCAATTCCACATGAAGAATAATCTTTAACCTTCCAGGTGGTCCTGAGAAAGGATGGATTTCTTGGCAAGTGTTCTGGGGTTCCTACCCTACCCACATCTGAACAGAGCCTGACATGTCTTTTAAGATTCCCTCTGGCCTCGGAACTGTGTTCCTTGAATGAGAAGTGAGTTATGTATGGAAAGGTGAGCGATGACTCACCCCCTCCCCAGCCCTCTCACCTCCATCCAAGCCACACGGCAGAAAGAAACCTGGACGGTTAATTCTGCCCCCCTCTTGGAAAACCCAAAATCCTGCTGATAGAAGAGACAACCTTGAGTCCAATCCATCCCCGCTGCCACCTCAAAACAGCCCCCCACCTAATAACAACACAACAAAATAAAAATGGGCTTCATGCTTTCAATAAAGTCTTAGAATTAAAGGAAATGTAGTATTTTCTGGACTCTTGGGCTAGTTCTCGGTGTGGGGGTGGAATGCAGCACCAAAATCAGCAGCAGCGCCATCCATCACAGAACCTAGTTCCTCCTGATAGTAAAGGAGGAAGTCCCTCCACTCCTCCCTCCCTGGGGTTCTCTGCACCAATTCCCTCAGGAGCCCCAGTCAGTTGGGGGAGGCAAGGGGAAACACAGCTCTTGGCAAAGTGAGACACAGCTCTTGACCTCGGAGTGGCTTGGGGCTTTGCCTTCCTCCTGCCAGGTCCCAGCCTTAACATCTGCACAGCGGGGGTCTCATGAGGGACAGATGGATGAGAAAGTAGACAGCCAAAGCAGAACCGGGACCTATTTAGATTCCAAAGAATAGAGAGTCGTTGGGTGCAAAGAGGTGTGCTGGGACCTATTTAGATTCCAAAGAACAGAGAGTCGTTGGGTGCAGGGGTGCACTGATGGGGGATGGAACAGAGAATTCATCCTTCCTGGAATGGACTTGAAAGGACAGATTTGTAGTTTCAGGCCTACGCATGGCATCCCACTAACACCAACTTTAAGGGAATTTCCATCTTCCCTTTGCCCCTCGGTTCACCCTCCACCTCTGTCCAGTGCCCAGAATGGGTGGGAAGGGAACTGTGGAAATTCCCTTTTCAGGAACATGGGGGTGATCTACAGAGAAAAGTGTGGTGAAAACAAAAGGAATTCTGAAAACTAAGAAGTACCCATGGCTTCCTGCCCCCCACTTTCATCCTCAGCCAGGCCATCCTCTGTAAGGAAGAGGGACTCCCCAGACCTACCTGCAGATGTTAACTTTCCCCAAGGCCTCTGGCCCACCTTCTCTAAGCCCAGCCAGTCCATCCTGCCGAGGAGTCAGAAGGCCCAGCCGACAGCTGGGTTGTGCAATCAGCAGCCCAGATGTGGCTGGGACTCTGGCGTGCGGCAGCTGCCTCTGTCATCACCCAGGGTCTATGGCCTTCATTTCACCCTTGAGCTGTATTCTAGCAACATTCCTGTCCCCATCCCAGACAGGCCCCACCCCAGCCACCATCCTCCTTCAGCAGCTCCAGAGAATACTTGGAGGCTGAGAATCTCAGGCCCAGCTCAGTCGTAGTGTGCTGTGCCAAAATGGAAGAGGACTTATCCTCCCTGGGCCTCAATATATATGTGCTAAAGCTTGAGCCCTGAGTGCTCTACTGAATTTCCTCTGCATTCCTGAGGCCCTTGAGTTTAGTGATGCATTTATTGGCTCCCTGGAGGAACTGGATAAAATATAAAAGCTTTTATTGCCCTTGGGTATTCTAACCAGGTCAAGGTCACATCCTATTCTGCAGCTACCATGACCACTGTTTTCATGAAACCTTGGGTGTGGTTAATCATCAGGCAGCACGATTGATTCTTTGTCTTCAGAATTGGCAATCGATCAGAGTCACGGTATCTAGCCTGCTCTCTGCTTCATATAGGACTGTGTGATTCAGAGTAGCTGTGCTGTTGTTATTTGCTAAGTAGAAAAATGAAATAAAGATTCAGAGAGATGGCGTGTTGGCCAGGGTTATGCAGCAAACCGGTAGCGGACATTGGGTTAAAGCCCAGGTGTTGGGTCCTGGAATCAGATGACTTTCCCTGGCCCAGCACTTTCACTTTCATAAAGGTGGTGGTGATACTCATGATGATGGTGACAGTGGTGATAATGGTGATGATGGCGGTGATTTTATGGGTGGCAGTGATGGTCTTCGTGATGGTGGTGATCATGTGGTTAAAGCGGTGATAGTGTGAGGATGGGGATATGACAGTGGGTATGATGGTGACGATAAGAAAATGATGAAGAAGCCCCCTTCTCTCCAGGAATTGTCTTGAGGAATGATTAGTCCATCCCTATCATTTGGGCTCTAATAACCTTGCCAATGATTTGGAATCTGAGCCCTCAGGGTAATCTTTCAGTAGCAGAAATGAAACCTCACGCTACCACCACAGGCACGCTCTGGCTCCTGCTTTGATGAGTGTATGGATGGAAGCTGGTTCCAGGGTTGCCCTTCTGGATTTGTGCTGAGATCACTTTCCCCAGGGGTTGCCCTCACCAGTGACGAGCACACGATGAGGATTAATGCCACCATTCCTGAAGATGCAGGACTTCTCAGCAGGTAACTGGTCAGGGACCCCCATCAGGCTCCTCAGCATGGTCAAGACATGTTTGGATCTGCATGACATTTCAGGCTCTCCCTCCCAGCCCTGCTTCCTTCTCTCTGTCTTTCACACAGGCAGACCTGCACTACCATTCGAAGTCTCTCCTCACTCTCCCCGCTCCCTCTCCTTGATCCTTCACAGATTTCTCCCCCCAAGAAATCTCTTTTGTGGACCTCCCTGGTGGCGCAGCAGTTGAGCACTGGGTTGGCGAGGCTACCCACAGCCTCTGCAGCGCTGGTTCGATCCCCGGCCACCGGGCGAGAGTCCCACATGGCGCGCAGACCTCTCCTGCCGCCCGCTGCTCCCCTCAGCAGTGTATTTCGTCAGTCTGCCGGCTCTGCTCTCCCCTCTGGCTCTGGTGAATTCTCTCACCCTTCCGCGCTTCTGACTGTAGCCAGTGCTTGTATAAATAAAAAAATAAATCTTGAAAAAAAAAAAAAAAAGAAAGAAATCTCTTTCATGTCTCTGGGTCTAATGCTAGGCTTTTCAGAAGACCCAAACTATTAAGGTTAGGTTGAGCAATCAAGCTGGATAAAACCATTCTGGTGGAAATAAAACAAATACATAAAACATTTTAGAAATATATACATATTTTTTTTTTATCTCTAAGGACAATTCCAGACTGGCATGTGTTGTATGCTTTGAGAACTGAAGTAAAAGCTTGCCTTTGGAGGACTGAATCCTAACCAGGGACTTGAAATAGAGTGAAGAGAGGGGAGGAAGGTAGAAGATCTTGAAGCAGGAATAAGCTCGATATGCTCAAGGGAAGGGGAGCAAGCCAGCCAGGCCATGTGGTGGAGAGGAGAGGACAAGGGAAAGCTGAAAGGTGAGGACTTTGCAGCCAAGGAGAGCACCTGAGAATGATGGGGCAGGAAAAGAGCCCCTTGGCTGGGGAGAAGGGGGAAGTGTACTATAGAGGGGCAGGGTAAGCAGGAGAGGCTGCTGGGGCCACCCCACCAAGAAACGGTGAGAGCTGGGATTGAAATGACAGATGTAGCATCAACACAAAAGACAGGTTGAGAAAAAATGAGTCCATCTTGTCACCACTGAACAAGAGTTAAACAGGAGTGGAGGGGCTGGGGGCTCTGGTCTGGCGAGCAGGCTGGTGTTACCTCAGCAGAAACAAGATGGTTGAAAGAAGTTATGCTCTGGAGGAAAGACTGTGAATTACTCTGAGTCATGTATCTCCATTCAGACCCAAATGTGGGTTAGAAGGCAAAGGGGCAAACGCACTCTCCTCTGAGGGTGGCTGAAGGTAAACGATGTCGCGGGGAGAGCAGAGCTTCCAGGAAACCCAAGAGCGTGTCAGGGAAGGATGAAGTGGGGCCAAGCGGTGGCAGATGGGGAGTGAGCAAGTAGGTAGGAAGGAAAGAAGGTCAGCACCCCTATGACCAGGGCCTGCCTGACCTTTGCAGTCCTGAAGGTTGGATCTCACACCCCACACCCTTCCAGAGCCTTCCAGCCTGAGGGATGCCTATATTATCCCTGAAAGGTAGTGGGAATCTGGGGGTTTCTCACAACCTCAGAGAAAGCTTCCTCTAGGATTACACCAGAACAGAGGGGGCACAATCTAGTGGAGTGAGGGACAGCGGAGGCTGCAACCAGGCACCCTCCCACAGGCCGCTCCTGTGGTCCAGTGACACGTCGCTCTCCTGGGGTCAGCGCCCGGGCGGCAGCAGCCTCCGTGTGAGGTGGTGGAGCTGGCATCTGCTTGCCTGGAACAGGGACTAGGAAAACAGATGACCTCAGGCTGAAAGCTCTTAGAATCGTTGCTCAGAAGAGGGCGGAAAAGACAGGCTAAAAATACACGCAGACCCAAATTCTCTACCTCTCCAGAAAAACTCCAAGCAGAGTGTCCTACACATGTGTCTGACGCAAGCCCCTGCTTTTGGCCATTCCCTCCCCAGCCCTTTCATCGCCATCTTCTCTGGTGTACACACCTGCCCTCCACCAGGCCTGGCTCCTCTCAGCCCCAAGGTGGGCTAGGCCTACCAGCCTTTGCCTATGTTCTCCCCTCCACCTGATGTACCCTGCTCCTCCTGGCTTCTTTCCAACTTGTCCAGGACTCATCTCACAGATCCCCTGAAACCTCTTCCAGGGAGTCTCCCGAGTTTGCCTGGACTGATCCTCCCACTCTAACCCCCTTCACTAAGAACCTGAACCACACAGTAAACCATGGGGCAGTCTGCCTTTCCCTGAATTTCTGGAGATTAGATTGGTCTATTTGAGTTATATCAGTCTTCTTAATGGGAACAGGAAAAAAGGGACTCCTGTATTTTTTTCCTTTTCTTCTAGGTCCAAAAGCACTTAGAATAAAATCAGGCACATAGTGGGTGCTGAATAAATGTTTGTGATCAATTGAATAAATAGAATGACTTAGTTCAGACAGCATCTTAGGGATAGCAAAAGGGGGCGGGGAGAGAATGTGAAGTGTATGTAGAATGGTAGGGGAGGAGCAGGGAGCCTTATCCCCTTGTGTGTGTGTGTGTGTGTGTGTGTGTGTGTGTGTGTGTGTGCCCTTGTATATGACATACATGGGAGACTTTGTACTAAACCAAAGGAAAGCACTAGAATGTTTGAGATTCCTGAGAAATTTCTGGGGCTCTTAGGATGGCCTTGGAGGCTCTGTTGAATCAGTGCCCCCATCACCAGTGCCCCCCTTGGGGCTCTGGTGAACCAGTGCCCCAAAATCACCAGTTTTGTGATGCCACTGCCTGGGCCTGGCCCTGAGCCTCCTCATCTTGGCTGGAGATCGGGACCTCAGAGCAGAGACTTTGTTCCCTGGTGGGGGCAGGGTGGTGAAAACTCCTGAAGTAGAGGCTGTGGCTAAAGGCTGATCTTTTCTTTGTAATCATACTTTTGCCTTCCTCAAGTACCTCTCCTTCCCACCACCTCTGTCCAACTGATTCACTCCTAATTGGGAGCTTCTGAACCACAGAAGGCCTGAGCCTAGCATAAAGTCGCACCCAAAAGGTGTCCTAAAGTTGCAGGTGGATGAAAGAAAGGAAGAGAGAGAAGGAAAGGGGATGGACAAAGGATACAAGGAGGGAAGAATACTGTTTTCAAATCTAAAAACTTCTGGTCAAGGATAGTAAAGAAAAATAAAGAGGAAATAAAATATGTCAACTTTCTGCAGCTCAGCTTGGAGTGACTGTGGTGATAATGAATACAGCGGCTCTCAAAGTCATCCTCCGATCTCAGTTCTAGCACAGTGAGTCTAGACTGGGTCGACATGGTAAACAAAGCCCTCTGATGTGCTGGGAAGGGGGGTAAGATTCTGGTCCCCAGCTTCCCTCCAGCTGAGGGATGGTTAAGGGAGAGGTCTTAGATCCCCTCATCTCCCTCATCGGTGCACCTTGCCAGAGGAGCTGCTGCTCTGGTCAGGTAGGAGGGCTGGCTAGACACCACCTTCATCTCTCCACACTCTGGAACTAGCCTTCCCAGGCAGGCTGGGCAAGTGCTCTCACTTCCAGTGCCATGGCATGCACCCAGAGCCAGCCCTGTCCTTTGCGGCTTGCCTGATGACGCTGCCTGGGCCGACGAGACAATCCCAGCTTACAGAGAAATAGGGAAGTGGACACTAAGTCTGCCACCCAGGACTGGCTTCCCAAGACAAGAAGGCCTCAGGAGCAGGAAGTACCCCTCTGGGCTTCCAGGCAGAGCCTCCCATGCACCCCAGCTCGTGAGAACAGGCCTGCTGCAGGAGGTGCTGGGCCTCCTACTTTGTATCCCTTTTGGATTTTATCGCTATGTTCAAGACTCCCTTGGCAAGCAAGCTGGAAGGGAGAGAGGTAAGCACTAGGATTCAAATCTCCCTGGAACCCCTAAAGGAATCAGTGCAGCAGTAACTCAGCAGAGATATTAAAGATGCCGTCCCCAAGGACACACTTTCTCTACATCCTGTCCATTCCACAAAGTTCTGCCCACGGGGCAGTGATAAGGGAGAGAGAACAGACTGGGAGATAGGAGATGGGATTTCAGCCCCCAAGGGACTCCTTCCTCCTCCACAGCTGTGCAGACTGAAAAGATGAGTCTAGAAGGCCCAGAGGCCCTCGCACCCTCTCACACTAAATAACTTTTATGATTGGAAGTCGGTCTGATGCCTATGGCTTTGTGTGCAGGACAGAAGCCGAAGGAAGTTCATGGCTGGCTGGTGGAGTTAGGAGAGAAAGCTCACACGTGCGAGCCAACTGGAGACGAATGTGAGCGAGTTTGATTGAATGCCTGAGTGAGTGGATGAGACCGTCAGTGCCTCACTGGGGGCTGGAACTCTTGCAAGGGAGCTGTACATCCATCTGCCCTACAAGCATTGACTGAAGGCTGAATAAATAATACAACTCGCACGTATATGTGTGACTATTTTTCAAATCATCAAAGCTGCTGTCAGGAATGAAACACAGATTCACTCGAAAGTGTTCTTGCGTGCAGACGGCCGCCGGGTTACGGTACATCTTCTCAGTGGCAGACCTTAAAAAACAACTGCTGTTAATAGTGAAATAAAAATGCTATCTGAGTTCTTTAAAATACTCAAAGGGGCAAAGGCAGGGGGTGGATGAATCTAGGAGAGAATGTTAATAATTATTGCAGTTGGATGACGAGTGCATGGGGGCTCTGATATTGTCTTACTTTTATATGTTTGAAATTTTCCAAATAAAACATTTTTTAAAAAGTACAAATGCTCTTATGTGGTCATTCATGGAATCTTCTGACATTAGCAAAAATGGGTTTTTTGTGGAAAACTCCTCACAATACATTGTTGAATGAAAAAAAGCAGTAATAAAGCCATATGTAAATATGATTTCAATTCTTTTTCTTTAAAAAAAAGAGTGTGTGTGTGTGTGTGTGTGTGTGTGTGTAAAAGGCCTTTCTTTCAAGATCGTCATAAAGATGTGAATGGTGGTTATCTGTAGACAGAGGAATGGGGAGTTTAGGGTTGTAAATTTCTTTTATCCCTATTTCCAATGAACAGATTTTCATTTTGTTAGGGGCCCAACAAATTACTTTTTGAAATGTTCTATTTAGTATTTTTAGGTTCAAAAGGATTGGCGAGCACTCATTTGGACCCTCACCTGCTGCAGAAACGAGGATTCAGAGAGATGGGCACGGGCGCCCGGTCTGCGGAAGCTTGTGGCAGAGATGGCCTTGCACTGGGTCTTAAGAGTGGGTAGGATTTAGAAATCCCAGGGTGAGGTGGGCGGGAGGGTATTCCGGGCAACACAAAAATAAAGTCCATCCTTTCTTGAGATAGTGGCCTTCCCAGAGCAGGGGTGAGCCCAGAAGCCGGGAGGTTGCAGGGGGCGTGGAACACGGATGGGGGGGCTGGGTGGGGCATGGCCTTGAAGGGCCATGGGGTTCTGGGAAAAGAGGAGTCTGAATGTCTGGCTAAAAATTGTCCTGGCTATGTGTGTGAGTGTGCACGCGAATATTAACTGTGGCATTCAGAACAAGGGATAATTGGAAAAACATGACCGACACTGAGCCACACGCATTTGGGGACATGTGGCTCCAGTTCTGGGATTGTTTGTCATTCCCTATTTCAGGAAAGCAGGAAGACAAAAGATGAAGCGTCGAATGCACCGAAGACTCAGATGTCACCGCGGAGTCAACCTGGGGCCAGGACCGCAGTTTATCTGCAACCAACTTTTCAGGCTGCCGCTCACCCAGTGACCAAACCCACCCCGGGCCTGTTGGGGTGCACAGTACCAGCTGCCAGTCATTACCAGGTCCTCCGCATCTGAGCTTTCGCACGCTGGGAGAGAGAACTCTGGCCCATTCCCAAGGGTTTGCCGGAAGGGAGTTGGAGGGGCAGCGGCATGGAGAGGAAGAGGCTGCATTACAGGCAAACAGGAGACAATCCGGGAAACTCCCAGAAACCCCAGCACGAACTGTGGAGAAAGCCTGGGCCTACGCAGAGGCCTATATGACCTCACGAAGGCCCAGAAGCCGCTGGCTTACAAAAGCTGGGGAAGTTGATGGCATGTATCTCTGCACCTCTGCATCTTACTGGCAAGTGGAGCGGTGGCCCCCGGATAGGAGGGGTGAGCTTGGATCAGACCTTGAGGGAACCGGGAGAGGGTAGGAGATCTGAGAGCATTCAGTGGCCTGGCTCGGCAGGTGACTTCTGTGGGGATGACCTGCAAGGGCAAGACTCTTCAGAGCCCTCTGAGCAAGGTGGTGGATACCCAGCTTGCCACATGCTGGCTCTGGGCTCCCTCCACCCCACCCTCAGCCTAGGAGTCCTCCACTTCTCACCTAGTTCCTAGAATCCTGCCATTTTAGGACTGGATGAGACGTTACCCAACCCAGCTCAGGACACTGGGTCCCTGTAAGGGCTCAACAAGCTTGAGAGCTCTTCTCTGACCCTTTCCAACCCCATGTCCCGGACTCCCTGCCTGGCCGCCTCCCCAGGAGGCTGGGTGGCAGCCCGCAGCAGGAACACAGTAGTTTCCTCCTTGCTCATCTAGCCAAGTCCCTTTCCCCCTCAGCCAAAATAAAGTTGGACTTTTTCAAAATGTTTACTAGGAAACTAAGAAACAAACAAAGCAAAACTGAAGACAAGTGACGGAGGCTGAGGATCTATTACAGAATCCAAAATTTATCAACAATCTTGGGTCAAATAACCCAACCCAAATCTCCCAAGATTTTTTTTTTTGAGAAGTGCTTCTTATTTCCTCTTCTTATTTTATTGTTCAAATCCTCTTTCTCATGATTATTTTTGGTTGATATTTTTAAGTATATGCCATGTGCCAAGCACTTTGCAATGCAATAGTGTGTCATGTTATCAGGTTCAATCAATGTACACGTATATCATTTGATCAAGTTCAAAAGGGTCAAATTATTTTACCCACAGTCACTCCTCTGTGGTAAGAATGGGAGCTGAATTCAGGTCTCTTGCTCCCAAAACCTGTGTGTTAATCACCCTCCACTTGGCTTTCTTTATCCTGAGTCCACACCTCCCCCCCGCCCCCCACAAGGTAAGACATCCAGGGTGGGCTGCCCAGCCAGGGGACACATGGAAACTTGGGGACCATTTCTGGCCCAAGGTAACTGTGTGCAGAGGCTCCTAACACTGAGTGTGAAACAGTTCACCCTCAAGAACACACATGGATACAACTGCCTTGCATGTCTTTAACTTCTTTTTCTTACAGATATCAAGTGTGCAAAGCTACTGTCCTACCAATCTTCCCTCATGGCACATTTCCATTGAGTTGTATTTGTCCTTCCTTTATTCTTGATTTGTGTATTTATTTATTTCTAAGGCACTGGACACCCACACACCATGGCCCAGGGTTACAGATAGCTCACAAAGACCTGTGTTCCTCTCCTACCTGATCTCTGACCCCACCCCTCAGAGGAACAATGCTGAGTATCACATCTGTCATTTTCTCACTTTTTAAAAAATGTAGTCGACCATATACTGAATGTTTAAATCTATTTTTGTTAATTTTACTTGTTTTCAAACTTGAGGGATTATGGACTAACATCAGACCCTTCTGATAGTACTTGTTTCACTCAAAATTATGCTATAAAGTTTCATCCATGTTGTAGTAGCAGATCCTTTCTTTTCTTTCTTTGATCTTATTTAGAAAAACAAACACGTAAATTTACCAACAGTCTTATCACCTGTGCATCTCATGCACAGGCACTGCTGTCTTGCTGGAATTTAGTTCTTTCCTTGAAGCAAACTTCCAAAGGCACTTCAGTGTGGGACTTTCATGGCTCATAGGAGCTCAGGCATCACTAAGAATATTGCATTATTTACAGTCATGTAAAGGACAATTTGGTTAGATATAAAACTTCTAAACTGCTGCTCCCCTCAACAGTGTCTTTGGTCCATCTGCCTTTTCTGCTCCCCACTCTCTCTGGTGAATTCTTTCACCCTCCTGCACCTCTAACCTGTACCCCAGTTCTTGTATAAATAAATAAATCTTAAAAAAAAAGAAAAAAATATAAATGATTAAAAAAATAAAAGACTTGTGAGAAATCTTTTTTTCCTTCTATATTTGTGTTGCCTTTTGCCCCTGGTGTTACTGTTCACAAGTCTAATGTCAGTGTCTTGTTCCATTGCAGCTGCTTCGCTTTCTCCATGGGAGCTTTTGAAAATGTTCTCCTTGTCTTTAATGTGCAAAAGTTTTGCTATAGTGTACATAGAGGTCAGGTTTTCCTTTCTCTCCAATTTCGCACTTTATAAATCATTTTAATCTGATTTTTTTTAATTTTAGAAAATATATCTCTATTATTCATCAAATATTTTCTCCTTCTTTTTTGTTTTTATCTTCTTCTGGGATCCCTATTATCTGTATGTTAGCACTCCTACTCCCATCCTGTGTATTTTTTATGTTTCTTGTATATTTTCTATGCTTTATTTTAGGAGATTTCTTCAACGTTACCTTCCAATTCACTGATTTGTTCTCCAGCTTCATTAATCCTATTATTTAGTTTATCCTGTTCTTTATTTCAACTATCACATTTTTCTTACTAATATTTCTACTCCAAAGATTGTTTTGTCCTTGCTTTGTACTGCACATTTTGTGCCCTTTTCCCCTAAATATATTTAGCTTATTGTAAAATTTTGATCTATTTTTCTGAAATTTCTGCTTCTGAAGGAACGTGAAGTCCAATTGTGACACTCCCTCAGGAGTTAAGTTATTTGGACACATAATCTCTGGGAAACTCAGCTACTCTGAGAATATGCAGTGGGGAAGGCTGAAGACCATGCCCCAGCCCTACGGCAGAGAGCCCCAGGCACCTTTCTGCTTTGACGCTAAAGAACAAGTCCTCCTCCACTCATGGCAGACAGTCTCCCTGGGAACAATCCATAGCCTGGGATGGAAAGGGGACTAGAATGCACAGCTGAGTCAGGCCCAATTTGCTATTCCCAATCCCCTTTCCCCAAGGAGCCTGGTCATTCATTTTTTTTAAACATTCTCCTCCATAGACACATGTCCCAACTCCTAGGCCGTTGTCTCAAATCTGTAATAAGAGACACACGATGCTTGTCCTGATGCAATAAAGGCAAAAAACAACCTTAACTACTTTTCTGTAATTTAAACTCTTATTGTCATTATCAGCCACCTTCCATCATGCCCTTTGCCAGACCCAACACGCCAGTCTGGGTCACAGAGTTTCCTTGAATGTTTCTAAGTTGTTTTGTTTTGCTTTTTTTGTGGTGTTGGTGATGGCTGTGGCTATATTTTCTGGATGATGTATTTCCTTTTATAGCTTCTCTGGGACTGACTCTTAGTAAGGGAACTATCGGTTTTCAGCAGTATTTGCATTTTACATTTGACAGGAACCAAAAGTACTTATCATTACCACTTATTTGCCAAAGTTCTCACCATTCTTCTCTCTAAGCATCCCTGAAAACAGATTATCTCTCCTTTCTGCATATGTGTGTAATTGCGATAAGAATGCATAACATGAGATCTACCTTCTTAACAAATTTCTAACTACATACCGTAGTATAGTTAACTGTAAGTGCAATGTTGTACAGAAGATCTCCAGAACTAACTCATCTTGTGTAACTGAAACAGACAAATGGAACGCTATCAAACTAAAACAAAGCTTCTTCACAGCAAAAGAAACAATCAACAAAGTGGAGACAGCCTATATCTATATTTATCATATATCTGATAACTAATTAATATCCAAAACATAAAAGGAACTCAATAGCAAAAAATAAAAGCCCAATTTAAAATGAGCAAAAAAAACTAGAATGACATTTCTTCAAAGAGGACATACAAAAGGCCAACAGGCATAGGAAAAGATTTTCAACACCACTAATCATCAGGAAAAGGCAAGTCAAAAATGACAATAAGATCACTTCACATCTTTTTAGGATGTGAATATAAGTGTTGGTGAGGGTGTCAAGAAATCAGATACTTATACTGTTGTTAGGAATATAGATGGTGAGGACATTATGGAAAATAGTATGGAGATTTCTCAAAAAATTAAAAGTAGAACTACCATATGACCCAGGAGTTTCACTTCTGGGTATGTATCTAAAAGAATTGAAATTAGCATTTGAAGAGATATGTGCACTCCATGGTGTTGCAACAACATTCACAACAACCAAGACGTGGAAACAGCCTGAATGTCCCACCGATGGATGAAAGGGTAGAGGAAGTGTGATGTATACATGCAATGGAATGCTGTTTAGTCATAAGAAGTTTTCTATATGTAACAATATGGATGGACCTTGAGAACATTATGCTAAGTGATATAAGTCAGAAAAGGATAAATACTGCATAAAACCACTTAATAAAACAGAAATCAAGAATAGCAGTAGTCAGAAGCTGGTGGGGGGGAGGGGAAAGTTTCAGTCACACGGGATAAATTCTAGAAATCTGTTGTATAACAGTATTATTATTATTTTTAAATAACATTCCCCCACACCATCCACAAAGCTAAAGCATACCTAATGCAAAATGCACAGAAAGCACACAAAATAAAAGGCCATTTGCAATCTTCCTACCCTGAGATTTTTCCTGTTCACAGTTCAGTATGGACAGATTCTACCATGATGCCCATTAAAGTTGTAATGGTATGCGTGCCAAGTGGGTATTTGAACTCCAATTTCCTGGACATCATTGATTTTTTAAGTTTCCCAAATTGGTGGTAAAAATACATAATTCTTTGTTGATTTAATTTGTAGTCCCAGATCTGTAGGGTGGTTGGGCATCATGTCATATATTTATTAGCTCCTACCACTTCTATGAAATGTTCATTCTTTTCCCTGTTTGCTTTTGAGCGGTTTGATTTTTTCTTACTCATTTGCAGAATTTCTTTATATAATATTATTAATATTGACTTTGTTGTATGTGCTTGAAATATTTTCTCCACTAAAGCAGAGGGAAGATAATTTTCATTTAGCGATGTTTATGTTTTCTTTGAAGATACAGTTATTTAAAAGTCTCAGGTAGTTCAGCCTTTCAATATTTTCCTTTCACACTTCTGAGTTTTGTGCATTGCCTAGGAAGGTCTTCCCTACCTTACAATTAGAATAATAATTTTTAGAAGTCTCCAAAGGATATAAATAAATATTTCTCCAGAAAAGATATGCAAATAGCCAGTAAGCACATGAAAAGATGCTCAACATTATTACCATCGTGGAAATGCATATCAAAACCACAATAAGACACTACATCATATACACCAGGACGGCTATTATTAAAGACATAGAAACAACAGTGGAGAAATTAGGACACTAACATACTGCTCATGGGAAGGCAAAAATGGTCCAACCACTTTGGAAAACTGTCTGGCACTTCTCCAAAAGATTAACTATAGAATGACCATATCACCCTAAAAACCCAACAAAAATTAAAATATACGTCCATGCAATAATTTTACACAAATGTTTGTAACAGTGTTATTTTTAATAACAAAAAGTGGAAACACCACAAATATTCATCAACTAATACTCCATATAATGGAGTATTACTTAGCTAGAAAAGGAACAAAGAACTAAAATATGCTACATCCTGGATAAACTTGGAAAACATTGTGTTTAGTGAAAGAAGCCAGACACAAAAAACCATGAATGAGTATATGATTCCATTTATATGAAAGGTCCAAAATAGGCATTCAGTGAGACAAAAAGTAGATTCGTTGTCTAGGGCTGGAGAGGTGTTATGATAACAGATTTACAATTTTGTGAATATACTAAAAGCCACTGAATAGTTTACTTTCAAAGGGCGAATTGTATAGTATGTGAATTATGTCTCAATAACCCTGTGTTTAATCTGCTTTAAATGAGAAAGAAATTTATTTGTTCTAACAATGGAAAGTCCAGGACAAAGACTGACAGCAAGAGGATTTGACTTGTCTCCATCTCTCTCCTTGACCTTTTGCATGTATAAAATTCATTCTCAGGCTCCATGTGGTTGGTACCATGACCTTCACCAAATAACCCAGGGTCATAAAGTGTTTTGATTGGCTACAACTATGTCATATGCTTCATTTCTATTGTTAGGGAGCAACTCCATGCAGATCACACGCAGATCAAGAGTATATGAAGGACTGGATCCTCCAGTGAAGTTTTGTGAATCATTTCAGGAAGAAGTGGCAACAGAGGCTAGAAAAGCAATCAATATTCAATATGGACACAAGCAAATCATCTGTAATGATGGTGGTTTTGCTTCTTCACTTCCCATATTTATGTTATCCAATTTTCTTTTCTTATTGCATTGTCTAGGATGTCCAGAACTATACTGAAAAATTGTGCCAGCAGTATCCCCAGACTTTAGTGGGAGTGCCTCTAACATTTTACCATTTTGAATAAAGTAAATGAATAAAGTTTGATACTCTTAATCAAGTAAGAAAAATATCATTCTAGGCCCAATTGACTTTTTTTAATTTAAAAGTAATGTTGAGGGGCTTCCCTGGTGATGCAAGGGGTTAAGACGCAGCACTATGAAGCTATCCACAGCCACTGCAGCACATGTTCAATCCCCGGCCAGGGAGGTGACCCACATGGTGCAGCAGACCTTTCCTGACTCGCCCGCTGCTCCCCTCAGCAGTGTATTTCAGTGGATCTGCCTGTTCTATTCCCCACTCTGTCTCTGGTGAATCCTCTCACACCCTGCATTTCTGGCTTGCACCCCAGCTCTTGGATGCATAAATAAATAAATCTTAAAAAAATAAAATTAATGTTGAATTTTATTTGATGTCTATTGCTATGATCATGCTTTTTCTCTATCTTATTTATGGATAAGTTTCTTACCATTAGACAGTTTCCATATGTCTATGAATTGATTTCATAATGATGGGAAAAGGAGGATCAAACTGATTTTCTTATATTATGCAATAAGTAAATTCCTATTCTAAGGGATAGAAATTTGGTAGGCACCTGTGTAAATCATATATAAGCCAAGATTCAAGGATATAGGAAAAAGATAGAGTAGCTGGCTCTGTTTCACACACAGTTTTCAGACCTTTCCCCTTATGGTACCCAGGACACTGATGGTAACCAGAGGAGATGCCCAGGATAGCCCAATCCACTGAATGTTGCTTCCATATGACTTCTTTAGGGATGGTCATAGGAGTAACAAACATATTCAGATCTGATGTAAGGAAGAAGCACCCAAAAAACAGATGACATTGGTGCAGACAGCAAAGAATTTGTCTACAGTTGTACAGGTTTTGAGCCCAAGCAGTCTACCTCCAAAGCCTAATCTCAGCCTCACCACTATACTGCCCTGGGGGCTGATATGCACTGCTCAGAACAAGGGCTGTGAACACCTTGGAATCAAAAGCTCAAGAAAGGGACCTTTGTTGCTGGCTGGGCCCTTGGCCTCTTCTCAGTCCAGAGCCCTTTCCATCAGGATGAGCTGCTTGGCCCCCTCCAATACTGCTGTCCAAATGAGTTTTCAAAGACCAAGTCTCCCTATTTTCATACCATCCACATTTTTCCAGAGAGAGAGATGAAAAGTGGGAGGGAGGGAGAATGGGAGGACTTACTAAAACTCTTATGATCAGAAATGCTAGCATGGATATTAAAAAGAATAAAAGAAGCCAAGGTTCCTTGGACACCCCACAGGATTTTAGTGTTCCTGACAATTCTGGCTTGTCTTAGCTATGATGAAGGGAGAGTAGGAAAATGTAGAACAACCTCAGTAATAGCTGAAGACAATGTTGGAAGCCCCTGGGGGTTGCCAGCTCTTCCTAACAGAGAACAGGACTGACTTCATGGGACTGCTTAAAGAGAAATAGCACTCATTCATGCTTTTGATGAATATTTACCTAGTTCCTTCTGCATGCAAGGAAACCCACCAGCTGCTGGAGAGCACAGTAGATACGGCTGCACTTCGACAGAGCTTTGAGTCTAGTGACAGAGACAGTCAACAAGGAAACAAATTACAAATTCCTTAATGAAAGAAAAGAAGAGTGTGTTGTGAAGAGGAGGAGAGGGGTGTCAAGGGTGAGAAGAAGCCATCTCAGCAAAGAGGGAGGGAGGCCACACACGGATGAAGTCTTGGCAGTAGGGAAGGGCTTGGCTTGCTTGAGGAACTGGGAGACCAGTACAGCGGGAGCATGATGTACTGGGGCGACTCATAGGAGATGACAGGAAGAAGCATCAGGTTTAAACCAGGCAGGTCCTCTCTGGCCCTATGAAAGAGTACACATTTATTTCAAGTAAAAAACAGCCATTGAAAATGTTTTAGACAGAATAAAATCATCTGATTTCTCTCTTTTTAAAATGCTCTAACTTCTACGTGTAAAACAGAGGCATAGGTAGTATTGGAAACAGGGAAACTAGCCCACGGGAAATGTCCAGAAGAGAAATTCTAAGAATTTGGGCCAGAATGGTTTCAGTGGAAATGGAGAGAAGTAAATGGACTCGAGATGTATGTCAGAAGGTGAATCAACAGAACCTACTGATGAAGACAATGTGGGAATAAGGAAGAGGGGAGAATCCATAATTACTACCAGGTTTCTGGAAGGGGGAACTTGTTGGGTGGTGATGCCATCTTGAGATGGGAAAGTCTGGGAGAGGAGTGAGACTTGAAAGGGCAAATTTAGAGTTCTATTTCAGGCATATAGAAATTAAATATCACTCTTCGAGAAGGCCTCACACTGAGGCTTACTCTTGGAAGACCCTAGTCAGATGGGGTAATTTGGATCCTACCACCAAACACCAAGGACTGGAGCACAGGATGGCCCTGGAAGACCTCATCACCCGCTCTTTGCTCCAGCACCACACTGACTGTTCCCCAACAGCCCCATGGGGCCCCAAGTACCCCTCCCCCATTTCTCCATCTGGACAGAATGATGGGATTGACCCTGGGAGTGACTCTTGGCCTCTACTGGGAAACTAGCTCCCAGCAACCTCCTCCCCCTACGTCAATCCTCTTCCCCTAAATGCTTCCCAGCTTCCCAGATGGTCTCCAGATACCCCGCACCCTCTCCCCTGGGTACAATCATCATTCCTAGGGTGAGTTCAGTCCCTTGGATCCCTCAATCCAGGGAGAGTCATGAGCCCATCTGTCATCACCCACCTCCCTGGAAACTGAGGAGGGAAGAGAGCCAGGCCAGCGGGCAAAGCACATCTGCATCTCCTTGTTCAAGCCCTGCTCTTCCAGTTAATCTATGGAAGAGCTGGCTGGCAGGGCTATATAGAAAAGCAGGCATCACAGGTTTGAACCTTCTGCCCATAGGCTCCCTGCCCATCATCATGTACATCCTATTCATCACCTCAGACATAACTCAAAGGTCACCTTATTTGGGAAAACTTCCTAATCTCAGGCTGATGCAGTTACTTCCACCCCTCCACTCGCTTGTCCAGACCAGCATGGCGACCCTCACTGTCCTAACTACGCCATGGCCCCTGGCTCGTCTCTCTTTTCCACTGGATCTGTACTTACGTGGCTCCCACTGGATGCCTATGGCTAATTAATGTTAAATTATTAATACTGGATAAAATAAAAATTCAGTTTGTCAACTGCTCAGGTGCTTAATAGCTACACATGGCTCGGGACTCCCATATTAGACATCACAGATGGAAGCCATTTCCACCACCACACATCACTTCACCTCTGCCAGTACCTTCCCCCATTATCCTTGCAAAAGTCTGAGAAGGCTCTTCAGACCCAACCCAGCTGTTCTGCTCTCCACAATCTGCCCAGCACCCCAGTGCAGTTTCTCTGGCAGTTGGGTCACTGCCCATTTTGTGGCCATGCATATGTCTCATGTCTGTGGCTCTGTTTTCTCCTCCAAGTTGACCAAAGAATCCCCAAGGGTGAGACTCCATAAGACCTGGGCTCCCTAGGGCCAAGAGCTATATTTTACTGATCAGTTTGAGGGTGGTCTCCTCAAGGCTAGTGCTTGTTTTTTCCTCAAGCTTATCAGGGAAGGCCCATGGGATTTGATCTTACGAGAGCAGATGATCCAGAGTTGTGTCCACCCTCTACAACCTCCGGTGAACTTTACATAACAGTTCCTCATCAAGGCAAGGGTCTGCATCATGGGCAAAATGAGGGACGGAGACCTGAGCCTTGAAGATTTGTAGAAGCTGAGTCTTCCCTCCTCCTGTGCCCTGACTCTTGCTTTCTTTTATCAGTTCCTGATTCAGCACCTTAAGCCCATCATCTTCCTTTGCTCTCTGAGAATCGTGGGAGATGGACTGAGCAGACCGATAGCTCTGTAAGGGTCTTAGTGGAACTGGGAGCCGGAGCCACCCTTTCATGTCCTATTTCGTAGAGACACTCCTGCCACCTGCAAGGGCTCTGACTCCAGGCCCCTAGAACCCTGTTCTCACTCTGGGTGACCTTTGGGTTTGTCTGGAGTTTATGCACAAGGCTAGTGGTAGGGAAGCTCTGCTCTGCCCTGGAGACAGTTCAATTGAACTGGAGACAGTTCAATTTCTTCCCTAACCAGGACTGATGCTGTTTTCAATAACAGGCCAAAGGCCCAGGAGGGGGCCCATCAATGCCAAGGGTGGAGAGGGTAACGTAGTATTTAGATTGTCCTTGGTCATTCACCCTCTCCTGCCACTTGGAAATCAACATCAGCATCTTTTATCCAAACACTATCCCTTAAAGAGAACAGCAACTGTTCTCTGTGTCCCTGTGCCCACGTATATCCCTTCTCACTGGGGCTGGGTGATCCCCTCCCTCTAAAAGGAAGTGTCCTACAGTCATGATTTTAGAGACTCAGCATGGCTCACCTGTGCAGGACTCACCACTCCTCTGAGGAGCCTCTTGGTGCGTCATTGTGTGAGAGGCGTTGGAAAGTGCTCAGGTCCTCAAACCTGGCTCCGTATTTTCCCTTTAGATTCATTGTTTGGTCTCCCTGCCTCCCTGTGGGGCTCCTGGGGCTGGGCCTGAGGGGAGTTCGTGGCTGCAGGGTGACTTTGTGACTGTCTTTCACAGGGCCAGCGGGAGCAAGTGACCGTCCGAAAGACCTTCGCTGTGCTGCTCTCCCTCAGCCGACACGTCTGCAAGGGGAGGCTCTTTCCCATGTTCAGGGCAAAGGAGGAGAAGAGCTGGAAATCATCAGGGTGTTGTTTTTGCCAGTGAAGCCCTTGAAGTGGAGACAGGAGAAAAACAAACAAACTCATGTCATCTCTCTAGGGCCCTGGAAGAGGTCCCTTTCACAGCCAGGAATGTGACGGGGAGTGGAGTCAGCCAGGAGGCTGCCTGCAGAGGGAGGGATGGTGGCTGGGCTGAGGATCACAGGCACAGAGCTGGGGGATGGGGCCAGCTGGGCCCCTGAATGGGGTCTGCTGCCACCCCTATGCAGAGAAGGGCAAAGAGTCACCAGAGAGAGCTGTGCCCGCGGTGGGGAGAAGGGGGGCAGCGAGCCGCAGCACGGGACAGAGTCTCTGCAGAGCCGCTCTCAGTCAGCTAACCAACCCAGCCGGTGTTCTCCGGCCAGTTTTGTGACAGAGATACAGCAGTAATCACACAGATTGGCTGCTGATTGATAGGACGTCATAATCAAGACGAAAAAGATATAGAGCAGAGCAGGCTCAGCAGAAGGCAAAGGGCCTGGGAGAGAACCAGGCTCAGACTGGGGAAGTGGGGATGACAGACCACGTGGATGAGAGACAGGATCACCCTGAGCCGGCCTGGCCCCTGGCACGCGGCAGGCCGCTGGTGGGCCAGAGCTGCACTCAGGTGTCACTCTGCTGTGGCTTCAGTGGCGCTGACCAGGAGGGCTGTGACCCTCTCCTTTCTACCACTGGGCAGGGACCATCCAGCAACCCCGGGTCCCCGAATTGTTCTGAGCCTACACGGTTCCTAGGAAAAGGGAGAATGACTGAGGGGAAGATGGACTTCCTACACGTTCTTCTTTCTCCAGACTGTGCATTTAGCATCTCCACACCACAGCCACGACCTTGAGACCACAGGCGCAGGCCACTGGATCTTCCTTTCCCTCTGCCTCCGCCACAGCCCTGGGTCCTGTTCTGGGTTTCGGCTGGGCAGGAAAGCTGCAAGGGACCCAGTAGGGTCAGCAAACCAAGCCAGTTCCCCCAGTGGGTCAGGGGTAGGGGGGACTTGGCTGGACCCAGCTCCTAAAGGCCTAATGGCTATTGTCAAGAGAGTGATTTCTCTAGGCTCCCTCATCTGCGATTCCCAGGTCCACTGCCCTGCCTCCCTCTCCGCATCCTTAGCACTCCCTTCTACTCACGAGCCTCCCAGGGAGTCCAGACCAAGGCCACTTCCCCCATTGCCAGCACCCAGAGCATTAGGAGGTGACTATCTCTGACCTGGACCCCCAACCCCAGTAAAAGTCAGGACCTTGTGTTCTCCCACAGCATTCCAGAAACAACTTTAGGTGGGGGCAGTGAAGTGGGGAGGCCACCAAGGTGGTCTGGGCTCCCAGGAACAGCCTAGCTCATTCCCCACCCCCGCTCTGACCTCCCATTGTGTCTCAAGCTCTCTAGCTCCAAGTTGTCTACAGGAATCCTGGCTCAGCCCTCCATAACTCTTCCATCCTTTTCTCCCAAGGCCATCTCATCCTTTCCTTCCCCTTCAGGACCTGGAGCACCCCAACTCACTCCAAGGCACCTCATGGCCCTGTCATACCCCTTCTATGTCCTCGTAAAGTATCCTCCTGGCTCAGAAATTTTAGAAAAGTTCTAGTGAAGCTGGAGATCCCAAATTGTGACTCCCCTATTCCACTCCCACAACATAAGTGGTATCATGTTCTACACTGTTCCTTTCACCCCAGCAAAGACAGAGCCATACCAGGCCCCGCTGAAACCACACTCTTTTCAGAGACTTACTGTCCCTTGATTATTCCCCTAAACCTCAGACTGCCCTGCCCCAAACCCAGATTGACCCCTAACTCTGGTCCTCACTTGACCCCAACTGCTCTCTCACAATGACATCAACCAAGCCCCTCCAACTTTCAGATGTGAGATGTGAAATACTTGAGAGATCTTATTCTCAGATCCCTGGAGACCCCAGTCAGAGCCCACATGGGATGGGAAGGTCTCCTGCCTCCCACAACTCACTGCCTCACAGACACTGTTCTGTGACTAGGAAGGGAGCTTGGGCCTTGTGCCCTTAGAGACCTGCTGTCATTCTGGGTCCATTTTCTCTTTACTACCTCTCTCCTCTGGCTTCTAGGGAGCAGATAGACAAGGTTGGGGGTTGCAGTTGCCCTTGGGAGTAGTTTAATATCCCCCTAGAAGCCATGTCCATTCTCATAGACAGACCAAGGCCCAATATGGCAGCCCCATCGTTGCCAAGGTTTTGGAGGGAGATATAGTATTTACCACATCCTCAATTACTCACCCTGTCCTGCTGGCTGAGACCAGGACCTTGAAGGCACATGGAATTGGGGGGCCAATGTGGGGGAAGCAGCAGGGAGCCTATGAGTGTACACATTGGGGCTGGGCACAGCATTGGCCCTGGCCCACAAGAAGAGATCCTCCCCAAAGAGCATTCAAGCAAAGATAATAGCCTCTGTGAATATTTTGTCTGGAGCTAATTTTTGATTAATCTTCCTCCTCTTTCTCTTTTCTCTCCCTTCTCCACTTTAGCCTTCTTTTAACACACACCCTACCTTTACAGAATTTTATTAAATGGCACAAACATGGGACACTTCACTACCGTTTTCCCACCAGGTCCACCTTATGTTTCTCTATTCTTCATTCATTTGCTAAATATTGGTGGAGAGGCTGCCATGTACAAAGGTCAGGGAGGTCCCTCTCTTTTTGCTGCACTTGCCTGTCCACTGTCACATCCTCACCAAGCCGCATCCACCTGCCTCTCACCCCCAGCCCCAATCCACTTCCACTCAGCAGCCAAGAAGATTTTTCATGTGATACAAATTTCTGCACAACCACCCTCCCTCCTGTCTCATCTTGGTTTATGTGTGCCTGTGCTCACTATCCCCACACTGGCTTCTTTTAAGACCTTTCATGTGCCAAGTTCCTTCAAATGGGGCCCTGTCGTGTTGGCTCCATATATTCATTTGACTCCAAGCCTTGGTGGGAAAGAGCTCCAAGGAGCTGTGCGGTGCCCTCTGCTCACTGACTGACAGATGTCCACGCACTCTCTGTACAGGGACAAGGAGGGAGCCAACCTGCCGCTCCAAGCACATTAGGACAGTGCCCCCACCAGCCTGCATGTTGCCCCAATGAAGTTAGGAAGAGAGGCTCCTGCTTCTGGGACAGTGCAGCTCTCAGCAGGGCAAAGTCTTGGATGAGGAGTCTGGCCTGGCTAACTTTTAGCTTCAACTCACCCCTTGGGCCATCACCTTTTTGCAGGACATGCCTTGAGTAAGATCCAGGTACAAAACTGAGCTAATTTTCAGGCTAGCTAAAGACATAGAGCCATGTTCTAAAACTGCAGATTCTCAAGAGTGTTTGGGGCCAGAAATTTGTGTCCAGTTTTCCCCACAAAGGGTCTTTGAAACCCCTCTCAGAGTTTTATTTCCCAATTTGGCTCTGCAGACATGCTCCACAATCTTCCCCTCCTTAGTTCTTCCGAGATCAATGATTCACATTCCCCTACTCATTTCCCACTTCCGCTGACACTTGACAAACGGGGGCAAGGCATCCCCAGCCCTGTATCTCTGCTGGGCTCCCAGCCGTGCCTCTGTTTAGTGAGTGCATGGACAGGAGGTGAAGGGGGTTTTCCCTTTTGACGCAGGGGAAACACAGGTGTGCGTTCCCAGAGCAGACCCTGGAAAGCAACAAAGAAGCTAGGATTGCATGCAAGTGGCCAGCAGGAGGGCCCATGTGAGTGATAAACCATCACAGCATCATCAGTCCTCAGCCAGGTCTGGATGACCGGTCAGTGAGCAGCTGGGTTGCAGCTGGGACAGCTCTGGCCCGCCCTGTCCTTCCCAAGTCTGACCTCCACATGGCCCCCCAAGCCTGCAGCCTGTCATCAGTATCTTACTTCAATCTCTTCCCGCTCTTCAGCTCACACTCCACAGCTCACACTCCAGGGATGGTCGCATAGCAAAGTCACAGTGGCTCCTCCCCACAGGCAGGTGAGATGCACACCACATCTCTGGTCCCTGGTGTCTCTCCCCACATTTCCCTGTGATGCAGTCTGACCACCGGAGGCTGTACACATCTCACAGTCTCTGTCTCTCTCTACCAGGCTCTCTCTGAACTCGAGAGCTCTGGTTTTGGGGTTAAAGCGGTGAGAGATTTGTCTCTTCTTCCCTCCACCAGCTGACCAGCTGTCTGTGTGGCCCTGTATAACTTTTCTCACATTCTGCCTTCCAAGAGACAGCTAGTGCCGAAACAGAGGTCCCTTGCTCTTCTTCCATTCCTATCGCAGCCTGAGTTCATCTCTTCTGATAAAATAGGAATTAAAGCCAGGAGCTCTAATATTTCCATCTTACAAAATAACCTACTCAGAAAATCCATCTTCCTTTGGGGGTTAGGTTTTTAATATTGGGTTACAATCAGAAGGAGAAACCCAGGCTTGCTCGCCATAAAGACCTGCACCCACCTATCACCAGCAGCATCAACTTATTGCCTTCAAATTATCATCTTTGTCACCATGATCATCACCACCACCACTCTGTCATGACAACCATTGCCACCACTGTCAGCAAGTGACCATCACCCCATCTTCATCATCTTCTCCACTGTGGTTATCATCACATCACAAACAGGCATGACCACCACACAATCTTCCTAGTTATAATCACTGTGATTACTAATATCTCCACCGCAACCACTGTCAACATCATTTTTACAAGCATCATCATCAACTGGCTACATAATCAATGCCACAACCAGCGTACACTCACCATCTCCTTCACAAAGACCATCACCGCTGCCATCACCACCATCACCACTACCACCACCAACAATCTTACAACCATCCATAGCATCACTGATATCAACACCCATTGTCATCCCTCAGCATCGTTATCCCCATCACCATTTATCCTCTTTATTCAGTTGGTTTTCTCTGCAGTGGTTATATGAAACTCAATTCTATTGTGAAAATCTTTACTGACCACAGTCTATGAATTCAACGTACATGGATTCTTCAGGTTGAACTAGCTAGCTTTTACAGAAGAATGAAAAAGTCCCAAAATGGGTGGCTTAAAACAACAAGAATTTATTTAGCACGTGACTGTTGGGTCAGCTGGACACTTTTTCTGGTCTAGACTGGCTCAGCTGGTCTCCACTAGACTTCCTCACATGCTGGAGTGGGCCGATGGGTCAGGCAGAGTTAGGTGAGCAGCATGGCCTCCTTTGGACCTGATGGAGCGCCTCAGTTTTCCTTATGTCCCATCTCATCCTCCAACAGACTGGCTCAGGCTCATTCACATAGTGCTCTAGGGTTCTAAGCTTAGGAAAAGGGCAAGGCCTAACATACAAAGATGCTCTCCAAGCACAGATTCAGAAGGTAGGGAAACAGACTTCACCCCCTAATGGGAAGGTCTATAATGTCACATTGAAAGGGCATCAATTCAGGGAGAGGAAGAATTTATGACCATTTTACAATTTACTGCACAGATGGGCATAGAAAAAAGAGAAGGCCTATTCTTTACAACCAAGAGCACATTCTGACTAAAAGGGCTTTAATTTAATGTGCCTTTTTATCCAGAGGAATGCCCTTGGAGTAGCCTCCAGAACTGGAGTAACTGGAGTACCCAGAGTCAACGAGTCCTTCCACTTTGTCCACTTACACTTCCATGAAATCCTCCTATTGCCACCCTCATTTTTTCTCTCCCAGATTTCCTCCTTCGACTTTTCCTCATCCCTAAGGGCTCTGAGTCTCTTCAGGGACACTTTCCCATCCTTCTCTCCATTTCTCATGAACCTCCTCAGATTCTCTCAGCCCCTCAGCCATATCTTTCTCTTCAGTTGCCACAGACTCTTTACGTGTGTGCTCAGGTCAGCCCTCTGAGGTTGACCGGTTGCTCGCTCAGAGTTTCAGGTTCCTACACACTTTGAAGACTTGAAAAAAGTATCAGTCTATGGAGCATGGGTCCCGACTTCCTCAATAGCAGCTGAAGGGGTTGAGAGGTACAATCACAAGGTTCCTGTTAGATCCATATGGGATGGATTTTGAAACAGAGAAGATGGAAGAGAATTTTAAATAAAATTCTCTTTTATTTAAAATTCTTTCCTTTTCTTATGGGCTCTTCTAAGGCACACTTTCTACTTCCAGAGAGATCCTTCCTGGCTAATGAATGCACCCTACATCTTGATCTCTTTGTGACTAGCTAGGAGACCCGGCCCTGACCAGCACAGTAACATATCCTGAGGCGCTGTGCCCTAGTCTTGACTGCTTTGATTCCACTTTGCCTTACTCTTGCTGCCCTGGATTTGCACCTCCCAAATAAAGCATTAGCACTAAGCCCTGCCTCAGGCTCTATTTTCTAGGGAATCCAAACAAAGACATCATCGTAAAGGAGTCCACCACCAGGGATGTCTCAAGAGGAAGTCACAGACATCCGGGAGATAAGCAGTTATGCCTTTTATGACTTTAATGAAGGTACTGAAAAGAACATTTTTCAAATAATACTACTGAGAGAAGATTGGTGGGCTATCCCTCTTTTCCTCTCTTAAAATAAAAACCTAGTAGTTCATTTCTAGGAGACCAGGGCTTGGGGAGTCCACCAAGAACTCAAGTCCCTTACTCCAGTTCCCTGGGAAAAGGACCCATTTCTCAGTGGTGCAGATTATCAGGATTATTCTTACACTTGTGTCAGTACCAGTGGTGTGAAATTTCACAAATCCAGAGATCACCTGGCAGCTCCTTGATAACCAGGGCTTGAGCCCCTCATCAAGCTATGGGGCTCCAAAGGCAGGAAGTGCATGGCTCCCCATCAAACCCAGTGAGCACGATTCAGGTTGGTCATGAACACAGGCCAGTGAGGGGCTCCCAGGTGCTCATCTCCACTTCCACTATGGGCCTCACCCCATCCATGTCCTGGCCCCTCTCTCCTTACTCCTTCCCAGGCCCATTCTCATCAGCGAGCTCACCACTCTCCTCCCTTCCGCCTTTGCTGCCAGAGGCTGAGTCACATACATGGAACTGTAGCTGCCTTTGTCCTGTTGTGCGTGTTTGTGAAACTGGATGACTGGATTTTCAACATGGTTGGGAGATAGAAAAATTCTAGCAACAAACCCCATAAAGGAATTTACACAATGGGAAAATATTTTCATTTAGAGAAATTTAAAATCCCCCCACTCCAATTACTTTGCATCCAAAAGTCCCAGCAAACCAAAGACAAGCTCTGCGGTGCTTCACTTCTCGTATTTCAGGGCCAAGATGATACACATGTCCCTCTCCAAGCCTGGAGAGCAGCAGAAGGGAGGGAGGTCACTTAACTCAGGCTCTAGCTTAGGGCAGCATCAATTCCTGACCTGTCTCCCAGGTAGCTCTTCTGCCTTTAAAGACACCTCAGTCTAAAAGAGAAGCAGAAAAGGCTACTGGTCCCCCCTGCCTAGCAGTAGCCCAACCACTCTTTCAGGAAGTCTCCTTGCTGCTCGCCCAAGCCCTTCTGGCTCTAGTTCAAGCCTGTTTCTACCTGCCAATTCATAGTGAAACTTGGAGGCCTGCTGCCATGCCACAGTCACTGGCTCTGGCTTGCAAAGCACAGGGTTTAGCGACTCCTTGGAGCTCAACTCTATTTGAGTTCTACTAACTACTGGCCTAATGAGGCTGGGTTGTGCCCTTTTCCCTGCCTGGCAGGCTGTCACCAGGCCCAGTAGGCCCTTTCAATGACAGTATTCCCAGGGGCAACTGCTGGGTTTGGAATGGGCTACTGGAACCATCTCTAAGGTCATGCAGTTCCTCTGGAGGGCAGGCCATCGCCTAGTGATACTAGAATCATAAACTGCAATGCTCAGACACAGTGAGGCTCTGCAGGGTCCCTTTTCCTATTGAAAGTCCCTTGGATGTGACTGGTGTAGACTCAGGGGCAGACACTAGGATTCCTCCACTCAAGCCCTTTGGTCCCTTTTCCAGGCTAAGGGCTGCCTCCAGCAACCAGCAAAGAAGATATGCAAAAACTTGGTCCTTGCTAGCAAGACAGCAATGGAAATAGGAAGGAGAGGATCACCTAGTGTGCCTTTATTACCTGCATGATCCTAGAAGTACTCAGAATGGCCCAGGAAGTAGGCCATCCATCCCCGCGTGATCTCGGAGGTGGCCAAAGACACAGCTCTGCTCTCTTCTCTCCTTCTGGAAAGGAGGAGGGGAGAAGGGACAGGCCTCTGGCACCAGGCAGCACTGGGGGAGCAGCAGCAGTGGAGGGTTCCTCTGGACACCACCCAAGCTCTCACCCTGCCAGGTAGGCTGTTTTATAACTGTAAATAACAAGCAGACTAAACAATGAAAGAAATGGATTTTTTTTTTTTCCTAAGAAAATTCATCAGACCTCCTCCAGATTTTTGAGATCTTCTTAATTGTCCTGCCTATGACTCAACATTACCCTCCAGAGCTGTAGGAATTCCTGGCACCTTGTCTAGGTAGGAATGTGGCCAGAGGAGGCAAAAGACCTGTCTTTGGCTTTTGTTGTTGTTGTTGTTGTTTGTTTGTTTTTAAAGATTTATTTATTTATGCATACAAGAAGTGGGGTACAGGCCAGAGGTGTGGGGGGTGAGAGGATTCACCAGAGACAAAGTGGGGAGCAGAACAGGCAGATTGACTGAAATACACATGCCCCCAACAGATTGCCCTCACATCATCACAGGATACAGGGGTGATCCTAGGCAGATAGGTTAGAGCACCCTGCTGGAGCTCAGCCTGCACGCACACAGGCTTTCTCTAGGTGGCTGCTCGGAACCCACTTGAGCATCTCTTTCCAGCCCCAGCCTGCACCCAGCAGTGTTAAGGGAAGACAGAGGAAAGGCCTCCACCACCTGCCTCAGTTCATGATCCGACAAGGATGTAAGTGACCAGGCAAACCCCGGTTTGTTCCCTCGCCAGCTTCAGTCACTGGGTTCTCTGGAGTTCCACCGTGGAGGCCTTCAGCTAGGCCTTCAAGAAGGCATTACATTGGACCAAGATATAGAGACAGGACAGGATGGGCACTCAGAGGGACAGTGTGGGACTGAGCTGAGTGGAGGAGGAAGAGGGAGACATAATCAGGTTAGGAGGGAAATGGAGGCAGCGGGAAAGGAGGGAAGGTTTGAGTTTGAACTTGAGCACATACTCAGTTCAGCAGCACTCATCTCAGCCTTGGGGTTGGACAGGTATCTTTCCGCCCCCAATCCACATATTCCCCATAAAAGGTTTTCTCTGGGTAAGACCGTGTGAGAACATGGAAATGAGGGAGGAGACCAGAAGCCAAAGGCCAGTACAGGAAGAGAGCACTCTGGAGTCTTCAGATGACCCTGGACAGAACATGGGGACCTATCCATTTCCCCAGCCCCCCCTACCACCCCCCCCCTGCCTTCCCTCCCCATCCCCCCAGGAAACTCCTGGCAGGGAGATGCACCAACACCCTGCATATTCCCTCAGGAGAAGGCAGTGGTGATAGGAAAACTAGGGAGAGTGTGCCCCCCACTGGTCAGCAAGGACAGGACCAGTACATGGCCCAGGGCCAGGTCAGGAAGCCTGGCTCATCTGCCCCCAGGGAGGCCTGGCCTTCTAGAGGGCCCAAAGTGCTCCAGGTCATTTGCCCTCCTGGCCCTGAGGAGGGTCAGTGGGCCTCTCCCTTTCTGGAATGAGATCTACATGTTCCCACTGCTTCTGCCAGGCGCTGCCCTGTGAACCAGGGTAGCATAGCCTCAGTGTGCACACTTGAAAGGGGGCCTCTCAGCAGCCTCCCTCCTCTGACCTTAAGGTTGGCAAGGTTCCCAAAGATGGTAGGCTTACAGGAAAGAAGTTGGTCTTCAGAAGGCAGGACTCTAGGAAGCTCTAAATGATCTTCTAAGGAAGTGACCCCAGCAGGATTGGAGGGAAGCACAATCCCAAATACGCCCAGCTGAGCAGACTCCAAAAACGAAGGTAAAACTCAACCCAACGGGATTTGGGGTTCCCAGCACTGCTGTGCCTAGCCTCACACTGGCAAGGCTGGGGCCAGTGTCTCCTGGCCTCTGCATTTCTCCCACTCAGGTATTCAGGCTTGTGAGAGACCACAAGAGTTGAAGGAGTTTATTCCTTTCTCATGTACAGGAGATACCTTTTAAAAGGTTTCCCCAGGTCTTCCTAATCACAATGGCATCCTCACCTTTTCCTTCCTTGCCTAAACCCCTTCTATTTCAATATAAGCCTTTGAGGCAGAGTGACTTTGGGGCCAATGGCCAGAGAAGAAGAAAACATAGTTCCCATCTTTGAGGGGCCCCAGTTGGAATATTTCTGTCCTAAAGAGCCCCACAGTTTCTGAGAGAGACAGACTAGGCCCTTCTCAAAGCAAAGAGGACTGCAGCAGACAAATACACAAAGTAGAGCAGAAATCATAAACACATTTTATTTCTAAATAATTTTTAAACCACTGGCATTGTAGCAAATTGGAATATATTTCCAGAATCAACTCAAAGAGATTTTTTTTTTTTTACAGGAACATATGAAAAATGTCATTTAAATATCCACCAGCAGCTGCACCACATGTTGGGCTCTTAGGAAAACACTTTCATTCCTTTCATCAAAGTCCCTTGATTAATGTTCCACTTTTCTTTGACACTTTTTCCATAGTTTGGGGGGAAAAAATCAAAGGCTGTACTATTATCTGGAAGAAAATTAAACCGATAAGATTTAATGTCTGCTATATTCTACAGCCCAGGCAAAAAATATCCTTTAGGCCTTGGGCCAAATGCAAATGAACATTAAGCAGAGGGCACATCCCTGCCTGGAGGCTTTGGGAGGGGTGAGGCTGCCACAGATGGGGGAGCAGAAAGGGCCCAAGACCTGATGAGGAGGGGTTGGGGGAGGTCAACAAGGTCAGAGGGCAGGGAGCAGGCAGGCGCAAGACTGGACTGGAGAGATTTTCCTGACCGCAGAGTCCCAGGGCTGGGAGGGGGGCAGCAGGGGAACAGGAACCAGCAAGGCCCCTGCCACCTGCCAGCAGGGCCTCCCGCTGCTGCTGGGATTTTGTGAATGGGACACTGAGGGAGGCCGCTGCCAGGATGAAGGAGTGGGAAGGAGTGAGCAGGAAAGAGGGAGGGGAGAGCAGCTCCAGGAGAAACTTGCGCCAGTAGGCAGGCTGGGCAGATGGAGTAAGGGGAAATCGCAGCGTGTCTGGCAAGGCAGCTGATGCCATAATTTAAAGGTCAACTCAGTGGAAAAGGAAGAAAAAAGGGGGGTAGGGGGCGGTGTTGAAATGACAGCCTCCACAGTGTGGCGCTTAACCCCTCCCATCCCGGTGTAGCCCTGCTTAGCCTTTCCTCTAGCCTTGCCTCAGTGTCCTCAACTTCTGGGGTCCCCACCCCCACCCTACTGGGGGCACTGGAGGCTACAGACCTAGTCCTGCATCCTGCCTCCTTTTGTTACCTCATCAGGATTAGAAGCAAGGTAACCTCCCCAAACTGTGGTTTCTCCATTCATTAAAATGGGGGTGATAACACCAACTCTCCCCAGTTTGTTGTAAAAGTAAAATAGTTTCAAAGAATAAATACTGGGAGAACTTCAAACGTTGCAAAGCTTTCTAGGCTTCTCTAAACAGAGTTCCTTGAACTTACCTTTGAGTAAAAAAGTGTCTCTTTGTTCTGGGAAAACCACCTTTGGGACAAATAGAACTTCCGCCCCATCCTTTGTCTTAAGGCACCTCGGTCCCTGCAGGCCCTAGTCACCGGGAGCTGGATGGTGTGGGGCTGACATCAGTCACCCTGCCTTTCCCATAGTCTTCCTCCAGTCCATTTTGTAAAGGGGTGTATCTTGGAGCAGAATCAGTTTCTCTCTCTCTCTCTCTCTCTCTCTCTCTCTCTCTCTCTCTCTCTTTCCCTTCTCCCCCATTCCCCTCCCCTCCCCTGTCCTCTCCTCTCCCTCCTCCTTGCTTCTCAGGGAGGAATGTTACTTTTCCTCTGCATGGGTTTGGGCTGCCTTGTGCCTATAAATTATAGCAAGTTCTTGGGGAGCTATGGAGGTTTTTGTTGGAATGGTTTTTTGCCGGAGGGCTGAAGAGGAAACCCCAAGGGTTGAAGAAAAGACGTATAGGCCTGGATTTCCACTCAGACTGGGGAAGGCTCAATAAAGGAACTGGACAGACCCACAGACTCCCAACTGCAGGGCTATTTAAGGATGAAAAGCCCAAACTGAATCCATGGGGAGTTATTCCAGGCAAGGGCCTTGAGACTGGTCTGCATCGCCTGCCGTCTGCGATGGGACCGAACATGGCATGTGGGTGGGAGGGGGTCTCTTGTGCTCCCCAAGGTGCTGGGACAGCTCCACAAGCTGGTCTCGTAGAGCACCCTGGTCTCGTAGAATTGGCCCCAGGACTGCCTGGAATCGCACTGGCTGCTAATTTTCCTTTCATTATCTCGAGCTATTCTGTGATTCCAGTTTCAAGACACAGCCTCGGCTTGACTATATGGGAGAGACTGCTCCTGCCCCTCCTGCTCCTCCCACCCAGAAGTGGCTTTGTTGAAAGGCCATGTTTGTTGAAAGATGGTGAATGTGACTTGGGTGGTATGTCTGGTGAAGGGGTAGATGGGGGGGGGGTCCTCCTTCAGAGCCCCCATCACTGGAGCTACAGACAGGCAGCCAGGAACCAAGACAAGGCATGGGGAAGTCACACCTCTGCCCCCACCCTCTCAGGAGTGATGAAAGCCCCCCGCTTCTTTGGACCCACAGTAGCCGGGACCCTTCAGCCCAGCACTGGTCTGCTCCTAGACTGAGCCGTCCCAACCAGATGGTGGGAGAGGACGACGCTGCCTTGCTTCCTGCTTTCCTGTCTTTTCTTAGGCCGTCATCCCTCCTTCCCTGCAGTGAAGGCTGGGCCTCTGTGAGAACACAGGGCGTCTCAGGCCTGCCCTGAACTCTATGAGGCTGGTTCTACAAGAACCAGGACTTGGCAGGATGGAATGAGGATGTCCAGGAAGAGGTGCCCAAAGCAGGTGGCTGCGGGGCAGGAAGGGTGTGACGGGCATTGACCTAGAGCTTTTGCCTTTTGTCTGGTGGGCTGCAAAGAAATCCTAAGTCAGGGGTCTCTGCCAGACACAGGGCCAGCACATGTAAGCATCCCCTCGCTAGGTAAGAAGCTCCCTTAGTCCCCTTCAGAGAGCCCCCGGGAGAGCAGCACACCTTCACAGTGACCACCAGGGGGCTCAGGAGAACCCTGCCACAGCTGCTCTGGAGTGACCCCTGGTCTGGCCTGCAGCCCTAGAGCTAATGACAGAACCTAAAATCAACCAGCAGATAGTGTACTCTCTCTCAGCAGGTATGGAGAAAGGCTGCAGGGTTGTCTTCCAAGAGGGGAATTTCTCATGCACAAGATTGACCTGGGTCCACTCCATGCCAAGATCCTGTTGACATGACCCAGGCAAGCTGACACTGTGTCCCCACTAGCCAGTCCCACGCACAGCACTTTGCCACCAGCCACCCAAGGGACAGGGAATGCTAAACCCAACCGAGATGTGAGAGACAACACAAGTTTCATTCATAGTCCCAATCTAGCCAAATGTAGCTGTTGGCAATTCCTTGCATGTAATTAAAGAGACAGCTCACATTTGCCTAAACTAACTTTTAAAACTAAGGAATAAAACCATTAGTTCCAGAGCAAAGGAGACCTGGAGGTTACTCTATGTCAACATGTCTCCAAGAGAAGAGGGGGCTCACTGAGGGCAGGGCCAGCATCTCCACAGCCAGGACAGGCTGCCCCAGGTCTCTGTCACTGCTGCCTAACTCCACATACCGCATTGGGCCAGGAAACTCTCTGAGGGGGTTGGAGAGAGCTGATGCTCTCTTGGGTGCTGACTGTCACGGGGTTATACTGGGAACACTGCATCCTGGGGTGGCCCAGGTGAAAGGCAATCCTTACTTCCCCTGGTGCCCCGCTCTGCCCTGAGGCCACAACAGAGCATAGCCCACTCTGTGTATGACCCCAGAGCCTCTGTGAGTCTCCCTGGTCAGCCTTTTCCAGGGCCAGGTGCTCCTGGGACATAGGCCTCCTCTCCCGAGAGATATCACGCCACCTGCCTCCAGCCTCCACCTCTTTCCCAGAGCAACAAGTCCCCTTACTTGCTGGGGCCCCCAGAGTTGATGACAGTTGCCTCTCTGTGACTTCTTCCGGCTCTTCCCACCCTCCTGTCTGAGTTTTCGTGCACCAGGCCTGCCCTGGGTACCAGAGCTGCAAAAGCAGCTGTCCTCCATGGCCTCTTGTTCAGAGGGCTTACAGGCAGGCCTCGAAGTCTCCTGGGGCTTTGCCCTCCAGACACCTATCCCAGGCCACAGACCCTGGCAAAGACCACAGGCTGTGGCTGAGGGCAGCCCATTAGGGCAAAAAGGGACAGTGAGAGTCACGTCTGTCTGGGAGAGGGTTGTCAGACCGGGGTATGCGCCAGGAAGCCAGGCAGTAGGGAGAAGAGAGAGGACACACCATGTGCCAGGCAGGGCTCTGAGGTTTTTAGCTTCTTGGAGTCTGGCTGGGTTCAGAGAAGAGCTATATTGACCAAACACTAAACTAGATGAGTCTCCCACATGGGTTTTTGCCCAGACTCCAGCACGCACGCACTCACTCACTCACTCACTCACTCACTCACACCTCTTCCCTGCTCTAAGAATTGTGAGGCTCACCTCTGAGCTGTTCCTTTACAGGGATGTGGTGAGGTTCACTCCAAAGCCACTGCGGATGTCAGCGCTTTCATCCCAGCTTGCACTTACATGCCTGCAGGACCAGGAGCGCGCCCCTTTTCAGGAGAAGGCCCAGTCTGTTGGGTTAGTGTATTCACGGAGCAGCTCAGCAGAAGAGCGCTGCAAAGCCAGAGAAAGAAAAGCTGATGTAGCTCCAGGCTTCCACTGGAGACTGTGTCTCCTTTAAAATCAAGGTCATGACTGGGTAGAGGACCCCAGAAAGACTTTAGGATCCTCCTGAGCTAGTCCCTCAGCCCCGCCCGTGACCACCTCTGCCCTTGCCCGGAAGCTTGGGCATATGTGCTCAGGCCTGGGGTCCTTAAAGCCAACCTGAGAGCCCACATCCAAGAAACTATACGGATTCTGCTCAGTGGGCAGTGCCCAGGCCCCGAGCTGCCCCAGGCAGGCGGAAGGACATCTTTCCCAACCCTGAGACTAGAGTGGCCCCACTGTCCCTGGAGAAACAGTCTCCTGGGAGCAGGGGCATTTGGGGCAGCCCAGGGGACTGAGATGAGAAGCAGGAGGCAAAGGCAGGCAGCTGGTTTAGACCCGTGGCAGGAAGTCACAACCAAGATTCATCCTGGAAAAATGCAACTAATGCTGCACAGCTGGGGCTCACTAATCAGAAACACAGGCCCAGAGGTGGCAGCAGGGACAGGCCTGGAGGGCAGGGCCAACAGCGAGGTGATAATTGGCAGCAAGCTCTAGGTCCCTCTCCCCACCCTCTCAGCTGCCGTTTGGAGACTGAGGTTGTCACACTGCAGTCTGGAAGGGGCAGCTTCTCTGGGCCTGCCCTGCCTGCCTGGAGTGGGATGCGCTGCCCATCCTCATGCTAAAGCCAGCTTAAACCATAGCTGAAGTCATGGCCCAGCCTGCATGGGATGGGCAGGGTACCTCTGATGTCCTTCCTGGGGGTCAGCCTTCCCAAATCCTTGGGCCTATGCCCCTTCCCCTGGCATAGCCCACCAGCAGAAGAGGATTTATGCTGGACCTTTTGGTTCTCAGAGGGTTCCCTTTCCCAAGGTGCACATCTGGGCACAGACTGGCCCCTGGGCAAGCACGATAGGGAAGGGATTCCAGCCTGAGCTTGTGGAGAGAAAGGGAAAGGACAGCTGTGCCAGAGTCCCTGAAAGTGCCCTTTCATTGAGCTCATCAAGCATTCATTAAGCTCTGCTGTTACCTGCCAGGCACTGGGTATAAGGTGAATATTTGCAATCTCTATCCTCAAAAAACAGTCTATCTGAAGAGAGAAACAAGGAAAGAAGTGCAATGATGGGGAAATCCCCAGAGTTGCAGGCTAGGAGAGGGGACCCCCCAGTGAATGTGAGGCAGGGGATGCTTTTTGGGGTCCTCCAAAAACCAGCTCCACTGGTTTTCATTCCTGGATTCCACTCCCCTTTCTCAAGCTTGCCTTTGCTTTCAGCTCTGCTCTGCCTCTGCAAGCCCTCTGGGGCTACAGAGATGACAGCACCCTGGGGGATGGAGGATGGAGAGCCCTCGAAGTAGGAAAAGAGGCCCTGCAGACCCAACCCAGAGGCTGCTCCCTCTGCAGGGACCTCCACCCTCAGTCCCCCTTCTACCCTGTTCCACCTGCCATCACAGAAGCCAGAAGACAAGAGATTTGAAAGGACACCTGGCCCCGTGTCACCCAGGCCAGGTGCCCCCTGTGTATTACCAGCGTCAGCTTGGACCACCTGGAGGGGTAAACCTGCCCCCAGCATCCAGAAGCTGCTTTCTGTCAGCTCTAAAGGAGCAAAAAACTTCCCTGCCTGCAGGGGTCAGAATCTGCTTCACTGAATCTTTGAGGTTTGGGCTCCTGTTCTAGGCTCTGGGGCCTCCTAGGAAGACTCTTGAAATGCACAGTTATTGTGTCCCTAGCTACTTGGGGACCAGGCTGCCCCAGACCCTTTCCTAGGGGGACTTGCCCCCGTCCTAGCCTGCTACCTCAGGGAATCCCACTCACCCATCCTACCTGCCCTTCACCCCCACCTCTGACTGGGGGACTGCTCACTGCCCTTGACCTAACACTTCACACCTCCCTCACTTTGTCCAGACAAACCCTCCGCAGCAGCCCCAGGTCACAGCCACAGTGGCTGCGTCAGTCTGCTGAGACAGAGACCCTCATCTTTAGGAGAAGCATCAGGTGCTCTGACTCTACACAGGTTGCCCCTGGCTTGACTTAGGAGCAGCCCAGCGGCTCCTCCTGTGAACGATGCCCTTTCTCTCCCACCCCAACCACCTCATGGGTCCAATCAAGCACCCTCAGGAGCAGAAGTCCTCGGACCTCCAGGGCACACTGATGAAACACCAGCCCCCCACCTGCCTCCCCAATCCCCTACAAGCCTTCCTTTCCTTCCCGTTGTCCTGCTGTGCCCACAGGGTTGACTCTGAAGCCTCAGGCTTGGCAGCCAGTCAAAGAAAGCCTAGGGAGGGGAGACTCAGTAGGTGTGAGACAGCAGGAGGTGTGAGATGCGGAGGCTGGGGGCTGAGAGGGATGAAGGATGGCTCTGGAGGATGTGCAGTGGGGATTGGCATGGCATGGCCTATGGGATGAATGCGGAGGACTCTGGGAGCTTGGACGGGAGAAGCGGCAGTCAGGATTGGGAGCAGGGAGAGGAGACCATGAATCAAATGGCCACGGTGGGAGCGGGGAGCTGCCGTGTTGGAGGTTTCCTTACTGCCTGAGTGTTTGCCATGGAATTTCCCGGCCTAATGAAGAAGAATTTAAATAGACCACAAGTTGCTTAATGTTGACTGTATAAATAATCCAAATCCCCCAGCTCCTTTGTTCCAAGGGCTATTTGTGTCAAGAAAGAAAGGGGGGCGGGGAACCCAACAGAAGCTTCTGTCCCAGATCACGGGATTTGGGGACTCTCTGTTCTTCTCCATCAGGGCCCCAGGGAGCAGAGGTTGAGGACTGGGAGAGAGAGACGTGGGTTTCCCAGCCAAGATTTCCATTTGTGAGTGTGCACGCACAGGCACGTAATCCCCACAGAGTCTTGCACATGTCCACATGCGTGTGTGCACACACAGCTCACTCGCAGACATGTGTGCAGACATGCACGCACTTGCCCTCACAGGCCGACCTGCGTGCGAACAGGACAAAGTGCACATGTGTGCATACTCGCACACACACAGAGCGCCAGCGAGGCTCAGCCAAGGCTGCTGGGCACAAGGTCCCGTCAGGGTCAGGCCCCAGCCCCGTCCCTCTGCCCATTTTGCAACTCAGCAGCCCTGGGCGCCCGACCTGGGAACGGGGGTCCCTCAGAATCCTGACGGGCTGTCACCGAGTTCCTTTGGTGACACTGAGTCATTTCCAAAGAGGATTCTTGTTGGAGAAGCAGCATGAAAGGCAAATTCAGAGTCCTCCAAACCCCACTGCTGGCCAGTGGCCAAGGCCGCCGCCATCCCTTCCTCCCACAAGTGCTTAGTCCTGTCATGCTGAGACCTCAGGACCTTGGCCAGCCTGAAAGTTTCTAGCTCCTGACCGATAGACATAGTAGTAGAAGCCAAGTGATGGAGCACTGTTACCATCCCACCTGTAACCAAGAGGGAGAAGAAGGGAGGAGAGGAGATGAGGTGAGAAGCAGAGGAGGGCACCACAGAGGTACCTGCGGCTGCTTCTATCTGGTGTCCATTCTGACAGCTCCATCCCTGCGCGGAACCAGAGGGACACATTTCTTATTTCATTCTTAAACATACTCCAGAGGAAACTCTGTCTCTCTATCTCTTTCTGTCAGATATGTACACACACACACACACACACACACACACACACACACACTAACACATCACATGAAGCAGGAGGTCTTGGGGGCGGGGAGGGGCACCTGGCCTCACACATAGTCCTGGGTTAGAAATGTTAATTCAAAGTCCTGGATTTTTCTAACCATCTGAACCATGCTCTCCACCCACCTCACTGCTCACACTGGAACAGTTAATGCCATCTCTGCGCCCAACCCCAAACTCTTCAAGGTCCAACAGGTGTTCCAAGAAATCAGTGGCAGGGGCTGGCTCCGCACCAAGCTCAGGATGTAGTAACTTTGTGGGGGTGAGATCAGTGTTCCTACCCCAGGAAGCTGCAATTTAATTCCAAGCTAAAAATGAGAGAATAACCACAAGTGAGGAGTAACCACCCCAGAAAGCCCAATATATAGCACCAGTTGGAATAATGAATGGGAGAACCTCAAAAAGCCCGCCACTGAATACAGAGGAAGAATAAGCCCCGCACACCAGAACCACCAGGGATGTTCACCCACTAATTCATCCGGCCATTCATCAAGGATTTATTGAGAACCCTCTGCACGCAAGCACCTTGCTAGACTCTGTCTTCCTAGGAAGGTGAGTGTGCGTGGATGTGCGCACACGCCTACATCTTGCTTAAAAGTCACCCTCTCTCCCACTGCCACACGCGCACAACTCTAACTCCTCGCAGGACCCATGGCCACCCTGAGTCCCAGCGCTAACCCTAGCCTCACTTGCAGGGCTGGCAGATCCTGTAATCCCTTCCCCAGAAACAGCGTTGATTCCAGTAACAAGGGCAGTGCAGGGAAGTCGGAGTGGGAGGGACCCTACATCTTTGCAACCCCTGACCAACTCTTCCTAGGGTCACTAAGCCCAATAACCATTCTGCAGAATTGCTGGCGCCCTGTTTCTATGAAGCCCGTACCCAGGCTTGGCCCCGGGACCCCCTCTCCAGCAGGGGCTCCAGGAGTGGAAAGCAGGCCCTACCCGCATTTTCTGGGCCAGCTGAGGACTCGAGGCTTGGGCTGCCAGCAGATGGTGTGCATCCCTCAATCTGCCTGGAAGATGGGCAGCAAGGGCAACAGGGCTGGCCACACGCTGTGTGTCTCCGTGCTGTCACCAGGCCCCCTTGATCCTCCTTCCAAGAAGGAAGGGGAAAACGTGTCTTTCCGGCCCCTAATCCTCTCCACATGGGTGGGCACTATGGAAAGCAGGGCCCTGCTGCAGGCACGCAGACTGGCAGGGGCACTGCTGTCCCGCCACCCGAGAGCCCACCCTCACTCTCAGAACCCACAAGACCATTGGCCTCCTGCCTTCCTTACAGCGCCTCCACGCTGCCCACCGCCTCTGCTAGGTCAGTTCTCACAAGGCACCCCCTTGGGTACTTCTGCCAGAGGCAACCAAGCCAGTGCCAGCTGGCAGACATAGGACAGAAGGAATCAGGTAAGAAATGGTTCAACTGAGGCAGCCGCCTGAAACTGAAGCCCTCCCACAGGTGCCGCAGGCAGAGATGTGCGGAAAAGCTTCCCAGGGGACCTACAAGTGCATGTAGTGCATCACCAGGGGTTCACCACATCTCTGGACACACTCCAGGTGGCCCTCCTCTCAGTAATGAAGGACCCTAGGGGCTTATTCCCCAGGGAGTTCGGGCTGGTGGAAACAAGAAACAAGAGCAGGGGAAGAATGAAGAGCAGGGAAAGAATCCCCCAGAAGGAAGAATCCCCCAGAATAGAACCCTGATGACCATGGGGGTCACTAAGGAGTTCTTCAGCAGAAGCACGGTGCAGGGAAACTCGCTCCTAAATCAACTCAGAGCCCCTCCCAGCAGGGGTCCTGTGAAAGGCCACCTTGCATGGTCTGTGTTTTAGCTCTTTGTTGTTCCAGAAGATGGGCTTTCTCTACGGGCTTTGGGCTCCTCATCTATTCTTGGCATTGGTCTGGGCCACAGGAGACCCAGCCCCAGGTCCCTGGTGATTAGTGACTCCATGTCCAACCCCAAATGTCCAAGGATTCAGTATTAGCAAGACGTGGTAGGCATGCTCAGATAGCCGGTGAGGACTGTACCCCCAGTTGGTGCTCCTGGCAGCCCCAGAGAGGGAAAGGGCCCACATCCCAGCCCACATCCCACATCCCAGTAGCTCCCTGGGGGCCTACATGGATGCCAGGCTAGCCTACCCTCTCCAGCCACCCTGACCACGTGGCCTGGATCCTGAGGGCAGGGAGGAACTGCCAGGAGGCCCAGGGCCTGGCCCTGCTTTGATCTTGGGCATCAAAGGCCAGGAAATGCAATCAGCTCTGAGGAGCACTTGCCGCTGGAAGTCCCCAGTTCCCAGCAGGCACAGGCCCAGACCCTCCCTGCTTCTGCAGACCAGGCCTGGCCCTGGACGGGGGGCTGGAAAGGCCAACCCCATCCCCAACCAATCCAACACAGCTCTGACTGAGATAATTCTGCTGACATGGCATCTTCCTTTTGCACCCCCCACTTTGTTTCTGTCTATGCTCCCCTCCACCACCCTCACCCACCCCTCACGGGGCTTTCCCCTGACTTTTATTGTCCCAGACATTTGCGTGAAAACAGGAACTTTGTGCTCTGCTCTCCATCTGCTCCTGCTTATTTCTCACTTGGAGCTGCAATCTTTGGTCAAACATGCCCCCTACCCACAGTCCCATCCCAGGCTGCCCCCAGTGCCAGGAACTTGTGGGGTCTCTGGTCCCCGGTGCAGGTTGGTGTGACCTGACAGAACAGCCTCCCCTTTAGTCCCCTGCTTGATAGCCTGTGGTCATGTTGCAGCAGGTTAGCGCTGAGATGCCCTGAGACCCTGAAGCTCTGAGACTGTCAGACCCCACCCCCACCCTGATGTGTGTCCCTCTCAGGCCCCACGCTCCTGGGAAGAATTCAGGTGCCAGCAATCTCTTCCAAACACCAACAGCATCTTGTGTGAGGAAGCCCCAGTTTCCAAGTTCCAGAATCTCCCTCGGCTGAAAGGCCCAGGTCTTCAGACCCAGGACCAGGAGTCCACCAGCCTGAGGAAACGCCATCTTGTGTTGCTAATAGGAATTAAAATGGATAGTACAGAGAAGACCATGTTACTAAGTAAATGAATAAATAAGCTTGTTGCGGGGTACTTACTATGCGTAGGCCACTGGCATGTGGGTAAGAATCCCCACAAATATCATCTCACTTTTACAAATGTGTCCTCACCTATCTCTGGAAGATGCTCCTATAATCTTTACTATGTGGGAGGGGAGCTGAGCACAGACAAGCTAAGAGACTTGTTCCGGTTCACACAATTGGTGAGAGTGACAGTGTGGCTTCCCTGTAATTGCCAACAGTCGGTGCCCTCTGAACCTTCGTTCATGCTTTACCCAAGAAGCCTACCCTTCCTCTCCCTTGTCATCTCTCACAGCCCATTTCCATCTACTGCATGAAGCCTAGATGCTTTGTCCCCATTTTACAGATGAGGAAACTGAGACCCCACGATTGCCATACTTATGGTCAGATATCACAGGGACTCTTGCCATCTAAATTTTCTGACTATCTAAAGATTAAAACCTCTTTTTGTTGGAAGTTTTTTCTTTCCCAGGTACCCAAATCAGATGGCAAGTGAGCCGGTCAGGGCACCGCAGCTGGTCAGCCTGAAGGCCAGGCAGCTGGGCTCCTCAAAACAGGTAACATTAGCGGGCCTGATCAACTCCCCTAGCCAGTGGCCAGTCCTGCCCATCACCCCAAGGTCTTGGCCTTTTCATTTCTGCTAGCTTCTGTACCCAGGCAACACCTCGCTGTGCCAAATCCCACATCATATCATCAAACAAGAACTTGGGGCCTCTCTTTGGGTCTTCTCTTTCACTCTGGGTAGATAGACACAACCAATTGGATGTGGTAGAGGGTGGCAGACCCCTGTTCTTCTGAGAAGTTGAGCTGGAGTCTGCTTCCATCTCTCTTTGTTTCTGGGCAAGTCACATGGTCTTCCTGGGCCTCAATTTTCCATTATGTAAAATAAGAAGGGGAGGTTCACTAATCCCTAAATTTGCCTCCAGCCAGATAAGATGAATAGAGTGAATAATTGCAAATAGACCCTCAAACCTGGAACAAAGCTGAGGACAAAGACAAGGTATGTGTGTTCACAAAGAAGGCCACTGCTACCAGAATAAAGAAAGGTGGCCCTGGAGGGCTTCCTGGGGGAGGTGAGCTATGTGCCCAGACCTCGGAGGAGGTGACAAGAACCAGTTGTGCAATGTGTAACTGGCAGGAGCCCCTGGTTGAGCCTGAAGAGTGAGTGAGGACCTGGTGTGCTACGACAGAGGCAGGGGAGGGGGCCACCAGCCGCACAGGAAGCCCCAGCTTGTTGGTTTCTCCTCCTGTTTTCTGGGAACAAGCTATTTGGAGAAGAGGGGGAGGGAGACCTTAAAGGCTTCCAGATGGGGGGCCCTTCTGCCCAGGCCTGCTGCTGTGCCGCCACAAAGTCTGAGCAGCGCTTTCTAAGAATCCCAGCAAATGTTAGCTGGAATGGCTCTGGGGAGGTCTTCTGAGCCATTCTCCTGCCTCTGTGACCCCCACTCTCCCTGAGCTCACAGGCAGCCATATCCTAGCCTTTACTATTATTGTTTCTTAATAAAAGGCTTTAAAGACAGAGCTTTGTCTCATCTTTGTCACCCCCTTCCATCCCTAAGATGCTGGGGTCTGGGCACGGCCTCCTGTCTATCCACATTGTCAGGCCTGTTTGCCCTAAAGGCAGGGGGTAGAGGAAAGGACCTTTCTCTCCCCGAAGTGTGGGGGCAAGAGTGTGGGAAGGGGCATGGGAAATCCAAGAGAGAAGAGAAAACAGAATTGCTGGCACCTCTGGGGAAGAGGGGCAGGGGCTGGAGAGAGCGAGAGGAGGGAGGAGAGGAGGTCTGGGGTCACTGAGTGCTGCCTCCAGTCCCCTCATCCCAGGAACACACCAGGGCTTGCTGGGGGAGGTGGCTCCCCTCTGACCCTTCGTTCCATGGGGTTATTTCTTGGGGAAGTCAGGTGGACTTCTCCCCTCCTGCCTCCTTCCCCTCTGGCCCTCCTGGCTCTGCTACCCCCCTCCCCACCCCTTGGGTGCAGCTGTTCTCACCCGACTGCTGGGGATGGAGCCCTGGAGCATGAGAAGGCCGAGACAGAGACGTGGGTGTCTCTGTGAGGCAGGGCTCCACTCCCCTGTCCTGCTTGGGGTTTCCTCACCAGCCTTGGGAGGTAGATGGGATGGAGTGGGAGGAGAGATGAACTAGGGCAGGGCAAGGAGACTTTGAGAGGAGGGCTCCACACCTGAGGCCAGACAGAAGATGCAGCCAAGCATAGTGGCCCCTCGAGGCCCAACGTGGGGTGTGGAGGAAGGGAACCCTACTCATGGCTCTGGTAATGGGCAAGCCTGGCTCAAGGAAGAACCCACCCCAGTTCTGTCAGAACTCTGCATCTCAGATGGAGCAGCAGGTTCCCCCCAAAGCATGCCCCCCCCCAGACTGTTGCAACACAGGCTTCTGAGGAGAAGGCATTTTTTATGAGTCAATCAGAAACATATGAAGCGCACACCACAGGGTGAGGGACAGAGCAGCAGGCACGGGGGAGGGGCAGACACGCAGAGGCAGGAGGCACCGCCTTGGGCAGAGAGGCTCCCCAGCTGATGTGCAGCCAGCCTTGTACCCAGTCTGGGGCACTGAGTTCTGCCCATGGGCTTCTGCTTGGAAGGCTGACTAGGGCCGGGGGTGAGGAAGGCAAAGGCTCTAACTCTCTCCAAGAGCCCAGAAAGATCTGAGCCTCGGCTCCCGAGTGGAAGCGAGCATGAGGGGTCTCAGTGGGTGCTCGCCCTGGGAGAGGGCTGCTTGAGGGAGTCCGGAGAGGCCATCCCTGGGCAATGAGCAACGCTCTGGTGAAGGGCAGGGTAGTGGCTGGATTGGAGTCGGGGTTGAGAGCAGCAGGGACTATGCAAAACAGTAGGTTCTGGACACATGGTTGGCCTCCGCCAGGGCATAGCCCTTCCCAACAGATGTCCAGGCAGAGTCTGATTGTGACTGGTACCAGTTTGAAGCTGAAGAAGCCAGAGGTGCTCCAGTTTCTGCCTTCCGTCTGCTTCGTGGGCCTCTCTGGGCCACTGACAGCTCCTGGTTCCTCAACCTCTCTCTCTTCCTAACAGGAGTCCCCCAGGGCAGCGCAGGCCAGCCAGCTGGGTTCTTGAGGACCTTTGTTCCCTCTACTGCTCCCACTTCTGTAGAACCTCCCTGGAAGTGTCCTCAGAGCCCGTGGAGCTACAGCTCTCCCTCTGCTCTCTCCCGGTGTGGACCCTGGCCTCTCAGCCTAGCCACAGCCAGGAGTTCCAATCTGCTCACTGTCCCTCATTCAGCTTCTGACCCCAAAACCTTCTAGCTAAACCCTTTCTGGGCCAAAGCCTCACTCTGCCCCTGCTTTCCACTGTGCCATGAAACAGGACAGCTCCCTGGCCCTCCTCAGCCTCAGTTTCCCCTTCTCTAGCAAGAGTTGGGACAACAGAAACTTCCACTCCAAGTTCCCTGATTCTGTGAGTTTCAATGCAGGTAATTTAAGGGGCAAATGTATGCAGATGGATATGCAAATGAGCATCTCCAGGATTTATAGGTGGCCTTAATTCTAAGGGGAGGAGGTAGGGATGAGTGGAAGGGGCATTTCAATGAGGCGGCCTCAGCCTGGCTGGGTCTACTAAATCCTGGCTGGTGTCAGAGCCGTAAAGCACTGTGATGAAGGGCAGGCGGCCTGCGGGAGGGGACTGGTGATTTACAGCCTCCAGAGTTTCCTCCGCCAGGCCGCGCAGGCAAGCGCTGCGGGACAGGGACTAGGAAGGATTTATGTCACCTGCTTCCCCACCCCAGCAGCAGGCAGTCGGGAGAGTGGTGGAAGGTGACTTTCACCTTCAGAGGCAGCAGGACATTGGCAAGCAGAGCAGCCTGCGTTTCTATCCACGATGGGCAAAGAGGAAAGGACAGACTAAAGGGGCATTTTCCAGAGTCCTCACCCTACTTTTAGCCCCAGTGGTCACTTCCAGGTGGTCACTCAGTGCTAACACAGCCCCCCTTCACCCCAGCCTTCTGCCCCCGAGGTATCACCTTCCTCCCTGGGGCCTGGCAAGACTCAACGCTGAAAGCCCGCAGGGAGAGGATCTACTGCGCTGCCTTGACCGGTCAGAGCTCTACTAAGCTAACCCGCAACCTTATGCTGGGCAGAGAATGGACAGTACGTCTTGATCTGTTTTTGATGGCCAAAAATCATAGGAAGTTAGGAGGTTGGGCTCTCTTATCTTCACCCGGCCGAAAGGTGGCTGGTGTGTCCTCTCTGGTCTAACCTTCCAGCCCCAGGTCCAGCAGGTAAATGAATGCCCTGGGAAGGCGGGGGCGCAGCATGCCGTCCCCTGCTCAGTTCCTGAGCTGCTGATAAGTGGAATTTTGAGAGTTGACTCTGCTTCTCCAGTGACTCACTCTGTGCCTGAGAAACTACTCGTGTGTCATTCAACCAAGGAACACTACTGTGTGCCCCAGCTCAGACCTAACGGACAGAAACTCTCCCCATGTGGTTAGCAGGCCACCCACCCCCCAGTTCAGAGGGCCCCGGCCTCCCTGTTGCATCCCAGCCTCACCATTAACAAAATTTACGTGTCCTGTTCTCATAACTAAAGGAACCCAGTCAAAAGTCCCTCAGGTCAAGAAAGGCTGTTTTTGAGGATGTAAGTTGTAAGTCCTGGTTTCGTTGCTTGCTTGTCTACAGCATTGTGAGTTTCGAGCTGAGGCTGCCTCCCTTGAATTCGTTTGAGACAAAGGTGTCCTGGGTTTCTGAGTATTTAACCAGAGCAGAAGAGCCCTCTGCCTTCTGAATTGTTGCTAAGTGATGTCTCTGGCAGTGCTAGGGCCCCACAATTTTATCTCTAATTCCTCAGTACCTCACTGCCCTCAGTCACAAACTCTGGCCACATTTCCCGGGGACCACAAATATTTCCTGTCCCTCTCTGTTTACCCCCAAACGAAATCCAAATCCAGGTACCATGCATACTGAATTATTTCCAAGAAGCAGACCATGAATTGAAAAAGCAGACCATGAGTTGAATTTCTATAAATCAACTCCATAGATGCTTGCCTCCACAGGTAGGATCTGACCTGGAAATGGTGCCCAAGGTCTCTGGACCTCAGGGAACAGGTGATGGAGGGTAGGGGATGGTCATCTGAGATGGTGCCGGTGGGGCGAATGTGAGCACGCTGGTTGGATTTGTAGAAGGTTTCAGGCTGAAAGTGTCAGGAGAGGAGCCAGGCCACCTCTACCTAGTCCACACCCTACCAGCCCGACTTCTGCCTCCGAGCTGGTCACAAGCAGCAATGCTACCTGTGAGACTCAGCCCATCCCAGGCTCTGAGCCAGAAGACGGGCCTAGGGGCTACTGAGAGCCCACCCCTTGCTGGCAACCAGACTGAAGGTTCTGGTCCTGCAGTCTGCGTGGACAGAGATGGAGTACCCTTGAGAACCTCACCCCACTGCCCTCTGCCCACACCCTTGGTTCTCTACTTCCACTTCTACTCCCTCTTGGCATGGCAGCCTCAAGCCCACTGTTGCAGGTTGCTGCCCCAGCCCTGCCCGGCCCCACCAAGACCCGGGCTGCCTTTGCCCCATGTCGGCGGCAGCAGTGTGGAAGGCCATGACATACTGATGAGCACAGAGCCACTTGGACTAGTTTCAGGCTTCCTCAAATGACATCAGCCCTAAAGAAGAGTTCAGTGGGGGGAATCTGGAGTGGGAAGGGCACAGAATCTCCTCCCTTAGCCCAAAGCTCATCATCCGTTTGGAGCACATCCAGGACCCAGATCCCCCTTTGTACTTGAAGTATAAAAATATGTTCCCAAATCAAGTAAATGGCTTACCATCGCATTTGGGATAACTTAAGTCAGTGGGCGTGGCAGGAGTCAGGGAGCCCCTCCTGGCTTGCCAGTTTTGTTGAGGAGCACAGAGCAGAACTCCTTGTTGTTAAGAGGAGACCTGCTCTGCCCCCACCCCAACTTGAAGCCTTTTTGTGCTATTTCTCCCAGGACTTGATGCCACTCACCCATAGGCTTTCTCAGCTCTGGCTTTTACAAGCAGTTTCCCTTCCTATAGCAAATCTCCTCACTTCCACCCCCAGTTCAGGCCTCCTCAGTTTCTGACCAGAACTCCTCAGGCAGAGCTCCTCCTCAGGTCAGTGTGCCCACCCCCACCTCTCCCTCTCACCAGGTCAGCCGCTGAGGAGAACAATCATTTATTGAATGCCTACTATGTGCCAGGGGACATAGTAGCTGGAGGTTGGACCTGTGGTGGTGATGGTGGATGTGAGCCAACACACTCAGTAGGGCTGAGCAGCACAGAGCATATCCAGGACTCAGTCTCAGGGCCAGAATCACTTCTGAAGGGGGTGGGAGGGTGGTACACTGATGGAGGGCTAGAAGAAGTGTGGAAGGAACATCCCAAGGTAACAAGAGAGTGCCAGGACAGCAGTACACCAGCTCAGAGGCTGAACCCCAAGAGCTTCTGAAGCCAAGAGCTATGTCTCTGATCTTGCTTACTTATGGGAGTGCGCAGCTATTCACCAAGCTCTGCTCAAGGCTCTTTGGTCAACGTGGAGTTAAGAACAGAGCTACGGACATGAGACATATGTGTGTTCACAAAATGGACAGTGACTCAACTGCCAGAGCAAGTTCCTTGAAACTGCACTGGGGGTGCTGGGCAGATTGTGGAGAGCAAGCAGAACAGCTCTTTTAGCTACATGTGACACAAAGGTCACCACAGATTAACTTAAGTAACAGGGAACATATTGCTTTCAAACCAACAATGGGTTGAACCAGAAAGTTCCATCCAGCAGTTGAAAGGCCACACCAGAGACTCAGTTTCTCTGCATGTCTTTGCTTTACCCTCAGCTCCACAAGGTGGCCCTCCAGCACCTTCCAGCTCTCCCCTCCGGAGAGGCAGCAGTGCCAGGTCTCCTGACACCACACTGCCCAGGGAAGAAATTCTGTACCAATAACTTGGTCACCTTCCCTCCCGCTCCCTTTTTTGCTGGCGCTTCATTTTCTCCAAAATACAACAAATGTGGTGTTCATTGGCTCAAACTGGTTCAAATATCCATTTGTCAACCAATCAGTGAAACTGTGAGAATCTGATTGGTTCAGGCCAGGTCATGTGCTCTACCCCTGAACATATAGGCAGAGTGGGCAACAAGGACATCAGAAGCACCAAGATGTACCCAGGGCTGGAGAGGTCACCTGTCCTGTGTGTGAATGTGGGTGAGAGAGACACCTGGGGGTTGCTTCAAAACAAATGACAGGTGACCATGAAAAGAAAGACTTGGGGAGAAAATGGTACATCCCCAACTTCTCCCAAATTTCCTTTCTCTATTTATCTATTCCATATTTCCTAAGGCTATAAAGAGAGAGCATTAGCTGTTAGCAGTTCAACTTTAATGTCTTATGGAACGAGACAGACAGACAGACAGTGCACACACAATCTTCACTATTGGTATCATCTTCCCTTGGAATATAAACTAGGGATTGAAAACTCATCCTTCCAAACAGTAAACAGTCACAGCCAAGAAAAAGACCACACAAAATTTAATCCTGACACTGACCCCAGTCCTGTCTGTGAGACAGCCCCTGCGGGCATGGCTCTGGAAGGCTGACAGGTCAGTCCTTAGCAAATGGCTACAAAGAGGAGCTAAGAATAAACTCCTGCAGTCCCATTGCCAGTGTGCACCTGGAAGGGACAGGGGATGCGACTTTTGGCACCTGCTATGTTCAGGCCAAGGCCAGCCCCTCTACTCCAGAAAAAAAGCTATAGCCCCAGCCTCCAGCACTTGCAGGGACAGATTGAGGTGGGTGGGGAAGTCTGGAAGGGTCCTGGGGCCTCCATCTCCACAAATCATCCTGTTTTAATGTAAATGGTGTTTGCCAAGAGCACATGTTTCCCTGAGTCAGCAACTCAGTGACTAATGCCCCAAGATAAATGGCTTTGTTTTGCCTTGTTTAGAGCGTGTCCTCCATTCTGCATCTTCAGAGTGGACTCCTCAGAACTCTCCAGAATGCACCCTGGGGCTAAAGAAGTGGTGCTCATGGCCTTCAGCGTGTGCTAGGGTCACTCCGAGTGCAGTGGGAGGCAGAAGCAATTGAAACCAGGGCTGGGTGGGCCAGGAGGGGACCTGCTATCAGTCCTTAGCAAATGACTGCAGAGAGGACCTAAGAATAACTCTATCATCCAGCCAGTCTGGAGCTGGAGTTGGAGGGTATGCACCCAGGACTACTGGGGAGAAGTTTGGGGCCTAGAACAGAAGGAAGAGAATGGGCAAGAGGACAAGGGAAAGGCTACCCTGCAATCCATGCCATGTGGGTATTATAAAGCCAACTAATGAAGACTGGGGGCTTGGAAAGAAACTTGCTTGGGCTGCAGACCCAGACCCAGGTGATGGAAAAGCTTGGCCCTAGCACTTCCTGACACTTCTTAGATGGTGTGCCCCCATTTTACAGATGAGAAAACCGTGGCTTTGAGTAGCTCAGCAATTTGCCCAAAGTCATCTAGTTCATGGTCACATTCAAAATTAAACCAGGATAGTCGAGCTCCAATGTCAAAAGTCTTGTATTAAGTGGAGACTGGGGGTACTTGCTGTCATCTGACATATGACCTCCTGTTCCAATCCTTACCTTCTCACTCCTCCAGAAATGCATCCTTGCTTAGCTACCCTGCAAAAACTGTGGTTATGCTTTTGTTTTTCCTTTTTCAGAACACACTTCCTGGTCTCTGTCAAATGTGAAGGGTGTCACCTCCAGGCCAGAGCATCTCGCTGGGTGTGGAGCCCTCGGAGTGCTCTCCCTTTGCCATGACTATTGGCACTGCTCTGAAGAGGCGACTTCAGCAGCCTGGATGCCACATCATGATGAGGGGTACAGACCTCGACCAACCTGCAGTGAACACAGAGTAGCAGAGAGAAATAAATCTTCATTGTTTTAAGACACGGAGATCTGAGGCTTGTTAACTATAGTATGACTTATCCCACCCTCACTGATTCTCTTCCCTTTCTGGAAGGAGGAAGCAGGAAGACTCTTCTAGATGTCCACAGCAGTGATCAGCAAAGAGAAATGACAAGGACCTGGTTGTATCAGTTGCATATTATGCTTTGGGGACCCTAAGTGGGGTTCAGAGAAGTGGACATTAGGACCCTGAGCCAGAGTACTTTCAGGCTGCAGGGGTCACCTGGCCCTATGCAGCCAGGAGGGCTAGGTCAAGGGAGTCATCTCACATAGTTCAAAGCTAGGCTGGAGTCTGGAGCTGTCTAGGCCTTGAATAAGAAGAGCAAACCTTGGCCCTGGGAGGAGCTGGAGAGCCCCCAGGCCAAGCTCAGCTGGGTCTCCCAACGAGGTTGCCGATAGGCACCTTGTCAGACAGGCCCAGGGTACCGGTCCCCTCTCCAGGCAGACCTGTGTACAGTGTGCAGGCGTGGGCACTGGTGGGCAGGAGCTCTGGACACAACCGTCTGTATCTCCTTCCCTCCTCCAGGACAGACACAACTCCCCCCCCCTCCCCCCCCCACCATCCCACATTTCTACAAGATATGGGAGGGAAAGTGGTTAGACTACAAAACAGAGCCTTTGGGTGAGGTGAATCTCAAGCTGGAATTGAATCAGAGAGATGATGGAAACGGGATCCGGGGAGGGTACAGACTTTCTCTGAAGTAGCTGCTGTCTGATTGGTGTGAGTAGAGGGAAACCTCGAGACACAAGTGACCCCCAAACTGCCCCTTTCCCTGCAGATAGGACCAGTCTTTACTCACTCTTCACCTGACCATTGCCCCCTCCAAGTTCCCCAGAACCACTGTCGCCCAGCCCCCTCAAAACTGCATGAAAGAGCTCACCACCCTACCTATGCAAAGCACTGAGATCTTTCCAGAAAACCCTGGGAGGGCGGTGCCATTTCCCAGAGAAGCGGTACCTGCGGAGCCCCTCTAGCACTCGGGCAGTTTGGAAGCACCCTGGAAGCAAACTTGGACATTCCAGCTGACTCCTGCTGTATAGGTCAACAGAAGAAATGAGAAGAAACAGCTCAGTCCTTGACATTGGAGGATCTGTTGCGTGCCTGTTTGTGAACAAGGGCCAGGAGCTTCAATTCTGTAAGCCTCCTCATCTGTAAATTAGTCTCCACATGCAAGTAAGGGTACAAGGGTGAGCAAAAACACAGCCCTTATTAGCCAGGTAAGTGCTTAATATATGATATTTAGTATGAGCGGCCTCTACCCCCAAGTGGGTGGGAAGCAGGGAGTCCCTGTGACCCTCAACAAGCAGTGAATTCGTTTGATTCAAACAGGCAGGAAAAGAACGGGGGGACCAAGCAAGAGGCCCAGGCAGGACCCCAGAAGTCTGGCTAGCTTAGCACCCAGAGCCCATAGACAGGGAGGAGGCCCCCGGGCCTGGGAGTGCTCCCACCCAGCCAGCTGCTCTGGGCCACGGCACTGAGCACATTTGTTCAGTGTCCAGACACTTTAGAAACCGCCCTGGGAAAAGCTCTTCCTTAGCCTTACCCCATCAATCTCTGTCATCGCTCTTTTGTTTCCACTAGTGTATTGTTGTGTTGCCTTTTTTGACCTTCAAACTGCTTATGGGTGTTTCGGGAGATGTTCACAGGCTTTCCTGTCCAGGTCACTGAGCAGGGGAGCAGGGGCATGAGGACTGTCCCATCCCAAGTCCAGAGAGACCTAGAAGGCATAGGGTGTACCAAGAGGTGTCACTTTACAGCTGCTTGAAGAGGATGGGGCCCCTCCTTCCTGGCAGATAGTTGCTCAAAGGGGAACTTTACCCCAAAATATTCCAACATGTGTAAGTCATTTAGCTCTAGTCTAATTTATCTATGGATAATTAATATGGGACATTCGGGTCAAGGTGCCAAACCTCCCACTTCCATGAAATGAAATGACAGAAATGCTTGCTAATTTAGGGCATGGGGTACTTCATGGGGTACAAGAGAACAAAGAAAGGAAGATCTTTACAAGGAATAATGGGAAAGGAAACCAAAGTGGTCAGCCGGAGCCAAGGAACAGGTAAGAATGGGAAGAAGAGAGGCGCCACTGTGGCTGGGGTTGCTGTGCTGCATTAGGCTCCTTAGTGAAGCTGGGGGGTCATGAACACACAGCCCACCTGGAGGGGGTCAGATTGACTCTGCCTACCCCTTGGGTCAGAAGGATAAATGCAGCACAAGAGAGAAACCGGCTCCCATTCTACTCCCTTCGTAGGTCAGAAGTCCAGACCTATACCATGCACACGGAGAAGACCTCGAGACAGAGTCGCTCACATGTTCACAACTCTGAAGCCGTGACCTGGGGCTCAGGTAGCCAAAAACCACTTCCCGGGAAGGGCATTTGAGAGATGAACACATACCAGATTTTCCACAAATAAAAGAGAAATGGGAAGTGTAACTTCCAAACAGGTAGAGAAACAAGTCAATTCTACACAAATGAGGGCTGGAAAGGGAATAACAAAGCCAAGACAAAGCAGGGTGAACAGAAACAACCATGTTACTCCAGAAGTAACTTCAGATTCTCTGGTAATCACAATAAATGGATGTGAATGTGTTAAAGCTTTACTAAAAGACAGTTTCACAATGACTTTTTCCTCCCTTAACTCATCTGGATGCTATTTCTGAAAGAAACATCTAAACTTCAGACAAAAGCATTGGAAATAAAGATCCAAAAGGTTTCTGGAAGAAAACATTCATTTTATGGAACCAAAAAAAAAGTCCTTGTCTTAAAAAGAATTATCCACTGCAATGATATCACAATAATGCCTTGGATACAAATAATATAACACAGACTGAAAATATATAGCTGACAGTATTGAGAGTTGACAAATTCACACTGAGATAAGCCACTCTCAGAAATAAATCAATCATGCAATAAAAATTGCTAATATTATAAAAATGTGAATAAAATAATATAAATTATAAAATTATAGAATATTTGCTATAATAGTCATGTAGAACCTTACACCCAATAATTGGAAAACACATATTTCTTTCAAATATACATGGGTTGTTAGCCATATTTGATCTGAACTTTATATCAAAAGAAGTCTCATTAAACTCCAAAGATACACACACTATGATATAAACCACATGTCCTGACCGCCATGCAATAAAACTCAAAATAAATGATTAAGAGGACACCCCCAAGACCCACAAATTTGGAGACAAAGCAATCCTACTACCAAATAATTCATTTATTAAAAGGAAATATAATGAAAATTATGCACATTTTAGAAGTGAACAATAATAAGAGCATGGCATGTCAAAATTTGTGAAGCTGTACCTGAAGAGAAATGTCAAAATCAAAACTACATTTATTAGAAATCAAGAAAGAGTTAAAATGAATGAGCTGAGAATTCACCCAAGGAACTGAAAATAGAATAATGATACAAATCAAAAGGAAGTAGGAAGAGAGAATAATAAAGATAAAAGCCAAATATAACAAATAAAAATTAACAACAAAAAATAGAAAAGAACCACAGAAAAAAGTAGTTATTCAAGAAAACAGAATCTAATGAAATAGATAAACCTCTAATAAGACTGGAAAAATATTATGCTATAGCATTTATTATAAATTATTATTTTGTTTATATTAGAATATTAGTATAAACAGCCAAGCAAACAAAATTACAAATATAATAGAGTTATTTGGGAGACTTCTGGTAGTTGCTTTTATATTAATCATGCCTTTCAATTTTCTGTATTTCCTGATGTTTTGGTATCTGGAACCTAGTTAACCCCAGAGCCTGTCCCTTCCCGGCCAACCAATCCTAGAGATAATAGAGGACTCTCCTGCAAAGGTTTACTTTGTTTTCCTCACATGCAAACTAAGATACAAACCAATCCAGAGCCTACACCCTAACCACCTTCCTTATCCATCTGCCCTCATCATCACAGGGACAGACAGCCGCTATGACCCAAAGTCCACCCAAGTCATTCCAACTAGCCAATCCTAAACCCACCTACCTGGCCTCTCCCATTCTTCCCACAGAAACTACCAGCAAACCTCCTGCCTGGGCTGGGCCCTTGCTCCCTCTGCCCATGTGGCCCTGTGTGCTGGGGTGACCCTTCCTCTCAGGGGCTGTGAGTAACAAACTGTCTTTTCACTTTTCTATGGCATCACCATACCTCAAAAATAATAAATTTTTATTTGTCATTTTACATTTTATAAAACTCTCTCATTCCAGAAGGAGAAAGAGGGGAAGATGAATCCATCTTAGAAATAATAGGTTCCATAGGAGACCAAGCATTATCGACTGCAGAGGAATCATACTTAAATATTCCCTAGTAATACTGGAAGATATCAGGAATAAATTTTCAAATCCTGTAAATATTTGAGAGAGGAAAGTTTATATATCAAGGTGAAGAGTATTGAATTGGAGTCAGACTTCTCCTTTACAAGCCTAATACAAAAAGAAATATGATAAACACAATATCTACAAAGCTCCTATGGGAAAAGACTGCATTGGAGACATGAAAGCTATGATTCATTCGTAAGTATTATTAAAAGACTTTTTTTCCCCCGAAATAGCTAAACATTCAAATGTATAACACACACTCAACCATTCAGGAAATATGCCCAAAGTAATGTTCCATCTGAGGAAGAAACATAAGTAGAATAAGTGAAACCTAGAGACTTGATTTATTTAAAAATTGATATTGAATAAAGTAATAAAATGTCCAAAATAATTACTGAAAATGAAGGTTCAGTAACAAATGTAAGGAATAAGTTCATGATAATTATAATAATCTAAAACATAATTATGTCAAGAAAAATGGGAGGTAGACATAGGGAGGAAATTTTAAAAGGATGAAATCATCTCACACAGGGGAAATAAATACTGTTCCTTTTGAAGTTGTGTGTGTGTGTGTGTGTGTGTAATTAAAGAAAAAAGGAATAGACTAAAAATGGAAAAATGTGACTTCCTAATTTCTAAATATAAAGAAACTTGCAAAGCAATCTAGAACAAATGGGAAAATTTAAAAAGGAAGATAGAAAACAGAAAGTAATATTACTGTATGAGATAATTTATTAAGAATCTTGACACGAGAGCCTCAGGACTAAAATGACACTGGGATTCCGGGCTAGGGACCCTCCCTCTCTCTGCTCTGGGTCTACTTTGTTTGTCTCTATGCAGGCATCCACAGGGAAAGAAGGCAATGGCGCAGCAAGCTAGCATGTATCCCCTTAGATAAAGACATAAGCACAAGGAGTGAAAAACCCTTTGTCCCAGCTCCCAACTCTCAGAAAGGACTCTGATCGGTGGAAACTAGATCTTACAGAACTCCCTGTAAAGCAGCCCATCTTCCTTAAAGGTCATATCCATTACTCAAGGACAAGCAAAAAAGCACTATTCATATCAGACAATGTAGAATTTGCAGCAAAAATAAACAAAAATATAAAGCCCGACAATGGGAGGTAGGGAGGTGTTATCCTATATTGGTCAATAGCACAAACTAAATGAGAATAAGAACTTAAATCTGTGCACTGAAAAGAGCAGCAAAAGTTCAAGGCCAAGAGTTAGAAATTAAGGACAAATTGAACAAAGCCACAATCATAATGGAAGGTTTATTATGTCTCACCATTTCTGAGAGATCAAGTAGACCGAAATTTAATAAGAATATAGAAGAGTTTAGAATCATTATGAAAATTTTGACTTAATAGATCTATATCAAAATATGTTCCCTAGAAACAAAGAATATTCTTTTCAAACGGCCAAGGGATAATTACAAATTTGTCATATGTTAGGCCACAAGGAAAATCTCATTAAAATCTCAAAGGCAGAAATAGTACAATACACAAACTCAAACCAAAATGCAACAAAACTAGAAGTTAATAGCAAAAAGAGAAACAAAGAAACAAATGAAACTAAGCCACTCTAGAGAAGGGGGAATACTTGTCTTAATAGCCCTAGAGTCAAAGTGGAAATCAAAACTACAATTAGTGATTATTTAAGAAACAAAGAAAATACAAAGCTCTAAAGAACAGAATACATATAGTTTAATGTTTTTCTCATTAAAAAGAAGAAAGAAATTAAATAAACCAAGCATTCAATTCCCAAGGCAACTAAAATAGCAAAAATTAAACCTATGAGAAGCCAGAGAAAGAATTGGAAAATAATGAATTACATGATAGAAATAATAAAAACTACAGATCAGAGAAATTCAAAGGCTGAATCTTTGAGAAGGCAAAAATTGGGATAATAAGGGTAACTCTTTATTGGGCATCACGCTAGGGACCTAGAACCGAGGTGAGCCACACCTACTATTCTCTCTGATCAGCCCAGGAGGCAGAAGTATAGATATCCCCACTGCACAGGAGGGAAAACCAAGGATTTGGGAGTTGAGGGTATTGTCCCAGGTCTCTTAACCACTATAAAGCCACTTTTAGCAGGGCAGATCAAGGAGCCACACAACACGGTGGAGGACAAAGTCATACGAACACTACAGAGGAGAATTAAAAATTAGGAGAAAATAATACTTGCTCAACTTGATGACTCAGATAACCTTTCCCCCACATTATTTGGCAATTTTGTTTGACATCTTTGGGATCATACCCTTTTTTTTTTTTTATTTACACAAGAGCCGGGGTACAGGCCAGATTCGCAGGAGGGTGAGAGGATTCACCAGAGACAGAGTGGGGAACAGAACAGGCAGACTGACGAAATACACTGCTGAGGGGAGCAGCGGGCATGACAGGAGAGGTCTGCCGCGCCATGTGGTATTCTCACCGGCCGGGATCAAACCCGCGCTACAGAGGCTGCAGACAGCTTCACAGCGCTGCACTCAACCGCTGCGCCACCAGGGGAGGCCCGGGGATCATACACTTCATCCAGTGTTCTATCCTTTCCTTTTCTCTTCGTATGTAAAAATAATTTCGAATTTAAAGAAAGGGGGCAAGAAAATTACAAAGTATGTTTCTCCCTAAACCATTTGCGAATAGCTTGCCTATAGGATGCTCCCTTACCCCCCAATACTGGAGTGTATACTTCCTTAAAATAATGACATCTTCCCCTAGAACCACAACACAAACACAGCATCAGGAAAGTGTCAACACATCACTACCATCCAGACCACAGACCCCACCGAAGTCTACCAACCATCTCAGTAATGTCCTCCAGCAAGCAGGTCCCTTGTTGCCTTCAGTTAATGTTTCTCTTTCATCCCCTTCAGTGTGGAACAACTCTTCAGTCTTTTCTGGCCTCTCTTGACCTTGAAACTTTTGAAGATCCAGACCAGCTATTTTGTGGAATGTCTTTCAATTTGGGTTTGCCTTATTTTCTGCAGGGGTATCTGGGAGCTAGGTCTTTTGAACAAGAGTATCATCCTGACGTTCCTCTTCCTGACTTCGTCTATCAGAGGTCACCTGTTTTCAGTTTGCATTTGATCACTGATGGGTGGGGGGGGTCGTCCTCCACTGTCAAGTGACTTTTCTTCCCTTTGTGATCAGTACTTACTTTGTAGCGAAGTACTTTGATACTAACTATCCGATTCCTCACCCATCCTTATAACTCCTTACTTAGCTGTCATGGTTGTCAAATGGTGAACTTCAAACCCCATCATCCCTCTACCTTACTTGACATTCTACTCTGAAGGAAAAGGTCTTTCTCTTCTCTGAATGTAGATATTCACTTATTTATTTATCAGCGTGGATTCCGAGAGTCCAGTTTTATTCAATGATAAACATGTATGACTATTCTTCTTTCTTTGAGCACATTTTATTTTATGGCACAACATAAAAGATGTTCCAGGCTCATGTACTTTTTCTTCCCTAGTCCTGGAATCAACCATTTCTTCAAAAATCCCTGGGGATTTTTCCAGTGAAGAAAGGTATTTAAAAACAAAAATCTGGGCACTAGATTTTTAGTTCATTGTTAGTTCAATAGTTCAGATGCAGATGGGGTATGGGCACAGATGGTTTGGTGGAAGGTGAAAAAAAGCCATTTAAGTGTTTGTAGAAAAAAGTGAATGCTCAAATACAAAAAAAAAAAAAGTTCATCGCTATTAGGGCTTTTTAGGGCAGAGATGAAAAATCTATCTCTTCACTTCTCTCTCTCCCCCTTCTCTCCCTCCCTTTCCCAGCTATCATTTATCTACCATCTATACATCCACTTCTCTCTCTCTCTCTCTCTCTCTCTCTTGCTCTCACTCGGTCACTCTCGCTCTGTCATCCATCATCTGTCATCTGTCTATCTGGTAGGCAGCTCCAGGAATTTCCCTAATGATCCCCACCTCTTGATATTTGAGTCTATATGTAACTCCCTCCCCTTGAGTGTGAGCTGAATCTAGTGACTCACTTCTAACGAGAAATGGCAAAGGTGATGGGATATCACAGTCAAGGTTAGGTTACAAAACAATTGTGCCCTCCATCCTGGGTCTGTGCTCTTGCTCTCTCCCTCCGCCTGAAGGAAGCCAACTCCCGTGGCGTGAGCTGGGCTGAGAGGCCCACCTGGCAAGGGATTGAAGGTGCCTCCAGCCAACAGCCAGTGAGGAGGGGAGTCCTGCCAAAAACCACATATGTGAGGCGGCAGGTCTTCCTCTACTAGAGACTCCTAGTGGAAGAACTGCAGCCCTGGCTGGCAGTTTGGTGTCAGTCTTGAGACCTTGAAAGACTTTACCAGACTCTTTTCCAGAGGCACTTAGTTAAGTCACTCCTGGTGAGCAGAAATTAGGACGTCATATACATGCCCTATTGTTTTTGAAACCATGGATATTTGTAATAATTTATTACATAGCAATAGAAAACTAAACATACATACATTTACTTCTATATCTAGAAAACCCTGAAATCAGACCCCTACCTTCAACTATGATTCAATACCACAGGATTAATTCTAGTTTCCTTCTTTTCTATAACTCTAACCCCCTACTCAGACAGTGAGTCCCTTGCTCTCCTGGTTGTCTTTAGTCTTAGCAACATTGCTTTACAGCACAGTATGTTTCAAGTGTCCAACTCTGCATTTCGACACCAGGATGTACTACATTAAGATCCCCATCCTCCATTCAGCAGACACCCTTTCCCCGAATTACCCTCCTCCCAGCCCCTTTCCCCTCTGGTGAGCACCACTCTGTCGTCAGAACCTAAGGGTTTTGTTTTGTTCATTTGCTTTGTTTTGCCATCTTCCACATAGGAGTGAAATCATATGGCATTGTCTTGGACTGATGGGTCAATCCCCCTTGCCTCAATTTTTTTTATATTTTATTTTATATAATTTTTACATCATTTTTCATCTTTGCACAATGTATGTATTTTCATCTTGGTTATAGTCCCCATACAATTCCCACCCCCCCTTGTTTTGATCCTACTCCCTTCTCCCACCCCCCCAGTGTCTCTAGTTTATAGTTGCTTGTTGATTTAGATTTTTACTTTATTATAATTAGTCTTTTTCCTGGTCCCTTATTTAGATTTTTAAATTCCTGCTATGAGTGAGACCATCCGGTATTTTTCTTTTTCTTTCTGGCTTATTTTGCTGAGCATGATCCCTTTCAGCTCCATCCATGTTGCTGCGAATGGCATGAGTTTATCCTTTTTGATTGCTGAGTAATATTCCACTGTATATATGTACCACATCTTTTTTTTTTTTTAAAGATTTATTTATTTATTTATACAAGCACTGGGTACAGTCAGAAGCGCAGGAGGGTGAGAGAATTCACCAGAGCCAGAGCGGGAAGCAGAGCAGGCAGAAGAACTGAAGTACACTGCTGAGGGGAGCAGCAGGCAGCAGGAGAGGTCTGTGCGCCATGTGGGACCCTCCTCTGGTGGCCAGGGAGCAGCCGGGGATCGAACCGGCGCTGCAGGCTGCGGGCAGCTTTGCAATCCAGCGCTCAACCGCTGCGCCACCGGGGAGGCCCTGTACCACATCTTCTTGATGCAGTCATCCACTTTCTTCTCACTGCCATGTCTTCCCCTGCCGCCTTCTTCCTCACCCTGTTCAGACCCTGACACCGCAACTTGGAGCAATGGGCACCTCTGTGGGGACTCCTACTTTGTCTATTTGCATTCAGTGGCTTCTGGAAGAACTATTCAAGAAAGAAAGAAGGGAAAGAGGCAAGGAGGCTGAGAAGTCGGCAACATAAAATGCCAAAGTTGATGCAAAAAAAGAGAAAAATAATAGAGAAATAAACTTGAAAGAAATTGAGACTTCCCTACCACAAGTGCTAGGCTCAGAATCTCAAAGTGCTCAGACTTTCAAGAGGGAAACCATTTCTGCACTATGTCAATTGCTCTAAGGCCAGAGGAAAATTAGGCAGTGTCTCAAATCATGTTTGAAATCCAGCAAAACTCTGATATCAAAACTGGACTAAGAAATAAAAACTTCACATGAATAATAAGAAACTGAAATCAGCAATACATTTCAAGAGTGATGCACAATCAAGAAGATTTAACTTCAGGAAGGCAAAAGTGTGTCAACATTAGACAATCTCATGACTTTCAATCAATACATTAAAGGAAATATATACAGAGAGAAGCTGACATCAAGTTTTTCTAAGTCAGACTCCTTTGGCGAGGTATAAGTCTGGATTTTGCAGTTGCAAGTAATAGAATCCAAGTCAAGTTTATTTCCATTCAGCTGTCTCATGGAGGTCAACAAGTCAGAACCAAAATAAATAGATGCTGGAAGAAAAATAAAAACTGTTTATCACGTTTGTCCATTAGAAATAAATATTCTAAGATCAAGAAATGTTCCAAAAATCAATAAAATTGGTTTGACAAATCAATGAGAGAAATTCCATTTACCATATCAAAAGCCCACGCGATATTAGAGCACTGGTGTCGATGATGTGCCGCTACTGAGGAAATGCAGAATACTCTACATGAGGACAGAAAGAGGAGATGAATGAGCAAAGAGATGAGCACTGATGCTGATTAAGAAGATGCATATTATGGAAATCTTCAGCTGCCTTAAATAAGGTCAATGAAATCCCAGTGGGATTTGACAATACAGCTGTATATGACATTGTATTTGACAGTGCAATTCTAAAATCAAGGTAGAGGACTTAATGGTAGCCAGAAAACTTAGTACAGAAAACCTGGGGAGGGACAAGCATTGTGAATTCTACTTATTCCTCTCCACAACTCAATGAAGTTCAATTACCTTTAGCTTAGGGATGTTGAAAAAGTTCACCAATACCACAAAAGCACTCTATTAGTATTGTTCTCAGGTCTCATTACTTCAGAACTTAAAGTTTAACTGCTAGTTAAATATATTACAAATCTAGAAAAATTAAAACAACCTGGGACTGAGAAAGGTCTCAGTTGAAAAAAAAAATTATGTATACTTATTTTATTCCTAACGTAACAATAGAATTACAGATTTTCCTTATACTTTATTCTTTCCAGGATTTATTATGATGAGTAGTGTAAGAAAGAATATTTTATTACTTTTCAAAGAATGAGTTATTGAACATATGTATCAATTCTATTATTTTTCTTTTTGTAATTCATTGTTTTCTTTATTACTTTTTCCCCTTCTTTCCTTTGGAGTGTTTGCCCTTTTAAAAATTTTTTAGTTGAATGCTTAAATTTTATTTAATAAAGAAGTATTTCTTGCCCATTTATTTTTCCAATAGAACTTTGTGTTTACTTTAAGTTCTGAATAACTCCTAGGGGGATGTTTATCAGAATTTTATTAACGGTATAAATTAATTTGTGGTGCGATGACATTTTTACATATTGAATCTTCCCCAACTAGGAGCATGTCATTCCCTTTATTCTAACCCTCTTTTAAGTCTTTCAGTAACATTTTTCAGTTCTATTCCTGTGAGTCCTGCACTTTTTAATAGTTCATGCCAGGGAATTTGTTTTTTTAAGTAGCAATTCATATTTTATAAAAAAGCTCTTGACTTTGTTAACTGAATTCATTTTGTAACTGGTTCCCTTATTAACTCTCTTCTATAGCTTCCCTAGGATTGTCAAGGCGGAAACATTTATTATATGCAAATTATGATCATTTCCCACTTCTCAGATTCTTCTTTCAGTCTCTTTAGCATTAGCTAAAACTTCTAGGAACGTGTCAATGAATAATGATGATGGTGGCATCTTTGTCCTGGCTCTGATTTAATATCAATGTCTTTAATGTTTCATCTTTTTTAATTACATTAACATTTGGTCCAATTCACCCATCTTATTCATGTTTCCTCAGTCCTACTTGTATTCACAGATGTACGTGTATGCCTGTTTTAATCCCATGGCATTTTATCATAAGTTCTTGTATCCACTATCACAGTAATGACAATTCCATCATCACAAGAATTCCTTTTATAGCCACACCTGCCTCCCACCCCAGCCCTCACACTTCGTCTTGGCCCAGCACTGCTAATCTGTTCTCCATTCCTATAATGTCATTTCAAGAAAGTTATATAAATGGGGTCTTTCATATATGACCTTTTGAGATTGGGGTTTTTCACTCACCATAATTCCCTGGCTATTCACTCTAGTTGTGTCTATTAAAAGTTGGTTCCTTTTTATTCTGAGTGGTATTCTATGGTATGAATGTACCACAGTAGGGTTAGCCATTCACCGTTGAAGGGAATCTGGTTTGTTTCCAGTTTGGGGCTATTATGAATAAGGCAACTAATGATGTTGAACATCTTTTCATGTGCTTATTTGCCATCTGTATATTCTCTTTATATGAAGTGTCTATTCAAATCTTTTCCCTGTTGCCTAATTGGATTTTTTAACATTGAGTTTTGACAGTTTTTTACATATTCTAGACATTAGTCATTGTCTTGCAAATAATTCCTCCCAGTCTGCATGTCTTACCCCTTCACATAGGCTCTCATAGAGAAAAAGCTTTTAATTTTGATGAGGTCCAACTTAATCCATTTTTCTGGTATGTATTGTGATTTGATGTCAACTTTAAGAACTTTTTGTCTAATCCCAGATCCCAAGAGTTTTTCCTTTTTTCTCTAAAAGTTTTATAGCTTTATGTTTTACATTTATGTCTAAAACAAACTATTTGACAAAATACAAAACACATTCATGTTTTAAAAAAAACCAAAACTGCATTTTGGGAGTAGAAGGTAATACCTCAATTTGATAAAGAACATCTATTTTGTTTTGTGGAATTTGAAATTACTCAAATTTAAAATAATTACTGGACTATAGAATTTTTTTTAATCCTGTAACTAACATTATGCTTAATGATGAAAGGCTGAACACATTTTCCCTAGGATCAGGACCAAGGCAAAATGTCCACGCTCAACTACTTTTGCTCAATGTAGTACTAAGTCCTGGCCCCTGCAATAAAGCAAGAAAAAGAAATACAAGGCACAAAGTTTCAAAATGAAACTGTCTTTATTTACAAATGTCTATATAGAAAATTGCATGGAATCTACAAAATGTAAACTATACAGGATGAGTTCAGTAAGATTAGGATACAAGGTCAACACACAAAAATCAATTGCATGACTGTATACTAACAATGAACATGTGGAAACTAAAATGAAAAACATGATACCACTTACAATCACGCCAAAGAAAATACTTAGGTTTACATTTACCAAAATATGTACAGGATTTGTATGCTGAAAATTATAAAATGCTGATGGAAGAAATCAAAAAAACTCTAAAGAAATGTAAATATATGCTGTGTTCATGGATCAGATGACCCAATATAATAAAGAAGTTTATTCAAAATTGATTGATAGATTTAAAGTAATGTTTATCGAAATTCCGGAAAGATTTTCTGTAGATACAGACAAACTTTTTAAAATGTTTGTGTGAAGACACTGGCCCTACAAAGGCTAAAATAATCTTAAGCAAGGAGAATGAAGTGTGACACTCACTCAGTTCTCTGCTAAATATCTTCAAATAATTCTTCTTAAGGGAAAAATGAGAATCAAACTCTTACCCATAGAATTAAAAAATGGAAACAGCCTTGTGCTTTCTTTTCACCATCAATGTTGCAGATGGGAAGTCTAAAGCAATCCTGCCTTGTATTCTTTTCTTTTCACTTGTTTATTTCTACATAATATTTTTTTCTTATTAAATATAATTATTCCATGCTATATCTAGATGATATTGTTTTTTATCATTATGCTGAGAATGTAGTAACACGTGGACACATACTGGGATTCCCTTTTGGCTTCTAAGAACCCCCACCACCCAAAAAAAATTCTGACTGATAACTGCCTCTTTCAGTGCTCCTCCCACAGCAACATCTATTACTCTTTGTTCACATTGTTTACAAGTTAGGAATCTTAATTGCAAAGAACCCAAACTAACTCTGACTGCCTTAGCAGTGAAAGAATTTACTAAACAATATTGGGAATCCTACAAAAATATCAGGAAGACTGAGATCAGGGCTGAGAAAACAGGCAGCACAGGATGAGGTTCAGCAGAGACAGAATGACCACCCAGTTATGCCACAGGACATCCAGTCAGGGCTGGCAGGCCGGGGGTGGGGGGGGGGCGGGGGGGGCTACCCAGAACCCGGCGCTCCGCTCCCGCATTACTACCGTAGCACTGGACCCCAGACCCTGCCGCCTGGATGTGGTTTCGGTTACCCTCAATCCAGTGCTACTATTCTCGAAAAGAATTCTTAGCACCTCCATCTTTGTGCTACGAACTTCCTTTTCAAAGCCTGAGATGAGACGGCTGTGCCTGACTGAGTGCCACAGATCACATGTTGGTATCCTAGCAACCAGTCTGAGAGATAGGATTCTGTGCCTTTCCCATGCTACAGGTAAGGCAGTCCTATCTCTCCAAGACACCCAACATGGGGAATTCCCCAGGCATGAACAGTGCATTCCATTTGACATTGTTTCTCTGTCCTCTGTTTCCTCATTCACTATTTTCATCTCTATTCCCACTCATACTTTCTGGGTGTGACTCAAGATTGTGTTTTTTATCACTATTCCCAGTTTCCACAGTGTCAATTCTGCTCCTCACCTTCTTTGGTGTGGATAATAATTTTTTTTAAGTTTTTTTCCCAACTTTTCATTGAATCTACAAAAAACTCCTTCTGCACCTGTGTGGGCCCACACTTCCTCCTGTCCGGAGGTGGAGACTATTTCCCTCTCCTTCAGTCTAGGCCTGTCTGGTGCCTTGATTGAACCAACAGAACATAACAGAGTGATATTATAGACCTTCCAGTCCTCAGACTTAAGAGGGTTGGTGGCTTCCACTTTCTCACTTTTTAGGGATCCTGTCACCACATTAACTCACATCGCATGAGAGAGAAGAGGCTCCACAATTCATGAGCCACCAAGCACCAGATGTGTGAACTGAAGTCATCTTAGCCAGCTCCAGCCCACATTCCAGCTCGATTCTATCCCCTCATTGACCAGACCCCACAGGGAGTGTGCCCAACTGGCCCTACCCTAACTCTTTCCTGCTGAATTTTGAGTAATCAAAATGGGGTAGCTTAAGCCACTACATTTTGGGGGTAGTTCACTTTGTAGCAATAGGCAACTTGTCACACTCCAGCGTCTTACCTGGTTCTCTTTTTCGTTCATGTTGTCAACTTTTTATCTCATCTTTTCATCTGGGTGTCCTCTCTCCTTATGATTTCCTTTAGCTGTTCATAGAAACCACATTTTTGCAACTTAGTGAAGATTCCAAATAATTTTCTAAAATTGTATTCCAGTTACTCTCTGCACTTCTGAGTCATCACAATGAAGTTTCCCATCTCATATTCTGCAGTTCATCATTTTTTTTAAATAAAACATTTTTGAAAGTTTTTCTTTTTATTTTCAAAATAAAAGCAATATATCAAGATTCCAATTTAGCAACAAACAAAGGCAGCTTTCCTTTGGTCTCCCCGCTGTTCATTAGGAATCAATTGAATCCCATTTTCCTGGTGATAGCAACAGGACTTGTGAAGACTCTATAGCCTATGAAAATGAAAATACAGAAACCCTATTTAAATGAGGCATGGAGACTAAATGACAATCTTATGCAATCACCATCAGCAAACTACAGGACCCACCATGCCTTGTACCTCCAGTGGGAAGTGATGTTGTTCCCTACCCCACAGAAGGAAGGTGGTTCCTTTTTGCCCAGCAACAGCCCTTCCAAAAGATATTTAAGTGGATGCTGGCTTTTTTTGTTCTGGTGAAGAGCAAGTGTGTCTTTCTATAAGGCTCTATTTTCCAAATTGCCTTGTTGATTCCAAATAAACCCATATAGTTGGTGAATAATAGTTGCCTTCCATTGAGGTCAACCATTCTAGAGAGAACATAACCCAACTGCCACCATCTGGCTCCCAGGTTTTCATATGATGCCACTGTGCTGGGTGTCATGTCCCATGCCTGCTACGTGGCTTCCTAGAACATGGACCTGTGATTCTCAGGATGCTTGACCCCAGATCTATTAAGTCTGCCCTCATCCATAGGCATGGAGCTACACGTGGGTAAGGGATTGTGCTTGAAGCACCTCATATTGCCCCATTGTTACAGCAGTTTCAGCCTCCAAATGAGTTTAGAAATGTTTGGTAGGATGGCAGAACAAGCAGTGGGAGCATCCAGGTTTTTTTTTTTTTTTTTTTTTTTTTTTAATTAGTTTGGTCTCAGAGTGTGTTAGGGCTTCCAGCAAAGGGGAAAAAAAAAAGGCTTTTGATTTATTTCAAGAGGAGCACAATTCTGTCACTCATATTGTGTGTAGTAAAATTTCCTCTTAATAATCAGCCTTGGCTTTCAGTGATATGATACAACTTCACCTCTTTCTAAGTTTTTGAAGACTTCTAGAGGGAAAGTCACAGAGGCCACAGGAGAGACTGCAAATCCCGCCCCGAGTGAAGTCACTGCTATCAAGAATGAGTGTCTGCTCCAGGGCCCTATTACATCAACTAGAGGAACTGCAGGAGTGGGAGTAATTCTAGAAAGACACTGAACAGAAGGAATTTTAATTCCATCTTCTTTAAAGATGCAGGTGGACTATGGAAAAAAGGGTTGGAAGGAAAATGTCCTAGGTTAGGGAGAGGCACAGGCTTCTGGAAAAAAATAATTTCTAGCTGCAGTCAGGATACTGGATCAAAAACTAATAGATTGTCACAGTGTTAGGGGGAAAGGATGTCCTGAGCAAACTTCATACAGGCTTTGTGGACTCCACCCCCACTCCATCAAGACACTGGGAACTACAAATCCCATGATCACCAAAGGGAAGGTTACGAGGACCTGAGGACAGAGTTAAGCATATATGTTCTCTGTTTGAGTATTTAACCAGCCATGTGGCCAGGGTGTCGCTCTATTGGCCACAAGGCGCGCTGGGTTTTTTAACAGCTCGGAGGGTCATTGGGATTCCAAGTCAGCGGAACATTTACGAATTTATCCCCCTCTTTTTCTCCCTGAGTTATTTATTTCCCCATTTCTCCTTCCCTTGTAAATAAACCTTTTATCAACCTTTTGCATGTGTCTGCAGTTTAGCTCTTTTTTTTTAAAGTTTTATTTCTTTTTTTTTTATAGAGGCATGTTTTATTTATTTGTTTGTTTTGTTTATACAAGCACTGGGTACAGTCAGAAGTGCGGGAGGGTGAGAGAATTCACCAGAGCCAGAGCGGGGAGCAGAGCAGGCAGAAGGACTGAAGTACACTGCTGAGGGGAGCAGCGGGCGGCAGGAGAGGTCTGCGCGCCATGTGGGACCCTCCTCCGGCGGCCGGGGAGCAGCTGGGGATCGAACCGGCGCCGCAGAGGCCGCGGGCAGCTTTGCAACCCAGCGCTCTACCGCTGCGCCACCGGGGAGGCCCCAGTTTAGCTCTTAATAAGTCCCCTTTAAGTGCACGAGTGAGGACCCACAGTCTCGCAACCTGTTTCATATTGGGGTTGCTCTGTAACAATAGTGTCAAAATTTAGGCTTGCGGTATGTCAGGGTAGAGATCTTGAAAAATACTTTTGAATGCTGAGGTCAATATCAATAGTTAAATCAGGGCCAACAAATTTCCAAACCTTATAAGCCCCTGAAACTAAGAGGAGAGAGAATAGAAGTCAGGAGCCACCTAATGGAGGGCTCTGTGGGAAATTCTTCAGATTGAATCCTGGAGTGTAGTCCCCAAATGTACTGCTACATACAACAAGACCAGTAAGTTCAGGGGAATGGTTTTTCAGCCTACGGCACAGAAAGCAAATGGACAGTCCTGTTTGTTTTTTTAGTTTTGAAAAGATTGTTAGTCTACCATGGATAGTCACATTTACCATTTCCCCTCAATCTATTACAGAACAGGTAGGGGGGCACCCCAGAACCCCCAAACATTCCTGCTCTAAATAGTTTCTGCCATCTCCTGCATCAAGACAAAACATCTAAGATCTTCAATGGAAAGAAACTTTAATACAATTAGTGTGCAATAAGAAAAGACAATGTAGGTTCCAAATCAAGCACCTGAAGTTACCCATCCCCTGATGGGTAAATGTCCAGCCAGTCAGGGTTGGCCCAAAGCAAGGCCCAAAAGCCTGTCACAAGCCTAAAGTACCTTCTGGTGGAGACCCATAGAAACAGATCAGAAACACTCAGACAAGTCTGGGAGGAAAAGAGTAAAATCAAAATCAAGATAAAAGCTGCCTTTGTCATCATCCCCACGGGTCTCTCACCCACATCTGTTTCACCAAGAAGCAAGCGCAGTTTCTTTACATGTCTCTCTGCTCCATGTGCCTCCTCCAGGTCATCTTCTGGCTCTCCATCTTGCTTCCTTCCTTCTCCAGTCTCTTCTCCAGCTTCTCTTCCCTGCTCTTCTCCACCCTCCCTTGGGTGGGGCAGGAACTCTGGAACCTCCCCTTTTCCAGGGGTCACCAGTTACACTTCCAAATTCATCCTTCAAGACACCTCTCCTCTGTGAAGCCTTCCTAGCTTTCCAGTCTGCAGGGACATCTTTTCAGAATAGTAGTCCTTGTAGACTTGACCAACTCCCAGCCCATTAAATCTCTAGATGTTTCTCCAAAGGGTCAACTCTGGGGAAGAAAGCACCCTGCTTCTCCTTTTGACCACACAGCAAGCAGTGATAGGCACTAGGTATATTGGTCCCCAGCAGAGCAATTCAATTTATTGAATTGCTTGATTCAGTTCTCAGCAAATGCCTGGAGTGCACTTAAGTATCCTCTTCCCAGCTGAATCCTGAGCTGGTGCTAAGGTCAGTGCCTCATCTTCTCTGATTTCAGTAGGCATCAATAAATGTCTACTGAATGAATGGACTTACCAACTGAATATTTTTCTGGTGGTTCCTGCCCCCATGAGGTGAAGTTAGCACAGAAAAGCTGGGTTAAGTTACTTTAAGGTCTCTTTTCTCAAGGTGTGATCTCTGGGCCAGCAACATCAGCATTACTTTTAGACTCTGTAGAAATGCAAATTCTCACCTGGGACTTGCCAACTTAGAAACAATGGGGTGAAGGTCCCAGCAATCTGACTCCCCTCCAGGTGATTCCGATGCAAGCTCAAGTTTTGGAGGCTAGTGGTTCCTCTCAAGCCCAAGCCTACATCTTGCCTTGCATTTTTTCACAGGGTTGTTAATGAACAGGAAAGTAACCAGAACCAGAAGTGAAGCTAGCAAGGACTCAGTCTGGACTTTGCTAATGGAGGCCTTCACCACCCATGGCAGGCCATCGGGCAGATCATTTGATGGAAAGAATCACCCCAGGCAGGAACTCTGGGTTCCAACTACAATGAAAGGTATCCAGGTTAGACAAGAAGAGGGTGACAGACCTGAAATGCAAGGGAGTGGACAAGGTGACTGCTGGGGGTCATTCCACACCAGAGCCACCAAGCAGGGGTGGGGTCCCTGTTCAGAACCCACTGGTGTTCTGAGCACCTTGCTTCCTCCTCCCCCACCCTTCTTCCTTCTGTTCTCATCCTCTGGGGCAGAGCTGGAGCCAGCTCCTGGAGCAGATTTATAGCTCACCACCATGAATAATGCAGAAGCCGGGCTCTTAAGGCATAAGCTCTGGGTAGCCTGTAAATCACTGCAGACACTGTGCCAGCCTGCTTAATCAGCTGTCCCCAGGGCACCCCCACAGAGGGAAGGAAGGCACCCTGGCTGCATTCAATATCCCATTAATAAGGTCTCAGGCTACAGCAGCCAACCCCTTCCTGATGACCTCACAGCCCCCACAAAGTGGTCAAGTAGACAGACCCCACTAAAAGAGACAACAGAAGGACACAGAGGAGAAAGGAGACAGAGTCCTTGATCCGGGAGCCCCAGCATGCATATACAAATGCCCATGCCACTTCTGCTCCAGAGGCCTGGCTAGGCTGTGCAGGTCACACACTCATTGCCTAAGATCCCAGCAGGAGGGACCCACCAAGGCTGAAAGCTAGCCCAGCTGTGGCCCACAAGGCCCACACCTGGCTCAGGGCTGTGCTCTGTACCTTCCTCTCATTCCTTCAGGGTGTGGTCTTTGCTCACAGCAGCAGTGCAGGGCATACACTAGGTGTCCTCTTCTTTCTACCCCCACCTTCCCCAGTTCACAGCACTGGTCCTGCACACTGCTAGAACCCCTGTCTTCCCAGCTATTGGCTGACTCCTTGCCCACCCCCCTCCATGACCCACCATATCCAGGTGCCAATTTTTCAGTGCTACCTGTCCCACCTCCTCTGCCTCTGAACTACTGGGAATGAGAAGCCCCCTGGCTGATGCATGCCCACAAGTTGCTGTGACAGCCAGAACACTGTGAGTTCCCTGAGGGAGAGGTGGGGCAGCCCCATAGCAGTGTTTGAGTTTCCTTGTTCTCCACCAGGACCCTCCAGGCAAGCCTTAACCATAATCAAGCAGAAAAACCTTCTCAAGTTAAAGGATGATGCTCAGTCCCCTGGAACTCTTGATTCATGAATCTCTTAATGATTCTTTTCTCCACTGGAGGGGAGGATATTGCTCATAATAAAAGCTTATGTTTGGGGAGAGATATGCACAGGGGAGCAGGCATCTGAAAATAGGGTTAGGAGTTTTAGAAATGTACAAATTTCCTCAACTGTGTCTCTAATCACATGACCCAGTTGGTGTCTCCGGAAATCCCTCATGGAAAATTGGATGAAAGCAGGGAGACACAGCTTCCCCAGGGAGGCAGGAAGGCTGGAAGTTGGCTAGCCGAGCCTCCCTGGGAATGGTGGTGCCCTTGGACTTGTGGTTTAATAAGCAAGCCAGGTCTCTGCTCTCAGAAGAGCCCCCAAGGCCCAGAGGTCACAGGAGCAGCCCACCCTGGCCACACCACAGCCCACTTCCTGCCCTCCCTCCCCCAGCCTCGGCTGACTCCAAGCCTTCCATGACTCAGCACCTAGAGCCACTGACCACCAAGTTCAGCGACACCCTGAGAGAGGCCTAGGCAGCCAGAAGTCGCCAAGTTCACTGACACCCATAGCATCCATGGAAAACGCAGCCCCTACCCTTAGGGGATGTCTGTCCTGTGGCCACACTTGACCACCACAGTCAAGCCTCAGTCGACACTGGCTGCTTAACCACAGCAGCCAGGACTCATGAAGGAGCCAGGCAGGCCTATCCTCCTTTCTCTAGCTACAAGTCAGGCAGTCGCGAAGTCGCTCAGCACGCACAGCAGACCCACAGTGCATGTGGGCCTTGAAAAATAATGAAGGGTACCATTTGCAGAGCAGTGTTGGGTTCCAGGCTCTCTTCAAAGCTCTCTGCGTCAGCCCACATGAGCCTGATAAGCTTATTATTGTCCTTAAACTGAAACCTGAGGCACAGAGAGATTGAGTAAATTGCCCAAGACTATAGAGCAAAGTGACAGAAGAGATCGCCTAGACCACCTGGTTCCAGAGCGCGGGCCCTGAGTAGCAGTGCTCCTTACCCCTCTACCAACAGGTGTTTCTCACCGTCTCTGAGGGCACCAGACAAGGAACACCATGGGAATGCCGAGCAACCAGAGCTAAAATTGTTAATTCAGCAGGGCCTTGGTGCCTGAACTGGGCGTCAAAGTAGGATCCTGTGAGGGCAGCAGAGTTTCCCTAAAGGGAGTGGTCTGTGCAAACAGAGGAATAAGCTTGACATTTTGGGGAGATGGCAAGATACTCTCCAGGACTGTGATCTTTGATCAGGTTAGCCACGAGGCTGAGAGGCAGGCTGAGGTTCTGGGCCAGGTTGGGATGTGTGGGATCTCTCTTGTGGGCAGCGGGGAGCCACGGAGAGTTCAAGCAGGGTGGTGACATGACCCCCATGCAGTGAGAGGCTCTGGCACAGGGTCAGGGGGCCATCTGTGAGGGCCAAACTATGGCCAAGGACCTAGTGGCTGGGTCCCCCAGGGCCTGGCCTCTGCCTGCCCTGGGCCCGGGGCGGGGCTGGGGGAGCCGGCCAGTTGTCTCCAGATGATTAAGGAGCTGGCAGCAGCTCCTGGGTCCAGGGAGGCTCCAGTGAGCAAAGCAGTCTTCCCTCTTTCCCTTTTGGCACCGGGTGGGCCTATCGATGTTTATCAGCCTGTGTTTATTATTCTTAACACTGTTCAGGATGTCCTTCCCAGCTGGGGAGGGTGAGGTGGCCAGTGGAGAGAGCCTGGGGCGAGGACCTTGGCCTCGCTGGCACCTGGGGTGTGTGTCTAAGCCGGCAGGCTCACAGCGCCGCCTGCTTACTTTCTTCATGGACAGATAAAGAAGTTGAGACCAGGGAGAGCTTTTCCCCAGATCACAAGCAAATTAGAAGCAGAAGATTATCTGCGAAGAGAACTGAGCCTGAGTTTGGACCTGCAAGTCCCTATAGCCCTCAACACATCACGTGCTTATTATCTGAGGGGACTCCAGAAGATGGAGTAGGAGTTATCCAAGGGGTGAAAGCTGAAATGGGGTTACAAAGTTGTACTCTGCTCTGAGCAAAGAAAACAGCCTGGGCAAGAACCTGGATATGCAGATGGTTCCGGAATGGGATATGTCTGGAACACAGCGAGGGTGGGCCAAGGCAGAAAACATGGCTGAAGAAACCAAGAGTGCTGACTTCCCTCCAAGTCAGGGAGCTGCACGTGAGAGGTTCTGTGCATGCACAGTGAGCACGCTGCCTTATTCCCCCATAAAGCCTCCGCTCATCCCTGCTGCCCCCAGTCCCACTGCAGAACTGCACCTCTCAGATGTTCTATTGCCCAGAAATGCAAGTGATCCTGGCTGGAGTCAGAGAGAGCGGTGGGACAGCTGTTGTCTGCCCACTGGGAGACCTGGTATCTCTCTCCACAGCATGGGTTGATGGGAAGGGGTAGCAGCTTGAAATGAGAGCTGGCTCACAGGGACCACGGTGGGGAAGCCACAATAATGTCCCTCTGGAGCCTGACTCAGGTGAGATTGAAGTTTTCAGCCTCGGGCACCTGCCTGTGTGGCCCTCTAATGTGTATCTAACCCCTCCCTACCCTCTGACCCACCTTAGGGCTCCAGGGGACGAGTGCCCTCCTCCGCAGTGCAGCGTAGTGCTGCTCTGGCCCCAGGGTTAGTAGGGGTTCCTGGGAGAAGAGGACCTCTTCCGGGCCCCTGTCCCTTTTCTCTCCCAGTCTGTCTCTGCTCTGAATCTTCTGAGTTTATTTCTCTCCAGAGAACCCTCCCCAAGTAAATCTTCTGACTCTTAAAATACTTGGACGGTGAAGATTCAGGACTCAAGCCCAGGAACTGCCCTGTGCTTATTCATGCTTGTTTCTCTTGTTTGTGGCCTTTGGCTGGGTGCATTCTCCCCATCATCAGGCACCATCAGCCCTACTGAGATGCATGGGCCTTCAGTAACTACAGCAGGCTCTTTTCAGCCCTTTCTGAGCCTGCAAGAAACTGGATCAGGCTCAGGGAGATACCTGGATGACCTGCTACCTTGATTCAGTCCCCAGCAGCAGATTCTAAGTCCTGAGGTTCTGAGGCCCTAAACCATTGTCCTCAAGGTTAGGTTTCATTGCCCCTCAATAGACTTAGCAATGTGTGCTTGATGGAAGGCAGAGGAGAAATAAGCAGAACTGAAGACTAGCTAAGTGGCCAAGGGCCTGGAAGGGTATGGCAGTGCCTAGATGACAGGGAGTTGGCCCATCCCACCGTTCCTGGGGCATGAGGAACAGTTCAGTGGCAAGACATGACTGCTGAGTCCACCGCCAGGGCAGTGGATTTAGCAATTAGCCCTGGGGTTCCTGCAGCTCTGGGGACTGTGAACCAAACCCTGGTCTCTGAGGTCCTCATCTACACAGTGAAGGCATTGATTGGTCCAGAACATCCCTACAAGGCTTCCCAGCTCTGATTCTGTTTTGTTTTAATTGTCATGCTCTTCAATACAATGCACACAGAAATATAATGGGGGGGGGGATGCTTTTCTAGCCTCAATAGCTCAAAATTAGGGCCCTGGAAACCCATATTAACAAATACTCACAGCTCTCCTGCAGTGTCTGAAATGCCATGTACAGCTCTGGGAAGAAGAGTGAGTCTCCCGACAGCCAAGGTAGCAAAGAGCAAACAGCCAACCCAAGCATGGAGCTCCTGTTAGTCATCTGTGCTCAAGGCCAGTTGTCAGTTAAGGCCATCGGCTTTGGAGGCCAGAAGAAGGCAATGAAAGTAGGACACAGTTCAGCGTGGGGAAGCAGACTCAGCACGCATTCCTGTACGTGCCAAAGGCTGTCATAAAGGCAGGATTGATTCATCACTCCATTCATCTCTTCGGCCATTCATCATTCACTCCTTGAGTTCTCCCTGGCTGCAGCTCTATGCCAGGGCTTGTGTGGCTAGGGAGGGTTAGGTGAGTAAGGCAGTCCCGGCATGGAGGACAGTGTGGCCAGGCAGGGGACATGGATGGGTTGCAGCAGTTTAGGGCCACCAAGGCTTCAGGAGGCTGAGGTAGGTGTCTACCCAGCCGGGGTGACTCTGTGGAAGCCTTAGTGAGTAAGCAGATGTCAGGCAACTGAGCAAGAAGGAAGTCAGGAAGCTTCCATGACACCCCACCAGGCCTGCATCCCAGGGAGCCATGCAGAAGAGTGGGCTTTAGCCAGAGGTAGCGGACACCACCTAAGGCTTGGAAATGCAACCTGTTCAGATCCAAGCCTCAGGTGAGGGACGGCAGTGCCCTGAGCAGGTGCAGGTAGGAGGGAAGAGCGCAGACACAGGCCTCAGCCACTACTGCGGGGACAGGGAAGCAGGGTGTCATCTCCCACACCTGGCTCTCTACTCTAAGCAAGTCGGGGGTGGTGTTTAACACAATGGAGTGGGCTCAGGGGGAGAAGACAAGCTCAGCTTTCTCTGAAACTCACGGTCGTGCTTTCTTCCAGCATAAAAGGTTTCATTGACGGTTCACAAGTGATTATTGTGCTCCCTATCTGCATCTATTATCTTTGGATTCACCCGCTTATATATCCAGAGACAGGAGAGGCACAGAGATGGAAAGACCTGGAAAGAGTGAGCTGGAGAGGAGCAGGTCTTTCCCTCCCTTTCCTTTCGCCCCCAGTGTGAGCCACTTCAGACCCCTGCACGGAGCCTGTGTCCATGTCCCACCTCATTTGACAAGGCTCTGGAAGGTTTTCAAAATGGAGGCCACAGTAAGGGCCACTTGCCAGAGGTCACACTTCCAGGCAGTAAATGTTTCCTGATGCTCATAGACTGGCGGCACAGAGGCTCGCTGCGCTGCCTCCTGTCATGGCCTCAAAGGCATCAGGAGCTGGAGGGGCACACAGCAGGGCCCAGCACATGGCGAAGCCTGCTCCCGGCCCACGGCACTCAGTGGCTGGGCCACGCTTCGAGTGAATGCCACAGGGGTCTCACTCCAGATCAAAGTTGAGAATATGAAAATAATGTCAGGTCTGGATTCCTGTGGAAAATGCCTCCTGACCTTCTCTAATATGGTGTGGTTTGAGTTTTCCAGAAACTAAGCCCCCCAACTAATGGTTCCACTCTCTTTTCTAATAAATACGTGGCCTTGGGCCCAGCTCCCTTCTCTGCTTTGTCATGAGGGACCCGTTATTTATGACTTGGGGGTGAGTCACAGGCCTTGGCAAGGAGCTTGCGGCTCTGGGCCCAGTGTATTTTTCCACTCGGTAGCAGGCGAAGGAGGACGCTTGTAAATTCTCCTGTTGAAATGACTGTGGAGGTAGCTTCACAGGGATGCACCTCCTGGCTCGGCCATAAATCTTCTCCCTATTGGGTGTTCCTGGTGGTCTTCGGCTGCTGCCTGGGACAGTGGGTAGATGCTCTTGTGGCCTCTGGACTCAGCCCCTATCCCACAAACAACTATGGACCCCACAAACAACTGTGCACCCCAAACTGCCATGTATTTTGTGGGGATTTTTCCAAGGCATGTGGGGCTCAGTGAGTTGAGGAACATGAAGGAGGTCAGGATAGTCAGTCTCAGAGATGATAAGGTGGAATGTGGGAAAAATGGGCATAAAGATATGAGAGCTTCTGGGGCACCCCAAAGCCCTCATAAGCCGGTCTGCGTGCTCAGCTGGGTCCTCCTGCACTCTGTAGGGGCTGACCCTCAACACTCCCAGAACACCCTGCTTTACTCCCAGCCTCCTTGCTTGGCTCTAGTTTTTCCCCTTCCGGCCAATCTTCCCATCTCCAGAGTCCCACTTGAACATGCCACTGGTGGTCAGTCCACAATGTGGATGACTTTCCACTTCTTATTCACTTCTTATTCATTTTATCTTTTCTGCACAAATGAATTTAGTCTCCTGAGGAGAAGGTCTGTGTCACTTCCCAGCACTTACATGATGATCAGGCACTTGATTTGGGGGGCAAGAGGGAGAGGTATTAAGAACTTTAGAAGGAACTAAAATGTTTACTCTACTTTCAGGCTAGCAAGTTTGTCAGCTCCTGGTTATGGATGCTGGGAAAAGATAGGACATTGCTGGGACAGGGATAAGGGAGCGTTTGCTACCTACAGGGATAGCAATACCAGGAATATCCACATTTACACCTGTTCTAGGAACCCTAGTTCCTACAGGGGGAGGCAAAGATGATTCGACTGCATACTCCATGGATTGCACCATAGGAGAGGAACCCAGGGCTTAGGGAGCCTGAATCTTTTATGACAGGCAGTGAATAGGCCTAAACTTTGACACAAAGGAGGACATTATCATTATAGCCCTGGACAATAAACAAAGTAGAATAGTAGAATGAACAGACACCGTCTGTATCTTCCTAGACAGGTAACTACACAAACAACATTTAAAAGGAGTTGGGAACAGGACAGCCATTCCTGTGCCAGTGAGGTGTGCAGAAACATGAGCGGCCCATGGGATGAGGTCTCCTGCCACCAGGCTCAATCCATGGCTTTATTCATTTCAATCACCATCGCTGTCACTGTCCAAAAACCTGCCATAGAGCACCGGTTCAGTGATTCCCCCAGTCTGAACTGCACATCAGAATCTTGGGGAGGTTGAAGGCAGGAGTAGGGGATGCCCTTCACTTGTAAAGGCATTTTGCATCAGCTGCCTCAGCAATCCTCTCTACAGACAGAAGACTGCCAGCTCCATATACCGGCCTCTGCCTGTTGGAAAAGCCATCTATAATGGAGGTGTAGTGCTCCCAGAGGCAGTCCTGAGCCCAAGAAAGATGGGAGGTGGGGGATTGATACCTCAACTTCCTTCCCCATACTTGGATGAGTATGGGGAAGTGAGAACGCCTCCCCGTTGCCCGCACTGATGGTTACCTATAGCACCCCTTTTATTGGCTTCTTCCATTTCTCATTTCTTCACTTCCCTGGCTTTCCAGGGTCATTACCTGACTTGCACTCAAATCCTTTCAGGGGATCTCACTTAATTAACAACATAATATGCTATGTTTGGAAAATCAATCATATTGCCCTTACAAACTTCCTACACCTTGTGTGGGAAGGAAAGCTTACCCACTCACGCAACTTGGAGAGATATGCAAAAGAAAGCAGTGATGTCTTTCAAGAGGAGGGCAGACCAATGGAAGATAGGAAAGAAACATGTGACTAAAGAAGCCAAGATACTGTTATCTACACCCTGCGCTGGCTCCTGAGAACCTGGCAACTGAAACCACATCAAAAGGAAGACAGATAAGGGCCACTGGCCTTTAGTTTTCCCTTCTGTGGAACTTTCCCCTAAGTCCTTCTTAGCTCAGACTCTTTTAGGAATCTTAGTCACTCACAGCGTGAGTGTCTGAGAATAGCTGTGGATGTGACCCTGGGCCGCTGACTGTCCCAAAGTCGAGGAGTACCCAACAAGGAGAAAGGGGTGGGGGTCAAGAGCTACTTAGGGAGCTTGCCCAAAGCATGCCCCTGAGGAATTGTGCTCCCCCCGCGGTGGGCTGGATGTCTCAAGTCAAGCCACATCTCTGCATACTTTCGATTCTGTCCAGAACCACGCTGCCAGGATTCTTCCTCACACACACTGGAAATCTCCCTCCAACGCTGTCACAAGCAAAGGGAAGCACATTAAGAAAAGACTGGCAGCCACTAGTACTTATTCTTGCTCATAACCGTTGCTACCCCTGAATTCAAATAGCTCTTTTGACTGCTCAAAGCTCTATCACTATAAGCATATTACCCAAGTCTCTTCCTGTCACTTCCCCCATGAGATCATGAAGAAAACAATATTATCCTCATTTTACAAATAATGAAATTTGGCTTAGAAAAGGAAACTTGAAGGAAACACTTTCTTTTACAGATGAGAAGCTGAGGGTGAGTGAGAGTGGCCCCACAGGGGCACAGAGAGAAGTCTCTCGTCAGGTGAGAGCAGCAGCCAGCCCTGGGTGGAGCGCACCGTAGGCCAGTCCCATGAGCTGAGCACACGCAACTCATGCGCTGCTAATTCTCACAGCCCTCCCAGGCAGGGGCTATGATGGCCTCTATGTAGTTCCTGCTCTGCCCGGGAAGGAGGCAGCACCTGGGAGAGATGCCGGCTGGGTGGGCATGGAGTGCGTGCAGTTAGGCTTCCTGGCACCCCAGCTCCCTCCAAACACGAGTTCAATCAGACCCAACAGCCAGATGTCTGCACTGGTGACGTCAGGGCTTAGGGCCAGGGGCTGGGGGGCAGCCAAGCTCTGGTTGGTAACCCCCACCCAGACTGCTCCCCATGTGCTGGGCCACATGGGAGCCAGAGTAAGAGAGTGTGTCCGTGCCTCCCTGCTGAGCACACCCTGCTGGTGAGCCTGGGCTACTTTTGTGCACTAAAACAGTATTTGTGGGCTGCTGGAAGTGGGCCCTTGGAGAGCGCTGGACTCAACCCCTGCAGCTCCGGGGCAGGCAGTGCCATCAGAAGGAGCCCCAGGGACGGCCCAGCCCTGTGGCACCCAGCTGAGAGGGGAACAGGACCTTCCTCTCCTCCATCAAAGCGCCTCTGTTCAGCTGTGACCACTTGACCAACCCTTCCACGGATGTTCTCCACTGTCTCTTCCCAGACACCTTGTTTCCCTCCCAGGTCTGGCTGGTGGCTCAGAACATACACCAGGCTGACCTCACCTCTCGGCGGCAGGGATGATTTGGTGTGAGTGCCCGGCAGTCTCGGGTCATTGGCAGCGAAGGTCTGCTGTCGCCTCCCTTTCCCCAGCCCCGACACTTGCCCTCAGCAGCGGCCCTTGAAGCCTCTTCAGCATCCAGATGTTTGGTGTCCTGCAGCCTGGTTGATGTCTGGCCACACAGCGACGGCATTAATGGACCGTGTAGGCACAGAGGCTTCTGCTGGGGAAGATGGAGGTCAGTTTACTTAACTCAATTATAAACAAAAGCAGTAATTAGTCTGGGCGAGGGAGGGAAGGGAAGAAAATAAATCAAACCCAGGCTGAGGAGACACCTGTGGGAAGGACTCCTCTGCCCGGGGGAACAGTGGCTGCAGGAAACCAACCACAGGCGACCTTGGCTCACAGACTATTAATTTGCTGATTGTTAATGGGTTTACACAGCTTAAAACGGGAAGAAAGCCATAGGCAGGCAGCAGCCCGCTGGCCTGTGTGGGAGCGTTTAGTCATTAAATTAGCAAAAGTCAACCAACCCTGGTCTGGAGACGTGGGCTTTGGTGGGGACCTTGCCATAATGGGGACACCCAATGGGGGCTGCACCCTTGGCAGATATGGAGAGAAGTGGGGGGAGGGGTCAGATTTGTAGCCAGATACCTTCAGTTCTAAGCAGAACCAAACAGATTGGCAGGCAGGAGTGTTAGGCAGGCAGGAGTCTTAGCTGCAACTTGAGCTAGATTAGAAAAAAGGATGGAACCAGCTCAGTCACAGCAAGAGCAAAGAGGCAGCGGGATGTGGGGTGTCTTCAGGCTCCTCCACTTGTCTCTGCTGCTGTCTCTGTCTCTCACTCGTGCTGCCGCGTGCTGGCTCCCCTCCAACCCACAGGGACCGCCCTCACGTGAAGGACACACGGCCTCCAACAGCTCCCAGGCTTTCCACCATCCTACTTCTTCCTCATTCTCTTTCTTAGTTTGTTTTTAAAATATTTATCAGGAATGGCTCTGAATGCGCTCATTGAGTGAGGTGGTTGGTTTTGGACTAGTGAGCTAGAAGCAGAAGAGTAGTCTCTCGGCTACGACCATGAAAAGTGGGCCACCAAGCTCCAGGGAGTCCTCCCTCTCCCTCTTCAGCCATGCACGGGGGTGGAGGGGATGCAGGAGGCAGAAGGGAGAGAACTGCAGATGAGGGGAGGCGTCAGACACCACCTCAGGTGGGCACCGCAGCCTATTGACAGTGACAACAAAGAACTACAATGGCTGCGTGGGCAAGAGGAGAGCAGAGCAAGGAATATGTGGTTGAATTGGGTAAATCAAAGGTGGCATGAAGGTGAGTTTTGAAGGATGAAAAGGTGTTCAACAGGGGAAAAGGCTTTCCAGGCTAAGGAAATGAATGACAAAACATACAGGAGCCTAAGGGCACGAGAGGCTGAGGGGAGAGCAGAGAAGCCACGGGCCAGACAGTGTGCAGACCACACTGTGAGGTGAGCAACGCTAGCGGGCAAGGTGTCGTGAGGGGAAGAGCCTTAGTTGTGGAAATGCTCTTGGCAAAAAGCAACCCCAGCCAAGAAAACAGTGGCTGTGTTAGGCAGGCGGGGATGCAGGTGAGAGGTGTTGGCAATGGGTGTGGACACCCAGTGCATAAGGGCCCACAAAACACCCCAAGACCATGATGGAGACCAGGAGAAAGGAAGACATTACCAACGTGGTGTGGTCAGTGACTGCTTGGGGCTGGACAGAAGGGACAGGAGTGAGAGGGTTTTGGAAGGGCTTAAGGAGGAGGGGGAAGCAAAGCCCCCACAAATTTCCATCAGCAGCACGCATGGCAGATCCAAGTTCTGCCCACATCTAAAGGTGCTTGGTCATGAGTGGTGACTTCCAATCCTGTCATTGATGGGATGGGGGAGACCAAAAAGGGGAATCCAGGCAGCTTCTCTTCAAAGGCAGGACTTTAAAGCCACAATGCGCCTTCAGCTCACTCCCTTCTGGCCACCACAGAGCACCAGCTGGCAACAGTGCCCTCTAGCAGGGAAACTTCCAGCAAGTCATCAGTGTCCAGTGTCGGGGACACTGGCTCTGTCTGGGCAAGCAGAGACAAGGGCTCAGGGGCAGATCGGGGCCCAGTGAAGAGGGGAGGGAAGCAGAAGGGGAAGAGAGGCCAAGAGGAAGAAGAAGGAGGAACAAATCTCTTGGTCCTGGTTTTCCATCCCTGAGACAGGAAGAGTGGGGATGGGAAGGTCTGGGTCAGGAGGAGGTGCTGGGTGCACCACTGGGGACACACTGGACCAGAGGTTCCCCTGGAGAGTAGCTAGGAGACAGAGGGCCGCAGGCTCTGGTTCTCACGTCGGCCAGACGGAGGGGAGCACGGCTGGAATGCACCACCAGCCCGCATCCATCCCCCGGGGCAGCCAGTGGGGAATCTCCAGTCCTGAAGTCATCGCCACCCCAGGAGCCTGGACCCTGCCATGGAAAAAGGGTCCCGCAGGGGCGCCCGGCGGCGCCGGCCGGCAAGAATGAGCTCATAGCCGGTTGCTGCCTCTTCCCCTTTTTTCCAGGCATCTCAGATTTCTGGATGTCAGGAGCACATGACAGACAGTAGCAGAGGACAAGAACGGAGCTGGCATATGTGCCCACGGTGCATTCTGGGGGACTGGTGGCGTTCCTTGTTCCTTTCCATCCCAGCACAGCACCTGCCTCCCTTGCTTTGTTCTAGGCCACATCCACGAGGGCTGCCTTCCCTCCTCACTTCCATTAACACCCTGAGACGCACACCTTGTCACCTGGAGGAGAGGCTGTACTGCCTCCATCAGCCCAGACTACTTACCACATACTTGCTTTGGAGATGAGGGCCTGGACCCAAAAAGAATAGGGAATGGAACAGATGGGGGAGTTCAGAGTGTCCGCAGCCTGGTGGGATTGGAGGCGTCGTGCTGAGGCAGGGGTGGCCACCTGAGATCACAGACAGCACTGCACTAAGAGTCAGAGGTGACCACCCAGCTCTTGCTCCACCAGGGAAGTCACTCTCTAGCTGGGGGCCTCCATTTCCCCTCTGTGAAGTGACGATGCCACTTTGACGTTACAGCATTTTGAAGCTCACTTGGAAGCACAGCAGGCTGTGAAGGTTTGCAGTTCTTTGCAGACCAGGGAAGCACATTAACGGAAGCAAAGTACACTTCACAGGGCTGCACTGCAGGACCGTCTGTGCTGCAGCCCCTGCGGTGTGGCTGGTGCTCCCAGGAGTGATATAGACCTGCAGGTCACACCCTAAGGCTGAGAAAATGGCCATCTAGAAGGTTCCCTGCATGGGGAGTGAGGCTTGTGGTCATCTGACCATTCAGGCCGCCATCTGGGAGCCAGATCCCTGCAGGAAAACAGTCCTACTTAGAACATTCTAGTCTCAACAAGTTCACACTTCCCCAGAGCAAGCTGCAGGAGGAAGCTATCCACTGCATCTCAAAGGACAAAAACAGACGTCTACAGTTCATCAGACAGTCTATGAGACTACAGAAGAGACAGGGACACCCTGGCCAGGACTGGCCTGGGAGACTTGTTCAAGACATCCCTGGAGCATTTTCTCCATAATCCCTGTCTGCACATGGGAGGCCAGAATGCCAGGGTTATTGCCATTGTCAGTCATAGATGTTACAGGCCAGAAGTGGCCTTGGCAGGTGAACATTTGGGCCTGACCCTCTCAAGGTCACTATCTCCACTGTGGGAACCTGAAGGATAGGGGCCCAATGCTCAGGGGCAGCCAATCCCGAGGCTGGACAGCTCTCCCCAGCATCCAGAACCAGTGGCTTCATGGTGATAAATGTCATTTCACCTACAGGGAGAATTTTGCAGGGGAAGTAAATGAACTTCCAGCTCTTGAGTCCTTGATCTGTGCCAGACCCTTTCCTCCCTCTGTGCCCAGCATAGAGCATGTTCTCAACAAATAAGGTGTTGCATGAACAGATGGAAGGATGGATGAGTAGATGGATGAATAGCAGGGGGCAGAGAAATGCCTAGAAGTCATTTAACACCCTAACTAGCAGCAGAGATTCTGCTTCCCGAGGGAGTGATGTAGTGCCTCTGTGAAGTGGATCGCTTAGTGTTAATCAAAGTACCTTGAAGAGCCATGTGGTTTGCAAGGCAGACCCCAGGGAAGAGAGATGAGCAGCAAAGGGAAGTGATTTGCTCAGTATAGGAAAACAAAAATTTGACAGCTTCTGGAGAAAACCCAAAGGGGTGGGAGTAGGTGCCCAGGGAGAGGGTCAGAGTTGGGCAATAGCAGCGTGGGGCCTCAGAGAAAAGCAGCCTTTGATGGTGAGCAGCAGAGGTGATAGGCGGACTTTTCAGAACAGCAGGGTCTACAGATCCTCTTTAAGCTGTCACCTGGGCTGTCATTGCAGGGATCCAACCTACATTATCCCTGGAGCATAAATAAAAGCTGCCACATATGTGTCCCTGGTGCTTTAGGATATGGACTTTGTGGGAGGGAAGTGTCAAACAGAACTAAGGACAAACCAACTGTTGAGACAGGTGTGGAGGTAGGAATTGCTGCAGGGATAAAATACAGACCTTTTTTCATTGGCTCCAGTCTCAAGGTGTGTGAGTTCAGAGGTCACAGTTCTAGCATCCAGAACTCTGGCAATAGACCAGACTGCCTCATACATGGAGAGCACTCCGGCACTACAGGTTTCTAAAGAATTCTTAGAATTGGGATTCAAGCCTGTGAGGGCGGGTTATGTCTCTTGATCACTCCCAACCCTGACAGCCTATAATTCTGTTAAAATTGTCAAGAATGTCCTTCCATTCACTTAGCTGGTGTCTGCCTCTCTCTCTTCCTCCCCTCTGAAGCAATACTAAGAACGTTTTGACCTTTATTCACGTTCAAGCCCTTTAAGGATTTGAGGAGAGCTGTCCTGGAGAGAATGTTGGTTGTCCTCCAAAACTTCATCTAGTGGGTCAACGTCTGAACTACATTTCCCAGACTCCCTTGCAATTATGTGCAATCATGTGACTATGTTATGTCCCATGATACTTGAACAGAAACCATGTACACCACTTCCTAGTCTGGCCCATAAAACCTCCCATGCCACGCTCATTGTTCTTCCCTATCCTGCTGACCAGGAGGTAGAACTCCCATCATTCCCACCATTACCACCACTAAACACTACCATTATTACTTCCTTCCTCGTTACCATAAGTAATGCTGTCACACTACTGTCACTTCCTTTGTTTCATTCTCATTGCTGTAAAATCCCTATTACCATCCTCTCACCATCACCACTGTCACCCCCATATCAACTCCACTATTATTGCTAATAATATTGCTAATAATATTATTGCTAATAGTCCCTTCTTCTATCATCTCCATCTTCACTGCCACTCTCATCTCTATCATCACTAATACAATTGCTTTCCTCATCCCACCAAAATTATTTTCGCTATTACTGTCAATATCATCATCATTTTCACTACCACTAGCACCATCGCTACCTCTGTCACCTCTCCCATCACTTCTTCTATTGTACTTATAAAATTCCAACTGTCATTGCCATTTTCTCTACCTCTATAAACTCTATCATTGTACCATCACTGGCAGTTCCACTGCCACCATCACTGTTGGATCCTAGGAGTCATTCACAGATCTCCCTTCCCTCCTTTCTCTAACCTCAAGGAAGAGTGCTATAATAGTTTCTCAGATCTAAGACTATGTTATAGTACATGGTGCTAGTTAAGAAGAGAATTGCTGGGCTGATGTCAAACTCACATGGGTGCAGTATGAGGGCTAGGGCCTGCTCCCCCAGGGAGAGGCCCAATCATCTCTCCTTCTTTTTGGCTTGAACATTTTCTCCCCACTCCACTCTCTCTCCCCAATGTGGCAGCCACATGGTCCTGGAAACGTCTGAGCAATGGAGCAATGCAAGATGTTTCTGTGTTTCTTGAGCTCCGTTCTGTGGGTTTCTGGTGAATGTAGACACATCCAAGACTTGGGTTTGGACCGAGAGATGGTAGATGGAGCAGGTCTTTCAGCTGATTTTGGTTCTGAGCCATTTGGACTGAATTATTTGGTCAAGCAGTTCTCCACATAATCTAGTATGGCTTACTAGAGTTTTCATTTTTATATTCTATTTAAATCTTTATTTTTTTTATCAAAGTAATACATGTACATATTTTTGAAAGTAAAATGTTCTACAAGGATTATAATGAAAACCATAAGAGTTCTGTTCTAATCCTGTTCATTTCTGAGTTCTCCTTTCCTGAGGCAAGTACTTTGAATTGTTTTAACTCTTTCTTTTAGTGTTTATTTCCATATTTCTAAATGATGTGGTAATACTGATATGCTTGCATTTTTCAGTTTTGGATTTTAGCTAATGACCTACCATGGAAGCAGAGGATTCAGTTTTTACATGTGTATGTACACACACACAATACACACACACACACACACACTATTGATATTGATCACCATACTCAAGGCTTGCTGTACTATTAACTCCATTCACAATTTAACCATTTTCCTTTCTTGTACAACTCTTTGGTTCTCTTGAAATTAATAATTATCTTGATTTACCAGTTACTTAATTTTTCATGTATCATTTACTAATCTATGCCTGGAGTCACCAATGTAACTAAAAATTTTCTTTGAAGGCACTCTAGTGTCAGTTTCATTTTCTTAGAGACCTCCTTCCTGAATTCCTCATAACTGATATCAACAGTATGGCTGTTCTCTACACATTTTGCATGACTGTCATCCTGAGACTCTCTTTCTCCATCATTCTTGGACTTCCCTTTGTCTCTAACCATATTGCTAGATCCTTTCTCTCCTTCTTCTTCCTTGATTTACTTCCCAATTAAGGTAGATAGCATTGCCCCTAATCTTCCTGTAAAAGAATGCTTGGGAGATAATTTTTTTTTAAGATTTATTTATTTATACAAGCACTGGGTACAGTCAGAACTGCAGGAGGGTGAGAGAATTCACCAGAGCCAGAGCAGGGAGCAGAGCAGAAAGAAGGACCGAAGTACACTGCTGAGGGGAGCAGCGGGTGGCAGGAGAGGTCTGCGCACCATGTGGGACCCTCCTCCAGTGGCCGGGGAGCAGCCGGGGATCAAACCGGCGCTGCAGAGGCTGCGGGCAGCTTCGCAACCCAGTGCTCATCCGCTGCACCACTGGGGAGGCCCTTGGGAGATAATTTTTAAAGATCACTCATGTCCAAAAATATCTTTATTTTTGTCACAGTCAGTTGCTATTTTGGTTGGGTATAGAACTCTAGTTTGAAAATAATTTCCTCAGAATTTAAAAGTAGTGTTTGTTTTCTTCTACCTTACATGGTAATTCTTGGGATCTAATTCCCAAGAATATGTAAAAAAAAATTTTCCTCTATTATGAAAACTTTTTAAGGTTCCATTTTTAGTGTTTTAAGATTTCATTGCAATGTATATTAGGGTGAGTTGTCTGTTTTTAACTTCAGTTTTCCAGGCACTCAAGGAAAGTTTTCAATCTGTAAATACATGTTCTGTAGTTTTAGATAATTTTCTTGTAGTGTTTCTTTGGTAATTTCACCTCCTCCTTTATTTTATTTCTCTCTAAGACTTATATCTTTAGATGCTTCTCCTAGATTGTTCATCTAACTTTTCTGTCAATTCCCATCTCTTTGGTATTTTGTTCTACTTTCTGGAAATTTCTCTTGACTTTATCTTCCAACTGTTCTTTGGTTTTTAATCAAATATGGATGGTATGTTTGTATTTCCAAGAACTTTTTTTCTGCTCCTTTTTAAAGAATAACTTTCAATGCTCACTTAGAGGAACAATTACCTTTTATCAATCTAAAATAGTAATCATAATTTCTATGCTTTTTCTTATTCATTGCTTCCCTCATGTTCCCTTTTTCCTCTTAACTTGTTTTGATCTCTGATTTTAATGTTGAAGCCCTCCCAGAAATATCAAGTAATTCTTAGCTGTCCATTCATAGTAAGTTTTGAGACACTGAAATTCTGAGTGAAAGTGGCAGAAGAATAGAGAAAGTTGTTAAAAGGTGGGCTTTACCATAGGGTAATTGAATGGGACTCACAATTTCAGTGGGAGGCCAAATATCAAAACCCATAGGTCTTTACTCCCCCACCCCCATTTTCAGATTGGCTCCTATCCCCTCTCCCAGTAGTAGTACCTTGTGCCTCTATGTCCAGAACCTTTTTAGCTCAACATCTCAGAGCATAAATCTTCTGTCTTCTGTCAGCTTGTAAGGGGGGAATACCTGTATGTATAGGGTAGAGGACTAAATATAGGGAGGTTCTTATTGCTTTTTTAAAAGCTCATAGCCAATCTTCCCATGTTTCACCCTTATTCTAAACCCCTGCCTTCAGAGGTAACTAATGCCTCTAATTCCCAGGCTTTAATAGGTCTGTGACTAAAAATGTTTGCTACCTATTGGCTCCTTCTATCTATTCCCACAGCTGTGCAGGCTTGGGTTTCTGTTTCCTAAGGTCTGCTAAGTTAGGTGCCACTCATTCATCCACTTTTAATTTCCAAACTACTGGCTTCTCATGGAGGTTGCTGTTTGCCCATTCTCTCTCCCATTGTCCTTTTCCTTTTCCTTGTGGGCTTATTATGCCTATTTAAAAAATTCCATTAATGACATGGTAGTGAGTCCTCTGAAAGTAGCCAAAATAAACATGTGTGTTCAATCAACAATGATTAAGAATTCTAATGTTCTCTATTGGAGTCAAAGGCCAAAGTAACAGTTAATCATAAAGCATTCTTCCACCTTGCTTTGCCCTCCTGCTCTGTCACTTTATCTCCTGGAGTGGATAACTGGTTGAACATAGTCCTGATCACAAATCACCCTCTCACCATGACTCCAAATCATGTATAATATAATCATCCAAACAATATAAACATCATCATTGCTCACATAGCTTATATCACTGCCATCACCATCATTATTATCCACATTACCACTACTACACTCACCTACATTTCATTGCAGCCCCTATTACTATCTCCATCTCTGTCCCCATCATCACCTTAACCATCTCTTCATCATCACCATAGTGCCCATCACCATCACTCCCTCTACGATCAACTCATTATCATGAGTACCATCAGCTCTATTGTCACCACTTCTATAATTTTCATCAAGGCTTCCACCATCCCCCAGCATTATCACTCCAAAAGATTTTGTTAAGTATATGTTGAATATATTCTCCTTCCATGTGAGTTGCAGTAATAATTTTCAGTAATGTAGACTAGTGGTTTCTTCCCTTGAACATGCACAGCATTCTTCTTTTGGAAAAGAACCTACTGGTTTCTCCAAGCTCAAGTCATATAGATGGGGGAGGGAAGACAAAAAGGAATTTTCATGGACCCCTTTCTAGGCAACATACATTATACTAGGCACATTAGATAATTTTCTTGGGTAAAAATCATTGCCCCAGTTTTATAAGGAGGAAACTGAGATTCCCAGATGCTAAATAACATATTCAAGGCCACACAATTAATAAGTGGTGGAGCCAAGATTCCAACCCTGTGTGACTTCAAAGTCCATATTCTTTCCATTACACTATGCTGGCAAGAAATCTCAGGAGCTTGGTTCAGCACAATGGGTTATGACTCTGAACAAAGACAACTATGGTCCCGGCCCCTGATCTCAGGGAGATCTGATCTGGTGAGGCAAGAGACCCTCTCTCAAAATGATTGGCATCTGGTGAAGAAGACTCACCCCCAGTCTCACAGAGCCTGTGCTTTGCTTGAAGGCCTCACTCAAGTGACTCTTCACAGTGCCCAAGTCCTGCCACCTCTCACTGACCTTGGGTTCCCAAAGGGAGAGGGAGGGAGTGTGGACATCCAGTCCTGGGAATGCCTGGGGTTGGGAGAGCTGAGTTATTTTGGGATTGTTTACATTTGAAATCTTCCTGATCTTTGGTCCCAGAAAAACACCCACATGTTGGAAACTCTTCCGAGTTATTCACTGTTGGGGTTTTTCTTCATCTCCTTCAGCTTTTTCTTCTTCTTGGATGGAAAAAAAATCTGCTAGTGATTAGTCACAACCTGTGAGGCTCAGCTTTTGACAACCCCACTGAGAAGAGAGAGACAAAGAGGCTCAGAAGGGGCCCATGGGCAGATGCTGCTGGGAAGGAAATGTGGTTCACAGTGTTGACCTCCCAGGGTGAGGGATGGTGCATTTGACTCTATCTGCCAGGGGACAATTGCTCCCTGGACCATAGCTGCTCCATTCCAAGCCCTCATCCCATCTTCACTAGGGAGCACACGCCAGCACATGCACTAGGAGGCTGGAGGTCAGAACTGGGCAAAAGCTGAAAAGAGAGGAGCAAGGAGCAGGTGCCATGTACCAAGGATGCCTTCCCCATGTGTTCCCTCTGGCCACAGCCACCACTGACAACCCAGAGAGCCCCATTTTAGGGTGGAAGCATAAACTGTGACAATTCCATGCCTCCTTGGATAACCATATGATCTCTGGCAGGTTTTATTACATCTTTGCGCTCCTGGAAATCCCAGGGTGTGAGCAGGCCTCCTGCTTTTTTGCAAGAAGGTTAAGTGTCGGGTGGGGCTAAGCACTGTCCACAGGGCTAGGACAAAGGGAGATTGTTTTACCCGAACAACTAAGGCCTAGAATTCAGATCTGGATCCAATTTGAAAATCTAAGGATTGTGAAACATGATGGGGAAGGGGTAATAAAGGGAATTTGGGAAATCTCCCTTGGTGTAGGTCTTTTTAAAGAGGTTTCAAAGCAACAAAGGAAAAATCAATTAATACAATAAACAACAATACGGCAGGATAGTTTGATGTCAGAGGAACAGCAGAGCCACCCCGAGAGCATGTGGTACCCCTGTAAAAGAGTTCTTTGCCAGGCTCTTGTCTATATAAACAACTTGAGTCATTTAAGACCATCGTGTGAACACCACTCAGAAAGTCCAAACTCATGTGATCACACACACACAAAAATATTCACCAACCAAGGAAGCAGTTCACTTGCCAGACTGCCCACCTGGAAGTGAGCATGGCTTTGGAGCCAGGGGACTGCATAGGCATGAATCTCACTATTTGTTTGGGTATCCCCGCCACTGCCAACAGGGTGAACCCCACATGCAGGGTGGAGGGCTGAAGGATATGCAGAGGAAGAGAAATAGGGTCTGGGGTCAGCACAAGCCTGGCGCAGGCCAAGCTAAGGGTGCCCCAGGCAGAAGACACTGCCAATCCCAGTCAGTTCTAGCCACAGAGGGGTACCTACAGACTTTAAAGGAAAGCACTCCAAAGGCAGGGCCCTTCTCTCCCTGGTCAAAGGACAATACTGAGAAAGGAGCCAGTGACCGCTCAGCAAGGCATCTCATGTCTCTGCAAAAAGGAGTACTAAGGGGCAGGCCGCAACACCTGGGGTCTAACCCTGGCTGTCTTTTACCTGCTGTGTGACATAGGCCACCCTCTGGGCCTTTAGGAACCTCGTCCATAAAGCAATGGCGGCAATATGCACACCACAGAACCGTTTGAAGATTGATAGCCCAGTATTCCGGTCCTGTCTCTGCCTGCAAAGAGAGACTTACCTGTGAGTACTGTGTCCCGGGGCTAGAATCTTGGACTTGCCTTCCAGAGTCTCTAAGGTGGGGCTCTACTACCCAATGCCACTTCTCACCCCCAGCGCCAGCCCTGAAGAGGTATCTCTGCTTCCCTTGAGAGGGTTCCCTAGACCAGATCCACTGAGGAAGGGCAGATGGCTGAGGTAAAGGTCTGTTACCCAAACAGGTAGTCAAGGCCATTCAAGCTGCAGGTTTAACAGGAGAGGGAGAGAGCCTAGGCCCAAATGAGGATCTTGAGGATGTTCCGCCAGCAGAGACACTACCATCTTGGTCTGAAGGGGACAGAGAGAAGGCAGTATGGCAATGAAAGCAGATTGACACAACTTGAACCAAAGAAGAACAACATTCGTCCCAGAAAAGGGGAGGCTACAGGGCCAGGGACTGAGGAAATCTTTGGGTCGGAGTCACCCTGGTCTCATCATAGGGAGAGGAGGTGGCAGTTGAAATGCAGAGAAAATAATTCAAGCCTCTCTCTTGTTTCAGACCTATGTGTAATTGAACCCTGGTAGCTACCCTGTCCAAATACATGCTCAACCCAAAAACTGTCCCATGAGCCAGCTGAACAGCAGCCCGAGTCCAGGGACCAGGTGGGGAGTGGAGGTCAGGATTTGAATAAGCTAAGCATTCCCTCTCTCTCTGTCTCTCTCTGTCTCTCTGGAACTCTCCCACTACTACCACCAATGCTACACTAAGATCCCTCTTGGAAATGTCCTCTGATGGCACCTGTTCTTGCCTGTGGAGCTGGACTGAAGTTCTCTTTGGCCCACAGTACATTCAAAGCTAGAACAGTCAAAGCTAGAACAAGCCCCAGAGGGAAAGACAAAGACAGTCCTTGACAATGACCCAGCAAGGACTCCCAAGAGCCTGTGCTGCAGACACTGTGAGCCTGCCATTCCCAGAACGCGGTGCTGCCAGGCAGCTAGCCTGACCATCTACCTGCTCTTTTCACACGAGAGAGACCTCTGAATCCTGGCCTGGGAGGCAGCCTCCTGTCCACCTCCTACTACATCTGGGAGAGCCTCTCTCCAACTGTGCTGACTTTTTTTTTAAAACCAAAATGTAGTCTATCAAGGGAGGTTTTTGTTACTTGCAAATTTAAACAAAAAGTCTTACCAACTTATAAAAGTCAATTCCACTTAATTACAGTGCATATATAATGCCCCACCATTATCAGAAAGAAGAAACTCTCGTATACTGATGGTCCCAGAGCCAGGATTGAGGCCACAATACCAGCGCTTTGCAGCCCAATCCTGGTGACGGATTGGAGGGCAGGTACTAGCCTCCACAAAGAGGAGAAAGAGCTAAGGGTCCACTCTGTCTAGGGATCTGAACTGGGGGGTGGAAATGTCCCCATAATATTGTCCCAGAGGTCATCCAGGCCCTGGATTAGGGCTGGAGATGGACCACAAGAAGACCACTGAGAAAGCAGGACAGATGACGGAACCTTCACCTAAGGGAAGACTGAGGCCCGAGTCTGGGAATTACAGCCAGGACTGGCGGGCCTCAGCCCGGTTTGGTGACATCTGGAGCTGGTGGCTGGCACCACTCTGGTCAATTAAGTCCCTTCTGCTCAGAAAACTATCATTTATTGTAACAATAGCCTTTGAGATCCAGGGTGAGAAGTTGGGAGCTATTTCTGCAATTTACAGATGGGAAAAGTGAGGGGAAGTGATGACTTTTGTTACCTTCTCCTCCCACCCCCTGTTTATAGTCAGGGGCCTGAGGATGAGCCCTGGGGTGCGGTATGGAGCACCCAGGGTCTGGTTCCAGCCCAGCATTTTGGAGGAACACTGTCCTTGAACCTCACCCCTGCGGTAGATGAAGGGGAATCAAAGTCACCCTAACCAGGTCATAGAGGATGGTTCTCCGCAGACAAGAAGGGAACCCTGGTCACCAGGAAGTAGCTCAGCCCTCCTGACTAGGCGCCCTCACCCACCAAACTACCTGTGGCCTGGGCCTGTTGTCACAGGATGAGGCCTCTGGGAGAGCGCGCCTCACCCCCATCACCTGTACCCAGACATGCCCAGTCCCTTCTGCTCAGGCGCCTTCGTGCTGGGCCTCGTCTCCACCATCAGTCCCACTGGGAGCTCCCTAAAGGCAAATTCTGGATCTTTCCCTCTGCTTATACATTTTAACTCCCAAGAATGTTTCTTGCTCATTCTTTTTAATATCCTGCTATCGCCCCTATCCCCCCACTGCAAATAGAAATGTTGGTTGATGCTGTCTCTTCCGAAATACCCATTTGCCCAACTTGGATTTTCCTCCACAGACTGACTGGAATCTACCTATGCACTGGCCATTCGGTGACTAGGTCTCGGAGCCTCCTGTCTTCCAGATGCAGCAGCAAGTTAGGAGAGGCTGGATGACTTGCCTGTGAGTGATGTATTTAGTCCTGGACCTGTGGCCTCCCAGCTGGGGTTCTCTCCCCCAGACCCTTGCCATGGCCTCCTGATGTTCACCCCAGTAAGATACAGGAGCCGGGATAGAAACTGGGACAAAGAGGAGGAGAACACTGGGGCCCAGGCCTTGACCCCAAGTTCCTATTTATAATCCCTGTTCCGGAGACGGCCACTTAAACACACATTCCTGATAACTGAATAATCTTTGGCACCAAGCAAAAAATAGTCTGTGGCCCAGACCACAATTGCACAGCTGGAGCAGGGTGAGCAAGGGCGACACAGGGCCCCAATGGTGCAGGACAGGCTGCTGCGGGGGGGAGCTGGGTGGCAGGCGGGGCTGGGGTTGGGACAAGTGAGTGGGACTGCAAATATAGCCAGTTAAATATAGTCCTGCCGACCTGGACACCATGCCAGTCTCCTCTGCAGGGAGCATTTTCCAAATCAGCTTGGATCTCCTTTTCCCAAAGTAAGTGAGAATCAGGGCCTGGAAGAGAGTAGCTGAAAGAACCTTGACAGCCATGGAGCCCAAGGCTGTGAGCAAGTCTGCCAGCAAACGGGAGACCGAGAGCAGTGGCCCAGAGAAGTCAGCCACGACCTCACCTTCCTTCAGGCCCCACCTTGAACAGGATCCTGGTCTCAAGGTGATGCCAAGATGCTGCGTGGTCTGACACTCTGGACAAATTTTTCTCTGTTCCTAACAGTTCCCTCTCAGGATCCTTAAATTGCTCAATTGGGATAGAGGCTTGGCTCTGAGTTCTTAATTTGAGGGAGTCAGTTGTGCCCGTGCTTCAGGATTTATGGCAGTCATAAATCAGGCAGATGATTTCAGATCTTGGGCCCTCCTGCCCACACAGAGATGTCTCCTACAACCCTGGGGGGTCCCAGAAAGGGCTCCCCCAGTGGAGATAAGCCTCCTTCCCTGGCTCTCACGTAAACCACCTGAAGAAGTCTTGCTCCAGCCCTGCTGCTGCTGTCCCCCAAGAAGCCCCTCCATGTCCAGGAGTCTTCAACTCCCAAGATCACCAAGGCTGCAGAAAGCCAAACTATTGCTTTCCTCCCAATCCCCCTCTGCTGCAGACCAGAGTCATCAGGTCCCATGGAGAAACTGGAAGATGATCCCTGTTCCCGTTACCGTCTGGAGCCTTGAAGCTTCACTGCCTGCGCCTGATCCCACAAAGACCAGGGAGGGGTAGGAATGCTTAGCATTCTTTGGCTTGCCCCCATTCATCTCCTTATAATTCAAAGGAATCCCCCTTGGGTGTAGTCTTGTGGGAAGCCATGCCCCACTTCAGAAGGTGAAGGTGCTCAATCCTCCTCTCACTGACCCTGAAGGCCAAGGCTAATACACTGCCCAGCTCTGCAAGGACCTTGCCAGGAGAAACCCCTTAGCCTCCCAGGCTGTGTCTACCAGGCCGCTGCAAAGTATGTGCGAAGGAGCTGGACAGGCAGGTCTGGTGCTGTCAACTCTGGGTACCTCTAGTGTGGACCACTGGCCCTTCATTCCACAAAGATACTGTGTACTGGGGGTATCTAGGTACATGGGCAACAGGGAATAGACCCCAGAAGATGCCCCTGCAGGTGTACCCTATCACTCATGGAACACAGGATTGAGAAAGGCCTCTGGAGGCCAGGTGGGCAGAGGGGGTGAGGAGCTCCAAGAAGGGGTTTGGGGATATGGGAAGATGGTGTGCCTCATGCAGAACAAGAGGGGAGAGACAGAGATGCAAGTGGGCAGAGCAGAGAGTAGTGCCAATGGGCACCCTTGCAGGGCTTTAACCAGGGACAACCTGATCTATCTATATCTCAGAAGGATCCTTAAGGGCCTCCCCTGGTGGAACAGTAGTTGAGCACTGGGCTGCGAAGCTGCCCGCAGCCTCTGCACTGCCAGTTCGATTCTGGCCACCAGCGAGGGTACCACATGGCATGGCAGACCTCTCCTGCCACACCTGCTGCTCCCCTCAGCAGTGCATTTTGTCAGTCTGCCTGTTCTGCTCCCCGTTCTGGCTCTAGTGAATTCTCTCACCCTCCCGCACTTCTGACTGTACCCAGTGCTTGAATAAATAAATCTTTTAAAAAAAAAAAAAAAAAGAAGAAGGATCCTTCAGCCACAGTATGGAGACCGCCCCTGGCCTAGACAGGAGGGGGCTGACCAGCTAGGAGGTACTGGAGGACGCCCTGGTGAGCAGCAGCGGCAGCGTGACGTCAGGGGATGGAAGGAGCACGTAGTTGGGCAATCCGAGACACACTTGGGAAGTAGAAGCCAGAAGACATGGTGAAGACGGTGTGGGAAGGAGACAGAGAAGTAAAATATTCATTCACTCATTCATCCATTCAACAGCTACCAGTGGGTGTCTAATGCGATGAGTTTCTTCGTCAGGTGCTGGGGATACATAGAGCCGTCAGCAAGACAGCTCTTAAGTTAGAAGGAAAACACCAAAATAAACCCAGAGATAATGAAAGGAAATAAGAGCAAAAAATGATGAAATAGAAAACAAACCTATCGTGGAGAAGTCACCTAAGCCAAACACAGAGTCTTCAAAAGGACTATTAAATTGACAAACCGCAAATATCTTTTTCCTATAAATCACAATAGCATATTAAAAATAATAACAGAATTGGCAAACCACTAATGGAAATGAGCAAGGGAAAAAGAGAAAGAGGAGGAATGAGAGAAATTGTGATCAGTATCAGGCCGGGAAAGTGAATACTTCTGCAGACGCTATGATGCTTTAGGAAGTAAAGTGGTTGTTATTTTTTTTAAAGGTTTATTTTATTTATACAAGAGCCGGGGTGCAGCCCAGATGCGCGGGAGGGTGAGAGGACTCGCCAGAGACAGAGCGGGGCACAGAACAGGCCGGTTGTTATTTTAAAAAGTTATGCGCAAAAAGATATATGCTACCTAGAAGTCAAGTAAAATAAGATGTGAAGGGACCTATGGGGACACAGATGAAGGTGCAGCTAGCAGCTCTGACCTCCCTGCCAGTGTGTTCTCTGCCCCACATAAGGCCTCAGGGCCTCTGCCCTTCCAGGTGGAGGCCTTTGTCTTTCAAGGCTTAGCTCAGCTGGGAAGCCTCAGTGTATCTCAGACACAAACTAACAATAAATTCACTCAGGCTAGAGTACAAGATGCCAGTTTGTCATTCTGCAGCAGGGTCTGTCCCTAGTGCCTAGAATCTGCCACTTCATACAACTCAGCTACCCAAATAATTGTGCTTTTAGGACAAAATGGATGGATCTTGACATGCTTTTGCTAAGTGAAATAAGCCAGGAAGTGAAAGACAGCCATGGGGTGATTTCACTCATTTGCGGAATATAAATAACCAAAGAAATCAAACTGGCCTTACATTTTAATGTAAGCTCTCTGAGTATAATTTCTCTTTTACAAATTTGGGATAATAATATTACTGTGACGACTGAAGGCGTTCGTGCACATATAGAGATTAGAACAGTGCCTGGCACACACTAAGCATCCAATAAATTAATAAAAATCACAACTGCTACTACCTAAGAAGATGACTTTTACTCAGAAGATTGCATAGTGAATGTGGAACCAAAAAAGGGATCTGGAATGGTTTGGAGGGAGATTTTATTTTGCTCTGGGGAAGTCTAATAAAATGTCCCAGCTCCACAAAAGAGATCCCTCCCCCATTTCCTGAGCCTCTCTTCCCTGAACATGGCTGGGAAGCAGCAAACAGTTCTTATTTCTCTCATTTTTTTGAATTCTAATCTCACCCTTCCCACCCACCTGCCACTTGCAAATGTGTTGCTATAGTTGTAAACTCAAAGGAGCTTCTCAGTGCCCTGTAGCTCAATTTCAGATAAATTTTACAAAATCCGTTGTGCCTGGGTTGTGTTCCCCTTACTGCCTAACAGGCTACCTCAAGCCTAATGGCTTAAAACAGGGGTCAGCAAAACCATGTCTTTCTTCCTGTTTTTATACAGCCTGTGAGCAAAGAATGGTTGTTTTTGTTTTTTTTTTATGTTTTTAAAGAGTTGGAGAAATATCAGAAGCTGTATAGTATTTCATGACATATGAAAATTATATGCAATTCACATTTCAGTGTACGTCCAATTTGATTGCAACATGGCCACTCCCAGTCATTGATGTATTGCCCATGGCCGCTTTTGCACTCCAACAGAGTTGAATCATTGCAACAGAGACCTAATGGCCTCAGAGCCTAAAATATTTACTATCTTATCCCTTACAGAAGCAGCTTGCCAACCCCTGGCTTAAAACAACAGCGTTCATTTTTTTTCGCACACAAAACTACAACTTGAGCAGCAGTAGGTAAGATCAGGTTATCGCTGCTCCTTCTGGCAGCACATGGAGTGGCTCCCGCCATGAGTGAGGGCCACCTGGGGTGGGCACTGTCTAAAGTCCCGCTTGCTTGCTCGCTCACCTGTATGGCAGTAGGGTGGGGATAGGGGGTGCTGTCTGCCTGGACTTCAGCTGGAAGCTCTGGCTGCATCAACTACATCTGACCCCGCCATGAGGCTGCTTGGCTTCCTCACAGAATGGTGGCTGAGCTCCAAGAGCAAATGTCCCAAAAGACAGGAAGGAGAAACTGCCAGTTTCTTAAGACCTGGTCCCAGAAACTGGCACAGAGTCACTTCTACCATATTCTGTTGGCCAAGCTGTCACAGAGCCCAGAATCAAGGGGAGTGGACACAGAATCTGCCTCTCATAGGAAAGAGTGTCATAGAATCTGCAGCCATGCTTTAAACCTACCAGAGCAGTGAGGATTTGGAGGCACATAGCAGGGACTCAGTAAAGAGTAGCCGTTATGATTACTGCTCCTACTGTTGTGAATTAGCAGCACCGTCACCATCATTTCTGCTTAGGCTTTAAGGAAGCCTTTGTTCATGGGGCCAGGGAGGTCTCCTGTCTCCTTCCTAAGTGTTCATTCACATAGATTCATATTATAGCTGGTCTCGAGTAGCATGCAGACACCCCATTTTCTAAAGAACCTTGAGCACTGGAGCCATTCTACCATCTGCAAAGACCTCCAACTTTTCCCAACTCCCTTCCCCCTCCCACCCTCTCCGACGACCACAGTCAGCCTACACACAGAACTAGATATATTTTCCTGTGTGAAGACTTGAGGATGGACTCTGGCTCAGCTCTGATTTCCCTGCAGAGCCCAGATCAGGGCCTGAGGAGAGTATGGTCTCAAGTGATGCCAGTCAGGGTGACGTGCGTCAGAGGGTCCCAGGATTCCAGCCTCCAGTCAGGTCCATTCCCTGCAAACTCGAAGTGGCATGAGGTTGGGCCAGAGCAGAGTGCCTTTCTCTGGATTTTATCCAGCCTTCTAATCCCCCTCCTTTCCCTGCCCCTCCTTCCAGAACGGACAGTGTCTGGGACAACAGGTTGAAAGAAGCATGAGTTCAGAACAAAAAACCTGTCTGGTTGCCCTTTTCTTGGGCAGAGAAGCAGCACTGAATGGGGTCACTGGTTGTTCAGGGGGATGAAGAGTGGGTCTGGAAGGGATGAGTGTTGTCACCCAGCTTTGCTGGAAACGGCCCACACACAGCCCATGACCGGCCGTGTCACATGTGAAAAGCCTTTGCCTTGGGCCACATTCCATGCCAAAGCCTGGCCTCCAGATGCCAAGCTCCAGAGTCAGGGCCACCATCTGCCATGGCCCCCACCAAACCCCCCAGACTGCAGCCATGTGTTCTGTCACTGGGAGTTATAGGGACATATGGCCTGGCAGATATGCTGGCCCTGCCCCCCACCCCAGACTTCGACGAGGAGTTCAGAACTCAGAGCTGCTCATGGTGGGACGATGTTTGCGTGTCTGTCAGAGGAGAGGCCTGGCAACCTCTCATAAGCTGGGGCTTTGTGAAGTCACGGGCCTGGTCCCAGAAACTGGCACATCGGTCACACTGAGGAGAAACACTTCACCGTCATGCTCACCCCTGACCCTGGCCACAACAATGTGACCTCAGGCTGACCACAGTGTGGCCACACACTGACCCTGACACTGACTCAGACCCATTCCAAGACCAACTTCTGTTGCTAGCCACAAAGCTGACCCTGACCCTGGCTGCAAAACTGACCCTGACCCTGACAACAGACTGAACTCTGACTTCTTAATAGAGTTTGTGGAATGCACACTTCATTGTACAGCCTCAGGACCTACACTTGAATGTGGGTCAGGAGGAAGAAGGTCTGTCCCAGGTGACCCAGGGCAACCTGCTACAAGGAGGACCTGAGTGACCACTCCCAGGCAAGAAGAACCTTCTGGAACACCTGAAAGAACCACACAGTTGACTTGGTGTCTGGGCTCTTGCCCTGAAGTTCCTCACTAAGCAGGCCTTCTTCTCTCTGCTTACTCTAATCCTGCCAGGCCCAGCCCCACCTCCCAGAGGAAGCCATCAGACTGATCCACTTGGGTTTTCAAAGAGCTTTCACCCAGGATTCTCAAAACAAGGGCCCTCTAAGAGGGTCACCAGGTAGCTTCTATCCCTGACCTTCCAAAGAATAGTAGACACAAGACCTGTCCCTTGCTTCCCCTAACAAAATTCAAAATTCAGTGGGAACAAGTATAGACTTGTTTCAATAAGATTTTGCTGACTTGCATACATCCAGGAGAAGTCTGGAATCAGTTTGATTTTTGTAGGTAACTAATTCTCTCCCAATGACTCAGGAGAAGAGGGATCAGGCAAAAGGGGCAAGAATTCATTCCTTGGAACACTGAGTGGACAGAGCGGGGCAGAGGCTGGTTGAGGGGAGCCTGGTCATCTATCTCCCCACCTTTTTGCCACTCTATATTCTAAGTAAACCTACCCTCCCATGGTCACTGTGAGCCGCGATGTTCACTTTTCGCACAGCTGCTGTTCTCAGCGCTCTCCATCCCCCTTGTCTCATGGCCAGGGACAATTCCCATTCCCACATGGTGGCCAGGGGGCACTGCACATCTGAGCATCAGCTACACAGGGCATGTGTATAGTATACACATGGATGGGCCTACACATGCCTCTAAATGTGTGTGTGATTGTGTGTTTGCAAGTGTATGGGGGTGTATGTAGTTGGGTAGAGATGAACACGTGCATGTTTGGGGTGTGTGTGCACAGATTATGCAGATTGCACAGTGGTTGTGTCTACATGCTTGCCTTTGTGTGTGTGTGTGTGTGTGTGTGTGTGTGTGTGTTTTGAGAACATGCTGCTCTTCTGTCCCTGGCCAGCAATGTGCTTCTTTCTTGGTGGAACACTCTCAGTACCCACTCCTCTGTGTTTCCTGCAGTCCTTGCACTGGATGTGGCAGATCCTCAGCAAAATTTCAAGGCTTGGGTTCAGTTGGAGAAGATCCTGGGTCTCCTGAGTCTGCGGCCAGTAGCCTTGAAAGAGCCAGAAAACTATCAACAGGTCAGTACCCATGGGTAGCAGGGAGGAACAAGGGTACCAGGAGACTTTGGGAGACTTTGTGCCTCAAAGTTGTTATCCCAATGCCTAATCTAAGTTCCTGCCAGCACGTATCACCTGTAGCTAATATTGTCCTTCTGTCCCAAAACCCTGCCACAGAACCCGGGGCCCTCAGTATGCAAAGGCCTTGCTTCCCCACCCTACCATTAACTGCCAGGTCCACCAAGCTCACTCACCCTACACAGATGGCACACACACACACACACACACACACACACACACACACACACACACTCCTACAGAGAAAAGGAAGGGGAAACTTGTGTCATCTACCCCAAGGAAGTTCAGGTTTCCAACAGCCAGGATTCTGAGCAAGCCTGAGGGGAGAAGACAAAGAGCAACCTGAGAAAATATCCTGTCTGCCTGAGTTACATACTTCAAACTTTATCTCAGCCCTACCTACCCTCAAAGTGAAATCTGAAACTTCAGAAACTTCTTTGAGGTCTGCTGCACCCTGAAGCTAGGAAAGGTTGCTAGAGGGTGACCTGGGTCCCTCCGCTGGCTCTCAGGACCCACAGGGGCCTGGGATTCCAGCATATGGTCTCCTGCTCCAACCCACACTAACCCTCCTGCCAGGTGGGGAGAGAAGCAGAAAGCGAGGAATCCTGGGAAAGCATCCCGGTAAGGCTGAGGGATCCTGGAAAGGTGTGCATCGTCCTGGGAAGGGAATGAGGTACCCCGGGAAGGGAACAAGGCACCCTGGGAAGCTTGTGAAGCATTTTGGGATGAGCATGTGATTTGTGTCAAGTCTAAGCCGAACTGTTTATCAGCTGCATGACCTTCAGCAAAGTTTTCTTTAGTTTTCTTATCTAGTTCAATGAGATCATTTAAAATCCAAATTGGTGAACTTTTGGGAGTGAAAGTGACCCAATGAATTATACCCAGGCAACAGGTATGAACAACTTCAGGCAAAAAGGAACAGCCAATCATCCTGTTTCATCTGCAGTAGTGATGATAACGATGATGGACATCCAAAGGGACGCGCTCCTGATAGATTTTCAGACCTTCCCATTTTGGCCTTGAGCCAGGGACTGAGGGTGAAAGGAGGGAGAAAGGGCCAGAAGAAGCCCCTGACCTCCCAGTCCCTCTGTCCCTGGGGTGTCCTGCCTTCTCAGCCACCCTGCTCACCCCTGCATGCCCCCACTCTATGGCAGCCCCGATGCTTTTAGCAGTTGCTCAGTTTTATCTCCAGGGGAGTGCTAGGTTCAAAGATCAGATAAATTTTCTGGCAGTGGTAGGGCTGGTGGCTGGCTGCCAAGAGAGGGGGTGCCCTGCAGGCATGGGGTCAGCTGGGTTATTTTGACTCCTCAGCATGGGGTGAGGGGCCTTGGGAAGGAGAAATCTGCCCTGTGGAGGGAGATTTAGTCTGTAATGAGCTGGACTTGGCTTTTCCTTTCAGCTTGGAACAGGAGAAGGAGAAGGAGGAACCAGGCAAGGAGCTGGAAAAGGAAGGGGGAGAAGGAACTGGGGAAAAATAAACGCAGAGAAGAACCTATTTTAAAAGTCACTCTTTTTGGTTCCAGCTCTCCCCCTCCACACCCCAAAGCTCAGGCATTGGGCCACAGGGTGTGGTGACAAGGTGTGTGTGGTCGGTGACAGGAAACTCTTTGGCGTCCAGGGTAGTTGAGGTGAGGCCAGGTGGGGAGGGGGTAGGCGGCTCCAGTCAGATGTCACCACAGCCAGTCCCCTGCTTCACCACCCTTGAGGGCCACTGGAACTTTGTCTTCAAACTTTTTGATATTGACACCCATTTTGTGTCCCAACCCAGAAGACATAATTTCCCCCCAAAACACTTGCCCTTATTGAGTCAGCGCATCCTCTATTTTCAGCTCTACCCTTTTAGTCTTTTGATACTGACGGCAATTCATGGCCCGGTTTTCACAACCCACTAATGGGTCTTAGCCTGCGGCGCCGAAGGTCACTGCTCCAGACTAGTATTTCTCCAACCTTAATGAGCCTGCTTATAAACCAGCTGGGAGCTTGCTAAATGCAGATTCTGGTGCTGGAAGTCTCGGTGGAACCTGAGGCTGCATTTCTAAGAAGCTTCTGGGTCACGCAGTGGTGCTGGCTCTCAGGCCTTAGACCAAAGGCCCTAGACCATGACTTCCAGAACCCTACCAATTTCAGCAAAGGGGTTTGGAATCATGGATGAAAGGTGAAAGGGGGAGATGAAGGGTTACCCCACTGAAGCTGTCCATCACTCAGTCTCCAGGCAAGGCTGCAACTGAAACGCAGCAAAGGCGTGATGGTAGAGGATGGGAGCGAGGGGCCCTCCAGGAACCAGGTCTGAACTGCTCTGAGTGGCAAGCTAATCAAGGGTACAGCTAAAGACAGAAGAGAGAGGAAGGGGGAGGAGGAAGAAGTGGGAGAGAGAGGAGGGTAAAAGAGAGGGAGGGAAAGAAAGAAGGAAGAGAGGCAAAGGAGGAGGGAAGGAAACTTAAAAGTTTATAAGTAAGTTTGAGAACCTCACCCAGTGCTCGAATGTCACAAACTAAGATCCCTCACTGGAGATCTCGTGTTAACCAGGAAAATGCCCCTGGCTACTGTTCCATTATCCAGATAGAGCAGGGATGCTGACCTTGCCCATAGGTACTCCCCTTAGGAAATGCTGTGCCGCAGTCAATGAGGGCAGTAGGTGTAAAATAGAGCTCCAGAAAGCACTGACAGCAAGATCAGCCACAATGAGTCCCAAGGTCAAATACGTGATGAGAACGGGGCCCTGACCCCATAGGACTGATGTTCTTATAAGAAGAATAAGAGGCACCAGAGCTCTCTGTTTCTATGCACATTCTTACATGGACAGAAGGTACGTGACCACAGGGAGAGAGGCCTCACCAGAAACCAACCCTCACAGCACCCTTGATCTTGGATGTCTGGCCTCCAGACCTTTGAGAAAATAAATTTCAGTTGTTTAAGCCCCCAGTCTGTACTATTCTGAATGGCAGTCGCAGATAATACACCTGATCTAAGCACACATATGGGGAAATGCAGGATTAGAATCGTCCTCAGGACTCCCTTGAAATCCTAGGAGGCTGAACACTTTCATGTAGGTAGCAGAGGGTCTATGACCTCCACTCTGGAGGTTAGGAAACTAAAGTCTGCAATCATGAGGTGAGTTTGCCAGCTGGACAAAGCTGGATAGGCAGAATTCAAACTCAGCTCTGGTTGAATCGGAAGATAAGGCCCTACTGCCCAGAGATGGGGTCTACTGTACGTGATATGAAACCCCTCTCCAATGAATCGGGACCTTACTTCTAAAGTTTAAGACTGTGTGCTAAGAAAACTTGGTATTGATCAAAGTTTTCCCAAAGAAGCTTGATTCTAGAAGGGGACGCAGAGTTAGAAGTCACCTGGGATGAAACGGATATGATGGCTTGATGACAGCGGCCTAAGAATGAGGCTGAGGGCCCTCTATTACAGGGCAACCCCAAAGGGAGATGGGATGGCCCAGGTGTGAGTCCTCACCTGCATGTTTGAAAAAACTCAGGACAAGACCCAAGGGCAAGCACATAGAGAAATGTTAATAAAAGGTTTATCAACAGGGAAATGAAAAGAGGGGGAGCAGAGAGAGAGAGGTCAATTGGTCAATATTTCCTAAGGTAACACTGCCAGAGCTGGGGCCCAGGTACACCATGAAGGCAGGCAAAACCAAGGGCCCACAGACCCACTGTGTCTTCTTTATACCGAGCATGGCTGCTTAACTCCACCCTTAGTTCCCAGCAATGCCTCCTTCAAGAAGTCGAGTCATGGCAGATTCATGGCATGATGGGAGTTGTAAACCTTGGTGCCTGGGATCTCTTTGACATGGAGGTGAGGGGTGGAGTCCATAAAACATTAGTGGGTGGGGCTCATTCAGGACATGCTGTTCCCCCAAAACTACTATCAACCCAGATGGGAGCAGAGAGCCACTGTAGGTTCTCAAGCAGCAGGGGTGTGACATGTCTGAGTCAGTCTGGGTGTATGGAGTGCCGGGGAGGGGCCTGGACCCTGGATGCCTGGTTCCAGACCAGAAACAGAGTGGCCCTGCAGGGCTGGGACACAGAAGGAGTAGTTAGGCTCTCTTTGTCATTCTCCCCCCATGATCTTGCCACCTGGGGTAGAGAAGTAGGGCCCTGGTGACTGGTCGGATTTTCCAGGCCTTGACATTTAAAGCTGGTCCTGGCAGCCAGCCCGTCCCAAGCCTTCTGCTAGGGAAACTGACAATGAAGGGTGGAGGGCAGATGGAAAAACTATTTAAGGTATTAAATACACACACACACACACACACACACACACGCGCGCGCAGCTGGATGACTGCTAGGCAGGAGGGCATTCTCTCTGCTCCCCTTTTTTGCTCCCTGCAGGTAAGTAAACCCCAACTCAATGCTCTCTCAAGCCCTTACATCCTCCCAGAACCAACTTATTCAGCCCAAAATTGTCATTATATGTGGAGAGGGTAAGAGCTCTCAGGCAGGGTCCAGAGGGACTGACTGGAGCCAAACATGGCACCCACTGACTCCCCAAAAGATGGTAATTTGGCCCCTTTGGAACAATAATTCCAGGACTTGAGGAGTCCCAAGGCTCTTTAAGCTGCTTTGGGGGACCCAGCAGTGAGGGAGCCTACACCTCAGCATCATTATCCTCCCCTGAACTCCCATCCAAATGCTTCATCCCTTTAATACTTTAGGGCCCTTGTCTATTTATTTATTTATCAAAAGAGATCCATATCTCAAAACATCATCATCCTCGGGGTTGGTGAGAGGCGAGGGGAGCAGCGGGGCTGAGCCCCAGCGGGTTCTTCCATATTGCCTTGTAGGCATCAGAAACATGGTGGGGAAACAGGGGGAGGCGTGGCGGTCTCTACTTCACATGTGAGGTAGTTCCGTGATCTGAGGATGGCTTTCCCCTGGCACTATGCAAACCAAAGGCTGGAAATCATGAATTTACTTGCCTGGCTGGTGCACAATCAAAATCTCCCATCTCCCCTGGGGTAAGACCAATTCCAGCACCTGTTGGTTGCTGAGGGGGAGGCTTAACTAGGGCCTCCATGGCCCCACTGCAGAGCACGGGGCTCCTGGTTTATTCTAGAGAAGCAGCAGGGGAGCACCAGGACTGAGAGCCCACAGCAGAGGGTAGAGTCCTCTTGCCACCAGCTACTTACAACCTGCGCGAACCTGAGCAAGCTGCTCGGCTATTCTGCTTCTCATTTGTTGAATGCAGATAAATAAATACCCACCCTACAGGGTTATTGCGAGATGCAGTGAGGTTATGTTTGCACCCTTACAGCAATGACTTGTAAGTATACATAAGTGAACATTAAATAAATTCACTCGTTTGATGATGTCCCTGGGGTTGGTGCAAGTCAGTGGAACAGGAAGGGGGACTCTGCTTAGGGTGGATCTGAGTTCAGGTCTGGACGTTTCCCAGGACCTTGGGTTTGACCCTCTTCTGCCACACACTGGGTGATGATTTGGAATGGCAAACCCTGCAGGAAAGCCCGCTAGGATCACTGCGCAGCTTCCTGTACCCCTTTTCTGGACTCTTACATACTCTCCTTGTCCACCGCACACATAAAGAGGGGAACACTCACTCTGAGCAGATTCTCTCAGGGGGTCTCTGGGGATAGGGCACAGCCAGGGGCACAGGGCCAGAGATGCTGGGACCCTGCTGTGGCCACAACTCACTTCCCAGCCTGCCTCTCAGGGCCTCCCAGAGATCCCCAGCCTCCCTGGACTGCAGGCTCTGCTTCTCCACTCCTGGTCCGGCTGTAAGAGGCCACAGGGAGGAGCTGGAGTTTGGGGCCCTGGCTGAAGGCCTCAATGTCTTCCAGGTGTCGGGTAGGCCCAGATGGATGGGCAGGTGTGGGGAGGGCCAGAGCAGCTGCAGAGTGTCTGGAAGGCATTTGGGCAACTAATGAGCGCGGGATCTAATTAAAACATTGGAAGAAGAATCTGGGCAAAAGCCACGTGGAGCAGGAAGTGTAGGCCAGGGGCCTGCCTGGGCCTTGGCTAGTGGGAGGAGTGCCTGCTAAGGAGCAGAGGCTAAGGGGAAAGTCACCTCTAGCGCTGACCCCACCCTTCCCTGTCCCACCTTTTCCTCCAGGACCTAAATCTCTTAGATTCTAAAGTGACCAGTGACAATGATATCCTACTGCTGCTCCCTGCAAAGAGATCAGTTTCGAATTGAGGGCAAGGACTAAGGAGGAGCTTGGGGTGAAGACCAGGCCTTAGTCCAGCTATGTTCTAGCTATTCGCAAGGACTGGTGATGAGGAAACAGGTTCTACTGAAGAGAAATCTGGAAAAGTTTCACCAACCAGATACTCCACTCAAACTCCAAAAAGTAAACACCCAAGTGGAGCCAAGCTGAGGACATCTGGCTCTACCATTGTTACCCACCGCTGCAATCACATCATCGCCATTGGCACCCCCACGGTCACAAACATCAGGGCCACCATCATCATCAAACCCAATGAATGCTGGCCATCAACCCACTGTGCCCACGGGAACACTCCCCTCGTGAACACCCACCTCATTCCTTCCCTCAGGTCCTATGCCCAGCCTCCCACTCCCAGACCGCAGCTTCCTTGCACCCAGTCCACACCATCATGCATGTTTTTCTCCTTACTTACCTTGCCAGTGCCCCCAGGGGCTCAAGTGAGGGGCAGCGTGCTGTGGATCCCCAATGTTTACACACTAGGACTTTCCCTGGGACATACTCTCCAGACAGACAAGGCTCTTGGCTCTGTTCTTCCAGAAGGCCCTGTACCCCAACTCTAGAATTCCCTTCAGTCTGGACCAAAGGACTTCTCATGGAGGAGATATTTCCAGATAATTGGCTCAGGATACCCCCATGGTCTAGGTAAGGGTCTGCCACATACCCATCCCCACCCTCCTATAACCCCACCACTCCCCCACCCCAGGCGACCCATTTCATCCTCCACCTCCTACCCCTCCCATCATCCCTTCCCATCTGCTCCCAATAACTCCAGCCAACTTCTCCCAGCATGCCTCTCACCCCCTGGTCCCTGCCGGGGGACTGAAGGGGCACAACACCCCCATTCTGGTCCTTGACTCGGGGTGTTAACTAGGAACAGGTTTTCACTCCAGCTGTGGGCTGGGCCCTGAGAGGGAGTTTCCCGCTCCTGCTTTCTCCTTTATTCTTCAAATAGCCCAATTTCCCCAGCAGATGCTGGGTCTGAAAGGAGACAGGCAGGTGGGGAAAGTGAAAGCTTCTTGTTGGAGTGAGCGGGAGGAGGGGAGGAGAGGGAGGCTGGAGGGAGACGGGACACTTCTGGCAGAGGTGTGAGGGGAAGTCAAGGAGGCAGCTGAGAGAGATCTCGGTGCAGAGGTGAGAGGGGAGGTCAAGCAGAGGTCAGGCTCACAGTCCCGGGGTGAGGAAGGGGGCAGTCCAGGGGACCTTGAGCTGAACTCGGGGTCCCCCCCACCCAAGCCTCCTCAGCCCTCATCCTTAACTCCTGCCATACCCCAGTCTCTCCTCCTACAAGCTCCAGGACAGGCATCTCCTCCTGAAGACTTCTGAGGGAGCCCACAAGCCCCACTAGGACTGATCCCTCCCCTGGCCCTAAAGCAGCACTGCAGGGTACTGGACACTCACTGGCCTGCTTCCCGGGGCAGCAGCGGCCTCATCTGTCTCTCCTTCACAAGCTTCTGTACTTAGCCCAATACTGAGTAAATAAATGAGGTAGAGAATGAAGTGACTGAGTGTGCAGACCACCAGCCTGGGGTAGAGCCCTGTGCCGGCCTTTCCACTCCTTGGCTGGGCTGCCTTAGGCCACCACTTCCTTGCTATCTCTGGCCTTGAGGACTCGGACTAGATATGTTGAGAGTGAGTGGTGAGGGTGTCTCCCCTACATGGTAGGATCTGAGGGGCTGTGTCCCAAAAGTACACAAAGCACTCACGGGAGATGCTCTGTGAGGGTGGAGGAGGCCAGCACAGCCAAGCCTGCAGATGACAACCTGCATGTACGTGGAGGGAGGGGGTTCATAACCCCACTTTCCAAGGAGAAACTCTGCAAGTGCCTGAATTACTGGAGTAGGATGTATCATCCCTTGAGTCCACCAGAAGTTCTCCTTGGTGTCTGACTACATTCCCCCCTGCTGCTGACCTGTCACAGTGCAAGTTCAAAGGACAAAGGTCAGCTAAGGACCAGAGGAGTATAGGAAGACTGCCTTGGCAATTCACCCCACTGCCTGCAACGACTCCTCCCGCACCCGGCCAGTGTGGGCAGGTCACCAGGATCCTGACAACTTCACATCTTCACTCTCCAAACATTCACTCGACGTGTGCATGTAATACCCAGCAGAGCCAGGTCTTGAACATGGCAGGGGGCCTTCCCTGGAGTATTTGGCTAAGGGGTGCGGTCTGCTGAGAGGGGAGACCCTGGTCCACCTTGGAAGGGTGGACCCTTCCAAGGCCACTTTCTACCTCACCTGGATGGACAAATCATTTTGCAAAGATAAAAATCTCCCTTCCCAGCCCTGACCCCGGTCCCCTAAGGCCCTCTCCCTACCATCTCTCCATCTTTCCTTCTCTCAGCCTCCTCCCTCCCACATTCTTTGTAGAAAGAACCACTTACCACCCCACTGGAAGGATCCTCTGCGTGAACATGACCCCCACAACCACCCTAAGCCTTGTGCCATGGGGCAAACAACCTTCATGGGTCCCACCAAGTGTGAGCTCCAACCCTTCCCTCCAGGAATCACAAGGGGAGACTTCATCAGGGAGAGGCTAGCTGGAGGCTGGCCAGTGATTGCCCCCGCGGCCAATGGTCACGAGGAGGTCTTTGTGGTGGGAACAGTGCGAGACTCTTCCCCAAGGCCTAGCTGTCTCTGGCCAAGCCAAAGGACAGTGCAAGATGAAAGCCAGCGACCCACACTGGGCCCTTAATGTGGGGAGGGGGGCAATCTCCAGGGCAGAGCACGGACCTCCCTCAGGGAGGACAGATTCCAGGGCTCCTCATCGCTGCTGTTTTCTCTGCCTGCGAGCACCTCAGCTCCTCAAGAAGGGAAGGGGATCTCAGTGCAGTCCAGATAGACCGCCCTGATGAGATTCCTCCTGGGAGTCATTTTAACTAGGAGTCTTGGCAGAACACTTGTATCCTCAAAGAAGAGGCACCCTGGTGGACAGAGGGGCACTCCTTTGCAAGTCCAAACCTTAGCTCACTCACCTCCTCCAGGAAGCCACCCCTCATAGGCACTCCCTCCCATGTCCATGGCCCTCCCTTGACCTCCAAGGGCAAGGGCAGAGTTACTGCCACCTGCTTGCTTCCCCCAGTTCCAGGAGGCAGGCGGCCTGCGCCCCCCTCACCAGTCAATGTTCTTGCCGCGGGACCTTAGTGAAGACCCCTCCACCCCACCGGCCCCCAGGAAGTTCAGTGGGCCCTAGGGCTCAAACAGGGAAACTGTATTCTGGGGCCTGCCACGTTCCTGGCCTCCACTGGACTCTCCACCCGCCCAGGCGGGCAGCGCCCTGTCCCTGGGCTGCGGGGCAGGGAGAACACCAGCGTTCGTGCTCTTCTGGGGCTGCCGCCCTCAGGAGCAAACCAACTCTGCTGTGTTCCCTGGAGTCTTACAAAGCCCTTCCAACCATCCCGAGAACACCCCCACCCCACAAGCCAGCCTGCACCCCACACACAGGACCAGCACAACTGCCTTCCTTTCCGCTGCCACCCTCTCCTGCCAACACCCCACCAAGTCCAAGCGCTCTCCCTCAGCAGCTGCATAGGAATCAGTGCCTGCTCAGGGGGTCCCACGCTCTGCTCTTGGCCACCCCTCCCCCTCATGCCCACCTGAATGCCCTTGAGTCTCAGCCAGGACCAACCGTGCTGTCCAGGGATCCCTCTGATCTTTGCCATCAGTTCTCCAAGGACTTGGGATGTCCCCACCATTTGACTGTGGGCTCATTAAAGGCAGGGGCTCCACCTCCCCCACTGAGTGTGCTCTCTAAGGGCAGGGGTCATGCCTGCTTCATGAGCCTAAGATCTCTCCAAGCTCACAGGCAGGTGAGCTGAGGTTTCCTAAGAATAAGGACTGTGTCTCTCACATTAGCCTGGTGTCTCAGAAGGCCAAAGACCTTTGCTGCTTGGGCTGTGTGTGTTTGAGGGGCTGCCATGCTTCTTCCTCCAACCTGTGGCCCCCTAAGGGAGAAAGAGTGCCTCCCCCATCAGACCTGTGGCTCCCCCATCAGACTAGTGGCTCCGAATGGAGCAGGTCCAACTACATAATTCACAGACCTAGGACAAAATAGAAATGCAGGGCCTCTTGTTCAAAGTGATTAAGACTTTCAAGGGAGTGAGAGCAGAGCATTGAACCTTCTCAGCCCAAGGTCCTGTTCACGGGTCACAAGCCTGTGGACGGGCCCTGTAAGGGAGGGCCATGCCTCCTTTTAAGACGATGAGTGGAGGACAAGGAGCCACCATGCCAGACAGGCACAGAGCCAAAGGGAATGGGAAGAGGCCTGGAGGTGAGCAGGGCAGGCCCCAGGCCTGGAGGAGGGACACATCGGGTCACCTCCCAGAACAATGGGGCATTCACAAGCAGCCAGGCTCCTCAGCGGGGCCCCAACGCCAGGCTCAGCCCTGCAATTCGTGCTCCACTCACTGAGCGAATACTGGCAGGGGCTCAAGTAGGAGAAAGTTGAGGCTGCGGAGGTGGCCGCCGTGGAAACATCTATTTTTACCCTGACAGGCAGAGAGGCAGGTCAGTGGTGGCTTTGAGTCCCAGAGCAACCACCACAGAGGCCAGTGAGGGCTTGGGCTAGGACAGCCGTGAGGGAGTGTGGGGCAAGGGGCAGCCCGGGGCAGCCCAGGGCCACCCAGGCAGCCCACGGAGCCCACGGGTCAGGCCTGCCTCTGATCAAGGAGCAAGAGGGCCTCCCTGGAAGTGGCCCAGGAGGGCACCACATGTGTCCCCAGTTGCTCTACTGACACTCACTCCATCCCTGGTGTGTGACAGAGTGCCTGGAATGGAGCAGGAGACGCTGCCCCACCTCCCCTCCCAGATAAGGACACCCATGTACCTCCCCCTGTGCGCCAGGGCCATCAGATTGGGGAGTATAGATAGAGGAAAAGAGGATCTCGGCTAACATACCCTGATGGAGGCCCTAGCCAGTTACCCTCAGTGGGGAGTGGAGGGTAGATTGGCCTTTAAGTACAGAACGGGGAGAGGTAGCTGCTGGAGCAAGTGAGTGAAGCACTGATGGGGAAATTTCGGACTCACACTAGCCTGGCACCCTGCTTAGGTGGCCTCTACCCAGGTCCTGGGCGAGGCTAACTGTTCTCCACCCTCTTCCTCCAGCAGCCGGCATATGAGACCTCCACCTGTCCTCCCCGAAAGGTGGATGGTGTGTGCTGAGGTATTTATGTTACATAAACCCAACCACACTTGTCAAGACAATTTGTGGCTCCCCCTGAGTAATGAAAACTCAAATGCCTTCATGCGCAGGGCCAGGCTGGGCTCCCGGCCACAAACCCTGGATCCACTTCTGACTCCTGGATTCCTCTGGGCCCCTGCCAGCATGGGGGAGGAGGAGGGACACCCCTGCCCCGCTCACCTCTGCCTGCCTGCTCAGCTGCCCTGAGGAAGGAAGGCAACCCGCCCTCAGGCAGCCTGCTGAGACAGCTGAGGGGGATAAGGCCCCTGCCCCAGAGCCCCCAGGAGCCCTGGAGATGCCATGCATAGCTCAGCGCAGGGCAGCTCCTTCTTCATTTTAGGACAGTCCTCCATCCTCAGGCCCTTTGGTGCTGCCACCCAAAGGCCACCAGCCCTACTCCTCAGCCACCCTTCCCAACCCATGAACCCCATGGCGAATACTTCTGTGGTATTCTAAGCACTTGACATTTATTAGTTTAATCCCACACCCAGTTCCCCCTCCTTCCTCCCGATCACTCCTCCCAGGCAAGAAGGCTGGGGGCAGAGGTGCCTGGGGCAGGAGCTGCCCTCGAGGCTGGAGCAGGGGTGAGAGGAGAAAGTTAAGGAGAATGGACACACAGACCAGACGTGGCTGCACAGTTGTGTCGAGGCAGCCCTGGGGAGGGGAGGCTTCTACAGCCTGGCCCTTCCAGGTGTACAGCCTTCTGAGCAGCTCTGAGGCTTCTGAGGAATGAGAGGCAGGTCTGGGCTCCCCCAGGGGCGTCACTCATTCTTTGTAGGTCTTCTGAGGTGCCCTGAGGCTGTCCCCTAACAAGTCCTGCCTATGCTGTGGGGCCTAGCAGATCCAGATCTAGCTTATAAACCACAGCGGTCTGAGTGTAGACAGCCTATGGGAGGAAAAAGGACCTAGCCCCAACCCCCAGCTGGGAGAGGAGGGGGGAAGGGGACTGCAGACAGATGGTTTTTACACTTTGAGTTAATGAGGGTCAGACAGGGGCACATACTGGCAGGAGGGGATAAATGAGAGGAAAGGAGGGGTATGCAGGAGGAGGAGGAGAGAGTGCTCTGAATGAGGGAGGTGAGTGGAACACTTATGCAGTCATTAAAACCTCTTACATAGTGTACCCTACCATTCCCGCTCTGTTCTCTGTCCCACGGGGTGGGGGGAGGCGAAAAACAGCCCCCCAAGGACAATAGGAGAGATCTCTGGCGCCACCTAGCGACCAGGAAAAAAAAAGTCACTAACACCCTATAAAACAGGACATTTCTTAAGTCTGCTTGAAAAGGGCAGAAGGTTTCTGGAGGACCCAGTGGCCAGCCGGGAAGTTATTCCACGCCAGGCCCCTTCCGACCAGCAGTCTGAGCCCACAGAGGGAGCAGGCACCCACGTCCGGGGCAGACCGGGTGCGCAGAAGAGTGTGCCTGAAACCGGAGGCGCAGGGACTGCATCCCGCTTCGCCATTTGAGAACAGGGACATTTCTTCAGTAAAAACTGCCTAAAACCAGCAGAAAGCTCCCCCAGAAGACAGAGATGGCTCCTGGAAGAGCCAGAGGGGAGCGGAGAAGTTCACCCAAGATGTCAGTCAGTCCGAGCAACACAGTGTCCCAACGCATACGACAAATTAGAAAACAGACAGTAGGGAGTAGAAGAACCACACGCAACCTAAAAACTCCTCAGGAAAGAAGCACACCACAAAAAGAAAACCACTCCCCAGATTGCAACGACAGCAACTTGGAAGAACTTCTGAGCCTTCCAGAAAGAGAATTTAAAATTGCCATGATTAAAAAAGTGATAGATCAGAAGAAGGAAATTGAGTCCCTAAAGAGGGAAGTAAGAGAAATGCAGGAGATCAAAGAATTAATGGAGGAACTAAAGAACTCTGGGAAAAGCAATGAAAGCAGAATAGATGAAATGGAAGAACGAATAAGTAATCTTGAAGACACAGAAATAAAAAGAACCAAAACAGAAAAGGAAAGAGAAGTACGAAGGAAAAAGAATGAAGAAAGACTTCGGGAACTATCTGACTCCATGAGGAAAGGAAATATAAGAGTTATAGGAATTCCAGAAGGAGAGGAGAGAGATGTAGGAACAGAGAAAATATTCATGGATATAATTGAAGAGAACTTCCCAAATGAGAAGAAGGAGCTGAAAATTGATATACAAGAAGCAAGAAGAACACCAAACTTCCACGACGAAAGGAAAAACACAGCAAGACACATAATAGTAAAGCTCCCAAGAATCCAGGACAAGGAAAAAATAATGAAGCTGACAAGAGGGAAGAAACAGATAACATTCAAAGGAAAACCAATCAGGCTGACATCAGACTTCTCTGAAGAAACACTACGGGCAAGGAGAGAGTGGAGGGACATAGTCAACAGACTCCAAGAAAATAGATGCCAACCAAGAATACTCTATCCCGCAAAGCTCTCTTTCCTCCATGAAGAAAGAATATGGACCTTCCCAGACAAAGAGAAACTCCGGAATTTCATTGCGACTAAACCCCCACTCCAAAAAATACTACAAGGAATCCTAAAGCCAGAACCTCAGAGGGACGAATAACAACGAAAGAAGACCAAAAAAAAAAAAAGTTATTAAAAGAATAAATAAATAAAATCAAAGGAAAGACAAACATAATGGCAAATACAGATGCTAACATATCAATATTAACTCTAAATGTAAATGGACTAAACTCTTCAATAAAAAGACACAGAGTTGCAGCCTGGATTAAGAAACAAAACCCAACCTTTTGCTGTCTCCAGGAAACACATTTAGCTACAAAAGATAAAAATAGGCTCAAAGTCAAAGGATGGAAAACAATCCTACAAGCAAATGGGCCAAAAAAGAAAGCAGGAACAGCTATACTTATATCAGATAAAACAGACTTCAAACTCAAAAAAATAAAAAGAGACCCCAATGGTCACTACATTATGATTAAGGGGACAATACTTCAAGAAGAAATAACACTCATTAACATATACTCACCAAACGAAAGAGCACCAAAATATATCAGACAACTGTTGTCCTCTCTGAAAACAGACATCAGAGAAAACACATATGTAGTGGGAGACTTCAACACACCACTATCAACAATGGATAGATCAACAAGACAAAAAATAAGTAAAGAAACTAAAGCTCTAAATAAGGACCTAGAGCATTTGGGCTTAACAGACATCTATAGAACACTAAACCCAAAAAAAACGGAGTACACATTTTTCTCAAGCGCACACGGATCATTCTCCAGGATCGATCACATACTGGGGCACAAGACAAACATCAACAGATACACCAAGATTGAAATCATACCAACCATCTTTTCTGACCACGAAGGCATCAAACTAGAAATAAATCATAAAAAGAAGGCAAGGAACTATCCTACCTCATGGAGATTAAAAGCCACACTACTGGAAGACCACTGGACTAACGAGGAGATCAAAGAAGAAATTAAAAAATTCTTTGAATTGAATGACAAGGAGGACACCAATATCCTAAATGTATGGGATGCAGCAAAAGCAGTAATAAGAGGAAAATATATAGCAATAGAAGCTCACATCAAAAAACAAGAAAGAACTCAAAGAAACAACCTAATCTCGAAGCTCAAAGATCTAGAAAAAGAACAACAAAAAAACCCCAGAACCAGTAGAAGAAAAGAAATAATAAAAACCAAAGCAGAAATAAATGAAATTGAAACTAAAAAAACAATCCAAAAGATCAATGAAACCAAGAGCTGGTTCTTTGAAAAAATAAATAAAATAGACAAACCCCTAGCCAGGCTCACAAAGGAAAAAAGGGAGAAAGCACAAATACACAGAATCATAAATGAAAGAGGAGAAATCACAACGGACACAGCAGAAATCAAAAGAATAATCAGTAACTACTATGAACAGTTATATGGAAACAAGTTCAACAATCTAGAGGAGATGGACAAATTCCTACAACTCTACAATCACCCAAAGCTAGATAAAGAAGAAATAGAACACCTAAACAGACCAATTACAAGCAGCGAAATTGAAATGGTAATTAAAAACCTCCCCAAAAACAAAAGCCCAGGACCTGATGGATTTACAAATGAATTCTACCAAACATTCAGAGACGAATTAGTGCCTATCCTTCACAAACTCTTCCAAAAAATTGAGAAGGAAGGGACAATACCAAACACGTTCTATGAAGCCAATATTACACTAATACCAAAACCGAATAAGGACAACACAAAAAAGGAAAACTATAGGCCAATCTCCCTAATGAACACTGATGCAAAAATCCTCAATAAAATTTTAGCTATCAGAATCCAACAATGTATCCATAAGATAATTCACCACGACCAAGTTGGATTCATTCCAGGGGCACAAGGATGGTTTAACATCCGAAAATCAATCAACGTTATCCAACACATCAACAAAAAGAAATATAAAAACCATATGATAATATCAATAGATGCTGAGAAAGCTTTCGACAAAGTGCAACACCCATTCATGATAAAAGCCCTTGAAATTCTTGGGATACAAGGAACATACCTCAACATCATAAAGGCCATCTATGACAAGCCAACAGCCAGTATCATTCTCAATGGTGAAAAGCTGAAAGCAATTCCATTAAGATCTGGAACAAGACAAGGATGTCCACTCTCACCACTGCTTTTCAATATAATACTGGAAGTCCTAGCCAGAGCAATAAGACAAGAGAAAGACATCCAAGGAATCCAAATAGGAAAAGAAGAAGTCAAACTATCACTATTTGCAGATGATATGATAATATACATAGAGAACCCCAAAATCTCCACAGAAAAACTAATTCAACTCATCAATCAATTCAGTAAAGTGGCAGGATACAAAATCAACACGCAAAAGTCAGTAGCCTTCCTATACACAAACAATAAATCTGAAGAAGAAGAAATCAAAAAAACCACCCCTTTTATTATCGAAACAAAAAAAATCAAATATTTGGGAATAAATCTAACAAAAGAGGTAAAGGACCTATACAAAGAAAACTATAAAACACTGTTAAAAGAAATAGAAGAAGACACAAAGAAATGGAAAGACATCCCCTGCTCATGGATTGGAAGAATAAACATTATTAAAATGGCCATCCTACCAAAAGCAATATACAGATTCAATGCTATTCCAATCAAAATCTCAATGGCATTCTTCAAAGAAATAGAACAATTATTGATGAAATTCATATGGAATCACCAAAAACCCCGAATAGCCAAAGCTCTACTGAAAAAAAAAGAAGGAAATGGAGGCATCACACTCCCAGACTTCAAACTATACTACAAAGCCATAATCATCAAAACTGCATGGTATTGGAACAAGAACAGACATACAGACCAATGGAATCGAATAGAAAATCCAGAAATAAACCCACAGATTTATGGTCAACTAATCTTTGACAAAGGAGCAAAGACTATGCATTGGAGCAAAGAAAGTTTGTTCAATAAATGGTGCTGGGAAAACTGGGTCGCTACATGCAAAAGAATGAAGCTTGACCACTACCTCACACCATACACAAAAATCAACTCAAAATGGATTAAAGAACTAGACATAAGACCTGAAACCATAAAATACATAGAAGGAAATATAGGCGAAACACTACGGGATTTGCACATCAAAGACATCTTTACAGACACATCACCCAAAGCAGTGATAGTGAAGAGAAAGATAAACAGCTGGGACTACATCAAATTAAAGAGCTTCTGCACAGCAAAAGAGACAATAACAAAAACAAAGAGAAACCCCACCAACTGGGAGAACATTTTTGCACCCAACACTAATGATAAAGGACTGATCACAAAAATCTGCAAAGAGCTGATGAGACTCAGCAACAACAAAGAAAATAATCCAGTCAAAAAATGGGCAGAAGAGCTAAAAAGAAACTTCTCTGAAGAGGAAATGAAAATGGCCAACAGACATATGAAAAAATGTTCAACATCACTTGTAATCAGGGAAATGCAAATCAAAACTACCATGAGATACCATCTCACACCAGTGAGAATGGCACATATTAAAAAAACTAGCAACAACAAATGTTGGCGAGGATGTGGAGAAAAAGGAACTCTTGTGCACTGTTGGTGGGAGTGCAAACTGGTCCAACCACTATGGAGAGCTGTGTGGAGATTTCTGGACCTACTAAACATAGAGCTTCCATATGATCCAGCAATTCCACTCCTAGGTATTTACCCAAAGGACACAGAAACATCAATTCCAAAGAGCACCTGCACTCCTATGTTTATAGCAGCACTGTTTACAATAGCTAAGCTTTGGAAACAACCCAAATGCCCAAAAATAGATGACTGGATCAAGAAGATGTGGTACATATATACCATGGAATATTACTCAGCATTCAAAAAAGATAAACACATGCAATTTGCAGCAACATGGATGGCACTGGAAGGGATCATGCTCAGCGAAATAAGCCAAAAAGAAAAAGAAAAATACCGGATGGTCTCACTCATAGCAGGAATCTAGAAAACTTAAATAAGGGACCAGGAAAATGAATATAAGAAAGTGAAAATCAAAATCAACAAAAAAACTATGAACCAGAGACACTTTTTGGGGGGTGGGGGGCGGGAGGGGAAGGATTGGGGTCAGAATGGGGCGTTTGCAATTGTATGGGGGAATATAAAAATAAAATTTAATATTAAAAAAAAAAAAAAAAAATATGGCATACTATAGGAATTGATTTTCAAATACTGAACCCACTCCATATCACTGGAATGATTTCCACTTGGTCATACATAGTTCTTGGTTGTTTTTTTTTTAATGTTTTTGAATTCTGCATTTATAAGAGAGGAATAAATCTTTCATTTTCAAAAAAAAAAAAAAAAAAAAAAAAAAAAAATAAAACCTCTTACATAAACACACAAAGAACAGGTCAGCCCCACATAAGCTTCCTGAACCCCGCTGTGTGCCGGGCCTGGTGCTGGAGGCTTGGGGGCGGCAGACTCCAGACCCTGAACAGCAAGCCCTTATCAGTGAAACGCCCTGGTGCGCACTCCCAGTATATGGTTATTTGTCTCTCCATAAATGACATGCCTGCGACTGCATGAGTTAAGAGCTCCTGCACACTCTGAGTTTAGAACAAGGCTCGCTGACACAGGTAATGGATGTGGATCCTAATTGCTGCTAAGCCTCCCGATATCTCAGCTTGTGTCACTGACTTCCTGTTAAATCTGATTAAGTCCTTGTTTTTTACTTCCTAATGCAACTTGTCGATGGAGCCCTTGTTCCAGCAGGAGAGGTGTGTGTCAGCTCTGCAGGTCATTTCTGCTTTCGCACTGTTTGCTTACCTTTAATCTGCTATTTGCCTCTGTTAGTATGGTTAACTCGTCTTCAGTCAGAATGTTTTCATAGCAGGAATTTTTCTAAGCCAAATGTTCACTTTTGTGCTAAAAACCCAGATAGCATCACCCCAAAAGTAATATACCAAAACAAGCAAAAACTGATAACAAGGATGACGCTACTCACATGTCCTCAGGGACATTGACAAACTCAGCATAAAATTTGACCGCCAGCCCCATGGCATAAGAGGAGGTCATGATCAATGTGAACATTACACATTAAGACAGAGTAACGGCTATGGTTTTGTAAATATTTTCTTCCCATACTCCAGTGAGGTGTTGTGTACCTCCTGTGGTATGTGGAGACCCTCATGGGGGTTGGGGAGGACATATAACCTCTCAAAAGTGTCTAAGAAGGGAGGACAAAAAAAATGAAAGAAATACTCAACAACTGAGCATCTACCATGTGCTGGAGTTGACATTCCTGACGTCTGAACCCCACGCTAACTCTCTGAAGGAGACATCATGACGCCACCTTTGATGGGGGAAGAGAACTACCTCAGGCCTCATACTCAGTGGGGACAGAAGCCTGAGAATTGGGAGTCAAATTTGGATGGACCCAAATAACTGCTGTTAAGGTGAGACAGGGGTGATGAGGGCTCTGAGGGAGACCCAAAAATGTAAGCAAGATCGCTGAGCCAGCCTTGGAGGGGAAACCTGAGGTGGCTCCATGAAAGACAAGGGAGGTGTTTCATAATCAGGGATGCTCAGTCTCACTCATCCATACTGCATCTACTCTCCCCTGGGGGTCCTCACCTGGCACCTCCCCTCCACAGTTACCCCCCAATGCCTTCTGGAGATCAGAAACCTGCAGCTTTCAGGGCTTCTACCTCAGGGCAAATGGCCCTGAGATCTGTGTCACCTTCCCTGTTCTGTGTATTCCGTTCTCCCACTGTCCACTCCCGCCCAGGCCCATCATGGGCCAGCTGGGAGCCTAGGGTTTCCCTCTTCTAGGAGCAGCACTGTTTGTGGACAGCTGTAGGGGAAAAGAGTTTCCTCAGACAAATCTTATCTCCTCATCATCCCAGTGATTCGACATTTGCCTGGGGTGGCTGAGAGGCCTAACATGCCCAATCCTAGAAACCCGACCACCTGGTCCAGACCCTGTCCCAGCTCTGGCATCCTACAGGATGTAACCCTGCCTCAAGGACTGCTTTGACACTTCAAAATAGCCTCCCTGAATAGAATGACTGGCGGAAAGCCCTGTGGATAAGATGCCCCCATCACCACCGCAACCCTCCCCCACACACACACAAAGGAAACTACCTAAAAACTAAAATCCTTCACTAGGAGTCTGGCTAAATAAACCATGGCTTATCCAAATGAGAGGCTGTAGAGGCAAGTTCAGTGATGCGGATAGATATTCAAGGCATAATGGTTGCAAACCACCAGTGAGATCATAGTCTTTAAAAATACTAGCATACATTTCATACACACATGGAACATTCTAGAGATACCTGAGTGCCAACAGTGGTTCTTTTGGGGTACTGGGATTAGTGGCTCTTTCACACGATTGCTTGTGCTAGTCATTTTCTCAAATTCCTATCATGAACATGTATTTGTTCATGATAGGACTTTTGCAATAAGACAAAAACCAATAAAAGCTATTTTAAAAAACAGTCACCCATGCCCAACTGGAAGTAGCATGTTGCTCAAATCCCCAGCAGGGGTTTCCTACGTGGCCAAGCATGGAAAGGGGACAGCCAGGGGAGCTCTGTGCCATCTGTCATCTCCAATGGGTGAGGGTCCCCACCGCCATCCTGGCCAGAGAGGCACAGGGAGCAACAGCAGTAGACGTCAATGGCACAGGCTGAGCAGCCTTGCCCGGCCCAGAAGGAGTTTCCAATGGCGGAAGGATGATAACCAACCCCAGCGTGACCAGGCCAGACCAGCAAGCCCAGCTCCTCCCCGCTTCAGGGCCTTTGCCCTCACTGTGCCCTCTGCCCAGCGAACACTCCCTCCCACGCTGGCATGGTTCACTAACTCCCTTCGGTGAGATTTTGCTCCGACACCACATTTTCAGAGGGCTTCTCCCCAAACCCATGGAAAAAGGCTGTTCTCCACACATGGTCATTTTTATCTCCCTGTTTATTTTTCCTCCTGGAATTCATATATTACTAGCTGAAGTTGTTTATCATCTTGCTCCTCAACTGAGAGTTTTTGAAAGGTCAAGGATTCAGAGCTAAGAACAGACTCTGGATATGACAGGCACTCAACAAATATTTGAATGAATGAAAATGCTACCTCACACCTAATTGCCCTTTCTGGGGTTCTGACATCCCCTCACACCCCCCTTCCCCACCGCACCTTCTGCCTCATGAGGCATGAGCTCTGTGAGACGGGAGCAGGAGGCAAGGGCTACCTCTCACAGGTGATTAAAGGGGACAGTGCGCCTAGCACAGCGCCTGAGAGAGTGGGCACTCAGCCGTTCAGGTCCCCTCTCTAACCAGCCTCCAACTTCGTCATCACCCCTGAACTGAGCAACTCTAGAGGCCAGGCGAGGGTTGGGGCTCCCCTGTCCTTCCCCCTTACCGAGAGCAGAAGAGAGATTTGTGGGTGGGTGTGGGCTCAGCCTGGGTATATCCAAGAGCCTGGGCTGGTCTGGGCTGGTGGGACGTGACTCTCAGGCATCTGAGACAGGCTGATTGAGTACAGAGTGGAGCCTGGCCACTCCGAGGCCCTTGGGGAAGGCAGGCCCCAGGGCTTCTCCCCACCTCAGCATGACCGACCAGGGACAGACACAGCACGACAACACCCCACCCCCTCACACACACAATCCCTGGCTCTGGGGCCCTTTCTCCCTGCCCTGCTCCCTCCTATTCTCTGTGGTAGAGGTGTTCCCTCAGGCCCATTTTTCTCATTCTTCTGGCAGCCTGAGCATAACTGAAAATCCAGTGTCCCTGGCCAGTGCTAGCTTGTGTGTAAAAGGCTCCAAAAGCCCAGGAGGAGGGCAGACAGAGTCCCTACCTCCAGCCTGAGGCCCATTCCAATGGGCCCACAGGCCTCTTGCGGGGGCCCCTCAGCTCCCCACTTCAAGTCTCTCTGTTCTGGGTCACCAAGGTCATCCCTACCTCCTTTCCAACCTCAAACTCCTTGACTGCCAACTCACAAACACTCCCATTCAAAATCTAATCTCCACCAATTCATCTATCCTCTTTCAAAACAACCTCACCTGACCTTGGAAAATTCTTGTGGAATCAAACAGACCAAGTCCCCCCATCCCTGCAGCCCCCTAAAGTAACTCAATGCCCCTCCCTGGCACTTGCTTTTAGCAGAATAAGAGGAGGCAGTTGTCATAGAGGACCACCCTCTCTCTGAGGGGAGATGCACTTCACCCCTAGCCTGGGGCAGACAGGAAGATGCAAACCCGCCACAGCCCACAGGAAGGTTATCTGCAAGGATAGATAGGCTGGCAACTCTCCTGCACAGGCTTCTGAGGTGGTGGGGGGTTTTTGACCCAGAGGGCTCCCCCCACCAGACCCGCTCACGACTAAATGACTGACCTTGATTGTGTGAGTCTGTGGGAGGGGGTCTGGCCCCCAGGAGAAGACCCTCATCAGCTGAGCTCAGACAGGGGTGTAGACACCTCAATGCCAGCCCGTGAGTGCTCTATGGCAAGCACACCTTGCTTTCACATGACACACACACTCCTGTGAGCAGACCCGTGCCAGAAACCAAACCACCATGAGAAGGCTGCCCGAGAGCGTGAGGGGAGGGGCACGGGCCCAAGGTACAGGGCCTCGCAGCCTTGCAAAGGCTCTCACAGTCCAGTCTCTTGCCTGGACAGAGTCAGGAAGCAGGTCTGAGACTCACATTTTTCTCCTTAAATGGGTAAACACAGGCGCCATTGAGGCTTGCGAGGCCCTGGGACAGTCACCTCACAGAGGAGCCTCTGCCAGCTCCGCTCTGCTCCCACACGTGGTCATTTCCTAGTTCGCCTCTCAAAGGGCAACTCTCTTTCCGCCAGTCCCACGTTCTTGGATGGCACCTTGCTTCTGCCCCAGAGTGCAATCTGTGTGAGGAATCCAGGAATGACTGCAACTCTTTCCTGGATCCTGGACAGCAGGAAAGGGGAATGAGGGTGTGGATCAAGAAGGGTCCCCGGCGCTGCCCCATTTTCCAGGCTCAGCCACGTACTTACTTGTCCCCTCATCTCAGTAGCTGGCAGAGAGTCATAATTGAATTTTCAGTAGGGCTGAGAATGAAAAAAAGAAAACCCTTTACATGTCTGGGATTAATTTAACCTTGATGATGGCCACATTCACACGCTCCTTTCTGCTTAGGTTTCCAGAACACATTCTGGCAGACAGTAAGAAACACACACAGAGAGAAAGCGTGTGCGCCCCGAGTGCACACTCGGAGTGTGTGTTGCTTGTGTGTGTGTCTGTGCTGGTGCCTGCATTTGTGACCAGGTTTGAGAAACACGGGTGTTTCCTGGGTGTGTCTGAGCAGGACAGATGTGAGGGCTGCCCAAGAGGGCCTGTTTGGAGGGGAGGGCTCCCTAGTGTGCACAGCTGCAAGGATCCCCACTCTGGTCATTTGCAGGCATCTGGTACCCAACCCACCCAAAGGGGACATGCAGAATAACTGAAGTCCAGCCGCCTGCTAGGAAAGGAGGCCTGGACACCGAGGCCAAGACGGGGTGGCCCTGCCAGCTGCCAGAGCAGCTGCACCGCTTCTCTCACTCCTTGTCCACATCCAGAGAGCAGCCAGCCCATGCTCCCCAGGCAAAGAGGAGTCACATCAAGGAGGCTCCCAGGGAAGAGATCCGCCTCCTGCCTGCTGTCTCCTTTGTGACACCCCCACCTCCCCCATGCCCAGGCCGGCACAGAGCTCCTTCACCAACTAAACTGAGCGCTCACGTGAGTCAGGCACTGCACATGCTCTCAGGCAGCCCCCACCTCAGCCGTGAGGGAAAGCTCAGGTCATTCACGTTTATGAAAAGAAGACAGGGGCCTCACGCTCAGGCAGCTTGCCAGGGTCACACGGCTGAGCGGCAGAGGCGGGACTCGACTGCTGCCCACCGCACCCTAAAGCCATGCTCCACCAAATCTCTCTGTGACCAGGAATGTCAGGCACAGAATCTTTTTGGAGACTGAAGACGCCTCTTGGCCCCTAAAGCTTTGTTCCCAGACCACGTCTTCTGGTGATTTTGAATCTCCATGGGGGGGTGCTCACAGGGCAGCCGGGCTTTCCTGGGGTTCAGACAAGACAGCTGATCCTCCATGTGGGATTGTCAGGACCTAACCTCGTCATATCTCATTGACCATCGAGTGAGAGTGGTATCTTCCTTCCCGCGGTATATTTCTACTTCTCTCTTCCTCTCCTCTGGGTAGTAAACTTGGAGAGCAGAAGTTTTCCAAGAAAAGGAGAGGGACAGGCAGATCACAATGAGGAAAAGCACACTAGCGGGTGTTTTAAAAATTTATTACTTTTTGTGTGTGTGAGTAATTTCTTTGTATATTTTGGTCTTTGGTTTCATCTTTGGTTCTTGAGCAAAGTCCTTTTTGAAGAAATTCCAGACCATCTCTGCTGAAGCTTATAGAGGCCTAAGCCTGGGGAGGGAACTGGATGGAATAGGGAGGACCCTGGAGGGTCCCATGGGGGTCTCCTCAGCCTATAGGAGAAGGGGCCAGGCTTCTGCTCCAAGTTAATGGTGGAAACATAAAGAACCATCCAGGCTGGGGCTAGTACTCAGTCTTTCTGCCAGAACTTGAGCCAACCGCTGCCCCACCCCACCCACAAACACACACATGTGAGTCCTGCATGAAAGTGGAGACTGGGGTAATAAACGTAGCCTGCAATGAACTTCTGAGTTATAATGAAAATGTGACATGAGGGTTTCCCAACTAGATTGAGGGGGCCATAGAGGAGAATTGTCTGTCTCTTCTTCCCATACTGTTTCTACCCAAACACCGGGAGCAAGTAGGGAAGGCAAAGGGGTTGAGTTCTGGTTGTTGAGGAACGGTGAGAAAGCTGAGGGCACACTCTAGTCATTGTCTGGTCTCTTCCTTGTCTCCTTAGCACGGTCTTTCTGTTTGTCTGCATCCCATGCTGTGAATTTCTCTGTCTCCATCTGTTTCATCTGTCATCTCTTTTTTACACACACACACTCCCCCACACAGCCACTCCCCCCTCCACACACACACACTCCATGAAAAACCAAGACCAAACCAAAGGTGGAGACAAGGCATGAAACCCACCTCTGGCCAAGCTACAGGGAATAGGAGCTGCATCTCGTTTCTCCAAAGGAGCAGCGGCAGTGGTGAAGCACTCTTCCTCAGCACCTCAGCCACCATTTTAGGACCAGCATGGCGGGCTGAGCCCTGGCCCTCACCCTGCTCTCCTACACGAGCAGGAAATGTTTCCTGGACTGTGCCCATATCCCAGTCCAGTCAGGTAATGCCCACCTGACTCCTCTGGAAATCCCATAATCCAACATTTATGAAACACATGGAGAGAGGATTGAGACAAATTTGCATTCCCTGAGGAAGGAAGAAAAATGGGGTGGGGGTTGTGGACACCCAGGCAGACAAGGCAGTGCTTAGAGCTCTTCCTGTCTGTCCTACCTCTGGGCGTCTGTCACTCTATCCCGAGCTGTCCACCTAACACTGGAAAAGGAACAAAAAATGGTGTACAGAGAGAGAAAGAGATTGATTGAAAAAGGAGAATATTTCACTCCAAAAATATCAGCAGAGGAAATGAGTAAAGGCAAGGAAGTGAGTATTCTGGATATAAAAGTTTACCAAGTTTGACTGAACCATTCTTTAACAGATGACAGTTATTCTCCATCTTGCAGCAAAAATGGTCCTCAAATGTTGAGAACTGAATTTCAGAACATAAAAGCCTATTTGAAATGGCTCTCAGGGCCCGGCTATTAAAGCAAACCTGCTATGAAACACTTAGTAAAGTCCCTTCAGCGAAGGAAGCAGACGACTCATTAAGGACTGAGATGTGAGTCCAGCCCTTCCAGGCACAAATTCTGGTGGGGGGAGAAGAGGACAGTGAAGTAACTGGTTTCAGTGGTGGATGGCACAGGGTTAGGGTGAAAGGAATCACCCCAGAGGAAGGGGCCAAGCCAAGGTCAGGTCTGCAACTGGTTCAGCTCGATAGAGCTGAGGGGAAGGCAGCAGATGAGGCAGGAGAGGTAAGCAAGGGGGGCCAAAGGAGTGGCCCTGTGCCAGTATGGCTGACCCCCCCGCTTGAGGATGCTGGGAACCACATCCCAGCACAACAGATGTGACTGTTGTGGACAATGGACGGTGAATGGATAGGGAAAAGGAGAGACCCTTGGTTTTCAGGGATGTCAGCTTGCAGGGGGCATGATGGCAAGGGAAGTGTTGGTGATGGCAAGAGAGTCAGAGAATCTAGAGCCAGAGTCTACAGGTTTGGCTATGGGGTTTGGAGAAGGAAGGACTCTCAGATGCCTCCCACAAGTCCAGTGCCCGAGGGCACAACAGAGCGGGAACTATTTTGATGGGGTGAAAGATGGACACATAGAGTGGGAAGTTTGAGTTCGTGGTGCCTGTGAGTCACCCTGCGGGAGATGCCTACTGGGTAACACGGGTAAACAGTGGATAACATGTCTACAGCAGACACAGGCTGGAGGTGGTGATCCAAGGTCAATAGCCTCTGGAGGGCAACGAAGTCATAGGAGTGGGTGCCAGAATGGAGGGCTATTAGGGAGGAATGTACGTGGGAAGTACAGAGGACCAGGGCAAGAGCCTCAGGGAACATTACAGACCACAGGGAAGGACCCCAAGAAATGAGGCTAGAGAGAGGAGGCCAGTCGGGCCACTGTGGTATCATGGAAGCCAAAGGCTACAGTAAGTGCACCAGGAGGCAGAGCGATCCAGGCTGCCAGCTGCTGCTGAGTCAGAAGGAGAAGCCTGCACAGATTTAACAACCAGGGCTAGGTGGGGCCCTGGTGAGAATTAGAAAAAGGTGACCCTTCCTCAAGGTAGTTTACGTCTATCAGAAAACTACTGTAACTCTGATTTTATTAGAACAAAACACTTTACTGCCATCTGTGGGGAAATTGTTACAATAAATAATAAATCGTGATGTCTTAGATGTGGTGCCTCATACGGCAGCCCTAGTTATTGGTCACTGCAGTAAAAAAAGTTTTCAAGGGAACAGAACAAAAGTGTCCAGTGAAGATGCTCTGAACTGCTGTGTGTCCTCTGCTTTGGGGGACAAAAATTCCCTAGAATCTTTTCCTGCCTCCAGCCCAACCTCCCAAATAACCTCCACTACCTCCCCCTCACATCTCATTGGCCATAAATGAGTCCAAAGTCTCTTCCTAAACCAATCACTGGCAAGGATAATGACTTCACTGTGATTGATTTGATCTAGCAGGACACGGGCACCTAGGGCTGGAGATGGCTCCCTTCTCAGCACATGGCCTTAGGGAAAGATGAACTTACCAGGGTTCTTTTTTCAAGGAAAGGAAGGGGGTGGCTGTTGGAGAAGGAGATCCACAGCGTCTGCCAGAGGCATAAAATCAAACCACAGTGTGTGAAGCGGGTGGGAGGTGAGACTATGGAGATAGCAAGTGTAGATGAAGCTCTCTAGAACTTTGTGACAGAAGAAGAGAGACCATAACCACAGGAGTAGATGGAGGGCAAACATGTCAGAACTTCAAACCATTCACAAAGCCAAACAACTGGGAGACAATTGAGTTTATCTCCCCTCTCATGCTGTCTAGCCCCCTCAGACCTACCCAGTCAGTCTCCCATGCCTATCAAGTCTAATTGCTCAGTGTCACTGCAATTCTCCATTTCTATGCTAGTTTCTCAATCGTAGCACCACTGGAATTTTGGACTCAATAATCCTCTGTGTGTGGAGGGGGATAGGGTAGGGCAGAGGCAGGAAAAACTGTCCTGAACTTTGAAGGATGTTTAGCAGTTACTGGTGCCAGTAGCACCCTTGCTATCCCCTGAATCATGATAATCAAAAACATCGTCAGATATTGCCAGATGTGCCCGGGGGTGAGGAGAAGACTAGCAAAATTACCCCTGGTTCAGAACCATCGCTCTGTGCCCATGAGGAAATTGTTACAGATATTTGAATTGGCCTCTGTCTTTGCACACTCTGTCTGCTCTGTTGTCTTTTCCACCTCTTGCCCTTGACCTGCAACCATTGCTCCCCCACCAGTGTATTGTAGCAGCCTATTTACTTGTCCCTGTCCCACTCAATTGCGAGCTCAGGGTTGGGAGATGGAGGGAGAGACAGGAACCATGTTTATCTTGCTCTCTGGAGCCCAGCACCCTGTCTGATAAATAGACAGACCTAGATAGATAGATAGATAGATAGATAGATAGATAGATAGATAGATAGATAGATAGATAGATAGATAGATAAATAAATAGATAGATAGATAGATAGATATAGATAGATAGATTTCTTCAATGAATGAAAGGCATAAGTGAATGAATAAATGAATGAATGACAACTGTGTTGCCTTTCCGATCTCCCCTAGTTGACTCCTGGACTAGTGAACCCTCTGCACTCGTCACCCTGAGCAATTGTTCCTTGCCACTTGTGACCACATACATTATTGGGAATTGGGGAGATCATTGGACCTTCACCTTCTAAAAGGCTCAAGTTTTTTTGTTTTGTTTTGTTTTATATTTTTTTTTATTTTTATATTTCCCATACAATTGCAACCCCCTGATTTTGACCCCAACCCCTCCTTTCCCTGCCCTCCTCCCAAGTGTGTCTCTGATTCATAGCTGTTTGTTGATTTTGATTTTTTTTCTTTCTTATAGTTATTCTTTTTCCTGGTCCCTTATTTAGGTTTTCTAGATTCCTGCTATGAGTGAGACCATCTGGTATTTTTCTTTTTCTTTCTGGCTTGTTTTGCCGAGCATGATCCCTTCCAGCTCCATCCATGTTGCTGCAAATTGCATGTGTTTATCTTTCTTGAATGCTGAGTAATATTCCATGGTGTATATGTACCACATCTTCTTGATCCAGTCATCTATTTTGGGGCATTTGGGTTGTTTCCAAAGCTTAGCTATTGTAAATTGTGCTGCTATAAACATAGGGGTGCAGGTGCTCTTTGGAATTGATGTTTCTGTGTCCTTTGGGTAAATACCTAGGAGTGAAATTGCTGGATCATATGGAAGCCCTATATTTAGTAGGTGGAGGAATCTCCACACAGCTCTCCATAGTGGTTGGACCAGTTTGCACTCCCACCAGCAGTGCAGGAGAGTTCCTTTCTCTCCACATTCTCGCCAACATTTGTTGTTTGTAGTTTTTTTAATATGTGTAAAAGGCTCAAGTTTTATACAACCTGAAACCTACCCATTTGCCTCCAGAGGACTCCTATCAGAACTAAGCTAGAATGATTTTTCAAAACCCACACTTCTGATCATTGTCAGTCCAATTTCAAGTCCTCCCACACCTCTTCCTTGCCACCAGAATGAAGTTTAACTTCAGCTATAGGCACAAGGCCCTTCAGCATATGGTCTGGCCCTCCCAGCTCCTCTTCCTCTCACCTCTGCTTCCCTGCAGGCTCACTGGACTCCAATAGCTCTCTGCCCCAGGGCAGCTGGTGCTCCTTCTCTCCTCTTCCCACAGGGTACAAACATCCATGGTCTCCTAACACACTCTTACCTCCACACTGAGACCCATGGAAGGCCAGGAGCCATATGTAATTCACTGCCTCAGGACCTTCTCTGGGGCAGCCAAGTGGAGTGTCTCAACAAGTGTTTGTCGGATGTGATGTCTCTTTGCCATCCGCACTCTCACTGCCTGTGAGTTTTGCTTGGAGGCCTGTACGGCCCAAGGGAGCAGCTTCAACCCTAGCTCTATAATGGAGCCAGCTATGGAATAAAGCCAACCCAAAGGATAGAGTAGAGAGAGAATGCAAGTTCTTCGTGACATAGTTGAGAAGCTGGATCAGCCCTTGCCTGAAGCCAGTCATTCTAACTGTTTCATTTCCTTTAAATCATTAAATTTCCTTTACTAGTTTGAGTAAGGTTTTCTATTACCTATAACTCAGAGCAGCAGGAAAAAACAAATGAGTAAATGAAAAAATTAAAGCGTGGGCACAATGTCCCCCAAAATTCTTTTAATCTGGCTGATAGTTGCATGGTATGCATTTACTTCCTCTTGCTTTCCTGTATTTGGAAGAAAAAAAGTACTTTCTTTCCAAAGCTAACACCCTCCCCTACTTCTCCAGAAACTGATTCTCCTGTGTCTTTGATCTTTCCCTCAGCAGTGGCTCTTCTCTTCCTTCGAAAATGCTCAGGTCTCCCTAGCCTCTAAAGCTTTCTTGGCACCTCCTGAGCCGGCTGCACCATCTCTTGCTTCTTTTTGTCTCTGGGCTTCTCCCTGGGAGAGCTGACTCTCAGTGCCTCTACACCTCTTGCTTCTTTTTGCCTCTGGGCTTCTCCCTGGGACACTCAATGCCTCTACACGACACGCCCAGTGAGTATTCAGGGCAGACTCATCACCAGATTGACCTTCCAAGAAGGTCTCTTGCCAGGGTTTCAGAATTCCCAGGACCCTAAGAGAGCTATACATTGAGAGCCACCCCCAGCCTGAACCTCTCCGGAAGAGACAATCACTCTGTTGGACATGATCAAATCTGTTGAAATTGCCCCCAATTTCACCAATTAGAAGGGGATGAGGCAGGGCCTCAGTCTGGGTCCCACAGTACAGCAAAGGGCCAGGGGACCTGGGAGGATCTCTCTGTAGCCTTGAGGCCTGGGCCAGGGGAACAGCCTCACAGCAGGAAATAGGAGAAGCCCTCCTGGGTAGTAGGGTAGGAAGCAGTCAGAGCCGTGCTCCAGAGTTCCAGTCCCTCAGGCCATTGGAAATATGATGTTTTCATACTCTGCTTTTTTTCTTCAGTATGTTCCTGCTGCTTCCAAAGATGAATCCCGATTCCTTCAGGAGATGTCAGATCCATGGCTAAAACTAAGCTTTAGACCACAGAAAAAGGTGTGTTTTGTCTACACTAGATCTTTAAAGCAGGGTGAGGAAACAGAGGGAGGGAACCTAAAGAAATCCCAAGAGCATGGAGCAATGTCACAGCCAGGGGTCCAGGAAGTTCCCTGCCTGGAGAGTGACTGGCCAGCCCTCTCCTGGAGAGTTCATATGTATAAAGAGGAACCTCTTCCCAGGTGTGGCCAAAGAAACCAGAGGCACAGGGGGGAAGGGAAAATCCTGGAGAAGCAGAATGTGCTTGATCTTTAGGCAGGTCTCTAGGCCCACCCTCCCCCAACCCCACCCCAGAACTCAGAACACTGACCCAGAAGTAATACACAGGCCCCTGGACACAGCCTCCCCCCAACCAGTTACACCCCACTCAGACACTACAGAGACACGTACCAACACCACCTCGTGGTTCCAACTGTTTTATACTGAAATATATATGGGCTGATCCAAAAAGGATTGGGTTGGGGGCAGGAAGAAATGATGAAAGCAGGGTGATCCCAGGCTCAATGTTACCAACTCTTAGAGTATGTCCATCTGTCTCTCTGCCTACCCTGGCAGGACAGTCAGGCTGGAGTCTGGAGGAGCTCAGTGGAGCAGGGCAGAAGAGGCAGCCTGCGTTGAGCTTCCTCAGCTGAAAGGCTTCACCAGCTTCATGGCAGCATAGTTCTGGAAGGCAGGAGGAGGGACAGGTGTGACAGCTGCTGGGAGGAGAAGCTGGGAAAGAAGACTCATCTTTTCAGACACCTGCTGGCTCCTTGCCCTCCTTACCCCCATGCACATTCAGCAGAACCTTCTCCCCTCCCAGTGCTCTCTCATCAGTCAAATTCGCACCCTGCTGAAACCCCACAGGCACCTCCTGCTTGGGGCTGCAGCTGCCTGAATTGCTGTCTTCTCCCTTATCGATGGAGGCTCATCCCACGTTCAGACCTGCTGCCAAGACTCAGGACCTGGGGCCTGGTGAGCGGCAGACCTACCCAACCTCTTCCATCAGACAGGTGGTCTGAAGGCACAATCACCATTGCCCCCCAAGCCCCCTCCCACACACCACCACCTGGAACTTGGGGCTCACTGGCCACCATGCTCCTGTACATGGAGCAGGGAGAAGGTGGGGGAGGGGAGGTACAGGGATGACCCAGGACGCAAGCCAGCGGGTCACCTCTGATTAAGCCCTGGCTGCTTCAGGACTGACAGGAATCTCCTCTCCCCACTCACCACCACCCCCCAAACCATGAAAACACATACAACACAACACAGGACTCCTAATTGGGACAGTATGTTCCCCAGCGCCTGCCGGGGAAAGCCAACTCTGGAAACAAAGCCGGCCGCTCCTTCCCCGCCAGATCGCCTGCTGCCTCCCCACGCTGGCCTTGCTCCCGGCTGGCTTTGGGGGGAGCTGAGAGGAATCAAACAGTCTTTCCTCTCTGTCCCCCTCCCAGGGGAATTTCCAAGAGGGTGGGAGGTTAGGCCAACTGGAGGGGAGAGCCCTGGCCCTGGGTCCCCCTTCTGCCACACCTGGGAAGAGGTTTCTCTTTAGGCTTTCTGTCCCCAAGGCCTAAAAGTCAGGTGAGGTTAACCAGGTCTGGGACTTGGCTGGAGGGAAGCAGGAACTGCCCATCTTGTAGCAAAACATTCTGCAGCCTCACCTCAGGCACAGACAGCCCCGCTATTCTGATACCCCTCACCAAGGACCTGACCCCCACAAGCCAACACTGAGAGAGGAGGGCAAAGTTGGTATTTTCAAAGGACAATTTCCAAGAGAACTCAAGGAGTGCAATGCCATGGCTGGGGCCCAGAAAGCAGGGGCCGTGCTCTGACTGGGGCTACTGGCCCAAGGGCTCCTCTGCTCCCGCACATGGGGCCTGGGCTGAGCTACCCCGGGACACTGGAAGCTCGCAGTCTGAAAGTGAATGAAGAGCTCCCCTCCACCTTCCAGCTAGACAGCGGGGCCTCCTTTCCAGCTCCTGCAGGCCCAGTCTGTGGCCCACCTGCCTGGCAGGGCAGCACCTAGCCAGCAGGGACAGGGACTAGGCAGAGAAAGGGGCAGTGGTGACATCACTTTCAACTTGCTTCCTTCCTTCCCTGGGCTCCCCGGGAGGAGGCTTGATTTGATGTGCAACCAAGAGAGATATTTCCCCAGAGAAGGGAAAGAGATCTCCTCAGCACAGTCACAGTAGGTCAGAGTTAACCTTGTCCAGCCCCCACTCACGCAGATAGGAAGGCCTCACCAAGATCACACAGTGAGTCCCAGACAGAGCAGGAACCCGGCCAACATTTCCTGACTCCAAGGGCAGACTTCCAGCCGGCAAACCAGTTCTTAAACCTTAATGTGCCCAAATGCCGATTCTCCTCAGCAACCTGGGGCCAGCGCAGGACTCTGCTTTTCTAGACAGCTCACGGGTACTGGTGCTGCTGCTCTACCTCCTTGAGGAGCAAGGGTGTGCACCGGCCCTCCTTTGCCTAAACCTACCCTGAACCTCGTGATGGAGCATCTCAATGTACCCTAGGTTTCCCATGTTCCCCAGTAGACCGAGCTCCCCAGCAGCACCAGCTCACAAGCCTCTCCCACATCCTCACAGTACACCCTCACCTCATGCTTCAAGTCTCCTCCTGAGCTAAATGGCAGCTAGGTACACTCAAATGAGAGAAGGCAAGCCTGAGGGCAGACCAGGCTAGGGAAATCATACCTTCCCGACTCCGATGGGCAACTTGGGCCTGCCCAACGGGGAAAACACTGAGGGGAAGTCCTGGGCCAGAGCTCAGATCCCAAGTCACCACTGGGAGCAGCTTTATCTCCAGGCCCCACACAGTAACCGCCCTTCCAATGTCCCGGATATAATCTTGTATTTGTAATTTCGTCTTCCTTTGCTTCAAGAGGGCCCCCCAATTGTCCAAATTTCAGATCTCAACAATCTGGATCCACCCCTAGACAGCAGCCACATTTTGCCAATAGGCCGTGACCTCTGCGGAGCCTCAGCACACGGTCAGCAGGGCACTCCAGGCAGCCGTGGGCTCCAAGGGTTTCCAGGGCCTGGCCTGCAGCCCAGCATCACCACCCTGGCTCCAGGGCCTCCTTTGCTTCATGTGTCACAGAGGGTGCCTGGGGCTTGCATGTCCAGGCCAGACCCCTTTCTCTGCTGTACCCCACAGTTCATGAAACCAAGGACCAGAGGGGGTGGCATGTGGTTGTAACTGGCTCTCTCTGCTAATATCATCTGGCCAGCCACAGGGCGAGGGGGCTCTCCATCCTGTCCCCCTTTTCCTCCTGGAGGATGCACAAAGCAAAGCGCTCACAGGCCAGGAACTCCCAGGCTGCAGGCACAGTGCCTCTGACAGGTGGCCTGGTGCTGACTGGGACTGAGGCCACAGTGGCCCCAGCCTGGGAGTTGTGTGCAGGGTGTCATGTAGCCCTGAACCTGTCCCTTCCCCTCTCTGGTGTCTATTTCTTTGCCAGTAGGTGTGACCTGGAGTTGATTTTACCATTCTCTCTACTTTGGTGTTCATTTGAAATTTTCATATTAAAATTTTAATTTAAATTTTAATTCACATTAAAAATCAGGTACCAGCCTGGGAACCCTTCGGTCCCTTCAAGGTCTGAAGCTTCAGGAACATGGGGAACTGGAGCATCCCCAGGATTCCCCTAATGAGCTATGAGAACTGAGAAGCACAGACAAGGAAGATCTTTTGGTCCTCCTCCCTTGGGAGGGGCCCTAATGAGGCGGGGGTGAGGGGAGTTGCAAGTGAGGGTCCACACCCTCAAAATGTGGCCCTGGCAGCCCTTTGCCAGTTATCAGCTGGCTTTTTGTCAGGTGAAAGGGACCTCCGGAGTAGCCCCTGCCAAGTAAGAGACTCCTGGGCCAGCTTCCCCACCCCCTAACCCCCCTATCCCGCTCACCTATACCTTCCCCCATGCCCGCCCCGCTGCAGGAGGCAGGACACGCTCCATCAAGTCCTCAGGGGGACACTGAGACCCTCTCGGCCCTAGGTCGTCCCTTCCTGGGGGTCTTAGTAGGTTCCACCCTCACCAACAGACAGACCTTCCCCTCTGCTCTGCCACCCACACCTTCCTTCCTTTCCAGACCCAAGAGAAATCCTCCTTCAAGGAGATTCCCCTGCTACCCTTGCCATCTCTGTCCAAGGAGCCTGGCCTTCTGACTACATATTCCAAGGGCTGGCTGAGGACAGCTATATCTCACATCAAGAGCAAGAACTCAGTTTCCCCCACTGGACTGAGAACTTCCCAAGAGTACAGGCTATGTCTCCCTCTTAGACCAGGGGCTCCCTCAAGACTGGATCTGTGCCTGCCCCCTCAGGCCTGCTCACCGGGAAGGCATAGACGAAGATGCCTAGGAACAGCAGCAGGATGAAGAGGATGAGGAAGAGGATGATGGTGCACCGGAACCGCCGCCATAGGATAAACTTCATAGTCTTGTACGGGGAGGTGAACCAGAGGAAGGAGGTGTCAGGGCGCCTGAAAGGAAGACCCCATTGGTCAGCAGGGTACCCCTTACAAGGCTTCTTTGCCCAAGCCTTGCTGCCGAATCCCTGGCCCTCCACTGTCGCCCCCCCAAGGCCCCAGCCCCTACCCCCAAAATTTATTCCCTTCTCCTCCCAGTCTTTGCTACAGTGTTTGTGCCCCCTATGCTGCCAAGCCCTAAACATGCCACTCCAGTCCAGGACACTTTCCTGCCGTCCTCTTCTTCCTGACCCAGGACTTCATCACCGACTAGAGATTTGGGAGCCAGGTAGAGCCTCGAGGAGCCCATATTAAGAGAGCTGTGGCCCACTCAGCCCCAGATAAGACTCACCACTTGCCTAAGCTGGTGCATGGACCGGGAAGGATAACAGGAGGTAAACCCAGAAAGTCAAGAACCTCAAAACCTTTCCCCAGTCAGCCTGGAAACCCAAAGAGCTTGCAGCATTTGGTGTCTCTATAACGACTGTTTCACATCTTTTGCAGCTGCTGGGTCTGTGCCCTGGTCTCTGCTCTTTCCCAACATCCTTGGATGGGAAGGCCTCTCACCTCCCTGCCACCATGGTGCTGTGGACAGCACCGTGACAAAGCACTGCCTGCACTGAGTCTGGCTTCCACGGACATGGCTGTGGGGAGGAAGCAGCACACACATCCGGTCCCCAGTAACTGCCTTCAAGGCTTCAGTCTCCTCTGGATTCATCTATACCCCTTAGTGGTGTGTGAAGGAGGACAGGCAGGGACTGCCCTATTTCCTAGTTAGGATAATGAAGACGGTTTAAAGGCATGTTGACACCACAGTAGAACCACAGAAGGCAGCTCGGTTAGGGGAAGATCTTGGTCAGACTCCAGGGCCAACCAGACCGGAATGAGGATTACAGTTTCACCTCTTTCTTAATGGAATGACCTCACTTAGCTTTGCTGAGATTATTTCCTTGTCTGCAAAATGGGGACAGTACCAATTAGCCGGCAGGGAACATTCCACCACACAACATATACATGCCATACGAGGGGACGCTTGGCATGCAGCTCACAGCTGCCCAATGGTGATTGCTTCTGGAATTAACTGAGGAGGAGAGCCCTGGAATGAGCCGGTGTTCCCAAGAATATGCCAGTCGTCTGCTCCCTAAGACCATGTGACCTTGGACATGTCACATCTGTCTGTGAATTACGTGGGTCTTGAGGCCTCTGCATATCTATGAAGCGGAGTATCTCTCAGACTGTGGCTATACCCCCAGGCCCTCCTCTGCAGGCATCAAGGGTCAGAGGTGACACTAACCTGGGGTCCTCAAGCTTGGGGTTCATATTGGGTTCATCCCGACCCTGGCCAGCGGGCCTTTCCTCATGCTCACTCTCCGCCACGATCTCCAAGGTCATCTCCAGCTTGCCCTGCAGGGACAGAGGGAAACTGTCAGGGACACAAAGGCTCTGCCTCATGCTTGAAAGGGGGCCAGGCCAGGCCAGGGCCACTTAATTATCTTTTTTGAAAAGATATATAGTTGATCTGATTACAAAAGCAGTACCTGCTCCTCGCAGAACATTTAGAAACTACAGACAGGTGTGCAGAAAGGAGAAAGGCAGCCATGCTTCCACTAGAGACAAGTCCTGTTAATGTCCCTATGTATGTATCTGACCTGTTTTTCTCTGTAAATATATGAAATACCACACTGTGAATTTTTGTTCCATAGCTTGCTTTTTTCACTTAGGAATATTCACTTAGGAATTTCACTTAGTTATATAGTGTGTAAGGTTTGCTTTTAGTATCTGCAAGACATTCTGTGGGGTGGTTGACCATAATTTATTTAGTAAACTACTTATTTTGGTTTTTCTGGGTGTTTCCAACTCTTTGATATTTTAAATAATGCTGCAACAAACACCCTATAACCTAAATTATTAATTTTAACTGGTTAATTTTAGGGCATATTTTAGTGGCATGAGAGAGTCCAAGGACATACACATTGTTGAATCTCCCCCTACGTACTACCCAACAAATTGCTTCCTCAAGTGTAAAACCACTAGGGCTCCCAGCAGAAGTAAATGAGAGGGCCTGTCCTGCATCCTCACCAGCAAGGAGAATTTCAATTTTTGTATTCTGATTTAACAAGCAAAAAAGAATGTTTTCACATTTTAAAATAGTGCATTATTTCACTCTTAAGTGGAAAAAGCTTTTTTTAATGTTTAATGATTTGTACACCTTTTGCATATTATCTGTGCATGCTCTTTCCCTCTTCCTTTTAACGTGATAGCACACCTTAATCATTGTTATAATTCCTTACACAACCAGGACATTTTATTTCAAAGGCTACTCTAGAGGTTAGTTGGCTGCAGGCCATTTCTAAGTAAACTGTCAGGGATTCTCTTCCCCTCCAGAGGAAAGTGGATTCCCCACAGTCCCCATTCGCACCATTAAGTAGACCTCTGGGCAAGGAGACTGGTACAAGGGTCATCCCTTGAAGCTGAGCCCCCCAGAAGAGGCCCAGGTCAGAAAGGAGCCCAGGACATGGGTCCCTGTGACAACAGAAGTGCAGAGTACCCATAGAGGCGCTGGAGATAAGGGTATCTTTTGATGTAAATAGGTTTGCTAGGGGTGTGAGTTTCAAGGAGTGGAAGGCTGGCAGCTGAAGGGAAGAGAGACGGTGCCTAGGAAAGTAAGGGGTGGGGGCCTCCCTGGTGGCGCAAGGGGTTAAGATGCAGCACTATGAAGCTACTGGAAGCCACTGCCGCACAAGTTCAATCCCCAGCTAGCCAGAGAGCAACCCACATGGCGCAGCAGACCTCTCCTGTCTCGCCCGCTGCTCCTCTCAGCAGTGTATTTCAGTCAATCTGCTTGATCTGTTCCCCACTCTGTCTCTGGTGAATCCTCTGACCCCCCTCACTTCTGGCCTGTACCCCAGTTCTTGTACACATAAATAAATAAATCTTAAAAAAAATTTTAAAAAAAGTGGAGGGTGGAGAGGGAGCGTAACAGGCATGTGCCTAGTGAGTCCATGGGAGTGCCACTCCCACACTCCAGCAGCTAGAGGCAGCAGACTTACCGCCAGTGTCTTCTTCTCACCCTCTTCTGCCACACAGGGCCACCAGCCCTTCACTGTTTTCTGTTCAAAAAGGGACACAAACCGCTCTGGGTGGAAAGTGTCATCCAACTGATCCAAGGAACACTTCTCGGCCGTCTTGACCGGCTTGGGCATGTGGTTGAGATCCAGGGGCAAGGAGCCTGTGGCAGAGAGGGGGGCTTTGACTGAGGGTTTCTCAATCACTGCAAGCTAGGGCCACCCCGGGGCTGGGCAGGTGAAAGGAAAACCCACTGTCACCTCCCCATCTTCTATCCATGGGTAAACCCCATATACTCTCCATCTCTCCAGTCACTCCCTCTCATCCCATCTGTGCAACTGCTCATCCACCCACTCACACATCCTCATGCCCATTAATGTACCTTTATTGAATCACTCTTTACAGGACATCACACCTGCTCAACAACTCACCTCTCTGTATACAAATCCATTCATTCCCCCTTTGTCCACAGACATTCATTCATCGATTTTTTGAATTATTTTTATTGTGAAAAAAATATTTACAACATAAAATCTGTCATTGTAACCATTTGCAAGTATACAATTCAGTGGCATTAATTTCACTCAAAACAGCCATCACCGCTACCTAGTTCCAAAACATGTTCATCCCCCAAGCAGAAACTCTATACCCATTAAGCACTAACTCCCCATTCTCCCTTCTCTCAGCCCCCAGTAACCTCTAATGTAATTTCTGTCTCCATGAATTTACCTATTCCAGATATTTCATGTAAGTGGAATCATACAATATTTGTCATTTGGTGTCTGTTTATTTCACTTAGCAAACTGTTTTCAAGTCATTATTTAACTTCTTTTTAAGGCTTAATAATATTCCATAGTATGGATATGCCACATTTTGTTTATCCATCATCTGTGGACAGACACTTGGATTGTCTTGACTGTTGTTAATAACACTGCCTGGACAGTGTCACACAAGTGCCGTAGTCCAGTCTTCAATTCTTCAGTGTATATGCTGAAGAGGAGAATTGCTGGGTCCTATGATGATTCTATGTTTAGCCTTTTGAAGAACTGCCAGAATGTTTTCCACAGTAGCTGCATCACTTTACATTCACACCACTAATGTATGAAGGTTCCAGTTTCTCCACATCCTCTCCAACACTTGCAATTTTCCACTTTGGGTATATTTTTGTAGCCTTCCTAGTAGGTATGAAGTATTATCTCATTGTGGTTCTTCCACCAATTTTTTCATCAGCCCACCTCGTTATCCAAGCAACCATCTTTATACTGTTTCATCTATTTACCCGTTATTTCCCTGTATAACTCCATCCATTAGGTCAGACCATACAAAAATGCTAGTCTGGTATTCAATAGCCTTTGACCTATAAAAACAATTTTATGTGGTTTCACTTAATCCAATCACAACAACATGATGAAGTTGATGGGACTGGGGCAGAGTTACTAAAGGGATTAAGTGAAAGCGATAAATCTAAAAAATGTTTTCTGAGATCAAATTAAAGAAATTCTTGAATACCATGCAAAGGACATTAGATTTTTTTTAAGCATAGAATGCTCGTTACTGCAAGTAACAATTTGGAACTATTTTTCTAATTTTCTTTCTTTCCATTTATCCTTCTACCCACCTATCTGCTTTGATCTAACTACACACATCCTTCTAGAACTACCATTTGTTGAGCACATATCATTTTTCTAGCATCTGTGCACCTCTGTATCAGCATTCATCAACCTATTCCTCCACCCACACCTCTCCACCTTTCAAGTATAGATGAATGCATATTTCCCATCCCCTTTGGTTTCAATACAATGAGAAAAAAATAAGGAGACACACACACACACACACACACACACACACACAATTACCCCAATATGACGCATCTACATAAAAAACTATGAAGAAACACAGGACTATCTCTGAATGGCAAGATTCTAGATTTTAACTATCACTTTTAAAACAAAAGTGATAAATATTCCAAAAAGTACAATATATAACTTGAAAATAAATATGAAGGAGTCAAAAAAATCTCATGGAGTAAAAAAAGCAGTAGTTTCAATAGTTTCATTTTTAAGACAAATGATGAACCTATTAAACTTTAATTTGAACATATTTCCTCATTCAGTAAAAATGCAGATTTCCTTTATTTTTAAAATTAATTTTCTAAAGCCTCACCCCATGAAGGAAAGGTTAATAGACAGATGCCAAAAAGTTTAAGTTTGTAAACAAAGAAAGACTCCATAAAAAAATTAAAAAGCAACTAAAAAAGAGAGAAGTTATTTGTAATATAGCCTTACTACCTAAAAAGCTTGAAAATCGGGCCTCCCTGGTGGTGCAAGGGGTTAAGATGCAACCTATGACGCTATGCACAGCCACTGCAGCACCGGTTTGATCCCCTGCCAGGGAGCAACCCAAGTGGTACATCAGACCTCTCCTGACTTGCCCGCTGCTCCCCTCAGGAGTGTATTTCACTGCATCTGCCTGTTCTGCTCCCCACTCTGTCTCTGGTGATTCCTCTCACATCCCACACCATCCCAAAACCATGAAAAAAAATCCCATCAATAATATGAATAATAAATACATTTTAACACTCTACCTTGCAAGTCATGAAGAAATTAAAATAAAAATAGAAAAGAGGTATTGTGCTGGAATTTTTTTTTTAAAGATAGTACCAGTAGCAAAAGTTTAAGGTAAATAGTGCCCTTGTATAACTGGGAGCTTAAAAATAGTGCCCTTGTATAACCTTGGGACCTTAAAAATGTCAGATCTTTCTAGAGGGCAATTGAGTTAAATGTTTTAAAAACCACTAAAATGCACAAAAACTCTAAAAATATGTCTTAGATCAGGAAAGATGTACAAAGGGTCAAAAAAAAAAAAGAGCATTGGAAAACTGGAGGTGACCTGTGTCTCCTCCCAGAGAGGATGACTTAGGCTAAGACCCATGTGCATGATGGAACTTTATGCAGGAATTAAGGATGCTGCAGCTGTATGCATATAAACAACAGCGACAGAAGGGATATTCTTTAAACATTAAGTTTTTTTTTAAATCGGGATATGAAATAGTATGTATAATACCAATCCATTTCAATATATACAGATAAAGAAAATAGATAACATTGTTAATTTACATATGAAATAATACATGCCAAAATATTAGTGGAGGTTATCTCTGAATAGTGAGATGATAATCAAATAGAAATCTACATTTTCCAAAGTCGGTGCAGGAATTATGTATTCCAGAATAAAAAGTAAAATGATGAAAGTCCTCTTTGGTATCATGAATTTGACACCCTGGATCTGTTATGATGAAGTACTGGGGTGGTTTGGGCTCCTCTGAGCTCAGGTGGCCAGGCTGGTGTGGCAGGGGTAAGGAGAAGGAGAGCAGAGCAGGCTCCTCCCCACCCCTGCAGGAGCTGTTCTCAGACAGGGGCCCCAGGGCTCAGCTAACACCAACTCACCTTTCTGCAGTTAGGGCCACCCAAGGCGGACTCTAGTGACTCACCCAAGACCACCCTGCTCCCCAGCTGCAGGCCAGAATAGGGAACTGGACTCCTGACTTCTGGCTGCCTTTCTTACAAGTTCCTTTTTTTTTTTAATTAAGTTTCAGATAACATAAAATGCACCATTTTTACCATCTTAAAACAAGCACAACTCAGCAACTTTTAGCACATTTACAAAATTGTGCAAACACCCCCACCATCCAATTCCAGAACATTTCTATCATCCCCAAAGAAACATTAGCAGTCACCCGCTACTGCCCCCTCCCTCTTCCCCATGATGAGCCCACATTCTGTCTCTATGGATTTGCCTGTTGTGGACATTTCATGTAAATGGAATCACATAATAAGTGTGCTTTTAAAGTTTATTTTAAGTCTGTAAACAAAAAAAGAGTGTCTCTCCCTCCACACCTAAACCCTGCAAGAGAACTCTCTGTCATATCCTTCACCCCAGCAGTTCCTGCTCCCTGGGTTTCGGCACACTTCTCCCCACCAGAAGCCTGTCTGGGATTGGGGGACCTGGATCGGCATGTGCGTTAGCCACCGGTCACTCCAGCATGGAGGTGAAGCATGACTGAGACCCCTGGATTCAGTCTGCACCCGGGGCTGAGGGGCAGTCTGTCAAGCCAGCCAGGGGCAGCCAGCGACAGATGTGTGCCTGCTTCCACCTGGGCTTCCCGCTCTTCCTTACCTCTCTGAGCCCTAACCTCCAACATGGCCCACGAGCTATGTTCAATACCACCGCTGCCGAAGGGCCCACCCGCTGGTCCTTCTGGTCACAGAGGCACTACTGTGTCACAGGCCCAGGGACCCTACTGCCTGAGGGCGGGAAGTAGGACACACCTCTCACAGGCTTCCCCAGAGAGGTACACACACACACACACACACACACACACACACACACACAGTGGGGATTCTGGGGTAGCTCCCCCAGGTGCAGAATGATGCTGACCCAAAATGGTGCTCACCCAAAAAATCATCAAAGGAGAACTTGTCGTTGTCCCAGATCTGGAATACCACTCGAGCCGGGATTTTGCTCTCAGTCTTATCCAGTCTCCAGAACGCATCCTGACCCAAAGGAGGAAGCAGGAGGCAAGTGAGAGAGGGGCCATGGTCCCTCCCAGTTGGAGGCTGCCTAGAGGAGGCAGTGGAGTGGGGGGCCCAAAGGTGGTGGAAAGCCAGGTCCTGGCAGGAAGATGCTACGGGCCGAGGGGCAGAGGATATGCAGGTTCCCCTCACATAAGACGGCTCCTTCCATCCTCCCAATTCTATGAGGCAAGGTTCTCATTCCCATTTTACAGATGATGAAAATAGAGGCTTACCCAAGGCCTGACTGCTGATGATAATATCATATTATACATTTCATGCACTAGCCCTTCACCACTACGAACTCAGCCTTCCAACAACCCATGAAGGAGATACTATCCTACCAGCAAGGAAGGTGTCCAAGTGACACAGATAGGAAGTCGCAGGCTTGGTGTGAAATCCAAACCTTCACTTTCCAGAGTCCTGCTCCTGCCTCTAACTCCTGCTCAGCTGGTGTGATCTCAGGAATAGGGGGCACTGGCTGGGGCCCTGGGCCTCCCACCCCACCCTGGCTTCCTGCAGAAGGATCCCCCCAGCACACTGCTATAAGGAGCTGGCACTCAGAGACAGTGACCTCACTGCACCTTCACCCCCAAGAACTTTCCCCACAGTTAATCAAAAGTCTCCAGAGCTGGAAAGTTCATCATCCCCAGCTCTCCACACCTCAGACCAATCAGTGTGAAATAGCTTCCTCTTGGGCTGCATCCTAGAGAGGTGTCTTGGAGCAGCTGAGGAGTGGGGGCTGGGCATGCAGAGGCCTGGATCCACCCCAGGATGCAGCCCCACTCAACCCAAGGGACAGCCACCAGGGTTTTTGGGCTCATGCCTCTTCTCTGTCCTCTCACTGAAGTTTCCCTGAGTGGGTGGCAAGGACAGGAAACATTCTGACACTCCTGCAGGTAGTAGGCTCCAGGTCCTGAGTTTCAGGCCACTGCAGGCCCCCGAGTCTCAGTGGGGTAGAGAGGGCAAACTCCATGGAGAGTTGGGGAACAGTGCTGACCACACAGGGCTTGTCTGGCCTGGAGGATTCTGTACACACATCCTTGCTACACAGCCAGGGCTCCAACTGCACTGTGGCCAATCCAGGTCACGCAGGCCCCAACCAAGACCACAGTAATGCCCCGTGAGGAACAGTCACCTTACAAAGACCTCAGTCTGGACTGCTGCCTGGGCTGGAGAAGGGGCTCAGGTCCCCAGCTGCCTCTGGGCCCCCAAGCCCATCTGAGGCCTTCCCCTTTTCTGGGCCCCTGCCCTCTTGCAGGTGCCTCCCTCCTTGGCAGGGTTTTTATGGCCAGCTCCACAGACCTGCCTGCACAGGCCGCCAGCATCCTCCATGCCTCTGGCCCCAGTTTATGGGCTCAGTAATGAGCCAGAGGTTCAAACGGCCCCTGGTGGGAGCAGCTGGGCTGGGGCTCCAGCCTGGGGAATGGCCCCCCAGGTCCCCGGTGCTCATTACGCTCCCGATCTGGGCCCTTTTACTAGCTGTTTATTTGCAGGGTGGGTGCCTGACGCGCAGGCAGGCCCCAGTGGGTGTGCTGGGTTCCAGGTGGGGAGCCAGTCGGGGCAACCAGCGGTGGTTCAAAGCAGCTGGATGAAAGGAGACCTTGTACTTTACGACAGTCTCGTCTGGTTAATGGGGTCCCTTGAGGGCTTGCCTGCCAGAGGCCCTGAACCCCTCAGCAGAGGGCTGGCTCTGCAGCAGGACTAGGGGAGCCCAGAGGCTGTGCACTGCCCCCATCCTAACCCACTCCTGACTCAGTCCTTTCGTCCAGATGGTTCATTGGTGCCTACAGAGGGCACCGCTCTGCCTGCCTCCAGGGGCACGGCTCCGCCTGCCTCCCTGTTCCCACAAAGGGACCCACTGACTCTGCTGTGTCAAGCGAGTTCCTCCCTCATGCTCCTGACTGATTTCAGCACCACCTGGCTCTGTGTCTCAACCTCCCTTCTGATTTCCACCAACCAGCCTCCACCCACCCTCTCCAGGAACCTGGCAACACACAGGTGGAATTTCCGCTCTGAGGCTCCCTCAGCCTCCCCACTCCTAAGTGTCTCTCCTGGACCCCTGGACTCCTGGGTTCCCTTCCTTCCCTGTGGGCAGCGCCACCATGTTTCAGATCACTCTTCCCTTCTTCCCTGAGGGGACTGATAGCGCAGAGAATCTTTGCCAGCACTGGACCACATCAAATTCTTAATCAGTGACCCCAATAGGTCTCTCTGTGCCACCAATTAGCGTATTCTCGCCCTTGCTCAGCATAACAGCAACTACCAGCTTTTGTCGCTTGTCTCAAATCCCTGTCACAGTGCCAGAGGTTATCTCTCCTTCCACACTGTAGAAAAAACCAGAAGCCTCTGGGTAGTACAACTCCTCGCCTGTATCTTGGCTGTAGCTCCACCTTTAACAGTGAAGGGCATCCTGCCTCGCATTTGGGCAGGCCCGTTCACACCTCTCAGCCTCAGCTTCCCCCGCCAGGTCTTGCAGGGCTTGGTGAGCACCGGGGACAGCACGTGGATGCCTTGGCGCCCCACCCAATTTCCAGTCCCACTCTCCCTGTGTCCATACAGAAGAGTGATGATGGCTGTTTCAACTGGAACTCTCCCCATCAAATGCAGCATTTGTTTTGCCATGGAAACATCTAGTGACGGACAGACACACTGAGCAGAGGCAAACAAGATTCAGCCTACAAACAGTCTAGTCTTTCCTTGGCTCACAGAACTCAGGACTGTTGCTGAATTCTGCTTTCTATAGGACTATGCAGCAACCCCTGGGTAAAAGAATTCATTTAACATTGCCCCCCTGTATTTTCTTTGTTTGCTATTTACAGAATGCTCAGTGGGACATTCTGGTTTCCCTACAGTGTAGAGGATGCTGTGTGCTGGGCTGGGTAGGGGTCATGAGCAAGGATGCAATGAAGAGAATTAAGAAGGCCTGGGAGGTGGAAGTATATTATATATATTTCCCTTCTTTAAGGGAAAGGAGTCTTAGAAGTTTTGCAACTTGAAGCCTTGTACCACCTCTGGAAAAAAATATCACCTGAAGAAACTAAACCTCAGCGAGGTTTTTGGCTGGGAGAGCACTAGGCTGGGACACTGGCAGCCAGCACTTCCAACAGAGGCTCCTCCTACCTCCAGTTAGCCTGGCCACGAGGCCCTCGCTGCCTGCAGCACCCTTCCCCTTAGGGAGCTCTAGGCCGCTCCCTAAGGACAGGTGTGGTGCAACCAGGAAGGAGCCACTGCCCTCGGGTATTGCCTATGTCAGGAGTGAAGCATATATGGGCCAGAGGAGACCTAAACTCGGAAATGCTGAATCAGAGAGCACTGAGGCTCCTGAATCCACCACTCCCCGGGATGATGCAGCAGGCCTCACCAGGTGCCTTCAGCCTGGGGAAAGAGGAGGGGTTTTTGGCCTGGAAGAACAGAGTCGCTCCAGCAACTATTCAGCTTGGACAGTGACCACAGGTGCCAGACACAGAAATGTGGTAAGGAGGTAGCAGTAGAAACTTTGCTTGGCAACACCCAGTCCTACAATGCCAAATCCACAGGCCAGGTTGGTCCTCTTGGGAAGTTCTCCTATGGGGTCTGCCCCACTGCCCTTCTGATGGCCATGCTGGGTTTGCCTGCAAGTGTTCTTCTTCTTCTGACCCCATGGCCTCTCCTGCTGTTTGGTTTGTGTCAGGTAGGGAGAAAGGCAATAATTTCAGGATTTGGCCTCAGTTATAGATGATGGTTGTGGCACTGGCATCATGGGGTGTGATGGTGAGGGGGAAATGAAGGTGGAAGTGGGAGAACTGGGGGTGGAGGTGGAGATGGTGGTGGCAGTTTGAGCACTAATGGGACGATGGTGGTGATAAATTTGGCAGTGAGAGGACAATGGTGGTAGTGTTACTGGAAATGACAGAGCAATGGAGGTGGCGACATTGACAGTGATGGAGACAATAGTGGTAGTGACATTTCCAGTGATGGGGAAATGGTGGTGATCACAGTGGCAGTGATGAGATAATGGCTGTAGCTGTCATGGGGGGATGGCAGTGGTCAGTCCAACAAGGGTGGGGCAGCCATGAAGGCATAGTGATGACAGGGTGGTCACTGGTGTGTGGTCCCGCTGACATTAGAAAGCCCTGACACTAGCACCCTTGGGGACGGGAATGACACTCACCTTCTTGGCTATGGTACAGACTTGCTCAGCTGGCAGGTAGTCAAAAGGGAAAATGAACCTCCAGTTAAAGTTGCCTTCACCTCCCAGGGACCGATAATGCACGTCTGTCTTTTGTTTGTGTTCTTCAAAGCCAACCATCCAACTAGACATACACATTTTAGAAAGTTATTTCTAACTAAGGTTTCCACCATGCTATGTATCTTCAACTTAGGTAAATGAGGAATTAAGAAGATAAAATGAACTTGGTAAAGATAAACCCAAAATATTTCCCAAGAAATCTCCACAATGTGCCCAATGTGCCATGAATTTAAAAACATTCTAATCTCTCCTGAGGGACATCTTGTAAGTTTAACCCAAAGATTACATGGAAGAAGAAATCTGGCCAGGTAACAACTCCCCAAAGATGGAGACTGTTGGAAAGACCCTCTTCCCTTTTCCATTTCCCTCTTCCTACACCGGATTCCCCCCACCCCACTTTCTCAATAGGGCCCCACCCAGAGGAAAAAGGGGCAATGCCGTAGAGCTGGGGCAGGTGGGAAGGAGGAAGTCCCCTACCCTTTCACATAAATGTCACTCATCTTCTCCCCCGTGATGCTGAGGTCATCCAGGATCACATCCTTGGTGTTCCAAACAATACAACGCAGGAAAAACCTGCGGAGAAGAATGACTCAGGTCCACATGGATTTCCCACCAAAGGGTGGTGCTCCACCCTGAGATGCCAGGAAGCCCGATCACCCAAGAAGTCTCCAATGCTTGCCTGGCCAGACACTTGGCCAGCCGACATGAGAGCAGAACCTTGTGGCCCAAGTCGCCCAAAGCCTGGCCCAAGAATGACCTTCTGGCCCCACCCACAACTCAGTTCCAAGCCAGTGGCTGGGCCTAGTCACCTTCTGGCTCTTCGTGGAGTGATGTTGAAGGGAGGTCCAGGCCGCCCCAAGGCCTTTGGAAACAGGTCAATCCACATCTGCAGCTTCCCCTGGGGAAACAAAACCCTGTTCTCTCACCAGCCTTCTTACTCAGCCAGCATTCACCAGCCACCTGCTCTGTGCCAGACACTTAAGGCATGGGACAGACAAAACCCAGACCCTCCTCGGAGGGGCCCACTGCCCTGTAAGGGAGGTGCCCGACAGGACCCCCCACTGGCCCACAGGCTGCTGACTTGGGTCCATGCCCAGGGATCAAGGATTAGGACAGGTTTCTCAGATACATGATGCTTGAGCCAAATCTGTGTTCGCCAGATGGAAAAGGGGAGTAAGGCATTTCGGGTTGAGGGAACGGCACATGTGAAGCTACAGAGGGTCAGAGAGCATACTTTAGTCATGGGGGGCTCAGAGGCTTTCTGCAATAGGAAATCACTCTACCTGCACCCCTCGGCTCCCTCCCTCTCTGTAAGCCAGCTGTTATTTCTGTTCCCACCTTACAGAAGAAGGGGCATGGACTCAAGTCACTGCCGTAGGCTCTCAGAGCTAAAGAAGGCAAGAGCTAACTAAAATCCCAACACCTGCTGTGCTGTGTGGGAAGCTGGTGGCCACAGCACCAAGGGGAAGAGGGGCTCAATTCCCAACAACAGAGGCAACGTCCCACAAAAGCATCCTTACAGCTACCCCGGCCTCTTTCTACCTCTAACCTTCTCTTTCTTCCTCCTCCTTCAAAACCCAGCCCTGAGTTCAGCCTCTCCAGAAAGGCCCCTTGGGTCTGCTACTCTTCATGTGGGAGGATGTCCTCACCCCTCCTGATGACTGCTCTCTGTGGCTGCTGTTACTCTGTCATAGAGTGCTGGCCACCCTGCTCTGAACACCCCACTGCAGCCCAGCACAGGGCTGGCCATCTGGAACACCACTGGCCACATGATAGGAGGGCATCCTGAGGCCAGGCTGAAATAGTGAGGCTTCAGAATGACTCACAGAAAGTCAGAGATCTGACCTAGGTAGGGATCAGAAGGTGCCAGAGCTCCTTTCCCAGACCCTAAGGCATGCAGGGAACCTGGGAGTGGAGGTCAGCCCTAAAAGTTCCCCTGAAAGCGGTGACCCCTCAGATAGTGGAGAAACACTGTCAAAGAGGGATTGACCAAATGCCAGCTCCCAGAGAGTACCTTGGGGCTGTCCATGCTGTCCTTGGGGCTAGCTGGGGGTCAGCACTCCTACCTGCTCAATGTCTGGCTGCAGGGGGCTGTAGAGAGGCCGGGACTCCACATGCTCGGGGACCAGGCCCTGCTGCTGGAGGACATGCAAGGCCAGACGCTCCTCCACAGGGCCCAGGTGCGGGTTCAAGATCCTGCCTGCCTCTGTCCCAAAGAGAAGGCAAAAATTGCCAGGGCTGAGTGAGCAAGAGCTGGTAGGGCTGGCTGGGTCTCAGGAAGCCCCTAGACCAGCACCCTCACCCCTAGCTGAGGCACACTTCTGGTCCTCATGTCTTGCTTTCTGTAGGGAAAATCTTGCTGCCCACCAACTCCCAGTGCCACACCTCACACCCTTCCCCCCTCCTCCACCACCCCTCCGCTCCATCCACACACAGTTACCCATCAGACTTGGCCTGCCCACTTTAACAATGCCACAAGGGAAACAGCCTGGAAATGCAGGAGGACCACTGTTTGAGTCTGCTCCTAACTGGCTGGGTGACTGGGCAGGTTGTTAACCACTCTTGGCCCCTAAGGCTTAGGCCTCATCTGCAAAAATAGGCAGATGTTGGGCCTCACCATCTCTAGTTCTCTGGCTTTCGTTCCCTACAAATTTATGACCATGAACCCTGGTCCCTGTGCTAAAGCTGCTCACAGAGTAACAGAGGAAATGAGACCACCCCTAAAACAGATGCACATTCTATAGGAAAGAGAATGGGGTGGGTTTAGGGCCTGATGGAGAGGCCTGGCTCAGCCATGACCTGCGAGAATCAGAAAAACAGGAGGAGGAGGGGATTTGGGATGGGGGGAGGCGTCAAACCTGTCATTCCCCTTTTATAACCTCAGCACCAACTGACATTGAACATCTCTGGAACCAGGGAATCAAGGGGCCAGCTGGGGCTGTTAACACCCCCGGGGATTCTGAGCTGCTCTGAGTTGGAAGTGGGGGAGTCTGAGCCACTCTGGGTGGGCAATGCAGGCATCCCAGACACGGGGTAGGATTCTCATGAAAAGAGCAGGCATTCCAGGGGCAAGAGTGAGTTTACTGTCTGCCTGCCCTTTACAGGCTGTAGGTGCAGGAGCTGTGGTACTGGTTGGGCACTGGTGATCTGGAAGCTGCCATCATGGTCAAGCTGACAGGTTAACGTAATTCAAGTAGAAAACTGTTTCTCAGAGGCGAACTGCACCTCAAAACTCTAAGCGAAATCTAATACCTAATGCCAGAAGCCAACTTGACCCTCACTCTGGCTTCAGACGCACCCTTCATCTTGCTTTCAGAAGGGACCAACCTGACCTTAGAAAGAGTTCTGACCCTGGCCTCTATCTGACCCTTGACCCTGACCCCACACTGACCCCTGACCCTTGCCCCACCTTGACTCTAATTTTCACTATTATCACAGGTAAGTACTGGTCCCCAAAGTACCAAGTGCCAGTTTAGCCCATCTTGGCTATGCTGGAGAGACTACACTGAAGATATGGAATATGACCAGTTGGACCCTTTTGACAGGAGAGAAGGAGGGAGAGGGAGAGCCCCCAGCCCCATGGTTTTGGGCTGACATGGCAGCTCACCTATTTCTTCAATGGTGTATTCTTTGTCCTGAAACACTACGTGGTCTGCCTGGTACGAGGGAGCCTTGATCCTGTGCTGCTGACAGAAGAGGTGGAGGAGTTGGGAGGGGCGGAGCTGGTCTCTCCACTGGTTTGGTCCAGAGCTGAGGCCCAACACAAGACAAATTGGAGCCAGTTCAGGATATTTCCCAGGCCAGAGGTGCACCGTGACCTGCACACCCACATATACACACTGCCTATCTTCGCTTTCACCGAGGGTGTGATTACTCATCATGACTGGGGAGCTACATTTTAGAGACGGTAGGGAAACTGAGACATGTATATATTGTTTAAATACATATAGAATTGGGACTTAAAAGTTTCCAGTTTCTAGATTTAGAGAATTAAACCAAGACAAGACCCAAATTGGCAGGAGGAGATAGGGATAGTCTACTCAGGTGTTCACTGAGGGGCAACATAAATCCCCTAAAGGTCCCTCTGGGCCTATGACCCATTGTCTGTCTCCCTTCTTCTCTCCCTCCTTCTCTCAGTAGAGTCTTAAGGACAATCAGATTACAAGAACCAGGTTCTTAGAGTCAGACAAAGAGGTTGAAATCCTAATCCCACAATTTATAAGCTGTAAGATCACTGGGCCTCAGTTTCCCCATCTGTGGAGGGGGACAAGACCCCAAGAGGACTGAGACAAGGCCTATCCAGGGCTGACACACAGGAAGCACCCATTTTTTAGAGGGCCTATTGTCAGAGAAGCAGCTGGCCCTGTGCACCTACACACAGTAGGTCTGAGGGAGTCCACAGCGAGCCCCAAACTTGGATAGCAGCCTGTTCTCCAGGTCGATGACTGTCTCCCCGATCTTTTCATCCTTGGAGAGGAGGTCATAGTCATACAGTGTGATCTTCAGGTCTTTCTCCAGAGGCAGAGTGCAGGTCAGCTCGAACATCCTGCGGGGCAGGGGAGGGGTGTCAGGCCAGAGCTGGCTCCCCACTGTCAGCAGGCAGGGCAGGAACTTAAAGCAGAAGGGGGTGGTGGGCAGGAACAGGGGCTTCTAAGTCATCCTTTGCTACCTCCTCCCCTCCCTGGAGTAGCCCTGCAGTTCATCCTCCTCATTCCCCTGTAGCTCTTAAAGCATGCCACCCACAGCATCTGCTGGGATGGTACTGGTATGTGTGTGTTTGTGTGTGTGTATGTGTGTGTGTGTATGTTGTCCCAAGCAATCTGGACTGTGCATATAGCAGGCGCCTGCCTGATGGATCACAGAATGAACAAATGACTTGGAACAGTAAATTACAAGTGAAGTTTTCACCAGGATAGCAGGAGACAAGAAATGTGAAACTCCAGAGCAAGGGACCAGAGCTCTGGAATTTACCAAGGAGAGGGTCTGGGACCCACTTTTGGGACTCAGGGTTTCACACCTAGTTCAGAGTCAGATGAAGCAAGGATTTCTGAAGACACTTCTTAGGAGGGAGCTCCTACTGTACTCTGAGACCCACCCCCTTCATGGGCATCACATTGGTGGTATTGTCCCCGCTCCCCTGCCATGACTTTCCTGCAGCTGGGGACAAGCCTGACACCTGGCATGAGCTCAAGGACATGACAGCAGCTGCAGCAGGAGCGGGGAGAGAGGCTACATTCAGAAGGTGCTGCACTCAAATCTGCTGGACCAGAAGACAAATGCTTCCTGCAAAGAGGGCTACCCAAAGGCCCCCCAAAGGCCCTGAATCCTGCTACCTGGAAACTGGGGCTCCAGCAGCAAGAGACTATGAGGAGGTCCATCTGAGCAGCAAGGGTGGGGACACTAGCGAAAGGCACACAGCATCTGCCACTCCTGTCAGGAGATGCAGGGGAGGCTCTGAGGGCCTCTCCAGAAAGATTCCACAAGAAAATAAACTGGCTTTAAGCATGTGCCACCCAGAGGGTGCCCGGTCAGCAGGGGCAGCAAGCACATGAGGTGGGGCCTCACCTCTAACACAGGCTCCCTCAGTCCTGGCCTGTGTGAGTCAGAACCTTGGTGACAACCCGGAGGGTGGGGGGGATGTGGACACAAAACAGGAACAAGAAGAAGCAAGCGCCCTCCTTCCTCCACACACACCATGTGCTGAACACAACTCTATACTCTAAGTGGATCCAGCCAGGAGACGGGGTGTTGACCCCCAGGGCCGTCTGATGGGCATCTGCTTACTGACTTCAGACCGAGGCCTTAAGACAGAGTGGACTGGCTAAAGGTGAGCAGAAAAATTCCCTGCCTGCCTGTCATAGTTTCCACTCAGGGAATGAGGGCAGAAACCCCACAGAATAAATGTTTACGGGGAACTGGCAGACAAAAACTAAGTTGTGCTTTGATTATATCCCCAGAGTTTGCTTGTTCCATACGTGGGTTGTAGAAAGAGTTTCTGCTCTGAAGTAAGGGAAGCTTGAAACCCCAAGCTGAGCAGCCTGGCTGTGATTTGGGGGAGACAGGGTGAAATGGAGTGGGAAGGGTGTTTCTGCACTCTCCACCTTGCCCTGGGCTTTGAGCCCTCCTCGCCATTCACTGCCTGTTCCATTAGCGGTGGCCCCAGGCCAATCACTGGAGCTCGCCAAATAGGGTTCTTCTCCCCTCCTCTTCCCTGCAGCCCTCTCCTCCAACTCCAGTGTGGCTGTGGCTCACCACTGACCGGCACTGCTCCCCTCAAAAACACCATCTCCCCAGGTGACTGGCTCCTCGATGCAGAGCTGTGACTTCAACTAGCCTGATAGAAACCTGCTTATGAATTCATCGTGACACTTGACAATATCAGAACACAGCAGGCCTTCTACAAATGCTTGAGAAATAGCTACCAACCTCCCCCTCTGAGTCGTCTTTCTCTGGTGGAAATAAGCTCACACGCAAACATTAAGTCAGGAGCCCTGGAGCTATTTCCAGCAAGGGCAGGGGAATCTTCCTTTTCTTATCCTTAGATTTCAAGTAAAGCGTTTTACTCTCTTGGATCACATTCTCCTCTATCTATCCATCACAGACAAATGCGGGACAATGAAAGAGAAAGATTACTAAATGAGGCATCTTACTCTAGATCCTGAGATGAGGGTTCTCATGCCAGATCCTGAGATGGTAAATGGACATCAAAGGCAAAACACAACTTGCTAACAAAGTCCCAAGTTTTGTTAAAAGGAAGACACCAATATCAATTTCTTAGTTTTGACAAATACACCACAATGATAGAATGTGTTAACAGTGAGGGAAATTGAGTGCAAGGTAAATGGAAACCGTATAGCAGGTTCCCAAATAATGTCATTTCGTTATAATGTTGATGAGAAAATATCAATCCCAGCCAAAGATGAAGGAACAACTTGATTCAAGACCTGCTTTTGTTATATGTTGTTTCATTCAACATATTTGTCACAATTTCCAAGAACTTACCAACAACTGTAAGTAAGAACTTGCTGTGCTATTTTTGTAATTTTTCTAAAAATCTAAAAATTATTCCAAAGAAAAAGTTCATCTAAAAAAAAAAGAGAAAAATTAGCAGACTTATACTATAGATTGCTGCTCTTACAGGTCTTTGATTGTGTTCCACTAGGAGCTTCTGCCAGGACTCAAACCTTTAGTGCCTAAGGAGGAGCTAGCTGAGATTAAACCCCTATAGGCATGCAAGATTTAGGGACTAAGCTCAGCTCCAGGAGCTGGGGACCTCCCAGTGGCAGCCATATCTTCCCCACTGGGGAGACACAGTCCTGCTCCCAACTTACTTTCCAAACACAGGTTCCAGTGTACAGGGGATGTAGTTATCCTGATCACTCAGCGATTTCTTCCCTATGGAGATCTTGATGTAAGGATCACACTGGAGGAGGAGACAAGCACTTAAGTGAAATCATTTTCCTGATACAGCTTTGAGGCCTCTTGAGTCCTCAGCCATCAGCAGGAGTTGCCATCCTGCCACCTGACCAGTCAGGGCCTGTCCTGCCCCCACACATGACACCACTAGGCCCTTCGTGGGCTTGCACCTACAGTCCAGCCATAGAAAAGGGGTGTGTGAGCTCTCTATTCTCCCAATCCACTGGCACATTGGGGTTATGGGCGTTGGGATCACACCTGTGTTTTCAGAAACACAACAGTTGTCTTATGTATGTGACTCGCTGTGGCAGGGGTGGGGTGCTCTGTGACCTGCACATCAGCAGATGAAAGGGAGAAAGATGGCCAGACTCTGTCAGCCCAAACTAGCCCTGACTGGTCTTTCCTGGGTACTTCCTGCAAGCATCAACATCCCCTCAAGTAGCCTCCAGAAGCCTCCAGCTGGACTGCTTAGGGTTCATCTTGGCATCAAGTCAGCATGAAGTGTATGAACTGACCACCATCGATGGTACCCAGACTGAGAGCCTGCCCTGTGGTCTCGCAGAGGGACAAAGGTAAATATGACTTCTCATCTTGAAAAGCAGGAGTCCAGGGTAGAACATCAGTCTCCACCCACAACCTCCAGGATACAGCTGCGCCTGTCTAAGGGGACAAGAGAGGACCCCAGCCCCGACCTCAGAACCCCAACTGCTCCCACCCTGCCTCTTCTTTCCTCCCTCTCTCATCTCACAACTTTACTCTGGTTCCTCCCCACCATCTCCCCATAACTCCAGATTCCTGTCCTCTTTCAAATTCTCCTCTGACTCAGGACCAGGACCAGAATGAAGTGATAAGGTAATTGCTTCAGGCATAAAATTTCAGGGAATGCCCAAAAGACTCAACACTCAAGATAAACAATATTTTCATGCAATATTTAAAAAAATGAAAGTCAATGCTAACACTTCATGATGAACGAAACACCAACTTTTAAATAAAGACAGGATGAATATTACTGATCTTTCCTTCAGCCTCAGCCTCTACCATGGCACTGCGTGGTCACCAATCCTGCTCCTCTTTCCCCCATCCTCCTCCACCTCCCCCACCATCAAAAAGCCCACAAAACACAGTGTCATCCTGCACCTTCCGATGGCCTGCTCTCATTCCAAACACACACTAAGCAGGCTCCTTGCAAAGCTTTACCAAAGCTTTTGACCCTTCCTGACATACTATTTTCTTTTCCTCTTAATATAGCAAACCCCCAACAATCCTTAAGAATCTATTCCTTTCATGAGGCCTTCCCATGATCCCCAAGTCTTGTACTGACTTTGGCCTTTTCTGACCTTCTAGAGCACTCAGTTCTTGTTAGAACTCCATCCAGTCACATCTCAGTTTGTTTGTCTTGTTTTCCTAAGTTTACTGTGAACTCCCTGGGCAGTTCATAGGTTCTGCAGCTCGTTTGTACCCCAGCCTCCAGTTCTGGGGGGAGGTAGGACTCTAGGAATGTTACCTTCCCATTGGGGTCCTTGGGCTGCAGGCCAAAAGCTCGGATGATATAGATGCGGACCAGGCACTCCTGAGGCCCCTGGGCAGCCAGCTGGTGGAACTGTCTTGGGGGCATGGGGACAGCTGGGTCTTCTGGGAGGGGGTAAATTTTGAAGTGGCCCTGAAAAGAATGAAGGGTCATTGTTCCTTTTTGTCATCACTGTCACCATTACAATCACCATTATGACCATTATTCTCATTTCTGCCAGGGTGATCACCACCATCATCAAGTCCAGTGCCATACCATCCTCACCATCAGATTCTGCAGCAGCAGCAACTTCACCACCTCCACACCCCAAGGTCACCAACATCGGCACACTGGTCTATACTACCCCTGTCCTCTTCACTGCTGCCACTCTGCAGCCTTCCCTTCCATTCCCATTTAAGGATTTACCTTAAATTCTCCAATGACAGATGGATCCTCCATTTCCTCCTGAGTCTTGCCCCGGTAGAGCTTGAAGGTGTTACAAAAGTCAGACAGGCCCTCAAAGGCCTCCACATTCTCCAATTGTGTGTCATAGACCTGCACATGTGGGGATGAGAGAAGAGGACAGAGAGAGAGAAGGGAGCAGGACAGCAAAGGAGGGGAAGCAGGAAAGAAGGGAAATGTGACGGTGTTAGAGTAAAGGAAAGGACAGAAAGAGAAGAAAATGAGGGAAAAGGGCCAAGAGTGAATTAGAGGGACAAAGGCAAAAGAGGGCAGGTAGGAGCGGTGGAGGAAAGAGAGGGATCAAGAAGGAAGAGAGGTAGGGAAGGAAAGAACAGAAGCAGAGATTAAACGGATGCAAAGAGTGGGAATTAAAGAGAGACGGGAGAAGGGAGCAGGATGCAAAAACATGGTTGATTAGGAAACAGGGGTCTCTGGTGAGTCACAGGCTCTAGGTACCTGAGAGTCATCATCTACACCGGTGTGGCATTGTTGAAAAGAAGAGCGGTGGCATCAAAGATCGAGCGGAGCATCTCTCTTGAACTACACTTTAAGTCTGTGAACTCGATGTACTAATTTCTCTTCGCAAACAACCAATGAGTTTCAGTTGTTAGAGCAGTGTTTTGGGATTCCTTGGGTTTAAATGAAGTAGTAGTTTCTATGCACATGATAAAATATACCTAACAGTATTATTGAAGAACTTAACGTATGTGTAAAATTGGTTATACCTGAAATGGATGGACAAGAAATTTCAGGTAAGTTCCTGTGTCATCTTGCTAAATATTATTCTCATGAGGGCTTTATGTTTTCCACAAAGACCAAATTCTCTCTCTTCCAACATTTAATAATGCAACTGATACTGGTTTGTTAGACGATATAAGTAAACATAAAGAAAAGATTTTTACTTCCTTAAATTCTGATTACCAAAATAAAAACAACTAATTGTATGGTTAGCATTTGGTATGTCATTTTGAATATATACATTTTCTTGTGCACTCTCTCTCTCTCTCTCTCTCTCTCTCTCTCTCTCTCTCTCTCACACACACACACATACACACAACCAAAGTGAAATCAAAACTTATGTAACACCCTTCTGAATGGCAATGAAATATTTAATTACATAAACAGATCATAAGTTTTGGTGACTACTTAGCTCTGTTCTTTTTAACCTTATTTTTAAAAACCCACAACAGATATTCTTGTATATATGCTTTATACATTTGTTTAAACTTATCTCACTGATAAGTCCCTAGAAATTAAATTCCTGGTCCAAGGTTGGCACATTTAACCAGCTGACGTGCACAACCAGGTTGCCGTGCATGTCAGGAAAAACTATCTGAGCTTATGCTTCCTGGCGCAGTGCACAAGTGTCTCTGTCTTCTAGTCCTTCACCATCACTACACACTTGCACATATGTTTAACTTTGTAAATGTGTCAGTGAAAAGGTATACTGAATTTTTAGTTTGCATTTCTTTGCCTTCTAGAGAAATTTGTATGGGTTTAACAGCCATTTGTATTTTCTCTTTGCCAATTGCTCGTCCTTGTTTGCACTTTTCCATCTGTCAATGTCTGATTTCTGCTCTGCAGTGCTCTGAAAGACCTCCTGGCATGGAGTCCAAGTTATGGATCCTTTGTCTATCAAATATGTTACAAGTATTTTGTCCCAACTCATCATTTTTCTCTCAGTTATGCTCATGATAGGAACAAAATATTGTAGATAGTCTCATCTAAACATCTTTTCCTTTACAGCTGCTGTCTTATAAGTCTGCTTAGAAAGACTTCACAGCAAGATTATTAAACTCAGTGTTCCTTTTCTTCTTGATTTAAATGCATTATTGCATTAGTATTTTATCTAATCTTTATGTACTCCATTATTTACCTGCTGTGAGGTAAGAATTCAGCTTATTTTTCCTTCCCGAATAGCTAATCATTTATCTCAGCATCCTATTTGTTTAAGCTATTTTTCCTCTTTCCATTGGTTTGTGATAACTATTAAATGCTATACTCCTTACACTTGTTCATGATCTTTCCATTCTGTTCTACTGATAGGTCTATTCTTCACTAAATTGTTTAATTGCTGTTTTTTCATAACGCATTTTGCTACTTGCTACTGAAAATTTTCCTTTTTAAAATTTTCTTGGGAATTCTTTCACACTATTTTTTGATATGAAATTATGAAACATTCAGCCCAGTTCTAAGCAAATGCACATTTGGGATTTTTGCTAGACTCACATTAAACTTCAAATGAATTTTGCAGCAGGGAATTGATATCTTCATAGTATTAGCTTTATTTATCAAGGTGTATAATCCAATTCTCAATTAACTCAAGGCTTCTGGTACTATGCTTTATAGTGATCTCCACATAAAGCCTCCACATGTATTGTTAGTGCTATTCAAGGTAGCTTTTTGCTAATATTGTAAGTGTGACTTTTCTTCCACTAGAGTCTCTAAACAATTGCCACTGTCTTACTGGGTTCCTCTGATGGTTCAATTAATTTTTCATTTGCTTCTTTTGCTTTTTCAGGTGGTCAAGCAAGTCACTTAAAACTTTATCTCCTTTTTTATAAAATGAATGTCCTATTTCAGTTGAAACTTTATTTACTTTGCTTCTACTTTTCTCATAAAAATATGTATATGAAATTGCCTATTTATGCCTGCCTTACCCTCATCAGGCCAACACTTGGCTTGGTGTATGATATATGATGCTTTCATTTTTATATTCTTGGCAAACCCTCATTAGTTTCACTTCTATTATTTGATGCATAATTAGTCTTTATTCTTTCATTTTAATTAAAATAAGTTTTTAAGGTTATAAAGTTCCTTTTAATGTTACCTTAGCAATCACCAGTATATTATATCAACACTATGTAGCACTTTTTCATTGTTTCCCAGATATTCTGTGATTTTGGTTTATATTTTCCCTTTCACCAAGAATTGTTAAAAGAGAGGGCTTTTGAAACATTTTCCAGATAGAGGCAATTATTGATTTCTAATTTTATGGCATTATAATCAGAAAACATTGTCAGTGGTGTTGAAACTTTTTGAAATGTGTTAAGGTTTTCTTTGTGACCTGTAACAATCAATATTTGTACTTATGTCATAGTACATAAGTCATAGTACATAAGTCTCTGTCTTCAGACTACAGAGTCCAATCAGCTTAATAATTACGCTGCTCTGCTATATCCGCTCATATTTTTTTTGTCCCCTTGACCTGGTGTGATATGGGAGATATAAATTAAAATCTCCCCCTACCAACCAGTGTGTTTTTCCCTCTTCTATCTCCTGCAATTACTGAACATCTATAAATATTCTTATAACTGTCGTACCTTGGAATTATACTATTTAGCACTAAGAGTGTCATTCTTTGTCTCATTTAATGTGAGGGACCTATATTCCCTCTGGTCTAATATTAAGATTGTGATTGCTTTCTTTTCATTTGCATTTGCCTGGCACACTTTTTCCCAGTCTTTTATTTTCAACCTTTATGAGTCTCTTTCTTTTAGTTAGAATTTACTTTGAGATCTAATTTAAAGCTTACAATTAATATGTGATTGATAGGACATGCATTAATATGACAGTTATGTTATGTCTGATTTTACATTATGTTTATATATGTATTTATATATTTTCTAGTTTCATAGATTTTTTAAAATATCTAATTACTTTGTCTGTTTTCTGTGATGTGTGTGTGTATTCTTCTGATAGCTAGAATGAGTTTATGTTATATTATCATTATTATTGTTATAAATTTAGTATATTAATAATCCTTTCAGTCCTCTATGTCTTCACAGACAGTGTTTAGGAGTTCCCTACTATAGCGATAATTAAACAATCAAATTTCATCTCTTTCTCCTCCCTCTCCTTCACTGGATTTATACAATATCATCCTCCTTAATATTTACCTTGGCACTGTTGCTAATCATTTGCCTATACACTCATTAACTGATTTGCCAACTTTAAATGTTTCTTAATTCTATTTTTCTTATCATTACTCTTATCTGTCCTCTTTCCTCCTTCACCTATATTTAGACATTTTCATCATAACTACATTTTCAGTATACATGATATTTACATTCCATCCTGTCACCTTAACCCTTTCATTTGTTTTCATTTTAGGTTTAAGGAAAAATATAATCACAAATAGTCCTTTTGTTGTGTTTTTCCCAGTTCTCTCTTAGTTGTGATAGCTCCTAGTTAAGCTCCCGTCCATCCTGGAGTTGTTCCCCAAGATGAGCTCATGGCAACCCCACTACCTAGTTCCTGATATGCACACCTGGGTGTAGTCTTTGTGTTTGAAAGGCTGCTTAGTTGAGTATAAAATCCTTGGGTCACCCCTTTTTCCTTAATGATCTTACACGTGGCGCTTTACTGACTTAGGATAGTAAATGTAGCTTTGGAGGAGTTGAAGTCACCCTGATGTATTTCCTATTTTAAAGGATGATGTGGTTTTTGTTGTTGTTGTTGCTGGGAAGAAATTCTTTCTTTGTCTCTAAAGTCCAATAATATCCATTGAGAGATGCCTCAGGGTTGCCAATATAGCTGTTTTTCCTGATATACAATGGACTTGATAATATGTAGATTCAAATATTCTTTCATTTCAGTGAAGTTTATCAAACTATTGTTGTGATTGTCTTTCTAAGAAACTCCAATTATCTCATTGTTTTGGTTGTCTTTCTAAGAAACTCCAATTATGCAAATGTTGGATCTCCTTTCCCTGACTTCTGTGCCTGTCATTTTTCTCTTTATTCTTTTACAACCCTTTATTTACATTTTACTTTGTGTTTTGTTATTTCTGTCCTCTGTGCCCCTACTGTATTTTCGAATGTGCCCCTTCTGTCCTGTGCTTTTTCTTATTTCTTGTTTTCTTTGCCTTCTTTCCTGTATCTTACCAACTCATATTTCATCTCTTTTCATCATCCTTTAAGTTATTTCATTTCTGCTTTACATTCTGAATGTCTCCTTTCGAAAAAGATCATAACAAATTGCTTTATCTCAGTTGCTCCTTGGCAAAATGTTTCTCGTAGTTATATTCTCTTGATTTGTATTTTTTATAGTATTTTTTTAATTAATGCTGTGCTTTTTCTTTTATTATTACTTATCACTATATGTGTTGGATTTCTCTAAACCGGTTCTTTCCTTTGTTCGCATCACAGAGGAGGACTGCTTCCTGCAAATATGGCCCATCTGTATGATTTTTGTGTAACTCTAACTTCTCTGCTTCTCTGAACCAACCAGCACAAAGAGGTTCTCCAAAGTTCCCATATCTGCTGTTGTAAACAAGTGATATTACTTTTCTATTTTATGATGAAATCTTAGTTTCAGGCACTATATTTTTAACTATCTATTATGAAAATTTTCAGGCATACCCAAAACTAAAAAGAATATATAATAAACTCCCATGTACCTACAACCTGTCTCAAATAATTATCAACATTCTTACATCTGGAACTATAGGGCTTTCTGCTAGTACTATGACCTTTCGTCATTTTCATGCATCTTCTCTTCATTTACTGCCGAGTGGCTTCTACCCAATCTCAGTTGCCTTTGGACAGTCCTTACATGTATTTTGGAGTCTGCGGGTTTTATTTGTTTCCAACTTTTACTGAAAATGGAGTTTGTGGGTTTGAATGATTTCCAGGAGAAAAGGGGAAAAATGCTGACTTACGCAGCCATGTTCATACTGGAAGTCCCAATAAAATACTTTTTAAATTTCCAAGTGGTTGGTCTTTCTGTTTAAACTTTTGTTATTAATTCTTCATTTTATTACATTTTCATCTGTCTTGTATGATTTCTGCTTTTGGTAACTTATTACTAAACTAATATGTGATCAAATTTTATAAGTATTCTCTGAGCAGTAGGGAAAAATGCATTCTTTATTTTTTCTTATTTTTATTCTCTATTTTAAAAGCACAATGTTTGATGTAACTTAAAAAACATTTCCCGTGTCATTCAGATCTTTTATTTCCTTATGTACCTATTGCCTTCTTCATCTGTCTAAAAGAAAAGTACATTGAAATTCCTACCATAGCTTCAATTTCTGTTATTTTATGTTTTTATTTGTGTGAGATATTAGTTTAAATATTCTTATCCATTTTTTAAGTTGTTCTAAGCTTTATTGTTCTATGTATAAATATTTAGGAGTTTTTTTCATTGAGGTATAGGTATAATTTATTATATAACACAGTCCATTTTGTTTCTTTTGCTATTTATTTTAAATTCTCTTTCTCTTTTGTTTGCACTTACTTATTTCTTTACCAAATTATGTATTGTTTAGCCATTCTAAGTTGTATTGTTTTAGATGTGTCTTTTAGAGAAGGAATAAATTTTGACTTTTGATATAATCTGAGTCCTTAGAACCTATAGAAGAATTTAGTGTATTTTTTTATTTATTATTTTTCTGTTGTATTTTTCTATGATTTCTGTATTTATATATTTTCTTGCTATATCTTTTGTTTTCTATCTTTTGCTATTGAAAGTATGAGTTGGTTTTTCTTCTTCCCATGCTAGTGATTTCTAAAATGTTTTCTTCCCTACCAATTATGTACTCCATTCTCTCCATAATGCTACAGGCTACTTTTAAAATTCATATTGGTGGTAGTAGTTTCTTTATTTTCTTATCCTTAAAGAACCAATATTCCTTCCAGTTTTGGTTTTTCTTCAAGTAACAGGTTGAATGCATTTTGTTTTGGACATTTCACTTGGATACTGTCAGAAATCTCCTCAGAGAGGTCAAGTTGAAGGGCTGTGTGCCAGTTCAGCATCCGGCATCTGAGGGAGTAGCAAAGGGGCCAGGGCCATGGGCCACCCTGGCAGAAGTCCTCATTCTTACTTAGTTTTTCTCATTTTTTGGCAAGGCCACAGTACCATATGTCAAACCTAATGTGTCGGGCCTTCTTCCTTGTACACAAATAGTTCTGTCTCTTTGCCCAAACTCACACACCCAACTACCAACTCAAAGAAGAACTTGCTGCCTTTGGAGCCACTGCTGCTGCCTGGGTCTCATCTGTAGCCATAATTTGCCCAGAAGTCTCCAGCTCATCAGAGACTACTCTTGCCACCTTGTCAAATCACCCTCCAGTGTGTCCACCAGAAGCGTTCAGCCAGCAGAAAGCCAGGGTCATCAACTTCTCCATCCAACTTCAAATACTATTTGTCTGCTGCCCTATAGGGAATTCTTTGGACCTCTCCCATGTGTCTGAGCCTTGCCCAACTCTTGTTCTCTAAATAGGGCAGCCAGTTTAGCTAGTGAAAATATAGGACAACCAGTTAAATTTGAACCAGTTAAATTTGAACTTCCTATAAACAACAAATAATTGTTACATTGGTATGTTTCATTCAATATTTGAAGCACACTTATACTAAAATATTACTCATTTTGTATTCAAAATTCAAGTGTAATCAAGCATCCTTGATTTTATCTGGCAACACTATTCAGGACACTATACAATTCCTTTGGGGAAAGACTTTGAGTCATCTCTAGTTATCTTTCTGAAAGTAGTCTACTTTTAAAAATGTAATAGTATTTGTGGAATTTCTTCAAAACACCAGAAATTGGCTGGCTCATCTGTTTTTTGTTGTTATTGTTTGTTTGGCTTTTTGCTTTTTGGTTTTTGATTTTTCACAGGAACAGAATTTACCATATTTTTATACGTGTTAGTTTCTACCCAGCTATAGGGGAGGGGGGAATTAGAGATACATTCTTGAGCTGGTTTTTCTTCTTATTCTACTATAAACTTTTTATTATAGAAAAATCCAAATAACTTTAAGAGACTGATAGTATAACAAATCCTTAAGGACACATCTCCAAGTTTTACCAATTCAATATTTTGCAATTTCACTAATTTTTAATATTTTTAAAAATCTATCAGAGAGTCATCCATACTATGTATATTTTCCCTTATTTTCTTTTTCTTTTGGGGGAGCTGGACAGCATTTGAAAAGAAATCCTAGATATCATTTAGCCCATACATATTCTACTATTTCTCAGAATTCTTCCAAAAATGCTTTTTGGGTTATGCCAGGCCACATTGACTTTTGCTCTAAATTGCTGGATGACCTTTCTCACCTCAATGTGTTCATCTAGCTTCATCAGCCCATAGGCACCAAACAAGAAAATAAACACCTTGATATGTTCTCCTTCTATTGTGTCTTCCACTGCCCATTCATGTGCCGGGGATGATTAGATGTAAGAGAACATCTTGGAGAGTCTCACCTTTAGAGTGTCAAAGTCCTTCTCCAAGTAGGAGCCACACTTTTCCCTCTCCCCTGTTGAGGCATAGAATTTGCTCCACCAATCGATGAACTCCTCCTCCTGAGTGGATAGAAAGAAAGATACAACAACTCAGAGCCAGAATTTGCCAAGCAAGGCCCTTCTGGACCAGACACCTTGCAAGAGCTGGCCTGGACTTCAAAGAACTCCTTTTGGGTGAGTTCAGGAAAGCAGAGAGCTGGCAATTCCCACCTTTGCAGGAGCAAAGGTGGCACAGAGCAGAATAAAGCTTTAATACTTGCTTGGAACTGAGAGGCAGAGGCTCTAGCCTTGGTCCTACCCCTCCCCATTCATTGCAAGACTCTGCTTAGCTCTTGGGACCTCCCTTCTCCCTCTGGGTAGTGAGCATAATCATTAAGGTACCCCTGCATTCCAAAGACATATTGAGGCTAAAATCAGAAGATGCATAGAATAATTCTTTGTAGGAGAGGGATATCGACAATGTGTTATTTATGCATAACATGCAGTATACCCAGGAAAACTCAAACCCCAAAAACCTATCCTGACTCCCCCCCCAGTCCCAGCAAAACATAAAAGCTTCCCCCAAGATCAAATCAAAGCAGAGTCCCAGAAACTCAACCAATACTAAGTGCCCAAAAGACACTGTGCCAAGTGGAGAAATCAGGTGAGAAGAAGGAGAGTCTGTGACAACACACTCTTGCCCTTTCCTTCCTCCACTAACTGTCATTCGTTGGACAAGGTGGACAGGTCCACTGTGGCACATGCTGGTTTCCCCAATTTTAACACCACCTGCACTTGGACTCTCTACAGGCCCTCTTAGCTCTTATGTCTAGAGTGTTCCTCCAGCTGTGTTCTGTGCAGGTGTGTGTGTCCTGTTGTCCAAGGAATCAGCAAGTTCCCTGAAGGTGGGAGGGCCACTCTTCCCCCAAAGCCCCACCTAGGGCCAGGCACTTAGTCTGCACCTGTCAGTCCCACTAAAGTTCACCAGTTCAGTGGGAAGAGCCAAGGACAAAGTGTCAAGAAAGTCCACGTGGGACTCACTTTCTTCATCTGTATGAGAGGGTGAGGCTAGGAGGTCTCCCAGGAACACCTGCTCAGAGTCTATAAAATGAATTGAATGTCTATCATAGAGTTTCTAGACATGCTGGTGGCTACCTGCAAACCAGTGGCCAGTCTTCTAGAAAGTCTGGCTTACTAAGGGTGAGCACAAGCTGAAGCCCGCCCAACAGTACCTGAAGGGGCACTATGAGGACAGGGTACGATAAGGGACACAGCTGCAGCCAGGCTGGAAGTGTGGTCCTAACACCCTTTGCAACGCAGTCCCCAGGCACACAGCACAGACAGCAGGTGCCAGAGACAAGCCGAGTCTGAGAGTCTTTCTCTGACCAACTTACCAGGAGGGTCTTCTGCAGCCAGGAGAAAGGAAGAGGTTCGGGTGTGTTAACATATGGGGTAGCAGAGTTTTCTGGCTCATAATAGCTCTAGAAAAAGCTGGCACTGAGCAAGGCAAAGCCTCTAGCCCTGAAATTTTAAGTTCACTTTAAAGAAAAAATGCTATGGATGAATAAATAAATACAGACGTACCTATCAAACTCACATAATCATCAGCATACAAAAGAATATACCTACATAGACATGCCCAAGAGAGAGCCAGATGCTGACATACACATATACTCCCCAAAGGACACACACAGACACACAGGCAGATATGTGCATGGAGCTAAAAATGGTTAGAAGGAATTCAATTTAGCTACTTGATTCCTTCTAAATCTTTATTTTCTTCCTCAGTCCAGATACTTAAAAATCTGGGTTTACGGCTCAGGCTCAGGCACAAACAGGCAACAACGTGGTGTGTTGTGCAAAGACATGACAGGGACACAACCACTGTGGGAAAGTTTTTACATTTCCCTCAGTCTTGAAAAAAACCCAAGTAAATTTAAAAAAAAAGAATATGGAGATGGAATCAGACTAATACCATTAATAGTGTCAGTTAAGTAGACAAACATTAGGTAATCTAAAGACAGGAAATCTACCTTCTGTTCCAGCACCAATGGAGCACTGAGAAAAAAATTAAGCCACAAAGCAAATCTCAATAAAATCCAAGAAATAAAATCCATATCAGTTACATTCTTTGACCATAACGCAATAAAACTAGATACTAATAAGAAATTTAAAAATTAAAAATCTGACCTTTCAGAAATTTAAAGACACACTTAGAGAGCCCTGCTGGAAAGTTTTAAAACCAAAACTATATCTAAACTAAACTAAAATCACAGATACTTAGAAAACACAAACAATGTGAGAACTGGGGCCACTAAAATTTGTGGGTCATTACTAAGTATGTACCCAAAGGAAAATTCAGTCTTCAATGTTTTGTTTTTATACCAAAAAAAACTGAAAGAAATAAATTGATAATACAAGAAATTGGAAAGATAAAAGCAGAAAAACTAAAATTTTAAAATGATGAATAGAAAGTAATATACTAGAATATTACAATTGATCATTAAGCCTAGAGTAAAATTTCCATAGACCAATAAATAGTTATGAAATCTAATGCTGAAAAGTAGAAACACCAAAGAAAAAGTTACAGGGAAAATAAAAATATTAAGAGACTAAGACTTACTATACCCAAATCAATGACAAAACCTCAGAAAATCTAAGTAGATAATTTTCTAGAAAAAATATAAATAGCCAAAATTGATTCAAAGTTTGTAGAAAACATGAAGAGATCAGTAACCCTGGGGGTGGATCAGATATCAGAGAACTACCTCCAGAAAAGATATCAGGTCCAGATGGTTTCTTTGGAGGAAAGTTCTATCAGTCTTTCAATGAATAAATCGTTCTTTGTTCCACAGCACAGAATATAGATGAAGTCTCCCCATTAATTCTGTGAAGCCTGACACACACACTCTTATACACACATATATATACTCTGTCCTAAGAACAGGATGGAGACAGATAGAGAGAGAGAGAGAGAGACAGAGAGATGGAGAGACTAATCCCATTCCTGAGATATAAAGAGCCTAAATAAAATAACAACAGATTGCAGAATAGCCCTGGCATGGTCAAATTGCATTATTCCAGAATGCAAAGTAGTTCACTATCAGTGCATATGGAAAGAAAACCCAAATGTTCCTTTATAACAGAAATATTCAAACTATAGCCCACTGGCCAGACACCTGTTGTCATTTAAACATTATCTGAGGCTGCTTTATAGCTGCAACAGAGTTGTGGACCCATGAGAGAGACCTTCCCGATTATCCCCCAGACTTAAGATACTTATTGTCTGGCCCTTTAAGAAAATGTTTTCAACCCCTGATCTATACATGCAGATACTTATTGTCTGGCCCTTTAAGAAAATGTTTTCAACCCCTGATCTATACATGCAAAAGAAGAAGCATAAAGAAAGGAGTAATAAAATTTTTCACTTATTCTTAAGTCAAAGTCTCAGTGGATTAAGAATAAAAGGAAGCCTCTAAGCAGTAAAAGGAATGTTAAAGCAATAGCTACCACTGTGCTTAATAGTACCAGACTTTCTCCCTTTTGGATTTTTGTATATGTGGCTGCTTCTGCCAATAATTTTCATGTGATATGGATATAAAGAAGTAGTAAGTCAGGATAGTGGGGAGCCAGGTCTTGGAAGTCAGACTAGTAGTTTTCAAATTCTGCCACTCCTAGCTGTATGACCTTGAGCAACTACTTAACCTCTCTGTGCCTCAATTATCTTACCTGTAAAATTTGATAAAGTTATTGTTAGGAGTAAAGGAATCAATATATTGCTTACAACAGTCCCTAGCACATAAAAGCTATATAAATGTTTAATGCCATTGATTGCATTAATTGTTATCACTGTTATTGATATGATAATATTACTATTATTATCAGTGGTCAGGAGTATAACTAGCTAAAATCTCTCCATAAGGCAATTTGGCTGCATGCTCCCACAGCCCTAAAAATGCTTCAGCAATCCTATTCTAGAAATCTATCCCAATTAAAAAAATCATGAATAGGCATAAAGATTTAACTTCATTTTATAATAGTGAAAAATTGGAAACAACTCAAGTGTTCAACAATAAGAAACTATTTGGGTAAATTTCATATCCATATGATTAAATGCTATGCAACATAAAAAAGATGCTGTAGAAACATATTTATTTATTTGAAAGCTATTCATAACCAATGAAATTAATAAAAGGTTAAAAATGAATAATGTGATTACATTTTAATGAATGGACCAAACCCCAAATGTTCACAGCAATTACCACTGAATAAGATTATAAATGTTTTATTTATTTCTCTTTTCACATCACTCAAAATGTCTAATTTTTCACTGCATGCATGTGTTCCTTAATTTTTTATATACAATAATTGTTTAAATCTTTGGATCTTAAAACAAAGAGCAATAGCAGGATGCTTCAAAATATACCACCAAGAAAGTGAAAACCTACTTTATAGAATAGGACAAAAGATTTGTAAATTATATATCTGATAAGGATTTGTAACCAGAATATATAGAGAACTTACACAGTTCATTAATAAAAAGACAAAACCATTTTTTAAAATGAGCAATGGTTTTAAACAGACATTCATCCATCGAAGATACAAATGGCTATAAGCACATGAAAAGATGTTCCCCATCCTAAGTCACAAGGAAATGCAAATCAAAAGTATAATGAGAAAACTTTCACACACCCACTAGGACGGATTAATCAAAAAGTCAGATGTTAACAAGTGCTGAAGACATGGCGAATTGGAACTTTCCTACCTTGCCTGTGGGAATGTGAAACGGTTTAATTACTTTGGAAAAGTGCAACAGTTCCTCAAAAAGTTCAACAGAGATTCAGCAATTCCACTTCTAGCTAAATATCTAAAAGAAATAACAATGTAGAACCACACAAACATTTGGGCATGACTGTTTACAGCAGCATTATTTGTAATAGTCAAAAAGTAGTAGGGCCTCCCTGATGGCGTAGGGAGTCTCAGCGCTATCACGCTATTGCCACTGCAGCCAGAGAGCTGACCCACAAGGCACAGCAGATCTCTCCTGTCTCGCCAGCTGCTCCCCTCAGCAGTGTATTTCACTAGATCTGCCTGCTCTGCTCCCTACTCTGTCTCTGGTGATTCCTCTCACCCACCCGCCCCCCTCAACCCCTGGCCAAGACCCCAGTTCTTGTATGCATAAATAAATAAAAATAAATCTTTTTTTAAAAAAAAAGTAGAAGCAAACCAAATGTCCATCAACCAATGAATGGAAAAGCAAATGCCACCCAGCTGCACAAGGCATGCTACTAGATATAAGAGCGCGGGGTGGATGACACAGGCCACAGCGGGAATCGCAAAGACCACATAGTGCATGATTCCATTTATACGAAATGCCCAGAATAGGCAAAGCTATTGAGACAAAAAGTAGATTAGTGGTTGCCTAGGGCTGAGAGTGGTGGGAGGAAATGGAGGCGAACTGCTCTTGGGTTCTAGGGTTTGTTTTGGAGTGATGAAAATATACTAAAATTGATTATGGTGATGGTTGCACAACTCCATTAATATACTAAAAAACATTGAATTACACACTTAAAATAGGAACTTGTGTTTATGTGGATTATCTCAATAAAGCTGTTAAAATGAAAAAGAATTAATGATGAAATATAAGTGTCTTGTTTCTAAACAAGAGAACAAAAGCAGAAATCTGAAGTATTTATCCTACAAAAAAAAAGTTATTTTTTGAAATAATAAGAAGTTGATCACCTAAAGGACTTAAACCCTGCCTCACCCAGTTTTCCCCTCAAGCCCCTCTCAGCTGCTATGTGCTCATCCCTCCAAGTCCAGCCTGTGGCTGGCCCTCCCTAGGCAGAGCCCCCACCCATGAGAAGCATAGCCTGGTCACTTTCCTGGCTCCTGGTAGCACCAACTGCTCTTCTGCTCAGTGACTTCTGTGCCCTATTCCCCCTGTTTCCACAGGTAAATCCTCTTCTAATTGCCCCGCCCTTGACAGAAATTATACACGCAGCAGAGTCGTAAGCAACAAACAATCCTTCCCCACCTCTAAATTCTCTCACCTTAATCTTGATCCATTGTACTTATGGATAACCCAACCTGGGTTTAAATCCAGCTCTTCCCCTCCTGCATATGGGCCCCATGGAACCAAATGTGGCTGAGGGTGGGGGAAGCAAACCAGTTGCCAGACTCTCTGCAGGTCTTGTTGGGGCCTGACAGGGGCTACGATGCTGTCCATCTACCCACCTCAGATCCCCCGCCTCTGCTAACAACACCATTCCACACCTGCTCCTTTCTCCTCACACCTCCAGCATGTTCTCTCTATCCTCGGTCTTGACCAGTGACCCAGCTTCCTCTTTCTCTTAGAAAAGGGAAGTGAAGGGCCTCCCCAGTGGTGCAGCGGTTGAGCACTGGGTTGCGAAGCTGCCCGCAGTCTCTGCAGCGCCGGTTCGATCCCCGGCCGACAGACCTCTCCTGCCGTACCCGTTGCTCCCTTCAGCAGTGTGTTTCCTCAGTCTGCCTGTTCTGCTCTGGTGAATTCTCTCACCCTCCCGTGCTTCTGACTGTACCCAGTGCTTGTATAAATAAATAAATAAATCTTTAAAAAAAAAAAAGAAAGAAAAGAAAAGGGAAGTGATCAGAAGAGACCACGTTCTACCTTCCCTCATATACAGAGGGTGCTCTCTGTGCACCCTTACTCAAGGCCATCCCTCCACTGGCACCCTGGGTCCCATGCCCTACTCAAGGACATCACTCCATGATTCTCCTCACTCTCCCTGAGTCATCAGAACTCCCTCTCTGCTGGATCACTCCCATCAACATGCAATCAGGTGACACCAGGGCCCCATGACTTTTTTTTAACTTTCTAATCACACTTCCTCTTTGGTTTCCACCGCATTTCTTTCATCCTTTAATAGAATAACCTCTTGAAAAAGGGATCAACACTTGTCTCTAATTCCATTTTTTTAATTCTCTCTGCTCTTCCACCACGTTTGTCAAGACCACCCATGACTCGGGCCTCCGAAATCAATGTGGGAACAGTATCTGACAGGTGGTTTTTCCTCTGTCCTTGAAGAGAAATGGCCCCCCAGCCCACAGAACACCATAGTGGTGGTCCCCACTTCACTTGCCATGTCTTCTCAGTCTTCACTAAGTCCTCCTTGACACCCTCTAATCATCTGTGTGTCGGAGGGCCAGTGCTTGAACTGGACTTCTCTCCAGCCACCCCCACTCCCCACCCCTAGGGTTCTCCTCTGATCCTACATCTTCATATAACATAGATGCTGGTGAAGCCCACACTGAGAGAGGGCTGAGCTCTCTCTACCCATAGGACTCCTCTGACCTCCACTTGCCTATTTGACAACCTTTTAACACTGAGCCAGCTTTCAAGCTTCTCAAATGTACCATGTCCAGATCCAGTCCCCGAGCATTCCCCACTCACAGTCCTCCTCATGTAAGTGAATGACAGCTCCTTCCTTCCAGATGCTGAAGCCAAAAGCCCTGCTGTCACCTTTAACTCTGCTTCCTCAGCCCCACTTTCACTCCATCAGCAAATCCTGCGGTTGCCACCTTCAGTATGTATTCAGAACCCCATCACTTCTTTGCTATCATTACCTCCCTGGTCCAGCGCCCATTACTTCACACCTGGATTATTGCCCCAGGCTTCTAACTGGCCTCCCTGCTTTCACATGTGTCTCAAATCTACAAACACAACAACCACACACTTCAGGACAAGTCACCCCTCGGTGCTAATCACTCCAATGATTTGCCAGCTCACTCAGAATGAAGCTAAAGCTCTTTCATCAGCCCCAGTGATCTCACACCTCCCTGATGACTCATCCTCCCACTTCCTTCCTAATTTACACTGCTCTGGTCACAAAGCCCTTCCTGCACCCTCATCTTCTCCCCATGGCTGCAACTCTAGTCCTCAGATAGATCCATGGGCCACTTCACCTCCTTCAAGTGTTGATGAAAACGTAATGTGCTTTACTCTCCTTATTCACCATATTTTAAATCACAACACCCTTTCCTTGCTTTTTCTCCCTAACAATTATCACCATCTGGCATTTCATAGAGTTTGCTTAGGAATTCGTTTATTGTGTCTCCTTCCCCATGAAGGCAGAGATCTTTATCTTTTTAACACCATATCCCCAGTACTTAGAACATGATCTGGCACAGATTTGGAGTTCAGTAAATATTTGATGGCTGTATGAATGCCCTAACAGCAGCGGGGGCGGTGGAGGGGGGAAATCCTTGGCCTTTAAATTTCTAAAAGCAGATAATGTGCCATTTAAAAAATCATTTAAAGAGAATATTTTGTCCCACCAGTTTTCCAACCACATATAGAGGGGATGAGAGTGTAGAGGGGAAGAGGAAGCAAGAACTGGAAATGTGTGAAGATTTCTGATAAGACACCCCACACCCTGTCCCTCAGGTTAGCTCCAAAGCATCTATGAAAGAGACCCTTCCATAACTTTGAGGATCTGGTAAGCAGTACCCACCCAGAAGTTGGCAGAGGAATTGGGACATGGAGCATTTGATACAAGATAGCTGCATGGGTATCCTGAGACAGAGTGCCTGGGGGAGCCCTCTGTGTTTCCCATAGGCCGGAAAGTATCTTGAAGAGCTGCCAAATTTTACCCTGCTCCCCAGGACTAGAAAGTTAAGGAGAGAGAGAAAGAGCATGTGTCAGGGGATCTGAAAGGATCTTGTGGCCAAGATATCAAGATGCCATCTGGATGATCAATGGAGCTAGAGATCCAGGGCAGACAAGATGAGGTCCCTCCCTGTGGAGGTCATGACACTGTAGAAGCCCAACCCAGAATTAGGCTGCCTCCTTGGGGTGAGGACAAGGAAGAAAAGCCCAAAACTGACTAAGCTTAAACCTAAACTGTTGAGGAATAGCAGGATTTTCTGCCATCAGGAAAAATGTGATCTCGAAAGAGAGATGGAGTTGAATTACAAAAAAAAAAAAAGTTGTATTTTTAACACACTCACAGATGTGACTTGAAAATATCGTTCCTGCTATTTCACTAATCTGGCTTTTGATGGAGCTATTTCAAGCCCACTTCTTCCTCCTCTTCTTCAGGAAGTCCAAGAATAAGTTAGCACAGCCATATGAACAAGCCCCACACAAACAAGACTGTTCTCCCACATCTTAACCCAGATGCACCAAGGCCAACCAATCCTCTGATGTTAGTGGAATCCCATAATCCAAAGTCCCAAAAGGGAAACAGTTGTATGTTCTCTAGTTCTGAGTGTGTTCTTGACCTCATTTTGCAATAGTTAAGCATGCAGTCTTGGGCTAGGGCAAGGAGGAGAAACAAATGCAGAAGTGTGATTGTTGAGGTGTCACCTCAGGCTTTAGCAACAAGTCTGGCCAATAACATTTTATTTCCCCATGCCCTGGGTTCAAGGCCCTGCAGTATTCAGCCAGCCAAGCAACCAAGTCTGATCAAGGCACGGACTGGCTGCCTCTCCAATTTCAGCTAATAGCCAACATTCAGTTCCTGAGCAACCAGAGTCACGTAACAAAGACATGCTTCTCTAGGTCTGATCCAGTGTAATGGGCACCCTAATCCCTCTGAAGACCCAAATCAGCACGGCACATTCCCAACGTTTAATGTCCCATTTTCATTCAGTGGCCTAACACATTTCATAAATACAGACAGCAAAATTGACACCAATAATTGTAAGTCTGGCTTCTGCGAAGTGAGGAAAGGGGATGGAGTGGGAGATCACTTATGCTTTCACCCCAGAACGACCATTTTATCAAAGAGAAAAGTTTCTGGTCAAATTTACTTGTCATCAAGGTCATAATGTCAAATCTTGGGTCACTATGTGGAACTATGAACCCACCTCTAAAAAGAGTCCATTTTCCTTTAATAACTTAAGCAGCCTCCTTGCCTACGTCAACCCAGAACCAGACACCCTAAATGTGTGGAAAATAATGTCTTAGTACAAATCGTTATCATCAACACAGTGGTAACAATAACATGATTCTCAGGTTGTTATGAGGCTCTGAGTTGATGTCTGGGAACTTTGTGACCAGTAACGTTTACCATGATAAATGCTCTTGTTGATGTTGCCATCATCATCAGTTTGATTCCCAGGACTGTGGTCCCATAGCTCCACATCTGCATAGCTGGAATAATGCTATGATGATTTTACTAATTCTTTAATTAATGTCCTGAGGTTTAACAAACTGAGACTATTTGCCCATGCACACACTAATACAAACACAGACGTAACAAGCAAGTACTCGTGCCTACATGAGACCAGACAAACTCCCAGACATGCAAATACCCCAATTTCAAACCTACCCCACCCCATGCATACTGAACCTTTCACGCCCCCCAAAACCACACAAACATATGCCCACAGCCAGCTACCATGTTGATTCAGCAGAACTCTACACACTCATAACAAAAATCACTTAATTATTTCCACAAGTGGAACACTGGTCGTTCAACCTCTTGTTGACACTCCTTACAGTCCTGCCTCTGTGTATGCCGGAGGAATCATTACTCTGACTTCAGGCTGGACCAGCAGAGGTGGGAGGGAAGGGAAGACCTTTAACCAGAATGCTGAATTGCTTCCAAAAGGCCCAGTGAATAAGTGTGCCTGAAATCTAGCAAAGTCAAGCAGATGCTGAACATAGAAAGGTCAGGACCCAATAATTTGACGATTGGCCTGTTCCAGATGGGGGACCCACAGAGGTGGGGGGGGCCTGTGGGGAACGTCAGCTTGCTGGCCCTTCCCCAGCTCAGGAACCTGTGGTGGATACATCGGCCTGTGACTTGGTCCTCTGAGGACTAACACCATGGCCACAGATACCCATGCAGAAAACCCAGGGGAATGGAATCTATCCAGTAGGTGGAATGAAAGAAGATCCCCATCAGGGTCTTTAAACCTCTGAAGAAAGCAGAGAGATATCACTAATTCAGAATTTGTGAAGATTGCAATAGGGCTTGAGCAAGCACTTGCCTTACCTTCATTCTGCTTATATAGACAATTTTGCTTTGCAAGAGTTCCAACAATCTACTTAAGAGAAAAACTATTTTTGAAGGCCTTCCCAGGACTGCAGAAGCATTCATCAAACTACAGACACTAATCTTAGTTATCTGAAATTCAATTTAGAAAGTATTTGGGGGGTGCCTACTATGTGCCAAAGTCAACCTACATTCTAGTTACTGTGTGCATTTTCATACATAAAATCACATTACTTTTCAAATATTTTATATTTTGAACGCAATGGTAATTCAGCCTGGTTTCCACACACCTCTGTGCATGTAAGAGGGCTGTTAAAGACACTGGATGGGTTAATAAAACTTTGCTAAGCACCCTCAGGGGTCTGGCCTCAGCAGCAAGCCCTGCCCCAAGTTCCAAGCACTGTCTTGACCCAGGCTAGAGGGCGGGAGGAGGGGGGTGGTGACATGACCAATAGGGGCAGGAAGATATTAAATCAGACCTCAGAGAGAACTTGCTATCCTGTAGGCTTCCAAGCAGCACTGAGAATTCCCCTCTGGGAAGAAATGAAACTTTTTTGTCTGGATTGGAAAACAGGTCCCTGGTGGACCCGGGGAAGATCCCTTGGGAAGAGGGTGTCTGGCTGGCTGGAGGTAAGATGGGTTATTTGGAGGGGGTTGGGGCCTCCTCCTCCCTGATGAGGCCTGGAGTTTGCCAGACAAGTTTCACCCCGGGCTGTCCCCCCTGCAGTGTGCATCGAGGGAGGAGGGGGTGCACCCCCGAGGAGACCACAGGAATGCCAAGCAGGGGAAAGGCGCCCGGAGCCAAGGGCTCCGGCAACGAGGATCCAATATCGGCGGGTGACTCCAGCCCCCGTAACAGGAGAGACCGTAAAGTATGTGCTCTGCTTCCCAACCAGCAAACACAGCAAATAACCAATTACTCCAAATAGCTAACAGATTTCGGCTCTGATTTCCCTCCCCTTGCCTCCCCTGTGCCTTCACTTGTCATTTGATGGGCGATTTGTATTTGCTCTGAGAAAATGAGAGAAGGAATGACTCACAAAGGAAGGTCCAGATTACACGCAGTGACAGGCATCAAACCTCCCTAATCAGAACTAATGGGAGTGGGGGGCGGCCAGGCTGCACTGGCAACACATCTGAACCAGAGATATTTTTAAAGAAGTGCAGTTTTGTTACTTTCAAGCACATATAGTAATTCTTGCTGAAGCCATATTGCCAAATACATGTCCTTAGGAAACCGAGTTCAAGGAGAAGATAAGGACCATCCTAATTAGCACATCTGATCTATATAAAAGTACAGGTAAAACCATTCATGTTATTAAAGTAAAATACTCCCTCATTCAGAGGTGCATCCATGAAGTCCTGAGACAAACTGCCTTGGATTCCTTCTGGAAATGCTTCCTCACTTGGGAGCCCCACCCTGTAATTGATTCCTTTGCTCACAAAACCTTAGCTTCAAAGCCTTTGGATAAATTGTTGTCAGTACTCAGGAGCTGCAATGAGGCATTCCCCTCAAAACTTGAAATTAAGAGAAATGGGGCTGCCCTTGGAGAATTAGACCACCAAATCAATGCATAGTGGCTCAGAGCAAGAAGCAGAATCACCTCACAGGGCAAGAGGGGCCCCCTCATAACCTTGACCCTAAGTGGATAGATAGATTGCATTGTTCCATCAGAGAAAGCATCTGTCCATGGGAGAAAAAAAAGAAAGGAACTGGTCAGTCCTGGAAAAGAAGAGGAATAAAGGTTGGCTGTGGATAGTTGGCAAACCAGCACCATCTGTAGAGAGAGTACATGGGCTTAGGGACTAACATTGCCCCTGAACTTGGAGATGGATGTACCAATCCATATTAGTCAGCTGCCACTGAACTTCAAATCACAAAACTCTCTCTCCTCATTCTGATTCCTCACTCATCTCTACTCACAACTTGGCTTCCCAATTGCTGCGCCTATAAAGAGACCATGGGCTAGACCACAATCCAAAGTCACATCCTCTAGGCACAAGTTTTTCTCACTGTAATTTCATGAACTGGAAACCTCAGTTTAGAGACTTAAATAATATGCATCCAGCCTTAAGAAAATTGACCCATCAGGAGTCTGAACCCACATGGTTGAACATCTACCCAGCCAAGACTATAGAAATTTCCCTAAAGAACACCCCTGCCTGGTGTGCCTGTTGCGAGACAGTGAGCTCTCCTCTATGTCAGAAATTCCTACACAAGAGTCCACAGGTTGGGGCTGAGGCCCTGACCTGGCCAGCTTAATACCTGACAGCCACAACAAACATCAGGCAAACTCCACAGCTCAACAGCAAAACTTCTGCACCTGCTTTCCTTCTTACTTCTCCCAGCCTGCTGGATTTCTAACTGGCAAAGTAAAATTATAGCAACCTTAAATTATTTCCTTCTACTTTCTGCCTGAGTTTGAGATCACAAGGGGACTCATAGTTGTGGACAGAAGCCATCTGTGCTCCCAGTACTTAATAAGCAAGGACTTGCTCTGCGACGACAGACAATAAAAAGAGATTAAGTGTCAAAAGAAGGGGAGAAAGCTGGGGACTAAGACAAGTATCTCCCTATGCTAAAGAGTTGACTAAGAAAACAGTAATGTTTTTCCTTCTAGGAAGTCTTAAGAGGAGACCACAAACAGAAGTTAGAATATGTAGTCCTGAAGGAAATATAACCTGCATGAAGACAAGCATGACTGTGAAATTTAAAACTGTAATAAAGACATTGATTTCAGGCAAAATGACAAACTGGAAGGCCAGAGAAACCCTCTGAGTAAGAACACCTAAATGAACAAGTAAGATAGCTTTAAATCAAATGCATGACTGAGCCTATGGGAATGTAAAGAAAATCCTTGGGAGCAAATGTGAAAGCAAAAATCTAAAGAAATAAGAAGTCAAAATGAAAACTAACTGTGGATCCCAAAAACCCCAAGCCAAACATTTAGTTTTAAGTGAATCTGGGTTTGTAGTGTCTCCAGGCATCTGGTAAAAGTAAACACATGTCCTCTCTGGAAGAATGGAACTTTCATCCAGGCCTCAAAAAATTCTCAGATAAGGTTCCAAGACACATGAGTTCACAATCAAAAATAGTTAAACACAGAAGGAATGAGACACCATGAGCAAGAGTCAGCTAGAAATACCAACTGCAGATCAGATCTCTTAGGACTGCAGAAAGAATTATCAGAAATAAAACCTTAAGAAAAAAAATTCAAAAAATTAAAGGATATTAAGAGGACAAAAAGATGGCAAAGAAACAAAAGATTTTCAAAAATAACAAGCTGATTTAGGAAGAAAGCTTTTAGCAATAAAAATATCGTACTTTGACTAGAAATTCAATAAATGAAGTTAGAAAGTGATTGGATCTAAAGATTTAGTGAAGTAGAAGACTTATCTTCAGAAATTAGGGTACACCACCCATGCAAAAAAAAAACCCTACTAATATGAAACTTTAATAGACACATAGAAGAGAGAAGATTCATCACATATCCTCAGAGTTCCAGAAGGAAATTATAGAAAGAATAATTAAGAACTATCCAGAACTAATTAAAAGTGGGGAAAAAATAGTTCAGCAAACCAATGGCATAACGGAAGCCAGAAGATAATGAAACAAGTAATATATTCAAAGTACTGACAGAAAATAAGGTTAGTGAAACTAATATTTCCAAAATAAAGGTGAAAATAAAATATTTTCAAATAATAATTAAAAAATGAGAAAGTATACAATGAACTTATTCTTATTATAAGAATTTCTATAGGCTTTACTTCAAAAGATGATCCCAGGAGGAAGAAAACTGCTTTACAAAAAGAAACAATAAGTGTGCGTACAGCTAAAAGAAAAAAAAAGATTATTTGAAAAACATTATTGCTTTGAAAACCTAAGTTATAAAGGTTGAACTAAAATTTTGAACAAATGTTTGTGTATTGGTAAGTACTTAGAATTAAAACATTCTAAGCTCCTTGTAATATTCTGGAGGGAGCAATAAGTACCAATTAAATGTAGGCTTAACAAATGGAATATGCAAGTTGAAGCTTCTATATTAATCACTAAAGGAAGAAAAACAATGTATAGTCTTGAAACTGAAGATGGAAGAAGGAATGAAGGGGGTGGTAGAAGGTATGGATCAGCAATCAAAAAAGATAAACACATGCAGTTTGCAGCAACATGGACGGAGCTAGAAGGGATCATGCTCAGCAAAATAAGTCAGAAAGAAAATGAAAAATACCGGATGGTCTCACTCATAGCAGGAATTTAGAAAACCTAAATAAGGGACCAGGAAAAGACTAATTAATACAAAGTAAAAATTAAAATCAACAAGCAACTATAAACCAGAGACACACTATGGGAAGGGGGAAAGGAAGGATTAGGGTCAAAATAAAGGGGGGAGCAATTGTATGGGGAAATATAACCAAAATGAAAATGCATGCATTGTGCAAAAATGAAAAATGATGTAAGAATTATATAAAGTAAAATATTAAAAAGGAGAAGAAGAAAATGCAGAAAAAAGAAAGGGCAGAGTGACAGAGACATAAATTCAGATAGAAGAAATAAATCCAAATATATCAGTAAGCACAATTAATGTATTAGACTCTCCAACACTCCAGTTAAGAGAAAAATATCATCCAAATGTATTAAAGAAGAAAAATAAATAGAATCCTTCTATTTGCTTTTCACCAGAGACACATAAAATAAAAAGTCACAGAAAATTGGAAGTAAAAGTAGGAAAAGATATACCAGGAAAACAATACCAAAAAAGAAAGCTGCTATAGCTATTGTGTATCAATGTGAGACAAAACTTTAAAGCAAAAACTATCTGTAGAACATTTAAAAGACAGAATGAGGGTTCACTATATATTGTTAAAAGATTCAATTGTCTAGGAAGATAAAGAATTCTAAACTTGTTTGTGCCGAATATCAATTATATAAAGGAAAAGTAGGCAAATTATAAGCAGGGTGTTTTAATATAGCTCTTAGAAATGGATAAATCAGGCCTCCCTTGGTGGCACAGCAGTTGAGCACTGGGCTGTGAAGCTGCCCGCAGCCTCTGCAATGCCGGTTCGATCCCCGGCCGCCAGCGAGGGTCCCACATGGAGCACAGACCTCTGCTCCCCTCAGCAGTGTATTTCGTCAGTCCACCTGTTCTGTTCCCTGCTCTGGCTCTGGGGAATTCTCTCACCCTCCTGTGCTTCTGACTGTACCCAGTGCTTGTATAAATAAATAAATAAATCTTTAAAAAAAAAAAAAAAAAAGAAAGTAATGGATAAATCACACACAGAAATTGGAAGAAAAATATATTTGAATAACATAATTAAGAATGGACATATTATATTAAATGGACATATTATATGTAAAACACATTTGGAGAATACATGATCTTTTCAAGCATAAAGGACAGTCATAAAAATCGTGTGCTTGGCCACAAAGCAATTGTCAAGAAACATTATACACAGTCCACATTTGCCCAACCAAAGCATAGGAAAGTTAGAAAGCAATAACAAAAAGATAACGTAAAACAGGTCAAGAACTTCTAAATCATACTTTTGAACAATTCAGGTGTCAAAAAGAAATATAACAGAAATCATAAAGTACTCAGAACTAGAAAATAACAAAAATAATACTACTTAGCAAAACCTGCAGGACACATAAAGCAGTACCTAGAGGGAATTTTATAGCTTCATATGCTTATATTAGAAAAAGAGGAAATTAATAAACTAGGGATATCACTTTTTAAAAAATTTAATGTAATTAATATTTTAATAAGTTAAATATTATTAAATATTAAATATAATTAAACAGTTTAATAAATTAATGAAGTAGGGCTAGCACTTTAAAAAATTAAAAATATAATAAACTCCCCCAAAAATAGATGGAAAAAAATAATAAAGAAAAAATTTAATAAACTAGGAAACAATAGAAGGTTCTTTAAAAAGATTTTTTTAAAATCAGGCAGGAATAATAAAACATAGCCTTAGGAATGAACAGGGACATAATTACATAGAGAAGAAAATTTTTTGAAAAAGTAAGAGGCTGCTATGAGAAAATGTTGCTAAGAAAAATTTGTAGATAATTTTTAGGAAGAAATGGATAAGTTCCTATAAAATATAAATCACCAAAAGTGACTCACATAGAAACAGAAAAATCTCAAGGGTCCTATAAACATTTCTTTTAATTGCATCAACTGTTTAAAATATCCCCAAGAAGGATACAAAGTCTAGACAGCTTTATAAATGAATCTACCAAACATTCAAACAAAAGATATCAATCTTTTGTCATTCATTCAGAGACTGGTAAAAGAGCACACATGCTCCAAGTCATTTTATTAAATCAGTATTAATTAGATACCAAACCCTGAAATGAACAGCCTCAGAAAAAGAAACTTCAATCCATTATCACTCATAAAAATAGATGCAAAAAAATTTTCAACTCAAATGTTTGCAAAATGAATCTAGCAATGCAGGAAAAAAAGATAATTTGTAATAACCAAGATACATTGTTTCAGAAGTCAAAGTTATTTCAGCCTTTTAAGAAATCTATTAAGGTAGGTTGCTGCATTAACAGATTAAAAGAAGAAATCATATGATCACCTCAACAGATACACAAAGTTCTTTACTTGTCAATAAAATTTAACATTCATGATAAAAACTCTAAGCTGTTAGTTGTTCACCTGATAAAATTTATATTCATTGGTGAAACATAAAAATAGTTGCTTTTAAATGAGAAACAGATCAGAGTACTCTCTATTCTCGGTTACATAAAATATTAACCTGAAAGTTCTAGCCAGTGCAATATGACATGAAAAGGAAATGATTTTTAAAAAGAAAGGAAGGAAAAAGGAGAAAATCACTGAAGAATGAAAACTGATTAGTCACAAATATATGATTAGCCACAGAAAACCCAGAAGAATCCTCAAAACAATGCAAAAAATTAGAGAGTTTAAGAAAATTTCTGGATAAAAGATCAGCAAATCATAATTAATTTCATTTCCATACAAGTAAAAAAAAAAATCACAAGATGTACCTTTAAAAATACAAGTGGGGGGCCTCCCTGGTGGCGCAGGGGTTAAGACGCAACCTATGAAGAAATCCACAGCCACTGCAGCACAAGTTCGATTCCCGGCCGGCCAGGGAGAAACCCACATGGTGGGACAGATCTCTCCTGTCTCGCCCGCTGCTCCCCTCAGCAGTGTACTTCGGTCAGTCTGCCTGTTCTATTCCCCACTCTTTCTCTGGTGAATCCTCTCACCCCCCCATGCATCTCTGGCCTGTACCCCAATTCTTGTATAAAAATAAATAAATCTTTAAAAAAAAAAAAAATATACAAGTGGGGCATGGGGAAAAAAATAAATAAAAATACAAATGAAGATGCTCAGCAGCCTTCACCATGCCACGAAAATGAATATATTGAGTGATATCACAAATGCTATAAATGTTGTTTGGATCACCATGAGAAGAAAAGAAAGAAGGCAGGCCAGAGGCTCAAAAATGTTCAAAGACAAAAAAAGATGGTTAGTCTGAAAGCTAAGCTCTACCATAAACAGCGCTGTGCTAAGAAAACACAAATGAAAAAGACAATCAAAAAACACCCAGCAAAAGGAGCTGTCCCTGCATATCTACTGGACTGTGAGGAACAGTCACAAGCTAAAGTACTTTCCAATATTATTAAACAAAAACAAAAAGAGAAAGCAGGAAAATTTGTGCACAGAGAGAAACAAAAGTATTAAAAGTTGTATTTGAACAGGAGAGAGAAAGAAGAAAGTATGGAAAAAGATAGTCACTAAAGTCTGCTGTGTTGGAGACAGCTTTACAGGAAAACCACCTAAATATGAAAGATTCATTAGGCCAATGGTTTACATTTCAAATAGGCCCATGTCACACATCCTGAATGGAAAGCCACCTTTTGCTGCCAATACTTGGAATAAAGAAGAATCCCTCATCCCCACTATATACAGCTTTGGCTGTTATTACCAGAGGAACTGTCACGGAAGTGAACACTAGCCAGCTGAGCTTGTGACACAGGAGGAAGGTTATTTGGGGTAATAGCCCAGGTTACCAACAATCCTGAAATGATGGGTGTGTAAATTCAGTCTTACTGGCCTGACAGCAGTTTCACACAAGCAACTCGTATAATTATTGAAGACTAAACACCAATCAGGAAAACTAGCAGTGCTAGGATGTTTGTGGATACTACCAAATAGTCTCACATTGTCTGTCATCATCAAGAGAACTATACATTCTGCTGCCAAAAAAAAAAAAAAAACATTAAAATGGCCAGGTTTTACAAAAAAAAAAAAAGGCACAATCTCATTAAATCTGAAATGCTGAAATGGAAAAGCAAAGGATATGAATAGCAATATTGGGCCTCCCCTGGTGGCGCAGGTGGTTGAGCACAGCGCTGTGAAGCTGTCCACAGCCTCTGCAGTGCCGGTTCGATCCCCGCCAGCCGGTAAGGGTCCCACATGGCGCGGCAGACCTCTCCTGTCGTGCCCACTGCTTCCCTCAGCAGTGTAGTTCATCAGTCTGCCTGTTCTGTTCCCCACTCTGTCTGGTGAATCCTCTCACCCTCCCACACATCTGGCCAGTACCCCAGTTCTTGTATAAATAAATAAATAAATCTTAAAAAAAAAAAAAGCAATGTCACTCCTGAAAATTAAGAGGGTGGGATATTTCCCTTACTAGATAGCAAAAATTATAAAGCTTATATAATAAGACAAGTCCCTCAGTATAGGGAAAGACAAATAGACCAATAGAACAAAATATGAGAGCTCACAAGGCCACACTTACATAGAAACCTAATATATGACACAGTTATCAACACAGATTAATGAGAAAGGATAGGTCATTCTATGATTACCTGGATCCATTGGTTATCTATATGGGAAAAAAGAAAGTCAGTCTCTACTTCAACTTTACACACACACATTTCCAAAAAGTATATGGACTTAAATGTGGAAAGTAAAACTTTAAAATATTTAGAAGAAAATATAGACAAATATCGCCTTTGAAAAATAATTTAAATAGAGGGAGCCCAAGATATCCAAAATATATTTAATAGAAATTCCAGAGGAAGAGAACTTTGAAATGACCAAGTCTAGAATTTAAAAAAAACAACCTGACAGAACTTTAAAAGAGCTGGTTCTTTAGATGAAAAACTATAAAATAGATGAAAGTCTACTAGGCTTAATAAAAGAAATAACACAAATCTGCAAAAATGAAAAATAAGGATGAAAACAGAAGAGATACTGAAACATTTTCTTTTATATAATAATATGTGCAGAGCCAAACTAATACAATAGACATTATCTGGATCTACCTAAGCCACCAAATTGACAGAATAAGTAGGAAATGGTCCAAGAATCCCCTCCCCAAAAAAGTACTTTTTTCACAAAATGTCCAGGGTAGATGCATCTTACACAATTATATAAGACATGCATTCCTAAAAACTCTAATTCAAAACTCACATAAAATAATAGCATTGGGCCTCCCCTGGTGGCGCAGGCAGTTGAGCGCAGCGCTGTGAAGCTGTCAGCAGCCTCTGCAGCGCCAGTTCGATCCCGGCCCGCCAGCAAGGGTCCCACATGGCACAGCAGACCTCTCCTGTCTCCCCTGCTGCTCCCCTCAGCAGTGTATTTTGTCAGTCTGCCTGTTCTGCTCCCTGCTCTGTCTCTGGTGAATCCTCTCACCCTCCTGTGCATCTGGCTTGTACCCCACTTCTTTTTTTTTAAAAGATTTATTTATTTTTACAAGTACTGGGTACAGTCAGAAGCACAGGAGGGTGAGAGAATTCACCAGAGCCAGAGGGGAGAGCAGAGCAGGCAGACTGTCATAGTACACTGCTGAGGGGAGCAGTGGGCAGCAAGAGAGGTCTGCGCACCATGTGGGATCCTCGCCCCAAGGCCGGGGATTGAACTGGTGCTGAAGAGGCTGCAGGCAGCTTTGCAGCCCAGGGCTCAACCACTGCACCACCTGGGGAGGCCCACCCCAGTTCTTGTGTAAGTAAATAAATAAATCTTTAGAAAAAATATATATATATATCATTTTCAAAAAAGATGATGGGGATCCTATTTACCAGCTAGACCAAAAATACAATTCACTTGGCCACCATCTTTTAAATTACATGACTAGTAATCATATTTTAAATTTAGATTTAATCTCGTGTTATTACACATTTCATATAAAAAGCAGGACTATTAAAATGTTTATCTCATATAATTTCCAACTGGTGTAATTCAAATTCATAAAGAGCAACTGAACTATATTTAAGAAATATTAACTCTCATGACACAGACTGTTCAAGAGCACAGAAAATGAGAGTACACAACAAAAGAAAGTTTCATGAAATGTTTCATCAAATGCTAACAAAAGCAACCTAAAAGCCATACTAATTTTAAAAGATACAAAAATCCTTACATATGCAATAAAAAATCGAATTCAATAGTATATAGAAATTTCCCTATAAACTTCCTCTTAAACAGGATGAATAAACGCTACACATTCTCTCTGCCAAAAATGTGACCACCATCCAGGGTCGGCAGAAAGCCTGCAGCTAACTTGGTGACTCACCGCAGCTCTCAGCAGGTGCATTGTTGGGGGTTTTGGCTTTGCTTCTTGGCCACTTCAGTAGACAAAGCTAGGAAATCTACATACATATGTACGCATACCCAACACACACACACAAATCTGAGTGTGCACCAAGAACCATTTCTTTCTTACCTATCCACTCTCCATCTTATTTTTTTTTTCTTTTTCCTTCCCACCATCCCTTGCATCCCTTTATCCCTTTCCCCTCCTTCTTAATCTCAGAGTCTGTGTTTATTGATATCTACTGGCTTTTGAAAGTATTTTACATAATCAAATAGTCTTCTGTGTAAATCTCCCATTTGTTTTTATTGTTCTGACTTACTTTACTACATATAATTCTCTCAAACTCCCTCCATTTGATTGACAATGGCTGCATTGCATCCTTTCTTACGACCAAATAGTCATAGCTATCCCACATCTTCATGATTCAGTCATATGTTGATGGGCATATGGGTTGCATCCATGCCCTAGCTATCATAAATAATGCTGCTGTGAACACTGGGAAACATACAGGGTTTGTGTTGATGATTTCACAATCTGTAGATAGATGCCCAAGAGTGGGAATGCTGGCTTATACAGTATTCCCATTTTCAGTTTTTTTAAGGTAAATCCAGATTGCCTCCATAATGGTTGCACCAGTTTACATTCTCACCAACAGCAAAACAGGGTTCCTCTTTCTCCATATCCTCTCCAGCCCTTGCTGTTGGAAGTCTTTTAAAATGTGCCATTCTCAAAGACATGATATAGTACCTCACTGTGGTTTTAACCCCAGCAAGTGAGTTGTATCTTTACCAAGTATCTTGCTTGTGCCAGTTATACTAAGATAGTGACTAAATAAATATTACAAAAATATATAAAATTTGAATTTAAAAAGAAGGAGCATTTTATCTATGAAAACAAATATAATCCTGTTGATTTTTTTGAACAGGAAAATTTAAAAAAGGTGACAGGGCTTGGGGGGGGATCTCAAACTTTAAAAGGACCCCACATTCAGATTTTGTTTTTGCAGGTATATTACAATCTCATCAAACTTTAATAAACATAAAGGAAAAATCATTGATAACACATTTTGGATATGGTTTATACCAGAAGAATGACATTATATTCAAATAGCAGACCCAACTCAAAGAAGTCTTACTCACATGATTAAGAAATGAAGAAACAAGGATGTGATTAAAGATAAAATGTTTATGGTACATGTGTATGACTGTTAGTAATGCACTGGATAAGAGGACTTCGATTGTTGTAAATTATAATGTTACGGCCAATTGACCCATTTGAATTTACCCCAGGAACACAGAAAAATTATAATTTAACAGGACAAAGAAAAACAAAATGATCATCTTGATAAATGCCAAATGGCACTGGATAAAATTAAACTTCCATAAATGAGTTTTCAAGCTATTAATAAACTAATAATAAAGGACACAACCTTGACAAAATCAAGACTGTCTGAGACTATCATCGTAATTAATAAAACATAGGAAGAGCATTCTCACTAGAATCAGTAACTAAATTATTTTGCTCACTATCATCTCGATTTATCAAATGTTATTTTGGAAAAAGGAATAAAGTGCTAACTATTAGAAAGAAAGTGACATTTATTATTGTTTGAAGAAAACAATCTTACCACCTGGAAAACCCAAAGAATCAATTAACAACTGTCAGAACTAATAAAGGGGCATAATAAAGAGTGTGTTTCAAAGTAAATGTACAACAGGAATATTTTCCTATATTCTAGCAATAACCAATTAGCAAAATCATAATAAGAAAAATACCCCAGTTGGATAACAACACAGGTGATAAATGCCAAGTAATATAAACTTAGAAAGGAATGGGCTAAAGCAAACCAAAATCACTTCTGCAATGGGCATAAAATAAGACAATTGTGGAAATTAAGAAATTAAATGTTCAATGATAGAGGAGTAGTTAAAATTTTATGGATGTCCATATAATGCAATGACAAGCAGTCATATTTTTTAAAGAATTGAAAGCTGTGGAAAAACAATTGCAATACATTTTTTAGGCAAAAATATAGATTATAAAAAAGTACAATATGATTCCAATTTTGTAAAACAAAAAAAAAATGTATGTACATGTGCATGAAAGATCTGAAGATGTAGGCATACCAAATCTCCAAGTCTCTGGGTTTATCTCCAGCTGGTAAGGGTATGGGTGGTTTTAGCTTTCTGTCTTAAAATTTTTTGTGTTTTCTATATTTTCCACAATGGATAAATTAAAAAAAAAACTAAAACTTTATATTACCTCCTCCTAGAAGACCATTAAGGCACCCAATGGAGCAATGCTTCCCCTTGACACATGAACACAATTTAACTTTTGGAGGGTCTTATCTCTTATGCCTCCCCACAGGACAGGGGTTTAGCAGAGAGCTTCATGAGTGCATGACAAAGGCCAGACACCAAAGTCAGCAGCTGGGAGGACCCACAACCCATAAAGAGAGTATTCAGGGAGTCAATCCAGGCAAAGAAAAAGTAGTCCCTATGGGGAACAGCAGACCCTCAGACTCTTCTGGGGACAGCCAGGGTTCCTCAGTCACACACATCCTTTGTACCTCTGGAAGGGGCAGAGAAAGCCAGCCTGCCACTGCCCACAGAGGCTTCTCACGTCCCATGTCACAGCAGTCAGGATCTAATCTAGAGACTCCCCTGCTCCCAGTGGCCCATGCAACCCCAAACAACCCCCAGTCCTCATGCAGGGTTAGGGCAAATCCAATGATGCAAGATCCACCAAGAGATAATTCAGCAGTGTCTGTTCCAGGAATCTTCTCCATAGCTTTCTCCCACCCTTCCATCACTGCACCAGCAGAGATTAGTAACTGTTTCCTGAGAAGCTCAGAAACACTTCCTTTTTCCCCCTCCCACTCCGCACTCTGTTCCTTTCCTAACTCCTTACCCCCACCCACAGCCCCCCAGGAAAATCAGGAGCCCACAAATAGGTAAATAATACATACATGAGGACTGGATGGAGAAGCTGCCATGTTAGTGGGGGCCGAGCCCAACAGACCATCTGCAAGCTACAAATTAAACAGGCTGGTTAGCAACAGGATCAGAGAAATCACTTCAAGGAAAACTGGACAGCTCCGAAGAAGCAGGGGTCTCCAACCAGGTATTCACTGCTCTCTCCCCATAGAGGCTGCAAAAGTTGTGGGAAGAACATATGCTTTGTATTTAAACAAGCCTCACTCCAAATCCCAGTCCCATGGTTTCACCAGCAGCGTGAACTCAGAGTTAGCATCTTCATCTGGAGAATGGCCAGAGGCTGCCTCACAGGGCAACATGAATGTGGCTGAGATGAAGGCCATGCACACCCAGCACGACGCCAGAAACGTGGAAAGGACTCGCCACACCTGACTCACTGCCCACAACACCGCTGCCCCAGTGCCTCTCTCACATGCAATCCCTGCCTTTCAACCCTCCCCATCTCAGACGTACCGCAAGTTCCCCACCATCTCTGGTGGTTTCTCCTAACAGCTGAGCCACACCAACCCCCACTTGGGCATGGTTCCTGGGCTAGCACAGGTTACTCAGTCTTCTCTCCTCAAAGGAAGAACCAGGGAATCACCTGGATGCCCCAAAGCCGTGTGTCAGAGGGCTTTGAAGAGTCTTACAGTCCAACATGCAGTACTTTCTGCGCCTGACCTCTGAGTCAGCATCTCCATCTGGAGAACAGACAAAGGCCACCTCATGGTGCAACCTGAATGTGGGTGAGATGAAGGCCCTGCACACCAATTCTGTGAACCCACACATTACAGGGTGAATCCCTGAGCTGCAGGGTCCAGGAAGGCCTTGGAGGTCAAGTTTAGAAGCTACTACAGCCTAGCAGGTAGACAAAGCCAGGAGTCTTGCTCTCAGCGGAGGGGCGAGCAGGGCACAGGTGTGGGGGCATGGAAGAGCACAGTCCACCTGAGAGTGAGCGGTTCAGGCAGGCAGGGGTTGGATGGGGAAGTGGGGGCAGGCAAGCGGAGATAAGGCTGGAGAGTTAAGGAGACCAGAAGGACCCAAGCTTCAGAGTCAGACCTTCTCTTCCTTTGAGCCCTATAGCAGGGGACTCGGGGAGACCCCACAGGAGGTCCTCCTCCCTTGGCAGGAAGCTGTGGGAGACACACTCACCTGGGGGTCAGGAAGGACTCCGGGCAGCATGTGAGGATGAAACCCTCCTGGGACATCAGGGAAAGTTGGGCAATCACAGACCCATCCCTGCTCTGAGAAGGGGGCATAACCAAAGGGGCACTTAGCTTCCTGTAAACTAGCCGTCGGGGCTGTTCAGAACCAGAGGCATGGCAGGAGGGTAGAACAGCCAATGGGCACTCAGCTCAGCCACTGAATGGTTCTGGGGCCGTGTGTTGGTGGGTGTGGTGACAACTGGAGGGGACCCGTGAACACCACGTGCAACCAACCCCCAGCTACCTGGAAACTGGCCCCACCAAGAACAGCTCTGCTCTCCGCTCTCACCCAGAACTTCACAGAAGCCTTACTGTTATTTTTAATACAGTTTGTTTTTAGAAAGGTCAGGGGAAAACCATCAGTTCACAGAGCACAAGGGAGAAAAATAAAACTAAACATAGTGCTCCTAAGATCTGGTCCAGCTTCCAAAATTACATGTTCCCCTTCGGGATGCAGGTGTAATTTGCCGCTCCAGGTCTGGGAGCACGTTCCCACCTTCGTGGTGTCCGAAGACTATAACTGGAGCAGAGGGCTCAAAATTAGCCCGAGCCAGGGCCAGGAGCCCAGGGCAGCCACAGCCAGCCCAGCACCCACCCTACCCCATAGGCTTGGGAAGCAGATCTGCATTTCCTCCAACCTACGTATGCTCCATAATCCCCATCCCCAACACACACACACACACAGACACACACAGGCCGCCAGTCCAAGAGCTGCTCCAAGGAAAGACAGAGAACGAACAGTGGAGTCAGCATACAAGAGCCTCTCTCATGCCAACCATCCTCACCACAGAAAAGAGCTTAAGAGGCCAAACAACCATCCATGGGAGATCCATACCCCCAGAGCCCAAAGGCTCAGTGGACAATCTGCCTTAGACAAACACCTGGATCATCTCTAGAACTGGTCACTCTTGTCAGAAACCAAAACATTTCGAGAAGCCTGAGAAACACTCTGCCTGAGACAGCCTGGTGTCCTGGACATCTGCACAGCATGAAGGGGCACTTCCTGAAGGTGACAGGCTCATCCCAGGAACCGAGCTGACAGGGTGAGAAGGTTGAGCATCAGAGAGAAGGGGCGTGAGGATCCCAGACAGAGGCCAGATGTGGCAAGAGCACACTTAAGCTGAGAAGGGGCCATGGTGGGCTCCACAGCCAGGACACAGAGGTTCAGCAAATTGCCGCATCGCCAGAATGAAACAGGCCACCGAGAAGCAGGGGATGGATAAACGGGCCAGTGGCATCACATTCCCACAGACTTCTTGTCCCTGCAGTGCCCAGAGGCCCAGGCCCTCCATTCTCTCTTGCTGGGGAGAGCAGAGGGTCCCCACCAGAACAATATGGCAAATCATTTGCAAATGGAACCCACTGGCTCCTGGATCAGCCTCAGAATATTTAGTCCTCCCAAATACCAGGGGATGTGCCTGGACCAGCTAAATGGATCGATAAGTCTCAGAGGAAAAAAAATACAGAACCCTCAGTCAGACTATGTCAGGTCCAGTCTCCCTGCTGATCTTGGGGCTCCTTGAGAATGGGCCATGTCTCCTCCATCAGAGAGGAAGCTGGATGAGGGCAGGGCCCAAGTGTCATTGCTCAGAGCAGGCTGCTTTCATTTCCTTCTTCTCCCTCCCCAGCCCTTCCTTTCCTCCCACTGGGGCACACCTCCAGGAGCCCAGATCCCCTCTCTCCACCTCGGCCTGGCCAGCAGCTCTAGCCAGAGTGGCAGTTTGCTCCTACTAAGAGCACAGACCCTGCTCTGGCTCAGACCCCAGGCCCAGTTCACTCATGTCAACTCTGGGAGGATGTCCAGACTTGGCCTCCTCACCGTCTGCCTCTGGCTGTGCTTGTAGCCAGCAATACCCAAAATAGTCCCTTCCCAATCTGAGTCTTCAGACATTTTGAGGGCAGCACACAGAACGGAAATCCTGCTGGGCAAGCCCTGCACTTCCCTACAAGACTCAGACAGGCCCACTGAGGGGGCGGGAAACAGGAGCCAGGATCAGGCGCCTGCAGTTTGGGACTAATTATCTGCCTAACAGCTACAAACACTCCCCCAGGCCAGAAGGCACTAGCATCCTGTGTAGCTAAGTCCTGTGCAGGGTCATCTGAAAATTCCAGCTGGGCTTCCCCCAGCCAAGAGAAGCTCCTCCTCAGACCCATACAGAGTGGGCAGGTCATTCACCCATCACCTACCCACCCACCATTCACCCTTCACCATCCAGACAGACCTCATTGAAGGCCTCCTCTAAGCAGGCTGTCTTGGGCACTGAGGACACAAAAAGGAATGCACCCCAGACACTTCCCTGAGCTTTCTCTAGGAGAAAGCCCTCAGGGAAGATGCTGACATGTAGAGCCAGCAGATCTAAGGCAAGTGCAGTGACTGAGATATGGACAGGATTTGCAAGAGAAAGGGCTGAGCCGGGGCAGAATCCTAGAACGAGGAGACCATCCCTAAGCTGAGCCTTAAAGAATGAACTGGCCAGAGGCATCCCCAGCAGGCAGGATGGGCACAGCCAAGCAGAGCCATGGGGAAGGAGAGAAGGAGAGCTCAGAACTTCTGAGGACTGAGCCTCAGTGAAATTCGAGAGCAAGACCCTTTGTCCCAGCAGCAGCGAGGGCTGCACACCAGACGGGTTCCCTTGGAAGTGGCAGAAAGATGAACAAGGTGAGAGGATGAGAAAGCAGCAGAAGCTGGCCCTAAATATCAGAGAACCCCTCTAAGCACATCTCCAGGGGCAACTCTGAGGATCATGGGCCAATCCAGTACCCAGGTGTGTTCTCTTGTTCTCCAAATAATATTTGATTATGGTTTAAAGAAAACAAACTCTCCCAGAGCGCTACCCCTGCCCTGGGTGGATAGACAGACTGTGGGTCTGAGGACGCGAGTGCTGTCTCTGTCAGCTGGGAGGTTCTGCCTAGGGCAGCCCTGCAGTGCCAGAAGCCCCAGGGGTATAACGCATCGTGCAAAGCCCAGAGGAAGGTGAGGACCAGGAACAGACAGCAGTTCCGGGCGAGTGCTGCAGTTAGGCCATTCTCCATTTCCAGTGCTGGAAGGGTTGGGCCCTTAAAGTGCCCCCCTCAATAAGAGATGTGTGCTTTTTGGTCCTAGGTGGCTGAGCACACAGTAAAAGGATGCCTCTTGCTTGCCCCCAGGGTCAATATCCTTGGAATAAGGCCCCTCTTTGCCCCCTCCCTTCCTTTTCCTGGAGGTGGAGGGCATGGATGGAGAAGCTATTGGCTAGGATGCACGCCCCCTCCTTTTAGCTGCACCCAAGGGGCCACCTAGCACAAGTCCATGCCTGAATCTACCCCCAAGAAAGGTCCTGAGTGGGCGATGGTGATGGAGGCTGAGAGCCCAGCGAGAGCCCAGTTACTCCCTACTGTATTTTCCTGCTCTCGCCTTTGCTCCCCGTCTGATAGCCCCGGTTATCTCTAGGAGAAAGCCCTCAGCATGGCTTTCAAGGTAGAGCGCCATTTTTCTCACATGCTTTGAGAAAAATAATTGGGTTTTGTCCAGAAAACCATATACCTTTTCCTCCACACACTTCCCCCACACTCCAAGCAAACTGAAAGCTCCCATCTGGGTCTCTCCACCTACACAACGTCCGGCCACCAGGATGCAGAAGGTGATGTCTCATAAAGGCCTTGTAATAAGGAAGGTAAGGGAGGATTGGGAAGAGGTGAGGAGGGGGGCAGGGGCAGAGCCAGTGTCTCCCCTGGGACCCAGCACCCATCCTACCTGGATGGGGATGAGGGGCTCTTTGTCGTCTATGTCAATGAGCACATCTTCCCCGGGACTGAGCAAGCTCACATCATCTGTAGGGAGAGCCAGATGTGCACAGGCTTAAGAAAGGGCTCCCCGAGGGTCTCCCCGTCCTCAGCCTCAAGACTCAGCCAGGGAACTGTGAGAGAAAAGCCCCTCGGAGTTGCCACACTTCTCAATCAGTGTCTTTCTCTGCCCTGCACCCAATTCTTCCCTCTCCCATCGCTTCCATTTTCCTTCAATTTCTCTCTTCCTCTCAATTTTCTCTCTTCCTCTCCTCACATCTCTCTTCTCCCTCCTCATCCCATTGAATCCCCACATCTTTCTCTCTCTCTCTCTCTCTCTCTCTCTCTCTCTCTCTCTCTCTCCCTCTCCCTCTCCCTCTCCCTCTCTCTCTCTCTCTCCCTCTCTCTCAACTCTTCCCCACCACCTCCCACTTCAGCCCTCACCTCTCAGCTCCCACAGGCATTAGCACCTGATCTCTGATGGCCAGCCCAGAGCCCAGTAAACTCTGAAGAAGGCAAGATTCCCACCCCTTTGGCCTAACTGAGCAGAAACCACTTCCCATCATGATGGTCCCAATGAGATGAGGGCTCTGGGACACATCTCAGTAAGGCCCACCTGCCCCAAGTCCCCTGCCCTCTCCCTCCCCATCAGCAGCACTCCCCTACCTGGGCCACCCTGTGGGGAAGGACTCTCCTCAGAGTAGGGGTCACATAGGAAGCTCTCCAGGCAGCGGATGGTGCACTGGCCCACCACAGGCTGGCGACCAAACTGGCGGTTGTCAATGACCTTGACCACGATGGGGGGACAGTAGAGCTCCTCCCGGGGCAGCATCTGGATGGAGGGGGAGGGAAGCTCTGGGCCCCGGCCTGAAGCCATCCCTGGGAGTTCTCAGAGGAGGGAAGGCCTTCTGCACAGGGCAAGCCCAAAGAGCAGAGTGACTGTAAACCCCCACATGACCCCCAACCGTCATAAATTCAAAGTGGTGGTTGGCGAGCCCAGGAGCTGGCCAGGGCAGCAGAAGCCACACAGTTTTTCTGTCTGCCTCTTGAATGCTGTGTGCAGAGGCTGACTTTTTCCCCACAGCTTTACCTTCCAAATACATCCAACTCAGCCCGAAGTTAAAACAAGCCTACGTTCCCTGAACCCTGGCTAGCTGGGAAGGGGGAGAGGGGAGAAATTGGCCCAGGACTCAACATTTCTTGCAGACAGTCCCCCCCAAGTGGATACTCAAGAGTTGGCTTGCAGACCCAGATTCTTCTCCCCCCACCCCAAAAGCACTTTGAACACAACTTGAAATAATTTATATGCTCTCCTTCGGTGGCGGCTTTGGCTCAGCCAAGAGGAGGCTCCTGTTGACAGCCACTGGGCCTGGAATTTCTATAGCGCTTTCATCTTGCAGACCATTTTCCTTTCCTCAGACTTGCCTTACTACGGCCACTCAGCCGAGGGAGCCCAGGGAGCTTGGAAAGGGCTCAGGGGCTGAGTATCATGAGGGGGGTCCTTCTGTGGGAGCCAGGCTAGGGGAGGAATAGGTCAGAGAAGGTCTGGAGGAATCAGGAAGATTAGGGCCCTGGGCAGGCCCAGTGGGGAGCTCGCAGGACTGAGAGCTGCCCTGACAGGGAACACAGCCTCAGGAGGGTCCTTGGGGCTTCTGAGGATTGGGATCTGGGTAGGAGGAAACAAGCTGTTCACAGGCCTCAACTCTTCCAGTGAGAAGAGTAGGAGCATTTCTGTTCTATTTTCCCAGAAGAGTGAGGTGGGAGAGGGGCCATGACCTAGAGGGAATCCAATGGGGAGTTGGAGCCAACCCCCACGCTGCTAGGGGCCGCGAGGAAATCCTAGCCACCAGGACTCCGCAAAGGGACAGAAAAGAGGTCAGCTCACCACTTCCATGAAGAGGGTGCATACATCAAAGTTGGGGTTCTTCCGGAGGTTCTTGATGACACAGGACTGCACCGTCTGGCCCCCACATTCAACAATAAGGCTGGGAGAGGAGACACTGGCCAGCTGGTAACTCTTCATGTTCCGCAGTCCCCATGCCAGGATCTGGGGACACAGGATGAGGGGAGCAGCTGGAAAGACTCTGCGCCGGGGGAAAGGTTGGGGCCAGGAAGGGGAAGAGCCGGGCTGCCCCCTGCACCCCGCTATGTGACTGGGCTCACCTCGATGGCAGTACGCTGGAGAACTGGCTTGATGTTCTGGGGAACCATGTAGATGTTGGCCTCTCTCTGGGGTGGTGGGTAGGGCAGGTCTGTGTCCTCTGACTACAGCGGGTGTCAGGTAGAATGAGACAAAGGTAGGAGGAAGATCAAGACAGAGACAAGAAAGGAGGACAGGCAGGTGGAAAGGACATGCATGAAAAGACACAAAGACAGAAAGGCAGACAGATGTGGGGAGGCAGAAAAGAGAGGGCAAGTCAGTGTTTGTCAGCACCATCTTCTCCAGGATCAAAATTCAAGTATCTGGGCTCAGGGTTCAGGTCACCCCATTTCAAGAGAACCCCAGGTCTTCCCTCTTCCTATAATGTAGACTCTGAGTCATCACTGAGCTGCTCAGGGTCTCTCCATCCCTGACACATGCACTTGAGCACACACATGGGTATGCACTGCCCACCCCATCCTGGCTCATGCATTCCAGCCCCTCTCAGTCCCAGAGAGAACCACATAGCTCCCACTAGCCTGGTTCTCCTGGCTCAAACCCTCCGAGTTACCATCCACACTGGTACCCTAGCTCCACCACCCACACACCTCCCACCCCCACCCCCATACCCCCTCCTTGCACGCCTATTCACCACAAGGACAGAACACCCCCACTGTGAACCAGAAAGAGTGTTCATGAATGGAGAAAGGAGATATCAATGCAAAGCAACCACTGGCAACAAAGGTACTGCTAGGGAGGCTCCTTCACCATTAAGACCAGAGATGAGAGTGGCACACAGCAACTCTGGTCCACTAAGGCTTGCCAAAAAGACATGGGCAAGAATCCCCAATGATCATAAAGAGCTGCAGCGGGAAGCAGCAGAACAATGAGAGCCAGAACTGCCGTGGGTCAGCCACCATTTCATGGTGGCTCGGAACACAGCCTCTGGCTCTCCCTCTTATTGAGTGAAGTAAGTTATTTCACCTCTCTACAGCCCTTTTTTTTTTCCAACTTTCATCAAGTTTATTAAAAGTTACCAACCTGCCAAGGTCAGCGAGCTTGAAGAGGTTAATCCAACATATAGAAAAGTGCCTGGTTCACATAAACTCGCAATGCGACAACTAGCCCTCATTTCACCTTTGCCACAACTAAAGGAAAGATGTCCCTTTCTTAAGACTCTTTACTTCCATGTCAGAAAAATCATCATAGCTTACTAGTTGTTAGAACAAGACACTCTACTGCCACCTACTGGAAAACTGTTGTACTAGATACGGATATGGAAATTGCACCCCTTAGACAAGGTGCCCTTGCACAGTGCACAACCTTTGCGTCCACACACAGAGGTCCTGACACCAGGAAATGTTAACTGTAATGAAAAGAGCCGTGCTGGACACTTCGCAGAGTTTGCCTCATGTAATCTCATTAAATAAACAATGGGATCACTGCATTCATTCCTCAACGACTTGCTTTGGGTTCTTTCTCGAAGGCTGGTGCACTTATCTACAGAAGCTCTGACACACTGGGATCATCTGGAGTAAAGAAACACACCAGCTTCCTCGGTCTTCATGAATCACCTTGCAGCCAAATCCAGCTGTCACCCCTGCTCAATGACACGCTGAGGATGCAACGCCTCTCTGGCCTATAATGGTAAGCAGCTTGTTTCTAGAATCAGACAGACCTCTGTTCTAGCTCTAGCCCTGCCACTTCCTAAGTCTTTGAACTTGAACAAATGACTCAGCCTCTGTGACTGAGTATCTTTGTATGGAGATCGGTGGGAACCATGCCTATGGAGTTACTCTGAGAATTCAGTGAGATAACAAATGCAAGGTGTATCTGGCATATAGGGTGCATAATAAACAGAAGTGTCTCTAATGATTACTCCATTGTTGTCAGCATGTGGCTTTTACTGCTTTTATTGTATTGGTCCCCCAAGGTAATCTGAGGGGAGTAGAAGCATCAGCTGCATCTCTCAGGACCGCACAGCTACCCTATCACCAGGGCACCAAGGGTGGGAATTCGTTATCTCTCCAGACTCACAATCCAGGAGCCATGATGGAGGAAGCACCTGCACTACTAGGCTGGCCATGAGACAGATGCCTCAGGAGAGGTGGTGTGCAGGGCAGACCTGGGCACAAGTCCAGGGAGTGCCGTGTGCAGTACAGTCCACAAGACTGGAGCCGGGATGGAGACAGCCCTGCAGAGATGCCAAGGCCACTGGCAGCAGCAGCTGTGCATCCGGGCTCCCTATCTAAGAGTATGGTTCAGCCTGAAGGCCCGTTGGTGACCTGCTAGAGATGGATCCAGCCCAGTGTGGACCCAGAGTCCAAATCCCAGGATGAAAAGGGGTACAAAGTGTTCAAGTCCCCAGAGGGGGGCAGAAAAACCAAGCTTTTTTCACATGGTTGCCACGTTCTCCTGAAATCACCCAAGAAAATTCACTACTCTATTTCCACTAGAACATTCTCTCCAAGCCCCAAACTCTGGGTAGCATCCCTTTGATTCCTTTTTATCCCTCATTTCAAAGTTCCATCTTTCTTTCCAGGCTCCCCTGAGCTCCGTGGTAATGACTTTCTCTCTATCTGCTGAGGACCAGGCTCCCCACTCTCAGGAACACGTTCAGTGAGGACAGGGAACAAGAACCTCCAGAAACTGAGGTTCCAGTACCGTTTTGATGAGGCCCTGGAGGAAGAAGGCAGGAGCACACAGCTGTGGAGCGCCAGGCCCAGCGGCAGAGCAGGGAGACAAGCAGAGAGAGTGGTTAAAGAGTCATCAGAGGGCAGCTTCCTGGGCACAAGGCCACCATGCTCATCCCAAGGCCACCACCATGTACCCTGCTGTCCCTGCAGTCCCAGAATATCCTGTTCCCTGCCATTTGTTGCCACTCCCCAGGACTACTGCTTCTGTGGGGCCCCACCCTGCCCAGAAAGCTAACCACAGTCTTCTGTTCCCTCCCCACTGTCCAGTGTACACACCACACTGCCTGTCACTACTGCCAGTTACCACAAGTTATCAACCTGCTGGTGATCACTGTGTCACCTCTGGCTCCCTGGCCTCTTCACGTCCAGTCCCCCCTGGTTTTCCATGCTATCTGCTGGATCTTTTCCTTCCCCATTTAAAGACTCTCTGGCCCATCCACACCCTCCTTCTGTGTCATCTCCGCAGCCTCGCTCCTCTCCAATCTCTTCCTGAAAAGGGCCACCCCTCCTTCACTTGCACCTAGCCCTCTGCCCAGCGCATTCTGCTTCTGTCCCCTGCACCCCCTCACTGGAAACTTCCTTCTCCAAAGTCAACAAGGACCTGCTTGTAGGTCAACCCAAAAGACACTCACGGGCTCTTATCTCTCACTCCCTCAGCAGCATCTGCCAGTTGACCTTGGCCTCCTTCCTAAAACTATCTCTCTGGTTCTGTACTGCTGGGCCCTCCCCACTGCCCACCTCTGTTTGCTTAGAGTTACTCACTCAGTAGCCTCCCCACTCCGCTCGGCCCTCTCCCAGCTTTCTGCTCCCAAACATCTTTCCTAAACCCTGGGCTCACCTTCTCAACCTCTTATTGCTCAGTTAATTCATGTGACCTACTGACCTCTCACACCACCCTGCGCCGTGTCCATCTGTCTTCTCTGAACTGGATTCTCTGGATTCTCTGTCTCCCACCTCAAAACCTGCCATATTCAAATGTCATCTCACAAACCACCCCACCATCCACCCTGACAACCATGCCAAAAAGTCACATACCACCCTGCACTTTAACCCCCTTGTCGCCATGTCTGATAAATCACCACCCTTGCCAATTCTGTCCCAAATCTCTGCCCCATCCATCCACCTGTCTTCTGTTCTGGGTTCCAGCCCCCACCTTTCCTTGCCTGGGTCCACCAGCAGCCTCCTATGCGGTCTCCTTGCACAACCCCTCCCAACAACTGATATGTGCTGTACTCTGCAGTCAGGGGAACTTTCTAGGAATGCCACTCTCTGCTCAGGATGAAGTCCAAACTCCTCAACATGACCTCCAAGATCTTTCACCTGACTCCTGCAGACTTTCTGGTCACACCTCTCACAGATACCTTTCCCCTCCGGGGTTTCAGGTAGGGATGAGCCCCTTGCCACACATCCTCCTCACTACCTGCTTTCTGGATACTAGGAGGCCGCAGGGGGCACCAAGCTCTGTTTACCTTAGAAGCTTGGACTCACTGGTTCTTCTGTCTAAAGCGCTCTCCTGCCCACCTACCTAATCAGTCTCCTCCTACTTGGACTTCTGGTCTCCCTTGGAATCTCCCTGGTGCCTCGAGTCTACATCAAGCACCCCTGAGGCTCCCCTAGCAACTTGACTCACTCCCACCGAGAGACACACCACCCTGTGCCATCTCTGTGTGTGTCCATCTGTCTGTGGCCCTGGGTAAACCAGTAATTCTGCACACAGCACCCATTGCTGAATCCCCTGTGCAACAAAGTGTTATGAATGAAGTGAGGGAGGGAGGGAGGAGACATGGCAGAGGGAGGAACAGGGAGGAGCAGGTATATGAATAGGTGAAGAAGCAACTCCAACATATCCCCCCCTCGCTTTGCCAACAGTTATCTGCTCCAGCCAGATCCATGGGTCCTCACAAAGCTCTCCTCCCTGGGGGCTGCTTATGGCTCCCTGTTTGAATGGGCTTCCCTTACCATCTTCCTGAATCTCACACATCATTCAGGGCCTAGTTCAAGATCTCCACCCGCCAGAAAATCGCCCCAAGCACTCCAGAAACTTCTTCGAACCCTACCCTCTGACTTCTTTAGCTATAAGAGCCAAATCTGTGGCCCAGGTTTCAAAGTTCTTAACTGGTCTCCTACAGCTTACACGAGAATCCCGCAGCCCCAGCCAGAGGGTCAGTTTCTGTGTGTGAGTTTCTCAACTTCTTTCTGGTCCAGTTCCACCCAAGGATACAACAGCCCCCTCCCCGCCCCCCGCCCCGACAGTGATCCTGAATGGAGTTGAGGACAGACTCTGAGGACCACAGTCATCAAGGGCAGCCATCTAATACAAGTCTAATTAGATGAAGCTACATTTAACCAGTCCCTTCCTTGCTCACCCTCCCAGCCACCCTGAATGCAGGGAAGACCTGGGGTTGCTATGTGATGGGGTTCTAAGGTGTGCAGGACTAACAAGGCTGGGCAGACCCAGAGTACAAGGACCCAAGTGAAGCTCTCTCTCCCACTAGAGCAGAGTCTACCCAGATGTTCCTGCTTTCTCTCCTGCTGGGCAGCTCAGTACAGGGAGTCAAGGCTCTGAGCCACAGGGGGACTTTATCCCCCATCCTAGGGCCACTACCCTCAATAGGTGTTCATCCCCAGGGTGGGGCAGGGGTGTACTGGCAAGCCCCTCCAGCTGCCTGGGTCAGTCCTGTCACCAGCAGTTCATAGACCCTCACCTTGCCCAGCAGGGTTCAATCAGGGGACCCTCTGGACATTCAGATCCTGGCTCCTCTGGGAGCTCCAGGCAGGGGCAGCCAGGCGGGCTGGGAGGGCTCCATTGTCTGCCTGCCCCACCCAGCTCGTTAGGAACAACATGTTGCTCTAATTACACTTCCCAGGAAAAACAGTGTTTTAAATTAAGGCCTTGGGGGAGGGAGAGGGGGATGGGGACCACTGGGTTTATTTTCCTGATTGCAAAACATCAAAATTTTTCTTCTAGTGAATCTGGGGTGCAGGAGAGTACCTCGTGTACATGTCAGACTAAAAGTCATACCCTTTGGCCTAAATTTGGTGGGGCAGGTGGAATGACATCTGGTTTGGCCCTGTGAAAATGGCTATGGAGCATGCAACCCCTGCCACCAAGGCATCGCCTGCCTGCCAGCAGGGAGAAGGCACAGAACCAAGGTAACATTCCAAATCACCGCCCCTTAAATGGTCAGGACCCCTAAGCCCCTGCTCGTGCCTACAGGGTCGCCATGTGGGGTCTTCCTCTGCACAAACTCCACATCCGAGGGGCCCTGGTGATTAAGGAATTGCACTCACCTCTCCTGCTGTGTGCGTGCATGTGCATGTGTGTGTGTGTGTTCTCACAAGTGTACACACACACACACACACTCACACGTGCATGTGCACACTCTCCAGTTCTCAGGAAATCTAAAATTGCCGTTTCTTTGAACTCATTCCCCTTGGCAACAGGGACCGCCTTTGTTCTCCAGACAAAAAGGAAAAGAAACGAGACAGAGGGCTCAGAAGAGGCGGGGAGAAGGAGGGAGAGAGGGAGCCAGGGCCAAGGAGCAAACAGAGGAAGAGGGAAGCACGAAGGGAGAGCTGGGAGAGGGGAAGGCCAGCAAGCCTGGAGAGGAGGGGGAAACAGCATAGGACACAGACAGAAAGACAGACTAGAGAGCGGGAGGGAAGCCCTCCTCCACCCACACCCTCTGCAAGAACCCAGGTCTCCCCGATGGACCAAACCTCAAAAGACACAATTCAACTGTTCCCTCATCCCCACCAAGAGCCCCCAGAGTGGGGCTCTCTGGATAGCTATCAAGCCTGAGGGTAGGGGACCTTGTTGCCACAAAATTGGCCCTCGGCAGTGATGTGCCCCCAGCCAACACATTGCCTCCTGGGCCCCTGTCCCCTACCCCTTCTGCCAATCCCTGCTTCAGAAGCCAGCTCTGGGTCACCTCTTCCAGGAAGCTCTCCCCACTGGCCTCCATCTGCTCTGGGAGCCTCGGCTATCCTTAAACCATCCCTTAGAGTCACCCAAGCTTCCCAGATGACCCCTGGTCCTGCCCCTCACTCCCAAGCCCACAACCCCCTGCAGCCAGACAGCTTCCTGACATACTCATGTGCCCTCTGCTCCCACAGTCTCAAGGGCCCTCATGTGGCTTTTCATGGCCCTCCAGGAAGGCTGAAGTATCCTTCACAGGGATTAGAGTGGGAGCCTGGAGGGGCTGAATGAGGGACACAAGGCAGCAAATAAGACAGAAAAATGCTGCCAAGGCCAGAGATTCCCTTCAGGACCAGAGCAGTAGCTGGGCTAAGCTGCCTCCATTCCCTAGGAATTCTTAAAAGCAAATAACACCCCGGTTCTTGACATGAGGCTTAGCCCTCAGGTGCAGAGGAATGCTTGACCTGTGGACCCCAGGGCAGGGGAGGGTGTTTCTAGGGCCAGGGGAATCTCAAGATCAGCTTCTAGCATTGCTCCCTAGGCCAGCTGGTACTCCCCTGCCTCAAACCTTTTAAACCTATGGGTCCAGCCCAGCCCTGTGCCCAGCAGACCCTCAGGACCTGCTGACCTGTACCCCACCTCAGTCTGCGGCCTGGCCAACCCCGCAGAAGGACACTTGGCCCTCTTCAGGGTTTGGCCCAAAATCTACAGATTTTGATTTGCTTCCTGACAAGACCACAGCCAGATCCCCGCTCTCGGAATCTGAGCCTTCACTGTTCTATATTGCAAATCCAGTTACTAAGGATTTTAACTTTTTTTAATAACTCATCCCTGGGCTGGGTCTTCTTCAGAGCCGGCTGTGGGTTTTGGCCACAGAGTGCTCTCAATCAAGACAGAGGGCTCCGTGCTGCTTCCCTGGACAGCACTCTGCTCCCCTTTCCAAATCGGCAGTCTTTCGCAACTGCAGCCAGAAGCAGGAGGCTGCCTGTCAGGCGCAATTACAGCCAGCTCGCTTGGCGGACCCCACCTCGGTCTGGGAGTGAAAGGAAGTGAGGTAAGGGGCGCCAGGCCTGTGAATCCCACATCCTGACCCTGCACTCAAGTCCAAATTACACTGAAAATGTCAAATGGTGTCCACTCCCAGCCTGGGGATTCCCTGATGGCCGGAAGTGGCTGCCTGTTCCCAGCCCCCATCCACCAGGGCTTGCCTTCCTGTCTGTCCACCCAAGCCTCTGCCCCTGCTACCCTGCTCACACATGAGGATCTGCTCACGGATGCACAGGAGGCCAACGAGAATGTGCTGCTCATGCCACCCAGCAAAAGGATAGAGACTTGCTTCCTTGGAATACAAACCCAAAACTTCTCCCAGAACCTAGCAATCCCCAACCTATCCCATCCCCTGAATCAGCCAGGCCCTAACTGAACTTGGCCCCTTGGGTCACCTTTCTGCAACAATGTCTAGGTGATGTCACTTCCACCAGACAGGCTTCCTTGACTATACTGGCCCCTTACAAATATTTTATTCCTTAAAACATGCTACCTGGTAATCAGCCAGATGAGACTCTGTATCGCTGCCCACGAGATCTGGGAGAATCTGGCCTCCAACAGGGTAGCAAGATTTCTGAGGCCAGAATCATACCAGGACACACCCCAGGAAGTCCTGGCTTCAAGCAGAGTGTGAGGAATGAAATCCAGACAAGACTCTGTGTGACAGATGCCCATTAGGAGCACCAGAAACCCAGAAGTCTGGCTTTTACCCTCCCTCTACTCACCTACCCCAGCCACAAGCCACTCCCACGAGGGCCCGGCTCACCTCTTCCAGGATCCCTGATGTATCCTGCACCTGGCCCACACCACGGGATGTTCCGCATCCAGGAGGTGATGGAGGGAGGAGAGAGGAGAGGGTAAAAGTTCACAGTGAGTGACAGGGAGGACTGGGCTGGGGTAGAGATCAGTGCACCAGACGTCACCCTGAGAGGGGCTGACAAAACTGCCTCCCATGGAGGTGAGATCACCTCAGCAAGGTCATCCATGCAGTCCCTGGGATTCTATGGATGATGACACAGAGGACTGCTGGGAGAGGTCAAGGCATATACCTAGAGTCCAGACATCTCTGGAAGTGGCAGAGAAAGGAAAATGAGAGGCAGGTGGCCAGGAGTGTCTGGACCCCATGCAACTGCCCCAGGAAGCAGACGGGCCTGAGGCTGTTCATGCTGGAGCATGAGAACTTGGGGAACCAAGAAGAAACAACCTAAGAACAAAGGCTTAGAATAGACAGGAGAGAGAAGAGGAGAGGATCTAGGGGCCCAGGGAACAGGAGACAGGGTACAGAGAGTGGGGTGGGGGCAGCAGGGCAAAGGAGGCCCTGCCTGGTAAGAACTGGCCCTCCCCGGGGGAAGGCATCTGGAGCCCTCTGACTGTGTCTCAAAGCTGCAGCTGAGTGTGGCAGAGAATAGCATATCCTGAAACAAATGAGGCTGGGCACAAGGAAAAGGTCATCATTTTCTACCATGACCCATGAGGAGAAGGAACGAGAGCAAGGAGAAGGCCATGAAGCCCACGTCAGTGGTAAAGGAAAGAAACAATGAGGTGGGGAGTCCAGTCTCAATCAGAGCTTCCGAAACCCCAGCCTGTGTCAGATCCCTTGCAGGGCTTGCCAGCTCACTCACTGGTTGCTGCGCTGCCCCTCAGGGGTCAACCTCAGTCGGTTTGAAGTGGAACCCAAGAGTCAGCATGTCTAACAACACCCCAGATGAGGCTGATGCTACCGCTCGGGTTGATACTTTGAGAAGCACTGGGCCTAATCACTAGGTCTTAGCCTTGGCTGCACGTTAAAATCCCATGGGCAGCTTCGAACAGCACCAGTGCCTGGACCAGAGACTTCTGCTCCTGGGGGCTGGGGCCTGAGCACTGGTCATTTTTAACATTACCCATGGGATTGTAATATGCAGGCTGCTGAGCACCACTGGGCTGGAGGACCACGAGGTCTCTTGAATCTGAGCGTCTACGATTCTCAGATTTCTCAGGGCAGAAAAGCAGGAAAAGCCCAAGCTGGGCAGGGACCCAGTCCCACCCACCCTGCCCCACGGGCCCACCGTGCCCTCCCAGACTTGGGCCAGTTCTTACCAGGCAGGGCCTCCTTTGCCCTGCTGCCCCCACCCCACCCTCTGTACCCTGTCTCCTGTCCCCTGGGCCCCTAGATCCTCTCCCCTTCTCTCTCCTGTCTAGTCTAAGCCTTTGCTCTTAGGTTGTTTCTATAAACACAGGGAGGCTGACAATGAGTTTGGAGGAGAAAAGGTAAGAGCGAGACTTACCTCAAATCCAGGAATATGGTGGATGGCCGGCTAGAGTAAAGAAAAAGAGAACTTCACAAAGCGGGAAGGGGGTCCAGTGGCCTATGGTGAAGGACTGTGGGTGTTTTGGGGCTGGGTATGTTGTGGTGACATAATCTGAGGAGGTATGGACCTATTCCCCTAAATCACAGTGTTGAAACCAGACACCTCAATAAATATAAATAAATTTTTAAATGTTTTTTAAATTAATTGATTGGGGAAAAAAGAGTTTTTCTTGTCTCAAGGCCCCATCACCCCCTCTTTGCCCTGGCCAGACACATCTACAACCACAAAACAACACTCATGGAATGTGGCCGTGGGCACAGTCCAGGGTTTTCAGACTCTGTTCTTTGGAGGCCAAGAGACTCCTTGGAGCGCCTGAGAGTGATGTGCAGGGGGAAGCCAGATGGGCATCTGTGCCCCCTGCAAACACTCCACCCAAAAGAGCACTCTTCCAACCAGCTTACATATTGGGGTGCATGTCACACTAAGAGTAAGTTTGAATATAGGGCTTTAACCCTAGTTTATAGGAGAGGAGTAGTTGACCCAGAGTCATGAGGCAAGGCCAGGGCAAAGCCCTAGAATGGAGGTTCTGCCCTTACCTGGAGGCCCCCCAACACAATAAGGCTCCCTACCCCAGATCACAGAGATCCTCCTCTCAGAAACCACTTCAGGATATGACCCAGGGAAAAATACACCCCAAGGCCAGACGATTCAGACATGCTGGTGCAGTTCAGACTCCAACTTTCTACCCAGTGTTAGATCATATCCTGATTTGGGGTTCAAAAAACCAGGGCAAACCCATGGCAGGAGGTTTGATTTCCAGAGGTGACTCTTCAGTGTTTCCCACTGAATCAGGTCCTTGGCAGAGAAGAAGGATGTACTGACAGCCCCTCCATCCATAGGGGCCTCCCCTGTCTGTGTCTCCCCCCACCCCCGCCTACCTCTTGTCCTCCCCCACTATTTACTCTCTGCCCAGGTCTCCCAGATCTGGATGTGGACTAGTCTCACCTTCTTTCTCTGGATGAGCTCAAAAGAGGCCAGCAGCTCGCCTGCCGGCTGATTGCCCCTACTCAATGGAAACCAGGCCAGCCGGGGCATCCGTTCCAGACTCGGCTGACAGATGCAGCGTCCCAGAAACTCATCTGCACCCTAGAGCAGGAATGGAGAAAGAAGAGTAGAGTCCCCCAATCCAGGGCCCTAAGTGGGTCTGAGTAATCATCAGGCCTATATCCTGCCACCTGAAAGGGCCTCAGGAGTCAGGGCACCCCCTGGTGCAGGTGGTGGACAGGTTCCCTTAGAAGGATTCAAGGACAGGCTGCTGAGAGTGCCCCCCAGCCATGGTTGCTAAGCTTGAATTCCCACCTTGGTGGGGATGCTCCTCTGTGTGTCCAACAAGCAGTGGCCTTGCTTGAACGTAATCAAACTCTGAGCCCATTAGAGGGAAGAGCGGCAGCCTCCCAGCATTTCTGTGATGCCCCCACATCAGAGAAATGGTGTTTCACGATCCAAGGACTTGGGTATCTCCTGCTCATTTCACCTTTAAATCCTCCCCACTTTCCAGATTGATCATGCTCTTTCAGTTACATGAGTCTTGTCAGATGATGTTTTCATGTTACTATTCTGTTGCTCAGGCACTATCCATGGCTCCCGGTTGCCTGGACGATAAAGTCCAAACTCTCCCCTGGCCACAGAAGGTCCGCCCTATACATCCTCTACTCCTCCGCTGGCTCTCACTCCCTGGCCTTTGCAAATGCCATTTCCCCCAGTCCTACTACTCTCTGCACTTCTCAGTCATCACTCATAGCCCTGTCCAAACTCGGCCCTTCTTTCTTGCCAAGCTGTGCTTCTGGCCTTGTGGCTAGCTTCCCGAGGGCAGGGGCAGCAGGCAGAAGCAGGGTCTCAGCCAAATGGTGCGGCCATCCTCACCAGATCCAGAGCAGGACCGGGAAGCAACGCTGCCTACAGTCACCTCACTGATAGGGACATTGCCCGAGAACCTTTCTGGAATGGCCACCAACTCATACATGAATGCCATATCGGCAGGTGACATCAGCACCAACAACTCATAGACACCAGCCACAGCACTAGGATCCTGGAAGCTCCTGTGAGCTGGGTGTTGTCCCTTCAGCTGCTGGGTCGTGGAGAGGTTTGGAGCGGGGGGATCCCTGAAGAACCCAGGCAGCCAGGCTCAGGGCAGAGAGGGGTATGTGATCACAGCCTCTGCTCACCCCTTGACCCTGGAGCCCACCTACTCAGATGAGACCACAGCTGTCTCCTCTTGGGAAGCTGCCACCCAGGCATTGGCCCTCAGAGGACAGACAGGGTGAAAGGAGGTGGGATGCCACAGGAAGAGACATGGTCCTGTCGGCCTTCATCACCACTTTCACCAACTTCTGCTCAGCCCCATGGCCCAGCCCCCTCCTAGTTTTCCTGCCTCAAAGGTACCAGGCCATAAGCTCATCCCCAGAGACAGCCTCCAGTTGCTTATTCCCCCCATGAAGTCAGCTTTTCCTTCTGAGGGAAGCCCAGGCCTGCATTTCCCACTGCCAGCTAATTCACACTACCTGGTGGGGTGTCCTAAAAAGTATCACCTTACCCCACCTCCTGGTCACCACACCCTCTAAAGCCCCTGACACTCAGTATGACCATTTTTTTCTAGAAACTTCTTCCCAATCTTGCCCCTCCCCTTTCATAACGTTGCTGCTCCCAACCCAGGCCAGGCCTCTTTGCCAAATGTTCCATTAGCTGACACAATCTCTCTCTCCCAACAGCATCCCACCTCCTCATTCTCAAAGGTTGTTCTGTGCCCATCACCCCCCGGCACCCTGGCCTCACACTCCTTTCTCCTCCTCCTCATCCTGCCCACGCTCTCCTCTTTCTCTCGCTTGTCCCCATGCTATATGGAATGTCCCAGTTTGGGTGGTTGCGTCTCCCAACACCTAATCCCACATTTCCTTCAGGGCCTGGGTCTTCCCCACAGTCTGCCCTCACATTTCAGATCACAGCTTTCTCTCCCTCCTAGGAAACTTCTAGAGCTGTGCTGTCAAAGACTATAGCTATTAGCCACCTATGGCCATTTGAATTTAAAGTTTAATTAAACCTAAATAAAGTTTAAAGCCAGCTTGTGCTAGCCACATTTTGGCTATCGATGGCCTCGGGCCGCAGGTGTTTCCACCTCGGACAGCACAACTATGGAGCATATCCATCAGAGCAGGACATTCTTTTGGACAGCTCTGGTAGGAGGACCCTCCCTGGTCATGGCTCTACTGCCATCAAGCCACAAGGCACTCAGGGACAAGCATCTCAGGAGAGGGTTCTCTGCTCTGTCTCACTAGAGGGTTCCCATCTCAACTGGGAACCCTAAGCAAAGGGGCCAGTAAACAAGCATTTGACAAATGTTTGTGGAGCCAATCCAGCTCTCTGATGGGGAGAAGGGGCTGGCCTGGGAGCCTCTAAGCAAGTCAGAGACAGAGAAAACCCCAGCTCCTGACCCACAGCCAAGCGCCCTCTCCAGGTCTGCCCTCTCTCTGCCGCGGGCACTGCACATGTGCTAGCAATCCGTTTTTAATTACTCTAAAGTAGTATTAACCACTCCATAGCCTGTGGGGTCAGGGGCGAGGCCATCCTCAGGCCCAGTCTCCGGAAGCCCCCATCTGGTGGGGGACCTAGCACTCACAGCAGCTTCTACCAGTGGACTCTGGGAGAGGGTGGCATTGAGGTGGGCAGACTCACATAGGTGTCGTGGTCATACAGCTCCACCACGATGCAGGGCGGCTGCTCGGCAACGCTGGCTGGCTCACCAAAGATCTCGATCTCATAGAAGATGAGGGTCTGGTCCCAGGTAGGGTTCAAGGTGTTCTTTACCACCACTGTCTTCTGGCTCTGGTGCAGGAAGGAGACGATCGCATAGGGATCTGTGTGGGTCAGGTGCCAGGAAGGGAGACAGGACACGCAGAGCCATGAGAAGTTGCCGGCTAGGCGCCACATGACCACAAGAGTGGAGGCTACTACTCTGGAACAACCATGGTCAGGCTGGAGCCCATTTCCCCAGGGGGCTCTGTCCACCCTCTAGCAGACCAGTCGGTGGGCCACCAGGGGGAAATGGAGCTGGAGTGCAGGCAAGTGGGTAACGCCCCCTTCTGGGCTCCTTTCTTGGGCTGGCTGCTGGGGAAAGGTCCAGCAGATGGAAGGAGTGCATGGATGATTCATTCATTCAGTCACTCACTCATCCAACAAGCATTTATTGAGAGCCTTCTGCATGCCAGAAGGTACAAGGTGGTGAGAATAATGGAACAAACAAGAATCCATACAAGCAAATGTAAAAATTTTAATTTTAATCAATGCTTTGAAAATAGCTATAATGTGCACTAAAGCTTATGAGGGAAGGAAAGTAGAGCAGACACCTTAGAGCCATCCGACTGGCGTGCCTTGCGAGCACTGCTCGGCTACCACATGGAGAATGCACAGAAGGGGCAGAAGTGGGCACAGGAAGACTGATTATGAGGCTACTGCAACTACTCTAGTGGCAGTGGCGGTGGCTTAGACAGGCACAGGGTACTGAAGAGAAGCACATGGACTCAAGAGCTGTCTAGCACTGACTGGTGTCAGAGGAACCATAAAACCCCCACACTTCTACTGCCCCAAACTCCTTCCCAGCCTGCCAGCTTTGGTCACACTGGCCTGAAACCCACCTAATTGTCATTCCCTCTGCTTAGACCCACAGGGAAGTTGGAGTCACTAAAGAAGATTCTAGGGCAGTGATTCTCAAATGTGAGCATTAACAGTATCACCTGGAAGGCTTACTCAGACTGAAACTCTGATTCATCAGGTCTGGGATGGGGCCTGAGAACTTGCATGCCTAAAGTGTACATTGCTGATGCACCTTTCAGGCCAACCTTTGGAAACTCATACAGGAGAAAGTCCTATAAGACTGAATGCATATAATTTGGGAGAGACACAGAGGGCCTAGAGGGAGGGACTCCTCCAAGAGCTCCCATTAGGACTTCGACCTAGGGATAGAGTCCAATTTGCCACCATTTTGTAAGCCTCAAGGTGTCAGATGCTGAGGGCACACGGACAGGAGAGTCTGGGGATGCAGGAAGCTGGCAGCTGGGTGCTGGAGGTCTGGGAAGGCTGAGCCCAAATGACCTGACATATGCCCTAGACCCTTGACCCCTGCTCCATCCTGCAGCACCTTGCATCCTCTGAGCCTTGCAGTATAGACCTAGTGCCCCCTCTAGTCCCCATGTGACCTCCAGAGGGCCCCAATCCTGAGATGCCCAACTGCGATCCTGGGGCTAGGATGGGGAGACAGAACTTCCCCACAAAAGGAGGGAGTAGGTCAGGCTCCTTGGCCATAAGAAAGCCAAGTGGCACACATGGCCACTGTGCAGGAGGTAGCAGAGTGAGCACAGATGAGATGGGAGGGCTGGGGTGGGCAATGAGGGTAGCAGGGTTCAAAATTGTGGCTGTCACCCAAGGGACTAGTTTTAAGGATGAGGGGATATAAGTTAGAAGGCAGAGACTATTAGCATTTGCTGGCAAAATAATGCTGGGTTTGGCTAACAAGAGGCAGCCACTAGCTCATCAGCCTTCAGGCATAAATGGAGTCAATCCTGGAGGGCTTCCTGCAGGAAACTGGTTTTGAACCTGATTCTGGGAGTAGACGAGAGCAGTGAGAGGCCGTTGGCAGGGGAAGGGCAGAGGAGACATGTCCATCATACCTCAACACCCCCACCTGGTGACAGCTTCCCTGGCATGGGGCTCCCTCTTCCATGCACCAGCCCTGGCAGGGCTGGCCCCAAGCCCTTCCCCTCCTGGCCCTGGCAGGGCCCAGCGGCGTCTGTGCGTTTAATGAAACCGTCTGGCTGTGATACCATCAGCTCCAAGCTCGGCAGAGAACCTCTCCCTGGTTCCAGTAAGGGAAAGAGGGCGCGTTCCGATAAATAAAACCATATTAGAGAGCCCGCAAAAAAGCCCCTTTTGTTCCCGCCCCCCGTGCTTCCCCAAGCTTTATTTTTATAAGCGCACGGGCCCCAGACCGACCGCGTTTACACAAAGATCACAATTGCACATTGTAGCGGCTGTGCACGCTGTATTGGTGTTGGCAGCACCCCCCACGCTGGCCCCCGAGCAGGCCGACTCCTTCCAGCAGCCCCATCAGCTCAGGCAATGAGCTCAGCGCTGGGGGAGATGGGGAGGGGTGGCTTTCAAACAAAAATCACCCAGACCCACACACACACCCCGCCTGCCCATGGGAGGAAAAAACACACAACAAAGGCATTGTAAAGAGCAGGTCTGGAGGCCTGGGGCCTCAGACACTGGGCTACTGTGTGCTGGGGCCTGGCCTCTCCCCCCACAGGGCCAAGCCCCTCCAGGAAAAAAGAACCAAGGAGCACGGAGGTTGCTAAAGCAAGGTGGTCAGATGAAGGAAAGCCAGACAGATGCACAGACACATCCCTCTTCCAGGAAAGCCAAGAGGAGGGGAAGGCAGGTTCCCCACAAGCAGTGGGAGGAATGTGAGGGGCTGAAACTTCCCCATCCAGTCATGCGGGCCCAGCACTCTCCCCAGGGCCACTCGGGCCAGAGAGAGGCAGCACCAGGCCTTAGGTGCCTTCACCTGCCAAGCCATAGGGAGCACCCCTGGAAATAAAGCAGCCTGTGACTGGATGGTGCTCTCTGACAAGCCCTGTCTCTGTGAGGAGCTCCAGCCAGGAACTCACGGGGGTCTGCAGACATCATCACCCAGAGAGAGCCTCAGGCCCGCCACCAGGCCCCAAGCAGATGATGCTTTTGCTGGCCATAGAGCCCTACACCCAAGTTGTCTGGGAGGAACTCTGCTGTTCAGGCCTTTTGGAGCCCCAGGAAGGATGCTTCTACATTCGCAATACACCAGGCTTTCCTCTTGCAATATCCACATCAGACATCTAGGGTGGCACACAGGGCGGTGGCCTCATCCCACTTGACAGAATGGAGACCTCTGTCCGGGGAAGTATCAGTAGCCCATGTGCACACATGGTCAGGACTAGACCCCCTGACTCCCAATCCAGTGCTCCTTCTCCCATGCCAAGCCCATAGGAAAAAGGCCCCTAAGAGAGGCTGGCGTGGATCACGAGTAATTGAGGCAATGCAATGAAAACTATAATGCTGTGATATTTTGCCTATGAAATTAAGAAAAACTATTTAGAATGATAAAACCCAGTGTTGGCAAATGGATGAAATAGGTGCTCTCCTTTACAGAAGCTGGAAGCAATTCAACAAGCTTTCAGGAAAGCAATTGGGCAATATGCCCTGAAAAACATAAAACTCTTTATAACATTTCCCATATTTTGGTGAATCATCCAAATTAACCAAAAAGCTATACATACAAAGATGCTCACTCTCACATTATCTATAATATGCCACTCATTCAACATACAATTACTGACTGACCCACCTGTGGACGTTAAACATGGGGCTCAGAATAGGAGGATGGATGAGACATGATGCAGGCTCTTAAGATCACGACCACTGGTTGCAAATGGTAACTCAAAAAAGTTATAACACAAGGCGATGAGCAAGGCACTGGGGTGGGGACCCCAGTGAGCCCTCCTACCCCGACTCTCAAGAATGAGGAGGTAACCAAGGCAGACCATGGACAAGGGGGTGCTCCAGAACCCCAGCGGGACACCAGCAAAGGCACCGAAGAGCATGGGGACTGGAGGTAGAGCAAACAGTTGCCTGGCTGAGCCGAGGAAGGGAGTACCCAGGGCAGTGAGGACAGAAAGAGGCAGGGAGAAAAAGGGCAGATCACAAACAGGCTTACATTCATGTTGAGCAATTTGACTGTATCCTGTAGATCAGTGTTCCCCAAAACGCATTCTTCCAAACATGAGTTCTTTGGGGAGCTAATGAGCTCTTAAACAAGTTAAACAGGCTCTTTCCTGCAGCCACCTCAGAGCCTCTCAATGCCACTGGGCATTGTAAATCTCTAAGTGCTCCGTGTTTCCCAGTCTCTCTTGCTCAGGAACCCTTCTTAAGTGGAGCATTTCACAAGCCTCCCATGCACTTTGGAAAACAGCTCCTTAAGCTCATGGAGAGAATTCTCCCAGCCAGAGCCAAGCTTAACACAAAATTGCTTCAAAAGAGGGGCTGTACATAATAAGAGTCCAGACACAGGAAGCCCCAAAACAAGAATCCACTACCCTCACCCAAGGCAGAATCTGGATCTGGGGAAAAACTAAAGTTTCACCAGTTCTCATGGAGGTGACCTCAGCAGTGGGCAGCCAAGGCTTATCAGGCCCGCTGCAGCCCAGCCCGGGCTGGCAGCAACAACCCTCAGGACCACCCAGCTGGAACATAGTGTGACCTCCCAGAGCCATAAGGCAGCAAAGAGGGCATAGGACCTTCTGCTTCTTGATAAATACCTACCCCATAAATTAATAACTTGGCATCAGGTCTACTAGCCAGCCATCCCTCACTTGCCTGGTTAGCTAAATCAGAACCCTGAGCACACTCACTCATGAGCACACTCCCTAAACTACGGCCCATCCCCTGCAAAGCAGCGAACATACAACAAAGCTGCCCCAGGGTCCTCTGCCTTGGTGGCAGTTCTACAAGCTCCCTCAAACCACAGCAGTGGTCCTCAGCTGGGGGAGGGGCCAGAGCAAAATTCATTCCTTGGGGAACAATTCAGCAAAGCAGCCAGCTTCCTCCCTGACTCCCTTGGAGAAATATCAGTCTACGATGTAGCGCAACTCAGTTCAGACTGCTCTTTGGGGACACTACCCATTAGGTCTAGTGTTGTGGACATGTGATTTCTAAGTCCTCTCCGGTCTTATCTTTTCGGTTCCAAGTAAACCCAGTGCACACTCTAGAGGCTTGCCAGCAGCGCACGGCCAAGCCAGGATCAAAGAGCAGTCATTTGCATTAAACATCACTGGCATTTTTATGCCTAATCATTACACTGGCCACACACACTCATAACCACACAAGCACACGTCACGTACGTCCTTCCAGAGCTGCAGAGAACTAGTGCAGGCCTCGCACTCAAACCGACCTGAGGCGAAATCCTCAGGCAGCTCAATGGCAACACCTCCACAAGGCCCCCTCCCTGATGGAGTTCAATACTATTCAACAAGACTTTCCTGGCCCATTCCTGAGTGTTCCCCACAAACCTTCAGCCAGGAAGCAGCCACAGCAGCCCCAGCCTGTGGACAGCCCCAGGTCTCACCACAGAGGGGACAAGTGGGTACAGCACAGGGCACTGCAAGCCCACCCACCACTGTGTGGAAAGGCCTGTTACGCCATGGGACAGAGCCAGCAGGGAGCTTCCAGAGGAGAGCCCTCCCTGCCCCAGAAAACAGCAGGCAGGCAGGCGGGAAGATGATACCAGCGACAGACTGTGCCCGACCCTCCCCTGGCCCCAGACACTCCGGATTCACACATGAGTTTCCTCTGAGAAATGCCAGTCAGTGGCCATGCACAGCCTCCGGCCGCCAGCCACCCCAAGGTCAGTTCCAGGGGAGAAATTGCTTTGGTTTAGGGTTTGGGAGTGAAAATAAACACTCTGAGTTTTATAGGTTCACTCGTGTTGGCTGCTGTTTTCCTTTCCAGCAGCTGCTCAATCAGGCCTTTCATTCAGAAGCCAGTGGCCTCTGAGGAAGCCCTGGGCAGTGCCCTCAAAGCTCAAGGGATGTTTATTTGGAGGGGGGTGGGGCCGGGATGGAAATTGTGACGTGTCTGCAGGCCAGCACCAGCGACCCTGCCTGCTGTGCCCAGCCGTGTGGCTGGCTCCCTGCAGGGTCCGGCCAGCCCAACCCACAGAGGGCAAGGGCCCTCCCATGTGGCCACCCACCCCAAACAAACCCACCGCCACTTGCACTCTCCCCCCTCCTACCGTCCCAAAGGAAGAGGAAGCCAGGTTGAGAATGAATCCTCTTCTTTTTTCTCTAGGTAAGTTCTAATCTTCGGGAAGCACACTGGCAGCGATTCCCAGGACTCTGTGGCTGCAGCTGTCTGGCTGACCAGTGGACCCCTGCATGCTGGCTTTGCAGAGGGTCCTCAGGGCCCTGGGCCCTAAGCACAGAAAAGAACTTGCTCCTTCCACCCTGTGCCTGGCTGTGCAGGGCTGGAGAACCACTCCCTGATCAGAGAGGAATTTCAGGGAAGCAAAGCTAGTGGAGAGGAGGAGCTGAGTGGTCCCCAACATCTAGAGAGGGGCCAGGAAGGAAGACAGGTGGTGGCCAGAAACTGGCACATTCTGTCAACAGAACGTTACTCTCACAGAACTCAGTTCTACTCCTCTGAGCAGTAAGCATTTAGAAAGTGGTGTGTCACTTGCCGGCTATTTTAATGCAAGCAACTTAGTTGATCTATCTGAGTCTCCATTTTTTCATCTGTAAAGTGGGGCTGTTAAATACCTACTTCACAGGAGAGCACAAGAGTCACATGAAATAACATCAGCTAAGTGTCTGGGTTCAGGGTGAGTACTCCGTGAGTTCTTTAGATGTCAGGCCTGCAGGTTCACAGGTAAGAAAAGTCCCCTTCCTGGGACATCAGCGTCATGGAGGGAAGGGTGCAGCAGAGGTAGACAGCAATTAATCCATGCAGTGTGTAAGGGCTCTGAGACCGGTGCTGGTGAGGTGCCAAGCAAGTGCTGAGGATGGAACAACCAGCTCAGAGCAACCAGTCAGTGGTCTTCTGGGCTGGGTCTTGAAGGATGCATATGAGTTCATTGAGTTAAAAATGGAGAGGAAATGTATTCAAGGCAGAGAGAATGCTAAGTACAACAGTCAGGGAAATGGAAGATGATAACAAACTCTGAGAGCTGGCAGGGAGAGCGCCAGCTAGCAGTGGGGAATTAGTAAGAAATGAAACTGGGGAAGGTCCCCAGGGGTCAGATCAAAAAGGTATCATCTTCCAGACAGAGGAGGCAGGATTTATCAGTGTCCACATCTGAAATGAGGTGAGAGACATCCAGATCTGTGTGGGAAATGTGGAAGGTGGCAGGGAAGCCAGGAGATGACCAGATGTCTAGGTAAGAGGAGGCAAGGTCTGTGTGCAGCAGCAGCCATGGCACTGACGAGGAGGGGACATCTCTGAGACACTCAAGAGCCAGCATCAGCAGCAGTGAGTGACATGGTTTCCATCCTGGTAGATAATAGTTACATGCTGATGTGACGCTAGGACCACGGTGGGAGATGCAGAGGAGGCCTTGGCAGAGGGGGGAGAGGAGGGTTCGCAAGGAGTCTGATTTGGACAGGATAAACAAGGGTGTCTCTGAGGCGTCCAGTGGGTGGACATAAGGGATCCCGGGAACTAACGATCTAGAAGGCTCCCCAACATGAGTGGTCATGGAACTGGGGGCTCAGGGGACTCCAGTGCCCAGAGAAAAAGGCACAGATAAGACTCTTAGGAACCTCAGATTTAGAAGAAGCACCTGTAAAGGAGGCAGCAGCAGACCCAGGAGCAAGGGGGTCAAACCCACAGAGGCTTTCAGGAAGAAGGGACAGTAAAGCCACACCTTGTAAAGGAGTCAGGCCACTTGACAACCAAAAAGCACAGGGACCCTAGCAAGAACACCCACCTGCCTCCACAAGCCCAGCAAATACAGATACCACAAGCCCCTCGTCCCCTACTTCCTGTACCCCCATGGTCAAGGCCAGACAACTCACTTCCCAGCTCTCAGGCCAGGGTCTCTTCTTGTCCCACCTACCAGAAAAAGAGTCCTTGTCCATGGCCGGCAGGTCCCGGGCCTGGTATATGTAGCAGCGTAGATGGTAGCGGTTCCCGTCTGCGAGGGAGAAAGAGACACCAAGTGAGGGGCTGAGGTGGCTGAGAGCGGGGCCAGCAGGGGGCTGGTGTCCATCCCAAGGAAGGGCACCAGACAGCGGGGGCTGAACAACAAAGGTGACACATGTCACCCTGCAGGAGTGAGCCACACACAGGAGCTAACAGGCCCAGCTCCACGGTGAAGACCTGAGTGATGTCAGCCTGGTGAGAGTTGGGGCAAAAGGAAGGAGAGGAGAGGAAGAGAAGGAGAAGCCAAATAGGTGATGGGGGCATCCAGAAAGCACAGGGCTTTGAAAGGCTGATTTCAAGCTTAGAGCTGTGCACACACCACCAGGTGCAGGTGCATGCGTGCGCACGCAGACACTGACCCAAACACCACAGACTGAGTTCTCCTCAGCCTCCACGTTTACACCTAGCCATATAACCCCACACAAACAGAAATCTAAAGTTACACGCCCATCCACATCAGCCCTGTAGATACCCCCACGTCACTTACAGTCAAAGATGCAAGAAATCGTGGGTCTGTTCACGCCAAAGCTCAAGGTAGAGACAGACATGGAATCTTCACTCCTGTCGTCCACCATGCCACCCTAGAGACACAGAGCTGGTCACAGCAGAGTCGGGCCCCAGAGGCTGGGGGTGGTGGGGAAACTGACCTGAGGCTCAGGGCCCATGCATCAGAAGACCTCTAGATGAGGCTCCTCAGCTGCTAAACACCCCATTAACCTCTGTATCTCACTCTGGGGAGCTCATCCTCTCTTGCAGTGTCCCCAGACTCCAATGTCAAGTCCAGAGGGAAAATATTCTACTCTCGTGGAGACCTGACAAGCCGGAATGGAATTTTGAGTTGGTAAACCCAAGAGGTTAGGGTTTGAGAGAAGAAAGGGCTCTAAGAGGCTCTCCCTGGAGAAACCCGTGGGACCTGCCCACTGGGGTGAGTGAAGAGGAATTGCATCTCTTTCCACTCCTTGCATACCTGGAGACAGAGCTGGTGCCAGGGACATGCAGGCCCTGACCTGGGTCCTCAGCTCTGGGAAAGGCTAGATTGTCTGCTCCACGTCTCACTGTGCAGACATGAAGAGCCCACCTAGCCCTGGGCTAGAGGTCATCTGGCCAGGGAGGCAGGCTGGTTCCACATGCTGGCTGCCGGTGCACTTACTGCACATGAAGCTAGATGAGGGGTCCCCTCACCTGTCCTCATTAGTTTCTGGCTCCAACCTGAGCCAGAAACCACATTCCGTCCACCAGAAACCAAGCTCCCCAGTGCACTACTCTTCCCACTGTTCCCTCTGCCTCACCACAGCCCCTCATGGTTTGCATGGTTTGGGGGGGCTCTGGAATCCAGCAGGGGGCTCTGAGACCTACCAGGGATCAAGGCCTCCACAAGAACAGGAAATATACCCCAGCCTCCCAGACTTGGCTTTCTATGACATCAGGTCCACCAGTCTCTCCTGGTCAGGACCCCAGCGAGGGACCAGGATTGCTGGACAGCAGGTCTATGCCACCTGTTCCCTATATAGGCACTCAGATTTCTCCAAGTCTCCCCCACCTCTCACCCACACCAATGACCTGTCTCATCTTCCCCATCCAGCAGCAGGACTTACTTTTCCCAAGCCCTGAAATCCCCAGAGCTGGACCAGGCTCACACTTGCTCCCAACACAAACTCATGCTGTCCCCCAGCCAGAGTGTGGTTGAGCACCCCAGTCCTCTCTGCCTTCAGGTCAGCTCAGGATACCCAGAGAAAGCCTGGCCACTCTGGGTCCACAAAGAAAGGCATCCTAAAGGTAGACCAAACCTTCCTCTGTTCCTCCTGCCTGGAAAAGGGCCCATAAAACACACAGGAAAGACATATTCCTCTGCCCTCCCAGGAGACTCACTGAGGTCTTGCTTCACTCTGGTTCCCATGAAGGACACCCCTCTCTTTGCACTGACCCCTTCCTTTGGCAACAACTTCAACACAAGTTCTAGAACTAGACTATCTGGATTCCAATTCCCTGCCATTTACTGGCTGTGTGACTGCAAGCAGTTGCTTGCTTAACCTCTCTGAACCAGTCTCTCAGTCAATTTAGGATAATTCTATAATATCTATCTCAGAGAATGACTGATCATTCAGGAATACAGTACATGACATTCATAGAGCACCACCTGGCACATAATAAGTGCTCAATTAATGTCTGCTATTAATGATCTTACAAGAGAAATAAGGTATAGGTAGGGCCTGGGAAATTGGGGGGTCACAGCTATCAAGTTAGCAATTGTGCTCAGAGGTGGTATTCATCTATCCCATACTTGCTCAAAATTATTCCAGGAGCTAGAAAAGTGGACATTGTGGACATTTCAATGAGGAGCCACAGTCTTGGGCAGAAATCAAAATCAGATCAAGCAAGCAATCTCTCTCTCTCCCTCTCCCTCCACACACACACACACACACACTCATTCACTCACTCACACACAGGACCAGCATAACAAGGAGAGTTATCACACTACAGACAGGGAAGAACCCAAAGGTCACCACAGCTGAGAGCCTCCCTCCTGGGCAGGTGCAGCCCTGGGCGTCCTGCGTTTTCACCAGGAGAGGCTTGCAGCCTGGCCTCCTGTGCTGGCATCCTGCAGGAGCACAGGCCAAGTCCAGCAGCTAATGACTGAGAAGCACTCCTCCCAGTTGTGAGGCCTGTGAGGCTGCAAATAGGGCTGGACCTAGGAGGGGGGCGCCCAGCAGGCCACCCTGGGCGTGAGATGCAGGGACGCCAAGGAAAGCAGGTGAGGATGCTGGAAACAAGGCTTGGCCGGCCCGGGTGCAACAGCACGTAGCCCATGCAGCTAGGTGCACACTGGCGAGGGTTGGGGTGGGAGCCCAGGACTCTGCAGCCCCTCCACCTCAGCCAGACCCCACACATGTGCTTCCCACCCCTCCAGCTAGGGCGCTGGGGTGAGCACAAGGACGGAGGCAGCCTCTGGCTCTTGCCAGCCCCCTAATTCCTTCTCCCCCTCCCTGGTGCCTGCAGGGACCTCCCTGCTTGCGGATGGCTGCCAGTGAACATCCCCACTCACCTCGCACCTCCTCTAGATGGCCTCCCCAAGTCACCTCCCATCAGCACCACTCCCACCAAAGGGCCTCTGTCTGGAGCTTTGGCAGCACTTTGTGGGTCTCTGTCCAAGGGCAGGGCTGCCTGCCTGCGATCAGAAAAGGTGTCCCCCTCCCTGGGATTTCCATGGAGTCTGGGGCCAGGTACTTGAGGCCTAGCTCAGAGGCTGCACTGCAGGCCCTGCACTGAGAATGCCGGTTCTTCAGAGGGGAGAAGCAGCATTCCCTCGGGAATGTTCCTCACACTGGCTGGACTTGACCACTCTGCCTCCTTGGTAGGGGCGGTAGCCACCCCAATGCCTTACCTGCCTGCTCCTTCCTTTCCCTCCCTAACTCAAGGAGAGAGATGAGGACCACTAGGAAGAAACTGGGAGGACCAGGAAGGTCACACACACCTAGAGCTGGGCTGAGGGTCATGCCCTAGCTTTGGTCCCTTTCAGAGGACCCTGGGCCTGTGGCCATCCTGGTTCTCACACAGGACAGAATTCTACCCATGCAGCTGGCCAACATCTTTCCATCCTCTAGCCCACTGACCCTCCCAGGGCACCTGGCTCTCCACACTCACTTGAGACTCTGGGAACAAAGGGGAGCCTGGCTGTAGTTTCTTTTTTCTTTTTTTTTTTTTTAGATTTATTTATACAAGAACCAGGGTACAGGCCAGATGCATGGAAGGGTGAGAGGATTCACCAGAGACAGACGGGGGAGCAGAACAGGCAGACTGACTAAATACACTGCTAAGGGGAGCAGCAGGCACGACAGGAGAGGTCTGCCGCAACATGTGGGACCCTCACCGGTCAGCTGGGATCAAACTGGCGCAGCAGAGGATGAGGACAGCTTCACAGCACGGCGCTCAACCGCCTGCACCACCAGGGGAGGCTCTGGCTGTAGTTTCTGAACTGAGTCTCCAGCAATGAGGACACTCACCAACACCCACACCCCTTCTAGCCTTTATGCTGGAACCAGCTGGAATGGAGTGCCCTGGGGATCCCTCTCTGACTCGCAGGTACATCATCCTCTCTGCCCACTCTTTCTGTTTCCTGCAGGCATACAGTCCCATATTCAAGACCACCAGCAAGGAAGAGAGACCCCTCTCGTGGGCTCCTATCACACTGCTAATTTCTGCCTCACTGCATCTGCCACCTTCCATTAATACCTGTCTACCTGTCTGCCCCTCCCACTGAGAGCACTGTGGGGTTTTCCACCATGCCCCAGCATCTGCTTCAAAACTGGTTGCAGCAGGTGCTCAATAATAATTAGAAAATGAATGAATGCTCAAATAAATGAGTGCATACCCCAAGTAAGAACAACAGCATAAGCTTTAGGAAGGGCTGATGACAAAGGCCAGCCCCGACTCCCGGATCAGGGGATTAGTGTGTGCATTAACACAGATAATCCAACATTACACTTTCTTTGCTTTGAAGTATATTTTGGTTTCACTTGTGGACATGCAGGATTCACACTAGAAAATTTCTCTCAAAGCAAACAATGACGCCTCATGAAAACCTGATTTGGAAGCTTCTGGAAAGCATCTCCCTCCTTTCAGTCCTTCCCTCTGACATTCTACCATGTTCACTGAACACCTACTTTGTGCCAGGTCTTTCCTAAATTCAAGTTGGAAATGATTATTAATGCTATGTAAGCATAAAATGTCACCTCCCCAAAGAGGCTCTCCTTGACCAAACTTTCGAAAAATCACACTACAAACCCTCATATGCACCATTACACACCTCATCCCACACACACAGTCACAAACTTTACCCCACATGTTCACACACCCCAACCCTAGACACACACACACACACCCCCCAACCCACACACACTCACATTACAGCTCCACATACATCTGCGCAACACACACATTCACACATACCCCGCAGTGGTGCGCTCTCCCCTTTTGTGGATTTAATTTCCTCATAGCACTCACCACCCCAGATGTATGATAGAGTAATGTTTCTGATATTGTCTACCTCACCCCTAGAATGTGCACTTATGGGGCCATGGGTGTCTCCAGAACCTACTACAGTGACTGGTTCACAGAGTACTCAGCAAATACTCCCTGACTCAGTGAATAAAACCCCAGCTGAGCCTCGGATGCTGTCAATGCCTCTCCGGCCCCACAATAACCCTCCTTCTGGACAGAACTGTTTGGAGTTTGCACAACTCTCTGGGGTCTGAGCCTGACTTGTGGGAAGGATCCCCTAGCAAGTGATGATGTAGACAGAGGAAAGAGAGTGTGAGTACAGGCAACAGTGATCTGCCACCTCTCACATGCTCCACGTACCCACCGTGCCCAGGGTCTGTTTTAGGACCTGAGAACAGACCGCTGAATCCTGACAGCACCATACAAGCAGGGACTATCACTGCCCTCATTTTAGGGGTGGGACACCCCAGCACAACAGAGCAGGCACCTAATTGTTGCATGACTGAAGAGCAGCCTGCAGATACATAAACCTTGCAACAGTGCACAGATAAAATCAAGGCGATCGCGACTGTACAGACCCTGAAGCTGTGTCTGACACAGAATAAGTCCAGGCCACAATTCCCAGATGCAGCTCCATTTTGGGCATGGAGAGGAAGGTGGGGAGAGGAACTTGCCTGGAGCATAGGGGTGCTGCAGAAGAACCCAGTTCCTACAGCTCAGGTTCTTCCTTGTAAAGTGCTAACACCCATGGTGTGGGGCTGCTGGGGGAAACGCAGGGCTTCCAGCCCTGGCACTACTGGCATTTTGTGTCTTATTATTCTTTGCTGTGAGGGCTACCCTGTGCTTTGTTGGATATTTAGCATCCATGGCCTCCACCAATAGCTCCCCCTCCCCTCAATTGTGAACGACAAAATTGTCCCCCAGATATTAGCAAATGTCCCCAGGTGTGGGTAGATGTTAGAAATTAACCCTAGTTGAGAAGCACTGGTGAGCATTAAATGAAACAATGTGCCCACAGCCTTGGGCATGCGCCTGCACAAATCAGCCCTCAGCACAGTTGTGCCTCACTTCACAACGGAGACCTGCTGTGCTCTGCAGCACTAGGCGAGTCTGTCACTCTGCAGACACCATAGAGTGTCGTTACTCAATCCGCGACAGTACAGCCCACACCCACCCAGTCCATCACTCACTGTGGCCTCTCACTGGCAGCATCAGCAGTGAATTTTGAGCACTTGGGGGCCACAATGAACAAAACGATGTGAGCTTAAATCAAGCACAGGGGAAATGATGCTATAAAGAGGCTGGTGAACAGGAGATGTATGAGGCTGTGCAGGCATAAAATGCTAAGACGTTGGATGCTACATGCCACCAGGAATTTTGGGACCACCATCATATAGGCAGCTGTCTTGATCAGACATTATGTAGTGCCCAACTATAAATGGTGCCAGAGGTGACAGCTCAACTCTTTTATCTCTCCAGTCTCATGTTAAACAATATCCCCACCCCAACCCCCTTACTCTCTGGCCTTTGGCTTTCTTTAAATTTGGAATCCATCACCTTCCCTTTGCTACAGGACTTTTGCATCAGCTGTTCTGTCTACCTGGAATGTCCTCCCCAATGCGTTAACTTGACCCCTTCCTTCAGCACAGCACAGGGGGCTTGGGCACCCTCCTTGACAGCCCTACTCAGGCTCTCCTAGCTTCTCTCCTGCATGCACCTCTCCATGTGTACAGGAAAGGTATGCACACCCCTTCACCCCTGCACCCAGCCCAGCATCTGGCATCAGGAGGCTTCCGATGAACATTTATCACATGAAACTAATCACCAGCCCTCCCTGTCCTAAGCCACATGTACAGCGCTCAGGCCCAAGGCCCAAAGCCCAAGGGGAGGGGATAGAAAAGTGTGCATCAGACAGCATTCTCCTAGCCTCAGGAGGCTCTGGGGCTGACACCACCACAGAAAGAGGACATGGTCTCACTGCACCTCAGGATGAGGCCAATCTCTGGGGTGGAACGGAATGGGGTAGGCTCCTGAGAGGTCTTGTTCAGGAAGCTTCCTGGAGGAAGGGCACTGAAATAGGAGTAGTAGCACAGTGGAGACCCACCCTGTGCTTAAGGGAAAAGTCTTGCCTAGGGTGGCAAGGTTGGGGTGCACCAAGATCAGGAGGGGGACGGCTTTAACTCAGAGCCCTGGACAGAGCCAGGCTACAGGGGCAGTTGATGCTACAACTTTCACCTACCCAGCCTTCACCCCCCCACACACACACTCTTCCCCAGCCCAGGGCCAGGCCCAGGGCATTGGGTTTCCCACAGTCACATTCCTGCCTCCATAGCTCATGCCATGCGACTCCCAGGCTGGGGCTGGCAGCCACGCGGTCTGTGGCCATGCACTCCGTTTTGGGGCTAGCCTGTAAGGGATCCTGCTGCTCGCCCAGGGCACTGGGCGGCCTCCAACCCACTGCTGCCCAATTGCTGCCCATGGCTCCCAGAGGAGCCTAAGCTTAGAAGTGTAAGGAAATCTCTCATTCCCAGTGGCCAACACCTACCTTAGTCTGCTGAAGGCTGGCATCCCAGCATCGTGGTATGGCCACAACATTGGGGGGAGATGGGGAGGTTCTGGGGAAACAAGCAGTCTGCAGAGGGGACTCCCCAACCCACCTAAGCCAGATCCAAGACCACGCCCAAGCCACCAGGTGTCTGGCTTTCCCTCCATGCGGTGAGCTGTCAGTCACACCCTCCTCCTTCAGCCATGGCAGGCTGCCCCACACAGACTGAGTGGTCTAACCCAGGATCTACAAGGTGGAGGCAAGGGGAGAAAGAAGTGCAGAGGATGCATCAAGAAGACCCAGGCTGGGCATGGCGCTCCCTGTGACTAAGCAGGCAGAGGACAGAGCCCAGGCAACGCTCCACGAGATGGTCAGAAAAGAAACAACAAAGCTTCAGAGGCATCTCAGGGGTGAGGGTGCCAGGGTAACTGCCGCCCCAGCGGACACAGTAGATGAGTGTGGGAGGCGAGCTGCCCTCCCCACTTCACAGGAAGGACCCATCTCTTCTATGTGACTGCCCCCTCACATGTGAGCTCCCAGCTCTTTACTTCCACATAAGTAACTGGGTCAGGGAACCCCTGAGAGCAGCAGGTGCCGGGGCTGGCTTGCATGCCCATGAGAGCAGATTATTAAATTTTCAGCCATTTTGCAAGTTGGTTGTTAAACACAGTCATTTGTAAAAAACCATATAAATGTATAACTACAGAAATTATTTCAAAAAACAAAGGTAATGAATGCTCAGATTCATCACTTCATAATTTCTGTATTACCTGTGATGATTATCCTACCCTTGAGGTTATGCCCAGGGCCCTGTGGGGCGGAAATACTACTTAACAGTGTGCTGGAGGCCGGGTCTTCTCACCAGCGCAGCAACATGGCACGGCTGTCCTGCAGGGATATGCACTCCACGGAAACCAGCAGGGGCTGGCTTTGGCTTGGGCCTTTTCCCCAGAGAGCTAGTTGTGAAGCATCTACTAACACAGCCCTAGCATGACCTCCAGAATCTTTTCTTCACTCTTGGCTTTGCTGGGACTTGGAGCAACATGGCCATGCAGGGTAGGGGGCTATAAATTCAGTACCGTCACCTCATCCCAGCAATGTTCCCAATACTCACATGAGGAAACACAGCGAGAGTAATGATGGCTTGCCTTGTCTGTGCCTCAGTGTGCCTGTCTGTAAAATGGGCACACTAACAGCTCATCTCTTTGGACTGCTGGGAGGGTAAATGAGATAATACAAGAACAGGGCTGGGGACTATGGCTGACCCTTGGTATGTTCCCTCCAACAGGGATTGGCAAACGTGGTCCACAAAGGGCAGGCTGCTAAATCCTTTCACCTTTAGAGAACACAGCTGCCCAGCGGCACTGACGCTGTAGCAGGCACAGCGAATGAGCCCAGCCATGTGCCAATAAACCCTATTCACACAAGCAAGCAGAGGACCAGACTTGGCCTGTGGAGCGAGGTTCGTCCTATAAAGGTAGGTTATTATTTTTGCTGTGTTGTTATCACCCCCATCTGATAAGTGAGAAAACAGGCCCAGAGAGGTTAATGACTTTCATGGGGCTGCACATTGGTTGGCAGAGCCAAGGCTTCCCAGCACCCCCTCACACTCTTCCAGACTCCTGCTTCCCCATCAGAACTCAGCACCTGAGCAGGGCTCTGGCGCAGCAGCGGACTGAGTGCCAAGTCAGGGCCTGGGGGAACCCAGGGCCCACGTCACCACCCTGGCTGCTCTGGCCTCAGCTTCAGGGAAAACCCCACACAGACCTTCCAGGCCAAAGGAGGAGAGCCCTTTAAAAGAGGGAACTTGGGAATATGTGGGACCTCGCTTCCTAATCAGGGCTGATTGCAACCTTAAGTGGAATAGCAGAGGAGGGTGCAACCCCACTTAATTTACAGCTGGAGCCAGGGCTTGGAAGCAGCTGTTAAACTCCTTGCAAAACTACTGGCCAGCCCCTGGGGAGCTGGGAGTGGAATCAGGAAACCTAAAGAATCCACGATGCCACGTGTGGACTGGGGCAGGCATCTGTGTCTGTGTGGGTGTGTGTCGTTTTAGGGTTTCCATGTCTCTGTGTGCAGGGGTTGCAGAGAAAGTTCAAGCAGGTTCTATCCCGGGCAGGAGTCCCTCCATAATTAACCCATATAACCCAGTTTGCCTGAACTGGCCTAGATTATGCCTGTTTTCCAGCATGATTATAAAGGGCACCCCAGACCAGACTGTAAGTTATCAGACCTGCTGCACACCCTCATGCAAAGGCAATGACACAGTGGTGGCCCGCGACGCATCTGTTCATCTGTGACACACACGGTTCGGCCCTGATGCAGCACGATGCCTCTGCCTCAGGCCTACGGATGCACCACATACATACCTTAGGCAAGACAGACCCTGGCTGCATACCTTTCCGGGAATTACCCAAACGGTGCTTCCACCTGGCGGAGCAACGCATAGTAGCCACACAAGTCCAGGTATAGAACAGGTGCTCAATTGCAGATTCAAGAAACAGAATTGGGGGCACATGGAGGTGCCTCCCAACAATCATTCATGCACTTCCAGCTGTGGGCCTTGGTTCCTTAAGGTGGTAACCACCCCCCCCACCTCCGAGATGCTACCCTTGCTGATGGTGCCTGCTCTGGGAACCTGCCTCAGTGCAATGCATGCAACAGGGCTTCACCTGGATCCAGAGGTGACCTCTCCATGCCCTGTCCACATCTAGTCTCCTTTTCAATCACTCAAATCCCAAACTACTCTTCTAGCACCAGCCTCTCCCAGAACCCTTGCCTAGCACTGTTGACTACCAACTGCCTTCCCTTGAGTGTCTGGCTCTGCGGGTCCTTTGCACCTTAGCACAGGATTCAGGCCTCTGCCAACCACTTGAAATGTGACTTGTGTGACTGCAGAACTGCTTTATTTTAATTGCTTTACATTGAAACTTTAAAGAGCCACACATGGCTAGCAGCTACTATATTGGACAGGGTCTTTCTGGAGTCTCAGTCTCCCCGACTGTAAAATGGTATGATAACAAAATCCAGCCTCAGGGGTTACTGTGAGAATAAATGTGTATAAAGTTCTCACCCATTTCTTGGCACATGGAAAAATTGATTTTATTTTATTTTATTTAGATCATTATCCTCTTTGGGGAACTTGGATCCCCTTGAGAACTGGAGAAAACCACGGATCCTATGCCAGAATTTATCCATCTCAGACATACACATGCACTTTGCACACACTCAGAACACACACATGTGCACACATCACACATAGGCGTACACCTGCATGTACACATTGCATACTAGCTCACACATCCTGCACACACATAAGACGCACAGGTCTCACAAGCACACCCACAGTATTGTATCCAATGTCAAGAGCCTCCAGAGCCAGGTGGAGAGCACCTTTTGAACAGCAAAGTTCCTTCCAGCTCTAAAAATTTCCAAAGCTTTGAGCACATGTTGCTAAGTCTCCATCTCTTTCCCTCCCAAGCTCAGGCATCTCTGAAAACCCTGCCGACACTCAGGGCCAAGCACAGAGGCAGGGCTCTGGAAAAATCCTCGAGCATGGAGGGCAGGCCCAGGACAAGGGCGACAGGATGGATTCTGTGAGCTCATCCCCGGCAGCCGTCACCAGAGTTCTCAGAGAGGCCTGTGGCGTCGGGAGGGGGTGACTGGGTGGGAGCCGGCGGTGGTGGCGGTGGCGGCAGCAAGGGGTGTGGGGCGAGAAGAGGGAGGCTGGATGGAACGCGCTATAATAGCAGCTTTGTGCTCCGCTTCCCAGCTCCCTGGGAACGCCAGGAAGATTATGAAACCCGGTGTCTTTGGGAATGCCAGGATATTAGCTGGAAAAAGAATAATACGAAAATAAAATAATGCTCGGGATGGAGACAGCAGACGATTAGCAGACAGAGCCAGGGCCTCCCGCTCCGAGGAGGGAGCCAGGCTTGGCCCCCGGAGAAGGTTTCAGGGAAAGGCTGCCCGTGCTAATGAGCAGACAGGGCCTGCCTTCCAGAGAGACGTCTTCAAGAAGGGAGCTGGCAGGCAAGGCCCAGCCTGCCGGTGGACGCGTGGGCCAAGGAAGGGGTAGTAGGAGGCAAGAGGGCGCCACAGGCCCTGTCCTTGGGCCCAGATATCCCAAAATGTCAGATTACCAGGAAGGCCACCTGGCCACCACCCACAGTCCTTTCCTGACTCCTTCAAGCTCTGCCTCCCACCATCCTCTCCTAAGAAACCTGGAACCAGTGGTTCCATCGCTCTGGAACCACTCTCACTCTGCCCTCAGGCCCTGCAAAGACGCAGATTCTGTTGGTTTTATTCACACCATGGGTGAACGTCTCTTCCTAGGCAGGAGTTCCCTATGGGCCTGGCCTCTACCATCAGACCAGGGGTCATAGGAGTAAAGACCGCTTCTCCCACCCAGGAGCAAGAAGAACATGTTATTCTTCTCTGCCTCCCTCCCCAGGACCCTGGCCACACACCTTTAGCCAGGAAGGACCTCCTCAGAGTGGCATCCAAGTGAAAGGCCAATTTGAGCCCTAGGACACACTACGCACTGTACATCTCACCACCTGAGTAAAGTTCTTGGACCAGAGCTCGGGCATCTCGTCTCCCCTCCATCTCCCGCTAAGACACCAACTCCAGTGTGTGCATTTTAACAAGATCCCGGATGACCCCTATGTTCATTGAGGCTAAGAAGCACTTCTTTCTGTGTGGCATGTCCTCGAGCCTTGTATCAACCCAAGGATTCGATTATCTCATGAGTAACAAGCTCGGAAGGGGTTAGTGGCCTGTCTACAGCTAGGAAGCAGAGAAGGCAGAATTTAAACCAAACCCACACCACTCAGAAGCCTGGCTTGTGTGGCCATGCTCCTGCCAAGGGACCCAGCAGCAATGACCAGCGGGCAGAGACCAGTGCCCAGGACAGTAGCTCAGTGCTGGCACCCAGAAAACTCAGCCATCCGTCCGATCATGCTGGGCAGACTTTAGCCCCATTGCTCTGCTGAGGCATCACTATACCCCAAGATGAAAAACAGGGGGCTCAGGAACAGGGAGCCTAGGCTGTCAATGGTCTTGGAACGAAGCACACAGAGTGACCATAGAAGAAGAGTGGGGGAGCTGATGGGGGGGTCCATTCACTCCAGTACAGACTGGTCCAAACAGTTCCCGTGGCCCTGTCCAAACACAGGCCACACCTAAAGACTTTCCAAAACTTTGTGTCCTCCAACTCCACGTTTGTGGGATCCAGCCTCTCCAACCACCGTCTGCCTCTGGTTCTCTGTCAGCAAGTTCCCCCAGGCTCACTGTGGGCTCTGCTGTGTTGGTTTCTTTGGAAGCTCACAAACGAGTTGCATTCGCATCACAATCAATCACCTTCCCAGGTCTGTTGGCTTAACATTTGGTTTCAGGGCTCTCTCAAAGTTTTCTCCCACAAAACGAATAAACGGATTGGTTTCCCTGTTTCTGGGAAATGCCCCCCTTCATTCTCCCAGTCACCAAGCCATGAAAGCTTGGCAGTGGGTCCTCAGCTTTGCTGGTCTTCTCCCCCCAGATCCTGGCCAGTCCTAGAGCCTGTCCACGCTTCCATCCACGTGTCTCGGGCACATCTGGCCTCGTGCCCTCTCTCCTCCCAGCCCCTCACCTCACAGCTGACGCCCTGAGTCTCCCAGCCTCCCTGCCCTGGGCCGCCTGGCAGGCAGCCTCAGGATCCGTCTTCCTCACACAGCACTTCACCGTGTGTGTCAGACTTGCCAGGGCCAACCGTGAACTCATCGCAGCCCCAGGCCCACTCCACCCGTGGCTGACCATGGGAGCGGCCCTACTGTCCTCCCAATTTTGGTCTGAGGCTGTTCTAAGCCTTCCCTCACCAAGCCCTGCCACCCCACCTACCCTCCACTTTGGCTCACAGCTCCTGCCCCAAAAGGTCACCTCATCCCTGAATTCTCACCAAAGCTCCTAATGGCCTCCTGATGGAAGGCTCTCCCTTCCCAAGCACTCTCCATAGCTACTTAATTAATGGCCCTAAAGCCCAGATCTAACCAGGGCATTCCTCAGCTAAATAACCCACAATGGCTCCCTACTGCAGTATAGTCTTGTGGTCCTATCTATAGCTCTTTGCCCAACACTCTTTTGGGGTTTGGCAGGGAGAGGGTTTTTGTTTGTTTGTTTGTTTGTTTGTTTGTGAGGTTTTTTTGGTCATTATCAGTTGCTCCTCTTCTCAACCTGGTGATGGCATCAACCACAGATAAGAGGCCTGACCCAGGAAAGCCAATCACAGCGCTTGTTTCCTCACCCAGGCCTAGAGACTGATGCCGGTATAGCCCAGTCAGTCTCACGAAAGACTGCTACCGGCTCATGGAGAAAGAGGCACTCTCTGGTGTCTCCTGCTGTGAGGAAAACAGGATGCAGTGGGCTGTGCTATTTTATCTAGCAGCACTCTGCCGGCTGTAGAGCCTTCTGTCGGGGACACCATCTTTCCCACCACAGAACGAGACAATGTGAAAACAAGGCCAAGACAGAGGACAGAGTCAAACTCCAGGACACTGTGTGAGCCCCTATTTCTGCGAGGCCAACTCCCTGATTCACCTCTTGGGCTCTTCCTACCTATCTGAGCCCTTAAGTCCCTTTTCTCTCATTAGCCCATTTGAGGTGAATTTTGGTCTCATGAAAATAAGTCTTGGTTCTTAAGAATGCTTGTCCACCTTCTCAGAGCTGGCCATGACTGAGACTGCCAAGATTCTTATCTCCCTAGCCTTGTAGAGCCAATAACACCTCCTCTGCCCGTGTCCCTGCCCTGCCCCTAGGCCCTTTCTGACAAAAGGAGCACTGCCCTCGTGAGTCAGTCCATCTGGCCTGCTGGCAGTTCCATCCTGCTCTTCTCTTGCCCCAGTCTGAGCAACAGCTCAACAGCCAAGTAGCCCAGAGCCCAGCCAGCTCCACAAGCACCCCATGACTTGACCCACAAAACTGGCCCCAAAGGGTTTCCTCTCCCATATTGCCACTGCTGGCCCACCATCAAGACCTGAGAGTGAAGGAGCCTCCAGTGAAGGAGCCCACTCCCCCTCAACTCCCACTGCTACCTCAACTCCCTTTTCTGTTCCTACCCCATCACATCCTAGGCCTGCCCCCCACCCCCAGATATGTGCCCAGTCCTGGCCCAGGGCTTAGTCCCATTGTTCCTCACGCACCAAACACTCACACTACACACCATCTGCTCATACTCAGATTCCATCAGCCAGCATAGCTGGCAGACCAGCTCCCCAGGGTCACAACCCAGAGACCCCTAGGGGGCAGGCAGTCCTGGTTGGATTTCAGAAGTGGTGTCTCCTCCTAGGCATCTCATTCCTACCTGCAGGAATCCCCAGATTGACAGCATAGGGGACCAGCTACTTCCTGGCCCTGAATGGCCCTACTCAAACTGTCCAGGAAGGGCATCTCATCTCTTTGGGGCAACATATCATCCTGACCCATTAACCTTGAGCTGATCACAATCTCACAGGCTCCAAAAAGTATATACACACTAGTGGGATACAGCCTAGGGCTCAAGTCGAGTCACATCTTACCCTCAAAGCTACTTGGGGGTGCCCATGTTATGGCCTCTACCCCAGGAGGACCCACATGCAACCATTCAGAGGTCCCTAAGCCTCTCTGGTCTACCGAGGACTAGACCAACGCCCCCCAGCAGGCTCCTCAAGAGTAGCAAATAGCCAGGTCCCTTGGCTCCAGGCACAGGTCAGACCACACATCATTTTCACCATGCAAAGAAGTAGCAGCACCAAAAGAGGAGGGGTTTCATTCAGGACACCCAGGCTGGTGCCCACTTTCCCCACATGAAAAACAGTAACTGAAGCCAATGTTCCATCCAAGTCCAATCCTGGGCATCCCCACACCTCCCACTGCATCAGTCCCAAACAGCCCTGGAATCCAAGCTGCACCCACCAACCCAAGACAGGCACAATGACATACCAGGGCCCCCTCAAGGGCAAACACAGCTGCAGCCCCTGTCTTCTCCAGCGGCTCCATGCGGCGACGCCAGCGGCGGCGGCGGAAGGCGTCTGTCTTGCGGTACTCCAGGTGGAACTTCCAGCCAAAGAGTGAGGCATACTCCCAGCCCTCACCTTCTGCCTCTGCCTGCCTGTGCTGCAAAAGGAGAGCAGGGCAGATCAGAGGCTGCTGGATGGCAGGTTCTCAGGGAGTCCTGGGTTCTGCTCCACCTGTGTGCTTCCTGCCTCTCTCTACCCACTCACCCACACCAGCACCCTCCAGGTGGAAAAACCCAGGAGGGCCACCTGGAGGAGAGGGACTCTGAGCAGGTTCCATAGTGATAAGAGCCCCAGGTCAGAAAATCAGGAGGGGAAGCGGCTCCCTGGGCTGTGAGGAGAACCAAGGAGCCAGAAAGGGAAGGTTGACTGAGCAGTGATAAAAATACTGGGCTTTGGGTTTGTTTGTTTATTTGGATTACGAGTGGATTTGATGAATCCAAAGTTTTCTTGTCATTTCCTTTTTCCTCTCCACATCCTGGCTCGTAAAATCGTAAGTGGGTCTGCAATTTAGAGGCAAAATGAAGATTCTAAAGCGAGTTTTCCTAGCCCCAGGCTCTTCGTCCTCGAGTCTAGGCCTAGGTCAGACACCTGCTCTTCCCTTGAGCCAGTAAGGAGTCCTGGAAGCCCCTTACTATCCAGTTCATGATGTGGGACTGTCTTCAGGACCATCTTAGACCTGGACCATGTGTTCAGCCACAGAAGCCAGCTGCATCCCTCTCCAGGAGGAATGCTGGTGATGGAGCGAGGCACACCTGCCTGGCAAGGCTTCACCTCTGTCCCCTGGGTGTCCCTTCAGGGTCAAAGCACCAGGGATAACCAGTACCCCAAATAAACTTCCTCTCCCTAAAGGCAATTTATTGCCTGTTAGGATTCTCTGTGACCAAAGAGAGAAGAAGGGACTTGGCTCATGCCATAGGCTACTCCTGTACTAGGGAGGCCTAGTCCAGGGAATTCAAATGTGCAGGACAGACCAAGAGGTCCAGAGGAGGTTGTGCAGGACGTGGGCATCTGTGCAGCTCTGTGCACTGCGTGTGCTCACCTATCCTCACTCTGCACCTGTCTGTGCCCATGGGTATCTGCTCATTGTGCGGGCACGTGCTACTGCTGTATATACCCCCTCTGGTAAATGCCAACAGAGCCCACCAGCCAGTGCACCTACACATCTGCCCAGATGCTGCACCCACCAGCTGCCAGAAGAGTCCAGAGCCTTTCTCAGGGCCTTTCTCCAGGGCACTGCCAGTGCTGACGGGAGTAGGTCCCCTGGGTAGGACACATACCCCAATCTACCCTCAGTCAATGACTGATGACCAAGATGGCACAAACTCCAGCCCCTTTGCCTCCAGGTGAGCATGATTCTGTGGCATTTTAGAGTGAGTCCCTCCCCAAGCCATGGTTCAGGCCAAAGCAGACTTTACCAGAGACCACATCCTTGCTCCTGGCATTCCTGAAAGCACTGTCCCATAAGCTATATTCTTGGTCTCCTCTGCCTCTAGGACACTCAGTTATATATATGTTCTAGGTATGTGTACACATTTTCCAGTCTGGGTGTGAACTCTACATGCACGCCCTTCATAGTTGGCATCTGTGTGTGTGCTAGGTATGATCTGTCCTTGTGCCGGATGTGACCTGTGTATGTGCCGAGTGATCTGTAAGCATCTTCGCTCTGTACAGGTCCCTTGTCCTCCTGTGTGCACCTATGCAAACAGGTGTGTATCTATGCCCAGCTAGCCTCACCCTACCTGGGTCTCACAACTACCCATAGCCCTCTGGGCTCACCCTTTTCAGTGCCTCCATCTGGCTGAGATCCCTCCGCCGCAGGCGAACCCAGCGCCGCCGACGGTGTGTGTAGTACATCTTCTCAACAGGGACCCAGTGCCTCGGCTTCCGGTCCGGGGGGATGGTGATGCTGTACTCCCAGCCTGCAGAGAGGCACCCATCACTCACTGCCAGGCAATTTTCCCTCTCTCCAGAGGTCATCTCTCCGTCTGGCACACACTCACAAACTGAACACTCACTCATTCCTAATTTATAAAGTGAAGTCTAACCCAGAAGTCCTCTATATGAAGCAGGCCAGAGCCCCGGGCCCTGCACTCAGCTGCTCCCCTCAGCAGACCTCATGAGCTCACTGCATTGGGACTCACTGAGCTCTGTGCACTGCTCACCTTGCTCATCGACAGCCCGATTGAGGTCCGTGGACCATTCTTCATCTTCCCACTTCCAGCCCAGCGGGCACTCAATGTCATCCTTGGGAAGCAACTTTTCCCCATTCTAGGACAGCAGAGGACAGGCATGAGAAGAGATAGGCATTCCCAGGAAGGCTGAAAAGATGCAACTCGACACCCCAAGTTTGACTCAGGGTCAATGTCCTACCATGCCAGTCAGCACACTGTCCTTCTGGAAAGCAGGGCATAGAGTCTTGGGAGGTGGAACCAAGGGAGAAAATGTCCCACCTTCTCTGAATCCCAGACCCCTCCTGGGTCCCAATGTCCAGGGCTCCAGGAAAGCAGAGCCCAAGGACCCATGAAGGACTCCCCCCGCCCTTACCACATCCGTGTAATTGTCACTCATGTAGATCCACTGGCCTCCGGGGAGCCGGGTCTGGTTCTCAAACACCTCCTCCACGAAGCTCAGGTGGCCCGCATCAGTGTCGTGAAGCAGGCTGTGTGGGTAGGGGTCAGAGCCTCTGCTGAGCAGGTCCCCACCCACCCACTGCCTCCAGCAGAGCACCTGGGACCTCAGTCAACCTCACCAACCAACAAGAGGAGGGGCAGCAAGTCAGAGAGGCCTAGAGACCCACAAGCAGAAGTCTCCACCAAAGGTAAAAAGAAGAGAAAGAGAGCTGAAGACACGAAAAGCCCAGCGGATAGCTGAAGCTCCATGGAGAGTTGTAGAAACATAAAATGTTGTCAAGCTGTAGTTTCAAGATTTGAGTACTTCGTAATAATATGTTATATGCCCACTTTTAAAAAATAAACCCAATTGTTAAATGTCAACCAAAGTGGAAATGGAGAAGGAGGTATAGAGCCAACCACACAGATGGAGGCCCATACCCTGAGAGGCACTGAGGTAACCTCAGACAGAGAAGGGGGAGCATGTGGAGGAAACACTGAGGTGTCCCGGGAGAGAGGCCACAACCAACGATGCACACTTGAGTGGAAACCAATGATGGTTAATAGTAAAGGACTTTCTGATTGCGGAGCCTTTCCAGTAAGGAATGCTGTGCTCGCGCCCTGTCTTAGCAGAGGTCAAGAGGCCATCCCTGCAAGCATGGGGAAGAGCAGGCACAGGGACCCAAAGGGCCAGGGCTTCTCAGAGAAAGGGCCGAGCACAGGGTCCCCAAGTCATCCCTGTCCATGACTCACGTCTTCTCTGGACACACGAACCAGTCTCCAGCCCAGGCCCATCCAGTCGAGGGGCGGAAGCTCTCCTTGGGTAGCTTGATCTTGCCCGTGATGTCAGAAAACTTGGGGTAGGTGAGGCCCGTTGTGCCCCAGTTTCCGACCAGGGCCAGCTTCGTCTGGTTCTCATACTGGAAAGTGAGGAACAGAGAAGTGAGTGGGGGACGTGCGGGGGGTGGGCGGACGTGGGGATGGGGGCAGAGGGCAGTAGGCAGTGGGCTCACTCACAGTTTCAGCGAAGACAGAGAGCTTGCCCTCGGCAAACTGGTTGAACTCCTTCTCATCCACAGAGAGTCCGAACCAGAGCTTCACCCGAATCTGCACTGGCATCCGGGATCTGGCCACCTCTTCCATGGGATACTGGGAACCAGAGGACAGAAACCCACAGTCCCCTTCAGGGTCTGGATGTTGCAATGGGGGGCAGGGGGTAGAGGTCCTCCAGGTCTCGGCATATCCTCCTGAAACCCATTAGGCGTGTCCCCTGGTGGAAGACTTAGCAGAATTTCATGGGAGGGAAGTTTGTAATTATGACATCTTTTCTCCACCTTCCACAATTCCTTCCCAGCAAAGAAGGAGATGGCCTCATTCCCACTTAGGTGCTCTCTACAGAGACAGACCATGTCTAGACCAGGACTCCCTATGCCCCCCTCTCCCACCACAACCCCATTTCTGCTCTCTCCTAAAATGGCACTGACCCGTGGAACTTCATAAGACACCGCACAGTGGCTTGTACCTGCACGGTCCAGCGTGGTAGCCATCATCTCCCTGTGGCCAATGGGCTCAGGAATTAAATTTAGCTGTATTGAAGTTTGATCGATATCATTTTAAAGGGCCACATGTGATAACCACATTGGACAGCTTTAGAGTTTGTCTCTAAAGGAAATCAAATGCTTCGGGTCTAGGAGAGGAAGAGGGTCAAGCTTCCCCCATCACTTTCAGTTGCTGGGGTTTGTTGTGTATGTTGTTGTCCCCGTTGGTTGGATGTTCGTGTGTCATCAGCTATCCCTTCCCTTTCAAGTGCTTATCAGCAGGCTAACCACTATTTGCTGGTCTTCAAGTGCTTTTAATCCTGAACATTTCAGAAGCTCTGCCAAAATGGAATAACCACAACAACCTAACATAAAAAAATTTATTCTGCTTAGCTACTTCACCATTTGCTGGAAGTCAAGGGTCAGATGTGCCCTGAGGAGCAGCAGATTAACACATTGTCCTCTAGAGGAAGTAACACATTAAGTACCTTGGCTTCATGGGCATGAACTTAGAGGAGCATCTCCTCTGGGAGATACAGGGGATCGAATGAGAGGCAAAGGAGCTTCGATGGGGTCCGATGAGGAAAGGGAGGCTGAGGGGAGGGGTCTCCAACCAGTAAAGGAGGCCAGAATTCCTGGAGGGAGAGCGTGAGAGGACAGGAAGGGGTGCAGGACATGCCAAGGCAGTGACGTCTCACCCTTCACCCAGCCTCTCTGCTTCTGGTTCATGCTCGGTGAAGCCTGGAGGAGCCCCTGACCCCACACGTCACCCCTCTGGAAACCTCCCCATGACTATTCACTTCAGCTGTCCTCTCCCCCAGGGAGGTTAGTGGCCTTTTCCCCTCCAAACCACCAGCCCCAGGGAGAGGGCAGGAATGCCTGACCCCCTTCTCCCCCCCAACCCCCAGTCTCTCTCCTGCCCTCCCCCAGACGGGACCAGCCTACTGGACCCAAAATAGCAACAGCAAATAAAGAAATGTCTAGTTTGGGGCTCCTCTCCCTCTCTGCTGGTGCTCATTTTTTCCAACTTTGGTTTAAGTTAAGAAACACCAATGTTTTCTTGGTCTCTGCTTGCTGCCAACATTTTTGTAGAGCTTGCTCAGGAGCTACTGGCGGGGCTCATAAACTCAGTGGGGAAGACTTCGAGAAACAATTCTATATCTTTTTTTTTTTCCCCTGCTTGGAAGAGAGAAATTTTTCAGTTTGCCTTTCCCCAAGATGCAGGGCCAGGAGGTCAGAGCCTGGATCTCCTCCCCACCCACACGCCCACCAGGAGCACGGCTGCCACCCCACCTCCACCCACTCAGAGGGGCAGCTCCCTGGCTTCCTTTCGTTTCTGCCCTTCTAGATGAGGAGCTGGGTTAGAAGGGAGAAAAGCAGGTGCTAGGACATTAGGATGGGATGGGGAATGTGCCCCAGGTGGCATGAGCAGGTGGGGGCGGGGATCCCAATACCTCACACCTCCATCCTTTTTCTGGGCAGAGCTGGCCTCTACTCTGACATTAATAACCCCAGTGCATACATCTGCTCAACCCTAACCCTAGCTTGGCCTTAATCATGGTGCTGGTGGAGCCTCCTCTCCCCAGACAGCAAGGGAACTCCCCAAAATGAGGTGAGGTAGGCATTGGTCCTGGTGTAGAAGGAAGGAGACAGGCAGTATATAATGCCAACAGAACCATTTGGAGTGAGCAATCAGTGGTCAGGGGAAGGCTGTTTCCCAGGGCCGCTCCTCAATCCAGCCAGCCTCAATGACAGCCCTGCAAACAGGGACCCTCCCCTCGGGCCGGGGAGGGATTTCCCCACATTTGTCCTTACCACCAGGCCACAGTACCCTGGACAAAGCAGCCTCAGCTCCATGTCCCCACATTAACCCAGAGAGAAGGGCAGGGGGTCTTCTGGCACCTGCTTACTTCCCTGATACTCCACCCCAATGCTAGACAGTCCCCGGAAATAAGATGAATAAGGACCAAGGATGGGTATGGAGGAGAAAGGAGAGGAGAGTTTGGTATTATTAAGTGAGACTGGGGAACAGGATTATTTTCTCCCCACTCTCTGATGGGCATACCCAGATGCCATACCCAGTACCCACCCAGATGCCAGCCTTCCTACAGGGAGGAACACGAACTTGAACATGGCTACAGCTCGAGGAAAAGGCAGTCAGGCCAGGTTCTTAGCCCTGGGAATGGGTGCTGAGGGTGGAGGCCCCCCCTAACAGGGGCCTCTCTGGGAGGGCAAGCACAGCCCCTCTCTGGCACCTGGGGCTGTGACTCCAGCTTTCACCTGCTCACCTTCTAGACTCAGTGCCTGGGGTCTAGGGACTTTGTGGGGGAGAGAGGGGCTGGAAATGGTTTTATCCAAAGTTCTTCTCCCCTTCCCAGAGGAGCCCAAGGCCTCTGAGACAGAGAGCGGGAGGGGAAATGTCGGGGAGAGAGGCAGGGGTGGGGATGAGAAAAGGCCATCGTGACTTGAGGGAAAAGAACCCACTTTGAGGAATATCGTCTGCAGCATCCCACAATTCTTGCCACAGAAGTTGACGCCCCGCCGGGAGAAGAGGACCTCATGGGCGGGCACCCTCTGGTATGCGACGCGCTTGTTCCCCTGCAGCATCCAGATGATGATGTCGGGCACGCTGTTCTGGGGCTGCAGAGAAGGCAGCAGTCAGGGTGTGGATGGAGACATGCCCCACAGTCCACCAAGAGCCCCCTGGCTCAGGGGGTGCAAAGCCCTTTTCCTCAGCTTCCACCCCTCATGCGGCCATTCCAGGCCACCTGCTTGACTGCCCAGCACCAGTGGCACACCTTCATGCCCTTGAGTCCAGGGCATGAAGCCATCCCTAGCACACACAAAGAGTCCCCCCAAAGTTCACTGAACCTATTTCATGTTTTCTGGAAGGAGACACTCATCCCTGGAGCTCAGGGCTCAAGTTCTTAAACCCCTCTCCCAAGCACACTGATATTCCCTCTGCAGGGGTGGGGTGATGGGCAACAGTGTTGACTTCAAAAAAACTGATTTCACCCTGGAGATAATACTTAAGAACCGCCCCCCCTGCCCCCAGCCCTCTTCAGGGACATTCTTCTCACTTCCCTATAATAATGGGGATGTGACCTTGAATGTGACACTTTTCTGGGCTCAGTGAGCAGAGCTCTGAAAGTGGTCACTTGACAGGACAAGAACACTAAGGACCCTGTGCCCCTCACAGCCTCAGCTGTTCAGGAGGGCTGGGTGGGTGTGGCCCATCTGCTTCCAAGGCTGCTGAGCAAAGCATGCCCGTGGGTGTGGAACGGTGTCTCTAGTCAGGACCTCAGCTGGGGCTGGTGCTCCAGGACCTTCACTGGGCACCTCCTGAATGCTGTATCATCCCCCTTCATCCCTGGGACAGCCCAGGACGCAGGAACAGGCAGTCCCACCTGACTGGTGGGAAAGAGCCTCAAAGGTGCCACTGGGTTTTTATGACTCCAAATATGTGTTCCTAACCCCGACACCTGGGGTTCTCAAACTGCGGCCCCAAAGCAGCAGTACCGCCTGGGGACTAGCTAGAAATGCCAATTCTCAGGCTCTACCCGACACTCGGTATCAGGAGGGCCCATAGCCTGTTTCAACAAGCCCCTCAGGGGCCACTGCCGCATACTCAAATTCAAGAGACTCTCCAGTGTCCCTTAATGTCAGTAGCACCCGTTTGACCTTAGCCTCTCCCAGCCCTATCACAATGTGCTGAGAGTTTAGGAGTCAGCCCGGACCATAAATTTGGAGAGCAGTGCATGGCCAGCCTGAGGGGATGGTCCATGGCCACTGTGAGGGGTCAACTTGTAGATGAGCAACATGGAACTCCCCAGGTAGCTGGCCACATGAGGCCCTCGGAGACAAGTCCAAAGTCACCACATGTAGGGCTACTTTCCCTTTCTGAATATTCCTTCCACATCATGGACCTCCTCCTTCTCCCCTTCAATAACTCGATCCTCTAGAAATCTCTTTCAAGCTCTGTCCCGTCTGCACACTCATGCTGGGGAGCTCCTTCCTCACCATCCCTCACCCCCTTCCTGGGTTCCCACAGCTTGGTCAGAGTGGCAGCAGCAAGTCTGCTTGTGAAACATGAGCAGAACATTCTCTTCATTCTAGACAAACCTGCTTGCCTGGGGAACTGGGTGGGGGGCATCTGACGTAGGTGGGGCAGAGGGATGCAACTAAGGAAAGAGTGCTCCTGAAGACAAACTGGAGTCATTTCTCTCTAACCAGGTACAACAAAGTTCAGAATTACTGCAAATGTAACTGCCACAGACCTCAAGCTCAGGGGCATTCAGGAGGGCAAGTAACACAGGGTCCCATGAGAGACAGTTCAAGACCAGGTACAGACAGGCATCAGTTGGCAGGGAGCAGGAATGCCCAGGTCTGATGCCAGCTCAGTCTCTGATGTACTTTGGCAGAATTCATGAAGCATATTCACTGAGCATATTTGGGGACATTTACTGAGCTCCTACTACACACCAGGATCTGTGCTGGTCCCCACAATACCCCGTATCAAGTTGCACCCTCCTCCTCTGCAAATGGGGACACTGAGGGCCAGAGAGGGTAAGTCACTGCCCCATATCACCCAGCAATGGAGTGAAGGTTAGTGCATGGTCCACACAGTTCCCAAGTCCCTCCTAGCTTTGATGTTCCAGGCAGGAAGGAAGGCAGCTCATGGGGTTAGCTACCTCATCTGCCAGGGCACGGAGTCGCTGAAGCCAATCTTCAACCTGCTCTAGAAAGATGGAGAGCTCGCTGTGGCCCAATTTCAGGGCTAGGGCTGCCTGAGTGATCTGGCTCAGATGACGGGTTCGCAGCCGGTACAGGTACTGGTCCAGGTGCGTGGCGGAGGGCATCTCGTGGACATTTCCCAGGGGCTGGCTGTGAGGGACAGACCAATGAGAAAGAGCCCAGAACTTGCTCAATTCCAGGCCCTGGTTGCCTTCTCCAGGCTGACCCACATGCACAGTCATCTCCATGCATCCTACTCCATCCTCCCCTCCTCCAGGAAGTCTTCCCAACCACACTGGCCTGCAGCATCCAGCCCTTTATTCCCGGGCTCCCTATTTGGAATTTACCCTTGACTACCAGTGGTATGAGTTCTTTTACATGTGCCCCCTCTCCCCAGTTGACTGCAAGCCCTCAGTGAACCCAGCGGGGCTCCCCTGCCTCTGCTTTCTCATAGAACAGAGGCCCAAGTGCTAAGTCGCCCTTGGCTGAAACGAATCCATTCTGTTGTGTGCACACTTTCTTCAAGAAGGAAATTTATGGACCCCTGACAAGCCACTGCAGACGCTGTGGGGAGGCCGGCAGCCAGCAATACAGATGTGTCGACCCGGGGCGGCCCCACAACACCCCTCCCAGAACCCTCTGCTTTGGGAAGCCTTTGGAGAGGAGGTTGGGGTACATGCAGTCCCAGAAACACATCCCTAGGCCCCAAGTGGAGGGTAGGGTATAAAGTCAATTCTACTTGAAAGCAAAGAACTCTAGCCCCCCCCTCTTCCCACTGGGCTCCCTAAAAGTCTTTCCTATGGCTCCTCCTCACCAGAACAAGCAACAAGGGTCATGCAGAATGGGATGGGGTAGGGAGTCTGTGCTCCCTGTCACCAAGCAGGATCCCTCTAGATCATCCCTGACGGAGGGTAAGAGGAGGTTCCCCCAAACCCCCCCCACATAACACCCCCCCCAGCTGAGCCCTTGACTCCCAAACAGGACATCAGTCAAACCCGCTCCGCCAGTTCTGCTCCCACCACTTGCAGCCCCCCCCCCCACCCTACCCCATACTCCCCTCCCAGCAGCGTCTCGACTCCGGCTCCCGGCTGATTTATTTTTCTGCCAATTTCCCCGAGCTATGCAGAACCAATTACCGCCGGAGCGCAGCGGCACCGCCGCCAGATACACCACTCTGGCAGGCCCTCGGTGCACTACATTTTTCCTGTTATTTTTTTTAATTGAATTTTTAGGGTGGGGGGGAGCAGTACGCAAACTCCATCTCAGGGAAACTTAAGCCCCGGGGCCTGTCTCAGGTCACGTACTGCACACCCTGTAGTAATATAATATTTACTGCCCCGAGGGTGCCGCGGATGGGGCTGCCCCAGGCCAGGGGAGAGGGGCAGCCTTCATCCCCAGCCACTGAGCGAGGTGGAGGGGTATGCTCACTGGATGGGGGGGCCTGGGCCCAAGTCCTGAGCTGGGGCCTGCCTGGGAAGGAGGCCTGAGTGGGCCTGAGGGTGGGAGCCGGCAGGTCTAGAGTGGGGTATAGAGAACCGAGCCAACCGGGTGATTTATGCTCCCAGCCTAGGTCGGGAGCTGGAAGGGACTGCCATGCAGACCACCAAAGAGAGATTTCTGTGGAGGCCACCAGTCCAGCCAAAACTCCCCAAGAAACAACCAGAACGCAGACTGCCTCTGACAAGAGGTCTCAGCCCTTTCCCATCCCAGAAAAGCCTAAGGTAGGGGGTACACAAAGAAAGACAGACCCAGAAAGGAAGCTGGATGACACTGAAATCCCAAACTAAGCAGGGGCAGATGCTCTGCAAGCAGTGACTGACTTGGAGACGGTGGGAGGGGCAGGGCAGGGCTGCTCAAGAGTCACTGCCTGCTCCTGCAGCCCAAGAGAATGTATCAGAGATGGCCACCCAGGAGGGGCCAGTGGCCAGCATGGAAGATAAACTGATCATTCATGTCACTCCTTGTGAGCCTCAGTTCTGCTGGACCTGGATTGCAGACAGGGTCATGAGTCAGGATCCAGCCTTACCCTCAGGGAAGTTCCACAATAGTGAAGCAAACAGGCTAGATCCCTACTGGAGCAGGCAGAAGGACCCCTGGGGGATGAGGCCCCATGGTGCTCCTGGGGGAGTCTGCAGGAGCTAGCCAGGTGGACGCGCAGGAAGGGCATTTTGTGGCCGAAGCAGCAGCATGTGCACAGGACGAAGGCTCAAGGCAGGAGAGAATGCATGCAGGACAGTGAGAGCCAGAGAAGCCAGCACAGAGCTCCCAAAAGGTTGGCTGCAGGGTAGGGCTGCTGGGGTCCAAGAGGCAAGGCAGAGGGACAGAGATGAGAGCTGGGACTTTTCCTGAAGGCAGTGGGAGCCACTGCAGGGGACGGAGGTAAGATGGCACAGCTCTGGGGAGATGATGGGGGATGAGTTGGACATGCTGTCAGGATGGCACACATGGAGCTGGGTGGGCAGTTGGGGGTGGGAGTTAGTTGCCCTGGAAGAACAGAGAGGGCGCAACTGATGGCGAGGGGGAGGGGGGTGCAGAGAAATGCTGCCAGGGAGAAGAACTGAGATAAGGGTCTGATGAAAGGAAGGATACGGATGTTGCAGATGTGGGCAGGGACTGGCTGAAAAATGGGTGAGCAGCCCATGGACAAGCTGGAGCCCCAGATCCGGCTGCCCTGCCTATTAGCAGTCATCACAACTAAGCATAGAGGGGAGAGGGAGGTCCTCTTGCTGCAACCCCAGGGCTGCTTGGTGCCCTTAGGCGGTGCCTGAGACCTGGAATTTCTCCCTGAAGTACATCTGTACATCTCTGGATGCCACCCTCCTCCTAAGCTCCTTCCCTGGGATCAGTCATCTTCTACCAGCAGGAGAATCACTCAAGGAGGTCAAACTTTGGCAGAGGTATTTTAGCCAAATCCCCAAGAACAGACCCCCAGGATTTGGATCCTCATCTCAGATGTTTCAGGCACTTCACACCTCCCTAGGTCTACAAGATGCTGGAAACATGAGCAAGGCTGCAGGTAGAACCCAGAGCTCTGGTTGGCTTTTCACACCCCAGCTATCAGGCTGGCCAGCGGGGTACCCAAGTTACTCCACACAGTGCACCCCATGATGACTGAGCCTCTGTGTACTCTAACAATTCACAGGCATCCCGCAAATACCTCCCACATAACATGGCCAGGCCTCAACTCTTTATCTTTACCCATACCCAGCTGACTCAGAGAACGGCCCTGCCATCCACTCAGCTGCCCTGGCCAGAGGATCATTCTGGGTCTTCTTGGGCCCCCACATCCAATCCACAATTAAGAGAGCAGGACAGCCAGGGGGCCCATCACTGACTAGGCAAGTAAATTAACCTGGTCAAGTTAATGAACTTCTCTGTGCCTTAGTTTCCTTAACTGTAAAATCATTCTACTTCCTGGCTTATAAGATTTTCATGTAAAATTCTTGGAACAGCACCTGGTACAGAAAGTGCTCATTCTGAGACTGTCATCGTGTCTCCTGAAGAGGCATAGTAGAACCCTGAGCCCTCAATCCTGCCTCAGCTTCCCTATGACCCTGAGGCAGCAGGCATTTCCATCTTCTGGCCCTTTGCTGGGCAGTCCCAAAGGCTGACTCCTGCTCCTCCTTTAAGTTCACAGTCTTTCTCCAGAAAGAGTCCCTGAATTACACTTGAGTTCATGCACCTGCTCTGAGCTCCTTCGGCTCACACCTCTGACTCCCCAGCACTCGACTTCAATGGCTCACTTTTGCATCTACCACCCACTGGAGGGCTGAAGCTGCACCCTGGTCAGAATGCTCTGGAACCTGGCACATGGGTTCAGGAAGATCTGAGGAATAAGTGAGCGACCCACAGGGGAGAGGGTATTCCTTTGGGTAGACATTTTGTCTGATTGAAGGTACACTTCCCAAGGGGGCACAAAGAACAAGGAAGGGCAGCCTGCGGCTATGGTTTCCAACTTCCCAGCAAGAAGGCATTTCTCATGCACTCAATAGGGCTGTGGGGCAAGACCTAGGGGAAACAGTACATTTGCATATATTCAAATTTACAAGGCAGAAAAGACAACTATTCATTTCTAATTCCATTTAACAGCTGGGAAAACCAAGGTCAAGGCTTTGGGGGAGGTTGCCCCAAACCATGTCGTTGGTTAAAGGGATAAGAACCTAAGTCACGGACATTTCTTCTTAGTAATAATGATAGCAACCATTTATTAAATACGTCATACGGGCCAGACACTCTGTTTATGTGATATTATAAAGTAGCTATTCTTCTCATCAGTTGAATATTCAAGTTGAGGAAACCATGGTTCAGAATTGGCAGGGTGGGGGTGAGCCGAAATTGCTCAGCAGTGGAGAAGACACTGAGAAGCTCCTCTTTCTGCTATGCCTCTGTGTCCCCTGTTCTCCATCACCCTCAGGGCCCACTTTTTCTGAAGTTGACAATCAGCCGTGTCAAGAGAAGGCTAAACAGAAACCGTGGTCCCCGACATAGCCTTGGAGGAAGGAGGGGCGCCATCACCCCCACCAGCCAGCTCCTCCTGGAGATTCCATCAGGGAAATAAGAGGTCGGGGATCAGACACAATGCTCCCTATTCAGGTGAGCCGGGCAGCCCCGGGCCCACAGCTGCCGCTGCTGCAGGGAGATTTATGACCTGCTCTAAATGTCACCTTTTCAACTCCCTGCGCTGGCTCCACCACCTTTGGACTCAGCACGGGCTGGACCGCTGGCCAAGCGTGGCTGGGGAGACGTGCCGTCGCTCCCCGCCACACACGAACTCTGCTAGGGAGAGGGCCTCGCTAGCCAGGAAGGGAGACTGGTGGATGCCAGGAACCCCCTACCTGCAGTCTGCGATGAGCTCATCCATCAGCTGAGCCACCAGGGAGTCCACGTCCTCCATGGAGTGCTGTGCCTTCAGGGCCAGGTGGACTTGCTCCAGGCCAGCTTCCTGTGGAAAAGGCAGGCAGGGAAGTCACCAAGGGGCCCAATTCCCCAAGCCATGTCACTGCAGCCCAATCCCCCAACCAAAAAGGCAAGAGTGGTCAGAGCAAGAATGAGTGAGCCTGGACCTGACAAACCAGGGCCTGTCCTGGCCCAAGAACCTTCCAGGCACCCCCACAACCACATCCAAATTCCCATGCCTGGGACCCCAATCTCACGCCTGGTCATGAGGTGCCTGCAGCCTTCATGTGCAGAACTTGACTGCATCCTACTCCTCACTGGCCACCTTCCAGCCAGGTCTGCCACCGCCCAGGTGAGCGATCTTCGGAGCCCCACTCCAGTTCCCAACCAGGGATGAGCTCTCCTTTCCAATTCCTACTGCCCAAGCAGGATGGATCACATCTTCCTTCTTTCTGGAGGACTCAGACAACCAACAGCAAGAGGGAGTGCCAGCCTCCTGTGGCTAGGGGTCACTCCCAGGGTTGCACCAGCCTCCTCTGCAGAACTCTCCTCCAGCCACGTCCAGTGGCCCAGCTCTGATCTGGGAGCTCCCAGAGGAGTATAGTCAGTCTTTCTGAGCAGTGTTCTGTGCTCATCCTGGGACACCCAGTCTGGGGACAGGGCCTGGAAAGCACAGACAGCCTCCCTCCAAGGGAATATCCTCTGTAAGCGCAGCTGATCTGGAAGGCAGAGTCTCGACTGGCACAGCCTCCACTCCAGGCCATCCACATCCCAGTGGGGGCTGCTCTCCTTCCTCCCCAAGAGCAATCAGTCCCAGGGAGCTGCTGTGCTCACCTCCTCACTTACACTGGTGTCTAAGTCTCTCCATTTCTCGCCCACACCCCTCTGCTCCTCACCTGCCCCACAGATGCCACACTGTCCCCTCCACGTGCCTCCAGGCTCACTCCTCGTGGGGGAGCCTCCATCCCTGCACACCACAGAAGCGGCCTGCAGCACCACCAAGAGGGTCAGCTTCCCACCCTGGGCCTCTACCCCTCTGCCCTCTTTGATTCTCCTCCCTCTCTGGCCAAGCACCAGGCCTGAAGTCTGGGTACCCACAGGCAACCCCCTGTTCACATCCAAAATAGGGCTCACCCCCTGACCTCTCAACTTCCCAATCACTTCCTGTCACTCTCACTGCCTCCCTTCTCCCCAGAGCAATAGACCAGTGGGTCCTTTCAGCTCAAGTCTGCCCATTTCCTGCCAGGCCATCTCCTTCCCGGTGCCTCCTCAGTCTTCCCTGGACCCCTGGAATGGCATCCCAACTGGACTCTAGCCTTCTGCCTTCCCTCACTGGACATGGCCCCCTTGCTGCCCAGTGATGCCCTCATGACTTCCCTTGGTCACTCGGAGTCCCCCACGGCTCCTCGGAAGTCCCAGTGTCACCTGCACTTCAGTTTGGAAACCTCTGTATGGGAGGTGTGGGTGAGACGGTGTTCACCTTACCTCTGCTGACTGTCCAAAGGCAGGTGCCGCTCCCTGCTCACTTCTACCTTCTAGCTAGAAATTTCCAGCACAAGCCCTTGCAGGTGGTGAAAGTCGAAGACATTTTTGGGAGGGAAGGAGGGCTCTAGCTTGCTGTTCTTAACCCGGTTTCTCTTAGCTCATCTCTGTCTCCTGTATCAGACCGGGAGCCCCCCACCGGTGTGTTCTCACCCTCCTCCTCCCTTCCCAGTAAGCAGGACAGGACTGCAAACTGCCACTGTCAGGGCACCTGGGGCCCTGGGGCCATGAAGGTGTGCAGGCAAAGCTGTGTGTAAGTGAGTGTGCCCTGGGAGGTCTGAAGACACAGTTGGGGCAATGTGTACACAAGGCGGGCGGGGGGTGGTGGGCGGGCAGGGGGCTTCCACTCACCAGCCGGTCAGCAATCCTGAGCAGCTGATTCTGAGCCTCAATTCTGTGGCTGATGTCCTCCCAGTAAGATGACAGCACCACCACAGGCTTCACGTTGCCCCAGGGCAAGTAGTAGTAGTGGCACCCTGGAGGGAGGCAAAGGGCCTGGTACTGAGCCAGGAGCAGAGGGGTGGTGGGAAGGCAGTGGTGGGTGGGATGGAGTCAGGCACCCACTCCCCCTTCCCACCAAGAACTCCCTCCCTCAGGCACACTAGTGTGACCAATATTGCCCAGTCCCAACAAGGCAAACTGAGCTCTCTTTGAGTGTTGAACAGATAGCTGCTGCTCTCATTAGGGCTCCTTAGCATATCAGAATAGAGAGATTGGGGCTCCCTCGTGGCACAAGGGGTTAAGATGCAACTTGTGAAGCTGTCCGCAGCCTCTGAAGCATGAGTTCGATCCCTGGCCAGGGAGCTACCCACATGGCGCAGCAGACCTCTCCTGTCTCGCCCGCTGCTCCCCTCAGCAGTGTATTTCAGTCAAACTGCCTGTTCTGTTCCCCACTCTATCTCTGGTGAATCCTCTCAACCCCTGCACCTCTGACCTGTACCCCAGTTCTCGTATGCTTAAATACATCAATCTTAAAAAAAAAAAAAAATAGAGGGGCCTCCCCGGTGGCGCAGCGGTTGAGCGCTGGGTTGCGAAGCTGCCCGCGGCCTCTGCAGCGCCGGTTCAATCCCCGGCTGCTCCCCGGCCACCGGAGGAGGGTCCCACATGGCGCGCAGACCTCTCCTGCCGCCCGCTGCTCCCCTCAGCAGTGAACTTCGGTCCTTCTGCCTACTCTGTTCCCCGCTCTGGCTCTGGTGAATTCTCTCGCCCTCCCGCACTTCTGACTGTACCCAGTGCATGTATAAACAAACAAACAAAACAAATAAATAAATAAAACATGCCTCTATTAAAAAAAAAAAAAAAATAGAGGGATTGTTAGAAGGACTCTAGAAAACTCAAGCCCACACTCTCCAAATTCTCTTCACCAAGGTCCATAGCCATCATGGAATAATGACAGTGTCAGGTCAGAATTAGTGCTGAGGGGGTTGCTGTCAGGAGCCTGAATGGGGACCCACCTGCAGGTGAGGAGGGGGAGGCAATAGAGGGAGTTCAGAGCAAGGGACCTGCTCAAACAGATTTCCCCAAGCCAGGGAGGTCCAACAGGCCTCTGACAACTTTCCAGGCTAGCTGGGATTTAGGGCTCGGTCCCTACTCTGCTGTCTGGGTCCCAGCCCTGCGCACCGCCCAGGCCTCACCATCAAAGACGGCGCGGCTGTACTGGGTGGTAGAGGCCAGCGGCAGGCAACTGGTGTCGAACTTGTTCCCGTAGTTCCCGATGCTGACCTCAAACTGGATGGCATCGTCCACATCCTGCAGCATGGAGGCCGAGTAGAAGGCCGCAAAGAGCGAGTACTTGCGCCTCCGGAGGTACTTCTGGGAGCAGAGAAGGTGGCCAGGGGGTCACCGGAAGGAGGAAGGAAGACACAGGGGTGGGGAGGGGTCACATGTCTGGCAGGCCCTAGCCATGACTGGCGCCCAATAAATCCTGGCTGGACGGGTGGGTGGTGAGTGGTCCAGCTAAGCAACAGCGCCCAGATTTGGTTACTAACTGAGCAACTCATTCCAGGCCTGTGTGTTTGGCCACATTCCCCTAATAAGGTCTGCTCCTCCAAGGTCATGCTGCTCCTTAATCCAAACCAGCATCAATGCACCGCCACCTCAGGGGAGCCGGGTCTCCTGCATTTGCCTTTCAGAAGGGTCAAAGGCCTAAACCTCCAGGCCCCTGCCCAGTGCCACCCGGTCTCCCCACACTACTCAGGGTGTCCACACGCCAGCCAGCTCTGCGGGAACACAGGCTGCTGCGTGCTTGGGATGAAAGAATCCCATTGCCCGCTCTGGGCATCGGGCACCGCGATGAGGACATGGCAGGCACTCCATCACACGTCCTGGCCTGAACCAGGGTGACTTTATGATCCCCTCATGGGAGGCACAGAGGAGAGAGGTTATTATCCAACTGGATTTGGGGGTATTATACATAGTAATAACAACTAACACTGATTGAGTGCTTGCTGCACACAGGTATGAATTAATCTAAATCTCACAACAATCTTATGAGGTCACTGTGGTTATGTCCCTCACTTTATAGATAGGGGTGCTGATACAGCTGGTGAGTGGTCAGGCTGGTGCTGCTGACAGAGTCTGAAAGCTCAAGCTGCCTTCTGGGCCTCACACACCGCCTCCTGGATGCAAGACCCACTCTCCAACTTGTGGCCCTGACCCAGGTGAGCCTCAGTTTCATCATGTGTAACATGAAGATACTCCTGGGGTGTGAGGAGGACTTGACGACCCAGGTGTCACTAGCACAGAGTCTGACACATGGCCAAATGTCAGCTGCCCTTACATTGCTTAGAATACAGTCAAGCGTCGCTTAATGTCATTCCAGTGAAAGCACCGCGTGCATGACGCGGCACCATCGAGGTCTGTGCGGTGACGCTCTGAGATAGCCACACATGGCACATAACACACATCTCAGGTCACATCCTGGTGACACGTGACCATAGTATCTCGTTTTGCATCAAAGATTTTTAAAATATATACTTTCATTTAAATTTCTTGAGCCTCTGAGCATTCCTCAGGGAGGCAGGGTGGGAGCTGGGTTACTCCCATTTCACAGCTGAGGCACCGAGGTACAGAGGGGTGAAGGCATGAGTGTGTCTGGAACTAAGCCCTCCTCCACCATGACGCCCCCCAGGCCAGCCCCACTGCCCCCCTCACCCCTCCCGGAGCCATGCCCTCACCTCTACCCGGAGGATGTCATCTGCTGGGAGATCCTCCACTTTCTGCTCACTGTACTCCACCAGTTTTGTCTCCAAGGAAAGCAGAACCCGGCCTCTGTAGGCTACACCTTCCCCCTGAGGGAGGTGGTTGGATCACCAGGAGGGAAAGAAGGAAAGGAAAGGGGCAGGATCTGGCACTGAGGTCACTCATCTCACAGGCACCCAGGAGGTCCCTGAGTCACCCCATCACTCTTCAGATGAGGAAATGGTGGTACCGAGTCCAGGGGACAAGCCTAGCCACCCAGACATCCAGTACCAGACTCCAGTCTGACCAGAGGGAAAAGGAAATCTGAGGTAAATGGGACTAGTGCCCTTAGGGGACAGGAAAATTGGGGGATAGGGGAGGGAATCAGGCTGACCATGAAAGAGAAGCAAAAGGGAAGAAAGCAGGAGGGGCCAGGCAGAAGGAGGATTCTCTGAGAGGTAGCTGCTGGCCCTGGGCCTGCTCATGCCCCTTCAAGGCTCTTGGAGTCCCGGCCAGACCCAAACACTGCCTGGGCCAGACTGGAAGACCTCACACAGGCCTGCAGACCAAGGGCCACCGGAGGGCTGGCACCCTGCCCTAGCCAGGGCTCTGGCTGGCTCACCTTGCCTGTGTTGAGTTCTGCGTAGGGGTCCGGGAAGCCAGTGAACTCCCTGGGGCTGCCATACAGGTTGACATAGCAGGGCCCGAAGGTGGGCAGGAAGCCTAGATGGTCATCCACTAAGAAAAAGAGGCAGGGATCAGAGGGGCTTTCAAGGGCACCCCCCTCAGGCCTGATCCCATTCCTGGCTTCAGTTCCCCCAGTGTGCACAGGATGAAGCCCCTAAGTGTACATAGACTAGTCACACTGACAACTGCTCCCATCGTCTTCCATCAACTCCTTCAAGTTTTACTACTAAGCTGATATATGGATATTTTACTATCAAGGATATTTTACTATTTTTATTAGTTCCATTTTACAGATGAGCAAACTGAGACTCAAAGATGCAAAGGAACCCATGACTACAATGTGATATGACCCAAAATGGTCTAACCTCAAAGTCCATGGACTCAGCCAGCACATAGCACTGGGGTCCAGCCCTGCACAGCCCTGCCTTTCTCGGTCCATACCTCGCCCTGCATCCCCTCTCCATCCTGCACTTCCACTGGTGTTTCAGGACCCCCTGCTTGTGGGGAAGCCCCAAAGCCTGGTGACCAGAGATACCATCTCCTAGGAGGCCAGGGAGGGGCCCAGTTAGATGTCCCCTCAACAGGGCAGCCCCAAGATACATGTCCACCCACCTCCATATCCTTACAAAGTCAAGACAGGCTATCTGATAGCCTGACTCATCCAGCATCCCCGCTCCTCCCCACTTTGTGCAAAGAGACACCTTTTAGGGGAGCAAGTTGGAGGCAACTCAGAGTGAGAATTACACTCCTGATGAGGGAAAATCTTTTCTCCACATCATTTCCCTCATTTCCGGAGGCCCTCTTTTGCTAATGTTCTGATTTCCAGCTGACAGCCAAGTCCCCCAGGATGGGACTTCACTGGCTATACTCTGAGAGCCTGAAAAGCCAGGATGTCCCTTTTAGAGGTAAGGGAAAGCAGTCAATTCCGTAATGCCAAAGGTGGGACATGGGCAACAATCATCCAGGATGACCCAGTCCGCAGAAGGAAGGGGAGGGGGAGGCACACACAGCAGGGAATGGCCTCGGCTGGGAAGTACTTGAGCCAGGCCTATGGGAGTTCCAGCACTGTGTCCCCTAAGTGCTGAGACCCTGGGGGAAGGGAAGGGCAAGACAGGTTTGAGTAATATATTACCCACCAGAAGGCAGGAGCGTGCCTCCCCCCCGAGCCAGGGACTACCTTGTACCCCTCATCACTCTCCCTCCAGTCCCCAGCACAGACAGGTCTCTGGCATTTGGGACAGAGGTGGGAGGCACGGGCTAATGGAACTGACATGAGCATTACTATTCATCTGCACTAATCATCGTAATAATGATTTACTTTGTGAATTCCAACAGTAAGAGTTTTCAACTCCTGGTCCAGAGAAACCCTACACACTTCCCCTGCTCCTCCTGAACCCCACCTTAGCCCCAACCCAGCCCTGCTGGAAAGAGTGGACTCAGTGAGCATCAGCCACAGCCCACAGACTCAGGAAAGGGTTGGGGGGCTAAGAAGGGGCTGGAAAGGTAACAACCAAAGGTCAGCTTGGAGACCACGGTGGTGAATCTCAGTCCTATCTCAAAAAATCCCCACAACCAGCACCTTCTCCCCACCAGCAAACCCCGAAGGCCCACCCTCTCCTCATCCCCAAGGTGAAAGCACATACGGTCCATAGCTGGAGAAGGCTTGACCACACCTGCGGTGTCCTCTGAAGCGTAAAGAAATGGAAAAGGGTTAGGATGGACAGGGCTGGGAGGAGGAGTGGTTACATGAATAGGCGCAAGGATGGAGAGCTGGCAGACAGACTAATGGAAAGATAGCTCCCGTGCGAGGAAACAGATGTGGCCCCACCCCCAGCCCAGCTGTGAATCCATCACCAACTAAGTCATCACCTGGCCCCCACCCCAGGCAGACACAGCCCCCAGCACCATGGTGAGTCCTCAGGGTCTGCCTGCACTTCTGTGTGTTTTGTTTGCCAACTGAAAATTGGACTCAAAACTTAACTCATTCAAAAAAACACAGAAAAGAAAATGTGCTTTTCCATATGATAGCCAGATAAGTGAAGGAAAGTTCAGACACCAAAAAAGCCTGGGAGACACAGAAGGTGCCCAGAGCTAAGCTATGAGGCACACCCCACGCTCTACCCCAGCAGGCAGGTTGACACTTGAGACCAAGCTAATTTTCACTAAATGCTTTGGAGCACATGGTCCTAAGAAGTGGTATTTCAAGGCACAACATCTCCATCTAGTGCCCACTACTGGTATTGCCATTGAGGACAACATGTTGCATTTTCACAACAGCAGGCACTGGGGGTCTGGCTTTGGGCATCTGTTGCTCCAAGTGAAGCATAAAACCAGATTCTGTCCATTAGTCTGTCCTGCACATGTACTCTAAATGCCTGTAAGTTCTAGAAATAAGAGAAGTAAGGAAACATGCTCTGGCATACTTACGAACTCTTGAATTCTGTCCCTCACTGCTAAGGAGGCATAAGATGCCCCCCAAAGGCATCCTCAGTCCCCTTCCACAGTCCTCTGTGCTTTCTGCCTCTTCCTGCACTCAGACCTTCCCTGTCTCCTCCCAACAGCTAGGTGCAACCAAGTGTAAGGCAGTGCCAAGCCAGGGGATGTGGTTGGTGAAATCCTTCGTTTTTTTTTTTTTATTCATTTGTCACCTTTACTTGTTGGTGTCCTCAAAAAAAAAAAAAAAAAAAAACTCCAACCTTGGAATCTTTTCCTGTAGCTCCATGTAGGTATTTAAGAGTCAAGAATTGAGCAACACATTATGAAGGAAGAAAGAGCAGACACACAGAGAGAAAAAGAGTCAAGGAGTGTAGAGATCTGAGGACAGAGATGCGAGGACAGAGCTAAGCCAGTGAGCCAGATGGCAGCAAGAAGCACCAGGCCCAGGGGCCTGGGGCCTGAGGCCTTGGGACACAGCTTCTCAGTTCATCTCAGCCAGGAATGTGGCTGGCAGAAGTCAAGGCTATTTTCAGATCCATGAAAATAGGTTTTCTTCGGTGGGGAAGTCAGGCCTGGTCATAGGGGAGCCTTCAGCAACAGCTCAAGGACCTACATGGGCACAGCTGCAACTCCTAGGACAGCAGTGGCCAGGGACCACCGGAAGGAAACAGATTCCATTTTAAGCTCCTTCCAAATGATTACAAACAGGCCCAGCCAGTTATCTCAGGCTAATGAGGCCAAGGTCAGAGTTCCCACACCTGTGGGCTTTTCGCAGAGGCAAACCTGGCGTCCCACACACAGATCAACTCAATCCTGGTTGCAAACTGGTGCCCAGCTCAGACACAGATGTCTCCTAAACCCAACAGCCATCTGACCAGCACATGCTTCTGGTGCCTAGGTGAACTAAGTGGTAGCTGCGAAGTGGCCTGTTTCCCAAACACACCTTTTCAATAATTCCCTCATTCATCTATTCGTTTGTTTATTCAGCAAACCCAACTTGGCATAGTGCTAGACACTGAGAGAGACAGTTCTGCCGACATCTCAAGCCAGTGATTATTAATTTGGGGGCAGGGTCGCAGGTCCCCAGGTGCTAAGGATCACCCCCAGTTCTCTCCCCTGAGTCTGCAGACAGCTTGTAAAGTCAAGGGCAGTGACCACTGAGGCCACCCAACACAAAGCTTCTATTGAGCCCTCATCACCCTCTGCCAAAGCACAAGTGTTTTGGTGTGTTTTCCCTAAGCCCAGGGAATCAGGGCTGTGGAAGCCCCAAAACACAGCTGGAGCAGCCAAGCCCAACTCCATCACCTGGGGGAAGCAAAAGGGGCCCCAGAGCAGGCCCTTCCTCCCCGAGAGCCGTGCCTCACAGCCTGGCGAACCTTCCCAGGGACACCGTTGTCACCCCTGGAGACACAGAAGCCATAACCTGTGGCCAGCCCACCAGCTCCCTCTGCCTTGCAGCACATCTCCCACGCCCACAGCTTGGCTGCCTGACACCAGCCCACACCAGGCGGCAGGAGAAAGCAAGAACTGCTGGGAAATCAGCATCATCTACATTCCAAAGACAAAAAGAAACTAAGTTGGGGTTTCTTTGCTGTGGAAAAGACTGGATGTGAGTGTTGTTCTGCAGCATGATTTCATACATATAAGGTCACCAGGCATCCATGCTAGGTTTCACAAGCCTGGCGTGCCTGTTACCTTTTGAAGGGACTGAAGCTTCTAAAGAAACCACTCCTTTTTTGAAAACAAAATTTTCACTAAATGCTTTGGAGCACAGGGTCCAAGGAATACTTGAGTGTGCCCAGGCCAACTTGCGGGCAGAGGTGCTTAAGAGGGGAATGTTAGGTTCTGTCCACCCTGGAAATAAAAACAAAAACATGAAAACAAAAACTCCTGCTTGGACCAAAAAGCTAGTAAACCATGAGGCAGGGACTAGAGAGAAAGAACCTATTTTTACAGTTTGATTTAGTTTGGGTATTGAGTACAGTGAGGAATGAAGAGAGGGACACTGCTTAAAACCCCCCAGGGTAGAGTAAAAAATAGGAAGAGTTGAAAGAGAAGTCAGAGCAACATGTTCTGAGGTGGCTTCAGAACAAGGGGGAGAAACTTGGCAGGGAGGTAACCTTCAGGACCTCAGAAAGAGATGAAGTCTGAGGGAAGGAATCTCCCATAGTCTCAAAGAAAGGCTCCAGTTTGAACAGTAAGTTTAATTCTTTAGTTCTTACAGAGATCAAACTACTAAACTATACATTTAAAACTTGTGAGCTGGTTGCAAGAAGATTGTCCTTTGCGCCCAGAGAACGTGGTCCCTCCTGTGCCTAGGGCCCTGAACCACCCTGGGTTGTCTGTGACCTGAGCGCCATCTAGTGACCAAATATATATCTGTTATGGTCCCTTAAAATACTCTTGATGACCCTGAAAAAGAGGCAGGCTGGCATCACCTCCAGAAATGTAGCCCAGCTGGGGAAGAGGGTTAAACACTCCCTCAGGTAGACCAGAATGCCCTTCCTCCCATCCAGCCCCTCAATTCACTGGCCCCTACTCCTATATGTCCAAAACATCAGTCAAAAGCTATCTGAACAGCAGTGAGAGGAGGGGACTGCATCCCAGGGCCAGAGCACCCACAGTTAGGAGCAGGAGCATCTAGGCAGGAGAGCCCTGAGAGCAGTGCTTTCTGGAAGGCAGATTTTGTGTATCCTGCCAACTACTAGGACTGACGAAATCAGAACAGCAGAGTCAACAGGTGTTGAAGCTGAACTGGGGCACCTGGGAGTTGGTTGTACAACTCTACCTGTGCATGTTTGAATGTTCTATAATCAAAAGATTTTTTAATGTTTCAGAGAACCTAGAAGAAGGCTCTCTGAACCTTCTTCAAGTTGGAAATCTCAACTTGAAGAGTGGAGTCTGCTAAAAATTGGTAACCTGTCCTCCAGGTAAAACTCAGAAAAGAGGACAGAAACCCACCTGCCTGCAGAAAGACACCAACACTAAAGGCATCTTGCTAGAGAGTGAACACAGGAAGGAGGGGACTAAGTGCCAGTGCAGGGAAGCAGCATCTGTAAGATTCAGGAGAAACTTCACCTGTTAGGAAATGGTCTGGAATCCTCAAAAGAGTACAAGACAGACTTTGTGAAACAAAGCAAAACTGCTGGTAGAAGACAGGAAAAAAAAATAAACAGGAAAAAGAAACTATAAAAGGAGTGACAGAGGGAGAAAAAGACATGATAAGAAACTCAAAATCCAGTAGCCAATTTTAAAACCACATGGGAGGCAGTAAAAAGCATAATTGGCACGGAGGGGAAAAAAAATCACATTAGTGATGCAAAGTCAATGATATAATAAACAGCAAATACTAACCTTAGGGTTTATTGTGCACAAGACACTCTAAGAACTTTATCTTGTCACTGGCTCCTGACAACAACCTAATGAGGCTGGGACTAGTAAGAGGGGACGAAGCCTTATTCACTGGGCTACAAAGATTAGCAGAACAGGAGCTGGAGCTGCTGCCTGCCCAACACACCCTGCTTCAGTAGTCCACAATGTTAGAATACAATGTTAGAATAAAAGAAGTTATCCCTCCACTCAGATGTAAGAATTCATCATGACTCAAACAAAATTCATTGAAAAGATGGAGCAATATAATTTCTTACGCATCAACAAAAAGGTACATTCCCCCAAGCATCATCTAGTCAGGAAAAAAAAAAAAAAAAAAAAAAGACTACCTACAAAGAAGTCAGATCAAACAGCTCTCAGAAAATAAACCAACATAAATTCAAAATAGACGAAATACTTAAATGCAAAAATATTTAAGAAATCGAGTTAAATATAATCTTGGAGCTTGCTGAAGGCAAGATGGGGCAGAAACCATACTTTCATTATTTAAATAAGAAATACTGAAAATAAGAAATTGGCAAAAAGGTTTTCAAAGGAAACAACAAAATAAGTCTAAGGAGACTGAAAGGAAAAAGATGAGAGAATAAATAATTAGAAAGGAAAATTTTAGAATTAACAGACAAATCCAAAAGTTGATTCTTTGAAAAGTCTGATAAAGTATATGGGGCAAGGGGCAGTTTCTAAAGACTAATTATGAAAGGAAAAAGAAAATGCAAACGCATGTCATGAGAAATAAGAAAGGAGAATACACCACAGGTAGAGAGACTTGTTTGATTTAAAAAAGATTGCTCTGAACAACACTATGTAAATAAATTGCAAGGCCTCAATGTAATGAATGCTTTTCTAGGAAACTATAAATTATGAAAATTGACTATAGTAAAAGTAACAAACTAAAAATAACAGAAGAAACTGAAAAGTTTTTAAAGAGCTAGAACTACACCCACTCAAAAGGGCACCCAGCCCATATGGTTTTATGGGTGAATTCTTTCAAACCCTCAAAAGACTATATTCTTATGTTATATAAACTGTTCCAGATGTTAAAGAAGACTTTAAATCATTTCAATTAATTTTACAGAGCCAGCATAACCCAGATACCAAAACCTAAAAAATAATAAGCAGATATAGCAATTAAAGATAATAGAAAATTTAAAAAATAGGCCCAAAAACACATTTAGGAATTTAGTAGGGGATAAGGATGGCATTTCAAAATATAGGGAAAAGAATATTCAATTTATAGTGTTGATATCACCAAAGAACAATTTTGAAAAAAATAATGTTAGAATCTTGCCTGTTCACTAAGGGAAAAATTAAGATTGGGCTACATTAAAAAAAAATGTTAATTTCTATATGTCAAAAGCTATTAAGTGATAAAATAAAACTGACAAGAATCATTTACCACATATATGACAGAAAGTTAATAGCCACATATACACAGAACTCTTACAAAGCAATGAGAAAAAAAAAATACCATCAGAAATATGGATAAGAACCAGCAGTTTACAATAGAATATAAAGTTTATACATATGTAACATCTGAATATAAACTAATTATTTAAATATTTTAAAATTTGCATTGGTTAATTCCACCAGTTATCAGTGAATGAAAATTAAGGCAATAAAAAAATTCATCCATTAAATTAACTAAGCTTTCACAAAAAAAATCAAATATTTGGGAATAAATCTAACAAAAGAGGTAAAGGACCTATACAAAGAAAACTATAAAACACTGTTAAAAGAAATAGAAGAAGACACAAAGAAATGGAAAGACATCCCCTGCTCATGGATTGGAAGAATAAACATTATTAAAATGGCCATCCTACCAAAAGCAATATACAGATTCAATGCTATTCCAATCAAAATCTCAATGGCATTCTTCAAAGAAATAGAACAATTATTGATGAAATTCATATGGAATCACCAAAAACCCCGAATAGCCAAAGCTCTACTGAAAAAAAAAGAAGGAAATGGAGGCATCACACTCCCAGACTTCAAGCTATACTACAAAGCCATAATCATCAAAACTGCATGGTATTGGAACAAGAACAGACATACAGACCAATGGAATCGAATAGAAAATCCAGAAATAAACCCACAGATTTATGGTCAACTAATCTTTGACAAAGGAGCAAAGACTATGCATTGGAGCAAAGAAAGTTTGTTCAATAAATGGTGCTGGGAAAACTGGGTCGCTACATGCAAAAGAATGAAGCTTGACCACTACCTCACACCATACACAAAAATCAACTCAAAATGGATTAAAGAACTAGACATAAGACCTGAAACCATAAAATACATAGAAGGAAATATAGGCGAAACACTACGGGATTTGCACATCAAAGACATCTTTACAGACACATCACCCAAAGCAGTGATAGTGAAGAGAAAGATAAACAGCTGGGACTACATCAAATTAAAGAGCTTCTGCACAGCAAAAGAGACAATAACAAAAACAAAGAGAAACCCCACCAACTGGGAGAACATTTTTGCACCCAACACTAATGATAAAGGACTGATCACAAAAATCTGCAAAGAGCTGATGAGACTCAGCAACAACAAAGAAAATAATCCAGTCAAAAAATGGGCAGAAGAGCTAAAAAGAAACTTCTCTGAAGAGGAAATGCAAATGGCCAACAGACATATGAAAAAATGTTCAACATCACTTGTAATCAGGGAAATGCAAATCAAAACTACCATGAGATACCATCTCACACCAGTGAGAATGGCACATATTAAAAAAACTAGCAACAACAAATGTTGGCGAGGATGTGGAGAAAAAGGAACTCTTGTGCACTGTTGGTGGGAGTGCAAACTGGTCCAACCACTATGGAGAGCTGTGTGGAGATTTCTGGACCTACTAAACATAGAGCTTCCATATGATCCAGCAATTCCACTCCTAGGTATTTACCCAAAGGACACAGAAACATCAATTCCAAAGAGCACCTGCACTCCTATGTTTATAGCAGCACTGTTTACAATAGCTAAGCTTTGGAAACAACCCAAATGCCCAAAAATAGATGACTGGATCAAGAAGATGTGGTACATATATACCATGGAATATTACTCAGCATTCAAAAAAGATAAACACATGCAATTTGCAGCAACATGGATGGCACTGGAAGGGATCATGCTCAGCGAAATAAGCCAAAAAGAAAAAGAAAAATACCGGATGGTCTCACTCATAGCAGGAATCTAGAAAACTTAAATAAGGGACCAGGAAAATGAATATAAGAAAGTGAAAATCAAAATCAACAAAAAACTATGAACCAGAGACACTTTTTGGGGGGTGGGGGGCGGGAGGGGAAGGATTGGGGTCAGAATGGGGCGTTTGCAATTGTATGGGGGAATATAAAAATAAAATTTAATATTTAAAAAAAAAAAAAATTAACTAAGCTTTCAAAAACAATATTTTACCTTTTTGCTGAGGGTGCAACAACTAAGTTCATGTAAGTCACTAGCATGTTACTAATGCAGTCTTTTTGAAGACTTTTTGATATATACCAAAACCTCTAGAATGTTCACATATTTTTTGATGTAACAATTTTACTTCAAGGTCTTTATCCAAAAGAAAAATCATGAATTGCATAAGATTGTGCTACAAAAATATTCAATATAAAGTTAATTATTTATAATTTGTAAAATACCTAACTACTCAGCATTAACTAGTTAATGTGGATTATGGTATATCCATGCATGGAATATGTGTATTTGATATTTAATAACTGAAAACTAGAGGTGCAAGGCACGTAGGGGTGCGATGAGGGGAACCCAGAGGAGCAGAGAGCAGAACAAAGTGGGGACTTACCTTCTATTTCTCCTCCAGGGGCAGAGATTTTGGACATACTCAGGTAGGTGGTGGCCACGATGTCATTGTGGGTGAGGCGGTCCCTAGGGCAAGAGGGTAGAGAGGGCCTGAGCACAGGCAGGGACCCCAGGCCACAGGCCACAGGCAAGGAAATGGCCTCACTAGTACATTGTTAGGAGCGCCAGTCTTCACGTTGGCATGATGCCTGGTAATCCTAAGGAAGATGAAACTGGAAAGAAAGTGTTGCTTGAGACTCCCCTAGAGGATGCTAGTCCATCTTGCCAAACATGGGCATCCCATCAGCCCACAGCAAGCTACCTGCCAAGGGTGGAGAGGCAGGAGGCCAGAGGCAAGACACGGAGTGAGGGGGGCAAGAGATTGCTCAGGGAACCAGACCCACCAAACCCAGGGAGAACAAGTCTTCTGGGGCTCGCTCAAGAAATATCTAGACCATTTTTGCACCCAACACTAATGATAAAGGACTGATCACAAAAATCTGCAAAGAGCTGATGAGACTCAGCAACAACAAAGAAAATAATCCAGTCAAAAAATGGGCAGAAGAGCTAAAAAGAAACTTCTCTGAAGAGGAAATGCAAATGGCCAACAGACATATGAAAAAATGTTCAACATCACTTGTAATCAGGGAAATGCAAATCAAAACTACCATGAGATACCATCTCACACCAGTGAGAATGGCACATATTAAAAAAACTAGCAACAACAAATGTTGGCGAGGATGTGGAGAAAAAGGAACTCTTGTGCACTGTTGGTGGGAGTGCAAACTGGTCCAACCACTATGGAGAGCTGTGTGGAGATTTCTGGACCTACTAAACATAGAGCTTCCATATGATCCAGCAATTCCACTCCTAGGTATTTACCCAAAGGACACAGAAACATCAATTCCAAAGAGCACCTGCACTCCTATGTTTATAGCAGCACTGTTTACAATAGCTAAGCTTTGGAAACAACCCAAATGCCCAAAAATAGATGACTGGATCAAGAAGATGTGGTACATATATACCATGGAATATTACTCAGCATTCAAAAAAGATAAACACATGCAATTTGCAGCAACATGGATGGCACTGGAAGGGATCATGCTCAGCGAAATAAGCCAAAAAGAAAAAGAAAAATGCCGGATGGTCTCACTCATAGCAGGAATCTAGAAAACTTAAATAAGGGACCAGGAAAATGAATATAAGAAAGTGAAAATCAAAATCAACAAAAAACTATGAACCAGAGACACTTTTTGGGGGGGGGGGGCGGGAGGGGAAGGATTGGGGTCAGAATGGGGCGTTTGCAATTGTATGGGGGAATATAAAAATAAAATTTAATATTTAAAAAAAAAAAAAAAAAGAAATATCTAGACCAAAAGGAAAACCAGGTGACCTAGAAGAAACCATCTTCAAGGTCTTGGTCTTAAGTAGGCAGTGTTAATGCACAATTCCTTTTTGTATCTGCCTTCATATGTGACAAAACACTTTTAAACTTCTTTTATCTTGAGGGATATTCATAGCAGCCTTGAGGAACTGGTACTTTTATTATTCTCCATTGCACAGGTGAGGAGGCTGAGGCTTGGAGCTGGAAAGTCCTTGCCTACGGGTCAGTCTAGGAGGGAGGATCTGAGCCAGTTACCTCTCCGACCCTGCAAGGATGTCTCGCCACCACCACCTCTAACAGCATAGGGGGCAGTGGGCAGGCTCTCAAGAAGACTAACTTATTGATGAATCCATTAGCCAACACATCCTGTGCAGAACCCCTCTGTGCCCCACACCTTCCCCCCTTAATGATAATATATTAACATTATTGAGCACCTACTGAAAGCCAAGCACTGGGGTAAAAATATCATGTGACTCATGTCATTTGCAGCAACATGGATGGAGCTGGAAGGGATCATGCTCAGCGAAATAAGCCAGAAATAAAAAGAAAAATACCGGATGGCCTCACTCATAGCAGGAATCTAGAAAACTTAAATAAGGGACCAGGAAAAAGAATAACTATAAGAAAGAAAATATCAAAATCAACAAACAACTATGAACCAGAGACACTCTATGTGGGGTGGGAGGTGGGGAAAGGAGGGAGTGGGGTCAAAATAAGGGGATTGTAATTGTATGGGGAATATAAAAATAAAATTTAAATTTAAAAAATATATCATGTGACTAAGCTCACTTAATCCTCAAGCCAGTCCTGTGCCAGCACTGCAGTTAACCCCAATTCTATCAATAGATTGGGAAGCTGAGCTTTAGAAGGTAAAACAATTGCCAAGGTGACAAAGCTGGGATTGGAGGATGCATACGCTTGGTATAGAAATGAGAACTATGATTGCAGCAACCTGCTGCTTCTCCATCTATCGATGTTGACCCTCAGGGGACATTTTCGGAATTGGGGTGGGGGAGAAGGCAGTATAGAAAGAGGACATGGCTGCTGAGAAACATCCTATAAACATCCTACTATGCACAGGACAGTCCCACAGCAAAGAACTTCCTGGTGCCCAGGTTGAGAAACACTGGGCTGGGCTAGACTATCTCCTTCCATGGGTGCGTTTTCCTTCTTCTTTCTGTACTTTGGGCATAGACGGCTTCTGGGGATCACACACCCAGGTCCCAGGGTGAGAAACACACGTAGACATGGTAATGCCATTTTCCTATAAATCATAAACCCATGAGACACCGCATTTCTGCTGCTCCCCTCCTTCGTCTTTGTATATATTTCCCAGGAAGGGGAAGGTGATTAAGCTGCCACTTTAAAGTTTTCCACCTGATGGTAGGTGGGGCCGGGATGGGAGTTACATTAGGAAGAGTGGACAGTCAGCCCAGGTCTTTATCATTTTCCCTAGTGAATGATGCTAATAAGAACGGGAAAACAAAATCTTCCTTAAACATGTTACAGTGAGATTATCAACACCAGATAACAGACATTGATGGCACTTTTAAACCTCTTTTCTGACCAACCCCTAGAAAAGACCAGCAGAAAGGGATGGGATTTCTGACCTCTGATCTTATCTGAATTGGGTGAGGAAGGAAAGAAGACAGAAGAGAGGCTTTGTTTCTGCAGGGAGTAGAGGGGTGGATTTTTTTTTTTTTTTTGGCTTTTTAGTTTTTAATAAAAAGGTATTTTTAAAGAAGTGAATGGAAGATTAAGTTACAGAGAAAAAGGCCATATGGACTACATCATAGTTCCAGGATCCAGGTAATCACAAAAGTTTATCTGAGTTTTCTGGGAAGAAAGCACTTTTTTGGAGAGGAACTTGCAGCAGCAGAATGCTTGCTGGCCAAGAGCTGGGTTTTGGGGCTTGGGGTTGCTTTTGGAAAATACAGCGAGTCTGAAAATAGACTCACAATAAAAATGCCACTTCAACCCAAACCAGAGAGGCAACCACCAGATTCCGTAATGTGTTTGGATTGTACAGTATGCTGATGCCTTTGACACAGCTCACACGGCCTCGGGCAAGGCCCGCCCACCACATACAGGCCCACTGCACCCGTGTGCACGCAGGCACACACACGTGCTCGTACACACCGCGAGATGAGATGCAAAGATGCTTCTGTGGCCATAAGGCACCTTTCTCCCCCAAACCGCTTCCCCCACGGAACATACCAGCGGCCAGGGCCCTGGAGGCCTCTCCCTCCTGGCCCTCCTAGCTGTTCCCTTCCTCTCCTCTAATTCTCACAAGCTGTTTTCTTTAGGCCCAGGGAACTGGCGTACACTTTAACGGCTCTGTGGCCTGGGGGTTTTCCCTAGTCTCTCATTATCCTCCTGGCTGGGGGGTGCCATGGGCTTGAGACCAAAGGAGAACACGCTGGGAACCGCACAGCCAAGACTTTTGGGGGGCAGAGAAAGGACAACTCTCTCTTTAGAAAGGCTGTATTTAGCAAGTCCTGGAGAGAGCTCACGTGTGGACCCCTGAGACCCCCCCAGTGTGAGAGAGACTGCCTCAGCATACGAGGTAGCACAGCACAGCAGTCAAGAACAGAGCTCTCAGAAAGCAGCAGGCTTGGCTGGAACCTGGCCTTGGCCACTTCCCAGTTGTCACCTCAAGCAGGTCACTCAATCAATCTTTGCAACTGTTGCAGAAACCAAGCTAGGATCAGATGAGATCATGCCCTGGCACACAGTGGGTACTCAACAGGGTTAGATGTTTTGTCTCAGAGGGCCATGTGGCTGTTGCCCTCACCCATCGCAGCCTGCAGTGGCATCTTGGCCCACCTACACAGCCTGGGAAATTTCCATTCCACCCTGCCAACCATGGGGCATCACAGCCCACCTTCCCAGAAGTTCTGCTCTTTCTGGACTCCTTGCCTTTGCCTGTGATACTCCACCTGAACTTATCCCAACCCCACCTCCTCCGGGAAGCCTTCCTGGTCCCTCCTGCCTTAGAGGATCTGGGGCTCCCAGAGCCCTCCCAACCCCACCTGACTGCCCTTCTAATCTATATCAGAGCATGGGCTGTAAGCTTCCCAGGAACGCCCCACACCCTCTCTTTCTCTGCCCCCACCCTAACCCCTCCCTCCCCCACCCCAAAGAGGAGACAACCGGACCGGAAACAGACTCTCCCACCATGTGCAGCCTGAACTAAAGGACCCTTGAGGACAGTCACCTCCGCAGACTCCAAGACTCAGAACTCACCAGTCCATGACACGAATCCTCATTTTTTCACACATGGAGGGAAACTATGAAAGGAAGAGAGACAGGTTGGGCTGGTTCTTTTGAAGAAGAAAAAGTCTGAGATGGAAACAAGATGCTGGGGAGGCTGGGACCCCAGGAGCTCCTGGATAGGCCACGAGGAGGCCAAGGCTCACCATGGCAGGCAACGTGATGCTCTGGTTCCACTGAGGGTTGGCTGTCTTCTCCAGGATCTTGCTGCAGAGCTAGAAGACACAAAAGACAGATGGATGGACCTCTGGCCTTCACAGGGCACCACCACACCAACCGGCGGCAGTTCTCTGCTATGCTGGCCACTGTTCAGGCCAGTGCAGTGGGCTCAGATAAGGGAAATTTTTGCAGAGACAAAGCCCAGGACAGACCAGAGCAGGGAGGCGGGAAGGGTGGGGTGGGTAGACTGTCTAAATGCCCCTGTCCTCCTATCCTTACATCCTACCGAACTTCTGGATGGAAACCCCCCTCCTGTCACTCATTATGGCCATGACTCTAAATGGGAGAACCCTGAACCCAGATTGGCTTTCCCAGGGGCCCTATAGCATGAGGCACTCCCCTTTGCCCATCAGCCCAGGTCTCCTGCCCCTTTGGAAAACTATGAACCCCTGGAGATTAGAGATGGGGGAAGAGGCAAGAGGAGATGGAGGGTCAGTCTTCTGGCTTCCGAGAGTGAGCAGAGCTTGAGTGAAGTACAAACCCCACAAGCCACAATCAGCCCCAGACCTCCTGCTCTGAAGATTGGATGTTCCACAAACAAGAAACCTAACACAGGTGAAGCCGGATCTGAACCATCAGCTCCTCTACCTTCAGACTGCCCTGAAGTCCGCAAGTCTTCTAGGGCTTCCTGTGCCCTCGGGAGGCTCCCGCTGAGTCACTGGGATATGGGTATAGAGGCCTGAGTCCCATGTGGGTCCAGGAGCTGGTCCCCTTGCCACGCCTGAAGCCAGCACTGCCTCTGGCCCGAGATGTCCCTTCAGGCTCCACATCCTGTTCCACGCCCCACGCACTCAGCACAGCAGCACCAGGCTTCCTCCTTCTCCAAGCTCCTGCTGTCCTCCTGCCCTTCTCATCTCTAAGCCTTTTTTAAACCCACCTTCACATCTTGGTAGAGTTAGTAAAACTAACTTCTGGAAAAAAGGAAAAACCATTTGTCCATCTGTATCAAATACTTAAAAACAGGTGTGGGGGCCTCCCTGGTGATGCAAGGGGTTAAGCACAGCACTGTGGGGCTATCTTAAGCCTCTGTAGCATGAGTTCGATCCCCAGCTGGCCAGGGAGATACCCACATGGCACAGCAGACCTCTCCTGTCTTGCCCGCTGCTCCCCTCAGCAGTGTATTTCAGTCCGTCTGCCTGTTGTGTTCCCCACTCTGTCTCTGGTGAATCCTCTCACCCCCCACTCCTCTGGCCTGTGCCCCAGTTCTTGTATGCATAAATAAATAAATCTTTTTAAAAAATAAAAGAAAAAAAACAAGTGTGCCCTCTGACCCAGTCCTAGGAACGTCCCACTGGAAAAGCAATCAAGGACAAAGATTCCCGTACCCTGATGATTGTAGAGAGTTGTGTATCAAAGAGGAAATTTGTAAATAATAATCATTATTATCCAAAAATAGGTTAACTGTTGTGATATTCATCTCAAAGGATATTATATAGCTATCAAAAAAATGATTTCAAAAGTATTTCATATCCATTTCAACATTAGACGACAAAAACAGTTTCCCTATCGGCATATGTACCGTGGATTCTCCTTACTGATGGTAGTAACATGGGTGGCATCAGCAAGCCCAGAACCATGGCTCCAAGGGGAGCATGGGGTTAGGTCCCCAAGAGCCTCTGTCACAACACCTTCATCCCATGACCTGGTCTATGTGTGTCTCCACTTAAAGACACTGTTCTTCACATATCAATTCGTTAACACTGAGCTCACATCTGCAAACGATCAAGAAAGCACCACAAGGACTCTGAGGTTACAATAAAGTGATGAGTTTGCAAGGATGGAGTCCATGAATAGAGATGGCCAACCGTAATCTGAATCTAATATTTTTCCAGTAGTGGGGAAAGAGACAGCTAGAGAGAGGAAAGCGTACCTAGAAGGAAAGGCACACAAATGTTATCAGTAGTTATCTCCAGAGAGGTGTGGGTGCAGAAATACGGCCACAATTTTCCCCTTGGTTTTCTCTGATATTTTTTCAATTTTTTCCAATTAATTGGTTTTATTCTCACATTTGGGTGTTGGGGGTGTCTCCTGCTCTGTCCTCCAAGTGCCTCTTCTTTCCTTCTCCAAAATCTTTCACACACACACACCCCTCCTCTCCCTTGGTCAAGTCAGTTTTGATTCACATCTTAGATTATAGTGCCACCAAGCGTCCATAACAGGAAATGCAAAGAGGGTCCTGTGGGGTGAGGGTGCACACAAAAAACTGAACTCTTCAGATTAGAATGTAGTAAGAAAAAGTGACTCACAGGCAGACTAGGAGAGGGACAGGCAGAACGAGACAAGCAATATAGGTAGCCAAATTGAGGGTGAGGGGAAAGACCACAACAAGATGGGCAGAGAAGAAAAAGGGGAACACAGAGGCCTGGGGACCACATGAAGAGGCCAACCAGCTTGGTCTTTCAAGAGGGAGGGCCTTGACCACTTCCTTCATGATGAGTTCCCTCATTCTAGAGGGGGTGCAGCTTCTTGTAGGAGCCCAAATACCTATGAGTTTCATACAATCCCTTACCTCTCTCACCTCCCCTAGACATTTGCACCTTCTATTAAAGCTCCCAGACCCAGCTTAGGCCATCTCAGACAGAAGAGAGAGCGAAAGGGATAAGGTGCTGGCAAGGATCCCGGAGCTCTGAGACTTAGCAACAAGGCCTAAGACTAGCCACCCACCCATCACCCACCATGGTGGGAATGTGGAATTAAAAAAAAAAAAATCTGGAAACATGACTTTCCCCATCTGCTAAATTAACAGAACTGATCCCAGTCCTTAGGGTAAGTGTCCCACAAGATGGTCCAGCCAACCTTCCTGCTTCCTTCCTGCCTTCATCCTGTGGGTCCCTCCTGAGGCCGGGGGCAGGGCAGCAGACCCCAGCCCCAAGCCCAATCAAAACTACACTTGGATAAGGACCTGCAGTGAGCATTTACACCTTCGCGTGAAAGACTATTAAATCAGAGTTACCCCTCCAAGACATATCTTCCCTGAGACGCCGAGTTAGATTGGAAATGGAGGAGCCAGCCTAAGGGGGCTCCCAGTGGCCCCCTGATGTCAATTCATACACTCAACACAGCAGTGACTGATTTTGACATGCTGAATTAACAAAAAGTGGTGACGTCCATGTCAATATTTAAAAGGGGTAGCGTGGGGAGGAGAGCTTTTCCTTCCAGGAAAACACCAGCTGATGGAGAACTGATAGAGAAAATCACCGCTCTGTAACCCCAAGTAAATGACTCATTCAGGCAAGGGCAGTGGCTATGTGGGCACTGGATAAGCTGTCTCTAAGAAGCAGGATATCCCCACAGCATCAAGATGTGATCCATGGATTACTTGCAAATTACAAAGGAGAACATGTATACTGACAAGGGTGAGGTCTGGAGACACTACTCTTACCAAGTGATCAACCTATCACCGCTGATGAAGGACAGCCTGACACCACTACTTCCTGCTGTGATGACAAACCCCCACTTGACAGCTGGGCTGCAGAGCTGCAACCACAGAGAAAGGAGGTGCCATTTTCTCACTCTTCCCAAGACTGTATGGGCTCATATTGGCCATGGAGATGGGGAAAGAAAGTTAGGATGGGCAGGATCTGAACTCCTTATATAGAGAGAGCTGTGCTTGAGACTAACTTTTCTGGTAGTTGTTCAAGGAGAGAACCCAGACTAGAGAACAGACCCACGGTTGTGTGGTCCTGGGAACTGGTGACAGTGGCCATGGGGCAGAGAGAAAAAATGGACCTTGGTACATGCTTGAAGTCAAGAGCTAAGGGTGGCATGTTTAATGTAGGGAGATTGATTTGGGGGGCAGAGAGGAATCAAGGCAGGCCCATATTTCCTGCCCTTGATGGTGGCACCTGGTCAGGATGGAGACTCCTGGAAGTAGGGCAGGTTGGGGCAGAAGTTGAGTCCTTTAAAGGATCAAGGTCAGCAAGTGGAGATGTGCAGAGGCTGGGGTGGGAGGGTGGGGCAGGCGGCAGGAAAGGGCAGAGTTAAGAAGAGCTGAGGGAGAACCCTGTAGAACAGAGACGGGTGAAGCCTGGGAGTGGCTAAGGCTGGCGGGGAAAGCCTGTAGTATGGGCACACAAACTCTGGGAATGGTCAGTCTGCATGAAGAGGAGATAAGGAAGGGCTAGGCAGAAATCAACACAGACCAGAGCACCAACCTATTGAGAATTGCCTGCTTCCTGGCAAAAAGGCAGCTGCGAGGAACAGAAACACCTAGGAATAAGATGTATACTTCCACCACACTGGACTTCCTCTGCCCAGCTTCTGTCACAACTTTTTAAAAATAATTATTATGGCTTTATTACATATATTTTTTAATATTTCCCTATCTTTATACCTCCACATCTGGTTTCTATACTATTGCTTCATTTTCCCCCATATGTCCCTCTATCCATCGTCCATCTTCTGTCTATCCCCATGTCCTCCTATGTATCTGTCCTGGCCCCCTGAGCAGACCTGTCCATGTGCGCATGCGTGGCAACCCCAGCCAGTGTGCACACTCAGTGGCCGCGTGCAGTCACAGTGCCCAGCACGGTCCACAGGGATGCCCAGTGCTCACCCTCCCATAAGAACCTTCCCACGCCCTTGCTCCTTACCATTTTTCCTGCAAAGCTGACTTCCATGAAGGGATCCACCAAGTTCTTCTTGTTACTGTCAAAGCCAAAGATCTGCTTCACGTTGTCCATCACAGCATCATCCACTAGGGAGAATACAAAGGTCACTGCCTGCCTGCTAGCCCGCCTCCAAACCCAACTTTCTGTCTTCTGGTGGCCTTGGGGCCCCATGACCCCCTAACCCCTTGGGGTGCCTCCTAGGAGGGAGTACCATCTCTAAACAGAAGCTCCTAAGGGCACCAGACTGCTTTCGTACCCAGCCCCAAGAGCACGGTCACTGTTCCCTCCACTCTCAAAGCTTTATAGAAAAGGCCACCGATTGATTGATTGATTGATTGATTGATTGATGGGTTGTTTGGTTGGTTAATTAGAAACCTACATTGCTAAGGCAGTAAACAAGCCAGAAAATAACTGGAAGTCGCCATAATAAGACACCATTATTGATGCCTGCTTGACATTTTCCTTGATATGCATCAGCACAGTGATTTACCTAAGGTTAACCAAAAGAGTAAACTCTTTTTTGAGAAGAGTTTTTAATCTATGCTGCTCCAAACCAATACTTTAGTGAATCAGCCATATTGCTTACATATGATTGGGTAACGGATGGATGATAGATAGACAGACAAATAGTTATGAATTTATGTAGATGTATATATATATATATAAATGTATTTGAGTGTATGAATTAGAGGGAGAGCAGGGAGACAGTTAAAGATTACACACTAGCTAAGCCCTACATCAAGACAACAAATAACAAGTAGCAAATAATTATGCTCTGCCCACCTATTTCCTTTCATTTATACTTAAACAACATTGCAGAGAACTAAACACAGAGCACCCTCAGCTTGAACAAAGCCAACATTTCTATTTCCCCAGACCCTTGGAAGCTGACCAGCCTCATTTCTGCAGTTTCAACCAACAAGTGCAAAATGTTTTTAAGTGCGTATTTTAAGGCCCATTTAATAGCCATTACTTATTTAAAGGCTTTCCATGATTTTGGTTCAATTAAGCTTGTACAGAAGGAACCCATTTCATTTATTGATGTCATTAGCCAAAGCAAAAACCCTCAAACAATTAGCTTTTTTGCAAAACTTGTAAACAGAGACCCAAGTTGCAAATGTTCTCACTTACTCTGCTGTGGACAGCAAATGGCTTGATTATGCTAATGAATGCTCCCAATGTTGGCTCACGGCCAGCCACTCAAACCACACCAGGAGGCTTTAAAAACTACCAATGTGTGAGTCCAACCGCAAACCAAGTGAATCTGAAACACCGCAGTGGGGCCCGGGCGTCTGGGCTCCTTTACAGCTCCCTGGGTGATTTCAACGTGCAGCCCAGGCTGACACCCACAGCTCTAGAATATTTGGGATTATTCCCCCGGTACTTATGAAACACACAGGGTGGGTCTGGTACTGAGCTAGTCACTGTGAGAAACCAGACAATGGTCACACTGGCCTTCCTGGGAGGATGAGGAGAGGGCCAGAGTTAGGGTGGCCCACTGTCCCAGTTTACCAGGGACTGAGGGGGTCCCCAGGACTTTCAGTGCTAAAACCAGGACAGTCCCAGGCAAACTGGGTAAGTGGGTCACCTGGTGGATGAGTGTTCCCCCAGCCCCAGATCTGCCAAATAGGAGGCTGGGACTTCCTTGAGAAGGGCTAAAGAAATCCGTGAGATCCAGCCCTGAGTGCAGAACAGAGGGGCCAGATGGTGCTGACTCCCAGTGGGAACCCAGAAAACCGGCCCATGGAATAATTAAACAGCCAGACCAGACCCAGGGGATCTCTGATGAACCCTTGGTGAAGAAGCAGGCCCACGGGCGGCAGAGAAGCAGCAGAGGGCCAGCTTCTCCTTCGCCTGCAGGGAACCAATGCCCACTGCCTGGCCCAAGGTATACCCTCACAATGCAGTGGCCTACACGGGAGCCCCTGACTCACTCTGTGGCAAGTCCTCAGCCCTGAAGATCTTCAGGCAGAAGTGCGCCCCTCGAAGGGCCACGCCGGTTGGCCTGAGCAGGTTGCCTTCGATGTCTTCCTTGTCTTCAGAGGGGTCTTTCCTCTCCAGCTACAATACAACCAGATATGTTCCCTTAATGCCCTCCTGAGCACAGCATTTTCCCTCCTCTTCTGCCAGTTCAACTTAAACCACTGAAATATACCTCTTGAAGGAAGGCAGATCTCACCCTGCCACCCTGCCACTAACTAACATGTAATCTGGGGCAGCTTCCTCACCCTGCAACCCCACATCCTCCCCCCCCCCCCCGCTGGCAGAGACACTAATAGCGACCGCACAGGCTGCTGAAGGATCAACATCGGTGATTTGCAAATGCATGTGACACATAGTAGGGCTTCAAAAACCAGAGTCTCCTTTCCACTTCACCCTTTAAAAAATAACGCAGAAGTGACAGGTCCAAGCTGGCCACTTCAATAACATCTATTCATCCCCTTCCATTGCTTTCAGGAGGAATGGCTTCATCAGGGAAAAACAAGATTCAAATTAATAGGAAGAGGGGGGAGGAATATTTTTGAAAATGTTCAGAAATGCCATACAGAAGGGAAGGGCAGTACTGGACTGTACGGGATGAAAACAAGGACAGGTGCCTTGGGTGGAGCTGGTCCAGCTGAGTTGTGGTGGTGCCTCCCCCCCCCACCCCATGACACCCTGGACTCTCCTTCCCCTAGCCTTCCCCTTATCTTCCTATTAAAGGGGGTCTTCACCATCAACATTCACATGGAGCTTGTCCTGTGCCCCCCGATTGCACTTGGCTTTGCCTACCTCCCTACTCCCTTAACCCGAGATCCACTTTCCCCACCTCCACCTTTTCTCTCACTCCTCCTAGTCACCCCACGATGGCTGGGGAGAGAGGCCACACCTCGCAGCAGAGCCCCTCCTCCCTCCATCATGCTTCACCTCTCCTTCCCGGAAGCCCACACCATCCACAAGTCCCACGCCCCCTAGCTCTCATTGCTGGCAGCCACCACGCCAAAGACACACACTCGCCTTCATGGGTGACTGCAGTACCGGCCTCACAATTTGCCTACTCGATCTCCTGTTCTCCCAGAAGATAAGCAACATCCACACGGACAACTCACTCACCCAGACAGGCCCTTGTCCTCCGCCGACAGCACCACCATCTCCCTCCCGGTTAGTGTGGACACATGGTTCTACCTCCAACTCGGGCACCATTTCCCTAGCAAAACCCTGACCTCTAAAAACCTTTTCTGAAGACAGTTTCCAACACCTTCACCTCCTCCAAGCCCCTTCTCACACAGCAAGGCATCAGCACAGCCTGGCACGCAGCAGGCACTCAGTCGACAGTCACTCGTTCTTTGCTGTTCTTTGTTCTCATCATTCCTGGCTCCATCCTCCTGAGCCCTCCCCACCCAGCAGCCATGCTCAGGTGCCCTGGCTACCTCAGCCTCAGTGTCCACCCTCCTGCCTTGGCCACGTCTGGTACTTCCACCTTCACCTGCCTCTCTCCTGCTTCTAGGTTGCTGAGTATTATGAGACTCTGCCACAAAGTCCCCAATCCAGAATAGGCACTCTTATGTCTGCTCAGAAATCCTTCTGTTTAGGCATAATCAACCACTCATTCTGCTCCCATGACAACAAATCCAAACCACATTACATCCCCTCTCCCCAAATATACAGTAGGGCCTATCCCAGTCTGAGGTGACCCCAGTCTCCAGCATCTCCTGCTTGGGGCCTTCCAGATTTAGCACCCCAACTGGGCCAACTGAGACCCCTTGAGGGTCAGATCTTCCAGAAGGCAAGCTGGACACATCTCCCCAATCTAAACACCTCTCTCACCCTCACCTCTTATAATTTTACTTACTGACATGTAAAGATAATGACAGGCAATAAACAATTCTGACAATTAGACAATAAAATTCAGGCTACAATATAATAGAGAGATCACAGAGAATGATTTCACTTAGGCAAAAAAGAAAAACACCCACGTCTATCCTTCTGAGAAGATAGGCAAGAATAAATAACAGTTCTCTCCACATAGTAAATTATGAATGATTTGGGGTTTTTTATACTTTTCCACAAACTCTACATTTCTCATAATTACACTGTATTTCTTTTAAATCTGAAAAACTGTTTCTTTGTCGCCTCTACTGTTTGGGGGAGGCATAACGAGGAGGACCCAGAGAAATCACTCACAGGGGCTTCGTCTCCAGGACCCAGCACGCAGAGGCTTGTTTTCAGGTAGCCTCTGGCCCCTGCAGAGAAGTCCTCCGGGTCTGAGAGCAGCAGCCACTTCCTGAGGTAGGCATGTCCTGAAAGAGAGGAGATCCACCGATGGTGGCAGAATCAAAAGGACCCAAGACTGCAGCCATGTCCAGGAGCCTGGGATGGGGACGGTGGATATGAGGACTCACCCACTGGTATGTGGCGCAGGACTCACATTCTCAGGTCAAGAGGTACTTTGAGTGTTTGTGTGAATTGGGGCCAGAAATGCTAACAGAGACCCCTATCAGAGACTAAGGCCTCCACGCCCTCCACCCGCCCCCTCAGGAAGCAACCCGAGTAGCAGAAGCCAGGATATGGAGTAGCCCTACATGTGTCATCCAAATGACCTATCCCAGTCTGACGTGACCCCAGTCTCCAGCAACTCCTGCTTGGGGCCTTCCAGATTTAGCACCCCAACTGGGCCAACTGAGACCCCTTGAGGGTCAGATCTTCCAGGAGGCAAGCTGGACAGGGAAGATGAAAAGCCTGTCCTATCTTTCCTACAGCTCCCACCGCCTACTCAGCTTAAGCTACACATCTAAATTCTACACTCCCAAGGAGGATGGGTGAGTATTCCAAGGAGGTAGCCTCTGGAACCAAAGTGCTAGCTACGGCCAAGGTGAGGAGAAGGTCACTCACGGGGCTCTCTGTAGATGGTCCCCACGTCCATCTGAAATCAGAGGAAACACACATCAGACTCTTGCCTCCAAAGTGTTTTAAATAGGGGCCTCTCCGGTGGCACAGCGCTGTGAAACTGTCCCAGCCTCTGTAGCACTGGTTTGATTCCCGGCCGGCCAGGGAGATTCCCACATGGCGCAACAGACCTCTCCTGTCTCGCCCGCTGCTCCCCTCAGCAGTGTACTTTGGTCCTTCTGCCTGTTCTGCTCCCTGCTCTGTCTCTGGTGAATTCTCTCCCCATCCCGCACCTCTGGTCTGTATCCCAGTGCTTGTATAAATAAATAAAAATCTTTTTTTAAAAAAAGTGTTAAATAGAGTATGGTGTGTCAGTCAATCCCATGAAAAGTCACCTTTTCAAGAACACTTAGAGACGCAGGGAAGAGTCACTTGCTACTACGTGGAAAGAAGGCAGAAGACATTTTGATCAGGTTGGTGAAGCGTATCCGTGTGTAGGAAAGAAAGAGCAAAGGAAACACAGCAAAATGGTAGCTGCGCTGTCCCTGGGTGGTAAATTTGGGTGACTTCTATTTTATATTTACTCTTTCCTGTATTTTATAATTCTCTATTAAAAAGTCAGAGATTAGCAGGACGTTGAGGGGGACGGGGAGAAGGCTGTGCCTGTGCAGGCAGAGTCCACTCAATTTTGTTATGAACCTTAAACTGCTGTTAAAAATAAAGTATTTTTTATAACATGGTTACTTTTACAATTAGTTGTAAAAAATGAAATTTTTTTACTTAACCCTTGAGTTCTCAGATCGAGAATGTGTTTCATAGATGAGAGACTGGATATAATTAAGACCCTCACAGCAACATAGTGACAGAGATTTCAGCCCATTCCTCTAAAACATGCTCTTCCAGGAAAATGGGCTTAGTTTGCTATATATTTCATTTGAATAGCAGGGGTGAGTAAAATATGTTGGTTCCCTTTCTTCCACTTGATACATGCTTGAAAATTTGAAACATTGGGCCTCCCCGGTGGCGCAGAGGTTGAGCGCTGGGTTGCGAAGCTGCCCGCGGCCTCCGCGGCCGGTTCGATCCCCGGCTGCTCCCCGGCCACCAGAGGAGGGTCCCACATGGCGCGTAGACCTCTCCTGCCGCCCGCTGCTCCCCTCAGCAGTGTACTTCGGTCCTTCTGCCTGCTCTGCTCCCCGCTCTGGCTCTGGTGAATTCTCTCACCCTCCCACGCTTCTGACTGTACCCAGTGCATGTATAAACAAAAAAAACAAACAAACAAACAAACAAATAAAAAAAAAAAAGCCTCTAAAAAAAAAAAAAAAGAAAATTTGAAACATTAAAAAGACAATTAAGAATTACAATAAAACATCTGTCCTGAAGGTCTCTACCACTAGTTTTGTCTTTGCTTTACAGTTAAAGCCACCTGACGAGCTAAATAATACAGTCAGTGCTCTGTTTCAGCTTTATGGAACTCTCACCTCTGGACTGTCTGGGACAAAGAAAGGGTCAGGATCCCCTCTATCTCTACTTGTCCCCACTTTGTTCCCCCAGACTCCACATCTGAGGCCCACATCTAATTCAGGGGGTGAGTTCTGGCACGGAGCCCACGGGGTGGCTGGCCCCAGATGCGCATAGTCAGGAGGAAGACTGCCCAAGCTCAAATCACCTGCTGCCTTCCCAGATCTAAGGACAAATACCCATTAAAAGAAAGAAGTTAGGGCCTCCTTGGTGGCACAGGCAGTTGAGTGGAGCACTGTGAAGCTGTCCACAGCCTCTGCAGTGCGGGTTTGATTCCTGGCCAGCCAGGGAGCTACCCACATGGCGCAGCAGACCTCTCCTGCCTCACCCGCTGCTCCCCCCAGCAGTGTATTTCATCAGTTTGCCTCTTCTGTTCCCCGCTCTGTCTCTGGTGAATCCTTTCATCCTCCTGCACATCTGGCCTGTACCCCAGTTCTTGTATGTATAAATAAATAAATCTTTAAAAAAAAAAAAGTAAGAAGTTAAATTCATCTGCAGGATATAAGATTTCCCTCCCCTCTCTTTTTGTCAGAACATTTTTATCTTAGAAAACTTATAAATATAAGTACTTTCTGTTTATCTTTGAAATGGATCTCTTCAGAAACCCAGTAAGCCTGTGTCAGCTTTATGACCAGAATGATCTTCCTCAAGGCTCTCCCATCTCTGGAAGGGAAGAGTCTGTGTCCAGTGTGCTCCTTACTCCGAGTTGTAAAACAATCTCTCAAAAAAACACAAGTCTGTTTTTTTCCCGTTTTTTTTTTTCCTCTTGGGGTAAAGTCAATTAGCTAGCATAGATAATCACCCCAAATACCAGGTAAAGGTAGGATGAGGGCGGCCTCCCTGGTGGCACAAGAGGTTAAAGTCTCAGCACTATGAAGCTATTGCCAGCCACTGTGCACGAGTTCAATCCCTAGCCAGGGAGCTAACCCACATGGAGCAGCAGACCTCTCCTGTCTGGCCTGCTGCTCCCCTCAGCAGTGTGTTTCAGTAGATCTGCCTGTTCTGCTCCCTACTCTGTCTCTGGTGAATCCTCTCACCCCTCCCCACCTCTGGCTTGTACCCCAGTTCTTGTATGCATAAATAAATAAATCTTTAAAAATAGAGGTAGGGTGAACTGTGTGCTCCAACTTGAGGACTAGCTATTATCTTCTTGAGAGCATGTATGGAATGGGTCATATCTGCTTGGCTAGATGAAAAGATTTCTGTCTGTCTTTATGATCTCTTAGTGGATCACCTGTAATGGGTCACCTCTGGTTTAATGATTATTTGATGATAAAAGTGTTTTCTTTCTCTGTTACCCTTTTGGAGGGAATTTCTGAGTGGGGAGAAGATTTTGTTTTGTTTATTTTTTTTAAACAATAACCCAACAGAGACCAAGATGGACAGGCTCTCTGGAGTGCCAGTCTCTGCAGAGTACCCACACAGCCTCCACCATGAGCAAGTGAGAATAGACAGTTTCCAAAGAAAACAAATGATTACCCGGAACTCCCCAATAAGAGCGTCTGTTCTGAGGGAACGGGAATCTACCACCTGGAGAGAAAGAGAAATTAAAACTCATGTTGAAGTAAAGGTTGGCCCAAACAGGCCCCAACTCAATAGTTCTTCCTTCACAGATATTAACAGCCCAAATTTAACATTGCTCTTGCTGTAGTCCAGAGCTGTTCTAAGCAATGTTTACCCCCCAAGAGCCCCACACGTAGGTACCATTATCCCCACTCTGCAGATGAAGCAACAGAGGCACAGACAATAAAGGACATGGATAGAATCACACAACCCTTACAGGGCACAGACAAGACTAGAATCCACAATTTGGCTCCAGAGTCCAAGCTTTTAATCACAAAGCTTTCAGAGGGAAAGAAACAAAAGAGAACTGAGGTCCACAGAAAGAAAATCTTGGCCAGAAGCAGGCACATGCACGAGCAAAATAAGATGTAAATCCAAGTGTGCGCTGCAAGATTTCAGGACCCTGAGCTGACGCACCTGAGGGGCTGTGCAACAGGGGTGGGAAGTCTCCCCAGTTGACTGGTGCCTCCATCAGCACTGCTGAAGGCATTTCTGTGCCAGCAGGGGGCAACTGTGAGCTGGTCCACATCACCCATCCCCAGGTATAAATGCTTCTCTCCCACTCATGGTCACACACTGACATGCACACTGACCAGGGAGGACACCTCGCCTGCTGAGACGTACCGTGATGAAGATGGGTTCGTCAAACAACTCTGCAGGGGAGTCAAACATGTTGAAGAAAAGCGTCTGTTGGTTCAAGGTGAAAGGGAGATAAATGAGAGCCTGCTGACACACGACTGGGTGGGGGTCGCCCACCACCCACAGCCTTCAGTCTGGTCATTCGGCCATTCAGTCCACACCTACTACCCACACTGAGCTCTGGAAATTCAACAAGTTCTGGGGCGTTGCTCCCCTGACTTCACAGAGCCTGTCATGTCTGGAGTGGGTTAGGGGTTGGCTGACCTAGAGGGTCACAGGAAGGTGGAGTGATTCCAGGTAGGGGCACAAGCCAGACCCCTCTCTCCTGTTCCTCAGAGACCCACCGAGGATCTCTCCAAAGTTAGCACCATTCACCAAAACTGAGCGAATTGCCATGTGTCTGCTAGACACTTCCAGTTTGGAAGGTCCCCCCAAGGTCCTACCCTAGCGCTCAGAGTCTCCCACCTCATTGAAGATAGGACTGTTTCCTTTGTGGATCCTTGTCCGCTTGGTCTGCCCAGCTGCAGTGACCTTGACCACAGGCTTGATGTTCACTCCTGGCAGTTGACGCCCCTCAATCACCTGGACCCTGATCTGAAAGCCGGGAGGGAGTATGAGCAGAAGGAAGGGGAGCAGTCAGAGGCCCCCAGTCCCCTATCCATTTCCACCCCCACGAGGAGAGAGAGTCAGAAATCTCAAGGACCATCCTCACTGTATTAAAGGGGAATTTAAAAGGAAAGGCATTAGAAAGGAATTAAGAAAAGCATTGTAAGAACAATCTTATTTACCCACCATGGTCACCTGCATCGACAAAATCCCTGGTTCCACATGAAAGCTGCCAGGCTGCCCCCAGCTCATTTCATGCAGCCGTGGGCACAGCCCCAACAAAAGTGCCCCCTTCAAAGCCCTTGACACTGGCAGTTTTGAGGGGCTTGAACATTCTACTCCCTCAGATGTCACACTTGCAGAGTGAGGTGACTCCACCTTTCTTTATAAGATATATACCTCTTTCTTGCATTCTGAGAAATAAACTAAGAGTTCTTGACATTGAACTTTAAGTAAATACAGATGTTAGGAATATCTGTGCTTCCAAATTTAGACAAAAAATTTCATATATTTTAATGGAAAATTTATGACAAAAAATGACAAAATTTTAATGGAAAATTTATTTAATGGAAAATTTATTTAATGGAAAATTTTATGACAAAATTTTAATGGAAAATTTAGACAAAAAATTTCATATATTTCATGGAAAAATAAGATTTTTACTGGTACTAATCACTAATCAGAAGTTATTGTTTATTGAGCAACTGATTTTTCAGTGCAAGACTTTAGAGGAATACGTCATTAGGAGCAGTGGGAAGGTAGATGAGTGATCATTATTCTTTTCATTTTGCTGTATTTTCCAAATTTTTTACAATAAATGAATATTCATTTTCTTAGGGGAAAAAAGGCAGTAAGAACATGTCTTAGGAATAATAATAAGGAGATAGCATTTTGTCTCTCAGGCAAATCTAATGGGGTAGCTAGGGTTTTTGCTTAAATTGCCATGATTTAGAAGTGAACTATCCTTTTTATAATTTATTGCATTTAATAAATAAAGATTTAAGTTCCTGTTTTTAACTTTAAAAGCAGTTCTGAGGTATCTCAGTGCAGTAGGGAGCACGTTAGTCTCATAAAAGTAGATCTGAAGAGTTAAGTATCACTAAACACAATGACACCAAAATGGAAACTTCTGCAGAACAGAAAAATAAGCAAAGGACCAAAATGAAAAGATAAATAAAATGGAACCAGTTTGGTTAAAAATATGTCAAAAGGTTAATGTTAATAATTTTACTCTGTGAAGAGCAAATTCAACTTCCACGCTGACTTTCAGAAAAACCCTTGGCAATAAGGACAGGAAGGGATATAGGAACCAGTGGGATCTAGTCTGAGCTTCTTAGATCTGGAGACCTTCCGCAGGTCTGGGTGGGCCCAGGGCTCCCTGCTGATGCCCACGCAGCGGGTCCAGACCCGGACTTTGAACTGCAAGGAGCTAGCTGGCCAAACTCCAGTCAGGAAACAGGTAACACATGCAAAGATAAGCTGGATCTCCACAGTGACCATTTTTGAAGAGAAAACCAGGGGCTGGACAGTGGCCTAGACTGAATTCCCAACACGTGATCACCCCATTTAGCATCCGCCCGGGGTCCAGGGCAACCACGACTTCCAAGTAGCAGAGACTTGGATCTTCCCGGAGGCTGGACAGACAAGCAGGTCCTGTTAGCAGTGGCTGTTGCTAAAGAGGAGACTGCAGTAGACAGCTAGACAGCGGTCGACCCATCACCTGGAAGTCCTGTGGTTTGTCCGACAGCAGCTTTCGGGGTGCAGGTGTGCTTCTCTTCCTTTTGCTCCCTGGGTGGTAGGGGGGAGGATGGGAAGGTGGCTTCCTCGGAGTGGTGGGAGCCCCTGGACCTGGGGCACCACTCTGATCCAGAAATGGCTCTGCCTCATCTCCTGTGAGCCCCTGGTCGTCCATGTCCTCCTCTCCTGTGTCTGGGAGGAGGGGGTGCCAGTGAGGTTGGGTCCCCCAGCCCTGCTCCGAGAACCCAGGCCAGCTGACAAAGGGTCCCACCACCAGCCTCCCCTGTCCCTTCTTTTCCCGTCGATGAGCCAGAGTGGATGAGGGAGAAAGAAGAGAAGCTTCCAACAGCTGAAATCTGAGGGTGGTCAGTCCAGTTAGTCAGCAGGAAGGAAACAGAATGGCCCTCACCCTCCCGCCCCAGCCCCCGTCCTGCAGGACAAAACCCTCTTCCGATGGAGTGCGCTGACGTGGCGGCAGGTGAGACGGTTACAGGTGGAAGGATGGAGACAGCTCCGGCCTGTGTCTCACCCGTGGGGGCCAGCCACTTCTTTCCAGAGTATCTCGTGTCCACGGTGCTGTCACTGAGCAGGGACCACGTCTCAGCCCGGCTCTGTCCCCCACCTGGCATGTGGGGCAGGACGCCGCCCCACAGGATAAGGAGGAAACTGGGTGAGGAAAGCTCACCTACAGTACCCAACCCCACCTGCCCTGCCCACCTGCCTTGCCTGGCACGAGGGACAGAAAGAGTTGCCACATCTGCTGAGGACTGTCCCTCTCAACTCTTTCCAGGCAGGACTGGGAATTGGTTATGTCTAGAAGCTGCCCCCGAGGGGCCTGTACCTAAGCTATCAGATCTACCTCTGAGGTGGTACCAGAACACTGGGGGCCCTCCACAACCCCACCTCCTCTAGCCCTCTCAATCTGTACCCCAGTTCAGAGTGATCCCCATCTCCAAGCTCAGACAGTGCTAAGCCCCAGGGAGATGGGCTCCCTCTCAACTGAGTCCCACAGAGCTCTGGGCTTCAGGACAGGCTTAAGGCACACCCGGGAAGGGGCTGCAGGGGTTAGAGCTGTGTCTGCTTCTAGCTCCCTTCACCATGAGAGGAACTCTAGAATTATTCCCATGGGCAAGACCCCACCTGCTCATCTGTGCCGTTCCCTCCCCGCACCAGCTAACAGACCACAAGGAGGCTTCCAAACCCAGAACCCCCCAACCCCACCCCTAGAGGCAAGCCAGCGCCCCTCAATCCTTCCCCACCCTCCAGGCTGGATCCTTGCTTGACAAGCACAGTGGAGGCAAGTCAAGAGAGCTGAAGCAATCTTGCAACTTAGCTAATTCAGTCTGCTCATTTCATAAATGATAAAGTGTAGCTCAGAGAGGGAGAGCAGCTGGCCCAAAGTCACACAGCTACTTGAATTCAAAGGCAACAACTCATGTCCCTGAGTCACAAGCTCCTGATTTCATGGGTTCTTTCAATGTCACTTGCTATTACCAAAGGCCTGTTAGATACCAGGGCAGGGAGCACTGAGCTCTGGGGGGATCCCTCCCCAGCATAGGCACACTCTGTAAAGCACCCATACACCTGGAGCTGCACAGTGCAGAGCACCCAGCCTGGGCACAGTCCCCTCCCTGAACAGCAGGGTCAGGGAGGGTGTCCTCAACTAGTCCTAGCAGCATCTGAGGGAACATGCCTCCAGTCCTTTTTTCTGCATGGTAGAAGGCAGATCCCAGGACTCCCCACCCAGCGGTGTCCACTCTCTCCATACCCGAGCAGCCCCCAACCCAGGGAAAGGCACCAGGGGTTGCTGAAGTCTCACTGTGGTCTCCCATCCCCGGGCTCAGTGTCAACACTAGACTTCTCCCCTGAACCCTGCAGGGCCAGGGTGGGCGCCTTACCAGCCACCATATCCAAGTCAGGCAGAGTCGGGGAGGGTTGCAAAGGCACAGAGGGTGGGAACAGGGGCACGGCCCCTGGGAGCGGCGTGTAGGATACCTGCAGGACCAGCGAGGCCTAGAAGAGAGGGTGAGAGGACAGCAGGTCAGTGTTGGCCTCAGACCACCGCCCTGCAGCACCCCGGTCATCCCTTCCATTCCTCCAGATGACAACAGCTCTGACAGGGGTCGGGTCTGCAGGAGGTTGTGCCACCAGCATAGTCGGGGGTTAAGAGCAGAGAATCTGGAGACAGGTTCCACTACTCAGGAGCTGTGCAACCCGGGGCAAAATCTGTAGCCTCTCTGTGCCTCAGTTTCCTCATCTGTAAAGTGGGGGGTAGAATAGCAATGGAACCTTCTTCATAGGGTCAAATGGGGAGTCAATCACCATGGAGCATGTGGTAAACCTATAGCATGTGTCACTTAGGAATGGTTCCATCAAGAGTGGGCGGCACATGTGGCAGCGGCCCAGCAGGCAGGGTCTGGGTGTGGAGTGGGCTGCCCCATCTAGGTGTGTGCCACTCATTCCATGACTTTTGCACAATGATAAAATCACCTAACCACATGCCCATCTCAGACCACAGCCAATCATTAGGTAACATGGCTTCATAAATGAATCAGCGCTCAAACCTCTCCTGTTGTGTGTGTCAGCTCTCAGTGTAGGCCCACACGTTCAGGAAGAAGCCCCTGCTCAGCCATAGTCACCCGCATCCATCTCCACAGTGCTTAGCCTTGATCTGTGTAGACCCCTCAGCTAGCACTGAGCCATCTTCTCTCCCAGAAACACCCCTGACCCCACCTCTCCCCCATCTACCCCACCTTTGACCCACTGTTCCCAGGGTAAGGCTGTTTGACCCCCACCCACCTGACCCCCTCAAGAACCTCACTGTTCAGAGCAGCCCCTGAGTCTGAGAAAATACTCAGCTCAGCAGGCTCTCCAGCCTCGCGGCTCCTAGGCCAGGGGAATGCACATCCAGCAGGCATTCTGGGGCAGCCTTTTTACTGATCAAAGTAATAAATGTGCCATTTAAGAAAGTATTCAGCAATCAAAAAAGATAAACTGACGCCATTTGCAGCAATGCGGATGGAACTAGAAGGAATTATGCTCAGTGAAATAAGCCAAAAGTAAAAAGAAAAATATCGATAGTTTCACTTGTAGCAGGAATATAGGGGAGCCAAGTAAGACAGCAGTGTAAGAAAATAAAAACAGTACAAAACACAACAAAGCAAAAACAGACAGTTATAAATCAGAGACATCCTGCAGGGGAGGAGGCAGGAGAGGGACCAGAGGGAGGGAGGGAGGAGCACAGGGGACTGAGGTGCTGGTGCACGGGTGCATTGGGGAAGGAAACTCCATGGGGACTACACCTGAGGGGGTGGGAGGGAAGCAAATATTGTTTTACAATGATGTAAAAAATAAAAAATAAAAATAAAAATAAATAAATAAAATTCACCCAGTGAACAAAGCCAAAAAAAAAAAGTGCAAAAATCTTAAGGGGGACAAACAATGCAGAAGAAAACAAATGATCATAATTTCACCACTGTTCACATGTTAGTATAATCCACTCCAGTGTTTTTTAAACAGTGTACAGCTTTGCTATATATAAGATGCTTTTCTTTAACTTTTTTTTAAAGAATTATTTTTTATTTTACTATGCATAAAAGAGCTTGGGTGTAGGCCAGAGGTGCAGGGGTGAGAGGATTCACCAGAGACAGAGTGGGGAACAGAACAGACTGACTGAAATACACTGCTGAGGGGAGAAGGGGGCCTGACAGGAGAGGTCTGCTGTGCCTTGTGGGTTAGCTCCCTGGCCGGGGATCGAACTCATGCTACAGTGGCTGGTGATAGATTCATAGTGCTGAGACTTTAACCCCTGTGCAACCAAGGAGGCCCGCTTTTCTTTTACTTAATATTAAACAGTAAGCATTCTTAGGTTTTGATCAACACAATTAATAGTGCACAGTGGCCTCTGAAAGTGCACAGCTGGACTCCAGCATAATTCACAAGACCACACTCTCTATCGAGTAACGTTAGGGATATCCAGAAATTCCTGGAATGAGTTCTGGTCCTGAGAGAGAAAGGGCTGAAGGTTCTAGATGAATCCGGATCTGGGGCTGGAATCTTCCTGGTTAGGGTCTGGGAAGCAGCAGCCAAGCTAGGGAGGGCAAGGCGGTGAAAGGTGGGGCCCAGAACACTGAGGAAGGAGACAAAATCCACTCAGCATCCCAGAGGAATGGGGAAGAGACCCAGTAAGATGATTGAGCTCCTTTATGGGAAGCATTGCCCTAACCGCCATGCAGGTCCCGAAATCACCACCAGGTGTCGCCACATGAAGGCGTGTGGCTGACAGGCCACCCTTGGAAAAACTGATGGAACTTGAATGGGGTCTGTGATTTAGATGGTAGTGTTGTCGTGACATTAATTTCCTCATTTTAAAGACTGTGTGTGTGGCTACCTCTTAATCAGAAAAAAGGCACACTAAATTCAAGGTGACCCACCAGGAAAGTGCAAGCTCATCTCAAATGGTTTAGGGCAAAATTCTCTTTGTGCTACTCTTGCAGTTTTTCCTCTAAATCTTAAATTATTTTAAAATAAAATGTTCAGGGCCTCCCCGGTGGCGCAGCGATTGAGCGCTGGGTTGCGAAGCTGCCCGCAGCCTCTGCGGCGCCGGTTCGATCCCCGGCTGCTCCCCGGCCACCGGAGGAGGGTCCCACATGGCACGCAGACCTCTCCTGCCGCCCGCTGCTCCCCTCAGTAGTGTACTTCGGTCCTTCTGCCTGTTCTGCTCCCCGCTCTGGCTCTGGTGAATTCTCTCACCCTCCCGCGCTTCTGACTGTACCCAGTGCATGTATAAACAAAACAAACAAACAAACAAATAAATAAAATAAATAAAACATGCCTCTATAAAAAATAAAAAATAAAATAAAATGTTCAAAAAATATGAAGAATCTGCTTTTGTTATAACCACAAGAATGTCACTCAGCAGAGCCTAGGAAAGTGTCCCACCCAAGCATGCTGAGTCCCACACTCCAGAAGTAGTGTGAGGAGGGAACAGCCACACAGTTGCCAGGCCCCATACCAAATGAAAATGTGGGCCACTTGTTCAAAAATCATTTAAAATGTCAAGATGGTCACATTAGAGTATTCAATCAAGCAAGGAAAGGGAGTCAACTGTCCACAAAGCTGGGTGTTTCATGGGCCATGACTTAGGCCTGTATCTGGAAGGTGGGGAGTGGGGGGGCCCCAACAGGTGTGGTCTGCCCATTCATCCGTTCCCTCTGCAAATATCTACCAGGCACCTGAGAGGGGCCAACACGGCATGCTGCTGGGATGCTTGCACGGGCAAAGCAAAGGCTCCTGCCGCCATGAAGCTAACCTCTTAGTGGAGGAGAGAGACAGTAAATCGTCAACAGAATAAATACACAAATTACATAGTATGTTAGAAAGAAAGGAAAAGGAAAACCAGGGCAAGAGGGAGCAGAGGAGCACAAGGGCAGATTACAGTGCTAAATCCAGTGGTCTAAGTGGACCCCAGTCCGGTGAGAATAGAGCAAAAAGTGCAGAGGGCATGCTTTGGCTGCCCCTCAGGCCCAGGGTCCTCAACAGCCAGTAGCTGAGATCTCCTCCCAGGGCCAGATCCCCTTGAAGAGCATCCCTTCCTATTTCTTGGGGTTTGTGCCACCTACCCACCACATCCACACCACCTAGAGGATTTGGGGTACCCTCTCAGTGCTGTGTGTTGAGGTGGAGGTGTGGGCATGTAACTGTTCCCCACTGTCTGGGTGCCAGGGCCTTAGCAGCCCTCCCAGGGGAACAGGACGGAAAGTGGCCCCAGAACCCAGCATCTTCTGTGCATTTCCTGAGCATCAGATGCTTCTACTGACAGACCCACACTGACTTCTGAAAGAACTGGCAACATCCCCGTGGCTCCAGGCAGGTGAAGGAGACTTCCAGCATGGAGCCATCCCCTCTTCTATAGCCCAGCCCATCCCAGCAGCTTGAGAGGATCCAGAACTCAGGATCAAAATTGATGTCACCACCAGAGGGAATCAACCCTAAGCGCAGGCTCTGGGGACCCCTGCTTTAGGACCAGGGGAGGTTCACACTGGAGGCCTTTAGCTCTACTGGGGATCTAAATGAAAGGGGGCTTATCGGTGGGTCCCACTCAGGTTCAGGACCTCCATGATGACATCACATACACACCTCGTCCCCCACCCCTCCCCTTTGCCAGACTTCACCAAAGCGAAAGATTTTCTTCCTATGAGATGTATGTGAATTCCTTGCTCTCCCAGACCATATAGCATTCCCAGTAAGACCCCCTTTTGCCCCCCACATTGAAATACACCACTGACAGCTCTGTTTCTCAGGTTTCCAGCCACGACACCACCATGCAGTCATCCTACAAGACGATTCACAGTTAGTCCAACAAAACCTGTTGCCCTGGAGCAGGGTGACATGTCTACCATTGGGGTTCCATTGTCAATAATACCAAAAGAACTCTGAAGGGTCCTGTCTGGTTCCCAGGCTATGAGAGCCCAGGAAACCAAAGGCAAAGGCAGGGGACAACTCATGGGATCCTCCTACAGGTGGTGTGGCCTGACTCCAGGGCCTTTGTCCACCCTGCCATGCTCAGACCCAGTGCTTGCCACCTACTTCCTGGGCCCCAGCATGAAACTCAGCAAGATCAAAGTCCACCTCCCGCACACACTCTTCATTAGTAGACAGGAAAGCCCCATCTGTGCCCCAGTCTTAGTCCCCTGCCCTCAGACAATATCCTGAGGTGGTGGAGGCTAAGGCTAAGAGGTGGCTTTGAGCTGAGATAGGGGAGGTTGACAGCACCCTCAAACCTCTTGAAAGAAATTCAGGTATTCAGGCCTCCCTAGTGGCACAGGTGGTTGAGCGCCACACTGTGAAGCTATCCGCAGCCTCTGCAGCGCAGTTTCAATCCTGGCCGGCCGGCGAGAATCACACATGGCACAGCAGATCTCTCCTGTCTCACCCGCTGCTCCCCTCAGCAGTGTATTTTGTTAGTCTGCCTGTTCTGTTCCCCGCTCTGTCTCTGGTGAATCTTCTCAAACTCCTGTGCATCTGGCCTGTACCCCGGTTCTTGTATAAAAATAAATAAAATCTTTGAATAAATAAACAAATAAATCTTTAAAAAATATTTTTTCAAAAAAAAAAGAAATTCAGGTATTCACCAGAGCACGTGCCCACCCCCTCCCTGTCCCAATGTGCAGTGCCCCCCAGTTCCCCACAGGCCATGACGCCAGGTTTCATGTGTTCTTACCACCCACAGTGTTTCCCTTTCAGGCTGAGGTGATACAGACACAGTACTCACTCCCTCATCAGAAGGCTGCCATCACAGTACACGTATACGTTACTCCTTTCTTCCACGTGTGTCTAGTGCCCCCGTGGCCTACAGCTCCCCCAGCACAGGAGTAGTGTTTTCTCCCTCAGTCTAGAAGCCCTCTAAGGATAGATTTGGCACCTTTTCATGGCATACCCTAGTATGCCATATGTGAAGAGATTTGACTGAGAACACTGAGTGACAGGCAAGCCGAGTCCATGGCCCCAACAAGTCTTCTGGCCTCTCTGGCCCCTCCTCAAAGTCCTTCCAGGGTTTTCTGAGGTTCCCACAAGCCTTATCTTCACTTCCATCACTCAGCAGCAGGTTCCTCAGCCCTCAGGCAATCTGAGAATACCTGGTATGATCTGTCCAATAGTCTTTGCCTAAAAATCGAGCCTCTGTGAGTGGCCGGTGAGAATCCTCACTTTGGACAGGCCTCCTGTACCTCCCACTACAGTGCAACTGCCCTGGGTCCCCCGCAGGAAGTTCCAGTCAGAGGATCCTGAGACCTGTTGGGGCTGCCTATGACATCGTGCTATTCACAGGGACAAGGACATGGACCTGCTCCTCTCCACAGGCCCGTGATACCTTCAGAGCGGCATAAAGGGAGACCCCACCATTCCCAGGCTTTGCTCAGACAGGGGTAAACACCAACCAAGGCCCAGCCCTCCCTTCACTCATCACCTTCTGTTTCTCAGTCTTTCTTGGGAACATGATTTGTGAAAGATTGGCCAGCTTTGCAAATATCTAGGGTCCCAGCCCAGGGTAAAGAAGGCAGCAGGTTCCCCGTTAGGGAATGTGAAGCACAGAGAGAGCCAGGAAACAAGGAGCAAGGAGGCCTCCAGGGAAGGTCGCCAGGCTGACTGGGCCCCACGGACAGGGAGCAAGTATGAAAGCAGGGCTGGCGGGCCTGTGAGCTTGGAGGGGAGCAAGTACTGCAGAAGCTGCAGCAAACACCAGTATCAGGGGTGCATATAGGGCTGGAGTGGGGAGACATTTAAGCAGTTCAGCCAGGAAGCCAGAAACTTGGTTGGAGGCATTAGGGCCCAGTATACAGCAAAGCAGATGGTCCCACCCCTGAGATGTGACGGCAAGCACCAACCAGAGCCCCTGATTCCAAACACCTCCTCACCAGACGTCTGGACCCCCACAACTCTTCCACTAGTGCCCCACACCTTGTGAGTTAGCAATGGTCCTCTTTAGGACCCACAAAGGGGCAGTACCCGAAGTCTTTGGAGTCTTTCTTGACTGTGGGAAACATTAGAAGACCAAAGAGTTGAAAGGGGGGGCCAAGAAAGAACTCAGAAGGCGATAGAGACAGACTGGATACCGCATCGAACCAGAATGTTCCTCAGTGAGCACTGTCTGAACAAGGAATGGACTCTTGGGAAGGGGACTTTCTCCACCAAAGAGGCATCCCATGCATCTCTGGTTGTGTTTTGACGTGTACGATGCCTCAGTAGAACATGAGAAGGGCAGTGAAGCAGAAGTTCATTCAAATCCCTTCGCTCTTCTTTTTTTTAAAGATTTATTTTTATTTATGCTTACAAGAGCTGGGGTACAGACCAGATGTGTGGAGGGTGAGAGGATTCACCAGAGACAGAGTGGGGAACAGAACAGGCAGATTGACCGAAGTACACTGCTGAGGGGAGCAGCGAGCGAGTCAGGAGAGGTCTGCTGAGCCATATGGGTTGCTCCCTGGTCAGGGATCGAACTCATGCTGCAGTGACTGCGGACAACCTCATAGGTTGCATCTGGGGAGGCCCTTGCACCACCAAGGAGGCCCCAAATCCCATCTCTTGAGAGGTTAGGAGATGCACCCCTAATTCATATCCCCACTTGGACACAAACCCACTGTGTAACTTCGGTCAGTCACTGTCTTTAAGTCTCAGTACCCAGGTGTCTTCATTCAGAGCTCTGCCCAGACTGACTCATGAAGTCCCAACCTCATACACACACATGTGCATGCATATACACACGTATGCACATTGACACACACTTATACTCACACGAGTGCACACGCATTTATGTGTGCACATGTGCGCTCGCATATATATACACAACCACACATGTACACACTCACTCATGTACACACACGCACACGCTCCTGGGCTAGGTGGCCTGGAATTCCTCTCCCTCACCAGCAGGATGAATTTCCAAACCAATAGTTCCCCCAGTGCATCCTGGGAAGTGGGGTTGACCTGAGGGAAGGTCAAGAATTCTCTGGACCAGGAAGAACCCCACAGGATATATTTAGCTCACTAAAAATAACAGGAGACCAGAGATGAAGGGAATTGTCTGTGACAACTGGGAGAGCACTGGGAAGGCTGGGGGAGGGGCGGGAAGGACAATGGAGGAGAGGAAGGGGGTCTGACAGGTGGGTGGGCAGGGGAGGGAGCTGTCTGCCTCCCTTCCCTTGTGATCTGTGACCTAGATGACTCAGAAATCCTGGATCTGGAGAAGGGCACTGGATGGTGAGGGAAGGCTGCCAGGGAGATGGGGGAATATAACCAAGGCTGCCATTAGGTTTCTATGAACAACCAATCCCAGGATGTGGCCATGCCTCCCTCCAGAGCAGAGGTGACAGGGCAGGCCACTCTGGTGTGAGCAAGACTCACTCAAGCCCTGCTGGTGGGGTAAGGGCTCCCTGCCACCCCCCTCACATCTCTTCTACCCAGCACCCCCACTCCGGGCACCCCAAGACCAGGCCTGGCTGCTGGAAGCTGGACTATGACACAGCTCTGGAGTCAGAAAGGCGAGGCCCAGGACCAGAAATTGGCCTGCTGCAGATGCTGGATGCGCACTTACCCCTGTTGGTTGTTTCTTAGCATCCAGCAGTGGGGCATTGAAGCTGGCAGACAGGCTGGGGGTGGCGAGGACCTCCTGTAGTGGGACTTTGGCTTCCCCCAGGAACCTGCGAGAAGAGAAAAGTAGACTGTAGAAACCTAGCCTAGTATGTCTGCTCTTCTCCACCATAAGCTTCACCACCCACCAGCACCACACCTCATAAACACCACACAGACAAGGCCGACCTGCCTGGGATGCCTCAAGTCTCCTCCTGTACCCCTAACCCCAACACCCCATGCACCACCTTTGGAAAGCCAGGACTCTGTCCCTATAGGAGAGGGATAAGAGATGTCACCCCTCCCCCAAGGTCTACATTGACCCCTTTCTGCCCTTCCCCAGAGGCCCACCCTCTCCATGCCCTTACTGCATCTTCCCAGGTGCTCCCCTAGAAGAGCTGTCTGGCCTAGGCAGTCCAACAGATGGGTGTTTCCTGAAAGCAGGTACCATTTCCCCACCATCACATCTGTACTGCCATCGTCTACAGAAGTCATCTGTAGTGGTTTCCCAGGGCTCGGCCAGCAACAATTATAAATCAAATACAAACAGACCTTCCTGTCTACAGGGACAGGCAGCAAAGAAGATTGGGGAAGGGAGACACATCCCACCCCCAACAGAGACCCAGGGCTTTCACACCACACACATCCCCACATGTGATACACGTGGGTATCAACACGTGAGCAGTGCCGGCCACAGGTGTACCCACATCACTTGCTTAAGTTTCTTTTCCTAATGCATGAACAGCACCCTTGTTATCCAGGACCTCCCTTTTTCTTGTTCCTATAGCAATAGCATTGGACATGGGTTCTTATGACATGATGGAATAAAACTTCAATCTTGATCTAACTAGCTAATTAAAAAAAAAAATAGCCTCTCACAATCAGGTACAGCCTCACACCCATCAAGGTTGTATTAGAAAACAAAAACAGAAGCTAACAAGTGTTGGTGTGGATATGGAGAAATTGGAATCGTTGTGCATTGCTGGTGCAAATGGAAAAATAGGGCAATTGTGGAAAACAGAAGGGTGGTTCCTCAAAAATTAAATACAGAATTAGTGTATTATCCAGCAATTCCACTTCCAGGCATATACACAAAAGTACTGAAATCAGGGACTCAAAGAGATATTTGCATCCCAGGTTCACAGTAACCAAAAGACAGAAGTAACCCAAGTGCCTATGAATAAATCATGCATCAACAAAGTATGGCATCTAAAGAGTGGAATATTATTCAGCCTTCAAAAGGGAAGAGATTCTGCTACATGCTATATCACAGATGAACCTGGGAGACATTATGAAATAAGCCTAAGTGAAATAAGCCAGTCACAAAGACAAATATTGTACAATTCTGATTATATAAGGTTCCTAGAATAGGCACGTCCATAGAGACAGAAAGTAGAATAAAGTTTCCCAGTGGTAAGGGATAAGGAGAACGGGAGCTAATATTTATTATTACTTATTCTACTGTCATCAATAAATTTCCAGTGTTCTGGTGTGGATGCACAATAAATGAATGTACTGAATGCCACTGAACTGTACACGTAAAATGGCTAAAATAGTAAGTTTCACTACGTATATTTTACCATGGTTAAATCAATGAGTAAATAAGTAACTAGCTGCTTATATAAAATACCTCCATTACCATCCCTTTTCGAACCCACATATGTTGGATCACCTTACATATTCCCCTTGCTATCAAGGCAATAAACCTGGCCATCAATTTTTCTAATAGTTCTTTAAAGAAAGGCTTAAAGGGAGACACATTCACTAAAACTCGTTCCAGGGTTCTAGGTCCTCTAACGATGCTAGGAGTCATGTTTTCTAGGATTTCGATTGGCTGATGTCCTTCACAGCATGGAACAGGCTCATACCACAGCTCACTAATTTGGACTCCTGGAGAATCTCCACCCCAAGGCCAGTGTAGGAGGCACTGTCACCAGAGTGTCGACTGAAGTGTCCTCAGGACCCAGGTGATTTCAAAAAGACTGGACAGCAGGTGTAAAGGACTCACAATCCATGCAACTGGTGACCAGAGTCACTTGCTCTTCATAGTGAAACTGGGGCAGCCAAGCCCAGTGACTTGCTCCAGCAGATGGATGGCAGAGTCTGCTCTGGACCTTGGGTCCCTAGGTTCCCTCTGGGAATTCCCAGCATCTCTGAGGCACCAGTCTCAGGGAGCTAGAGGCAGGGCCAGGCAGAGGAGTAGAGGAAACAGCAGACCTGGGTCTCCAGACAGCCATACGCTTGACTCAGGGGCCCTCAAGATTGGGTCAGAGCACTAGCCAGAGCCAGAGGTGCAGAGAAAAGCCAGGCCTCCTTTGCCTCCCTTCTTGGCATCTAGCCATCCCAGCCCTCTGCCCAGGAGAATTCCCGGAAGTAGGGCGGGGAACAATGAGAGGAAATGCAGAAGGAAGTGCTGGCCCCACCCCTGCCAGCCCAGGCACCTCCTGGGGGCCTAGAGCCCTCAGCCAGGAGTTGTTGTTTGTTATTTCCTCCCTTAAACGTCTTCCTTCACCATGCAATGCCCCTATCACCCACCCCTGCCATAGGCCCTGGGCCAGTCCCACCAAGGAGCTAGACAGCTTGGATGGAGGCAGCGCAGCAGGCTGCCCGTTCCAAAGCCTAAGCAGGCTGCCCCTGAGTGGGCAGCCCGAGAGGGAGCAGAGGAGGGACTCCCTGGGGAGGGGGCACTTCTGAGGCCTGATCACCAGAAACACTGATAGTCTCTCTTCATTCATTCATTTCAGAAGTTGGAGGACACATGGCTTCATTCTGGGCAGCCTCAGACCTGAGTGGGGGCAGACCCTTAAAGAGATGCACCCTATCTGGAGATCAAGACTGAGATACAGATTCTAGGGCTCAGAGGCCTTGAATGCCAGAGAGATGCTACAGGTTAGTAGGCACCAGTGGCCATGGGGGCTGGGGAGGGGGTGGCAGAAGGAGTGAAATGAGGCCAGGAGGGGCTTGGGGTCCTGCCTCACAATCAGCTCTGAGCAACTGCAGGGCCTGGTGGATCAGGAGGAATCCCCATGGGCCTTGGCCCAGCTCCTGCAGCCCACATGTGGAAAAATGCTGCTCCCCTCCCAGTCTCTCTGGTCATTCCTCTTGGCTTTGCTGTGTTCTGGAGCCACTGGAATGTGGGGGCAGGAGAAGTGTTCGGGGCTGAAAGAGCTGCTGTTATCCCTAAGACTGAAAAAGAAGTCAGGGACTGGCATGTTTCAGGGATTGGTGTGGGGGCGGGAGCAAGGCCAAAGCAGCTTACACAGTGACAGGGCACACATCTCCTCCACGGAAAAGAACTAATAACCAAATTTATCACCCAGGAGCGCTGCCCTGTCAGAGACAAAAGAAGAGCTATGGGTGGTGGCCTCAAATCTGAGCCTAAGTGGGAGGGAATGAATTAAGGTGACCAAGTAAATTTATTTTAATGAAGCATGAAGAAATCTAAACAACTTTATTTTAAAAGATCAGGGCATTTTATATCATTGATTGCAATAACAAAACACAGGCAACCCAATTGTCCATCAAAAAAAGATGTGCAAATACAGTGGCCTGCAGCCGAACCATGGGAAATGCACTGTGGTCTGACATATGGAAATAGTCGAGACATATTGTTAAGTGAAAAAAGCAAAGTGCAAAACAGTAGGTATAACTTGATACCTATTGTGGAAAAACGAAGACAGTCAGGGTCTGTATTGTGATTAAGCAGTAACAGAAGAACTCTGAATGACGCAAAATTAACTCAGAACAGTGGTTACCTTTGGGGGAAAGGTGACAAGGGGGTAGGTGGGGGACAAACATGACAGGGGACATTTTCACTGTATTTTTTATAGCTTTTGTTTAACCCCTTACATTTTTATCAATTCAAAAATTAAATATAAAAATGGAACATATAACTCTTTGAAGATTTTATAATTTATTCATTCAACAAATACTTAACTACACACATCCAACAAAAGCACAGCCCCTGCCCTCAGGGAACTCACTTCTAATCACAGCTGCCCTCCAACGCCCATAGGGGAGGTGCCTTATCAGTCCACTCTACCTTAGCGATCAAGAAATTAGGAGTCAGAAAGCTGTTTGGTTCTGCTGATGGCACACAGATAACTAGGCAGGCAGAGCCAGATGCCAAAGGCCTTGTCTTACACCCTGTTTTGGACCCGGAGGGACACCTCAGGGCTCCATGAGCACATCATGAAAGCAACGGAGAGGTCCTGCTTTGCTTCATCCACGGGAAAAGAGCCCAGCCTATCAATATGATCTGACTCAACTTTTTTTTTTAAATATAATTCCAAGCTGTATTAATCATTCCTTTTTCTTTTGTGTATGTTGATGTTCAACATCCAGGACCATTCTGATTATAAAGGGACTCCCCTCCCAGGACTGGCCAACTGGTAGAGACCGGCAATGACTCATCTGCCAGTGCCACATGCAAACTGGCCAGCCCAGACCCCACCCCAACCCTGTCCCCTGTGGAGCTCTCACACTCAGGACCTGTACCCCCTGCCTAGTCACCCCAAGGACAGGTGCCACACAACTCAGAACAGGCCCTACACCCCAGAGCCTCCTGAGTTATTCAAACAAGCCATCATTAGCCACAATCCGGCCTCACCCGTTCTTTTCTGAACGGGTATGGCTGGTGCCCGGGCTGGGCCCTCGTCTGTCCCTCTGCCTGCTGACTGCCTGGTGCCGCCTGTGTGGCCCTGCACGTGGTGGCGGCCCCTCCTCTCGGGGGCTGTGAGCAACAAACTGTCTTTTCAGTGTCCATGCTCTCCTAATATAGAGCCCCATTTATTATTAATAATAAAATACAAGTCAGCTAGTTCTCTGCTGGGGAGATCAGTGGTGAATTGTCATTTTTAAAAGCTCCCAAACTATATGTGGTAGATGGGGATAAAGTCTTTCTGAGGAGGTCCTGCAGGCTGCCGTGTGCAGGGTGAGAATGTGCAGTTTTCACGGGGCGCCTTTGAAGACTGGGCTCTGAGGAGAGGTATGAGAGGTGGAAGAGAAGGGTCCAATGTGGGGAACTGGTCTGGTTAACATGGCAGCTGACTGGGACCCAGGGAAACCAGTCAAAGAGGCAAACCTGCTGCCTGGGGTGAGGGGGAGGGGAGGAGGAGAGTAGCTGAGGTGCCCTTATAGTGGCCTGCAGGGGGGCAGACCCTCAATCGGCTCCCCCAGGCCTTTCACTATGCTATGGTGTTTTCAGTTGAGAAAAAAACTGGTGCATCAGGCCAGGATAGGGCAGCCCAGAGAGGACAACAGCCCCAGGGGCTAGAGGCCATGTTAGGGCTGGGGAAGCTGGGAGAAGAGGATGTAGCTTACACCGCTACTAATGAAGAAGTGGATGTAAGACAAGCCCACTCCCCCCAATACCCTAAAGGAAAGTGACCCACAGCTCCCACTCTGGTCGGTTCAATGCGCACCCCTGGTGGCAGACCCTAAGGTGTCACGCACACTAACCATTGTCTTGGCGCATGGGGTCACTCCTAACATTTTCAAACTATACCATTCCAACTACAGGGACACTTTGGAAATATTCTTCCTCTCCACTATCTTCCAAAAATATCATTCAGTGATTTAACGTAAGAGTCCTCAAGTCATCCTACCTCGGTTGGAAAACCAGCTCTGCCACTTGACAACTGGGAGGGCAGAAAGTACAAAGCCTTGCTGAGTCTGTTTCCTCATCTGTAAAAGTCAGTCCTTTATGTAACAAACATGCAGTGAGCACCTACCCTGCGTGACGCACTGATACAGGACCTGGGGGCATCAGTTGCATAAACGGACCTCCACCCTGCACTGGTGGAGCTTCAGGGGGCAGTGCACATCTCTAGCAGGCTGCCGTGTGCAGGGTGAGAATGTGCAGTTTTCATGGGGCGCCTTTGAAGACTGGGCTCTGAGGAGAGGTATGAGAGGTGGAAGAGAAGGGTCCAATGTGGGGAACTGGTCTGGTTAACATGGCAGCTGACTGGGACCCAGGGAAACCAGTCAAAGAGGCAAACCTGCTGCCTGGGGTGAGGGGGAGGGGCGTGGGAGGTCCGTTTATGCAACTGAATCTCCTCTGTGTAAAATCTGAGTTCACCTACCTAACACCTCCGCCCCGTACCCAGGTGCTTGGAGCATAGATGGGGTTTGGGGAATGTTACCTCCAGGCCCCACCTCCCAACCACCATCTTCCCGGCCTTCACTGCACAAAGCTATTCCACTGGATCACTACGAGGGCCACATGAGATCATAATTGGAAGCACTGTCCTATGTAATAGGTTATGTTTATTTTGGGTCACTCTAGTGGTGGAGTAGAAATGAGACCCTCAAAATCAGAGAGAGAGACTGTGACTCAATTGAAAGAAGGGTTTTCTAACAGACCAACCCAGGACCAAAATGGGTTTCCTCCTGACTCCAGCACTGTCCTTCAAGGAGGGAGAAGACCCCTGCCTCATGACCTCTCATGGGTCATTCTACCCTGGATGACATGCCAGTCAAGCACAGAGGGTCCAGTGAAAGCACAAGTGATGAGTGCAAGTATCAGGGACAGAATAGGGTAAGTATGCGACAACAGTGGAGTAGACAAGAGTCACCATGGCTACTAGCCCCCCGTGTAGGAAAGGCTTTACAGCCCAAACTGGCAAATGTGGTGGATGTGCAGGCAATGGAAATCCAGTTTGCAATCATCATATTAAAGTTTGGATCAGACACACTAAGTGGTGGTGAGGATGTGGAGAAAAGAATCCTTGTGCACTGCTGGTGGGAATAAAAATTGCACAGCACCTATGGAAAACAGTTTGGAGGTTCCTCAACAAATTGAATATAGAACGACATCATGATTCAGCAATTCCAGTTCTGGGTATTTATCCAAAGAATATGAAAACACTAACCTGAAAAGATAACATCACACCTACATTGTAGCACTAGTCACAAGAGCACAGGGAACTGAGGTGATGGTGCCCGGGTGCACTGGTGAAAGAAACTCTATGGGGACTACACCTGGTGGGGTGGGGGGAAGCACATATTGTTTAAAAATGAACTATGATGTAAAAAGTAAAAAAAATATAAAAAATAAAATAGAAATAAATAAGAGCATTCAAACTTTTAAAATGGAGGTATTTTATTATTCAAAAATGTGAATTGTGGCAAAATACAAAGGCTGTGAGGTGTCCAAGATTAAAGGAGGTTGTGGAAGCGTGAAGACTAAATTCAATACGGGGCTCTACCTCCAGACTGGATCCTGCACTGGGAGGAAAGGGGGGAGAAGGGTAAAAGACGATTTGGTCGCTTGATAGAATCAGAATACAGGAAGTGGATCTGATAAAGAAGCACAGCGGTGTTAAAGTTACCGAGGTGGACAACTGAACAATGATTATGAAAAAGAATATCCTTTTCTCAGGAAATATACATTGAAATATTTAGGGGTAAAGGGCCATGATGGACATAAATCGCCCTCAAATGGGCAAGAGAAAAAAGAAGGAAGAAGGGAAGAAGGAGGAGAGTGAGAATGATAAAGCCCAAGGAGTAGAATGGTGACACTAGGTGAATCTTAATGGAGAGTATATGGATGTGCTTTGTTCTATGTTTGAAACTTTTCAAATATGCTTAAAATTAATTAATTTTGAACTAATTAATTTGAATACAAGCTTGATATTATTTGCTACAGAAAAGCTCCAGAGGGCTTTCCTTGTGTCAGTTGCTCATTCTTTATCTTTTAAACTAAGGAAAGGAGGTCAACTAAAAATGCACAAATTCAAACCCATTCATCACTGAGTCAGCTGCACCTTCCTCTCATTAGATGCTGTGAGTCAGGCGAGACAGGAAAGTCAGAGAGCCCCTATCCTGGCAGGACACACACACACACACACACACACACACACATACTCAGTGCTGGCTTAAGGACCTTGGTGAGGAGACAGCATGGGCTGAGCCCTCAGCATGCGTGCCTGGCAGTGAAGGACAGGAAATGAGGAAAAGACGGACATTCCACAGCCCCTGAGTCCACCTGACTTGTGACAGCCGCCCCGCCAATATCTGATTCCCCAGGGGCTGCCCAAGGGTAACTCTAAATAGTTTCCACTTCCATTCAGGGATAGACAAAAGAAAAACTGTTCTGAAACTCAGGGATGTACTGGACAGAATCCAAGACAAAATACCAACACAAAATACAGTTATAAAAATCCTTGGAAAATACGGATATGGTCAATGCTTTTGAATATGCTGAGAACAATAGGACGGTGAGCTGTTAATATTCCTGCCCCCAAAACAGCCTCCCAAGGATTCCAGGAAGGAGTCTAAAAAATGGGTCACTGAAGCCCAGAAGCTGAACTTAGGTCTACTTTTTCCAGTTTCCAGCAATAGCAAAGTGCCTCTCCACCCTCCTTGACGTCTGTGGGTACATGCACATGTATGACAAAGCACCAGAGGGAAAACATCCTCTACAACTAAAACAGATGGAGGGTTAATATTCCTGATAAGATGCCAAGTACACAAGGCACTACACATTAGTAAGAAAGAGGTAAGCAACTCAAACTATAAGGATAGAAAACTGACAGAAAAAGAAATACAAATGGACAAGAAAACACAAGAAAAATGCTCAACTTTACAAGGAGTCAAGGACACACAAGAGGGATTACAAGATAATCTTTTCCCCCCACGGTACTAGCTAAATGAACATTGATAGGCATTTATTTTTACATTGTTGATAGACATAAATTAGAACAACACTTTTGAAAAGTAATTTGTCCGAATCTACCAAAATACCACATGTTCATACATACAATGTAGACACATTTGATCCAGTAATCCCACTTCTAAAGATCTATCCTAAGAAACACATACTATAAGGACATGAAAGCATTTGGAGAAAGATGTTCACTGAACAATCATGCAAGAGCAAGAAATTGGAAAGAAACCATCTGCCAGTCAATCAGGGTAGAGTGGGATAAAATTTGGTGCACCCCCACTGTGGAACAAATGGGGTCAGTCAAACCCCACTGACCCAGGAATGGTCCATGCTGAAGGGATGGAGAGCAAGGTGCAGGGCAATGTGCATGGCGCCACCCCATTGGAGTGTGCCTAGATGTGTCTACGTGTATGGAAACAGAGCGTGTGCGTGCCCAGGGAGAGTAAGCACAGCCAACATGCACCGAGGGAGGGAGGGCAGGAAAAGAGGATAGGAGAACTCACACTTTGCACTGAGTAACTTTTTACAAGTGGAGCTTATTTACGTTTACAACTAATGCTTATACTTTATATATGTTTGTGAGGGTTGTTTTTAGGTTGTTGTCCTTTAAACAAAAGAATGTGTATGCATGTATGTATGCACTGTGTTTGTGTACAAGCAGCAATGTGTCCACACGAGGCACACGCATGGTGTAGGGGTGTGCATCCATGTGGTTCTGCTCCCACCAACAGCCCCACGTCCTGAGCACCTGCAACATACCCAGCACCAAACAGGCATTTGACACCCACACATTATCTCATTTAAGTTTCACAAAAACCTCGCATCGTAGATGCCATTCATGACGAGGAAACAGGTTCAGAGAAATCTGGGTCACAGACAGCGCCAGGGTGAGACTCACTACTGAGAGGGGGTCCCTGAGAGAAGTCTTTGACCCTTATTCTCAGGCCATCATTCCAGTCCTGCTCAACTCTGGAGGACAGCCTAAAGGACTAAGACCACCAGGATGGAAACTCTCAATCACACCAACACATTCCAGGCATCAACTGGCCGGGCCCTCTTCCCCAGGTGCCACTGCCATCTTGTGTTCAGCTGTTTCCTAGAAGATGCCACTTCCCCAGTATCAAACCTATTGTCCTAGGAGGCAACTTACCTCCACCCTGGGGACAGCAAGGCATACTCTCGGTTCAGAGACAGTCTTACAGGAGGTAGTCAACACGTGAGGAAGATCCACCTTTCCCCAAATATCTCTTCATGGCCTATAGTGGTGCCCGACACCATCAGCACTTCCCTTGTGATCTAAGCAAATACGGCATATAAAGCACCAAGTTCCGAAGAAGGAACAGAGCATTAAACCAGAGGCTGCCTCCAACACTTCAGTATGAATTAGTCTTTTTCCAGACCATAGCAAACTTGGATGGAAAAGGGCTGAGTTCATGGGACTTATAGCAACAGGGGCAGCAGAAGGGCAGCACAGGAGATAAGGAAAGGGGATGTGACAGAAGGAACCGCCATTTATGGGGTCTCCCTATGTGGCAGGCCCCTTTGGTGAATTTCTGTGCTTGGCTTGATACTCCCTAAGGAACAAGTGACAGAGGCTCAGGGACCTTGGGTCACCTGCCCAAGGCCAGACAGCAGGAGACTAGACCCTAGCTCTTCCCAAAATCCATACTCATCAAGCCCAATGAAGGAGGAAGAACAAGGTGCAGTGGCACTCAGGGAGGTTCTCCCGCTGCCTGGACCCCAGACATTTGCAGGCACCATGACTGATGACCCAGATCACAGGGTCATCAGTGACTGGCTCACACTATACCAAAGAAAATACCACCATGAACACTTAAAGGATGCATCTTGAAAGGCAATAGTGTACCTCCTCACTGGTTCTAGGTATAAATCTAGGTCTTGTATGCTTCTTGATTAAAGAGGGGGCTGGGTGCAGTCACCCTGGGGTTGGGTTACCAAGTAAAATATTGGGTTCTCTGTTTAGCTTATATTTCAGATAACAATGAATACTTTCTTAAAACAAGCACAAGTAATGCTGAAGCCATTAAAACTTCACTGGGTGTCCTGAAAGGTTCTCTCCTGGTTCCTGGGCCGGCTCAGAGCAGTAAGTTACTGCAGTCAAGGGAGCACCATTTTGACCCTGGATGATGTTTGTACCATGTGGAGAAATTTGTTTCCATGTTTACATTTATTGAACATTTAAATAAAAAAATACCACTGGCAAGCCAACGTCCAGAACAAATTAAGCCTAATTTATTGGCATTCTCTGTATTGCTCAATTAAGCTATTTCTTTTTTTCTTAATCTTCATTTTTACCTCACCAAAATTGTCACTTGTAACAATTATTTCATGTTTCAATTTCCCAAGACAGATTTGGTGCATAGATTTTGAAAAATTTTTTTGTTTACATCAAGTTTTATCCAGCGTAGTTCACACCCATGTTGTATTCTCTTTTGTGGAATGACTTCAATAAAGTCCAATGTCCCCCAGGTCAACACTCACTGTTCCCAACAGGATCCTTCAGCCAGCTTTTCATTTCCTTAACAATTTTACCACATGCCATTTTGACTAGGATCATTGTACAGTGATCACCCCAAATACAAGCCATTACAAGAGTAACACATTCTACTTATCTCACAGCTAATCCATGAAAGAATGAGAACAAGTCCGCCTTGGGTTCTCCTCCCTCGTGCACGGGCGCCCCCTCCCCTCTCTTTCAAGAAGTGCTGATGTCTGCACCCCACTCCAGAGTCTGCACCCCACTCCAGAGTTTCCTTTAATCAATTCACCACAGGGCCCAGACACATCCGTGCTCAAGCACCCCCCTCCCCCGCCACTGTAATGTGCAGCCAGGTGGGAACACTGTTCCAAAATCCAGAGCTGTGCTGTGCAACACAGTAGCCACTGTTCACATTAAATCTAAATTAATGAAAAGTTAAAAAAAAATTTAAATTTAATTCTTCATTTGTACTAGCCCACACGGAATATGTCCCTCATCTCAGGAAGTCCAACTGGGCAGCACAGTGTAGAGTGGAGATGAGTGGCTCTCACCCAGGCTGCAGAGTACAAAGACCTAACAGCTGGCAGTTGTAATGGTGCCCAGGCCCCATCCCCACCAATGAGATCAAGACCTCTGGGTGGACCCAGCCCTGGTATGTGCAAGGCTGCAGTGGTGCAAGTGGAACCCGAATTAGGAACCACTAGATTGGACATTCCAGGGGTCAGAACACCTGGTCAGGGATCAGGGATCAGGGCCCCTCCCTCCAGCATCTCTCTGTGAAGCCTAGAGAATAAACAGGAAATCATTGAGTGCAGCCTGGGCCAGGATCTCCAGCTGAGTTTGCCCAGTGTCCCAAGAACAGAATTTTCTTGCATTTGCATTTCAAACCTGTATTTCCTGCATTTTACCCCTTTTCTCTTTTAATATCAGAAATGTCACATGGTTGCGCTAGTCACTTCCTGGTGTGTTTCTTAGTACTACAGCTTTAGAATGTTTACCACTTGTAATGTTGGGGTCCTTTCTCACATTCCATGTGCACGGTGAAAGCACTTTGAGTTCTGACCTTAGGTACATCATAGCATGAGCCTGAACACATCTAGCCTCTCCCCTCTGCCCTCTACAGATTCCTGCTCCTACAACTCGAATTCAAGTAGCAAACTTTGATGGAGGCTGCTACCCACCGGCTCCTAGAACAAACCCACCATGATGGTGTTGTTGGGGCAACCTCTGGAGTTTTTCAGAGATTTATGAATGTAAGTTTAAGTTTTAATTTAGTTTCACTTTAATTTTTAATTGCTAGACATGACACATTGAGATAATGTTTGCAAAACTCAAAACTGCGTTTAAATAGTTATAGGAAAGACATTTCTGATAAATTGGGAAGTGTTATGAATTGGTTCTTCTGAAAACTAATGTTTGAGGAACTGTTTTGCAGCATGCTGGCCCTGCGATGAACTGGTCACGTGGGACTTTAGGGAGCCAGCTACACTGAAGAAGTGAGATGACAGCCACAACGATCAGTGAGAGGGTCCCAAGAGATAAGGAGGCTGCCCTTAGTGTGACCTCTGACCCACGGGGCCAGGGCAGCCATGTGCAGCACTGCTGGTGTCACTCTGAGGACCTGCCCGGCCCTTGAATTGATCAAAAATTTGATCTCATGCTGCCTTCATGGTCCTAGCCATCTTCCCACAGGGGCTGTAGAAATGCTAAATATAGTCATGAAAATGAAACATGCATTTCCTCTGCAGGCCTAACAGTGACAAAATTCTACTGCCTTTGCCCTTTTAGGCTATCTCAACTCCAGCATCATCAGGGACGGAACTCTCCAGAAGGGCCCAGCATCCACAAGGGGCGTCCTAGGATGCCTGAGAGATGCAGGGGGCTCTGTGATCATAAGCACACTGCAGAGCTGCTCACCAGTCACACCTTCACCCTCACTAGCCTTTGCGAAAGACCTGATCTCTCAAGGGCTCTGTTTCCCCATCTATAACGATGACAATTATAATAGTAGTATAATAACCGGAATTAAAAGTTCTTGTATTAGAAAGACTCAGCACAGAGCAGACACTTAGCTAAGCTCTTGGTGAACCTCAGCTGTGTGCTTCTGCTGTTAGTATCCTCTGCTTGGGGCTCCCCAATCTGATCCCGGGGCTCCTTAATCTGATCCCACTGCTCCCTTCTCAGAGTGTTGAGTACAACCTGTAAGACCCTCGCCCACCCGCCCTCCCTACCGAACACTAGAAAACCCTCCCTTACTTTCTAAAGACAGCCCCAGCCTCTGAGTTAACCAGTGTGACCTGTTTCCAGGAAGCCTTCTGGGACTACCAGTGCTCAGTGCTACTCCCTTCATGACCTGCAGGTCCACCATCCCTGCTTGTGAAAGTCTGCCCTTCTCTCCACAAAATATCTATGTTGGAGCAACTAAGTGTGAACTGTTTCTAGCCCCTGCTCCCTGTGCAGGTGGGGGCTGCTAAGGATCAAGCTGGATGAGATGAACCCAAGACATCCTGGGCCCCCATACCTTGAAGCCCACCTTCAGAGGCTCAATCAAAGTCCCTCCACTTTCCCTATACAGACCATGCCCTGTACCCAGGGCCAGCAGAGCCACAGAGAGATGATGGCAACTGGGTTTTCTTCCAAGCTCTTTAAGAATTTCAGGTATTTTGCCACCTAAGACCCTGTTCAGCCTTTCCCAGGTCTCTGACTCTTCCCCCTTCCCTCTCTCTCTTCTTCCAGCCCAAGTAATACAGCCAGGCCAACCCAGGACAACCCAATTCCCAATCAAAGGTTCCCACTGTAAGCAAGTCACCAAACAGCAATCTAAAATCTGATATGAGGGCCCAGATCTCAGTAAATGACACCAAGAGCAAGAACCCATTCCTGCTGGCACTTAATAGATATATCCCATGAGCCCAGCAGGGACTTCTGAGCCCCTACCCTGGCACTGTGCAGCCTCACAGGCTGTGTGTCCCAGGATCCCTGATCCTACAGCATTGGGGTCATCAATCTGTAAGCTCAGTTGGTCCTCCGCCCCTACCTCCCCCCACACCCCGACGTCCAGTGTACACAAGGCAGGAACTCGATGAGGAGGGAAAGGCCCATCATCTGCCCATACAGAGCCTGCTTTTGCCACAACTCTGCTCCTGCGCTATCCCCTGTCTGGAAGCCCCTCTCCCCCACCACTAAGTCCATGACATGACAGAAAACACTGCCACAGGTGGTATCCACTGATCTGCTCTTACTGTTCTGACTGCTAAACCACAAATCTCACCTCAAGCCCAATCTCTTCCATGGAGCCTTCCTCCAGAGATCCCTGCAGTTGCAGTATTGCCTGTTGACACCTAAATGTGCCACAGCCTCACCTGCCCGGCATGGGCAGGAAGAGAGGGCACCTGGGACCACAGCAGGACATGGGGAGATTTTTCCTCCCTGCTCCCTGGGACTCAGGCTGTCTGTGCAAACACATGCACACCGATCTTAGCCCATCTTCCTTCCCAGCAGCCTGGGCAGCTCTCAGGTTTACCCAGGGCAGAGATCCTGAGGGTACTGCCAGGCCTCTCCCCAATATCTACTACTGGGCCAGGCCCAAGAAAGGCAATAAATGTTCAATTGAAACCCCAATGCTCCAGGACCTGGATTCTGGAATCTACATCCACTATGACCCTACCCATACCTACAGTCTCTGGAACACCCCCTGCGCCCGCCATCTCACCTGTTCCTCCCCATGGTTTCATGGTCTTTGACCACCACGTGAAGCTCGGAACTCTGGTCCAGGGGGATACCCTTGAGGTCCCACTCAAAACCCTGCAAGAAAAGGAGAAAAAGCATCTTACCCTGTGGCCTCTAGGAGAAGAGACTGTGTCTGATTCACCCTGGTCCCTTCAGGATACTGAGCCGGCATCCACCAATCTGCTGGCAGATGGCAGATAAAAGAATGAAATAATGAAAGCATAAAGAGCAGGGGCCCAGAACATCAGTAGTGACAGTGAGAGCCAAAGGCAGAAGAGACAAGGTCAGACTCCCAAGGCCCGCTCCCCCAACTCAATTCCACCAATGCCTAGGAAGTCAGAGCACAAAGGCCAGGAAGAGCCAGAGAGGTCCTGGTTAATCAGGGAGACCTGGAAGGAGACGATGGGCTCTGGGCAAGGAAAGCGTTCTATATATACAAGGAAGATAGGGCAAGCAAGAAAGCCCCTTCTCCTCTACCTGGCTCACCAGAGCTGGGGGAAACAGAGACAAACGACACCTCACTCCTCTCCTTGCTTGCCCCCATTGCAGGGGAGGTGCCTCTATCTAGCGGGCAGGCCAGGCCGCCAGCCCTCCTCCTGGGTTCCCAGCACCAGGAGATTCCGTTGTCAGGCCAGACCACCAGCCCCTCCGTCCTTAACACTGTCACAGAGAAAGTCGCCTGCTGCATGCACCCCCAGACTCGTCCCACAGACAAGGGCAGCAGAGAAAGAAGGAGGATGGAAAAACTCACATACCTCATTCCATACGGGATTCACACTGTTCTTGATGACTTTGGTTCTCTTCTTCACCCCTATGAGACACACAAAGAAAGAGTGAGCAGAGGTAACCCATATCCACATTCCACCCAGTTAGGGTCTGCCTCTGGGAGGGGCACTGCAGCTGGCCTGCCAAAGGAAATCTCCCCAGGGCCTCCCTGGTGGCCTAGGGGTTAAGTCTCAGAGTTATCACTGCTGTGGCCTAAGTTTGATGCCCAGCCAAGGAACTTACCCACAAGGCACAGCAGATCTCTCCTGTCTCGCCTGCTGCTCCCCTGTTCTACTCCCCACTGTCTCTGGTGAATCCTCTCACCCCCCACACCTCTGGCTTACACCCCAGTTCTTATATGCCTAAATAAAAATAAATCCTAAAAAAAAAAAAAGGAACTCTCCCCAAACCAGCAGATTCTCTGAGAATCTCCCCAACTACAGTGACTGCCCAATGCCCATCATGGGGTCCTCTCTCTCTTAGATCTGGGATCCAGAAACAGCAGCCTCATAAGAAGGATGTTTTAAAATACCCAGACTGAAATAAAATGGGTTTGTTATTATATTCCTGACTTCCTAAAGGTTTTTAAATTGTAAATTGTGTGATTCTACAAAGGAACAATCTTCACTGAAAATACTACATTTTTCTTTTCAAAAACATCCACCTCCACATATCATATGAGTCCATTTATATGAAATGTCCAGAATAGATAAATCCAAAAAGACAGAAAATAGATTAGTAGTTTCCAGGGGCTGGAGGGAGATGGGAATGGGAAATGAATACTTAACAGAGGTTTCTTTTGGAGATGATGAAATGGTCTAGAACTAGATAGTGGTAATGGTTGCACAACACTGTGAATATAATTTAATTTTAAAAACCTAAATTGTACAGTTTTAAATGGGTGAATTTTAAGGTATGTGAGTTAGCCTCAATTTTTAAAAAAAAAATCCATCTCACCCTTGCCTTAAAGGTGCCTGGTCTAAAGCAGGCTGTGTCAAGACCATTCTATATGCTTATGAATCTGGGCCTTGGAATGCAGAATGGCTTTGGGCTAGACAATAAGAACAAACACTGTGATGGCTGAGACTGGACATGGACCCTGAAACAATAGCCAGGGCATTCCTTCTGGAGCCTTAGGCCTGAAGGGGTAGTTGAGAGCACAGATGTACCCACCTTTTCCATTAAGTGCTCAATGGACACAAAAAAAGTGTTCAGCCAGGGGCCTCCCTGGTGGCGCAAGGGGTTAAGCACCACACTATGAAGCAATCAGCAGCCTCTGCAGCACAAGTTCGATTCTCGGCCGGCCAGAGAGAAATCCACATGGCAAAGCAGGTCTCTCCGGTCTCTCCCACTGCTCTGTTCCCCACTCTGTCTCTGATGAATCCTCTCACCACCCACATCTCTGGCCTGTACCCCAGCTCTTGTATGCATAAATAAAAAAAAATCTTTAAAAAAAAAGTGTTCAGACAGACACAGGACTTACAGCAGGTTGGATCTTGAAGGTCACCTGGTTCAACCCCACCTGTGCAGACCCTCCAGTTAGAAGCCTTTAGTCTCTAGCTGGACTGCTCAGCTTTTATAGACTCCAGCCTAGACTATGAAGGTCCCTGCAGCATCTGGAAACATCTCCCAGGACCCTGAGTCCACCTGTGAAGTGAGCATCGTCAGCACTCATCCCATTTGCAGGAGATGTGGGGTCATTTTACAGCATCACAGCAAGAAGAAGAGGAGAGCAGACAAGGGTGGAGCATACCAGCAAATTTTGTGGAAGAGTTTGGAGGAAAGAAACGGAGAAAGAGAGAGAGTACAGTAAATTCATGGAGAACGGAACATCCGAAGGAGAAAGGCAGAGCAGGTCTGGTAGATTCCAGTGCTGTGTATTAAAAATAGTTGTTCACGGGCCTCCCTGGTGATGCAAGGGGTTAAGACACAACCTATGAAGCTAACCGGAGCCACTGCAGCATGAGTTCGATTCCAGCCAGGGAGCTACCCACATGGCACAGCAGACCTCTCCTGACTCACCCACTGCTCCCCTCAGCAATGTATTTCAGTCAGTCTGCCTGTTCTGTTCCCCACTCTGTCTCTGGTGAATCCTCTCACCCTCACACACATCTGGCCTGTACCCCAGTTCTCGTATGCCTAAATAAATAAATCTTTTTAAAAAATAGCTGTTTAGCAGTGGGTCCCCACAGAAACTGGGTTAACTGTCCCTCAGTGGGAGAGCGGGGGGCCCCCAGCCCCTCTCAAGGCCTGTGATAAATCACCAATGTAGGAAAAGAATGTGGATGTTGGAATGAAGCAGACCACCAGAGAATTCTTATTTTCTGCAAAACATTAGGGCAGCAGTTCTCAAACTTTGGGCACAGAGGCTGTTACTCCTAAAAATGATTGAGGCCACCAAAGAGTTTTTATTTAGACGCCTTCTCTCTACAGACTTTTACTGTATTAGAAACTAAAACTGAAAAACCATTTAAAAATGTTTATTTAATAATTAATTTTAAGTTAGCAATCAAAAATCCAGTACATGTTAACATAAATGACACACTTTTATGAAAAATACTATAACTTCCAAACAAAGGAAAAAGGAAAGTGACACTGTTTACATTTTGCAAATCTCTTTAGTGCCTGAAGAATTCTCATATCTACTTCTATAATCAATCTGTTTTGTTGTATTGTTTTGGTTGACAGCTATGAAGAATATTCAGAGTGATATAGTTGGAAAAGGGGACATAATTTAATACATTCTCGGATAACTGTAGCTATTTTTCTTTAAAACTGTATCAAAACTCGACTAGTGGTATTACTTACAGTTCTTTAAGGTTAGTTGTAGTGTGAAATCTGAAAGCAGATTGATGTACTCTGCTCCATTAAAAACCATTGTTCTATCTTGCATTTTGAAGGAATCATACCTATGCCTGAGTCTGTAACATCTTGCATTGGTCATTTGGAAAATTTTTTTTCGTTGACTTATATAGATCTTACAAAAGTTGACATGGTTTATTATATGATACACAAAAAATCATATGTATTAACATCACCATCACTCATCATGTCACCAAATTCATTACGTCTATGGCTTCCTCAACTTACAATTGGATTATGTCCCAATAAAACGAACGGTTGAAAATGTCATAAGTCAAAATTTCTTGTAATATAGCTAACCTACCAGACATCACAGCTTAGCCTCGCCTGCCTTAAAAGTGCTTAGAACACCTTCATTAGGCAACAGTGGAGAAAAATCATCTAACATAAAGCTTATCTTCTAATCAAATGTTGGATATCTCCTGTGATTTATTCAATACTGTACAGAAAGTGAAAAGCACAATGGTTCACCTCGTGACCACAGGACTGATAGGAAGTAGAGCTTGCTGCTGCTGCCCAGCATCACGAGAGAAAATCAGATTGCATATGGCCATCCAGAAAAAGGTCAAAATCCAAAATTCCAAGCATGGTTTCTAGGGAACACATTTCGCTTTTGCACCATTGTAAAGTCAAAGAAATTAAGTCAAACCACCGTAAGTCAGGGACCGTCTACTGGGAAGTTGGAAGATACAAGTTTTCTAAAAATCTGATTTTCTTTTAAAAGCTCAAATTTTATGATTGGCAAGCAAATGATATAGATGTCAGCTGTTTGCCTTGGGCAAACTCACTCACTCATGTTCATTTGTCTGCCAAATGCCCAATACCGAATAATCAGTTTGTCACTCATTCTCTCAAGTATAAGCAGTACTCCATGCTTTTACTTGGAAACAGTGGCTAGTTCAATTTGCAATTCAGGTACACAAGCACTGGCAGGAATCACCATTTTCAGGGTTCTGCCATGTGTTCCCTATGCCCACTTCCCATTTCAGCATAAAATATTGCACACATCAGTGTACTCAAAGGTCAGTCTTAATAAAATTAATAATTATATTGCTTTATCGAGAACATTCCTCAATGAGGCTGCAAACGTATGATGGTGAAGAATGCAATGGCTCCTACAGTATGGCCCCTAGGCCCTGTTAGTGCCAAGGCACCAGCGGGCTCACCTTCCAGCACTGTCTATCATCAGTGTGGATGTTGAGGCAGTGAAAAGAGCTAATAGTGCCTTAGTCTCATTGTGAAAGTAAGTTCTGACCTTGCTGACCTGTAGGATCCATGCACCATACCTGAAGAACATCTTAGGCAATTCATCCTCTGTTCCACATCTGCAAGTTCATAATAATCCTTCCACATGAAAATTAATTAAGATGGTGTAAGTGAGGTGCCTGGCACTCAGCATACTGATTTAAATGTGCATTTACTTCCACTCCCCACCTCTTTCTATGCTCCATTCTGCTGTATCTAGTGAATTCCTACTGATGCTGCAATACCCGGTTGGTTGTCACTCCTCTGACAACCTTCCCCCTGACTCTCCCAGACATAGATGGCTGTTCTCTTTGGTGCTCCCTAATCAAGCTGTGACCACGTGTACCAGACAGCAGGATAACAGTGTGCTTTCATGTCTGTGTCCCCCATGGGGCTGTCTGTGTAGAGGATAGACACCATGCCTGACTCATGTTAGCAGCCCTAATATATAGTCAGGTGCTATGTAACTGGGCGCTGAATGAATGGTTCTTTTTCTCTCCAAAGTTGACTGCAATTTCATTTCCTCACCAGAGGACAGAACCACAGTTCTCAAGGAACACTGAAAGTGGCACCAGATATGTTCTCAAAATTGGTCCAGGCCTGCCCTGGCTGAACCACTCTGAGTCCCCTTCTTAGCCATGTTGGGGTAACCCCCAGCAGAGGTTAAACACATTGACTTGGAGTCATTTGAGTAACCGTCACTACTGTGTGACCTTGGGTAGCCCTTACAACCTCTCTAGGCCTGAGCTCCTCAACAGTAAAGTGGGAAGAATGAGTGTCTCCTTCAGAAGGCTTTGAAGGAATGTGAGATGTTAAGCGCTATCTCACTTCCTCTCCCCTATCAACTTCCCAAGACTTACAGTAATAACATGGGAAATTCCATCTGCAGCTCTCGAGTCATCCACGTGGGAACTCACTTCCTGGGGCTCCTGGCTCATGTTAATTGAGCAGCGTCTATGTGCCAAGTTCTGGGCAAAGTGTCTTCTAAACATTTTCTACTTCCTACCTTCCCTGAAGATGAGAACAAGGGCCCTCATTGCCATTTCACTAAGTCTTGGTTAGAAGGGCCAACTCAGAGACCCTCTGAATGATAATTAGGGAGGGGGTCACTGGGGGGTGCCAAAGTGGAGCAGGAAAGAAATGAAACATTCACCTAACACAATCACATGATTTATAGACACCAAGGAAAGGGAAGGCTCACCGCTAATTAGGAAACAGTTAATGAAATAGTTCCTTCCTCATCATGGATTTAGACCAGTTCTGTCCTTGATAATTAATTCTGGCCTTAAGAGATGTGCCTTCATGGGTGTAATTTAACAGACTCAATAGTTAAAGGCATAGGAGAGCTCATAGTTCATGCTGTGGTTGTGAGGAGGTGGCTATGGCCTCTCTCAGACAACTCTGCCTTGGGGCCAGCAGACATCCATGAGAACCATGCTGTAGACTGGGGCTGTTCCTCCAGGCTGAATGACTTTGTGGGAGGAATGAACCTACCCAGAAAGGACTCATCCATTTCCCCAGGGAACCTCCTCACTTGTTTCCCCAGGTCTACCCAACTCCACTGTGCTCCAGACTCCTCCACCAGAGCCCCCCAATGGTGTAAGGTGGTGTTTCTCAAACTGCTCACCAGGAAACATTAGGGGCCATGACATTAGGGAGAGTGAGTTGACTAATAGATCTTTTTAATGACAAACTAGTCTAGAGAAGAAAACATCAGGGCACATCTTTCATCATAAAAGTGCTATTACTTGAAATTTCTGAGTATATTTTCACTCACCTATTCATGGGTGTGTCTTTTTTTTTTTTTTTTTTTTTTTTTTCATGGGTGTGTCTTGATGTAAATATACATCTTGTGGATAACAGTCTGAACGTTTGAAAACATTGCCTTCAAGGAAGATGGTCAAAAGAGAATTGAGAAACAAAGAAATTACCATCTTAGCCACTGTGCACCGGAAGCCAAGGTATATGGCAGGAAAGATGTAGCTCAACGACCTGGACCCCACTAAAGCCAAGTCTGATAAAGACCATGAGCTGTGAAGGAGAGTGAGGAGGAGCCTCAGAGACAGGAGGAAAGTGAAAGCAAGAAGACAGCTCACCCTTCCTGGGTCAACACCGGGGCCACTGGCCAAGCCATCTCCACACCTCCTGACATCTGAGTGTCCCACAGGAGCCACTCACTGCCGTCCTGCTCACTGCCTAGTGAGACCTACCCGTCCATGTCCAGGATGCTGCCCACCAGTGGTCTGGGACCCAGGACTCACTCAGATCTTCAGGTCTATCTCATCATAGGCCCCTTACAGAGGCCCTTACAGTCTCAAGGGCCAAGAAGTACACAGAGGTTACAGTGTGGGAGGCAGCACCCCAGCTTCTGGCAGAGCCAGCTGACAACCGCCCAGTGCCCCCCAACACACAATGAAATGGTCATGGTGTTATAGGACAGGGAAAGGGGCAGCCCAAACCCCGCAAACCTGCCTATTCTAAATGGGTTCTGCCATCCGCCGCATCAACACAAAACACATGAGACTTTAATGGGAAGGAACTTTAATAAAACTAGGAAACAATACAGGAAAGGCAGAGTCTAGTTTCTAAATGAAGCACCCAAAGTTACCCATCCCCTCGTGGGTAAAACTCCATCCATATGGGATCGGCCCAGAGCAAGGCCCCAAAGCCTGCTACAAGTCTAAAGCATCTTCCAGTGGGGACCCACAGAAAAGGGTCACAAACAACTGGACAAGCCCGGAAGGAAAAGAGCAAAATCAACATCAAGATAAAAGCTGCCATTGTCACCTCCCCACGGGTCTCACCCACATCTGTGTCACCCAGTCCACGACCAAAAGACAAGCGCAGTTTCTTCACGTGTCTCTAGGCTCCATGCGCCTCCTCCAGGTCTCCTGGCTCCATCCTGCTTCCTTCCTCAGTCTCTTCTGCAGCTTCTCTTCTTCCTGCTCAGCTCCACCCTCCCTTGGGTGGGGCAGGGAACCTCCCCCTTTCCTGGGGACCACCCTGTTACAATGGTACATTGGAAAATCAGACAAAATGCTTGTTTTTGTAACACTGGTGACAATGGAATCTTGAAAGCTGGTGGGATCACAGATGAGACAAACTCTAAGTCAGGGGTTGTCCGTGAAGGTGCCCAGCACAGTCAGCAATGTGTGGGAGATATTTAAGCCTGTCAAAGAGAGCTTTAAAAAGGGCAGCTAGCCGCCGGGAGTCTGCTTCAAGTGTGGCCTGGAGGGCCATTGGTCCAAACATTGCCCCAACCCCGCCCTCCGCCAGGACTGTCTGGGGTCACTGGAAAAGTGACTGTCCCTCCACGCCTGGCCGTGGTGGGCCAGTCCTTCCAGTCCCTGCAACCCTGCCACCGGTGGTATTGGGTTTGGCAGCTGAGGACTGAAGAGGCCCGGACTCATCAACTCCGATAACCTTCGAGGAGCCCAGGGTAACAGTCAAGGTTGCAGGAAAAGATCTCTGAGATGAGCCTTAGCTCTCCCAGACCTGGAAAAGTCATTCCTGTTATTGACAGATGAGCAACAGAGTCCCTGTGGACAAGCAGTAAGTATGCAAGTGCTTGGGCCCAACTCAGGCTCGCATTCGGGAAATGTCTAGTGCCACCTTTAACCAACCCCTTCTCCGCCCATATTCTCATGTCCCTGCAGAAGATGCTCATAACCAGGCCTAAGCCCCCACCCCGGTCTGGTCTTCGCCCCCTTCCAGCAGGAAGTATCCAAAGAAAGAACCATCGCCCCTTTTCTTATCAACATAAGGCTGGAATGAAAGGTCGATGCAGGGGTCAAGAATGAGGAAGCCCACACAGAAAAAGACAAGAGGACCCTGACACCAGGACCACTGATACCATCAAGCCTAAACTGAAGCCATAAACAGGAGAAAACAACTGGGCTCCACCCAAAACAGCTTTGTTCCACCTAAACCTGTTCCCCTCCCCCCACCTCCCCAACCCAGTTTTCCTGCCTGACCTCTCCTCACCCTATAAAAGGGACATCTCTCCTCACAATGGGCACGGCTTCACGGACGCCCACCTTGGGTACGTGAGGTCCGCCCCGGGCGCAATAAATTTTCCCTTCCTTTGAGAAAAAAATAATAATAATAAAAAAATAAAAAGGGCCTCTAAATCATGGTCCATTTCACATAGCATCTCAAATGCACCAAAGACTCAAGTACCCACTGATGGATGAATGATAAACAGAATGTGGGATGTCTGTGCAATGGAATATTACTCAGCCTTAAAAAGAAAAGAAATTCTAATTCGTATTACAACATGGATGAACCATGAAAATGTTACACTAATGAAATAACTCAGACACAAAAGGACAAATGTTATATAATTCCACTTAAATGAGGCATCAAGAATATCAAATTCACAGGGCTGGAAAGTAGAATACAGCGGTTAGGATTAGAGTATAGCCCTAAAATTTAAAAAAAAAAAAAATTAAGTGCCAAGAAGTAAAACAGCTTAGTACTAAGAGTGAGGTGCTGCCCCTAGTATATGGGAGACCAACTCCCACACAGGGAAATGATGGAAATAAAGGTGTATATAGATACTCACTGACTCCTTATATGTCTAGCATGGTGCTAGGGCAGGAATAATCAAAGAGTAACCCCAACCTTGTGTGAACACCCCAGTCACACTGCCCAAGTTGAGAAAAAAGTGGTCCCTGCTCCCTGGAGTTGAAAATGTGGGGGAGACAGCCCCATATGGTGGTGTCCATAGATGACCCCCTGCTGCCTGGCATTCACTTCCTTGCTCAGGGCACTTCCTTGCTGAGCTAAGCTTGCCCTGTGACTCTAAGTAGGACTAGCAGCTTCTGCTTTTATGCCTTTGGAAGCTCAGAGTAACTGTAACAAAGTTCAATTGTTGTGTTGGTGGGATCATCCTAGCAGGCTCATGGAGGGAAAGGTCCTGAGGCTACATGGAGAGAACGTGAGGGCTGGGCGCCCCAGCACCCCAGTTGGAGGGTGGTAGGAATAGACAGCATAGTCACAGGCTGCATCCAAGTCCAGAGGTGCTGCAGGAGGCCTTGTAGCCCCAGCCAGATAAAATACTGGCAAGCAGCGAAGCTCAAAGGGCCTCACACCGTGGGGCCGAAGTTAAAGGGCCTCACAGAGGAGTCTCAAAGGGATATTAATACACACATATTCACAGCAGCATTATTTACAGTAGCTAAAATATACAAGCAACTCCAACATCCTTATCAGAAAATAGTATAAGCAAAATGTGGGGATATGCATAAAATGGTATATTATTTAGCTTTAAAGAAGGAAATTGTGGGCCTCCCCTGGTGGCACAGGCAATTGAGCGCTGCGCTGTGAAGCTGTCCGCACCTCTGCAGCGCCGGTTCAATCCCAGCCAGCCAGCGAGTGTCCCACATGGCACGCAGACCTCGCCTGTCTCGCCTGCTGCTCCCCTCAGCAGTGTATTTCACCTGTCTGCCTGTTCTGCTCCCCATTCTGTCTCTGGTGAATCCTCTCACCCTCCCGCGAATCTGGCCTGTACCCCAGTTCTTGTATAAATAAATAAATAAATCTTTTTTAAAAAAAAAAAAAGAAAAGAAGGAAATTGTGGCTTGTGCTGCAATATGAGTAAATCTCGAGGACATTATGCTAAGTGAAATAAGTCAATTTCCAGGGGCTTGGGGAGAAGGGAACGGGAAGTTATTATTGAACAGATATAGAGTTTCAACTGGGGAAAACAAAAGTTCTGGAGATTGACGGTGGGGGTTGCACAATATGAATGTGCTTAATACCACCGAATTGTACACTTAAAAATGGTAAAGATGATAATTTTTCATTATGTGTATTTTAGCCCAATTTTCTTAAGTACAGATGGGAGATGGTGAGGCAGTGGGGCAGGGGTCCAATGGCCATGTGTGGGCAGGGAAGGAGGAGCGGGGAGGAGCAGAGGATGGCTCAGGTTCTGACAGGGGTGCGTGGGTCTTGTGACGCCACTCACCTGGAAAGGGAGTATCGAGGACAGGAGATGGGTATTTGGGACTTCCAGAGAGAGGGATGGGCCGTTTCTGCCTGTAGGTCAGGAGACGGGACTTACTGTCAGAAGTTTATTCCACAAATACTGAGGAGTCGCTCTGTACCGGTGCAGAGTAACTGTACTTATGACAGTTTTATGCATGGGCTCCCAAAGGCATGAAAGCAGTTCAGAGGTCATCTGACCCCTCAAAAAAAGAAAGTGAAAGAAACTCAAAGTATCAGACAACCAAAATGCCTTAGCAACTAAAAGGAGAAAAGGTAGCCCTGGCTTCTGCTGAGGAAGGTCACGTAACTTCTTAGTACAGATACCCCCTAACAAAAGGGTAGATAGAGTCTGGTATCTCTGACTGTTACCCCACCATCTGTGTCCCGACTCAAACCTGTGTACACCGAGAACTGGGCAGCCATCACTCACTACCCTCCCCTACAGAGCCTAGTCTTCTCACCCTCATACCACTCTTTCGAAAGCCTACCAAAGCCACACTTTTCAGGAAGGGGTGGTGGCAGATGAATATACTGGCAGTGATGAATGGAATGTGCTCTGAGAGGACTAGCCTTTAAACTCAAAAGACCAGTTACAAGTGAGGAAGATTTGAAATACTATGGCAAAATACTAATATTCTTAATATATAGAGAGCACTTGCAATTAATTAAGAAAAAGAGAAACACCTCTCTCCCTTCCTCATGAGCAAATTTAGAAGCAATTCAGAAAGAAATAAATGGTAATAACATTGAAATGTCACAAATATTTCAAAAGGAAATCATTAAATATTACCATGCTAATGCTTAGTGTTAGCAGGTTATAATAAACGCTTGTCCTCATCTGTTGGGAGGGTAAAGTTGGTACAGATTTTCAGGAGAGCAGTTTGGAAAATGAAGAAAAGTCCTATATATGTCTATAACCCTTGACAAAGCAATGTCACTTTCAGTATTTACCCAAAAGAGATAATTAAATATGTGGACAAAGATTTAGTCAGTCACCAGGATATTTCTCATAGTGACAGTATAATTTAAGCAATGGATATAAATGTTAAAAATTTTATATAACCTAAATATTCATCAATCGAGGGCACATTAACTGAACTATGGTGCATCCATGAAATACTATGCAGACATTTTAAAACATGTGTAGAAAAAAATTTACTGATACAGAAAAATGTCCCTGGTTTATCTTTGACTGAAAATGTAAATATACAAACATCTGAAAGTAGGTATGAGATGGGGTTATCTCTAGAGAGGAAAGCAAGGATCTGGGACTTCTGGAGGACAGGCGTGATGGGTAAGGCGCTATTTCTTGACCTGGGTGACACACATGGGGATTCCCTCATAATTTATTCATTAAAACAGTTTCTCAACTTTGGCACTGTTAACATTTGGGGCTGGATGATTCTTTGCTGGGGTGTTGTGGAGACTGCCCAGTGCACTGGAGGCCGTTTAGCAGAACACCGGCATTCCACCTACTAGATGATGGTGACATCCTAAACCATCCCCCCAACTCCAGTGGTGACAACTCAAAATAATTCCAGACATTGTCAAATGTCCCCTAAAGAATAAAATCATCCTAGTTGGGAACTACTGAATTAAACCATACATTTATATTTCATCTACTATATTTATTTGAATATTAAATTTCACAACTAAAATTGATATTTTATACAAAAGTAAATTTTGAGACTATAAGACTAAAGTAGCCATTACTAGAAAGGAAGGAGAAGAGGGGATAAATTAGATAAAAATGGTCAATTGTATAATGAAGGATAGAATGGGCCTTTTTTGCAGTGAATATAATTTATAATATACAGATGTTGATTTAAATGAAGTAAACATTTTAACAGCTGCTAAAATCCAATATTACTTTAACAACAACAAAAAATTTAATTGTATTCTTTTTAAAGGGGGAGAAAATCTTGGAGGGTATAAGTCAAAGCCGGTTATAGGTTAATTCAAAGTATCAGAATTTGGGGCCTCTTATTAGTACTGCCTCATGCCTTTCTATTCTGTATCCTTTTTACACTGGGTACATATATTTGCAAAAAAGAAAGCAGGTTATTTTCAATGCTTTAGAGTCACTTTTAGTGTTTAAAATGTCAGACTCAGAGAGTCCAGTGCCCCTTCCCTTACACCAGCAAGTCACATTTACCCCTCAAGAGTGCCTCTGCCTTCAGGTGGTTCTCTAAGATCCCCCAGACTCCTGCCAAAAGTCTAAAGACACCCAGAAGAGAGAAAAGAAGGGAGGAAGAGAGACATAGGGAGGAGCAGAAGACCTGATAGGATGAGGGAGAGAGAAGGGACAGTAGAGACTCTTGGGTTTCTGGCTGATGAGTCTGGAGGAAGCAGGGTAAAATACTCCAGGTGGGGACACAGGGGATCTGACCTTCATAGAAATAATACTTTTGAGCTTCAAGGAAACAAGGATCTGATTTTGTTCTTGCACGCATCACCAGCACCTCGAATAGCACCCAGCAAGTAATAAGTGCTCAATAAATATTTGTTCTATGAGCTAAAGGTGTGAATGACAAGACATAAACAATCACATTAGAGGATGGAAAAAGGGGAAAACAGAAGAGAGGAACAGGCCTCCCTGGTGGTGCAAGGGGTTAAGACGCAACCTATGAAGCTATCCCCAGTCACTGCAGCAAGAGTTTGATCCCAGAGTCGCTACATGCAAAAGAATGAAGCTTGACCACTACCTCACACCATACACAAAAATCAACTCAAAATGGATTAAAGAACTAGACATAAGACCTGAAACCATAAAATACATAGAAGGAAATATAGGCGAAACACTACGGGATTTGCACATCAAAGACATCTTTACAGACACATCACCCAAAGCAGCGATAGTGAAGGCAAAGATAAACAGCTGGGACTACATCAAATTAAAGAGCTTCTGCACAGCAAAAGAGACAATAACAAAAACAAAGAGAAACCCCACCAACTGGGAGAACATTTTTGCACACAACACTAATGATAAAGGACTGATCACAAAAATCTGCAAAGAGCTGATGAGACTCAGCAACAACAAAGAAAATAATCCAGTCAAAAAATGGGCAGAAGAGCTAAAAAGAAACTTCTCTGAAGAGGAAATGCAAATGGCCAACAGGCATATGAAAACATGTTCAACATCACTTGTCATCAGGGAAATGCAAATCAAAACTACCATGAGATACCATCTCACACCAGTGAGAATGGCACATATTAAAAAAACTAGCAACAACAAATGTTGGCGAGGGTGTGGAGAAAAAGGAACTCTCCTGCACTGCTGGTGGGAGTGCAAACTGGTCCAACCACTATGGAGAGCTGTGTGGAGATTTCTGGACCTACTAAACATAGAGCTTCCATATGATCCAGCAATTCCACTCCTAGGTATTTACCCAAAGGACACAGAAACATCAATTCCAAAGAACACCTGCACCCCTATATTTATAGCAGCACTATTTACAATAGCTAAGCTTTGGAAACCACCCAAATGCCCAAAATAGATGACTGGATCAAGAAGATGTGGTCCATATACACCATGGAATATTACTCAGCATTCAAAAAAGATAAACACATGCAATTTGCAGCAACATGGATGGCGTTGGAAGGGATCATGCTCAGCGAAATAAGCCAAAAAGAAAAAGAAAAATACCGGATGGTCTCACTCATGGCAGGAATCTAGAAAACTTAAATAAGGGACCAGGAAAATGAATATAAGAAAGTGAAAATCAAAATCAACAAAAAACTATGAACCAGAGACACTTTTTGGGGGGTGGGGGGCGGGAGGGGAGGGATTGGGGTCAGAATGGGGTGTTTGAAATTGTATGAGGGAATATAAAAATAAAATTTATTATTTAAATTAAAAAAAAAAGAGTTTGATTCCAGGGCAGGGAGCTACCCACATGGCGCAGCAGACCTCTCCTGGCTTGCCTGCTGCTCCCCTCGGCAATGTATTTCAGTCAATCTGCCTGTTCTGTGCCTCACTCTGTCTCTGGTGAATCATCTCACACACCCCCCCCACCCACACACACACACCTCTGGCCTGTACCCCAGTTCCTGTATGTATGTACAAATAAATAAATCTTTAAAGAGACAGAGACAGAGAGAGAAAGAAAGGAACAGATGAGTAAATGTTACAGGAAAGGAGGCTGCCCATCCCCACTCATGGCCCATCAAAAAGATCTCCTGTGACCTAGGTACCCATGGTAGTTTTAGGAACTAATTAATACAAGAACAAATGAATGATAAGTACTCATTAGTAGTCTTTACCCGAAAGCCCTGAGATAAGGAAGCCAAAAAAATCCCCTCAGAGTCCAGCCTCCCACAGCACATTATCTATTTTGGGAGGCAGGTCCTGAAATTACATCCAAGGCTGGAATGCCTGGGGAACAACTGCAAGGAAGAGCGGGGCCAGCCAGGCGCACGCACTTGGTGCTGTGTATGTCAGCCAAGCACTCAGCGCAGGCTGGCTTATGCGAGCAGGACACGTCCCATCTGTGCCATGAGGGGGTTGGGCTCAACGCTTCTCAATCCTAACTGTTCATCCAGATCGTCTGGAAAATTTTTTAGAAACACTTTAAATCTGGGCCCCTCCTCCATGGGTTTAGCTTCAAAAGAGAAGGGGGACAGGAAGGTGGACAATGGTCTTTTTTAAAGCTCTCCCATGTGTTCTGATATATAGACAGGGTTGAGTGCCCCAGCCTAGCTAGTCTGTAAGTTCTGGGTTCAATTTTCTAACAGCTCTCTCCCTAGCATCAACTCAACTCCAAACTGCTGCATGAGACACCATATAAGCAGTCACATTCATCTCACCTTTCACCACATCTCATGCAATTGTTCTCAGAGGGTGCCTCCAAAATGGCCTGTTTCTGTGTGCTAAGTATTGATTCTTCGGTCACCTAAACCCACTGCATCAGAACTTCCATGGAGGGAATCCAGGAATTTGTCTTTCAAAAATACTTGCTAGGGGATTCCCAGGAAGAGGAAAGCATAAGGATCACTGCCCCTGACTGCCAGAAGCGCTCAGGTATACGTGGAGAACAGCTAGAAGCTGGGCCAGAAAGAACACAAATACAACAGAGCACTATTTCTGCTCAGTACCCAGACATCCTGATGAATAGGACAGGTTGCTGCCCTGAGTCACAGCATCCCAAGTATGGAGCCAAGAACTGACCACAGGCTGACGGTGTGAGTGGGCTAGCTCATCCAACAAGATGCTGTGGATCCAGAAATGAGATACCAATAATAGTTAAGGGAATCCTGGGTGCCTTCCTGGAGAAAGTGGCATTGTAGTCAGGCTTTGAAAGACAAATAGAGTCTCAATAGTTGGTGATGTTACATTCTATTATATCTCAGTTTTGCTAGGGGCTTGTCAGTGCCAATAAGTAGTAAGGCATTGTGAAAGGTGAGGATGCAGAAATTAGAAGTCATTTGCATGCTCTTGGGGCATCTAGGCCATGGTAACAGCCAAGAGGGGTCACTTATCTGACTGAAGAGCATTGTCCACTCCAGGCACTGATAGTGACCACTGACCTGAACACATCATTCACCTTCCCAAAGTTTGCAAAATGGAGAGAATGGTAGCCACCACAAGACTGTTCCAGAATTAGGGAAAGAAAACTGTGAACAGACCCAAAAGAGTTTCAAAACATCCATGAGCCCTAGACTGCCCTAGGTCCCTGTACTCAGGATCTTTAGGGAACTTCTTTTCCAGACAATGGTAACCCCACAATTTCTATACAGAAATTTGATGATACGGTACAGCAAGGGACTTGTCCTCAAGCTGAGTTTCATAAGGGGGTTCCAGGAATGTCACCATTTAATGAAAATAGCAACGTTTTCTAAAATGCTTCAACTCACACTTTTCAATTGCCCCATTACAAAGATTAAAAGTTACACACAGTTCTCAATTGCCAAATTGTGCCTTTCATCTATGGTTATTATTATATTGGGTACTTAGAGAAGCAAATGGAGATAATATGTCTAAACCAAAAAAAAAAAAAAAACCTTGGTATTCCCACTGTTTCCAAATCTTATGAAAACACCACCTTTCCCTCTTTTGACCATCTTTTGTAATACATGTATTTTTTTTATTTTTTTTAATTAATAATAAATTTTATTTTTATATTCCCCATACAATTTCAACCCCCCCATTCTGACCCCAGTCCCTCCCCTCCTGCCCTCCCACCCCCCAAAAAATGTCATGTATTTTTTAACTCCATAAAACCACAGGATATATGCCTCCCTGAGAGAGGAAAACTCTCCTCTCCTTATTTATCTTTCTTTGCAGAACTGGGGTCCTGACTCACAGCCATTGTTCCTTCTCTTAATTTTGACAGATTCTTCCTCTTCCCTTTCCCCCTCCTGAGACACCTCCTCCCGTGGGAATGTCTGCCTTGAAGTTGGGTTAGGATGCCTGTTTGAATGAGGACAGGAGTTGGGTGTTCTTTGCTACCCCAAAGAAAGACCCTCTCTTGCTAAGCACCTCATGTAGGTGCTTAGATTTTGAATTTGGAAAACATCATTGACACCCCTCAAAATTCCTTATGACAAGGCCATATTCGTCCAGTTCTATTCCTTTTCCTCGCAACTGAGACATGGTGGATTCAATATGGCCTGTGTTTAATAAAGATGAGTGAATGAATGTATTAAATAAAGACATAAATTTCAAAGTAAGCCTAGTTTTTTGAGTAACCCTGATTTCTCTCGTTGTTCTTCACCCATCTTCCAAGCCACCCATGTCCGCTGCCCGGTAAAGTCTTAAGAGAAGTTATTGCCTCGGTCTTAGAAAACTGTTAATGTTGACTTATGCTACTTTCGGTTTTCCAAAAATTCAGAGCATTGTGGCATTTATTGTGCTCTGTTTCATCCTCATCGCCGCTTCTATAGACGACAGGGCTGAGATTTCTGTCCCTGCTGACAAAGGAAGAAACTGTGGCCTTGACTAAAGGTAGTGCCTGAGCGAGGGGCGCAGACCAGGTCGCGCGCACGGTCTGGAGAGGAGGGCACACCGGCGCGGCGCCCCCGGGGCTCTCACCTCGGAAAGTCAGGCTGGCGACGGGGTCGCTGCGCCGGTCCTTCTTCACCGTGGGGAGGTTGCTGGCTCTCGCCAGCAGGCAGCATAGCATGGTTCAGCCGCTCAGGGCGCGCAATGCGCGCAGGCAGGACCCAGGACCCAGGCACCCAAGCGCGCGGCGTCTCCGCGGAGAAGTCGCCAACGCCTGGGAGAGGCCTCTGGGAGGACACCGGACACCCGCTGGGCGGACCCTCCCCGCCGGCCCCTACCCGGATCCGCCCTGCGCGGAGCGGGAGGGGCAGGGCAGGGGTCAGACAGGCGCCTGTGGGGGCGCGGGTCCCCCACCTCCCACCGCGAGTGCTCGCCGGGGCCAGGAACGGAAGCGCCACTGAGGCGGGAAGCACAGCTTGGCGGTCCAGCGTGAGCAGACCGCTGGGGCCCCGGTCGCCGGGGCCGAGTTAGCGGACGGCCAAGCATCCAGGCCTCCTCCTCCCCGCCGCGCCCAGTCCCGGCGCGCAAGCTAAGGGCGCTTCAAATGGATGCGAAGGAGAAATGAGCGACAGCGAGGGGAGAAAGTGATCAGGAGGCAGAGACGAGTGCGTGTCTGCGGAAAATTGCAAATTGGAGCTGGTGATGAAGGAAGTGCTTGCGGAGCCGCAGAGTGCGCGGGGCGCCGCGAGTCCCGGCCTTAGCGCAGTCCTGCCCCATTATCCGTGTTCTTGTTCTGAGCGGAGGCAGCCTTTCCGGTATAGACCCGCGCTCGAGCCTTCGCGAACCAGCCTCTGAGCCTTCTCTAAACAGTCTAGGGTCACTTCTCTCCGGGGCCAGTGCCTAAATTGAATTTCCTTCCCCGGGGACACAGGGTCCACCCGGTGCCCATTCAGTCCTCTGCAATATCCACTGCAACCTGCAATCTCTAGGTCCCCTCACCCCTACCCATGGGGGTAACTGCTTATAGTGTGAGCCCTAAGAGGTGATAGCCCTTAACAGGATTTCATGTTTTATGACTGGTTCCTTTGCAATTGATGAACATAAAAAAAAAAAAAAATAGTGGTTATCCTTTTATTTTAAAATGGCGACTCCAACTTCTACTCCTGGCTGGATAGAGATGTAAGTAGTCTGCTTAACAATCTCAGGAGCAGTGTGCAAGTCACTGAGCTGCTGTGGGTCCTCATCTGAAAAAAAAAGAAAATCCCAAGTCCTTCACCACATAAGATTTTTCTTGTAGTGATTCTCAGTCTTGGTAGGTATCCACACTGGTCCTTTAAGATTCTTCTCCTCTGTATGTCTGATCCAGTCAGCACACAACTTCTCCAAAGATTTCACATTGCCACTGGTTAGAGCCATTCTAATTCGGTGTATCTCCAGTTCTGGCACCAGGGGGCGTGTTTTCAGTGTCTTTAAAAGCTGTGGATGGCTGTGGTGTGTCTCCTGGACAGACTTGTTTTCCGCAAGAGAAAACCCACTTTGAGTGAGGAGCAGGAGCCAGCTGGGAGAGCTCTCTTGCAGCCATCGTGTTCTATGCACCTACACCTAGTACCCAGCACCTACCATTGGGCGGGGTACTGGCCTTCCACCCACCTCCCAGAACCTCACTGACCTCTTCACTCAGCCTCAAGTCTGTGACCAGTTATTCCTCCCCATAAAATATCAACTTCCTTTCCCCAATCTTATTTTGAGAATTTAGCATATTCATATGGCCAAACATTAACCGATAATCCTGACAACATCCAACTCTGCCTGCTCCACCCCTGGATCCTAAACACTAAACATGTTGGACAAGAACCCAGCAAACCGCCGTGTCACAATATCCGTGACCCCTTACTCAGGTGGACACTTACTGCTGCTGGGTCGTCATATTCTATTCCACATTCTCTTCAGCCTCCCTCTCCTGCATGACAATTTCATACTTTTCTCTCTCCCCAAAGCTGTAGCACCCCATGGTCAGCCTCCCTCTCAGTTTGCTCCCTATTTACTCAGTAAAGAACTTTCTCAGGCTCCCATCCACCTAACCCCCAGAGCATCTGTGCCCACATCCTTTGCCGTCTCTCCTGCTGTGTCCTGAGTTGTTCCCCTGAAGAGACAGGCTTATGTTCTGTGAATGAACAAGCCCGACCCCTTCTCCTGTTTCATAGGAATAAAGAAACATGTAGCTCCAATTGTCAACAAGCTCTAGGATGAGCAGACATTAAGAACATCAGACTTTATGGTCTCCTCAATGGTCACCACAGTCACTCTGGTGACCTGTGGGTCATTGTCCACACTGGTGACAGATGATCTTAAAACAAACATGGTCAGGTCACACCCTGCTGAAAACCCTGCAAAGACTTGTTGGATAAAGCTCGAATCCCTTCCCTCCAGCTACGAGGTCAAGCCACTCAGCCCCTCACTCGGTGCTGCAGCTCCAGTGGCTTCTCACTTTCTGGAACATGCTAAGCTCCCTCTCAGCTCCCAGTTCTGCTGCCCCTCTGCCTGCAACTGTCTTTCCCCCTGACCTTACAGGGCTACCTCCATTCACCCTTCAGGCCTCAGCTTAAACATCGCTTCCCTGCGGAAGCCATCTCTGACCTCCTACAAGCTCCCGCACAGAGTATTTAAGTATTTAAGGAATAAGTCATTGTCTGATATCTAGCTAGACGATGGACTGGGTCCATGTGGGCAGGGACCAAGTAGGTCTCAGTCCGCCAAGTATTTCCTGTGCAAGGGCTATCCTGGATTGGTGTAATATATGTTATACTTGCATCCTCAGTGTCCCTTCCCACCCCGATGAGGCTAAGTCCATGGTTCTTGAAGAGGACAGTACTGCCCCCTAGGGGGGGTTTTGGGTATATTTTTCTTACTGTCACAATGCCTGTCTTACTCATTTTGCCTACCACATCGCACCCTACCCCCTACTGAGATAATCCATCAGAGTAAGTACAAGAAATCTGTAGGGCCATATTTAATATTTCAGATGTATATTCCAAGGGACTTTCACAAACATTTGGTTAATATCCAAGGAACAGGGGCCTCCCCGGTGGCGCAGCGGTTGAGCGCTGGGTTGCAAAGCTGCTGGGTTGCCGGCTGCTCCCCGGCAACCAGAGGAGGGTCCCACATGGCGCACAGACCTCTCCTGCCGCCCGCTGCTCCCCTCAGCAGTGTACTTCGGTCCTTCTGCCTGCTCTGCTCCCCGCTCTGGCTCTGGTGAATTCTCTCACCCTCCCGCGCTTCTGACTGTACCCAGTGCATGTATAAACAAAAACAAACAAACAAATAAATAAATAACATGCCTCTATTAAAAATATATATTAATTAATTAATTAATTATTTAAAGGACTATCCAAGGAACGGGGGCCCCACACGCCTGTTCTGTAAATCAGGGATAGCAGCTGGTAATCTGAGCCCTGGACACTTCCCGAGACCTCTTTTTCACACCAAACTCCAATCTCCCTGCCTGGCTGCTGTTCACTCCCAGCACTTCTTCCTGATCAGATAGTTGACTGTTCCCTTGGCGATGTCAAACTGGGACCTAGGACTCAAGGGGGCTTCCTTCCAAGGAGACTTGTCTGAAGGAATGCAGCTGTCATGGAGAGTGTCTTGAGAAGTCAACGTATCCCCTCAGAGATGTTCTCCTCTTTTTCCATGAACATTTTCCAGAGAGTTTTACCTATACATGTGGTACCCAAATAGGAAGACCATATTTCCCAGTGCCCCTCACAGCTAGTTGTGGCCATAAAACCAAATGATGACTAATGAGATAGGAGTAGAAGGGACATCTGTAACTACACGGCTGCATCCTTAAAGGGGAGGGCCATGTCAGCCCATTGTGATGATGAGTCATCACAGATGATACTACCAAATGGACGCCAGTGGATAGAGGGATCTGGGGTTCTGGAAAGCCTTGTAGGCTAGAGCTTTATCAGTCAGAACTATTCACACCCCAACTATTATGTGAGTAAGAGAGACTACCATGTTCACACTACCATTAGTTAGGGCTAACTTACAATCCCACCTAAAGCCACAGGTTAAGGACAACTCTTTGTCACCCTGGACTCTAGTGACAGGGATGGCATAGGAGCCCCCATCAGGTAGCAAGGCACTGATGACCTGTTTTGAAGCTAGATTTGCAGGTAAGTCAGCTTTTTCTTACAATGTTATATTAACTGCAATGACATTCAGGACTGACAGAGGTAAGGGGGAGGGAACTAAAGCTCTCCCCAATTTGTTCCACCAGTATAGTCCTGGAAAGGTGCTCGCAGATAATCCCAAATGAAAGACTGGCTGCTGGTTTCCCAGAGAGCCAGAAACCAGGATCTCAGATGCTGTCACAGGTGTCCCCAGGACACACGCAGCCTACAGACCTGTTGTCTTTAAGCAACACAATGTATTATAGCAAGGTTGTAGCTTGATTAAACATCAGAGATTTCCCATACCATTCTGGATTTACCCCTTCTCTTGGAAAAAAAAAAAAAAACAGAGAATTTGGCCTATGAGTGCAAATTCACTGCCCAACACCAATTATCCGGCATCTGTGGAGAGACTCACACTTCCCACCACCTTTCACCCAACATGCATGTGCTTAGTTATGTCACCTGCCAGACGCCCCTTGGCATGTGAGTTTGTGACCCCTATTATCTTCTGTCACCTACTTGGATTCCTATCGCCCTGACTGTCAAGAATGGGGTGTTTTGAACAGGGCTCTTTCTTACTGTTGGAGTTCGGCTGGCTGGTCTCCCCAGGCTTGATTCTCCTCATGTCTGGGATTTAATATTTTTTCCACTCTGACACAAAGGTACCAAAAACAAACAAACCATGCTCAGAGACATCAACCCTGAGATAACACTCTGCATGTGGGTTTACAGGATTCCTTTGGGGTACATATGCCAAAATCCAACCCCCCCCAGGAGTATAGATGGTCGGATGCATTCTCTGCCTTCACTCCTCATGTGCATTAAAGAATGTGTCCCACAGACGTTTCCCTCCAGCCAGCTGGGTCCATGAGGCACCTGCGTGTCCACCAAGGGTGTGGAATGCACAGGCGGAGGTGATTCTTGCCATGGTTAAAATTACGTGACTGCCCGAGGAAGAACTGTTCCATAGCAGAAACAATCAGTCGGTCCTGGGCTTCTATCCCAGTCCACCCTTTTCTAAGTGTGAGACCTGAGACATGTGACTTGACCTTTCAGAGTCTGTGTTTGCTTCTGTGAAATCAAGAGAATGCCGCTTTGCAGAAGTGTTGGGATGATTAAGCCAAACAATAGCATCTCCAGCAGAGTGCCTGGTGCATAGTGCTCAGATGTTAGTGCCCTTCTGCTTAACATTTCATTCTAGTGAACCAATCTGGAAGGAGATTGGTTCAATAGAGCCAATAGAGAAAGAAAATGAGTTTACCTTAGGGAGAGGGATTCAGAAGATTTGTGGATCTGGGGAATCATTTGAAGAATGTTTGTTCCAAGAAAGACCTAGCACCAAGGTGAGGGCCACAGCCAGCCATCAGGCAGGTAGACAAATTAATTCCTTCAGATCAGAAGGGACTGCTCCAAAGGGGCAGCCAGAGGAAATAGGACCGGAGCCCTCCACACAACTTCACACTGGACTGGTCAAGCTTGGGGTCCAGTTACCTGGTCCCCTTTGTAGCAGCCCCAGAATGCCTACAGGCTGCCCATATCACTGCCCCAAGACCTATGACCTTGGTCTCAGCTAATAAGACCTTATGAAGCCACCACAGGCCTACCAGACACTAGTCAGATGGCCCTACACAAGAGAACTATGTAAAGGGGGCACCGTGGACCACCTAGTGACTGATTGGTCCCATGAGCTCCAGAGAGGGTGATGCAGAAGGGCAGAGAACCCCCCTCAGAGACAAGAAAGCCTCCTCCACATCAGAGAGTAAGCATGAGGAATCTGTGCCCAGGTAAGAAAGGGACTGGGTGAGAGTAGAGGCACTATGAGTGATGTGGCAGACTGTGAGGGGGCAATGTCAGATGAGGTTCCAGGTACAAGCCAATCCTGGATTCAAATCCTGCCCTTCCACTTTTTACTGCTTGCATCTTAAAAATCAAAGCTAAGACCAGTGGGATATGGTAGTCATTACAGACAGGGCTGTGGACCCAGACCACCCATGCTTGAATCCTGACTCTACTATTACCTATCAGTTATAGCTTAACTTCTTTGTGCAACAGAGTTCGCATCTGTACAAAGGAGTAGTAACAGTTGCTGCTTTATATGGTTGCTATTAGTGCCTGCTACAAATTACAACTGGAACAAGGTATAGCTCATATTAGATGAGTTGTATTTAGAACAAGGCCCAGCACCTAGTAAGCATAGTATCAGTTAAATGCCTCTCTTTCATGGGATTATTCTAGCGTTTTAGAGAAACAGCCTATGAAAATGGAATATTGACTTTAATGAAAGTCCATTCTCTCTCCTTGTGGTAAAAACATAATCTCAAAATCAGAATCCTACAGCATTGGGTCATTTGTCTCATCTGGGATCCCTGCAGCCCTACCCTTCCCCCACTTTGACTCAATCCAAGCTGGGTACCTACCCCAAGTTCAGTCCTCCCTTGGGCTGGCTCAGGCCCAGGGTAGCCTGCATGTGGGCGACATATGGTATGCTTTCCAAAGCATTTTCTTATTATCCGCTCTGGAAGCTAAGAACAACTGAGAGCAATGATGATGGGGGTGGGGGTGGGGTTGTTCATTCTTTTGCCTCTGTGTCACCTTGGCCAGTCCCCTGCACTTCTCTGGGCCTGTTTGCTCACCTCTAAAGGGATTAATCTTGCTGCCATTGGCCTCACAAAGCTGCTGTGAGCATGAAATGAATGTATGAATGCATGGACATAATAATATAAGGGGATATTATACATAGTGTGTATATATCTATATAATGGGATATTATAACATAATGAGATATTATAATATATATAATGGGATATTATAATCACAGAGTCAAATATAGGGCTGTGCAGGCCCCAAATCTAAGGGGTCTGGGAAAGCCAGATCCAGGCCAGCTGGTGAGAGAAGTCTTCCCAGAAGGGTGTTTTGCTGAGTAGTGTGTCCCTGAGACCAGCGCCTTCTGTGTAATCATTCATTAACCCGGCTCTGGCTAGGAGGAGGGTGAGCAGGCCCAAATGTGCAGAGAGGCCAAATTTGGACATGGGTTAAGAACTTGGCTGATGCAGGAGGTGGAATGTGGCCAGAGCTGAGGAGGAGGGACTGCATTCCCCATGACTGCCTGGCAGTGACTGTGATGATTGGGGGGGAGGAAGGGTGTTCCAGTCAGCCCCCTCTGCAAGTTGGGGGCACCCATGTCAGCACAGACAATATACTCCTTTCTCCCCCGAGAAGGAGAAGCCCACCCAGAGGACCAGACAGCAGGCAACAGGTAGGACTGCAGACTGCCATCAGGAAGATGGGGAGGAGGAGGCTCAGTCAGGGACACAGATGGAAGATGGGAGGACTTCTCCAGACAGCCCTTGGGGCTGAAATAATAACTCCAGGAGAGAAGCCACACTAGCAGTGCTTCATGTGATCAAAGCACTTCTGAGGTTAGAAAATGCTTCCCATTCATTATTCATTCTTTCTCTCCTCTTAAGAGGGTTTTGAGCTGGCCAGGCAAAGGGGAACTATGAAGTATGAGGCAAGTGTGTATTAGGGTTGGGGGGAAGGGATGTTTGATGAGGGAGGTGTGGTCAGGTGTGGTCAGCCTGAATCTGGTTCAGGCTGGCTGGACTCCAGAGACCAGACCCCTGAGAACAGAGGCAGGGGCTCCAGGTGGCCCCTCACGGGGGTTCGTTTTGGGCACAGCACAATTCCAGAGGGAGTGGCTCACAGTCTCCTCAGTCCTGGGGCTGGATGACTGTGCATGGGGGAGGGTACTGAAGCCTGAGGAAGAGGCTTCATGCCCAGAGTGTCCTTCCTCCCTCCGCTGTACCAGGGGATATTTACGGCAGCGGGAGTAGTGCTTCCTGGAGTTGTGCAAGGTGGAGCCCAAGACCCACAATCAGGCTGTAAGTCTGGCCCCTGCAAGTGATCCCCAGCCTGGCCTCCCAGAGCTAAGGATGCAGAGGAAGTGGGGAGGCCACCAATGTACGTTCTTGACCACCCTCCCGGAAACACCTTGACAAAGCTCATTTTCTGAGGCAACTATGGGGAACTGGTCCAGAAAAGGTCAAAGTAGTACCTTAGGGGAAAAAAGCATAGATGGAGTATTTTTTTCCCACTCCCAGTGTCCCTCCCCACCCTTAGTCCCTGACACTTTCCAAGCCACAGGCTTTTTCAGTGACTCCTCAGGTAGCCCCAAATCCCACACCCAGAAAAGTGTGTGTGAGTGCACATGTGCACACATGCACGCTTGTGGACACACGCTTGCTTGCTCTGAGTGTCCCTCCTTTTGAACACTGCAGGTGTCACATGCCCTTTCAGGTGTGCATGTGTCTGGGAGCACATGCAGTAAAGGGTCTGGGAACAGGTAGACTCAGGAGCTTGTGAAACTGAAAAGGTGTGTCTGCTGGGTAGTCAGGGACCCACTGATGCTATGATTTCTGGGGACCTGGGATGTAGGCAGATTTAACGTTAGATCTCTGGATAGAAGGGGAGTGACAGGTACTGGAGGCTGAGAGCAAACCCACAGACAGATGGTAGAGATGGGTTCGCACACTCTTTCCCCTGGTCCATCTTGTATGGCTCTAAATCCAAAGACCCAGCTGTACAGACCCAGCTCTGGTTTGACCCTGAGCAGACAGGAGTAGACAGGGCCCAGCCCTCACCTCTGGGAGGAAAAGTCCAGTCATAACCATCTGAAGACCTCGCTGTGGGAGGTCCCAACCCCACAGAGGAGCAGGCTCCCTGCTTAAGGAAGCCTCAATCTGAAGACGGAGACACCACCACCCCACATACCACTTGCTGCATGCTCCAGTCTGGTGACAGGGATTAAGTTCCTCAAGGATTTTTCTAGTACCTAGTGCCGGTGACATATGTCAACTGCTAAATTTCCCCCATCCTGAGCCCAGAGCAAAGGTGGGCCCGTACCCCTGCCCCGTGTCCCTTCTAGCCAGCCAGCCCTATCTCTAAAAGAGAGCAAAGGCCAAGGTGAGCCGCCCAGGCCGGAGCCTGAGGGAAGAGAGTCTATTTATAAATAGGCTTGGGGCCCAGCCATCCGGGGAAAGGAGGAGAGTCTCTCAGCACAGTGCTTTGCTGCCCACAGTGCTGAAAGACGTCTTTTAAGAGATCAGAAAAGAGATGAGAGATGAAATGCCGAACTGCTTTCCAAGCCCTAAGCCGCCCGGCGAAGCTCCACTCACTTCTCTCTTGTTGCCTCAGTTTCCGTTTGAGTCAGCCCTCCCCATGGACGTGTGTCTTTGCAACACTCCAAGTCAGTCTGTCAAGGGCAAGGACTTTCGTCTCTCAAGTCCCGGAGCTCTCCAGGGTGGAGAGCCACCGCGTCCCCTTCCCGACCCCAACCAGGGCGCGGCGGCGACGACAGGCCCCTCCTACCTGCAAACACCGCGGAGCAGTAGGCATCGCTGATGTCGGAGTCCGGGGTGTGGACGTTCTCCGCATAGAGGATGAAGACCCTCAGCATGACTGGCGCGAGCTAGGGTCCCGGCGCCGGGGAAGGGCGGGAGGGCGGAGACGCAGCCCCGGGGTCCCTTAGCGGAGCGGGCTGGTGAAAGGGCGTCGGGTGAGAGCCCTAGCTCCAGCTCAGAGCTGCTGTTCTTGAGAAGCAGGTCTCCCGGGTGCTGCTTACCCCGCTGGTCAGCGGGCGCTCGGAGAAGAACAAGGGCTTCTGCTCATCTTCCACCCCCGCTGCCCTACCCGGGCCCGGCTGGGCTGTAATTCAATGCTGCGGCCGCAGACCCTCCCAATGACACGGCATTTTGCACCTGGCCGCGGAACAGCCGACTGGGCGGCGGCCGCGATGGCCGGAGACTGAACCACCGCTTCTCCGGGCACCCGCATAGCCCAGACCTCGCTCGCGGACCGGAGAAAGGCTCAGCTCCTCCCCTGACCTTCCGCCTCCCGCCGCGCGCGGCGCTTTGCTCTCGGCTCTCTCCGGCCGCGGGGGTTCCAGCCCCCTCCCTCCAGCCAGCCGGCCGCCGGGCAGGTGGGTCGTCAGCCTGTTCCTGGGGGAACAGGCTGGAAGCAGACGGAGGGCTGGCACTCGCCCAAGAAGCCCCGAGCTAACGAATTTCATTGACCAGTCGCACGGCTGCCCTAACTTGGCCCTCTCTTTTCTAGTCGTTGAAGCAACACAGGGTGCTTTCAACACAAAACGCATTTAAAAAAAAAAAAAGAAAGGAAGAAATGTACGTCTGAAAAAATAGTATTAGTATTTCGATACTTAGCAATCCAGACATTTTTCTGTGAACGAATTATGCCGATATACCTGTAAATTATCATTATATCTAAGATCAGAGAACATATGCAGTTCTGTAAACTGCTTTTTCACATAACATCTTTTAGCATCACTGAAAATTCTTCATAGGCAATTTCCCAATAGCTGTGCAACTTTTTGTTGTATGAGTGCACAGATTCATTAAGCTGTCTCTTGCTGTTACACATGTAGGCTCTTTCCAACTTCTCACTAATTGTGAGAAATAATTTTTATATAAAAACTAGGATCTAATTCCATCTTGAGCTCCCCTCTGTTAGTTCCTCAGATTGGATTCACAGTCTTGGAATTACCATGTCGCAGGACATGCCTTATTTTAGGTCCTAGTACCTATTTCTAAATTGCTTTCCGGGAGCTGTGTAGATCCATACTCCCCGCAGCAGGGTGACTCACATTCTAAAGAGGGCCTCTTGGATGGGTGTGCAGCTGTCAGCAAACTTCTCCCCCAGCAGCCCATAGAGAGAGAGCACGCACACCCATGCAGGCAGGGTCAGTTGCTGAAAGGGGCTTGTTTTGCCCCATAAGAAGGTACTGGCAGGGAAAAGGGAGGAAGACTCTCTTAAAGGCCTGTAATGTTAAGATCAGGGTAGCAAACATGTCCTGTGGACACTTATGGTCCTTCTGCTGCAATCTCTCTTTCTTGTTTTTAGCACTCTAAGGGGCTTGGGAGTGAGAAAAAAAGGAGGGGGGAATTGAAATACAGCCATTCATTTAACAGGTATGAGTCTTGTGATACATCAAGCATTGTTCTGAGTGATGGGGCACAATGAGCAGGAGTGATACAGCCCCTGCAATGGGCTGAATTATGTCCCTTCAAAATTCACATGTTGAAGCCCAACCTCCTCCTTGCCCCGTGTTAGGAATTTGGAGAGTGTCTTTGGAGATGGGCTTTTGAATAAATGATTAAGTTATAATGAGACTATTAGGGTGGCTCTAATCCAATCTGACATGTGTGCAAGAACGCGCACTGAGAGACTTTGTGAGGGCACATATAGAAGGCAGCCATCTGCAAGCCAAGGAGAGAGACCGCCGAGGAAACCAGACCAGCTAAATCACTTGATCTTGAATTGCTAGCCTCTAGAACTGTGAGAAAATAAATTTCTATCAAGTCAGTCTGCGGTCTTTTGTTATGGCAGCCAAAAAACTAAGAGTCCCTGACTTTTAGGAGTTTCCACTTCAGTGGAGGAAACTGACATGATAAATAACCAAGCTAATCACACATTATTACACATCTATAAAATCGGCATGTGTGAGCAAAGCAAGGAATCTTCACCTAGTTCCAGAGACACTGAGAGCTATAGATGAAATCTGAAGTTCAGTTCACTAAGCAAGACTGAGGTTAGTGAAGAGAAGGAACAGGATATCTAGATTGGAAGGTGAGGAAGGACTGGAGGAAATGAGGCTAGAGAATCAGGCAGCACCTGTGGGAAGCTGCCTAAAGCCTGCAAAGTCCTGAGGGTTGAGTATTCCATTTACATTTCAAAAACACCCTCTGACTGTTTTTTGAACGATGAAGCACAAGGAGCCAGAGTGGAGGCAGAGACCATTTAATGACTACAGCAGAGGGCTAAAGTGACAGAAGAGGAAGTAGGACAGAGACAGTGAGAGTGGGGATGGAGCAGGGTAAGGCAAAGCTGGGAAGTTGGAGGGCCATTCTGCAGAGCAAATGGAGTAGGTCAAGTTTCTTGCTACTGAAATAGGCCAGTATATAAATTGCAAAAAACAAAACAAACAAACAAAAAAAAACACCAACTTTGCCTTGGGTGAATTGACAAACTGTTTTATTCATTCATTTAACCAGCATCTTAGGGTACATTGTATGTGTTAAGAGTTTGGCAGATTCAAGTTTTTTGTTGTTGTTGTTTTTTGGGTTTTTTTTTAAGATTTATTTACTTATTTATACAAGCACTGGGTACAGTCAGAAGCGCGGGAAGGTGAGAGAATTCACCAGAGCCAGAGCGGGGAGCAGAGCAGGCAGAAGGACCGAAGTACACTGCTGAGGGGAGCAGCGGGCTGCAGGAGAGGTCTGCGCGCCTTGTGGGACCCTCCTCTGGTGGCCGGGTTGCAGCCGGGGATCCAGCTGGTGCTGCAGAGGCTGCAGGCAGCTTCGCAACCCAGTGCTCAACCGCTGTGCCACCAGGGGAGGCCCAGATTCAAGTTTTAAAGATGGGTACTTAGTGAATTGTAATTTCATTGGGAAGATGAGCAAGTGGCCCTGTTGATCTAGGGAAAGCTCAAATTATGGTCTATTTTTAAAGAAGTACAGTTGGGCTCTATTCAGATGCATAAAGTAACATGAACCTTCTGCAAGGCAGAATTAGAATTGAATCTAAGGAGAACTTAGCTACTTGCAAATATGGAATGGCTAAAGTGATCTAAAAAGAGTTGGTTCTCTTGATAGGTTAAACAGTCTGACCAACTTCTGTTATTTATTCATGCAGCAGTTTCTCTTCAAACTTTTTATGCATAGTCCAGTCTATACAAAAAGGAACCAGCGACAATGCACCCTAATGTTATTCCTCAGTGTGCTGAACATATTTAGGGTATCTTTTATATTCAAAAAAACCACATCCTCTAAGACCATCTCCTGGCAGCAGGGAAAGACACCCCATCTGAGCTGAACCAATCAATGATCTCTCCCTTGAGTTTGGAATTGGGTCTGAGAATGCTAGTGTGTTTGTGTGTGTGTGTGTGTGTGTGTGTGTGTGTGTGTGTCTGGAGCTGAGATCAATAAAACTGGAGGCTTAGAAGGAGTCACATCCATGACAAAATACTCAGAGAAAGTTCTGCAGTCAGAGAAAAAGAGATGATAATAAGTAGGGGATACAGTGGAAGAAAAGGAGAAAAAGACCCTTTTCTGCCTGTTCCTGGATCCCATTCTTCATGAATCTGAGTACTAAGAGAGGGTCTTAGAGATAGATATTTGCCATTTTGGGTTCCCAGCTTTCCACCTGTCATTTTTAAACACTCCCTCACCATTCCTCTTCAGTGGTCTTAGAGAATAGAAGTGCCTACTTCTCTGAAGTTGTCTGAAAGTTTCAGAGTCAGGGCTTCTTTCTCCCTTTTACTGTGCAGTGTGGCCTAGGCTCAGGCAGTTAGACATGCTCCCAGGACCTGAAAATCCTTAAGGGTTCAGGAAATCTGAGGTGGTATCAACACTGACAGCAAATTACCAGCCTTTCTCTGCTACAGGACAGGAAATAGTTGTGACTCCTGCTGTCTTGAGTCCTGTCCACATCCCAAGCCATCATTGGCAGCTTTTCTCCATTCCATGAGTCCCCAAAGTTCTCCTGTAATCCTCTTGTCTCAGATGCTCACTGCTAGTTGATGTCATTAGCAGTCAAGAATCTAACTTTTACATAGAATAATTTGAAGCATAGCTTTGGTTCTTGCTACCAAAGAACCTCAACTATGACATTCAAGGTATATTAAGTAGCACTAGTGCCTAATATTTCCACCTAACTTCTGCCTTTGGAATTGTGATTGGGAAGGACCAGGAAAGAAGAGAAGGAATGGGAATGTGAGGAATTAGTTTTGATACAGCCCGGAAAACTCAGACGGCTAAGTGATGTGTGTGTGCGCGCGCACATGCTCATGTATGAGTCCTGGGATCCATCCCTTACATGGGGTGTTATAATAACCCTCAAGGCTGCATGTATGACTGCACAGGCAGTACAATGAACAATTATACATGGTGACCCTCTTAGACCACCCCTGTCAAAGTCAGGATCTCTAGCTGGCAGTTCTAAACAATAGGTGGTCAGTCAGCTCCAGCTCAGGAAGCCCTTCTAAAGACAGGCTGGCTGACTTGCAGAAATTACATATTTTTAGTTTATTAGTTTTTTCCCTTTTGACGTCTATGTTTGTGGTCTTAATGGTCTTAATGCCTGCCTCATCCCAGGATTATAAAAGGACTTGCCTATACTGATCAGTTCACTTCGCTCAATTCTTTTTTTTTTTTTTTTAAAGATTTATTTATTTATTTATACAAGCATTGGGTACAGTCAGAACAAGCTTTGGGTACAGTCAGAAGTGTGGGAGGGTGAGAGAATTCACCAAAGCCAGAGCAGGGAGCAGAGCAGGCAGAAGGACCGAAGTACATTGCTGAGGGGAGCAGCGGGAGGCAGGAGAGGTCTGAGCGCTATGTGGGACCCTCTTCCGGTGGCCATGGAGCAGCCGGGGATCGAACCAGCACTGCAGAGGCTGCGGGCAGCTTTGCAACCCAGTGCTCAACCGCTGCGCCACTGGGGAGGCCCACTTTGCTCAATTCTTAAAAACTCTCTGGAGTTAGATTTCTCCTCTGGGAAAGAAAGTAAGTACAGCCTCTCTCATTTGAACAGTTTAAATAAAAATCACTTGAATCATTAATCAATTTTCGCTTCTATGAGCTCTGGTCTTCTGAGACCACATACCCTATTTTCTGGACAAAAGAATCTGATAGGTCAGGGTGTACTAAGGGCAGGAAGTAGGGATGGTACTAAGTCAGATCCCAGGTAGTGTAAGAGTATTGACACATTTTATCTTCTCTGAGCTTTTGTTTCCTCACATGTTAGATGGATATAATCATAATTTAAAGTTAGAATAAAATGTATTCAGGGTACTACTTTAGGATCTTCCAAAATTCAGGGTGTCTCTCTTTGTTGGCATACTTGGAATTTTTGTTCTTGAATCACAGCAGATCAAATTAAAACACATCAAGATACAGAGGCTGGTTAAAAGCTTTTATTTATCATTTATTTCTTATTAAGTACACAGAAGTCCACTCTGTTCCTGCCCTCTCTTCTGCTACAGATGAGGTTCTTTAATTGCTTTCTGAAGTTCACTATCATATCCAGGGCCATGGATTTAGCTGGCTAAATCTAGAGGCTGACAAGAGAGGTGCCTACTTCACATAACCAAGTGTGGTAGACAGAAAAAATGCCTCCACAAAGATATATTTACTTCATAATCCCCAGAACCTGTGAATACAAGTTCACATGACAAAACATGTGATTAAGTTAAGATCTTAAGAGGAGGCATTCATCCTGAATCACCCCACTGGACTAGAAATGAAATTACAAGTATGGAGAGACAGAGGGCGATCAGACAGAAACACATAGAGAAGGCAATGGAAAGATGGAGACAGAGGTTGGAACCATGAGGTCAAGGAATACTAGGTAGTCACCAGAAACTAGAACAAAGAATGGATTCTCCCTCCAAAGGCTCCAGAGGGAGCATGATCCTGCTGATACCTTGATCTTGGACTTTTGGCCTCCAGCAAAACTGTGAAAAAAGTAAACTTGTTTAAGTTGTCAAGTTGTGAGAGTTGGTTAGAGCAACCATAGGAGACCGATGCACCAGGCTCTGACAGTGCAATGAGATCACTGTTGAAAAGGGGTGGGCATTCAGACCACTTTTACTGCTATTGCTTCAGGGTAGACAAGGAGGGTCAGGCCTCCAATCTCACTGAGAAACCAGTACTACTTCCAGTAGTAAGGAGAAAGAAAGAAGGAAAAAGCAGATTTTTAACCAAAGAGCTAATTTGAAAACACTACCCGATTTCTGCGTTCTCTGACACACAGATCTTTGTGAAGCTTACTAACATCATGGTCACACTCTGGTCAACTCATTTGTTTCTCCTGAGAAGAAAAACTCATGGTGGTATCAAGAGGATTTCAATTTCCACTATAAGAAATGCTTAGTAAACAGGGCCTCCCTGGTGGCGCAGGGGGTTAAGGCTAAGCAACCTATGGGGCTGTCTGCAGGCACTACAGCATGAGTTTGATCCCCGGGCCCGGCTGGCCAGGGAGCTGCCCACATGGCACAGCAAACCTCTCCTGACTCACCCGCTGCTCCCCACAGCAGTGTATTTCAGTTGATCAGCCTGTTCTGTTCCCCACTCTGTCTCTGGTGAATCCTCTCACCCCCCCACACTTCTGGCCTGTACCTCTCAGTTCTTGTATGCATAAATAAATAAATCTTTAAAAAAAAAGAAATGCTTAGTAAACAATAAATAAATAAAAACAGACATAGCTGCTGATATCGAAAAAAGAAGTTTGGGAAGCTGGGGAAGGAGAGTAATTATCACATCTTCTGGAAGTGGTCACAACATCCCAGGAAAAGTCAGTTCCTGGCAATGGATTGCTTAATGCTAAGGCACTGAATGAGGACACAGGCAGGGCTGATGCAGATGAGAGGAGATGAGAGGGATCCCTGTAGAAAACTTTCTGAAGTTCCCTATCAGAGGATTCTTGTTGATTCATGGAGAAACACCACCAGATAAGTCTTAAAGAACATTTCTACGAGTTAAGAGGGCAATAAGTTGGTGGCATTTTCATTGACTCTTCTTTGACTAAAGGCTGGGAGTTTGGAATGTATACCAAGAAAAATGAAAATTTGAACAATCAGTGTTTCTCAACGTGTGGTCAGCCTAAAGGTCTCCTGTATAGAAGATTCTGTAAGAATCTTCTTTTAGAAAATGGAGACAACTGGGTATCCTTGTACCCCCAGGCCTACTGAATAAAAATCTCTGCAAATGGCCCAGGAATCTGGCTTTTAAAAGTTCCCCAATTATTCTAACACAGAACAAAGACCAGGAACCACTGACCTAGGTAGCATCAAAGAACAGGCTTTGGCTCTTTGGACCAGAACCTAAAATGCCAGATGAATGCACTCTGAATCCAGATGGAGTACATTTCATAAAATCTGAGAAGGCCATTTGTCTGGAGATTGGCTTTAAGTAGAAAGAGAGCATTGGGAGGAGGTGGGGGGAAAGTGAGAGAGATAATATTCAGCTAAAAACTGTAAAACCAGTAGGACAAGAAATAACAATGGCCGTAGTATAAAAGGATGACTCTAGATTTAGACCACACGGGTTCAAAACTTAGCTGTTTCACCTACTAACCCTATGATCTTGGGCAACTTACTTTACCTTCCTGAGCCTTCACTTGTTTATCTGTAAAATATATCACAGGTTAAGTACTTATGAATAACGTTATGTCAACATGACTGAACAAAGGAATGCCCACATAGCTGGTAAAACATCATTGAAGAGTGTGCAGGTGAAAGTGTTTCTGGAAGAGATTAGCATTAAGCAGACTGAATTAAAGGTTGTCACTCCAGTGTGAGTAGATTGAGGGTCAAAACAGAATGATTAGAACAAAAAGGCAAAGGAAGGGCAAATTTGCCCTCTGCTTGAGCTGTGACATCCACCTTCTGTCCTCAGACATCTACACTCCTAGCTTCTAGATCTTTGGCTTGGGGCTGGAAATACATCATCATTTTTCTGGATTTCCACCTTACATATGCCAATCATAGGACTTTCTCAGTATATATAATCTTGAAAGCCAATACTGTATAATTAAATTTCTATGTATTTTTATATGTACTATTGGGTCTGTAGAGAATTCTAATACAGTGCTGTTAATACATTATATGTCCTGGATGCATAGTGAGCATTCAATAAATATTATTATTATTACTGGAATGTACAACATATTTCAAAGGATTAAAACCCTAGAAATGAAGGCACAATGTTATAAACTTAGTCCATTCAGGCTAGCGTAACAAAATACTACAGACAGGGTGGTTTATAGACAACATAAATTTACTATTTCTCACCTGGAGGTATAATACCTCCAGGGTATTATACCTGGGAGGTGGAAGTCTGAGATCAGTGTCCCAGCATACCATGAGGGCTCTCCTCCAGATCACAGACAGCTCACTGTACCCTTACATGGCAAAAGGGGGCTAGGAATCTCTCCCAGTACCCTTTCTTAGGACACTAATCCCATCCATGACATTCCACACTCATGACTGCCAAAGATCCCACCTACTAATACCTTTAGAGGCTAGAATTTCAACATACGAATTTTAGGGACATAAACATTCAAATCATAACAGAAACATTTGAGGTTTTAACAGTACAGGCACTTACATAAACCCAACAAAGTGGTGAGGACGACTTCCCTGCTCAAAGAAGCCTAACTACCAGGAAGCAGAAAAGACTCCTATAGATCAAGATGTATCCTTGCATAGAAATCCTCACCAAGATTAACATAAGGCTTTAGGTGAAGATTATAGAGAGAAACGAGAATATGACAAATACAGATGATGATTCTAGTGCCAGGGAAAGCTTAGATAATAAGGCAAGCCTTCTCTGGACATTTGGGGAAGTTGCTGTAGCTCAAACATAAGCATCTGGTAATGTCTCATATTAGAACTCCATCTCTTAGAAGCTAAACTGAGAAATAAGAAACCACACATGAAACCTAATCCTGATGTACAAGAACTGATTGGAGAAAAATGCAGAAGTGAAGCATGGCAAGCCACCTTTGGGAAGAATGCTGGCCAACTCAACGACCAGTTTTCAAGGTCCAAACCCTGTGATTTTGGTAAGTAGAGCTGTCTTTCCACAACATACTTGGATCCTAGGTTCCCTCAAACCCAGAGAAACCACCAAATTCTTTGACCTTGGCTAATCCCTGCCCTTCCTGAGTGTTCCTTTTGTAGAGCTGAGGAAGATCTCAGGAGTCTTCACATATTTGCTTTGAGGAAACCCAAAATTAAGCCAAAGGTCTTGCTGAGACAACAGGACAAGTCACATTGTATGGTGTCACCTACCCAGAATCACAGTACTTCATAGCTGCCCTTTTCCCTTGTCCAATCATTACCCAGATGTCTCACCCAGAAGTCAGATCCTACTGACACCCCTAACATTTGAGAGTGCTTTTCCCACCAAGGACAACCCCTTCAAAAGCCTAAGTTCTGAGGTTAATCTTTACTTAGATTCACGCCTCTGATCTTAGAATTGGCTCCTTATTAGACAAACTTAATTTTTATTATACCCAGCATATAATATAATGGGGAGAAGGGATTTCTTTAAAAATCCTATTAGCATGGCTACTATAGTCTCTGCCTCTGTATCTAGTAACAGGACCTATGTTGACAAGCAACATAAATCCAATCACAAGCTGAGTTTCTCTACCACTCATTCCTTTTACCTCTTACCCTCTGCCATAAAGACTGAGTTGATGAGTCTTGACTGGTCTTTCTTATCTTTACATAATGCTGCAGTTTTCCACTTACCAGGATTACTAGGCAGGAGTCATAAAGGGCAGCATTCCCCTGAATCTCGAGTTCCAAACATGATCCTTGCCTCCACTGTGTCACAGCAACTCAATTCTCCCCTGGTAAAGACCTTGCATCTCATTAGGCACAGTGATTCCTTTTCCTTGTAAGTCAGTTCCTGATATGAAGAACCCCAAAAGGTGAGAGGGGAGTCTCAGCTTCCAATTCATGAGACTCATGCTCCTATTTCCTGGTGTATGTGTTCTTCTTTTGGGCACCTGGGCTTCCAAAAAGACAGGATCTTCCAAGATCACAGATGGAAGTATGTTAATAGGTATAATTGTAATAGTGAGAGAGGACACTCCAATCTCTACTCCTTGGTTCCTAAACCCTTATATTCTGGCTATGGAGAAGATGGTACCACATACTTGCCTGTGTCTAAGGCATACAAAGCATCCTTAGGATAACACCCTTACTTCCAATTTGTACTATAACCTACAATCTTTAGAGGTCATCCTACTTATCAAGTCAATTGTTTCTGGGTGATGAAGTACACAGTAAAAACTTCAGTCAATGGGTTCATGCCTTAGATTCATGCCTGGCCCACACGTCCATTTACCAGAACATACATTGTCAAAGTTATGATGGGTGGTGCTATCGAAGCCCTGAGTTGAGGGAGCAAAACCCATAGTCAAAATGTGTATATATTCCTGTGAGGATAGAGCACTGTATCCTCCAAGATGGGAGGGGTTGAATATTGTCAAACCAACTGTTAACTGGCAGTTTCCCAAGGGGAATGTGTCATATCAGGGGCTCTTCACCCTTATCTGCCCTGTGGGAAGGTACTCCTTCAAAGCTGTCATAGAGACCTTTATGTCCTCGTGTCTATCTTAATTGTATGCTCTAACTTTTCTTTTTCCCTATATATTCACCTGAAAATGAAATATGGGATAACTTCATCTCAAAAGTCTGTAAATTCTATTAAAAAAGGGATATAGTGTAAATTCCTTAGCTCAACAATCAAAGCTATATGAGTTAGAACTATATGAGTTAAAGAACTATATGAGTTAAAGCTAAAGAAGTATATGAATTAAAGAAACCCTGATAAAACTGACTTGAATGTAAGGAAAAATATTAGCTTTCAGGACTTGAGAAGTAGAGTAGCTTTCATGTAGGTTGAGCCAATAATGTAAGGCTCCAGGGCTTAAGTGTGTACTACTCTTTTTTACTGGTTGTAGCACATGCTTCTTCCAAAGCCTACTTGCAATTTGGAACTTTTAGTCTTCAATTCCAACAGACTTATTGCTTTGGTTAAAGGAAAGCATTCAGTGCTACCTAAATCAGAAATTTGCTGCTTCTCAGTTTCTGCAAAGAAATTCCTCCCCCTACTCCATTCTTTACCCTAACCCCAGGTATCCCAGGCAAATTCCCCTTGACTCTCACTCCTTTAAACTAGAAATCACCCTAGGAAAATAGATGGGCTCACTCTGATTGGCTCAAACTAATCAAGACCCACCTATGGCTCTTTGCCTGTTATCATGAACCGGGAAGCACAAGGCTGCTTAGAAGAATAAGTAATGAATGCTTCACAATCAACAGTAACTACATACAAGCAGCTTTCCTAAAGTGCCATTTCTTTCCCACCTCTAAACCTAACTTTGCTACATCAACCTCAGACACTCAGGGCTCAGGACTATATTATATTGCCATTTAAATAACATGTTTGACAGAACAGACTGGAAGATTCATCAAAGTACTTACTCAGTTACTCCACTCAGGGAGTGGAACACAACTAAAACATGAAATGTGATTTTGCCTTCCTTCCAGCAGTCTGCAGGTCACAGACAGGTGCCCCTACTGAGTATGCTTCCAACTTTAATGACACAACATATTTATTTAATAATTTCTTTAGTAAGAGAGACCTGAAATACACACCAGTTAATCAATCTAGGGTCCACAGAAGGGAAAGATTAAGGTTCAACAGTATTCAGTTTAGTTTCTTAATGTTTAGTTCAGTAGGTCTCTTTTCTAATACAGCTTTGAATGGTGAGTTCAGGAAAAACCTGTATGGGTCACAACGAACAAAAGCTAATAGTTCACAGTCAAGTGCAGGGCTACTTCTGTAACTGCAGGGTAACTGCACCTCAGTGCTAAGTCAGAACTTCATCTTCTCACCCCCATGAAGGCTCTTGACTCCCTCCTTCCCTGGCTGGAGCTCACCCCAAGAGGCTGCCTTGGGACAGTGGAAGCAACAAGTCTGTTAAAATTGGGAGGACTAAAAGTTCCCAATTACAAGGCTATTGTAGGGTAGGTAACATTTGAGTGCAGCACCCAGCCAGTCCTTGTGGCTGTTATTAGCTCAGGCATTATTTCTCTGGAACTTAATACATGATTTGACTCAACTCAGAGGTCTACAAAAACCTGGCGTCATGTGGTCATGTTGGCTGAGAAGTGGTGTCTTACACTTCCATCCAAGCCTCTGGCCAGTCTTCACAAAAATGCACCAGCAAACTCCAGATGCCCTCTCTCGGACACCCAGAAACACTTTCCAAGTAAGTCAGGAGACTCTGGGGATCTCGTTTGTTCTGGCAATTATACCCCAATGCAGCTGGACTGGACTGCCACCTTCAGGGGAAAGCAATCCAAATGGAAAGGGTACATTATAGGTAGGGCAATGGGTAGTCCATTCCATGAAGATAAATGTGGCGGGCGGTGGGAAGGAGGGTGAAGATTATTAAAAAACTTAAAACTGACTACATCTGCATTTTATTCTGTTAGGTTGTTGGAAAAGTCACGATGCATTTTTGCATAGAAAAAAAAATAAGTCATGAGTTTTCCAAAATACCGATAAATAATCCCATACCCCACCAGAGGCTAAGTACCACTCCTACCATTGAACTACCAGACTTTCCACTTTATCCATTAATTCCTTTGCAGGTTAAGCAAAACAAAGTATAACACACCCAATCAAGCAAAGTCTCCTTTCTCCCTCTCTGATCCCCAGTCCTGCCAAAGCAGCTATCTAGCTAAATTATCTAAGAAATTCTCTACCATACTCCAAATGGTCTAAGTTCATCAGAATTGTGGAGGATGGAAAGAGCATGGATTCTAGAGCAAGGTAAGACCTGGTTTTCAGTTTTATCACTTAACTTGCTATATGTGGCTATGAGGAAATAGTTGTCTCTTTCAGCTTGCTTCCTAAGTAAAAACGGAACTATAGCATTTATTTCCTAGGATAATTTTGAAGATTGAGAGGCTATAAAACATTTAGATTACTACCTGGCACATACACAGGATTCTTATTTTCACCTAGTCTTATTTGATGAAATGAAAATTAAAACCTAGCACATACTCTACCAAGCAATATTCTTTTCTCATGCCTGACTCCAGTTCCAGTGTCTGGTTTAAAAAGTGAGCTCAGTTATGTGAGAATTTTTTTTCCCCAAATTATTTACATACCTACAGTAATTAAGACTGGTTTTCTCACAGGTTATATTACTTCTTTTCTGTAAGCGTTAAATATAAGAAAGCAAATCCTTCATCTTTAAGGCTTAGAGGCCATCTGGAGTGCAAAGAGGCTAACCCGAGTTCAAGCGTAAATTACCCAGTTGGAATGTATAATCGACTGACATTTAATAAAGTTACTGATATGGTTAAACACAAACCTACCATCTTTCTGTAAGTTTTCTATTTGTCTCCAGTCCTTTTTGATCCCTTTCTTTTTCTTTATGGGTTAGACTCTTACTAAGAGTCTTCGTTTCATCTTTTCTATTTACTTTTTAACCTATAAATTTGTATTATTTTTCTTTTAGCAGCACAGATTCTTAATTGACCTACCTTAACATTGTTCCCCTTCACAAATAATGTAAAAATGTGGTGTTTCATTTTATTCTGTAATCCCTTTAATTGTTGTCATTTATTTTACTTCATGTTAACTCTGTATTAATCAGTAAGCATCTACCATATGTGAGGTTGTCAAGTATTTTTTATGTTCACGTTCTCATGTAAGATCCTGATACATATAAGTAAATGAACATATATATTTTTTAAAAAAACTTTAGTACCTACCTCAGAAGCCTGTAATGTTTTGCTGATGAAGTTTTATAGATGTCAGAGCAGAATAAAGTGGAAAGGAGTCAATCATAGCAACTTACTCCTCTTTTTCATGAATTCTTTGGCATAGACTGCTACCCTTTTCTCCATCCTTCTTTATAAATCTTTGAGTGTTCTTATAAAACCACCCTGTTTAAAAAAAAAAACCTAAAGCTTTACCAAGAGAATTCCCTTTTCAGCTCATGGACTTGCTGTAATTGAATCAGTTTTGTGACCTGTAAATTAAAAGATTCAGCATCTGGCAAATTCCTTCATCTAGCTTTATGCGGATTCAGTTATTTCCTATTTCTATTTAATCTTCAACTTCTATTCTTATTGTTGTCACTGGTTCCCCTTTTATGTTAGCAATCATGAGACATAAAGTATTAAAAACTGTCCCACGGATATGAACCATATATACATAGACACACACACACACGGCTTGGTAACAAAACTAACAAAGAAAGGTTACCTATGTCAGAGAGGGAGACAACAGCGGGGAATAAGAGAGAAGCTAGACTTCTTTGAATAGATCTTGTAAGGTTGATTTTAGGACCATGTAAATGTCTCAGGTAATACAAAATTTTAAATGCTAAACTCTGATAATAAATATGAAATTAAACAAATGAGCTTAAAAATTTAATCTAAATCATAGCATAACTACTTATGAACTATGCCAAGTAATCTGAGAGGGGACAAAAAGATCAAAATTGTACAATGATTTTGACTTTTTGAGTAATCACATTGTTGGTTGTGGTCCTGGTATTGTTATTTGTGATGAATGTAAAGTGAGATATAATTAAGCAGTTTTTTTATAGATTAATTCTATCAACCTGAGGCCCTTAAGAATTAGAGCTCCTGACATAGGACAAAGAAGATATAGATTTAAGACAGAAGAGATTAAAAACAACAGTAAGAACCACCACCTTAAAGTCCTGAACTTGAATTGGAAGAATCAGTACGGTCATGATGTACTTTAATCTTAAAAATAAAACATATACTTGTAAATCCTGTCCATTAAAAAGTAATAACCACAACAGAAGCTATAACTATCCATTGTTCCTTAATGAAATGGCTGACTTCAGGTCCAGAGCACAAAGTGTACAAGGTGAACCTGGAATATTTTGAGAGATGGATAGCAAAAAAACCTATGAAAATTAGTAGTGTCATGTTAAAGTTACAAGGAGTCGAATCAAGAGAGCCAAAAATGGAGCCATTTGAGATCAATAAGGTGAATAATGCAAAGGTTTGCAACATTAAGTAACCTGAAATGTTTGAGTCCTAATTAATACTTAAATAAAAAGAATGTATCACAGTTCACGAATGCCAATGAAACAATTCATTTTGAAAAAACTGATAAAGGAAAAGCATCAAATATTTACATGTCTCTCTTATTCAAATTATATCACTGGCTAACCAAAGAGCAGAAATGGGGAAGTTCCTTTTTTCAGAAAAGTATACAGAATTAAAATATCACCGTTTTGCAATCCCTAATGGATAAATGAGTCAAAATTTTAAGCATTAACTGCTACTAAAATCCCAAATAAAGCAGAAAGATTTTGTCTCTTGAAAAGGAAGACCAGGGGCCTCCCTGGTGGCACAGCGGTTGAGCGCTGGGTTGCGAAGCTGCCAGCAGCCTCTGCAGCGCTGGTTCGATCCCTGGCCGCCAGGCGAGGCTCCCATGAGGGCACACACCTCTCCTACCATCCGCTGCTCCCCTCAGCAGTGTATCGTTAGTCTGCCTGTTCTACTCTCCGCTCTGGTGAATTCTCTCACCCTCCCGCGCTTCTGACTGTACCCAGTGCTTGTATAAATAAATCTTTGGAGAAAAAAAAAGAAAAGTAAGACCAGGGTGCCTCCCTGGTGGCACAGGGGTTAAAGACAGTGCTATCAAGATATCGCCAGCCACTGCAGCACCCCAGAGGGCCAGGGAGCAACCCACATGGCGCAGCAGACCTCTCCTGTCTGCCTCTCTGCTCCCCTCAGCAATGTATTTCAGTAGATCTGCCTGTTCTGCTCCCTACTCTCTCTGGTGAATCCTCTCAGCCCCCCGCACCTCTGGCCTACACCCCAGTTCCTGTATGCATAAATAAAAAATAATAATAAATCTTTTTTTTTAAAAAAGGAAGACCATATCACAATCTAAAGCAGCCTTGTGAAAGACAAAGTAAAAAAAACAATTTCTGATAAAGTTTTTATTAAATTACCTATTCACAAGATATTCTGAGGGTAGAAGATGTTAAAATTACACTATACAAGTGGCAATCAACAAAATCCAAACTGTGGAAAACCCTTCAGCAGAGCTTCTCAAACTATGTGATGGAAGAGTTTCTTTTTTCCCCCCCCTAAGTTCCAGCTCATCACAGATTAATACTTTGTAAAATGCAAAAAAAAAAAAAAAGAGTAAGATGCAAAAACTTGCAAACCCCAATTTATTGTCAGATTCAACAGAGATAAAGTCACTGTCAAATGGTAAAAAAGTTTCTAAACACACTCAATTTCTATACTTTCAGTCAAACTGGGACCAAGTAGTTTTGAACCAGGACTAGTTCCAAAGACCACATTTTGAGTAGCATGGATTTGCACCCAACAAATTCCAAAGAGAGAAGGAAGTATATATTTTTAAAATAATTTGAAAGACCTATAAAGCCAGCCATAACACAGGGGCCATATTTGGATCTCAATTCAAACACAGTAGAACAAAAACCATTTATGAGACATTAGAAAATTGGAACTGGGTTTTTATACTTGAATAGGGATATTTTTATTTATTTTTTTTTGAATAGGGATATTTTTAACAATATTTGTTTTGCCAAAAAGAACCCTAATCTTTCAGAAATCTATAAAATACTTGTGGGTAAAATAGCACACTGAGAGTTACTTTAATGTAAGAAATATGAACAGATACATGTGTACAATTGGCCTTGAGTTTATAATTGTTGAAATGATATAATTATAGGTGAATAAGTTATCCTAGTCTTTGAAATGTTTGATATTTTTGCACAAATGATTTAAATATCAAAAACCTGATTCCCATGAATTTATTTATAAAGAATGCAAAAAGGAGTTTGGGGGAGGCAGACTTCCATAGCATCTGGGCTAGAAAAGGCAATAAAATCTAAAAACTTATAGAAGTGATGTTAAATGCAATCTTTTTCCTTTGGTATCTAGATGATGAAATGATAGAAACTGAAAAGTAAGCTGCAGTCCAACTATATCCCTCAAATAAGCAGCAGAAAACGCTATATATGAGACATTCCATATGTGTACTGTGAATAATAAAGGAGTGAGGTATTTCAGGGTTTTCTGGAAAAGTCCATCTAGAACAATTCTAAAATTACATGTGGAGTATTTTATTTTTAGAAAAACCCACAAAAATCTTCTGTATTTGAAACCCTGTGACAAAAATTGCCTTAAGTGCAGAAAGGAACATTATTTACTATGTATAAACTACCCATAAACACCTGTCACTAGGCGCAAACACAAAAATCACTCCCATTACATTTAAGTTTTAGCAAGTGCCTGAATTCTAGTCAAGAATCCAATTTTCAGATAACTGACCTGAAGAAAATTTATACTTAAGATTAAACTCCAAGACTGATCCGGACAAGATTTAGAAGAGTCTCCATACTTCTTTGGTTTTGAAAATTTAAGAAGTAACCCTAGGAAAAGTCCTTAAAAGTAAGGATTTTATTTATTCTGTGTTTCTTTAGCTTGGGTATACAAGCTAAATATATTCTCCAATAGTTCAATAGTGCTTTTCCCCCTCTCACTGCCTCATTCACCTGTATGGTTTTAATTACAATAGACTCTTGGCACTCACAAAACAATTCCCTCCTTATCCCATCCCTTACTCTGTGGCATGCAGTATTTTGTTACTTTGCTCAGGTTGTGGCTAAGTCTGAACTGAAAATGCAGTTGTAAACTTTTTTGTAAACTACAAAAAGTTGCTGCATTTTGTTCATCACTGCTCTCTCACTGACTGTGAGGTAACTCCTGTGTTGTGAAGGGAACAAGAAATCTGAAAAAATAGTTGTTTTCGCTTCCCTCCATTTACCCTTTTCTATTAACTAGTGCATTCTAATCTTGGAAGAACTGAGGAATTCAATACCAAACAATTCAAAATTAGCAGGCTTATGTCTGAAACATGGCCTAATCAATAAGTTTACATAACAGACCTGTGCGCGGCACCTAACAATCCACTGGATTTCCATGTACCTTGGTGTCTTACAAACATGTTAAGTAATAATTAAAAAAAATTAAAAGCGACACTAGTTGTGTATGGGACGTAAAGGTTGCTTAGTAGTTTCAAGCTAATATGAAATGACCTGCTAGAAGCTACCTTAAATGGGTCCTGGCAGAAACAGACATTAAGCGGGGGGGGGGGGGGAGGCCAGCGTGGGCAAGGGGATGCTTTATCAGCACATTAAAAAAAAGAAAATAAAATCAAGCAAAGTTTTATTCAACCCTACCTAGCTCAAACATGTAACTGAATTGTCTCTAGAAATCTTTGATCTATACATTGTTGGTTGAGCAAAGCAAAACAAATCTTTAAAAAATCAGTCATAGACACAAGACAGTATTTTAAATATACAGTAGGAACATTTATTTCAACACTTCTAAAAGATATTTCTCCATGCCTGATGATTTGATATAAAAATCAAACCCATCATACTTTCCCTATCAGTCTCTACATTGAGGGCAATCAGAAATTTGTACAACATGAATATCTGCTTCTGAAACAAAAATTACAAATTAAGTGGTAACAAAAATACACAAATCAACTGGACCCTAAACAAATTTCTAATGAATTTTTTCCCAGTTTCCCCAATCACCTCGAGCTTCTTTCTTCAGCCTCATTCTGCTCCTTTTCCTTTCTTTGCTTGGCCATGAACTTCTGTTAAAAGCAATTTGCAATATAAATTATTAGATGGTGATTTGCTATATTCATAAACTTATCTAGTATGTCACCACATTTACAATTAAAAATGCCTGATCCTTTAAAAAAGTTACATCCTTCACAAAGATCAGAAACACAGTGCCTTAACACTGCTTCTTTCCATCATCTCATATTTATGGTATTTCAGGCACTATATTTGGTACTTGGGGAGTCAGTGGTCAGCAAGACGGGTAAGGTTCCTTTACCGTATGGAACTTACATTCTACTAGAGGAAAAGAAATAATGAAAAAAATAAACATAATTTTGGATGGTGGTAGGCACAATACAGAAAAAAACACAAGTTAGCTAACTAAGGCTGACTTTTTTGGAGTGGGAGGGAATGTTCTATGTTAGCTAGATCTCTCTTAGGCAAAGGCCTTTCTGAGAAGCAGGCATTTGAACTGAGACCTAAAAGATGCTAAAGAATCACCTACTCATGTGGGGCTGAGATAGGAAAAGGAACAGTGATATAAAGGTATAAAGGCAGCAAAGGGGTTTTCATGTATGAAAAATAAAACAGAGCCAGAAAAACTAGAACACAGTGAGCAATAAAAAAAAACAGAGGTCAAAAAAACAGAGCAAAATCAGATTATGGAAAAGGTCTTACAGATCCACAAGATGTTTGGTAGTATGCAAGTGTCATTAATATGAAACCTCTGAAAGATTTTAAATGGAAAAATGACATGCTAAACTCATGAGCAATAGGATGCATACCACAATATTTAAGGGCTTGAGCCTAGAATAAAACAGAGCTAGGTTCAAACCCTAGGTTTGCCACTAACTAGCTATGCCACCTCAGGATTAGATATTTAGTTTTAGATATTCTTTAAGCATGTTTCCACCTTTCTTGAAATTAGGGTAGCATCTACATCATGAAACTGATGAGGGATGATTAAACAACCTGCTAGCATTTAACAGTTTAACACTTGATAAATGTGTGTGCCACAAATTAAGTATGAGAGGACGTAAAGAACAACTCTCAAACATTTAGGAGGAATCAGAATTACTGCTTCAACTATGGGTAGTGATGACTTCTCAGAGTAGCACTTTCCAAATATATGTACAACATGGAAAAAAAGGAGAGGGAGGTTAGGAGGGAACACAGAACTAATTGAATCCGTTTAGGAAATGGATTAAATGAAGTAACACAGCTTCTATCTGACTAGACAATTTATAAACTTTAGTATGTTATATACCCATAACTCTGTAAGAGGACACCAGAATACAGTTTCCCAGACTTTAATGGAAGATCACATGGAATTACTGATCTGTGGACTCTTTTGGCAAATGTTTCTAGAGGAAAAAAATTACTGGTAAAGCATAGTGAAAAGAATAGAATTTTGGATTTAAGAGGAATAAACCACCACAAACTTTCAAAAGGTCTACCAAAGGGAAAGAATATACATTTGGAGTTGCCAGTTAAGTAGTTCGATTACAAGACACTAACACCACCTGAAGATTTTATGAGGAGCTAAGAACAAAATAAAGATTACCTCTGTATTTAGCTTATGACGTGTACTCTTGCAGTGATTTGTCATTGCTTTTTCACCTGAGTAGAAGAGGGAACAAATTGGACAGAAGAATCCAGCCTTCGGTACAAGAAAGTCTAAATCTACAACAGGGAATGAGGAGGAGGAAAATCAATAATTAGTTGCATTTAGTCTAAATATACAAAATTACTAATTAAGCACAGTATATAATACACAACAATAATGTATACTGCTTTGGGTCTAGGGACCAAACACAATTAAGCTTTTAGTCACTATACACTTTTTTTTTTTTTAAGACAAATTCTGTAATATTCCAGAACCTATAGTAATACCAGGAGTTCCTTCAGAATACCAATTCATTGGAAAAGAATCAGTCTTTGAAATAAACTTCTTAGGAACCCCCTGCAAAATTAAAACAGGGAGAAGAGACAGAATGAAGGGCAACTGTCTGCTTAATGAATATGCCCAGTAAACCAGCAAGGTACCCCTCAGTTCATCTCAGATGGCTCTGAACCAAGTTTACTCACTAAGTTTTTCAGCATGCTCTGCTTAATTGGAATTTCTGCCTCAACAAGTATAACTCAATCTTATCACAGCAGCAAAGAAAGCACCCAGAAATGAGACATATTCCAGATTTCAAGAGATCAATAGCAGTACCCTTGCTTGGCAAAAACATAATTTCTAATAAAGGGCTTTCAAGAAGGTCGATGTGCAAAACTTCCTCATTTCCTACTCACTAAAACAACAGAACATTTATTATGATACTGAATTTTTATTTCATAAGGATAAGGAAAAAACGTCTTTTTTACCTTACCTTCAGGGACATCAGATGCCACTGATTTTTCTAAACAAGAGTCTTCAATCTTCTTGCGTTTTCGTTCGGGTTCTGAATCCTTTAATTCAGAATCTTCATCAACTGAAGTCATTAAATTTTTCAAGGAAGAAAAGTTATTCAAAATAGATTTACAGACTGTATGAAGCTAACACCCATAATTCCTGCCTTTGAAGATGAATTTATGGTTCATTTCTCTAAGTAAGCCTTCCTTGGTTAGTCCCACCTAATCACTTTCCCAGTATTATTTGATATAAGGACTCAATGCATAAACCTGTTCAACCATTTCAGGGAAAAAAAGACAAAAGCAAATGGCAAATTTTATTGATACATTGTTCCACAAAGCAATTAAAGGATAATGAAGGAAGTTCAAATTCTATAATTACTTAAGTTCAAGTTTTATATGTCACTGGTTCTCTACTTCTCAAATGGTAGATTTTTGGAACTCCAACCACTAACATGTATTATGTTATGCTCCTCCCGCTTCCATCAGTCTCCCTTTACCTTCAGTCATTTGGAAAACCTCTTCACCTTTTGCTGGTTCTGTGGCAATAGCTTTTTCTGATTGTAGCATTTTCCCAATTCTAACTTTCTTGGTTGGTGTTTTAGCTTCAAAGAGAAAGTCAAATTTATTGCTATAGTTTATAGCATTTTAATTGCTTATAATTCAAAATAACATTTTAAATACCTCTTTTTTATAAGTAATACTCAAATTTGGGAAGCAAGCCTATTTCAAATATAAAATAGGAAAATTCTATTTTAAAAATAATTTAGTATTGCTCTAAACATTATCCTTTTACTTTTCCATTTAACTTGTTCCAAAAAACTACACCTTTCTACCTGCTTTCCTGAGGAGCCTATATATAGTTTTTCATATTTCGTTCCATAAACATGTGGGACCTTTCTAGGATTTTTTATTGTTAGTTAAATCTCTCAAAATTTTCTTACTGATTATTTTGATATCCCTCAAATTCTGGAAAGTGAGTTCACCTATCATTCTATACCATCAAAATACTACTTAATCGTGGATTGTTATCTTTATGAATTTTTCTAAATCCTAAGTCTAAGCAAAAATTGGGAGGTACTCTAGAATAAACAACCTTTTGTTCATCAGAAGCTGAGTTTTCTCAATACAAGCATATCATTTTCATTCCAATTCTAATTTGAGTAATCTAGTTTGCTTTCTGGTTTTGTCATCATAATATAAAACTTAGGGCAAAGTTTGCTTTGTAAGAGAAATGTGTGAAATCTGTATACAATTACTTGGAAAATATCACTAACTATTTGTTGGCTTTTCATATTAATACAGGATGAAATTATTAGGAGTGCCACAACACTTATTTTTTAAAAAATTTAAAGGTAACCCCTCTCAAAGAACAGAAAAACTACATTTATAAGTTTATACCTGTAAAGTGTCTTTCAATCATGGCTTTCAGATCTTCTTCCATAACATTTTCATTTACTGGGCCCACTTGGGATAAGGCTTCAAGTTTTGTTTTCTTTGTGTCTGTAGCTCTCTTTTTTCTATCCCCTCTTTTATCTGCAGGATGGTCATTTTTTCTTTGCGTTAACTCAACTTTTAAATCATTGTCTCCGTCTTCCTCCTCTCCAACTTCATCAACAGTAACAAAATTAAGTTCTTCTTTAAGGTTGTTAAAATCTGCCAAAGAATCTTCATCCTCTTCAGTTACTTCATCCAAAGTCACTAAATGCAGTTCACTGCTGTCATCCTGTATTTCATCTACTGTAACTAAAGTAGAAGGGTCTTCAGGCATCTGAGAAGAAATGAACCCAATGGCTTCCCCTCCAGTACTTCCCTCATCTACTTTAGTATTTAAAGTGGCAAAACTTATATCTGCCGACTCATTCAAAGGTAACTCTTCTACTTCTCCAATTTCATCCACAGTTACCAAGCGTTCCTGTTTAAGAAGATCTTGTTCTTCTGCCACTGACAATACAGTAACGTCTTTAGGTTCACTGTGGGAAATGCAGTCATCTTGATCAATTAATTCATCTAGTGTAAGAAGAGAATTTGAATTTTTTACCATTTCTTCCACATTAATTTCTTCTTCATCAATTACTTCATCCACAGTGACTAGAGCCTGTGCTAGATGTGCAGCTGTATCTTCCTCTTCCCCGATCTCATCCAATGTTACAAAAGAGAGTTCTCCCTCAACAACACGTGAGGCAGAAGTTTTTCCCTTTTTCTTCTTTAAGTTAAGTTCAGAAGAAGGGTTATTTTTGACAGCTTCTTTCCTTTTACCCTTTAGTGTATTCTGCTTCACTTGAAAAGGATTTACGTCTTCTATAACCTCATCCACAGTAACAAATTCATCCAAATTAAATGAAAATAATAGTAATTCCTATTCAAAGAGTAAAAAAACAAAACAGAATTGAATAGTGAATAACTACTAATAACTGGATTAAGTTCCAGATAGTTCAGTAAATGTACATGAAGTATCATTTGTGAGAATTTGTCATTTTACTGAAATTCAGTTTTCTGAAAGCTGAAATTAATTTTAAAAGGCCTACAAAAGAATTAGCTGTAATTCACAAAGTAGACCCTTTCAAAGATAATGTGCTAGCAGTATCAGTCTAATTCCATCTTTACTTAGCTCCAATAAGATTACATTTATTTTCCAGGTGATGTGTAGTTTTGAAATATGATACACAAAAAAAAAAACATTTAAAGTAAATGTCAATGATACAATGTAAATAATTAACCATTCCATATATTAAATGACATATTAACAAGTTCTCCCTGAGTTTTAATGGACTCCTAAAAACACCTCAAAAGTAGCTACAAAGTAAAATACCTAGTGAGATTGTTCCACTGACCATTTTATATATACAATACATATTTTCAGATATTCAACACTAAGACTTTATAGTCTGTATTTTAAGAAAGTTACATAGAAAATTATTAAAACTTAATCCTAAATATAACTATTTGAAAAAAAAAATCTGTAATTTGAACAATGGTCCCAACACTAAAGAAGATTATTTTTCCACTCAATCTACAATACACTTGGTATGCTAGCGACTTTAGTTGACTTTAGCGACTAGTTGACTTTAGAATATACATACAGTAATGGGGAAGCGGGGAGAGGGGGATAAAAATCATAAGCAATTGTACCAACTTATTAATAAGTCAACGAAACTACCACAATCCTTATTTCTGCTTCTTAAAAGCTACTGTTTATCACTATGCCAATAAACTAGCCTCAAATCCATCCCCTATCTGGGAAAAAAGTAAAATGACTAAAAAATATCTTATGAATGTTGGAAATCTATAGAATTTTTTTTTTTTTAATAGAGGCATGTTATTTATTTATTTATTTGTTTGTTTTGTTTATACATGCACTGGGTACAGTCAGAAGCGCGGGAGGGTGAGAGAATTCACCAGAGCCAGAGCGGGGAGCAGAGTAGGCAGAAGGACCGAAGTACACTGCTGAGGGGAGCAGCGGGCGGCAGGAGAGGTCTGCGCGCCATGCGGGACCCTCCTCCAGTGGCCGGGGAGCAGCCGGGGATTGAACCGGCGCCGCAGAGGCCGCGGGCAGCTTCGCAACCCAGTGCTCAACTGCTGCGCCACCGGGGAGGCCCTGAATGTTGGAAATCTAAAAGTATCAAACAACCAAATATAAAAGGTAAGATGTTTATTTGGCAAAACCTCAATACAAGGAAAGTAAATCTTATAAGTCCATCCAATTAGGTTAAAAAGTAGTAACAAAATGGCCATCTGTTTGGAAATCTACAAAACAGGGAGGACTCCAGTCAAAGTCTCCCTTAAACATGACCTTATTTTGTGTTTATAACCAATTTCTATCAGTATAAGCTTGGAGGTTATTTTCCTTCTCTAAATTCCCTCTCTGTGTAACTTCTGTCCTATACCAAAGACATAAACTATTTAGCCTAGTTCAAGCTCAAAATAAAAACTGGTAGCAGGATCAAAAATAAAACACCTCTGGCTTTGGTGAATTCTCTCACCCTCCCATGCTTCTGACTGTACCCAGTGCATGTATAAATAAACAAACAAACAAACAAATAAATAAAACATGCCTCTATAAAAAAATAAATAAAATAAAACACCTCAGTCTTCTCCCTTGCTCTATATCAAACTAATTATTATAGAAGAGACACAAGCTATTAATGAGAGAATACAAACAGTTGGTGTTAATGTTAGCATTTTTTTACCTCTTTAGATTTGGAACTTCTAGCAGTGGTGCTTTTAGGATTCTTAGTGTTTTGCCCAAACAAAGTCTGAAATATTAAGTAAGAAATAAAGAGAAACAGAGAATTTATAATTAGGTTATTAATTCACTTTAAAAAATTCAAAACAGCAAACATTCAAACACATTCAATTATACAAACAATAGGTATGCCAAACTAAGTCAACAATCATTTAACAGTACATGCATCATCTCTATAAAATGTAGTTAAATATCGTTTTATTGATACTTTCTCTTCTCTACAGCCATACTCTAAGTTGGGCAATCAGTAAACTGATAAAGTTTCAACTTAAAAGACAAAACAGTTTCCCATTCAGAAGCAGAGTGCTAAGTCACCTCAGGAGATTCACTGCAACTTTTTTTTAAAACCACAAAGTTGTATTTCTGACCACATTTTACCCAAATAATGCTTTTCAAACCTGTTAATAAGTTACAACTTGAGTTTATTATTACTCCAAATGTCTATTGGCTTAAATCAATGGACTTATTTAAGAACGGGAAATGGGAGTTTGGGAGTGGAGTAAGGAGATGAAAAGGTAAAACAAGATTACATCTTCTACTCCATAGCTACAATGGCAGAGCTAATCCCGTCAAGGATACATTGAGCCATTCTTCCTATCCTCCTCACCTTATTGTTGCTGTCATCCCGTTTCATGATGGAAGATCTAGCCTCTGTTTCCTGAGACTGTTTTGTAAAATCCCAGTAATCCACTTTAGAATCCTTTCCTTGCAGGGCTGAGATCCTTCCACTGCCTCCTCTGGTGACACCACTCTGAGTAGATTTGAATTTACTGCTGCTTTCAGCCAAGCCTGATCTGGCACTTGCAGGTTTAAACAGACCAAATTCCTTGGCTGAAAGTTTCTTTTCTGTGAATACAGATCTTAAAAAACTTTTCTGATTTTCAGATCTTGAAGTTGTAGCTTTTGTCTTTGGAGAAGAGAACAGGCCAGCCTTGATAGCTGATTTACTGCTAGATGCATTTGATGCAGCCAGCACACTAGTTTTACTAGTTTCATCAGGCTTATTGGTCAGACCTACTCCTTTATTTGGATATACCTTGATCACAGCATTTTCTGCAGGCTTTTCTTTCACTGCTGTCATAATCTTTTCCAACTTCTCCACTGTCATCCTAGCATCATTTTTTTCTGACTTCTCCGTTCCCATCTGCAGATCCATTCTGGTTTCCTTAGTATTGCATTCATTCTCCTCCTTTTCATCCATATTACTAATTTCAGAAACTCCCTTTTTGTTCAGTGACTTCTCATCCCCAGTAGAAATTCCTGGTACTAAGGCCATAACACAAGCAGATGGTACTACTTCTGAAACAGCTTCATGTTTGTCCACTTCAGCTACAGCTTCTATCATAGACTGTGTAATCCCAGAAAAGAAATCTTCTGCATCAGATGGAGATTCTTCCAGAATTCTTTTGATATTCCTTTCGTCCACAAATGCACTGTCAGATGTTGATAATTCTGTTTCAGGGTTAATAATTTCTGCCTCTTCCTTATCAAAGTCACTAGTATATACCTGCTGATTTAAAACGGATTCCTCTACATTTTCAGTGAATAATTCAATACTGGCTGGAGTGGGTGCTACAAGAGGAAATTCCACTTTGACCTCCTCTTCTTGAGTTTCAATTTCCAATGTTTCAAAAGTAAAGTCAGTGTCACATAGCACTTTTTCAGGTTCTTCCTCACAAGGCTCGTCCTGTTGTACAGAAGTTTCTGTTTGAATGTTGACAACTGTTTCTTCTTCAACCTCACTAGGTTTAACAGAGGGACTATCAGCTGCTGTCTGCACCTCACTTTCATCAACAGGACTGTTTTTCAAGTCAGGGCTAAAAGTATTTAAAAACAAAACAAAACAAAAAAACACAAACAAAAACAAAACAAAAATCAAACTATGATGAGAGTTCAACCATTATAAATAAGACTGTTGATGCTAATTGTTAAGACTTCCTGATGCATTAATAGCAAGCACTGGGAAATCCAGCCAATCAGCATTAAAATGGTTAAGATGTTTTAATGTAAATATGTAAGCAATATAAAATTTTAAAGAGAATCCTCCATTGTGTTGGCAAAATCATGGCCATTGATATGATCCTTACACTCATGTTAGTTATCATTTTTTTCCTTCTGTGTCAAGTTTACACTTGCCATTGGAAGATCAAATGTAAATATGAGATCAGCCTATCTTCCTAACTGTGATAGTTCAACAATGATAGTTCAACAATAAAACTAATGATCCATGCAATGAAATTTAAAATTTTTTAAGTGACGCCTACTTAAACTCAACTAACTGAAATGAACATAAACAGAAACTAGTAAGGTAAGGCCTTACTCTTAGCCACATCACCTTTCCTCTATGGATGTGAGAAAGATCTGTTTTTCAACTTCCCAAGAACTGTATTCAACAATAGTACTTAAAAGAAAATTTTCACTGGAGGGTATCTTTTAAATATTCTGTTGGGGATTTAAAGGTATAGGCAAAACTGACAGGATTAGCTTAACATGTTGTTGGTTTTATAAAATGTGACAGGCTGCCTTTTGAGAAAGAATATGTTTAAAGAAATCTTTCCAGTTACAAAGTATAATTTACAATTCCAATACAAAACTTAAAAGTTGTAAGTAAAAATTATTCAGAAGAAACAGAGTAAATATATGGCAAGTATTTGCAACTGATCTTTCAGTGGTCTGTCCAACTCCAAAGTAAACAGAAATGTCTGATGGTAAAATTCAAATACTTTCACTGAGACAGAAACAGAAGAAACTATTTTTACACTTAATACTCCATAGATTATAAATTATCTTGAAGAATAAAAAGGAAAATTAACTTAGAGTCTAAAGACAATGTCCATCATGTTATCAACACAAATCAATAAAGGAAAAATTAATGCAAGATGATACGTATCTGTGCCCAGAAACATTAATATGTCCGAAGTATGGAAAAAGTGCTATCACATCAGGGTATAATCATTTAAGACAATAAATTGGACTTCCCCCAAATATGCTTAGTCTAAACTTCCAAATGAGAAAATTTCTGAAACATCAGCTAAAGGGCTCTTGATGAAAGTATAAAGGCAAAGAGTTTGAAGAATTTAAGTTAAATGGTTAGTTACCACAGAACGTAGTCAATATGGATTCTATTCATTGGGTAAGGTACCCATTTTTGTTGAAAGGGATTAAAGGTTTTTATTTTAAGTAATTCACATACCTTGTATTCCAAAATACTAATAACTGATTTTAAAAGTATTCCAAATTAGGACTAGTCAAAATAAAATTTGTAGCCATACACAAATATGACAAAGTTGTGACTTTCAGAATGATCAGTATGTAAACATTATTGAAATACATTTTCATTTTAAACTACAAGACTCACCTCCAATGATAAAGATTAAATTCAAATTCCTCTCTTATTACAGAATTGCACTTTAACCCTAAAGGCTTTACAAGTAAGGGTTATAAAATCTACTGGGCTAAAAGAATAACAACAGAGATTTTGACTTCTGGTTCCATTATATAACAAATCCTTTCCCCACTACAATGCTTAAAGTCTGTCAATTAAAAAAAAAAAACCTATCATTTTTATACAAAATGAATCACTATGCAGTCCCACATGTCAGAATACTTGAAAAAATGGCTTTATTCATCTTTGTTCTTGTGTGCTGCTCTTTTAAAATGATAGCACTCTGTGCAGAATTCTATACCAAAAATATCTAGTTTTCTGGCTAATATAGGAAAAGTCTCAGCGATTTAAGGTTAGCTTGGAAAATCACTTTGAAATGTCAACTAAATGAAATTATTAACACCAGAGTCAAACAACCAATCTTTTAAAAGATTAAAGGCAAACACAATCATATTCTGGGAAATGGCATAAAAAACACCCCAGGAAGGTAATCAGGATACAGCTTATCTAATTTCTCTTGCCCATCCCATCCCATCCCATCCCCCCATAACACTAATTTCTAAACCTTTAAAAGTTGGGCAGAACAAAGGTTAACACCATAGCATACACTTTCTGAGAAACCTTAGACGAAGATTTAACAATACTAAAGATTAGTATTTATTTCAGAGGGTAACTGCGTAATTCCCAACATTAGTAATGAATGGCGAATTGGTGAAAATTTCATCTAGCACCCTTATTAGGAGCCTTAATTACAGGATAAATAATGTTTAAGGGGACAGGGAGAATGAGAACAGGCAAAATATAAAGTAGTATAAATTATTAACATATCCACACAAGAGTTCCTTTAAATAGTAATATATTTAAATACATTAATTATAAACATGATCATATTCTTGATAAATGATGATGAAGCACTCACAAATGCTTTAAAAAAACAAAAACACAAAAGAACTAGTCTTTCCTCAGTTATCATTTTACCCATGTAAATGTGAAGTGTTTGGGCTATATATATCCCACATCTTTTTCTATATATAAGTCAGGAAAGACTGACTTTCAAAATAGGAATTATGCATTAGCTAGAATTTTTAAAATTTTATAAGATTGGGCAACTACCTGTAATTTCATTAAGAAGTTTTTGATTTTAAAGGGTAAGTCAAAATAGTGAGAGGGAAAAATACTACCAAAACTGTAATAGCAGCTGTTTTTGCAGACTTGAAAGAAATTTAGTGAAAATGAAATACATAAAATGGATTTTTGGAAGGGCCTCCTTACCTACCAGCCAGAATTAGTGTGGCCAAACAGTCTGTATAGTCAAACAGTCTGTATAGTCAAACAGTCTGTAATAGTGTAGCTATATTACTACATGTGGCATATTACTTATAAAAGCCCTTTGTGCACTTTTATATCAAACACTGCTGTTGGTTAAAACAAACTGAATGCTTACCAATGTTAACGTAATGGGGGAGGGGACAGGAGGATGAAATCACCAATGTACTTTAATGTATTTATAATCATTATCATTTAAAGGTCTCATAAGAATGAATTAGAAGAAAAATAAGACATCCTGTTTCCCAGGCATCTTAGAATTAGTGTATGAAATACTTAAACTACTTTTAAGCAGCTTTTTCAAATTTTTTTAGCTCATTTTTTTTATTTTATATATATTTTTACATCATTTTTCATTTTTGCACAATGTATGCATTTTCATCTTGGTTGTATTCCCCATATAAGTCCCACCCCCCTTATTTTGACCCTAATCCCTCCTGCTTTTTCAAATTCATAAACTCATGGACTCTAACAAATAAGGGTAAATAAAGCATTTAGTTATTCAACAAGGGAAAAGAATTTTAAATCAGTGACTTGAAATGAAGAATGAAAGGAAGGTCATTAATTGGTGGGACCAAGACCATGAAAAGGATGGTGTGTCTCAGGGTAAGAAAGTCACTTAGAAGAGAAAATCTACATGTGATCAAAACAAGGTCACTAGCTTGTGTAGACTCTGAAGAACAAGTTTTCATACTCTGAAAATGTAAAGCAGTGTGCATAATTATTTTATTTTACAAATACTCCTTCCCCAACCCCAAGACATACTTTAGATTATTTGTTTTTAAGTAGGTGAAATTTAAAAGATATACAGAAAGATTAAAATTTTACTTTTGTATCTAACCATTTTAGAATAGAAAAGTCTAACAAAGAATAAAATACTCATCACAGAGTCAGGTTGTTCAAAGAGTCTTAGCAAAACATTTAATAGAGAACTATTTGGATATTAATTAAACTGTTTATACATCATTTTTCTTAAAATAAAATCAATAAATACCTGAAAGAGACTGAAAACCAAAACAAAACAAAAACCTTAGGTCAAACAGATCCAAAAAGGGGAACCCAAACACTCATATTTACAAAATGAACATGTAAGACAAGAAATTTTTTTTGCTGTAATTACTAGAAATATAAAGAAAAATAATTAAATATTACAGGAAATTTTTAGCAAATTTAAAACAACATACCTTTCTCTTCCTAGTTCTGGGTCTTTCTCAGCTTGAGTCTGTAACATAATTCCATGTTTTATTAAGAGGCTATTCTACTGGATTTTAAATATTTAACCCATCAATGCAATGCTTTCATGTCTTAATATCTAAACTAAAAAGCAAAACTACATCTTAAATATATCAAAATAGCTAGTTTTTACCACCTAACCTAGCTATCAAGCTTCAGAATTTTTTCCTCACTTGGTAAGTTAGGTTCTAAAGAATTATCTGCTATATAGTAACTAACAAGAAACATAAGTTTCCTTCATGTTGATGTAAATAAGAAACTTCTTTAACTTTCAAAGTCTGGGACTATCACCTTTTGCTAAAAATAAAAACCTGAAAAGTCAACATATTCCTTCTACAATTAGTATTTTAAAAGACTTTTATTTATGAGGGAGCAACTAATTGGCTTAAAAAGTTTTCTACTGAAAACTTTTGTCCAAGAAAATAATCCTTTTTGTCCAAAAAAAAAAAAAATCCTTTTATACATATAAACACAAAGAAAGCAACATCCTAGAGCCCAACATGGAATAGGAATTAAAATTCAGTGCCTATGTCACAAGGATAGGTCCAGGAGCTTAGGACACATTTGTGAACAAAACAGCAAAAAATGTCTTTGAGCTTATATATACTTGGTGGAAGCCTTTTAGGTGGTAATCATGAGTGCTCTGAGTCAACAATTACCTTTCTCTAGATTATGTCAGATTAAAAACCAAGAATTGCCCTTTAAAGAAACTGAATAATGTACCTAGAGAAGATTCCTGATGTGGGTATTGCAGTTCCAGAAAAAAGGCCTTTTATACTGGGGTATCTGATGGGCTACTCAGTCTACATCATAGTGGTATACAATTGAAATTGAAGACTGTAGCTGATAAGCCCCATCTACAGAGAGTGTGTAGATTCATGGCAGTAGCTTGTTAGAGAGAAAAATATCTTATGTGATATTAGAAGAAATCTATACCAGATACCTGTACTAGCTAACTTGTTTCTTTCTTCAAAAATGAATAAGAGAGAATGAAATAAGCATACAAAACTGGCTGCATATATTTCACAGAAGAGCTTTAAAAAAAATCTTTAAATTTAAATTTTAAGTTCTCTAAAATATTCTGTAGAAAAATTAGATAGGATGGAGTCTCCCCAAAATCAGTATATGTGTTATTTCCAGGAAGACAAAGCATTACAATTTGAAAAAAATTAAAGAAATAAGGAATAAGAGAAATCAGGTAAAGAAACACACTAATCTTTTTTATCACAGTGACTTTTTAAACTGATTTAATATTGGTTTACATTATTTCTGTTTTAGAGGTAGGCTCTCCCACTTCAGGTGGTGTTACCACATCACACCCACCACCAAAGCACCCACAGTCCCACCTCCATAGTCCCATTTTGGAACACAATAATCTTTAGCACTTTTCACTGAGAGTTCTAAAAGAAGGATGCAGGACCTAAACCAAAATAAAATGTTGCTGCCCACTGCACTAGCCATACTCATCCTCCTTGGAGATTCTTGAATACCAAATGTGTCCTTAAGGCCTTAGTTCATGTTCTTCTGTCTAAAAATCTTATTTTTATCCTTGATATACTTCTCAGAGAGTCTATCCCTAAACACTCTAAAATACAAATCCCCTCATCCATCACTTTCTAACCTTTTTATCTTGGTTTACCAGGACATTATATATTTACATACATACACATTCATAGTGTGTGTGTGTGTGCAATTCTAATCTATTTCTAGGATGTAAGGACTGGGACACAGACTCCTCTATCAATGTATTCCAATGTCTAAAACAGTACTGGCTTAAATGAATTAGTATTTGTTTAATGAATTAAAGAATAAATGTTAAAAGTTTTCAGAAGTACAAATACATAAAGGTATGGTGAGAATCAGCTTTTTCAACAATACTGTTTAAGACAAAAAAAGAAAGGAAAAAGCCATCTGTGCACAAAATTCTCCATATAGGCAAGTTATCAGTGAAATACGTAAGAGCAAAAATAAAATTAGTTTCAAAACGTAGGGATTCACCAAGTTTACTCCCAACACATACTTTCTGGGGAAAATAATATTTCATAACATACTCTAGCAAACATCAACATTATCTAAGAGAGACTGAATCCAAGATATGTCAAAAGTAACTCAGAAAAGTAACATAAAGACACTCTTCTTTGTCCCTTCCAATACCACTACCAAAAGACAGCTCCTAACAATAAAGAAAAGTTATACTCAAGAAAACAAAAACATAATATCACTTTCAGATATGACTGGGACTATAAGGAAGTCAAGCAAAGTTATACAAGTCATAAACACGTTATAATTCCTTCTACATAGACTGGCTCTCATGACTGTTAATTCTGCAGTAAATACCTTCATAAAGGTGTCAAAGATGCAGATATTAGTTCTCAGTATTTAGAACTAAAACTTTATGCTTTGTTTGTTGGGTAACTATACTTATAGAACTAAAATACAAAGAAGAAAATATAAACAAAACAAACACTCATAAGCTTCAGAGATGTCTTTGTGGATTCTTCTCCAACAGCAAAGAAAATAAAAAAGAATATAAACAATTGGGACTCCAGCAAACTAAAAAGCTTCTGAACAGTGAAAGGGAGTGCAACCAAAACAAGAGAGAAATCCTTATTGATTGAAGAAAATATTTACAAACCATATATCTGAAAAGGGACTGATATCCAAGATCTAGAAAGAACTCATACAACTTAGAAACAAAACAACCCAATTAAAAAAAAAAAAGGCATGAGTTAAATACACTTCTGCAAAGAAGATATACTGATGACCAACAGACACTTGAAAAAATGCTCATCATCACTTACCATCAGAATGCAAATCAAAACCACAATGAGATACCATTTCACACCTGTGAGAATGGCCCATATCAAAAAGACTAGAAACAACAACCTTTGCAAAGGATGTAGAGAAAAAAGGAACCCTCACACACTCTTGATGGAAATGGAGATTAGTCTAGTCCTAAGGAAAACAGTACAGAGGTTTCTTGAAACACTAATAGGTCTACTATGATCTAGCAATTCCTAGGTATCAACTCTAAGAATGCAAAAAAAGAAATTAAGCAAATGGATATGTCCACGCCTCTATTCACTGCAGCACTATTTACAATAGCCAAGTTATGGAAACAATCTTAAGTGCCCAAGACAAATAGGTGGATTAGGATGCAGTGGTATACACAAAATAGAATACTACTCAGACTTTAAAAAAAAAAAGTTGAACCACTGAACTCTTGCCATTTGCAACAACATGGACAGAACTGGAGTGCAGTAAGTCAGAAGACCAGAGACAAATACTAGATGGTTCTTTAACAGTGTAATCTCCATAGATAAGGGGAGGTTCCAGATTCCCTGTCCCGCCTAAGGAAGGGTGGAGCTGAGCAGTGAGGAGAAGCTAGAAAGAACTAGGGAGAGGACTAAGAAGACTTGGAGGGACATAGAGCAGAGAAACAGGTGAAGAAGCGTGCTTGTTTCTCGGCCTTGGACTTGTACCACAGTCTTGGGGGACATGGAAGGAGATACTTGAAAGAGACGTAGGTGAGAGACCCATGGGGAAGCTATAATGGCAGCCTTTATCTTATCATGTATTTTGCTTTTGCTCCTTTTCTTCCAGACTTGTCTGGCCCCTTTTACCCTTTTCCTTCGGTTCCCTACCAGAAGGTGCCTTAGACTTGTGGCAACTTTAGGGCCTCAGAGGCACCACTTTGAGTCATCCTTGTTTGACTGGACATTTAATCACAAGGGGATAGGTAACTTTGGGTGTTGAACTAGAAACTATTAATTATCTTTGCTTCTTTCTATTGCACACTAATTCTATTAAAGTTCTTTTCTACTGAAGGTCTTATGCACTGCATATGTCTTGTCTAGGTGACAGATGGCAGAACCTATTAGAGCATACAGGTTTGGAGGTCCCAGGGTGCCTCTCATTTGCCCAGTAACAGTTTCACTTATATGTGGAATACAGAGAAACAAAACAGCCTGACAGAAAGAAATCCTAGAAGTCTGATTGTAAATTGAGGCTACCAGAGGAGGGGTTTGTAGTACAGGGTGTGGAGGGGGCCCAATGAATATGGCAGAGAATTATAGGTGCTTTGGTGGTGGGTGCGTGGTAACATATATCTGAAGAGGTGTGATCCCATACCTTTGAATCATACATGGTGTACTAAACCAATCTTACCTCAATAAAAAAAAAAATGAGTATGAATATAATTTTTTCAAAGGTAAACTATTCATACCAGTAGCATTACTACGTAAGCTAAAAGCCTATTTTAAAAATTGCATATTTATACAACAGAGTCTGTAAGTAAATTTAAAGGTTGGGCCTCCCTGGTGGTGCAAGGGGTTAAGCACAGTACTGTGAAGCTATCTGCAGCCTCTGCAGCACAAGTTCGATGCCCAGCCAGCCAGAGAGCTATGAACATGGCGCAGCAGCCCTCTCCTGTCTCACCCACTGATTCCCTCAGCAGTGAATTTCAGTCAGTCTGCCTTTTCTGTTCCCCACTCTGTCTCTGGTGAATCCTCTCACTCCCCCCCGCACCTCTGGCCTGTACCCCAGTTCTTGTATGCATAAATAAATATATCTTAAAGAAAAAAATAAAGGAAAGAATAATTTATCTCAATTTAGACAAATTATACTGCTACATAATTCATGAAAAAAGTAGAACAGTAATTGCAAACAAGTTTTAAAAGAAAAGATTAGCTAAACTCAGAACTGGAATTCCCTGCAGGGCTCCTCTTCTAATTTTGGGACAATGTCTTCTACGTTTTCTTTCTTTCTTTTTTTTTTTTTGTAAAAAACGCAAAAATTGATACTTACCTCTGATGAATCAATCTTTGGAGATAATGTGCAGGTCAATATGTGGTCCCCTATGTTTTGTGGATTTAGTTTCAGAAAGCTGTACATAGAATGAGCAGATTCAGGACTATCAAGCTGAAGAATTGCCTTTGGGGAAAAAGTTTTCAACAATTCCTTTAAATATGAGAAATACTGTTACTATATACCATTTAGTAATTCCACTTTTTGGTATAAACTCAAAGGAAATGAAAATAAGGAAACTCAAAAGAGATTATTTGTACACCAATATTGTTCATAACAGCCAAAGGTAGAAGCAACAGATGAGTGGATAAACAAAATGTGGTGTATGCATACAATGGAGGATTATAACAGAAACAGCTATTAATAAGAATATTAATAGGAAGGAAATTCTAACATATGCTACAACACATGCTCTAACACATTATGCTAAAAAAGTAAGTCACAAAATGACAAGTACTGCTTGATTTCACTAATAAAAGATATAAGAATAGTAAAATTCATAGACTGAAAGTATAATGGTAGAATGATGGTTGCCAGGGACTAAGAGGATAAGGAACCTGATGTTTAATGGACAGAGAATTTTTTAGTTCAGGGAGATGAAAAAGTTCTGGAGATGGATATTGGTGATGACTATTCAATGATGTGAATATAGTTAATGACAGTAAACTGACACTTCAAATGGTTAAGGTATATTTTATTATATATTTTACCACAATGAAAAAAATCTCTAATTTTTTAGAAGTATGAATTTACATTTCTTCCAGACTTAAAACATGTTATATCAAAGATCAAAGGTAAGGTTAATCCTTATTTCAAAGTAAACAAGGGACAACAATCCTACAATGTTACAAAGTCAAGGCAAAATTGAAAAAGGTGTTTTTTTTTTAATTAGACTTTTAAATTTTCTTACATCAGTTTATTTTTGTACAGTATTTGATTTCTCACCTCAGGTGAAGTCCCTGTAAATCTCCTACCACCACATCAGTGAACCATCCTCTACCCTATTTAGTCCCTCCCCTATTTTGACCCATCTCGCTCCCCTTCCCCTGCTGTATTCCTTAGAGCTATAGTCTGTCTGAAAGTTTTGTCTTTTTTTTTTTTTTTTGACACTTTGTTCGGTTTCCTTCTTTTTCCTTCTTTTTCAGAGGTAGGTATTTTTAAAAACAAGATTAAAACTGTCTGAAGTGAAGGTTCATTATTCACTATGCCATCTATCATCTCCCTTTCATCCTATGTCACATTATTTCTAAAGTACCAAATTGATCTTCCAAGTACTAGTTAGACTCATGCTAAAGAAATTAATATCAAGTTCTTTATCAATATATAATACATATATCATGAATTTTGATATGAAGTCTTACTCTTCTAGGTATTTCATGGTAGATCAAAATTGAATTTTAATGGATATGTATATGAACTAAAAATTAAACACAGAGAACAAAGCAAATTTAAGAAGCTAACAATTTCCGATATGGAAAAAAGGTCCAATTACATAAAGAAGAATTGATAATTTTATGTTTGTTTCCACTTAACTAAGTAAACAGACCTAAAGCTTTTGTTATTTCATGGCTAGAAGGGACTTTTAGAAAATACATGGCAAACTCTCATTTTACAAATAGAAACTGAAAACGCAAAGCAACTTAGCCAAGGTCACAAAGGTAGTTAAAGCTAGATGAATTTTTGTCTAACTTACCAGCAAGGTAATGTTTTTTGTACTATATACCTTTCTCCCTTGTGCAAGTTTTATATTCCCTTTAAACCAGGAATTCTTGAGGAAAGATAGCCTCCTGTCACAGTCCAGAAGAATATATATTGGTCTATCATAATTCTAAGAGGCTACATAACATTTATAACTACTTCACTTCAGGAGCACAAGTTACAGATGATGAAAACAGGATTCAGTTATCTATCTCTACAGTACATATAGCTGAAGTAGGAGGGACACTGTTACCTTGTTTTTATTACTCATGAATATGTGGTGATCCACTTTTCCAAACTGAAGTCCAACATTAAGTACACACTGAAGTCCATCTTCTGGTAAGTTATCAAGATGTACAAATCGACTATAAATTTTATCTATATCTGCCTGTATTTTTTGGGGGGACATCATAAAAAAAGAAAAATATAGATTAACAGTAATCCAATTTCAGAATTAGATGATGGTATCTCCCAGACTAAAAAAATGTGGATGAAGATAAGGTAGTGAAGTCTTAATTTTAGATCTGAGCAATCAGTGCAAGAATATACTAAACAGGAAGTATAATCTTCCTTCTATCAACATAGTATTTTCCCAAAACAGCCTCAGACAGGGTTTTAACCTATTTGGCCACTTAATAGAGCTCCAGTCTTTGGACACATCAAGACGTACCATCACCCTTCATTTCTTATTTTTACGAAAGACGACCCACCCATTTGACATCACCATCCCCTCAATGTTTTAAACTTCTAAGGTTTCTTTAATTCCTAACAGGTAAACAAAGCTGTAAATAAACAAGTGTGCAAAAAAGCACTTAAATACAAAACTCACCTCTGGGTCACTTTCTTTAATCAAAGTTGCAAATATAGCTTCCTAAAAAGCCAAAAAAAAGGTTAAAGGTGTTAAGTTCTTCCTCATCCATATATGTAATTAATCAAAATTTATAATAAAGCAACCTACACAAATATGCATTAAGCACCATTTTATAAAATGAGTCAGAAGTTTTGTTCTTCCAAAAATCTTGTACTTTTCCTTAACAATTTACCTAACTCCCACCCAATCCATCCACTTGATTCTTCCTACTCCTCTAATTACATTAAAGATTCTATCTATATAGGTTCTATATAGGAAAGTACACTCAAAGTCACATACAAGGACTAAAAGGCTTAATTTAGCAGACAGTAAGAGAATTCAAATTAAAAACAAAAAGTGAACCTTGAAAAGCAGGAGAAAAGGAAGAACAGAGATGTAGGCTAGTACAAATCAGCACATCATATTACATATACAGCAATTTTGAGCTGTTGAATTAGAGAAGCCAAGAGTAATGAGACAAGAGATAAGGAGGCCAACTAACAGAAGGCTTACAGGTATAAGAAACAAACATCTTAAGAGATTGTGGTTCTTAGAACTTTCTTTTGACACTACTGACATGTATAAAACAATCCCAGAAATTGTATCACGTTAAAGTGATTTTCAATGGGAAAGCCTTTTCAAAACACATGCATTCCCACTTTCCTCTAATATCGCTGCCTCATGTGTCTTAGCTGATAGTAAATATGTGTAGGCATACAGAAACAACAAAGGGCTTCTTAAAGAGTTAAATTTGAATAGATCTGAATTTTTTATCAGTTTCGTGACTTTGTGGAGATAGGCTTTACTGAAGGCAAAACTGAAAAATGAAGATGCAAAAGAACTAAGTTAGCGTAGGTTTTTAAAGGGTTTATGAAGCAATGTTAAATGGCAGGAAAAGGAACAAACTCCAGAAATATATAGGAGTTAAAATAGGCAAGACCTAGTGACTGGTTGTCCAAAATGAGAGAAAAAAAATTTACAATAAATTGGGATTCTAGTTTAGATAACAGGTGGTAGTAAGATTAGTGTTCTCTACCGATTTCCAATTTTTTTTCCCTATCCCAAAAGGAGGAATGGGATAAGATGGCAGATAGGAAAGTGATGGGAAGCAGTTTTCTTAGCATCTGAGAGAAAACAAGTGACCTAAAGAAGAAAACAACTGACTATAGTAAAACTAATTTTAAAATCTAGTAATATGAGTAAAAATGATGGTAAGTCCATTACTTACCTCATCTTCTATATTCATGTTTTCTGAAGCCATACTTATTGAAAGTTGGTTTCCATCCATTGATATTGGGAAGCATGTATAAAAGTTTACCATAGAATCTGCAGATTTTCTATTTATTTCTATAAACGCCTTTTAAAAGAGAATTTATAAAAACAAAAAAATATTCAAGTTACTTTTTCTTGAATGGACTTAACACTAGAGAGTCAAACGCGTTAACTAATAACTATTGAAGAAAGAAATGCATTCCTCAGCAAGGTGAAAGCAACAGACTCAGAATATTACAATTATACACAACAAATAAGGAATGACTGAACTCATAAGGCAATGCTAAAGAGAGAAACAGTAGGGGACATTTTGTTAAATGACATTAAGGAAAGTATTTTATTCATCACTATACCTAACGCAGTACCCACCATGTATGTAGCAGACATTTATTATTGAGTAAATGAACTTAATAATAAAATGAGAATTATGAGAAATGAAAGAATGAAGGAAATGTACAATTGTTAATTATTTTTCATTTTGTTGTTTTCACAGTGTAAAATTGTAAGGTGTTAAGGAGGTTGAACATTCTACCATGTTTCATAGTTAATGAAGTAGAAATCATCCATGTTTGTTTATAATTGTTAATTCTTTCTTAAAATGAACCATCTCTTTATGGCATTTTCCAAATTTTTTACGGCACGTTTATTTTTTACAGCTGATGTTAATACGAATCCTCTGGTTTCTCATCTTACACAAATATTTCTAATTTTTTAACATTTGCTTTGCTTTATGTTAATGTTAGGGGAGATACCATTTTCACTACCCCCACTCATACATAGTCACCTTGAACTACCTATTGAACTAGGGACAGAGCTGAGCAGCCAGGTGAGGCTCTGTAATACAGAAGACAGGTGGACTTTTGGGGTCTTTGGCTTCTGTGGCTTTGACTTGCAACCAGGGCCTTGGTGGGGACAATGAAAGGAGATATGTGGAGAGATAAGTAGAGACTCTGGGAAGAGACACATGGGGAGGCTGACAGTGGTAGGCATTCTCCTGATGTGTATCTCCTTCAGTCCCAGCTCTTTGGGACTTGCTTCAGAACACCTTTTCAGTGGTTCCCTGCTAGAAGATGCCATGGATTTATGGCAAGCTTTTCAGCCTCAGCAGCTTTGCTTCAGGTAACCCTGTTTGACTGGGCATTTTCCCACAGGGGATGGGTAATTTGGGGAGTATTACTGGGCAACACCCCCTCTTCTCGTCCCTCTCTATGCACACTAATTCTTTTAAAGATCTTCCACACCAAGAGGCTGCTCCCTTTGTCTTTATGTGGCAGACAGTACACTCCCTTTGGCTCGTGCCTCCCTTGATAGTTTGGGTCCCTGGGTACCCTTTGGTCACACACTAACAATTTCAAAAATGTTCAAAATGCTTATATGATTAAATCTGGTATTTTCCACATAGTATCTGGAGAGTATTAAATCTCTACATACTTAATAATTATACTCAACTCAAACCAAAACTGGGTGATCTGTACTTTCTGTATTTGAATTTTATATTTAATCTATATACCTCTACATATACTATTGTTGGAGGGAAAAGATGTCCTGAACAAACTCAACAGACAGGTTTTATGGACCCTACCTCCAACCCCAGACCAAAGAGATCCAAAACACAAAGGATTACAAATTCCATAATGTCATGACCACTAAAGGGAGGACTTCTGGGAACTGAGGATAAAGTTAAGCAGCCAGGTTTGGTATATAACCAGACATACAGGCCTTGCGGGTGATTGGTTTATTCACCAACTTTCAGAGTGCTACTGGGGTTCCAGCTCAGCGAAACTAGTAGGATACATTCACCAATTTATTTCTCTCTTTCTCCCTAAGTTACTCATTTCTTCATTTCCCCTTTTTTTGTAAATAAACTCTTTACTAACCTTTTTGTGTGTGCTGTAGTTAAGCTTCACTGTAAATTCCTTTTAAGCATGTGGGTGAGGAACCAGTCAGGCCAACCCATTTCATATTGGGGTTGCCCTGCAATACTATGGCATATAATGAAAAGCATGACTATGAATATTTGTTCCCAAATTCTTATAATTTCCCCCATTGCGATAATTTCACTTAAAAAATTGTTATACTGAAAAGCTAAATCCCTTTTTATTCATTCTCTAAATATGATAATCTGCTTTTTTAAAAAAGCCTTGCTGAAATTTCCGTATTATAAAATTTAACTGTTTACTAAGTGTATAATTCAATGCTTTTTAGTATATTTATAACAGAGTTGTGAACCACTCAAGTAACTTTTTAAAATAATGTGAATTACATATAGTTCACTTATACTAGCTTCCTCTACAACTGTTTTCTTAAGTACACTTGCTCTGATTACCATCAAGCATATATATCCTACTCTTCTCTCAAAGATCTCTAATAATCACAGATTCCCTTCTGTAACAAGAATGCTACTTTCCACCACTTTACTGTCATTATTTCCTAATTTAAACTTTTCTGAAATCTCATCTTCTCCTTCTAGATACCTTCTACAAGTTGTTCATTATTAATAATACATTTTGTTTTGTTTTTAAATTACTAAATGCAGAAAACTTTAAACATACAGATAAACCCAAGTTGTTCTCAATACTGATGGTATCACTAATCTGACTCTGAAAATGGTTATTTCCTACTTGAGCATCATTGGTGAAACAGTAAAAATGCCAGTGAAAGATATCTTAAGTCATCTGAAAAACTGTATTAACATATTAAAGAAACATTTTCCATTAAGCTAAATTTTTAAGCAAAACTGACATATTAGACATTCCTCCCTATCATTAAAATGTGAGATTAGAATAGCACTATAATAAGAGCTGTATTTTATATTTTTAAAACTCCTCAGTTTGAAACAGCTTAATTTATTTTTGAGTAGGTGATTTTAATCCTTTCTAGCTCTGTAAAATTAATGTTTTTCAAAATGTGCTTGTCAACAACATGAACAAGCTATTAACAACTCACCTTTTTATGAGATGACAAAACCAAAATATTCTTTAAACCACCAAATGGTTTTACTAGGTTGTAAACTTCTTCTACAGAATATCCTTTATTAGGCAAATTAGTAATAAGTACCACACACATTTCCTCTGCTTCCTTCAAAACAAATTTCAGAATTGACATTAAATTTTCTTTAACTGCTTTTATGATTACTTAATTTATGCTGTATCATATGCTATGTATCATATGTTGCACCATATGCTAAGCAATATTTAAATTGCTTTAGTCTCATCAATTAGGAAGGCTGGTCTGAATTTCAAATTAAAAACAAAACAAAATGCAAATTTCCTCTTTTCAAGTGCAGAACTGATTTCACTCATATCCTCTGTCATCTAAGTCAAGATCTCTAGCTGTCCTTTTCAACCATAATTTATAAACACAAGTTTACCTGTCTCTGACAAGTCCTTCCTTTCATATAGTGTTACCATTCTTTGTGATGCTAACATTCCCAAGCTTCAAATCAGTGCATATCTTTCCACTGAATAAAATGACCACTTTTTAGGCAATATAAAAAAAAGCTTAAAAGTATCTTGGGGGCCTCCCTGGTGGCGCAGCGGTTGAGCGCTGGGTTGCGAAGCTGCCGGCGACCTCTGCGGCGCCGGTTCGATCCCCAGCTGCTCCCCGGCCACCAGAGGAGGGTCCCACATGGCGCGCAGACCTCTCCTGCCGCCCGCTGCTCCCCTCAGCAGTGTACTTTGGTCCTTCTGCCTGCTCTGCTCCCCGCTCTGGCTCTGGTGAATTCTCTCACCCTCCCGCGCTTCTGACTGTGCCCAGTGCATGTATAGACAAAACAAACAAACAAATAAATAAATAAATAAAAACATGCCTCTATAAATAAAAAAAAAAAAAAAAAAAAAAGTATCTTGGGATTCTTCTCCCTTAACCCAATCCCCACTAGAAGTCCCTACTTTTCTGCCTTCTCTTCTCAGACATATTCTATTCTTCAGGTTGACTCTCTCATTAATGCCAAATTTTCTCTATATTGGATATTGGGGAAATTCCCAAAGCTATACTCTAGTATTTCAGCAACTTGTTACTTTTCTTTTGGAAAAAAGGCAAGAAGTTGTAATTTCCATAAACAAGTTAGGAATAACTTTAACATGTCGATTATGTTCATAAATAGCTTACTCAAGTGTTTTAAGTGAATCTAAAATACTCTATTGATGTTTTAAAATATTCTCCCAAAAACAAAAGAGTAAGACATATTAGTTATATGTTAATGGCTCCACTAGTCAAAAATAAACTGTGTTTAACCACCTGCATGACCCCAAGATTTCAACTAGTAAAATCTAAATTAATGAGGTTTTAATATATTCACACTGATATAATGACCATAGGAAAATAATAAAGCTAACTTTATGCCCTAACAAATACAACTACAAAAACCACTACCTCTCCAAAAAATATACAAAGAATTGGTACTGTAAATATTGATGTATCTCATTCCTATATGCCTCTCCAGGGAAATAAAAAAGGATTTCACAAAATTCTATCAGTTTTGACAACCTACTGCCTACTCAAAAACTCGTTTTGGCTTACATTCTGATCATAGTGAAAAGCATTCCTCAAAAACTTATACATTTATTGATAATTTATCCATTCTAAATTTCTGTGACTTACACTGCAACATGAAGTTTTTTAACTCAAATTATATTTTGGAAGTCACAAATGACTGGGATTTTATACCATGCCAAATTGTGTACATTTTTTTATAGTAAGAAAATTATGTCAAAATCTCTTAAGCTTTAAAAAGTAAAATATAAAAGCTAACCTTGTTGGGGCCTGCCTGGTGGCACAGGGGTTAAGCGCCGCACTATGAAGCAGTGCGCAGCCTATGGAGCAATGCGCAGCCTCTGCAGTACAAGTTCGATCCCTACTGGCCAGGGAGCAACCCACATGGCACAGCAGACCTCTCCTGACTCGCCCGCTGCTCCCCTCAGCAGTGTACCTTGGTCAATCTGCCTGTTCTGTTCCCCAATCTGTCTCTGATGAATCCTCTCACCCCCCGCATCTCTGGCCTGTACCCCAGCTCTTGTATGCATAAATAAATAAATCTAAAAAAAAAAACAAACAAAAAAAACAACTAACCTTGTTAACTGGTTCATTTTCCGTGGCCTCCAAAGCAGCATCTTAAGATATAAAACAAAAGAACTCATGCAGATATATTTTATTTATCAAGATCCCACTTTATTTCATAGTAGAATAGTGCTATATGAAAATGTATATATAACTGACAAAAGATTAGAGAATATAAGTAAGAAATAGCTACAGAACTAACACTGGCTTTTAAATAACACAGCTATTTTACTCCTTGTAACAGCAAAACTTCAGAATAACCAAGAAACAAGATGAAGTTCTAAATCATAATGTTCTTAATTTCACATAAGCACTCAAATACATATATACACACAACACAAAATTACAGATCTTATTTTCTCACATTTTTAATTTTCAATCCTCAAACACAAGAGAAATTTCTATTTACCTACCTGAAATCATTTCTTTAGCACTATTTTCAGTGGGTTTGGCTTCCATTCTTGTCTTTATTTCAGAGTTTCCTGTATGAAATAGTCTATTTTAATGGTACAGAAAAGCACACTAATATAATTAAACCAGTGAATCTAACAAACTTAATTTTAGTTCCTCATTTCAAGTTTCCTTATGCTGATTTGCTTTAAGTCAAAACTAATATAATTTTCACTTTAAACAACAAAACAATTCCTTTGAGGATTTTTAAAACATTGATTTCAAAATATACTTTGAATCTAGGAAATTACCAAGAGACTCTAAAGAAAAAAACATCGAATGACAGCATTTCAAGCTCACCTTGAACAGGTGTCAGAGTTTTACTGGTGTCTTTGTTTTTGACAATGCCAGCCTTTTTGACGTCCAAAGACTTCTTTCCACTAGACTTTGCTTTAAAAAGCAGAATTGAAGCATTATTTTAAGAGTCTGTTCAATCACTCAGCATACTGGTAAATAAGGAGTTCAATTTGATTATAAAAGCAGTTCTTTTCCACATATTTATTATTTTTACTTATTTTCAATAGCTTACTAATGAAATTAAAAGGCAATTTTTGTTGGTGGTGATTAATGGGTTATAAGTTTAACCCTCATGTAGCAGAGGCAAATCATATACCAGAAAAATTTTATAATTTCTCCAAAGTTCTTTAAAACTGGTCAATAAGAAGACCATTTTAGTTTCAGTGCGTTGTAGTTATTTAAAAGTGGGGGAAAATGCAATCTTACAACATGGAAACAAATAATCTTCTTATAAGTAACAAATATCAGAGGAATTGTACACACATTTTGTACAGCCTGTCAAAATGTTTTCTATATTAGAATGTCACTGTAAAAGACCAAAATAGCAAAAACTAATAGTTTATATGCATCAGGTTTTAAATGTCAAAGAAATAATACTAAACTTTTAAAGGTGCTATTAAATACTAAAAAGTTTATGAATTTAAAACTTTATATTCTTAAAGGCAGGTGAGAATAAACTTAATTAAGAATTAATTAAATATTAATGAGATGAAACAATAAAACCTCTTCTTCCCAGTCGTATTTCTTACCTGTTTTGACTGAAGCTTTATTACCTTTAGCAGCTACTGTTACCACAGATTTTACAGAACCTGCTGACTTCCCTAAATCACAAAAGCCATAGTCAAAAATGGTTTATTTAACTTCTATTAACAATCCCCTCCCCCTCAAAGAAACTCATTAAGAGTCACAGACTATACTTCATTCAAAACATAAAATACTATCATCATTGGAGGCAGAGGCCATTTTCTAAATACAGCAATGGTGACAATTTCTTCAGGAAGAAAAATACCACCTCTCCATTGAGGTACTTAAAAACAGCATTCAGGTAAGTTTAACAAATCTCTAAATGGGTGGATCAACTACAGTAAAATTATTAACTAAGAGGACATTAAAACAATCTGACAGTGCTTTTAATAGTTCCAAAACCAGTTATTCTTAGGGCTCCCTACTTCATACTTCCTTTGTTCTTACCTGATTGAAAAGCATTCAAGAATACCTACATCATCAAGCTACATAAAGACTGCTTTGACTCATTACTACTAGTCATACTGAGAGTTATAACACGCATTACTAGTGGGCCCTTTCTTAATAGGATTATTTAAATTGAGTGAACCTTCTTTATACATATGTATTTACAACAATAGCTTATTTTCCAAGATGATGCTGTTTATAAAGACTGATCAGCAAAGTGTCACTGAAAAAGATCACCAAAGAGTCAAAATCCTTTCTATTCAGCGAGCAACAGGAAATTTAGTTTGGAAAATTAGGATTCATAATAACTAGCAAGGTTCAGGATCAGAAGTCAGAAGTCAGAAGATCCAAGTTAAATTCCAAGTTACGTTGCAAAGTCTTGGGCATTGATTTCTGTGCACATTTCCCTTTTTATAAACAAGGTTGGAGGGGCCTCCCTGGTGGTGCAGCGGTTGAGCGCTGGGTTGTGAAGCTGCCCGCAGCCTCTGCAGCACCAGTTCGATCCCCAGCCACCGGGCTAGGGTCCCACAGGGCGTGCAGACCTCTCCTGCCGCCCACTGCTCCCCTCAGCAATGTACTTCGTCACTCTGCCTGTTCTACTCTCCTGTTCTGGCTCTGGTGAATTCTCTCACCCTGCCACGCTTCTGAATGTACCCAGTGCTTGCATAAATAAATAAATAAATCTTAAAAGCAAGGTTGGAGAATGCTATAACTACCCAATAAGACCAGCATAAGAAATGGTCCATTTTCGAAAAGTGATCACACAAATAAAAGGAATTATTGATTAAAAAAATCAAGTGGTTTTACAGATTTACCTTTTATCTATCCAAAGACAAATCCTAATCTCTGCTCAGAAAAAGAAAAAGCAGTATCAACCCTTACAGCTTCTCACTTCTTAGTCACTCCTAATTTTTGTCTCAGTACAGTAATCTTACCCCATTGAGCCCTTGAAATATTTCTTTCACTAGCCCTAGTTATTACCACAAGTCAATTCACTTTACTACTTCTAACTGGGAACCAGAAGAATAAGGAAAAAAATATCTAGAATTAATTTCTAAGTTAGGAGGTGGCTAGCGGTTTTAGGACCCACTCCTCCAAATCTCACTCAGTGACGTCTATAAACTTTTTAATATTAGTATCAGTGTGAAATTAGTGTGTTTGCTAAATAAAATGCATCTTCAAAAGTGAATTTTTTCTGGTCATCTCTATGTCCCCTCAGATTACTGCTTCTAAGAAATAACTACAGAAACATTACAGATCTCCCACTAAGATTCTACCAGTTCAAAGCTGTTTCCTTTCTATCCTACCATTATAGGATCATTGAAAACACTGATCTCTATCCACTTAAAAAGATGACCCTGAAATAACCAACATTTAGCAGAAATGGAAGGGAACATAGAATAGAGGATAAATAGAAGGGAAAGAGGAAAAAAAATAAGTAATTTTAAATAACACTATAGGTCAAAAAACTGCAAAGCCAACATAATTTGCTGTCATATTTGTTACTTGGATTACTTTATAAAAGAAAGAGAAGCCCTTAATAAATAAGAAGGAAATGATACTCATCATGAGAAATGATGTCCCATTTACATTATAGTCTTTTGATAATTACTACAAAGAAAGAGCATTATCTACTAAATCTCTTTTGTCAAAATATCTAGATCGGGGCCTCCCCGGTGGCGCAGCGGTTGAGCGCTGGGTTGCAAAGCGGCCCGCAGCCTCTGCAGCGCCGGTTCGATCCCCGGCTGCTCCCCGGCCACCGGAAGAGGGTCCCATATGGCGCGCAGACCTCTCCTGCCGCCCGCTGCTCCCCTCAGCAGTGTACTTTGGTCCTTCTGCCTGCTCTGCTCCCCGCTCTGGCTCTGTTGAATTCTCTCACCCTCCCGCACTTCTAACTGTATCTAGTGCTTGTATAAATAAAAAAAAAAAAAAATATCTAGATAACTATCATTTTAAAGACTGAAAAACATGGAGCACGCTTTATAACACTTGAAATCCAAGACTACTTTTTAAAAGTCTAGAATCTTAGTAAGAAACATACCTGAAGATTTGTTCACTTTGGTTACAGTTGTCTTGGTCTGTCCAGTTTTGGCTAAAACAGCAAGGAAACAATATCACTAACAAATTACAAAACAGCATCATTTAACATTTAGGAAAGAGGTAACCTGCAATGATTTTGAAAAAACACTACAAGAAAATTCCTATACTTATTTCTGAATTCACTAAGGTGAATTCATGGACTTGCTCTTACAAAAAGCACAGATTTTAAATTTTCAGCAATTAGCATTAAATTGTCCTCCTAAGGGTTATACCAATTATAACTCCCATCAATAGTATATGAGAGTGGGATCGCCATAATTTCACACAAACATGGTAATGTGAGAGAAGTTATTGATAATCTTATGCCAGATTTTTTTATTTGTATATAAACAAATAAATGTATGTACAAATACTATCATATTAAAGAAGGAACCATCTACTTTAAAAATTTTTTTTGTAATGCTAGGAATGTATGTTGAACTTTACCAAATATCCTTCTCAGAATTTATCTTTCTCTATTGAATATGTTAGCCTGAATTAACAGATTTAGACTTTATCTTTCTGATATGACCCCCTCTTGCGCACAGCATATTTATTTATTTAATGTGTTTCCCAAAACTGTATGCTAAACTTTTACTGAAAAAATTTATACCAATATTCATAGGTGAAATTGTTCCATAGTTTTATCAGCATTTTAAAACATTTGAGATAATGTAAATTCACAAAGAGTGTAAGAAATAATAGGAGGCAAGGCAACATACCCTTAGACCAAATTTCCCTAATGATATATAACCACAATACACCACCACAAACAGGAAACTGATATTGATGTGATCTACCAACATCCAAAATTCCCCAATTTCATGTGTTCTCATTGTGTATTTCTATGAAATTTTACCACACACAGGTTAATCAGTGCAACTACCACCAAATACAGAATGGTTTCATCACAACAATCTTTCCTGCTACCTACTTAACAGCCACCTTCCTCTCTTGCCTACAACCTCTGGCAATCACTAATCTACTCTCTATTTTATTATTTCAAGAAAGCTACACAAACGAAAACTTTATTTTTTGATACTGACTTTTTCACTTTGCATAATTCCTCTGTAATCCAACCAAGTCGTCACATATGCAAATAATTTGTCCCTATATGTTTTGAGTAGTATTCCGTGCTATGGATATATTAGTTTAACCATTTACCCACAAAAAGATATTTGGGTTGTTTCCAGGTTTGGGCTATTATGAATAAAAGCAGTGATAAATATGTTCATTTACAGGTTTTTAGGTGAACAGATTTTGTGTGACTGAAATTAATTTCTCTGGGATAAATGTCCAAGAGCCTAATTCCTGGGTCTTGTGGCAAGCATGTTTTGTTTCATTAAAAAACTTCCATACTCTTTTCCAGAAAAGGCAAACCACTTTACTTTCCACCAACCACAGACAAGTTTTTCCATGCCCTCAACAGCATTTAGTAATACAATTTTCTTATTTTAGCCATCATAATAGATGTGCAGTGTCTTTCAGTGTTTGAAATCAGTATTAGCCTGTTTTCTTATTTTCCTTTCTTCACCTCCATTTTAAAGAAAGTTTTCCTTCCCTCTTAATATTATGACTAGAAATAGAACATGTTATTACTTCTTTAAAGACCTCATGGAACTCACATGTAGGAACTAGTTGAGCAGAATGATTTTGCTGGGGATATAACTCACTTAAATTGCTTTGGTTCACTTAAGGTACAACAATAAAACTTGATGTGTCCCTGAACTCTTCCTCCTACAAATATTAATTCACTAATCCTTATACTTCACTAGACATAAAGAACAGAAAAATAAAGCTCCAAACACACTCTAAACTAGTCAAATGAAAGAGATCAAGTTATCTAAAACTAAGTGATTTACACATTATTACTGCTAGGAGACTCCTAACCACCTAGGTGACTGAGGGAAGGTATCACAACGAAATTTTTCCTCAAATGGGTCTTGAAAGCTAAGTTGGGATTTTTCTAACCCTGTACCTTCAAAAAGGAGTCTTAACTAAGTAAATTTAATCGGATGATTATAGACAAATGGCTAGCATAAATATTGCAATGTGAGACATGACAGCAAAACTGGAAAACTATTCTGAGTAGAAGGAGCATAACATACAGATGAGTGGCAAGAGATTGCAAAAGTAAACTGGGGCTAAAGGAAAAGAGTAATTTATGCAATGCTGAAGAATCTGGGTTTAGTCCAATGGGTCACTAGGAATGAAATGATCAGATTTGCTTTAAAGAGATATCAGGGCAACTGTGTAAATAATGAAGAATGGAATAAAAAACACCAATCAAGAGGCTATCTTCCAAAATTTAAATGAATCAGAATTAAATTGTAGATGTGATTCAGTAAGATTGTGTGACGTAAATTCAATAAAGAAACAATTTCATCCACTAAATGGATGAAAAGATGATGTTGCCTAAGTTTCAAGTGGATGTGACAGAAGAGAGGGTTAAAGAATTACTAATGAATTTCCATGTCTAGGATTCTACATTGTTAGATGATATAAGAGAGTAATAAACTTGAAGGGGTTATATACGAGATAAGTCATTGGTCCTTAAACACATCAGAAAGAAAAAAAAAAATCAACCATAAAAATTGATAATCGAAGTATGATAATCTAAGAAAATAGACATTAAGGAACAATAAAGAAAAGCAAAAGTGGTTAAGATTTATTCTTATACTTTAGCCAGCTATTAAAGGACATCACCAATAGACATTTGTGGAGAGCTAAAATTTAGCTATGCTAAAATCTAAGTTCATGGTTTTCCCAAATTCAAAGAAATAACTGCATCTAAATTTTCCTATTTTAGTCAACATTAGCACACTCTCCTAGTAAAATCCTTGAAATTTTAAATTTATGCTTTCATTAAATTCTAGTCAATAAAAATTTCTATATAATAAAATTTAGATTTTTTTCCTGTCCCACATTTTAATTAGTACCTGACATGAGGTACTAATCACTGCAAATGAATCCCAACTGTTTTCTTAATGGGATTTTTCGATCTTTCCATTTATCCAATCTAAATGAGAATCCTAAACAACTAATGGTTCTTTATTCTCTGTGGCAATTTCCCAGAGTCTGTACTAATTATTACTAGATCTTACACAAAAATAATGTGATGCATCTTGGCCAGGCTTAGGCAACAGTGGGTTAAACAAAGGGTAAGTTTTTTTAATCTTGCAGAACTTCATAAAATGAATGTTTTGTGAATTTTTAAGGGGAGGGGGTGGTAATACATATCCAAACTTTATCTGATCCAAAAACACGTTCCAAGAGTTAACTCTTTCACATAACACAATTTTAGATTTGTTATTAATGGGGTCAAATTAAAAAAATTCCCAGCATGACTTTCAAAGCTTTGTGTTAAAGTGATTCCTCAATTCTCCTACCTTATTATATCATTGTGCTAATGGAACAAATGTTCTGTCTCTATATAATTATGCTTTCACATATTCACGCTTAAAACCTTAATCAAACTTTACTGCCTTCCAGAAGCCATCCCTACTCACCTCTACTGATTTCCAATTACTTCAGTAACTATCAAACTAAATATTATAACATGAGATTTTATACAATCCAATTTTCCATTCACTTAAATAATTAGTTTTAGAATAAAAATCCAGAACATCCAAACACCCAAAAGAGTACCTACAAAAACACAATTTAACACTCTGAATATATCTTATGTCTATTTTACTTTAGCTTTTCTGTATGTCCCTAAATATCGAACTGTTTACTTTTACTACACTCAAAAGTGCATGCTCTAGCTATAACTTCTCCCACCTTTCCAATCATAAATTGGCTGAGGAAAAAAAAGATGACCCAGTTTATTAAAATTGTGTACAAACTTCATTTAGCTAGTCAGAATTAAGAAAACTCTGAAAATTACATTTTCAGAATGTGAAAGAAGCAACTTATAGTATGTAAGTCTAGTAACATCTATTTGTTTAACTTGTTTACTTTTTATCTGAGCAGATTTTCAAAATCAAAAGGGATCAGACAAATAACCTTAACATACCTATATGTTTTGTCTTATGAGTTTACTGGACGGGAACAATGGGAAGTACAGCAAAATTAACTTAAACAGCTATTTATATATATTATCTCATTGAGTTTTTACATTTATTACAGAAGTGATTCCATATTACACAGTACCAGACATTAACCACTACCTTAATACAAGGGCCAACCTGGGTCCCTTCTACTAAAGAACAATAAATGTTTCCCTAGCATCACCGGGCAAGAAATTTCCAGTAAACAGACAAAATACACTTATTTGGGAGTTTTGAAAGTAACAACTTACTAGCAGAAGTTGAAGTCACAGTTTCAGCAGCTTTGGAAGCATCTGCATCTTTTCTATTTAAAATAAGGAAAAGTTTAGTAAAGGCTGAAATCTCAAGTTTAAAAACATTTAAAGATTCAAAACTGAGATCTAAAACAGCTTAAAATACTTCAATATGAACAATTTAAAGTAGAGGGTGATAAAATATATTAAAAAGCAGTTAAAAATTAGTTTATTAATATAGACCCATTGATTTTCACATATGAAATCATGGACTTACTTTAAAGTAGATGCAGATGTTTTCTTTGAATCTGCTGTCTTTTTTTTCACCTCTTTGTTCTATGAAGAAAAATATTTAAGAAAGTTTAGTTTCTTCCTGAATGATTATAAAAAGCAATTTAGGAAATACAAGCATAAATATAATAAAGATATATATATCTTCCTACTTTAAAATATAAATGCTTACCTTCTTTTCTATTTAAACCTGTGATCATATGGCGTAATTTTCATCCCACCTTTTACAACTCATTTACATTTTCTTATAACTATCTTTTCAAACCATTACTTCAAATAGCACTAGAATATATCAGGTAGCTAACTGCTATCACCCTTGTCCAATCTACAATCAATCTTCTATTAGACTACAATAGATTCCTAATAGCTTTTCTGATTCTATACTTGTCTTTTTACCCACTCCAACTCTACTCTTAAAAATGAAACCACCACATTAATTTTACTATTCCTAGACTGAAAACCTCCTCATCAAGAGAAAAAGCCAATACTTAAAATGGTCTATAAAAGTTTACAATACATGTTCCAACCTCCCTTGACCCCAAACTACTACATACCTCTTCCTGTATTTCTCTACTTCCAATCCCTAACAAACGTTATGCTCCTCAAACAAGTTATGTAAGCATGGATCTCAAGTCTTTTGCAGTTGCTGTCCCTACTGTCTAAGAATGCTCTCAATGCAGACTGCTCTCTCACCTCCTTCAAATGTTTACTCAAATATCATCTTTTCAATGAAACGTTCCATAAATATCTTATTTAAAGTTGCACATCTCCACATTCCCCATCAAGAAACTTATATTTTCCATTTCTACTGTTTTTCTCCACAGTACTTGTTGCTAAAACATAGTAGGTATATATTTTTAATTTCTTTGTGGTCTTTCTCTCCCTATCCCTTGAAGTTAACATTGCAAAAACTGGAACTTGTTTTATTCACTACTCTTATCTCCAGTGCATGAAACCATATTTGCAATTAGTGAATATTCAGTAAAGACAGCTGAACTCTAAACAACACAACAGGTAGGATCGACAACCCTTTAAGAGCCAAAAATCCACATATAATTTTTGGCTCCCCTAGTCTACCACTGACATAACATAAACAGCTGATGAAAACATACTTTGTATGTGATATGTATTATATACTATAGTCTTACAATACAATAAGCTAGAGAAAAGACTATATAAGATGATCATAAGGAAAAGAAAATACATTTAGAGTACTATATAGTGTGTATCAATACCCTTAAGTTTACCTGGTTTGTTTACAAGAAGACCCACATGAAGTGGACCTGCATGGTTCAAACCCATCTTATTTAAGGCCTTGCTGTACATGTTAAATGAATCTGAACCTTTACAATAATTGTCATGTTATTTTACATTTTCTGTTCTTTGGGGGCATTCTTGACACTTCCTTTTACATTACATGGGATTATTCCTAGACTATGCCTTTGTAAAATTACACTGTTTCAGAAACACTATAGGTTGCCCCTCCACAACTACAAAATTTAAACTCTTTTTTTTATGATTTATTTATTTATTCATACATGAACTAGGGTGTAGGCCAGTGGTGTGGGGGAGGTGAGAGGATTCACCAGAGACAGAGGAGGAACACAGGCAGATTTACTGAAATACCCTGCTGAAGGGAGCAGCAGGCTAGGCAGGGGATGTCTGCTGTGCCATGTGGGTAGCGCCCTGGCCAGCCAGGGGATTGAACTGATGCTGCAGTGGCTGGCAACAGCTTGAAAGTGCTGTCTTTAACCCCTGCGGCACCAGGGAGGCCCTAAAATTTAAAATCTTCACCAGTATTTAAGTGGTGTCCTCTTTCTAGAGTCCAGTTATATGCAGACTGGGTCTCCTAGAGGTATCCACCATTGTCTTGCCTCTTCATCGTTTTAGGTTCAACCTTAACTAGTAGACCATAAGCTCCAAAGAGGGGTGAAAGCAGATGTTTTACTCACCACTGCATCTTCTGCAGTTATCGCAAAGCCTGATATATAACAGCTATTTTAAAGTTTTTTAACTGAAATGAATTTAGTCTTTTTTAATTCACTTGTTTAAATATAGTTTACAACACTTGATTTTTGTACGATGTTTGCTTTCTCCTCTCAAGTGTAGTCACCATAAAATTCCCACCAATTCACCTGTGTACCATCACCGTAGTCCCTTGTGCTCTTCCCTCCCCTGCTTTGATCCCTCTCTTTCCTTCCCCTGTAGAATGTCTCTGATTTAAAGTAGCCTGTTAATTTTGGTTTTTCATTTTTTTTCCTGATCTCTACTTAGTTCCCCTTATAGCCCTCCTATAATTGCAACTATCTGATATTTTTCTTTTTCCTTCTGGCTTATTTCACTGAACACAATCCCTTCCAGCTCCATCCACATTGCTGCAAATGGTGTGAGTTTATCTTTTTTGATTGCTGAATAGTATTCCACACACACACACACACACACACACACACACACACACACACACACCCCACTTCTTCTTGATCCAGTCATCTATTTTTGCACATTTGGGTTGTTTCCATATCTATTGTAAATAGTGCCGCAATAAACATAGGGGTGTAGGTATCCTTTAGAATTAATGTTTTTGTATTCTTTGGGTAGATCTCGAGGAGTGGAACTATTGGGTCACATGATAGCTCCATTTTTATTAGTTTGAGGAACCTCCACGCAGCTTTCCATAGTGGCTGAATCAGTTTGCATTCCCACCAGCAGTGTAGGAGAGTTCCTTTTTCTCCGCATCCTCGCCAACATTTGCTGTTGCCAGTTTTTTTAATATATGCCATTCTTACTGGTTTAAGATGGTATCTCATTGTGGTTCTGATTTGCATGAAATGAATTTAAATGCTCATCTGAATTTTGACTATATCCTTTCAGCTTTATCTTCCTGTTACTCATTAGATTGTCCATAAATTTCAAATCACTGTTTCACTGCTTCCCAACATCATTTTTCGTTTCCATACAATCCTCTTGGATCTGTTTGTTCTAAATTTTAGATGTAATTGCCCTGTGAACTTGCTGATAAAACACTAAATTGAATGTTTTGTAATCTTTTTTGTGGGGGGAAGGGAGGTGCTGTTTGTTTTTACAGGTGTTGAGTTACAGCACTATTAATAGTTGCAAGGGTTTTATTTTTGGAAATCTGATGATACTTTTTTCTACATCAAGGACTCTTGCCTCTTTAAGAAAAATTTTGTGAATACGGACATGTGTACATTGGGAAAAAGAATGCTTGCTTTCATCAGAATATTAGAGTGGTGGTAGAGAGAGCAACTCAAAAAAGTTAATCATTTTTTAGAATTGAGGTCTATGCTGGCAGATAAAGAATGACAAGATAATTGAGCTTCTGTCAGAGTTGTACAAACCCATATTTTAACCCTTCAGGTTTAAATAATGGGTTATGGGAGGTTTCGGGTTTTTTTGTTGTTTTTTTTTGTTTTTGTTTTTTTACCTTTTCTGTAACATCTCTTTATTGATTCCAAGAAGCAGCAAAATGGAGAGAATGTTCTGTGAATCACAGCCAGAGTCAAAGGCAGTCCTAACATGAAACAGCAAATGTGGGCAGAAAACTTTTTTCTTAGTTTTGACTACTCATGCCAAAATTAAGGTCTGGACCAAGAAAGCGATGCTACAGCCCTTCTTTTTCCTAGTTTGGGCTTCGAGCCTATTCTGCCAAAGTAATTTGTTACCCCTGTGGTTAACAGGCCAAAAAGACTATCTACATATTTCCAATCTGAAGAACCCACAACCACCAGAGAGGTCTGTTGTGGATACACTCCAGTCAATCCACAGGAATAGAAGTCATGAGTTCACAACAGAAGTCATGAGTTCACCTTCTAAAGTAGCACCTCAGTACCAATCCAAACCATATTTAGTGGAAAAATACTACTGTCTTTGACAGGTAGATGGCCTGCTTTTTAGTTTTCAGTGCTACTACTTTCCCCTATTCATTACTATAAAAATCAGTATAATAAGCAGGGTTGTACTCTTAGGCTTATGCTGCTATAATATCAACCTTATCTAAAAAGGTATCCAGCTTTGCGCAGTGGCAGTATCGTAGCCAATGAGGTTTATCCGAGGCGCGATTATTGCTAATGAAAAAGATATCCAAAAGAATTATTTAAAATTGTTTAAAATACTTGAGTACCCTGATATATTTTAATTCACCTACTTTCCCAGATTGTTTTTCAGAACTGGAGAAACAGTTCTTAAGCACAGAGCCACTTAATTCTCCTTTCTATTCTCAAGTTTATTAATCTGCCCCAAACCATAACAAGTTGACATGACTACAGATTAGTCTTCTAACTGGACTTCAGTAATCTTATCTCTTTCCCCTTTTAATCAATCTCCTAAGCTTATCATTTGCCTGGCAGACATAATTCTGCAGATAACTACCACATGAGTATTTTCAATCTATCCATTTTATTACATCATACCCCTGTTCAAAACCTTAAATAATATTTAAATGTTTTCAGGATAAAATTTAAGTTCTTAAATTATGCATTCAAATTCTTGCTTCCTTTTGCTGTCTGCAACTAGAGGTGATTATATGTCACAGTACTGGTAAATCAAATGTAAATGAAAGTTGTTAGGGAACTCATTATTCTGGGAGAAAAAAAAATCAAAACCTATTATGTTCTCAATTTTTATTCCCTCCTTTCTGCTTGGAAGATAGAAATGACACAAGATAGTACAGCAACCACATTAAACTGAGAATGAAAAATCATGTTAAATATGATGGAGCAGAAAAATAAAAGATTGTGTTCCTGAAGATATTATGCAGTTGCTGCACCAGTCATGGACCACCTACCTGCAGAGTTCCTGTTATGAAATCAATAAGCCTCTCATTGTTTAATAAACAACTGGTGAGGCTGTTATTTGAAAGTAGAAGAAATTCTCAATGATAAAATAAGTAGGATTACCATATAACTAATTCATTATTTTCAAATTAGGACAGTGACATGTAAAAGGTGTAAACTAAGATGGTAGGTTACTCTAGTAGTGATTAATAAGAAAACAGAGGGAAAAAAATAAAGATTCTTTCTCTAATAGCAATGTATATAATAGTTACAACATATACAACTAAATATAAATTAAATACAAACTTAACACACCCTCCAAAAAAATGTACAGTAAGGTTATGGAAAAAAATATATATTAAACTTGTCAAAGACATCAGTATAAAAACATAGTAACAGTACAAAACACAACAAAGCAAAAACGGACAACTGTAAATCGGAGACATACTGCAGGGGAGGAGGAAGGAGAGGCATCAGAGGGAGGGAGGGAGGGAGGGAGGAGCACAGGAGACTGAGGTGCACCAGTTCACTGGTGAAGGAAATTCTATGGGGACTACACCTGAGGGGGTGGCGTGAAGCAAATACTGTTTAAAAATGAATAATGATGTAAAAAATTTAAAAAATTAATATAAAAAAAACTTGTCAAAGAACACTAAAGAAATCTAAATAAATGGAGATATAAAGACAAGCTTTTAGCTTTTTTACAATAATAGTAGTATTGTAAAAATTTCAATACAAACACAATTCAATTTCCATTAAAATCCCAATAAGGAGCAATCAAATTTCCTAAAGTCAAAATGCATAGAAGATGGCTAAAGGACAGGTTTCCTGGGCCTCCCTGGTGGCACAGGCGGTTGAGCACAGTGCTATGAAGCTGTCCACAGCCTCTGTGGTGCCTGTTCGATCCCCACCATCCTCGAGAGCAACCCACATAGCGAGCAGACCTCTCCTGTCTCACCCCCTGCTCCCCTCAGCAGTGTATTTCATCAGTCTGCCTGTTCTGTTCCCCAATCTGTCTCTGGTGGATCCTCTCACCCTCCTGGGCATCTGGCCTGTACCCGGGCTCTTGTATAAATAAAAATAAATCTTAAAAAAATAAATAAGACAGGTTTCCTGAGTCATTGCTTCCCTCAGAAATACTGAGAATAAGCACCAGGAGGGAGCAGACACATCTAGAATGGGACTACAGAAGTGAGGATCAGTTTCTCAGCAAGGAGGAAAGTCAAAAATCATCAGTAAAGGAAGGAAAAACTGAGAAACAGTAAGTCAGGAAGTCAGCATAGTTCACTGTGACATAGCATAGCCTGTTCCATCTTTCAACTAGGTGGAACCAGGTGACCAGAGACAGAGACCGAAGTAGAGAGTCCCTGGTGTAGTCTCAGGGCTCCCAGGATTGTCTGTGATCATACTCTGGGGCACCCAGGAACACTTCTTCTCCCCCTCAATCCACAAAACCTCCAGTCTGCATTTACTGGGAGGGGGTTGGAGGCCACAGTATAGCATATAACACAGTACAGCATGTAGAAGTTAAAATAAATGAGAAAAATCTGTATATACTAATGCAGTTGGATGCCCAAATCAAATTCTTTATTTTTTTAAGATTTTTATTTATTTATTCAAGAGCCGGGGTACAAGCCAGATGTGCTAGAGGGTGAGAGGATTCACCAGAGACAAAGCGGGGAACAGAACAGGCAGACTGACCGAAAAATACTGCTGAGGGGAGCAGCGGGAAAGACAGGAAGAGCCATGTGGATATCTTCATGGCCGGTGGGGATCAAACCCGCACTGCAGAGGCTACAGACAGCTTCACAGCACTGCGTTCAACCACCTGCACCACCAGGGAAGCCCTCAAATTAAATTCTTAGTTGAAAAATGTATGCTATAAAGGAACTAGGAAGCAGGTATTCTTCAGCAAATAAATAACACACAATCACACACATACAGACACACACACACACACCCTCAAAAATTATTGGATATTTTTAAGTAATTCTAGAGTCATTAACTATGTATATATAAAGTGAAACATAGAAACTAATATAGAAAAATTAAACCCTTAAACACTGATACTTCTAAGAAAGCAAGAGACTCCCAAAATTAATGTACTGGAAGATAAAATTTTACATAAAGTTCGAAATGGATAAAACTCAACTATGACTATTAGAAATCAAGTTAGGGATTACTTTTCTGGAGAAAGGATAGTATAAGGATTCCGAAGTATGCAAAAGATTTCCAATATATGTCAATGTCAGTTTGTGACCTATGTAGAGGTTTCACAAATGTTTGCTAATTTTGTTATTTTCTCCTAGTCTACTAGTAGCCTTTAATACTGTTCACAATACTTTATGTGTACATATAATGGTTGCTAATTTCAGTACATTTGAATTTACACACTGCAATCAAGTGACAGAACATTCTTATTTCACGCATTTTTCTATATACATCATACTTTAAAACATTAAACTGAATATCAACATAAATGAAACATGTAAGATTTAAATCCAGTTTACCTGTGGTTTTTTCTTTCCTGGAAAACATACTTTCACAGTTTTCCCTTTTATAAGAATAGGTGTTGTTTCAACAAACTTCATTACTGCAGTAATTGTCTCTTTAAACTCCATTTCTATGTAAGCCTAAAATGAAATGTAGTCCATTATTAGTAAAAATCTAACTTAAATTTCCCTGCATAACTGAATGCTCTATGTGGAACATAAAACTAAAATTTCCTCAAATCCTGGTTGTTTTTAATCGCCTTTTTTTTTTTTTTTGCTAAAGCCATAATTTGATCTTTAGAATGTTTTCACATATGAAATAAACATTTAACCCAACAGAATTTCTCTAACAATACTAAGAAAAGAAGAGGTAAGTCCATCGCAGGCTCATGAACAGTAAGAAAATGAAAGGGAGGACTCACTGGACAGAGAAGGCAGGACCTGGTCTAGAAGCTCCAAGTCTGACATTTTCAAGTCTTCTTGCAAGGAAGAAAAACATAGACAACTATATTCCCTAGTCCTAGTCTTATCTCACAATTTAAAGTTCTGCTTAGTCAAGGGCTACTCATAGTTTTAGTGACCTCTAATATATTCCACATGTAAAAAATAGTTATGAAATCATTTGTTTTACTATAACCTTATTGGTGTGCTAATGCAGTGGCTAGCATTCTACAGACTACCACCTGCTTCTGAAAACAAGATATGCCCATGCTCACTCATTTATACATTATTTATGGATGCTTTTGTTTTACAATGACAAAGCTGAGTAACTGCAATCTTTGCTTTTGTTTTACAATGACAAAGCTGAGTAACTGCAATCTTATGGCAGCAAAGCCTAAAATACTATCTGGTACTTTACAGAGAAAATATGCCAACCCCTGCTATAAAGAATGTAAAATGGCTTCTTGGGAAGTTGTTCATTCAAATCTAAACATTTACATAACTCTCAATCAACAACTCTCTATGTAGTAAAAACAGCTAAAACATCCATCAACAGATTTTAAAATAATGGTTTTGTATGCACTTTTAGTATAGACTGGATGACTCACCTCCTTTCTATATGGAACAATAAGGACATCTTTAACTTTTCCAAATGGTTGAAATATTTTTCTAATCTCTTCTTCAGTACAGCCATCCTCTGGTAATTCAGATATAAGAAGAACTGAACCATAATGCAAAGACTGGTCTTTCCGAAGCTATTTTTGAGATAAGAAAATTTAAAATAAACGGAAGTTAAACCACAGTGTACAATATAAGTAATTTCCTATATATATATATATTTTTTTTTTAAAGATTTATTTATTCATTTACACAAGAACCAGGGTACAGGCCAGATGCACGGGCGGGTGAGAGGATTCACCAGAGACAGAGCAGGGAACAGAACAGGCAGACTCACAAAATACACTGCTGAGGGGAGGAGCGGGTGCAACAGGAAAGGTCTGCAGAGCCATGTGGGACCCTCACCAGCTGGCCGGGATCAAACCAGCGCTGCAGAGGCTGCGGACAGCTTCACAGCGCGATGCTCAACCGCCTGCGCCACCAGGGGAGGCCCAATTTCCAATATAATTTCTTCTATGATTAATTTTACTCCTTCAAACACTCTTTTCTAAGTATTTTAACATAATAAAGGAAAATATTTACCACTCAAATCCGACAATGGTTGAGTTCATATGAAACCAATTCAGATGTTCTTTTCTGTTTAGAAGCATCTTGTAATAAATAGAACCTATAAAATCTATTAAAGAGTAGTCAATCTATTAAAGAGTATTTTCCTTATCTGCACAATCCATGATTTGTGAAGCTGAAATTATAGTTGTGTTCTCTCTGTTCTAATTGAGTATGCAACCTAGATAGGTGTTAATATTTTACAAGATGCAGATGTAATAAAATTCAAATGCATTGTCTATGTTAAATTTCTCACCTATGGTAATACAACATACATTTGATAATCTGCCAATGATACAACACACATTTGATAATCTGCCATACTGCTCATATTCTGAGGATGTTTTATATATTTCTTTACTGTAACAGTAATTTGATATATACAATAAAAAAAACCCTTAGCATTATGGGGACTATAACCAAGATGAAAATGCATACTTTGTGCAAAAATGAAAAATGATGTAAAAAATATATAAAAATTAAAAAATAAAAAAATTTCAGCTTTAGTAGTCAACTTAGGTTAAAAAAAAAAAAAAAAAAACCACCAAACCTAGCATTTTAACAAGAAATTTACGTCAAATACACCAAATATGGGCCTCCCTGGTGGCTCAAGGGTTTAAGCACTACACTATGAAACAATCCGCAGCCTCTGCTGCATGAGTTTGATCCCCAGCCACCAGCCAGGGAGCAACCCACATGGCAAAGCAGACACCTCCTGTCTCGCCCGCTGCTCCCGTCAGCAGTGTATTTCAGTGGATCTGCCTGTTCTGCTCCCTAACCCCTAACCCTGGTGAATCCTCTAACCCCCCGCATCTCTGGCCTGTACCCCAGCTCTTGTATATGCATAAATAAATCTTAAAAATAAATAAATAAAATTTAAAAAATACACCAAATATATCAGTTCCCAGAAAAGAGACTATTCTACCTAAAAGCAGATTATTCTACACTAGACAACAGAGTATTTCACTTACGAACTGTACTACCAAAAGTATAAAATAGATTGAAAATGACCAGTTCTCAGTAGACACATTGAAAGCTTTTTAGAAAAGATTACTAATAATGCTGGTGATTAGGGTCACTTCCCCAACTCATAGTAATCTACTTGAGCAGTTATCAAAAAACTTTAAGCCATCAAAGTGCTCTCACTTTTGATACATCAAAATGACAACCCTTCACAATTTGTAAGCTACTGTACTTTTATATCAAAAGAGAAACCAATTAAGTATTCCATTATCAACATAATTTAACAAGTCACTATTCAAATTTTTAGAAATACGAAAATGAAAAAATTCAGATAATTCAGTTTTCTCTCTGTGACAACACAAATGTATGCGTACACTTGCACCAATAAATCAGAGAACTACTAACCTTACGCTGGAGAGAAACAGCTTTATCAGAAACTTGTTTAGATTCTGGTAAGGTGTCATCTTCAACATTCTTAGATTTATAACGAGTAGAATGTCCTAAATTTGAATCACTCTTGGTAGAGGTTGTCGATTTAACTGATGTTTTTGATCCACTAACAGTTTTAGGCTTTAGTGCTGGTAAGTTTCCTTTATCAACTGCTTCAAGATGCTTCTGTTTATTGAATTCTGACCCATGCCCGGATCGTTGTACTACATCTTCTAATGCTTTTTTCCTATCTAGTAAAAAGGATATAAACACAACCTCAACTGAAAAGAACTTAAGGTAACAATAATCTCACCACATTATTAACAAAAATAAAAATATCTCAACTGCTCAAATATTCATCACAGAACCATTCTCTGGCCAGAGTCTGTAAACACACAAAAAAAAGTATATCTTTTATTCTTCACTCAAAAGGCTTTTACATCAAGTTCCTTTGGTTTCAGTATCCTTTTACTTTCTTAAAAATTGAGGAATCAAAGCGTTTCTTCGGTTAAATTTATCAGTATTTATCATATAGAAAAATCAAAATAGAATCTTAAAAATATGTATTAATTTAATAAACCATTAGATTGTATCTTATGAAAAATTTTAGTTGCCAAAACAAAAAGAAAATTAGTAATATGAATAGCACTATTGTGTATTTTTCCAAACATTTTACTATTAGATTTAAAAACAAACATCTGATAGTCCTGATCTCATCTCCTGGAAACATTATTTTAGTTGAAATATACAAAAGAAATCCAGCTTCACAGAAATATAGTTGGAAAAGGAAAGACCTTGCAGACCTCTGAAAAGATCAGAGAATATATATACACACACACACATAAAAACCATTTCTGGAGAAGTCACTAAACGAGTACTAAGGCACAGGTTAAAAACATGAATAATTTCAAAAATACATTAAATTAGTTCACTGAAGATATATCTATTATCAGTTATTAAGGCAAACTAAGATGCTTATCCATACTTGGTTTTTAAATTTGATGCTGCAAGAGCAGATATACTCTCCCACAAAATAAGGGGAAGAAAATGCATTAGGTTAGGATGTGCAGATTTCACAGAGCAATTCTACAATGAGATAAAATGGAATATTTCATTTCTTTAAAAACTTCAAAATGGAAGAGCTGAGACAAAAAGCTCAAAACACCAACTTCTGCTATATCTGACAGTTTATGCCACCATCTCAAGCTTATTAAAAATAAAGAAATTTGAAAAATTCAAGCCAAAAAACCCTAAAAAATAAGTAGTCACAATAAGTAGACTTATCCATGACCATAAGCGTACCTGATGATCGCACAGATTTCCGTAATGTTCTTTCAGGGCTAACTGATCGGTAGCATTTTGGACTACCTCTATATAGATGTCTCATTCGATATGGTGAACGGGATCTAGATCTGTATCTAGAAATGAAACGATGGCAAATTCTAGGACTTCGACTTCTCGGTCTGTATATATAACGCATTGGGCTTCGAGATCGATGCAATCTGTGACTTGGGCTTGATCTCCTAGAAGGTCTAGGACTGGGGGAATGAGAACGTCTTCTTGGTGTTTCATTTTCTTTTCTATTGCCCTCATTTCTACAAAGTACAAAACACACCCAAGATTCAGCACTTCCATGTAAAGTTAAATTATATGACCTTCTTAAAACAGACTATCTGTAGTACCAAACTCTGATACCATACATTTACTTAAAACAAAGCCTATTTTGTTATGATGCAATTCAGTGTTATAGATAGATAAGAAACAATCAGAACATATAATCAATACTTTAATAAACTGAGTCTCTCTGTCTTGACTAACTTATAGAAGAATATCAACTTCTTGGATTTCTCTGTTCCACAATTTATCTAATTATGTTTTCAAAGTATTAAGTTATCTAAAGAATTTAGAAAATGACTTACAAAAGCAAATTTTTTCAACAATTTCCCCTGAAAGACTATGTCAGTTACAAATATTTTTTCTGACTGCTGTTCTTTTGTATATATGTGTACATATACACACACTATGTACACACACACGTATATGTATGTGTATACACACACACAGAAGCACACACACATTGAATAAGGACCCCCTCTCCACCCCCAACACAGCATGCAAAGCATCATTCCCAATCTTCTGGGCATTTACTATCAATCTCACAAATATAAAATAATAAAAGCATAAGGTATTTTCAGGAAAGACACAAAATAGTAGTATACAGAGGTGAGTTACCACATTTGAGGGGGGTAATTAAAGAAAAATTCATAGAGGTTGTCGGATTTGCCTGTTTTTTGAAAGTAAAAATGGTGAACACAGGGTTCAAGTCAAAACAATACCTTTTTTTAAAAAGTATTTGCTTACTTTAAAAGTAAATTAAATTTCAATAATATCACCATTAAGAAAAACTAACTACCTTCTTGATGGGAGGATCTCAGGATTCCAATCAGGATACCTATGTTGAGAATAAATGATATTAATGAACAATTAAAATAAGACTACATGGCTTAATTAATCTTCCTCTGCAGGGAAGAGGGTTGCTCAAATCTTAAGTTTATATAATGATTTATAAGTATATTAAAATGCAGAAATTTTTCTTGGATACAAAATATTTTGAGTATCTAATTCAATAACAAAGGTACTATATGCTAGTAGGTAATTCAGTTAATAGAAACACATTCCACATACTATAATAAAGGCCTTAAAATTTATTTATATAAAACAAACTGTACACATAAAATGTGTTAAGATATACAGAAGTGGTACAAGATAAAAGCTTAGGTAGGAGTTTTAAAAGACAGTTTCCCTATTTTGCAGAACTATAGGGACACCATTCTCCAGAATGCTACATTGAATGGTGCCCTTACATTGTACCAAGTGGTCTGCAGAGGGACACATATGTAGTGAGAGAAGTCAAGAGAGAAATCACACAAAAGGCTGCTCTTCAGGTCTTTCTGATAAAGGTCTATCAATGGGCACAGACCAGATTAGATTAAAGGAAAGTGTATGATCTGTTAGAGGAAGTGGTCTGGGTGCACCACAGAAGGAATTAGAACAAATTATGGGGGAGGGGGGGACCTGGAGAGGTAACAGGGACAAATATTGAAGGTCCCTGTAATTAGGTAAGCAGGGTGCACATAAATAAAAGAAAATGGAGAATCATTTAACATTTCTGAAGCAAGGAGAACATAAAAATGTTTTCAGACCAACTGGATAGAGGTATCTGGAATTAGGGGAAAAGAAGGGAGCTGGTATATCTAGAAAGTAGGCATATAGACACCGTAAGTGAAAGTGAGACTAACACAGAATTGAATCTATAGAAAAAAAGAGTTGAGGACTGAATCTTATGCACACCAACACTTTCGAATAGAGCAAACAAAAATGAATCAATGAAAGAAATTAGGAGGAAATCACTGGAAAAAAATGAGAGGAATAGTAACATAGAAACCTAAGGAAAGGCATCTTCATCCTCTCCTTTCTAGAGAATCAGAACTTTAAAAGTTAACTGGAAATAGTGAATAAATCATTAAATTCCAAATATTCAAGAATAAAATTTAAAAAAAAAAAAGAAGAGGAGATCCAGGTAAGAAAATGGATCAAGAAGTCACCTGGCAGGAAAATAAAGACAGGTCAAAACCTTAGTAAAGGTAATGTGGTTTTTTTTGTCGTTGCTATTTGTATCACATTATTTAACAGGTTAATTCAACAGCAATTCTCAATTCCCTTTACCTTGCCTGTCTCTATTACAATAACAAAAATAACAAAATATTTGCTTCCTCAGTCTTATTAGAACATAGCCAGTGATAAAGTCTAACAAATGAGACATAGGTGCAAAACCACTGGCAAACTTCTGAAAAAGCTTTGTGCTCCTTTCTTCTTGCCTTGAAAGCAAACAAAATGCCTGGAGTATCTTGTAACTATTAAGTGACAAACTATGAAGAATCCAATATTTCATCATCTATTACCAAAGACTATAAAAACAGGTATACTTTTCTGGAATCTACTTTCACATTTTCAAAACTTCTGTTAACAATGTACCATCTAAGAAGATCAATTTCTGGTCTTTGGTATGGTATTTAAAAGCAAAACCTTTGGAATCAAAAAAAGTTGGATGTAAGTAGAGGTGTTGCTACTTAACACTCAAGTATCTTAATGTCATTTACTTAATATATCATAAGCCTTAGCTTTCTCATATGTACAATGCTGAAAATATAGTTGGCTACCAATACACAGAAGTTATAACTTCCAAAGTTTTCCAGTTTATGGATTCACAAAAGCTTGAAAACCATTTATTCAAAAGTTGTTAATAATGTTTTAGGTCTTTACAAGTTTGACCACTAGAATACATGTTCTTGTCTCTGCTGCCAGGGCAGTAAGATACAGCATGTTTACTATTCTGCAAGTAGAATGTGGACAACCTGTATATTGCCTCAAGAGTTTAAAGTGGGTTTCAGAAGCATGAGCCTCCTTACATAGTAGGCAATATAACATAATGGCTAAGAATGAGGAACCCAAGTAATTGAAATTATCTGTCCCCAACAGCAGTAATACATCACCTTAAAGTTTAAGTGACAAAATGTCCATCCTGAATTTAATAAGAAAACAAAGTAGTATAGAATGTGGGACACTCTATTAGACAACTTTACTGGACTTTTCAAAAGAAGTCAGCATCATGAAAAATCCTTCTCCTCAACGCCCCATCCCCAAAAGGTAAGGAAGGCATTGTTTCACATTAAAAGAAACTGCAATGCATGAGTCTTGATTTGGACCCTAAACTGGGGAGTGAGAGGGGAAGATACAGGGGTAACAGACAATTATAAATGGTATTTTGGAGAAAAAAGATCATTTTGGAAACAAGTGGGAAATTTTGAACTTGGTCTATACAGAAGGCATGAAATTGTTAATCTTCATGAACATCTTATATTATAGTTATAACAGAAAAATTTCCTTATCCTTAGGAGATAGACATTGAATTGAGTGAGGGTCATAATGTCTGCATTTTATTTTCAAATAGTTCAAAAATATATATATAGATAGATAGATAAAATAGATGTGGCAAATGATAATAATTGGTGAATAAAGACAAAGAATATATAAATACTAATTCTTCAACTTTTTGTACCTTAGCAATTTTTTTAACATAGAATGTTGAGGGAGGCAATCTGGGACTTACATCCATGAGCTAGACAGACAATTTGTGCCAATTATTTGCTGTATATCAAGAAAGTTATCTATGCCCCAGTTTCCTTACTGGTAAAATGATGAATAATCATTATACATATATGTCACAGGGTTGCTTTGAAGGTTAAGTAAATTATGTAAAGCACTTAGAAGAATGAAATAATAATAATCAAATAGCTAGTATTATTTATAAATTTTAATACTAAAACTCTGAGACACTGTATCTTTTCTCTAGTGAACCAATTATTCTAGTGTCAGAATCCATAAAGATCCAATAAAGACAAAGAGGGAAGTGACTTATGGAAAAGAGTGATCACCTACATACAGATCAGTAGAGGAATGACTAAACAGATTAAGATATAGCAACACAATGGAATACCATGCAGCTTAAAAAAAAAAAAAGACTGGCACAGCATACATTCTGCCACAGAAGAATCTCAAGCACCCTAATCAATCTATTTTTTTTTTCTTGGTAATGGAGAGAGCACCATAAAGGAATTCTTCAATAGTACACAACCTGAAAAAAGGTGAAAAGGTAGGGTAAAGTAAGGAAGCTGCAGGCGTGGAAAGCATCTGCTTTGAAATCATGGTCCTATGGACATGTACAAAGAAAAAAAAAGGTTTACCTACACAAAGAGCTTTAATGGCATACATGTCATTTGCCCTAGTAAATCAATAGCAGTACATGTAGCTAAGAAATCTCTTTGCAGCAATGAAAACCTACCTACAGCAAATAACTCATTCACACCTAAAACCTTCACCTTTATGAAAATTATATATCCAACTAGGTATCTGGAAAAAAACTGTGCTTTAAGAGAGATTTTCCATTTATAGTGGCCATAAGGTCTACCTGAATGCAGATAACAAATTACCTTCAAATTACCATATGAAGGTAACTTGTCTCCACAATATCTATAAAGGGAAGCAATTCCAACCTCTATTTCTCAATCTGTGTGTTTCAGGTACAGCTGCTATCACATTTAATTACAGGCGTAGACACATGACACCAATGTAAGTAAAACACCCCACTCTCGGAACCATTATAATTGGTTCAGAGATGGACAACTAACTCAAAGTGAACCAAGAGAGTCAAACCAAGAATATATGCAGGAGTTATAAGCAAGAGAGGTGCCTTTTTTTTTTTTCCCAACTCCTGAAAATACCAAATCCAGAACAGGTTCGGAACTGTAAGGGTCATTCTGCTTCATGGAGGAAGTATACCTGGGATGCCACAAGACCAAAGCAGGAAAGAGCCAAAACCAAAAAAAATATTTTGTTTCAGCATCCAATTTAGAAACTAGAACCATACCTTAAGCTCTCCGGTTAAATGAGTAAATTCCCTTACTTTACAGTAAATTCCCTTACTTTACAGTTACTTTGAATTATGTTCATTACTTACAACAAGAAGAGTACCGTTAATCTCAAAAAAAAAATTCCATGTTTTCATAAAAAAAAATCTAAACAAAACAGTTCCCACAAATCCCTTTGCCCAAGAATATGTCACTATCATAGTGACCAGAAACTAGCCACCAAACTGCATCAGCCAATTTCATGATGCTGAAGGAAAAACAATTTAACTTTATATTACCCTAAGGAATACGAGAATAGTATTAAAATCACACTTCTCACCTTCAGAGAGTTCGTGTCTTAATTAAAGAAGGAGAGATGGGGCCTCCTTGGTAGGGCAAGGGGTTAAGCACAGCGCTGTGAAGCTGTCCACAGCCTCTGCAGCATGAGTTCAATCCCCGGCCCGCCAGGGAGCTAGCCACATGGCGCAGCAGACCCCTCCTGATGTGCACAATGCTCCACTCAGCAGTGTATTTCAATCTATCTGCCTGTTCTGTTCCCCACTCCGTCTCTGGTGAAGCCTCTCACCTCCCACACCTCTGACCTATACACTAGTTCTTGCATGCATAAATAAATAAATCTTTAAAAAAAAAAAAAGGAGAGATGGAAGAACTGAAGAACCAACACTAAGGAACCATCCCATCTGCTTAGTTTATCTCCTACTTAACAACTGATTCTGAAAATAGATTCTAAGCCAAAGCTGCCTACCTGAAATTAAACACTGGTATTTGGTTTGGGTTGGTTTTTAGTTATTCATCCTTGAGAAACCTCCTATAATTAGAGGGAGGCAGGGGATAGGAGAAGGAAACACAATCTACTCTAAAATAGATAAATCATATAAAAGAAGGCAAGTTAGCAAGGAATGAACTAATAATATTACAATTAAATTAGGAAGGAGTCAAAAGAAAGGATAATATTTAAATTTCTTCTTTTGGAAAAAAAGTTAAATATGTATCTACAAATTAGTATTTCAAAAACAGGAAATTTCTAAAAATGTTGTTCTTCAAAATACCACATTAAAGATTAAACACCCACACCTAAACAACTATCTTGTAAATCTGCCACTATAAAAAAAGAAAAAATTGTTCTTACTGTTGACGTAACTGTCGGCAGCTCTCAATATGAGTGGATGTATTTTGATGCTGAATCCAATCCTATTGTGAAAGGAGAAAATTACCAAAATTAGAACATTCCTCATGCTGACTAATAAAGTTTTTAAAAATGACACAGCATACCTTTATTTTCAAAAAGTAAGCAAATATAGTGATAAATAGCAATTAGTACTGAATAAAATTTTCACAAACAAAAATAAAAGGCCTCCACACAAGGGTACTCAAAAGGCTTCTAAACAAATGTACTCAATACCATACCTCACTGATTCATTTTAGAACATTTTAGCATTAAAAAAAACTTCAAAATAAAAATCACACCCATGGACACTCATTTTTTAAAGCAAATATATACATGAACTTGAAGAAAACAAAAGCGAGGATCAGAAATAACCCACCTCAAACACAGAAATACTACAAGCACACAAAAAACTCTACAGATAAAATGGAATCTGAGATGGTATCTCCAAATAAAAGGTCTCAATGACTCTATACCTCTAAAATTCAAACTACCACCAATATTATCTACCTCTTAGGATGGCACCATTCAAACAACGTATTCACTATTATTGACCAAAAAAAAAAAAAAAAAGCAAAAATATGAAAAACTGCTGCTGATCAAATCTAATTTATTTCCAAAATTTAAGGGAAAGTAACACCATTTCAATGATACAATATCCCTTACATTTACAATGAACAAAATGCTTTCTTATATATTACTTCATTAACAAATCTGCCCTAGTCACATTTTATAACCCATAAACAGCTCCTGGAAGATACATCTGATAACAGAAAAAAAAAAAAAAAAAAGGCAATACAGTTTTCAAGGCCCCCAAGGAAAACAGTTAAAAGTAACATGTACATTACTGTTTATTGTCACTCTAGCATTTGAATAGGAAGAAAACTTTACTCAACAGTTCTGTGTTTCAAAACTTTCCTTGAAGAAAATGTCATTTTCATTTAAAAAACATTTCAATTTGTCATAGCTAAAGACGAACTATAAGAATCCATAATTAAAACCACAGTTAAATACTAATTTTGAAATTTGCCTTGTCAAGAACTACCTGCAAGAATGGGCAACAAATTATGACAAACCCTAAATAAACTATTTCATTAAAACAGGGAAGTGATTGTGGATTGCAATAAAGAAATGTTTGTACATCCTGTTCAGTGATACAAATAGAAAGTGAGAAGAGACTAGCAATTAAGAGCCCCCGTTACTGCTAAAACCATGTCTTTGACATTAACTGAACATTGTTTACATGAAACAGACACACTGGCAGGTAGTGGATTGGGCATGAAAATTTATTTTTAATAAGTTGCCATCATTGAAACACCCAGATTTTACCCCTCAATCCGGAATCCCAGTTTTTCCTGAAAAACTATGAAGATATCATTAGAGTGGGACATGTATTTTATGTATCAACTATCAGCTGATGCTTATAGCTGCCCTATTTAAGGCATATTCTCCAGTTCTGTGTACAAACTCACACAAATACACACGCCCACTACTATCTTTTAACAGGTCCACTTGACTTGTTTCAAGTTTAGTAAATATACCTATACCATTACAAATTCTACTCTCTAGTAAAAATATCTAATTTAGATGAAATCCTAAAATCAGTAGACTGCCTCTCTGGGAAAAAAATGATAATCACCTATCAAGCAGAAAACAGTGCCAAGTGCAAGGACTATAGACAAGTGAGCCCAGAATCAATGTGTGAAAATACCCACCCCGTAACAGAGCACACACATTACCTCTGACTACCTCAAAAATCTTTTATGTCAGTCAGTACTTTCTCAATTATTATGTATTATCTCAATTATTACAATTATCTCAATTATTTCTGAATTATTTCAGAAAGAAAGGCCTTCTGACTGACTTCAAAACCAGGGATAGCTCCTCCTCCTAATAATAGAGTAGAAAAGAGATACACTTTTTGAAAAAGATTAGTTTTAAAGACTCAGAGGCAGGGTACATGTTGTCAAGTATTTCTTAACAAGAAAAAATTAACAATTGGTAATTTATATTTACTGGCTACAGTATGATGTAATATATATGTGCACACTTTCAAAGCAGCAAGATAGTATCACAGAAACCAGAGATTGTACCATCTAAATCCAGGTTAACAAATCCTTATCATTTGGTCATCTTAGGGAAGAATTCATTAGTGAGATCTATTGTGCTGTTCTGTTAAAAGATGTTTCTTTGTTTGAAATGACAATTTCTGAATTCAAATGATCACTAAATGATTTCTTTTTGTCACTGATTTTTATATTTATCATATTAACTCAGACTAACCATCATGATAGTTAAACTAGGGCAGTCTTAAATTAGGTGCCCTAACACACCTTCTCATTCCTATTCACCCTGCATACCCCAATTTATCTTATAAATACTCGGAATATGTCACTTCACATATATCAAGAAACTTAATTAGCTTAGTATTGCTTCTTACCACAAGTCTAAACTTCGTGGGTTTGCTTCTCAAAGTCCTTCATACTTAAAATATGCTCACCACAAACATCACCTCCCACCTCAACATGATGTAATGGTTGCTCAGGGATTTTGCCTCCCTGCAAGGTGTTGCTCCCATCTATATGTCACCCCTCCTCCCTCACGTACGTCTAAAGCCTACTCATCATTCATACCCTTCAATACATCTTCAATCTAATCCAGTTAGTCTTTCCTATCCATTCTAGTCCAGACAGATTCAACAGTCACTGTCACTCAATCAGTTTTACCCTGAAGTCTTTTATGTCAGAGAGTAAATTTATACTTTTTTAAAAATCACACACTGCTAAATTCAATAGTGTTGGTAAATTGATAATGCTGGTCTAAACTAATAAAGCTTGAAATCAAGATAGAAACATTAAATACCTTTCCCACAAACAATATAAATACAATCAACAAACCATTTGTTGTCTTCTAATTTAAAAAAATAAAAATCATCAGGTGTTATTTCTCTCTTCAACTATTATGTATAAACTGCCTAAGATCAACGCCTACATTGTATATAGCTATCCATTTTTACTCCAAAGTCCAATAATAGAGTCATGTACAAAATTGGTAATCAGTAAATACGTACTGATTAAATGCATACCATTTCTACTCTATAGCATAAAAATCAAAACTTTCAATTCTTTAAGACATTTTTCTTGGATTCATCACTAACAGTTCCAAATGAAAAAGTATGTGGTGTGCTCAGTCACAAGAATACATAGTATAACAATTCAATTCAATACTTGGGCCAGAGCTACTTAAAACAGATTATATGACTACATGAATTATAAGCTACATGAATTATTCTGAGATATTTCAAGACTTTTTTATATCCTTTGATAGGGTATGACAACTATTATTTTATTAGAACTCAGCAAATCTGACTATAAAAAGCCTTTCCTTTGGTGGAGTGTAATCTTAAGCTAAAACCATCAATTCTAAGGTAACAGAATCTTGCTGGCTAAAATGTGGTAGAGTGGGTAAAAGAAAAGACAATAAAAGGGTGGCAGTGTTAGAAAAAAACAAGAGTTATAAACACCTATAGATTTTTAAGCCTATACAAGCAATTGCATGGCCTTGAATCAAAGTTTGTTCCCATGTGAGGGACATTTCCTTCCTGAACACTTACAAATCTTGAAATCACATTCTTACATAGAAGAAACAGTGGTTTTAAAATCTAAGTAAATATATTTGAAAATTCCTACTCAAATTCACCCATTACTATTTAACAGCACATTCTACATACTTAAAGCAGCTCTGTACAATACTTCTTCTAACTATACTAACAATATGAGTAGCTAAGCCTCCTTTATTTTTCCCTCTAAGTGGCTATCATTTTACATTCTCTGAGTCACACAGCTGGTCCCAAAACGATTCATCTTGACTGAATTTTGGTATGTATTTCTTTAGGAAGTTCCCTCCCATGAAATACTAAAAATCCTACTACAGATAGCATCAGAAAATATTTACATCAACATTAACTGTCTTTAGCCCAAGGTAGGTAGCTATGTGCAAGGCTACAAATACTATTTCTCAAAAGTATGCAAAACAAATGTTTTATTTCAACTTTTATACTAACAGATTCTCTTATTTAGATAAAGGTGATTCATGTGATATAGTCTTGTAAGTACACAGTTTATATTATATAAATTTATTTTTGCATAAATTCTGAGTTAACTAACCAAAAGTTCAAAATAAATGGACAACCACGTGGTGTGCCCAGTCACAGGAATACAGAAAACCTAACACTCAACCCAGTGCTTAGGTCAGGGCTACTTAGATTACAACTAAGTGTTGATGTGCAATAAAAATTAATTTGTCATTTCTTTAATGCCTAGTTAACACCAAGCATACACATTAGAATTTAGAGGAAACTTGGGCGCTGAGTATCATTATACAGTGATCTTTAAAAACACTCACCTTCAAATGACTACATTCTACGTTACACAGAGAACACAAATGTGGAAATATTCTTGGAGATGCTGCATAATAATCATTCATCATAGAAGGTGTTGGAAGTCTTTTCATCTTCTGGGCATCAGCATGTGAAAACTTTGGTAGCCATGATGCTTTCACAATCCCAAAGGGAGATTGAATGGGAATGTCAGCCTCTGACTGGTAATTCTTTTTACTTCCTCCTGATGGTCCATGTACATTAGATGAATTAATCACAGGTTCATGTGGGATTCGTTCTTGTTGGCTTACAGCTGAAATTAATTCCGATGAAAAAGGTTGCTGGTTCATAGAGGGAGGAATCAGAGACTGATTCATTGTCTGGTTAACTGATTGGTTAACGGATTTTACAGGTTCAAGGACTGACTGTCCTCCTGAAATATGTAAGCCTGACATCTTGGTTCCACTCTCAACTGGGAAAAAGGATTGATTATTGGAGGACTCACTGGGGAAGTCCAATGGTCGAAATACATCTTCAACAGGAAACATAGAATTACATATCACATTTGGAGCTGGAACAGATGCAGAAATGCTCTGCTGTGACCGAAATTCATTCTTGACCTCATCAGTTGGAATTTCCGGATCATAAATACGTACTTCAAGTGGATCTTCTGTGTAACCATATTTGCTTGCATGCCCATAATCAATCACATTACTTGAAACTGCCTCACTACCAAGCGTTTCTTTATTTCTGCTCTGTGAAGGTAAATTAGGTAATCGGCGCCCCATTTTTCTCATTCTTATATCCCTTAAAATTAATGGCATGTTTTCAGGTGTCAGCTGTTCATCAGGATAACGACTAAGTTCTTCTAAGTCTTCATTAGATAATCCAAAACTTGCTAAGATACTTGAGGCACTCTCTTTTGTATAGCGGCTCTGCACTTTAGGACTCTGCTCTGTAACCTGTGTTATAGAGCTCTGTTTCACTCCCACTGATGCAGATAAATGAGGCTCATCATCCCACCGGCTACCATGAGGCTTCCCCTTCTTTTGCTGTGCTTCATGAAAATCCAATTTTTCTTTGGTCAATCTTGGATCAGTTCGGTGTTGAGTTACCTGAACATTCATTCTCTGTGGTCCCATGTTCTGGTAAGATTCATGGCCAGCAAATCTGTGTGGAATGCCACGGGCTCTCCCTGCTGGGTAGAATCTTGGAAGACCCATAGATCCAGGCCTCATAAATGGTCCTGGAGGCCTCATCCCAGAAGGGTTAGGTGCTCGTGGCCTCTGAAGTGGAAAGTTCCCTCGAGGATTAAACCTGGGTCTCGACATGGCTATTTTCAAGAAAGCCTGATTTAATAAGGTATAAGGTGGTGCTGAGCTATGTGAGGCAACGGCATTCAGCTGCTGAAGCGCCAACTGAGTCTTAATCTGAGCAAAGTGCAAAGGAGATGGGCCCAACAGAAGTGGGTTTGCAATGCCCAGGTTCAAGGAATTCACAAGTGGTGCGAAATTTTCCAAGAATAACACAAAGCTGAAAGTTAAAACACAAATATTAGATCATTTTAACTCAAACTACTTCATGAAGTGGGTTCTATCAGCCAGTGTAAAACATTTTGAAACAAAGCCATGAAACCATTCTGCATTTCACATTTAGAGTAAGTGCTTATGAGGATTTTAAACTTTCCCCAAAACTTTCTCTTCTTTCCTGAATCCAGAACACAAACCCCAAATCTCAAGGCAGAGTTCGTGTACAGTGTGCTGGGTGCTGTCCTAGGTGCTGAGTGGTAATTACAACTCCGTTTAAGTAATCTTGAAAAACACTGGAGATTTATTTCACACTTTAAAACTGGAAAAAAAGATGAAGATATTAAAATACTTAGAAATGTGCACACACTTATTATGTGTATTATCAGATGTACATATAATGAAAATTAAAATTGTAAACCTAAAATTTTAAAAGACCCATCCATTTCTCCCAGACAGTATTCCTTGAAATCACATCTAAGAAATTACAGATGACAATTATGATTAGGTTTCTGTTATTAAACAGCTATTAAAAGATGAAAACCTGTCAACACTAACGGACTACTGACAAAGCAATGTGCAATAGCATGGAACTTATACATTATATGTAACAAAAGCAGTCACCCATCTCTTAGAGTCCCTCCACAGGGAGAGGACAGACAAGTACGCATGGATAATGATGATTAACTTTACAGAGCATGGTCCATGTGGTAGAAAATACTCTAAGCACCTTACATGAACTGATTAACTAAAATCTTACAACAACCCTCTGAGGTATGTACATTTCTACAGAGAAGGACACAAAGGCCTGCGTCTTAAGATTAAGTCACTTAAACAGCAAGTAAGCAGCTGGGCTGAAATCTGCACTGAAGGCATTTTAACTCTATAATGCGTGCTCTTAACCACTAACAGATTTGGGAATATCTTGCAGTTTTCAGGCAGTTTATTTGTTCTAACGTGTTACTGTAAGCGCTATCAGAGTACACTCTGATCAGCAGCCGCAACTTTGCCTAACCGCTACCAGTTAAAAAAAAAAAAAAAAAAAAAAGATTATACCTAGTCTCTTAGGTCTCTATTTTAACACCCAATAGAAATGAAGCGTGAGAAACATGAGGTCTTGAAGCATCTGCAACTACTATGGAAATCCACATTTGATTGGGTTCTATTTGATGATCCTCACTTTCTAGTTTAAGCTACAATTATTCTTCTATATATATGTTAATGAAATGCTAATTTCGCTGAGAAATGGGCTTTATCTGGTTAACATTCTCCCTTCCAACCATCTTGCATGCTGCCATCACATTTAACCTTTGCAAAAGAACGTTTTTTACTACATCACTCTTCTGTTCAAAAATCTAAGAGTATCTCATTCTCTTTACTTCTTAGCTTTATACTTAAGGCCCAACCAATCCAGCCAATCTCTACCTTTCTAATTTATCAAACACATATTCCAATTAAGCCACTGCTTTTTTTCTAGTCTTCCCACCTGCCTTTGTCTCTTCTGATCAAAACCACTGTGCCCTACGCCTGTCTTACTTAATTCATCCTTCAAGGTTGGCTTCTATTAAACCTTCCCTGGTCATCAGGGAAGGTTTCTCACATTCTTTTTATTCTCTGTGCCATTTTGGGACTCATACATTTTACTATCTTATGTTTTTGTGTGCTCTCTTTTCAAATCTGACAATCTAATATCTTCATCCAATCCTTAAAAGCAACCATCCTTACATAAGCACTTTGTTATCTACTTATTCAAACTCTTTATGCACCATTTTCCTCAACTGGTGAGAACTTACAACTGCAGGAGCACACATGTTTCTTCCCATAATAAAATCAAAAAGGAACAGATTTCAGTCAGTCATCTATTTACCACATAGAGGTGTGAACAAATTATCAGTTGGAGATATCTCCATTTTAAGTCCCAGAACTTATCTATGTATTTGCTAATGTACCTCACCTGCCTTACATTGGCACAAATATACATTCATAGAATGCTAGAGCAGCACTCACAAACTGTGCTCTGTAGAAATTAATGGTCTGTAAGATTGTATGTCTTCTATAAAGGAATTTCCTGGTCAGAAGAGGGGTACAAAAGTATACTACATGTTAAAAATGTTCTTTTATCAAAAATCTTTTTTCATTCTGTACTTTCCAAACTTGAATTTTTTCTTCACATGTATTGCCAGGGGAGACAGCTGGAATATTTAGTAATTGATAAACAACAAGCAATGAACAATCAGAACAATAACCAGTGTCCATTTAGAGCATACAAGCACTGTTCTGTGCCCCTTCTTCCTCTCCCCTCTTAAGTTTTTAGTTGCCATAGAATGAGGAGTAGAGCAGCAGTATTCAGGGAGAGACTACAAGAGTGAGGAAATGGGGATCCACCCTTGGGGCAGCAGCTACTTACTAATAGGACAAATTTATTCCCATATTTTAACGACTGCATATCTGTACCAGTGTGTAGTCACTGACTATCAGACTGAAAAGACACCAATCTTTCACAGAACAATCTGGAATAAATATGAAGAGAAGAATTAAAAGGCCTTTCCCAAATTTAAGAATTTTAACTATCAATAAGCACAGGCACCTTTAAAAAAAATCTCATTAGATCTATGTTTAGTTCCAAAATCTAATATAATAAATGAGGGAAGAGTATTAAGTTAACCACTGTGGCTCTCCCAAAGATCTCTCTCCCTTCTCTAAGAAAAGCTGGAAACCCATTCAGACATGTTTTATTAAACATTCTGACTACAGAACCTGCTAATTAGAAGAAAATTTCCCTCCTGACACTATTCTGGGAAATCCACCATTAACAAGCAAATGTCACTCATTGGGTCTGTTATACCAACCTCCTTTCTGAAAATAAGTTATTTAATCCAACTTTTATCCCAAGACTCCTTTCCAATTTCAGACTTTTAAGTATTTATTTCATTCAGTTTGTATTTAGCAACATTTTCAAACAGTAATCCACTAATATAAAATCAGCAAACACCTTCAAATGCTACCCTACACTTTCTAAACCTGGTAGAAAAGTTTCTGACAACAGTTTGAAACATTATTAACAAAGGAATTATGACAAATTGCTGTATATGTTCAGCAGTCTCCAGTTCTATTCACACTTCAATGAAATGTTTGAAATGAAAAGCATAAAACACAATGTTTGGCATTAGTAAAAACTGACAAATACATTTTCGAAAATATAAAAGTTTATCTACACTCTATATACCAAATGACTTATCTTCATTGGTTTTTAAAAAAAGTAAGTAACCTTGTATTTTCTTTGTGAATAAAATTAGTCGTCAAATTTCACTTGCATGATTTTCATTTTTAAAATAAATATAGGGCCTCCCTGGTGGCGCAGTGAGTTGAGCACAGTGCTGTGAAGCTGTCCACAGCCTCTGCAACACAGGTTCAATTCCCAGCCGGCCAGGGAGAATCAGACATGGTGCAGCAGACCTCTCCTGTCGCGCCCACTGCTCCCCTCAGCAGTGCTTTCGGTCTGTCTGCCTGTTCGCCTCCCCACTCTGTCTCTGGTGAATCCTCTTACCCTCCCACGCCTCTGGCCTGTACCCCAGCTATTGTATAAATTAAAACAAAAAAACTTTTAAAAATAAATATATTTTTAATCATTTAGAAAAATTACTGTTTAATTTTAGTTATTCCCATTCACTCCAAATAAAGTGTTTTAAGGAAAGAAAACTTGCAGCTTGCAATCATATTTCAAGCTTTCTATTTGCAAGGTATTATAAACTTTTCCTTTGGAATTATATAATTCTGAAGTCTTATTTCTTCAAATCTAATTTAAAGGCAAGCAAGTTCTACCATCAGCAACCTTTTCTTTCCCTGTTACATAATTTTGCAACTTAAACATCAGTCTTATCACTGTTGCCCCAGGTAAAAGTACTTAATGAAGATACTAACATCAATACGTCAGGAATTTATAGCTTTCTCAATCGATTTGGGAGAATAAAATATTATAATCATTTATCAGGTCCTTCAAGAAACCTTTTTTTTAAAGCATTTTAAATGGACAGGTTTATCAGGAAAATAAGAGAGGCTCCTGCATAGTCACAGGTGGGCAGGAGAGCATCCTTCAAGATATCTTTAATAACAATTTTATCAGTTATTTTAAATCCAGTTATTATTCATCCATCCAACAAATAACTGACACTGCCATTCTAGGTGGGGAAGTAGCAAGCTTACTAAACCAGAACAGATCCCTTCTTTCATAGGGCTAACACTAGTTTTTAAGATGGAGCTGTTATCTCGTAAGAATTAGAGAAGCCAAAATAATTAAAAATCTCCTCAAAGTTTTCCTTTTCACATCTCTGCAATTGAATGGGTTTGCAGAAACTACAAGTAAGAAGGATTTGCAGAGACTGCATGCTGGCTGACTATACCATTACAATTGTATTTTACAGCTGTACAAACCTATTTTACATCTAAGGGTAAAATAATGTAGGATACCCTAGTGGATTAAAAAAGCTGTTCAAGTTGTATTTATTTTTTAAATAAGATTACAGACAAAAAATAAATACTTGTTAAAGGTGAAATGCCTAAAAAATAAAATTATACATGTAAATATGAAAACTGTTACCATCACTGGGGCCTCCCCGGTGGCACAGCGGTTGAGCGCTGGGTTGCGAAGCTGCCCGCAGCCTCTGCAGCGCCGGTTCGATCCCCGGCTGCTCCCCGGCCACGGGAGGAGGGTCCCACATGGCGCGCAGACCTCTCCTGACGCCCGCTGCTCCCCTCAGCAGTGTATTTTGGTCCTTTCGCCTTCTCTGCTCCCCGCTCTGGCTCTGATGAATTCTCTCACCCTCCCGCGCTTCTGACTGTACCCAGTGCTTGTATAAATAAATAAATATAAATAAATCTTAAAAAAAAAAAACTGTTACCGTCACCTATGTCTAAAATCAAACTGGCTTCTAATTCCTAAGTAGGAAATGCAATAGAATCCTAGGTACTTCAAATATGCTATGAGAAGTAAGGAAACCAAAAGGATTTCACCAACAAATGCATTCACTAATTTGACAATAATTTCCAGATATTGCTACTATAACAGAATTTATACAACCAAGGTAAAAAAAAAACCAGACGCTCAGAACAAAGGCTTATTACAGTAGATAAAATCCTTGTTTATTATCACAACCATTAAGGAACATACCATTTTATGGAAAATTGTTTTGTAAAAGCTGGAAAAAAAATAATCCTTTACACTGGGTCGCTACATGCAAAAGAATGAAGCTTGACCACTACCTCACACCATACACAAAAATCAACTCAAAATGGATTAAAGAACTAGACATAAGACCTGAAACCATAAAATATATAGAAGGAAATATAGGCGAAACACTACGTGATCTGCACATCAAAGACATCTTTACAGACACATCACCCAAAGCAGTGATAGTGAAGGCAAAGATAAACAGCTGGGACTACATCAAATTAAAGAGCTTCTGCACAGCAAAAGAGACAATAACAAAAACAAAGAGAAACCCCACCAACTGGGAGAACATTTTTGCACCCAACACTATGATAAAGGACTGATCACAAAAATCTGCAAAGAGCTGATGAGACTCAGCAACAACAAAGAAAATAATCCAGTCAAAAAATGGGCAGAAGAGCTAAAAAGAAACTTCTCTGAAGAGGAAATGCAAATGGCCAACAGGCATATGAAAAAATGTTCAACATCACTTGCCATCAGGGAAATGCAAATCAAAACTACCATGAGATACCATCTTACACCAGTGAGAATGGCACATATTAAAAAAACTAGCAACAACAAATGCTGGCGAGGGTGTGGAGAAAAAGGAACTCTTCTGCACTGTTGGTGGGAGTGCAAACTGGTCCAACCACTGTGGAGAGCTGTGTGGAGATTTCTGGACCTACTAAACATAGAGCTTCCATATGATCCAGCAATTCCACTCCTAGGTATTTACCCAAAGGACACAGAAACATCCATTCCAAAGAACACCTGCACCCCTATGTTTATAGCAGCACTGTTTACAATAGCTAAGCTTTGGAAACAACCCAAATGCCCAAAAATAGATGACTGGATCAAGAAGATGTGGTACATATATACCATGGAATATTACTCAGCATTCAAAAAAGATAAACACATGCAATTTGCAGCAACATGGATGGCGCTGGAAGGGATCATGCTCAGCGAAATAAGCCAAAAAGAAAAAGAAAAATACCGGATGGTCTCACTCATAGCAGGAATCTAGAAAACTTAAATAAGGGACCAGGAAAATGAATAACTATAAGAAAGTGAAAATCAAAATCAACAAAAAACTATGAACCAGAGACACTTTTAGGGGGGCGGGGGCGGGAGGGGAGGGATTGGGGTCAGAATGGGGGGGCTGCAATTGTATGGGGAATATAACAATAAAATTTATAAAAAAAAAAAAATAATCCTTTACATTTTAAATGTTTTTAAAACAAATACTTCCTAATATGTGCTTCTAAAGAATTACTTTTAGGCATGAAAAAAACACAGCTTAAAATGTTAAAAAAAAAAAAATCAACTGAGGGTCTAAATTTTTTTTTTTTCAGATGCACAGCACAAACAGTAGGTAATACTGAAAGGCTGCATTTGGAAGCACACAGAAAATATAATAAAGATCCTTCTGAGCTGGAGAGAAGCTTAAAAATTTGGAGACAATGCAAGCTCAAACAGGAAGGCAGACTAATACTCCAGTAAAGTGTTTTGTTTAGTTTGGCTTTGCAGGAAACAGTATATTCAAACTAAGACAATCCATCCTCCAATTTTTAAAAAAAAGTCTACGACTCAAAAAAGATTAACAAGCCCTACTTAGGGGTTTTAGAATCTAGACTTTCAAGGTCTAAATTTGGATGGTTATGACAACTCCCTATAAACTTCTATCCAATTTTTAGCTAATGATTCTTTTACATCACCGTATGCCTGATATTTTTTACTGCTATCACCACTTTTGTACATTGCAACTTTGTTTTTTGTTTTGGTTTTTGTTAGTCAGTGGAATTAGTAGAAAAACTTAAAAAACTATCCAAATCCTGCATTCCACTAAGAGATAGAAGGACAGATAATATACTATTTTCACAGGTTGATTATTATTACCATTTCTCTCTTCCTCCCCTTCTTTTACATTTTAGTGGAAAGGGGTCAGGATCATTCATTCAGTTTATTTCAGAACCAATCCATTATTAATTCATTAGGTTTTGCAAACATGATAAAGTCAATCAACTGCAGTGCAGTTTGCCAATATTATGACAATACTAAAGTATCAGAAAAGGATTTATTTTTGAAAAAGGCAATGAATGCCCAAGTTGAGTTTTGAAGGATAAATATTTTCAAAAGTTCTGAGGGACCCAGGAGAAATGAGATTTTAGATACAGTCTTACTAAGCATGTGTTTACCAAACTGTAGAATATTTTGGATAGCTTGGGTTAAATAAAGTTTATGAATAAAATATTCTAGTAAAAAGAAACAGCTGTGCTGAAATGATTTTTTAAATTATAACTATATAAAAAACTATTAACTGCATATTTTGACAAAATTATAAATTCTGGGCAAGGGTCTCCCTGCTGGCACAAGGGATTAAGCGTCAGCACTATGAAGCAATCCGCAGCCACTGCAGCAAGAGTTCGATCCCCTGCCAGGGAGGTGACCCACATGGCACAGCAGACCTCTTCTGACTCGTCCGCTGTATTTCAGGAGATCTGCTTGTTCTGCTCCCCAGTCTGTCTCTGGTGAATCCTATCATACCTTCCCCCGCACTTCTGGCCTGTACCCCAGTTCTTGTATGCATAAATAAATAAATCTTTAAAAAAATAAAAAATAAATTCTGGGCCAAGACAAAACATAGCTTCAGTAAAAATACTTCAATCTTCAGTAACCTTGGAACTATTTAATAAAATCATCTATGAGGATATAAAAAAATACATACAACAGAACCTATCTCTCTTATTTTGACTTTTGATCTTTATCCCAAAATTATCCATTCTCAACTCTCTATTCTCTCTACACCAATCCCTTTAGCCATCAATGTTCAAAAAACATTTAATCTCCATTTCTAATTAATCATAAAATTCTCTGTACTCCTATCAATATCTCGACTTTTCTATCAATATACTCTTCCTTTTCCTCTCACCACCATCACCACCCTATTCCAAGTCCTCATCACTCTCTACCACAGCTGGCCTCCATACCAATTCATTCTGTCACTAACTTGTTAATATCTTAAATCACTTCTTTTAGTAACATTCTTCTACCTAAAATTCTTCATTATTTTACTGCTGCCCATAAGATACTATTTAAACTTGTCAACCTGGCAGTATATAACTTGATCCCAATCGACCTTTCATACTTTCATAGCTTACTAACTAGTGATACTTAATTAAAAGATTCTTCTACAGTCAAATTGGTCTATTTGCTATCTCCTGGCCACTTCCAACACACATTCTTTGCTTCCATACTTTATTCACACCCCATTCTCTAGATTACTCCTACCTGAGTCAAACTCTGAACCAAGACCTAAGTCCCATCCCATGATAATCACTTTGACCATTTCCTGTAGCATACATTAAGCTATTAATATAACACACGGCAATAATGCAATAATACATGCAATGTTTTAAATTCATTTCTAAGTTAATAATATATCTCTATATATCAAGTGAGAAGGATTTAATTTCCACCAGATTCACCATTTACTATTGAGATTTGGGACAATTTACTTATCTCCTGAGCATCAGTTTCCTCATCTGTAAGATGGAAAAAACACCTTCCTCTCTGGATTATTAAGAACAAAGTCAGATCAAATATAAATATGTATAGTGTCTGACAAAGGAGCTGCCCAATAAATCTTAGTCCCATTCTCCTCTCCTCGCTTCTTCATTGAGCAAGGGCTTTTCAGACAAACAAATCCCACTTTTGAGCATCAATAACTTAAATCTCTGTCTCTGCAGAGTAGTTGAATTTAGATGGAAAAAAGGGTAAGAGATAAAAGCAGAAATTATAAAAATTTCTATTCCTATTCACACACAACCTCTTTCCATTTTAACAGATTTACAAGAATTTAAAATTTAAATCTCTACAAAACAAAACCTATCCAAAGTCAGCTGTTAATTTATGTGTTTTAAAGCAATAGCTCCTAGTAATGCAGAAGTCTTGGAGAGAAAAAAAAAACCTTAAAATGCAAAGAGCAGGAAAAAAATATGCTCCCAACTGCACAACAGTATGTTCTAGTCTGAAGTAACATTTTTTTCTTAGCTATTATATATGGAAAACCTAGTTATCCACAAACATTCACTGACGCACTTACATAAAAGTGCCATGTTACAGACTTAAGTACTTTACAAGTAAAATGATGAATCTGATATTTTCTTTACAATAACCTAAGGGGGAAAAAATGGGTATGTGTCTGTACCCTATGGGGAATGAGGACAGGTGGAATTTAATGAAACAAAATATTTGTTTCGGAAGTCGTGACGAGTGTATAAAGATCATTACATTTCCCTCTGTAATTTTTTTAGGTTTGAACATTTCCATTTCCAAAATGAAAATAAAAAGTAGGTGCTAATACTAAGTATGACATTTTTTTTTTTTTTTTAAAGATTTCTTTATTTACTTATACAAGCACTGGGTACAGTCAGAAGCGTGGGAGGGTGAGAGAATTCACCAGAGCCAGAGCGAGGAGCAGAGCAGGCAGAAGGACCGAAGTACACTGCTGAGGGGAGCAGCGGGCGGCAGGAGAGGTCTGCGCGCCATGTGGGACCCTCCTCCGGTGGCCGGGGAGCGGCCGGGGATCGAACTGGCACTGCAGAGTCCGCGGGCAGCTTCGCAACCCAGCGCTCAACCGCTGCGCCACCGGGGAGGCCCGCTAAGTATGACATTTTTAACAGAAAAAAAAAATGAGGGAAAGAGTATAAAAACAACATATCTTCATTTTTCTCAATCTAGACTTAACAGCATCGCACCAAGATCTAACAAGCCAAAGTCAGCTAACTTCTTAACTGATTAACACTCAGTGTATAAATACCTTTAGATTTAAGCCTAAAATCTCATTTTAATTCATTATTCCCTATACCCTTCCTTCCCACATGACTTTTCATCCATTTCTTTTTCAACATCTTTCTCTGTTCATTATAACCTTTTGGTGGGAAAAAACTAGTGAAATAAAGAAAGTAAAATTAAACAAAACAAGCAAATAGTTCTTGATAAGCAACCTCTGCATTAAGATTTAGATTATGCCATACCAAAGAAAATAAGCCCTGTCATTTGAGAATGATAGTGATGTAAGTGAAAACAATGTGGCAAGAAATAGGAACCAGTATGACAAAGATAAATTTCGCATTAACATCTGGAAAACAACAAATAAAGAGAGCCATTGTAAAGCCATTTTCATTTACTCTCAGAAGCTCTGGCCAAGAGATTCATTCACCTACAGCAATTTATGAATAACCAACTTAGAAATCATTAAACTTGGAAGTCTGAGTTAATTAATAGTTCTTTGAAAACAATTGCAACTAAATATTTATCCTTTGAAGTATTTTTATTCCTGATTATGTCTGTTATAGCAAATAATAAACAAAAAACCTACAAATTAAATGCTTACCAATAAAACCACAACCTAGAATGCACTAATTTTTGATGTAATTTCTTCTCTATTATGTATGTGCACGCACACATAGATGGAAAGGGAAGGATTGCAATTTTCAATCAACATTTTTCTGTATTTAGTATTTTTCAAAAACAGGAAAATAAGGTTACAAAACATTCTGATAGTCTAAAGAAATTTTTCCTATTTTGACAAGTAGCATTTTAAAACTCTATGCACTTTTAAGAACTAAAATATGCCACTCTGAAATGAGAAGTTGTCTCTAAAATGTCAATCATAAAAATTCTTTTAGAAACACTAGTAGCATGAAACCAAGTTCTTGAGGAAAATGGCTTGATGGATTAAAAAATGTGATCTGAGATTTCCTAAAGTATTTCTGAGATATCCACCACAATGCTCAATCAAAACCTGTCTGTGATTTTCATGCAGTCTTTCAGAAGGAGGGGAATCCTTAATTTTCTTTACAATTAGTAAAGAAATTTGAAATTTAAAAATTTAAACATCAAAAAGCAATCAATCAGACTACAATGAGTCCGTCAGATTAATAATGAAAAGACATTAAAACTCACACTTTAACTTTTAGCACTTCAAAGTTTACAAAGCACTTTACCATTTATTACCTTATTTGGGTCTCACAATATTGTTAGCAAGGAAATCCCAGTTTACACGCTAAACAAAGCTTTAGAACAAAGTGGCAAAATGACAACTATAATCTACCATTCCTCTCAGGGTTCTTTCCATGTTGTATTCTAGATAATATGAACTGCAAATTAAATCTATAGCTTTGCTTTTGCTAATTTTATAAAACAATGTGTTCACTACCTTCCCACAAAGAAAAATCATCTTCATGACATGCCACAAACAGCAAACTACATTATTTTTCTACGTACATACCCACGTATCTCATTTGGTGCTGCTTGTTATCTCAGAATAAATTCGCTTTCACACCTAAGAAAGCCAGTATTATACTGGTCAGTAAATATAAAAATAACATGCCATTTTGTTTTTTCCTCAGTTCAACTGGCACTCTTCTGCTAATCTGTTTTAGCATCTAGATAGATCCCCTCAGCCAACTTTTTTTCTATCATTCATTTTGCCCCTTTATGTCCCACAAAAGGTATGCAAGTCACCATTACAACATGGCACAGTACGGATAGAATACCATGCAGGATGTTAAAACATCAAAATGTGATACCTCAAAGAAACTGTTAAGAAACAAAGAAAAAATTGGCATAGTATTGTAGACACTATCTGTTATCAAGAAGGGGATCACAAACTTCACTGCTACCTGGAATGTCTGATAAACATCATCACACTTGGGAGGGGAGGGGCAGGGAGGGAGAAGGAAGCTCTATTGCTAATGCACAACGCAAAGAAATATAAACTACCATGAGAACCATACATTTACCCCCTAACACTAATTTTATAGTTATTTCCAATTTAAAAAAACTTCCTGATAAATAGATGAATAAAATCAAACACTTTTTTTTAATAGAAGCACGTACACTGTATCTATATATGGGTCTTAGAGCACAATGTTGTATTCACAGCAAATGACACCCTCCTGGAGTAGTGCGCTGGTGTCCTGCTTACCTTGTTACCCTCAACAAAGATAACACTCCAAGTTCAAGAAAAACTACCTGATCCAAGTTGGAATAAAGAAATTTTTCCTGGGATATGTTTTAAACTAGGAATGAAAAAAAGTGTGGATGTTTGAAACCGAAGTGAGAAAGTACAAGCACTGAAACAAAATGAAGCCAATACAACAGAGGTAAGATGAAGACATCAAAGACCTAGTTCCAACTGTTCCTGCATCTTTGTCCTCTTAGCTTGTTCACTTCTTTCATGAAGCATACAAGCCAAAAAATGTTCCCATGTGCCTAAAATTGGTCTCCAAAATCTTCAGTTAAGCATACCTAAACTATCTGATGGCTAAATACTTTAAAGTCTTTACCAAGTACAAAAGACCATATAGACTATGTTACTTTGGGGGAAGAAAAAAACAAATATATATCTACTTATGGTTACAAGAAACAGGAAAGATAACAAAAAACAATTAGGATTACCTATAAAGGTAATCCAGAAAGGGGTGGAAATGATATTTTATGAGTACATATCATCATAGAGTTTTGACTTTTAGAATCATGTTAACAATCTACAAATTTTTTTAAATTAAATCAACAACGGTAGGAGAAATAATATGATCTTTTTTCAAACGAGTATCATGCTCCATTGAAAGTGAAAAAAGAAAACCAACCCAAGTAACTTATGAACCCACTATTTGATTTACATACTTCAGAAAAAGGGAAGAACTACGAATTCTTACTCTATTTAGTAGTTTCTTATATTTTGTTGTGGTATGAGTAAATTCTTAAAATTACTTGAGATATATCACAGAACAGAGTATATAAGTAAATGTTTGATAATGCCAGGAATGAGGGCTCTCAATGCAAAAGATAAGATGTGTAACTATGGAGATGGAAGAAGTGAACAGTAATAAATTGCAAGTCAATGAAAACCAAGAGTTCATAGCCCCTACCAATCAACAAATGTAAATGTAGAGGGACCGCTAAAGTTGGAAAATCATTATTTGTAACCATCATAGTAAAAATTGGTTCAAACACAAATCATCTATGCATGTTAAAGCCACAGAGAAATTTTGATAAGGACCAGACATTCCCATGATCTTAAAATCTCTCCACAGATCAGTAAGTTTAAGGAAAGAGTTATGCATGGGGGTGGGGGGGTAGAGGGAGAGGGGTCTAACAATGTGACTAAACATATGATCAAACATACTATCATCCATGAGGGGCAAAGGAACATCATGTACTTCCAGATCTAATATCCTGGGGATAGAGCATCATTTACGTAATTTCTCTGGCCAGGGATGCATAATCTGAATCTATTAGGGAGGAAATATCACACAAATCCAAAATGAGAAATGTTCTATTAAAAAAGATTGTTTTCTTCAAAAAATGTCAACTTCACAAAGGAAAAGCAGGATATGGAAATATTTCAAAGTAAATAATAATAGAGCGACATGACAACTAAACGTAATGTCTGATCCTATACTAGAGAGGGATAAAAAACTGCTATAAAGATGATTATTGAGTCAAATGACAAAGTCAGAATAAAGAACTTAATAAATTTAAAATTTATTTCAATTTTATTTCAATTTATTTCAATCTATTCAATTTTAAATTTATTGTTTGTGACTGTATTAGAACTACAGAGAAAACATCCAATTCTTAGGAAATACATAGGATACAGGAGCACAATACATACAACTTACTCTCAAGTAATTCAGGAAATTAACAGGTATCTGTGTGTGTACAGAAGAGGAGAAAAGGGCAATTTCTATCAGCCAGGGCTTTAACTCATTCAAAAATAAGTTAATGACCCAACTTTTTAACCTAACACCAAACTATCTAACTTAGTTACACATCAAGTCAAAAAGTATGGCACAGGCAGAAAACCTGCAATATGATAATAAACATCAGCCTGAAATTTTTACTATTTTGACAAAATAGTCAACTTTGGGGGCTTGACCCTTCTTTTTCTGCATCATGTTCATTCCCTAACGACTGTTACTCAGTTTATTATGCAATCCTAATAAATAGAAATTTGATCTTTGGGGAAATTTCCACTGATTTGAAGATACCCACCCTGCTAGGAGAGGTGCCAGTGAATGACTTCATGCAAAATTGGTTAACTCCCTTAAGTAAAATTTAACACTAATTTAGCAGTGTTCAACAGTGTTCAATGTTGGTCCCACTGCCTTCTAAAAATCTGACCCAGAGCAAGCTTGTTATCCCAAGTCTGTTTCATCATGTGGAAAATGGGAATGTTGTGAAAATTAAAAGTCTTAACTATTGACATGCAACATGTGCTCAAAAATGCTGATAGTAAACAGAACACTTACTTTAGTAGGTAAGTGTTGGTTCCCTTTATTAAGACAGGTAGTTTCAGGGCCTCCCTGGTGGCACAGCAGATTGAGCGCAGCACTGTGAAGTTGTCCGCAGCCTATGCAGCGCGGGTTCAATTCCTAGCCAACCAGGGAGATTGCCATGGCAGACCTCTCCTGTCGCACCCACTGCTCCCCTCAGCAGCGTATTTCGGTTGTCTGCCTGTTCTGCTCCCTGCTCTGTCTCTGGTGAATCCGCTCACCCTCCCACGCCTCTGGCCTGTACCCCAGCTCTTGTATAAAAATAAATAAATCTTTAAAAATAAAAAAAAAAAAGACAGGTAGTTCCTGAAAATTACAATAAGGTAGTAGAAATAGAAATTAATGTATACTTGAGTAGTGCATGAAACACAACTAAGAAAATAAGAATACTGACTGAATGATAGTAATGAATTATTATCTCAGGCAGAAGCATACATTTTTCTCTAAATATTTTAGAGAAAATTTTGAACCTACAAAAAGTTTAATGGATATATGGGATTTACATAAAAACAACAAGGTGGAAGATGGAAACAAGACTGACCATTAGCTTATAAAAGAAGCTGCATGACGGATACATGGTAACTATAATGTATATTACATAAATATAATTCTCCCTGCTTTGTATATTTAAAATTTCCATAACAAAATGTTTCTTAAAAATGAAGAAATTAAAACGAAAAGAAGGATTGGCAACATTAACATATTAGCAGGAAAACTAGTTGAAAACTAGTTTAATAAAATGAAGACTGGAAATAGGTGGGAGAAAAATTTAAAAAGTAAAATATTGTAACCATAAATTTATTTTGGTTTTTAAGGGAGTCAAAAAACTTGAGCAATAATCCAAAATATATGTACCACAAGGTAACCACTAAGAAAATATCAAAACATGTAGCTGAAAACTCTCCTATGCTCCCTGAACTTTTTTCAAAACAAAAGCCTTATTATTCCTGACCTGTAATTTCTGATAACTCACTTTTCCTTGCTTTCTTTCTTTCCATTATCCTTAAATCTTCCATACACCTATTTTCCCTCTATTTTCATTTTTAACCACAAAGTTCAGACTATAGTAAATGAAATTGAAGCAATGAAAGAGTAAGTAAAGTTGGATACAAACAGTGACTTTCTGGCTTTAACCACAAATATAACTATTTTCAGTTTGGAAGATCTCTAAACTACATTTCAACAGTTAGTAGTGCCTGTGTTCCTGCAAAAGGGTCCAAACTGTGTTATTGGGTACCCTCACTGCAAGCACTATTTCTCAGTATATATGCTATTTTATTAAGTATTTGGAGATTTACTCAAACCTTAACCAACATATTAAATCATAGTGTAAAGAGCATGATTTGGACTTTCAAGGGCCTGTGTTCTTCCCCAGGCACCTGCAACTACACGCTGAGTTCAAGTGAGAGCTAAACATACCACCCACTGGGACAGATACAAAGATGGACAATCATATAATAAATGGTTGCAATTTATTTTAATAAGGGCTAAAAGAGAGGCATATATAAAATTTATAGAAGCACACATTACTTTATTGAAAAATCAGGTCATCTTTCTGCTCCCAAATTCTATTAATTTAAGTTCCGTTAAGCCTCTTCTTTTTAGCTGAAAAAGAGTGTTGGTAGGTTGCTATTTTCCATCAAAAGATGCCGGGTAAGTAGTTAAAAACTTGTGGTGAAAGTACAGCTAATATTAAGTACCAGTATATGTCAGTATATGTCCACACATTAAGTACCAGTATATGTCCACACATTGTCTCACTTAACTTCACAATTCCAAGCAGAAATACTATTACCACCATTTTACAGATAAGAAAACAAAATTTCAGGAAGACTAAAAGAACTTACCAAAAGTTCACCTATACAGTAAGAGGAAAACAGGGATTCGAATCCAGATCTTCTGATTCCAAAGCCTATTCTCCTTCCACTACACTATTTGTCTCTCATTTTCTTTCACTACATAAAAAAAAAAAAATTTCCAGAAATCACTTTCTTAAGAGCACCCAAGAGAAAATAAGACAGCCATGAAGCACAAAGAGATGGACTGTAAGAAGCATCTTTTAAAGTGTAGTATCTGCTGTATACACTCTTCCGTAACAAGACACAAAAATTACAAAACTAAAAATTAACCAATATTCAAAATAATGACTGTGTAACATGAATAAACACATCGCGAAAACAATAAAAAAAATTAGATTTTGCAATTTCTTCCAACTGTTTTTATCTTTACCCTGACTTGCTTCCAACACAAACCACCAAAGAGGGAACAGCCCAGCATATTTTAGTGTATTAACATGTTGGATTCCAGGGATTATTTGAAAAGACATATTACATAGTAGCAGAATACAAGTATATACGAAATGCTAATTTTTTAAAAGAAAAAGAATTCAACATAAAAGCCCACTAATTTTTGAATGCTTAATATCAACAAATCTTGAAGCTTGTTTAAAAAAAGAGAAAAGTGTGTGTTTATTTTCTGTGTAAGCCATTAAATTCGTTATTTTAAAAAATCTTTTTCCAGTTCGTCAATTTTTAATGGCAAATCTGAACCAGCAAACATCTTGTTAACCCTTTACAACCAATGAAGAAATACCGAATCCACCGCTAGTTAGAAAAAGAATTTAGATCAACCTAGGTCGCCGGATCCCGGTAACAAGTTTTTCTTCAGAACTCTTTTCAGAGCTTGGACTTACATAGTTATTACGTTCTATCCCATTTTCGCTTAGCGCAAACTTCAGGATTAAGAAAAATTCTCTTGAAGCAGCCTTCATTGTCTAGTTCAATTAAAGATTGTTTCCCTCGTTTGCAATTACTTCAAGCAACAAAAGATCTGTTTCAAACGTCCTCGGGGATTCGTGTGTGTGATTGTGACAGACATTCTCCCCCCACCTTTAACAGCACGAACCCGGGCTAGGGATGACACGCAAACAGGGCTAACGATCCGCATTTCACGATTCCTCTGAGGTATCTGGAATACCTCAGAACACGAGCCCTCCGAATTCTGGAGAGGTGACATTTTCTTTGCTTTCACACCAGCACCAAGGCAGGCATCGGCAACACCGACCAGCAAAAGCCGCTGGAGTCTTAACGTTCCCTCCCTTCATCCCGACTCTCCCCCTTCCCAGCCCCAAACACAAACAAGCTCTTCTCTCCACGCTTCTTGCACCACGTCGCTTGCCAAAAGGCTCGGCTCAAGCTCCGCCGCCTCTCTTCCAGGCCGGACGGGAAGGGTTACTCCCTCCTCAGTGCTCCCTCACCACCGCTTCCTCCGCTGTCAGGCCCGCAGCTGCCTCCTCAGGCCCCGCGCCGCTGGGGAAGGGGCCGCCACGGCCTTGCCCAAGGGCTGTTCTTTCTCGGCCCAGCACAGCGGCGTCAGGCGGCTCCTCCAGAGACAGGGTCCTAGCACCGGTGCCCGGCCCGGCCCTCCAGGGCGCTGAGGTGGATAGACGCCGCACCCGGGCTGCCAAGCCTCTTCCCTTCCCATCCCCGGGGTCCCCCAACCTCCTCCCGCCCCCGCCGTCTGCTCGCCGCCATTTTGTGCGCAGCCGCTGCGACACACATACAATAGTCGGCCCGGGTCTCACAGGAGAGGTTCCGGGCCCCCTCGCTACGAGAGCCGCCTTCCAGCCCCCTCTCCCCACGAAGCAGCCGTCCTACCTATGCCTACCCGACTAACAGCCGGATCCCATTTGCGCCCCACAATTTAGCACTCAGCCTCCGGGTCTCGACGCCGAAGAAGCTACCGCCTCCACAGAGCCGCACGCATGCGCGCCTAGGAAGCCTGTGCGAGTCCTCGTCCACCGCCAGCGCCTGCGTACGGCCCGCGCCGCGCTAGCCCCGGGCACAGGAAACTTGGTTCCGGGAGGGGGCGCGCTCGCGGGCGGCGCTCGCGGCGGCCACGGCAAACCTCCCGCACCGCGTAAGCCCCTGCCGCCACCTGTTCCGTGTCTGGCCTAACCAAAGCGTGCGCACACTTGAAAACCTGTATGGTCTCACCTCCTCCGCGAAGTCTTCCCTGATCATTTTTAACCTTCGATGACATTTAAATAGGTACTACTCAGCTGACACTTAAAAGCAATGCTTTGTATGCTGAAGGCTATGTTTGCCTTATATTTTTGGCATCCCTAGAGCAATGATGGGATGAAGGCAGTCACTCAAAATGAGCTAAAAGCAAAAAGTCCTCTCATGTTATTTCACAAATTAAAATACCTATGTGGCATTTAAGCCTCGTTTCACTGATGAAAAAAGTTGAATAGACAGAGCTTGTGTAACTTATTACTACTCTACTATATCAACATAAAACTCAATCTTTGAGCAAAATCTCGTAAAACCTTGAAGTCCTACTTTATGGATACCACACAGATTGTATCACATAGCCTAAGTCTCACACTAGCAGTTAAGCAGATGCACTTTTTATTCACATTAAAATAAGCATAGAAAAGGCTGGAGGAAACATCTCTTGTGAAATATATCTAATTGCATTCGCATTTCAAGCTAAAAATCCTTCTAGAGGCAACAAACCAAAAACAAAACAGCTAGCAGCGCTCCAAAAGCGTCAAGTAACCAATGTTCGATGTGTTTCCTTTCACACACTTGTTTATATCCTTACATGTATACACAAACATGTTATTTTCAGGCAATGGGAAATGTTTTTTATTCCTTCTATCAAAAATTGACGTTAACTGGCAACTTGCTTTTGTGACTATTGACATTTCTTTGAGTAAACTATATATATAGCCTCTCTTTTTTCAAGCATTTCATGATATATTTCATTTCATTTCAAGCATTTCATAGTATAGCTCTATCAGTAATTACTCCACCTGTTGTTGAACACTGAATTTGTTTTCATCTTAATACTACAAACATTGCATATACAGATGAGATTGGGCACAATCAGGGTGGTATGGCCATAAACATAACATTGCTATATACAAACATTATCAACTGAAATTACTAAAGACTAGAATCCCAAGAGTAAGAATGCCAGATTAAGGCATATAAATGCATGTTTCCATGGGTAAAAATAGGTATACATCATAGCTATAGATTTAAATTTACTAAATAGTATCAGAATACTTTCCATAAAGCTTATACAAATTCCCACTTCCACTGAATACAAAGAAAATCACCATTTCTCAGCACATCACTTCTTTCTCTAAACTCTGAAATAACCTGAATATCATTGGATTTGTCTGTTCATTAAAGAGTAAGTAGAATTCACCTTGGAAATATCTTTGGCACTTTTTCTAGGAGCCACTCTTGAACAACTTTCTCTAGATATTTTATGATATCTAATTTGATTAGAATTTCTCTTTCCTCCACAATGATTTTTATCATATACATTTTCTTAGAAGAGCATCTATTTCATCTAGATTTTGAAATTCATTTCCCTGGAGTTGTGCAAAGTAACCTCCTAAGTTCCTTTCATTTCCTTTATGCTGCCTGCTTTATGGCTTTATTTATTTCTGAGCACTTATCACCTTCAAACCTACCATATAATTTATTTATTAATCTCTCTCCACCAGAAAGTGAGCTCCATGATGTCAAGGATATTTGCTTGTTTTCTTCACTGCTTTATCTCCAATACCTAGAATAATACTTGGCACATAGTAGAAAATGAATATTTGATGAAAGAATGAATGAACCTGGATCAAAAAAACTGTTACGAAATTGAGTATCCTTTCATATCTATATGCCATATACATTTCCTCCTTTAAAAAATCTTTTTTACTATTCTTTGTTCATAGTTCTAATAAGCTGATTATCTCTGTCTCACAAGAAGATAGCCCTTTATATGTAAGAAATATTAACCCTTTGGAAAATATGTCAACTGTTTTTTCCCCATTAATATTTTTGTTTGAGTGTCTTTTGCCACTATAAAATTTAAGTGCAATAAAATTTGTCAATCCTTTTTATAACATTTGAGTTTTCTTTTTTGCCTAAGAAGTTTCATCCCACCCCTACAAGAATACACACCCAGAAGTTATACAAAAATTCTCTTAAGCTTTCTAAATTTTGCTTATAATTTCACAATTTTATTTTCTATATTTAAATGCTTAACTAATCTACAATTTATTTTATGATATAAAGTAGAGATCTAACTCTGTCTTATTTCAAATGTATAAAACTAATGTTAAGTTTCCGCATGTTAAGTAATCTATCATTTTCCCTCCATTAAAATGTTCTTCCCTTTAAGATAACAAACAACAACAACAAATTTGTAAGTTCCCACAGATAAAAATGAATGCATGTCTTACTAAAATAGAATTAGAATGAACATAAAATACAAAAACTGTGAGGTGAAAGTCAGGAACAGCGAAAAGTCAAAGAGGCTGCAACAGCATGATTAAGAAGGGACATAAGTGATGGGGTGGAAGGGAACTGGGAATACTTACGGGGTGTATTAGTTCGCAAAGATTGCCATAACAAAATACCACAGCCTGGGTGGCTTAAATAACAGGAATTTGTCTTCTCACAGTTCGGAGGTTGGAAGTCCAAGATCACCTCGAGTTCTCTCTTCTTGGCTTGCAGATGGCGCCCTTCCTGCTGTGTCCTCATAGGAGTTTTTCACACACACACATCCCTGTGGTGTCTCTCCCTCTTCTCATAAGGATGTAGCTATATTAATTCAGGGACCACCTATATCACCTCATTTAACTGTAATCTCTTTAAAGGCCCTATCTCCAAATACAGTAACATTCTCAGATGTCTTTGGGGTTAGGACTTCAATATTTATGAATTGGGGTAGGGGTACAATTCACACCCTAACAGACTGTTTTAAGGACTTTGGTTTTTACTTGAATGACATGGGAAGGTTTTGAACAAAGGAGTAACCTGATTTAACTTATGTTACAATGAATATTTACTCTGTGGCACTATTCTCAGCCCTGAAAGATACAGTTTAAGTCTACAAAAATCAAGTACCTACTTTCACAAAATTACATTTTAGTGAAAAGAAATAAAATATACAATGTAAAAAAATCACAAAAAATATACAAATGTAATAGTGGAGGGGAAATGATGGTTTACTTAACATCTGGAAACTTAACATTAGTTTTATACATTTGAAATAAGACAAAGTTAGATCTCTACTTTATATAAATAAATAAGGGGGGCAGACGATAAGCAGGGCTGTGTAGTGCTTTAGACAGGATGGGCAGGGAAGTCCTCTCTGATGACATGACATCTGAGTACAGACATAAAGGAAGAGCAATATCTGGGAGAAGAGTTTTCCAGTGGGGGAGACATCAAATGTGAAGGCCTTGGAGCAGGAACACAATAGGTGGGTTTGAGGAATAAAAAGAAGGCCAGGGCCTCCCCTGGTGGCACAGTGGTTGAGCGCTGGGCTGCGAAGCTGCCCGCAGCCTCTGCAGCACCAGTTCAATCCCCGGCCTCCGGCGAAGGTCCCACATGGCGCACGGACCTCTCCTGCCACGCCCGCTGCTCCCCTCAGCAGTGTATTTCGTCAGTCTGCCTGTTCTGTTCCCCGCTCTGGCTCTGGTGAATTCTCTCACCCTCCTGAGCTTCTGACTGTACCCAGTGCTTGTATAAATAAATAAAAAAACCTTAAAAAAATAAAATAAAAATAAAAAGGCCAACTCAATTTAGGTGGAATAATGCAGAGAAAGGACAAAATGAGGATGAGAGGTGGCAAAGGATCAGGTCATACAAATCCTTCTAAGCTAAGATATATAGAACATTCACAAGTTACCTTTCTAGCTCCTACTCTACATTAACCTCCCCGGATAGTGGTTTTCTTACAAGTAAAAGAGAGGAGAAGGCCTCCCTGGTGGCACAGGGGTTAAGAAGCAACCTGGGCCTCCTTGGTGGCGCAGGCGGTTGAGCGCCTGCATTGTGAAGCTATCCACAGCCTCTGCAGCACGGGTTGAATCCCGGCCGGCCAGGGAGAAACCCACATGGCGGAGCAGACCTCTCCTGTCTTGCCCGCTGCTCCCCTCAGCAGTGTATTTTATCAGTCTGCCTGTTCTGTTTCCCACTCTGTCTCTGGTGAATCTTCTCACCCTCCTACACATCTTGCCTCTACCCAGGTTCTTGTATAAATAAATAGAAATCTTTAAAAAAAAAAAAAAAAAGACGCAACCTATGATGCTATCCACAGCTACTGCAGCACGAGTTCGAGCTATAGCCAGGGAGCTACCCACATGGTGCAGCAGACCTCTCATGACTTGCCTGCTGCTCCCCTCAGCAGTGTATTTCAGTCGATCTGTCTGTTCTGTTCCCCACTCAGTCTCAGGTGAATCCTCTCACCCTCCCCCCCACCTCTGGCCTGTACACCAGTTCTTGTATGCATAAATATTTTTTAAAAATAAAAAATTAAAGAGAGGAGACTTGATTAGCTTGCCCAAATACGTGAGTCTGGAAATCTCCTGTATACTGAAATATATTCACCAATATTTATGGCATTCTAAAAAAAAAAAAGGTTTTTTTAAAACCTTGGAATCTATATCATGCTACTCCAAGTTTTTATGTCTTTTAGTCACTATGAACACTTGTAGAAATTCTCAGTCCCATCAAAAAATGTCAACATTCTTGACAGAAAACAAAGCTATCCTACTTCATTTACTCTTCTTACCATCACTCAATCCCAAAATTCCCCATCCTGTTTATCCACTCTTGTTTTCTGCTTGGTCAGACAAGCACTGAGCAGTTCTATCCAGAGCTCAGCTTCTGCTCAGCATAGTCACAACTCAGTGCCTAAATATATTAGAAAAAAGAATAGCCATAACAAACATTTTCCTGTGATTTAACATAAATGGGGATTTTTCCTAAAGACAGAGAGAATTACTTCATTTCATCTCTAGTGCAAATGTCTTAACAAATAGGATTTGGGACAACTATTTCTCATCCAAATCCAAACTGTTGGGATAAACACAGACCAGACCATGATGAAAACTTTAGAAGTTCCACAGGCATTTCATGTCCTATGAAAGAATATAAACATCAAGGACTTGGTTATTGCTAGTAGTTGAATTTTGCAGCACTTGTGCCAGATTATAAGGTATTCAGGTATAAGATCTATGAAAGTTCAGAAACTACCTCAAGAGTACAGTCATTATTCTGAGTTTCTATCAAAGCTAGTGCAAAGGTGATCAGAAATCAGTTTGCCTTTTCTTGTCATAACAAGAAGTGTATAAATATGTTCACAAATTCTCTGGTGTGCTTCAGTTGGCAAGATGGAGCCTAATTCCACTATCTTGAAGGTAGCAAATTGTTTCTAATGAGTAGGATGTGGTGTTAAGCGGTGCTATGTGACTTTCAAGATTAAGTCATTAAAAAGGACAGCTTCTGCCTGATGCTCCCTTCTCTGCAGGATTACTCACTAGGGAAAGTCAGCTGCCACATCATGAGGATATTCAAACAGCCTGTTGAGAAGGCAATAAGGGAAGAATTAAAGGCTCCTGCCAACAACAAATGGCAACCATTTCAGCAAGTCACTTAGGACACAGGACCTCCAGTCCCAGGTAAGCCTTTGGATGACTGCAGCTTAAGCTGACACTCTGAATGCAATCTCACGAGGGACCCTGAGCAAGCATTGCCTAGCTAAACCTGTGTTGAACTCCTGATCACAAAATTGGTAGGATAAAAAATATATACTGTTGTTTCAAGTCATTAAGTTTTGGGGTGATTTTTTAAGCAGCAATGCATAACTAATTCACTTGTCTGAAGGTTAGGGTCTTGATTCAATAAAAATACAAGTCAAAAGAGAAAACAAATCAAAAGCCTGATGTGTCAATTAATGAACAACGACTTGGGACTTAGAATAGTTTTGACTTGAAATCTAATTTAAGAAATATTAGTAATGTTTCCTCAAACATAAAATGAGAAAAACCCTTCACTTTAGGATTTTCAACTTATGAACTTCTTAGCCTGATAGCATTGTGTACAGAGTTTATATATTAGTTACAAAAATAATTCAAGAAAAATATCCTTTCTACGTTCCTCACTAAGCCAATCACACTACTAAAAAAATTTTTTTCAACAACCACCTAAACTCTCTGTAAATTGTCCTAAGGTCATATAGCAAATGAGGAAACTTTCGTTCAAGAAAATATGTTATATATTATTAAGAACGGTGAGAGTCTGTGCCCCTGATCACTTGCCACTCCCAGCAATAATACACTTTCAATGAATGAATTAAATTGTCTGACATGTGAATTATCTCTCACTAAAGTTTTCATATTAAAGGTTCCTTAAATAAATAATTAGAGTTTATTTTAAGACCAAATAGAAAAGAAAAACGTACAGCTCAACTGCTGGAAGCTCTATTTTCGAAGAACAATGGAGTAACTTTTTATCATTCATGACCCAGCGGCACTTGTGCTGCACTGGTCAACTCAACAATCCCTCAAAAATAGACAATTTTTAATCCCTACTTTACTAATCCCACCATACAGGTGACTCAGTATTCCTAGATTTGTGCTGCATCTCTAATTTTGGTTTCTGTTTCTCTTCTTTTGGAGAGTCTCAAATTGAAAAATCTTTGGGTTCCCTTACTAAATCCATAATCTATAAAGGAAAAATATATTAATTGCATTTCATTAAAAGGAAAATTTTTATTCTTTAAAAGACACTGGTAAGAGGATGAGAAGACAAACTACAAATAAGAAGAAAATATTTGTAAATCACCTATCTCACAAAGGACTTGTATCAAGAATATACAAAGAACTCTTAGAACTCAAAATAGGAAAATAATACAAGTAAAATATTGGCAATGGATTTGAACAGATATTTTACCAAAAAGGATATAACTGTGTCAAATGAGAACAAGAAAAGATGTTCAACATAATTAGTCATTAAGAAATGCAAATTAAAACCATGATGAGATTTTATTACACACTTCTTAGAATGATTTGACAATACCAATGTTTAAAGAACACAGAGCAAAGGGACTCTCACACATTTCTGACAGGAATGCAAAATGATATAACCGCTCTATAAGTGGTTTGGCTCTTTTCTATAAATTTAAACATGCATTTACTCTGTAATCCAACAGTTCTGTTCTTCAATATCTGTCCTAGAGAAAGAAAAGCTTGTTTTCATACAAAACCTGTAAACAAATGTCCATAGCAGGTTTGTTTGTAATAGCCCCAAACTGGGAAAGAACCAAATGTCCTCAAGTTTTAACTACAGGTTGCCAAAGTAACATAAGGATTCTTTAAAAATATAATCTTTCGGGAATGTTAAAATTGTACAATTTTCTGGCCAAGCCCCTATTCCAACTACAAAGTAGCACCAAGAAAAGAAACAATTTACCACAAAAAAGGTCACAAAGTCAGCAATTGTAAAAATCATTATTAAAGTGTACAAGTATCTAGGAAAATATGTGCAAGTCATATTACAAATGATTAATTACCCTATAGGTCATCTAAAAGTCAATAAGGAAAAAAATAACTCAATAATAAAATGGGCAGAGGAAATGAATGACAAAGAAATACAAATGACTATTAAGTATATGAAAAAATACTCAACTGCTCAAGTTGGGGGTGGGTAAATCTGGTAAAAGGGATCAACTGTACAAGAAGGATAGAAACTAGACTTAGTGGTGAACATAATATAACACACAGACATTGATTTATAACACTGTAATCTAAAACCTATATGATGTTATGAATCAATGTTACTTTAATTTAAAAAAAAATTAAGGGAGCTCCCTGGTAGTGCAAGGGATTAAGCATCAGCACTATGAAGCAACCCTCAGCTACTGCAGCACAGTTCGATCCCCGGCCAGGGAGGTGACCCAAGACAGACCTCTCCTCCCGATGCTTCCCTCGGCAGTGTATTTCAGTCAATCTGCCTGTTCTACTCCTCACTCTGTCTCTGGTGAATCCTCTCACCCCCCTCACTTCTGGCCTACACTCCAGTTCTTATATGAATAAATTCAATCTTTTTAAAAAATTAAGAAAAAGCATGTATACCCCCTGAGATCCAGTAAAACTGAGTAACTCACCAAAATGGCTGAACTCACCTAAAGAGACTTAATCTACCCATTAACACCTAAACAGATTAAATCTGCCCAGTCCCATGAGAGACACACCCTCACAAAAGGAGATTTTTTTTTTAAAGAAAGTAAGAAAAGGAAATGCAAGTTGAAACTACTTGGAGATACCACCTCTCTCCTATGAGATTAGCACAGATGAAAAAGTATAACTATGTTGGTTAGAGTGTAGGCATCAGCAGCCCATGTAGTCCTACTTGGACTATCAATTGTGCTCACTATGGAAGGCAACTTCATTATACATATATGCCTCACATAAATGTACAAATTCAATTAAATATAAATCAGAACCCTAATTGAACAAATACATATTTTTTTCCTTTAATTTGATAAGCGAATTCTAATTTAATTTGATAATCTATATGAAAGGCTACGGAATACCATGACTTTCCCATGAAAGTAAAGCAAGAAGAGGAAAACTGCCTCACCAGATATTAAGAGGCATTATAAGTGATAATATACAAGAAAGTGCAGCATTGTTCAGAAAGACAAAAAACAGACAGAACAAAAAAGAGCTCAGAAAAATGTGTAAGTATTTACATAATTTGATAGATACATCAGAAGTGGCAGTGCATATCAGTGGGGGTACAATGGTCTCCATAGGAAAAGAAAAAGTAGCCGTGCATATCACACTCTACCAAAAAATCCATTCCGAGTACATACTTGAAGGTGTAGCCAAAGCTTTAAAATTTTTACAAGAAGATATATGAAAATATCTTTACGACCTTGCATAGGAAAGAACTACTCATAAAACTCCACATAAACCACAATGGAAAAATAACAATAAACTACAGCACTTAGAATTAAAATTAAAAGACAGCAATTTTTGAAAAGAAATTTAAAAACTAAGTCACAGAGTGGGAAAATATTTAACATGCAAGTAATTAACAAAGAGTTACAGTCTGAATTTATATTTTTAAAAACCCTAAAAATCAATAAAGTATTAAACAACCTGATTTAAAAAAAAAACAAACAAAATATTTAAAGGAGCATTTCACAGATGGGTAAATACAAATAGCTAGCAGAAATCTACCTGCTCAATCTCATTAATAATCAAGAAAATTCAAATGAAACTTCATTGAGATTCATTCTGCTTGGACAGCAACTATTTATTAAAGTCTACCAAGTGCAAGGTACTGCTCTAAGCTCTAGGGATGCAACAGTGACTAAGACATACAAAGTCCCTACTCTTGTGCAGTTCAGGTTCCAGTGAAAAAGACAGTGGTAAGAAGTGCTATGGAGGAAAATGAAGCAATGAAGGGGCGCTAGGGAGTGGAAAAGATGCATGTCAATTTAATTTTAGACAGGTAAGGTCTCACAAAGAGCTAGAGACAGGGCCTCCCCTGGTGGCGCAGCGGTTGAGCGCTGGGTGCGAAGCTGCCTGCAGCCTCTGCAGCCTCTGCAGCCTCTGCAGCGTCGGTTCGAAGCGCCGGTTCGATCTCCGGCCACAGTTGAGGGTCCCACACGGCTCACAGACCTCTCCTGCCACGCCCGCTGCTCCTCTCAGCAGTGTGTTTCGTCGATCTGCCTGATCTGTTCCCCGCTCTGGCTCTAGTGAATTCTCTTACCCTTCTGAGCTTCTGACTGTACCCAGTGCTTGTATGTACAAATAAATAAATAAATAAATAAATAAATAAATAAATAAATAAATAAATAAATAAATAAATCTTTAAAAAAAAAAAAGGCTAGAGACACTGAGTAAAGGCCTAAAGAAGGGGAAAGAGGAAACGTTGGGCCTCTGAGTAGGCGAGGGGAGGGAAGAGGGTTAGAACATTGCAGGCAGAGGAAAGAGGAAATGTAAAGTTCCTGGGAGCCCAGAGTGACCGCAGCAGAGACCATTTTGTACACACCAGGCAAGACCTAAAAAGCCAAATGTTAGTGGGGATACAAAGTAATAATGTTAACTCTTGTACACTGCTGAAGAAAAGGCACATGGATAAAACTATTTGTAGCTTTCCAGCATTGCCTTTCTACCTGTGTAGCCTGGAAAAACTATACCAGGAAAGAAGTACAAATTGCTGAGAGCAGCACTGATTTTTAATAGCAAAATTAAGTCTTCAAAATAAATGGTATATTCACATAATAGAATTCTATTATACAGCAGTTAAAATGATTAACCCAGCTAAATGCATCTAAATGGAGTAATGACAGGAATATAATGTTTACTTTAAAAAAGCAAGATGGACTTGGGAGAAGATGGTGTCATAAGAGGTTCTCTGCTTCACTTCTAGGAGAATAATCCAAAGCAGTCCAGACAGGCACTGATTGAGAGGATCCCGTGACTTGGAGCAAAACTAGAACACCTACTGGACGTCAGAGATCAGCTGCCCACAACAGAAGAGATGCTGAGGAAACTCAACTCAGAAAAAGAAAGGATGGGTGGGGAGAGGCACACACCAGGGTGGAATCCACAATTCAAATCCATATCCCTGGGCCTCCCCTGGTGGCGCAGCGGTTAAGCGCTTGGCCCTCAGCCGGCACAGACCTCTCCTGCCACCCACTGCTCCCCTCAGCAGTGTATTTCGTCAGTCTGCCTGTTCTGTTTCCCACTCTGTCTCTGGTGAATTCTCTCACCCTCCTAAGCTTCTGACTGTACCCAGTGCTTGTATAAATCAATCAATCAATCAATCAATCAATCTTAAAAAAAAAAATTCCACATCCCCATGGTAAGGTGGTACCAGGCAGGGAGAGCTGTGTAGTGTGGAAGCTCACTCTTAACTTTGGGGAGGTAGGTGCCAAGGTGCTGGGGTGAGCCAGGTGGACAGGGTCCCGAGTGAAGAAGTGTTCCAAAAAGCTGAGAATGAGGGAATACATTCAAACACATTTTATGAGGCCAACATCACACACGGGTACCAAAACCAAACAAAGATACCACACATGAGAAAGAAAACCACAGACCAATTTCTCTAATGAACATAGTTTAAAAAAAATCCTAAAAAAGAATTAGCAAACCAAATTCAAAAATTCATTACAAGGATCAAACACCAAGACCAAGTGGGATTTATGCCAGGGACACACTCATTCAGTTTATTTCAGAACCAATCAGTTATTAATTTATAATGTTTTTCTTTTTTTTTAAATTTTTTTTTAAGATTTATTTATTTATACAAGCACTGGGTTCAGTCACAAGTGCGGGAGGGAGAGAGAATTCACCAGAGCCAGAGCGGGGAGCAGAGCAGGCAGAAGGACCGAAGTACACTGCTGAGGGGAGCAGCGGGCGGCAGGAGAGGTCTGCGCGCCATGTGGGACCCTCCTCTGGTGGCCGGGGAGCAGCTGGGGATCGAACCGGCGCTGCAGAGGCAGCGGGCAGCTTCGCAACCCAGTGCTCAACCGCTGCGCCACCATGTTTTTCAAAATAGTCTATTTCTTTAAACCATGTTTAAAGAAACATAAACATAAAGAAACATAGTCTATTTTTTCAAACGTGACAAAGTCAATCACTTGCAGTACAGTTTGCCAATATTAAGACAATATTAAAGTATTTAAAAAGGATTTATTTTTGAAAAAAAAGTAATAAATGCCCAACCTGAGTTTTGAAGGATGAATATCTTCTAATGTTTTGAGGGACACACTAAGGTGGAGGACTACCCTATTTTGGTGGTGGGTGTGGTGTGGTAACAAGGCTGAAGAGGGAGATCTTATACCTCCAAATTGTAAACAATGCTGTAAACCAGTGTTACCTCAACTTAAAAAAAAAAAGCAAATTACAGAATACCTCTATGATTCTCTTCACATAAAGTTTTCAAACATACAAATCTAAGCAATACATTCTTTTAATATGACCCTAAATGGGAAAATATTCTTTAATGTGAGAGATTAAGGTATCAGAAAAGGAATGTAAGAATGGGGGAAGAACATGGAGGGATCAGTAGGGGCACATGGAGCTTCAAAAGTACTATGAACAGGGCCTCCCCTGGTAGTAGTGCAGGTGGTTGAGTGCCACGATGTGAAGCTGTCTGCAGCCTCTGCAGCGCTGGTTCGATCCTAGCCTGCCGGTGAGGGTCCCACATGGCGCAGCAGACCTCTCCTGTCGTGCCTGCTGCTCCCCTCAGCAGTGTATTTCGTCAGGCTGCCTGTTCTGTTCCCCACTCTGTCTCTGGTGAATCCTCTCACCCTCCTGCACATCTGGCATGTACCCTGGTTCTTGTGTAAAATAAATAAATAAATCTTTTTTAAAAAAAGGTACTATGAATAGTCTATTTCTTTAACTGTGTGGTAAGGATGTCCGGAGCCGCCTGGAGCATGCGCCATGTTGCACATGTGCTCGATGAATTAGGTTTTTCGCCTTCGGAGAGACCCCTGCGCTCTCCTGTAAATCACGCGAGACTGAGAGGCATGATGGGAGGAGCTACAGGGATATAAGAGGGAAGAATCGGGAGGAATCGAGAGGAATCATTAGGAATCACAAGGAATCACGAGGAGTCTGTAAGGAGATACGGCAAGGGTTACTGCGAGAGGAGCAGAGAGAAGGTCAGGGAAGTAAGAAAGTCAGGAAAAGGAAAGACATGTAAAAGTAGGAAAAGGATAAAGGAGAAATAAAGAAGCAAACGCTAGCGTCAAGTTGTCAAGCCCCTCATTTCAATCCTCAGCCCTTCTCTTCCCGTGCCTCCGAATCCCGCGGGTCGGGACATAAGGACATGTCATTCATTTTAATATTATGATTTTACCAAACACAAAATTATATTTTATCATACATTATCTTTTGGACACTTGAAGTATTTTAAGTTTTTATTATTGAAAAGTTCTTTCTTCTATATAGATAGCACATGTCTGTTTTCATCTCTCTTTTTCTTATTTTATTTCAGGAGCTTAATCATCTTAAACCCTTTAATAAAAATCCTCCACATTAATACAAAACCCGTCATCTTCTATTCAGTGACTAAGCTAATGATGGGAGAAGTGACTGACAGAATGGGAAAAAAAGCTACTAAATACCACCTACATCAAAAGCAACTAAATTTAGAAGCTTTTTTTCAGTAAGAGAAAATCCTCCATTCGCTCATCTGAAAGTAAAACATGGTAACTTCATAAATGAACAGAAAAAAATGAAATTTTACTTGCATAAAAGTTAAACGTTTTATATTCCAGACGTTGTTCTACATGCCAATGCATTTAACCCTGAGAACAATCAAACTAAGGGGGCACCATTATTATCTCAATTTTACAGAAAAAGGAACCAAGGTGTACAAGGAACCAAGTCAATTATTGAATGTCACAGAATTAATAACTGGTGGGCTCTATTTGAACTCAAGCAGTAGGGCTCCATATCCCCTCCCACTTAACCACTACATTATATTACTTTTATCATATTATAACATTTTGATAGAAGGAGACAGAGGAACAGAGGTCAGAAAAGAGAAAAGGAGGAAATACTTCAAAGCTAAAGAGACAATATTAATGCTTGTTAACAAATATCTAACTCATTTGCCAATATTGATTTTTTTCCAACTTATTTAAGTGTAACTGACAAATAAGTTTGTAAGATATTTATGGTATATACACTGTGACCGTTTGATGTACATATAGACCAAAATGATCCCTCCCATTTAGTTAATTAACATATCTATCACCTCACATATGCACATATATGCAACATACATGTATGCTTATTTACATTTATATTACATTTCAATTACAGTCACCATGTTTTACATTAGATTCTCAGACCTAATTTTCTTATAGCTGAAAGTTTGTGCCCTTTTGCCACGCTCTCCCTATTTCTCTTATCTCCCAGCCACTGGCAAGTACTTTTCTGCTCTGTGTCTAAAAGTCTAACTTTTTTTTTAGATCCATGTGGGTTCCTATGAGCTGGCTACTAGCTGGCCACTCATGGGCAACTGTGACCTATTTGCTATCTACAAATCACAGCAGAGAATTCCTTGACTACCTACAGAGTATAGCTCGTATCACGAGGCAGGCCCATGGATGCCTAGGCCGCTGTTGACCTGGTTACATGACTATCTCCATGGTGGTCTCAGGATAACTCTGCCTGTGATAACATCAAATACTTTGCTGACGCAAATGGCTTTTGGCGCATGGTCATGATGTCCCCTTCCCTGTCCCCTGTAAAACTTTGTCCCCCATTCCTATCCCACCCTCCAGACTTTATTCCTCATACTACTGTCGCATGATCAGCTTTTACTAGTCTGTGTGCTTTCAATAAATGGCACAAGAACTTGTGCTCAAGTAGCAGAGTCTTGCCTTGCAAACTTGCTCTACAACTGCTGTGTCCCTCCTCATGTTCCCACCTCAAAGCAGCAACAAAGTTTCTGTCCCAACAGATCCACAAAAAAAGTGATGTCACTAGCCTCTGTGGTGGCCCAGGGGTTAAAGACAGTGCTATCAAGCTATCACCAGCCATTGCAGCATGAGTTCAATCCCTGGCCAGCTAGGGAGCTAAGCCACAAGGAACAGCAGAGGTCTGCCTTGCCCGCTGCTCCCCTCAGAAATGTATTTCAGTAGATCTGCCTGTTCTGCTTCCCACGCTCTCTGGGGAATCCCCTCACCCGCAATCCCACACCTCTGGCTTACACCCCAGTTCTGGTATGCATAAATAAATAAATCTTTTTTTTAAAAAAAAAAGTGATGCCACAATGCTGCTCACATTCATCATATTGCAGGAAATTCTTTGCCTAAATAATAAGCATTGTAAAAAATTGCCAGAATAAGCATTTTGAGTATCCTGTGAGTTTTTAAATATAGACATTCTTAAACTTTCCTTTCTATGTTTTCATCAGAGAACATCTGATCTGATAATTGCCTCTCCCAAATTTAACATTAAAAATATAAACAAATAAGAGGGGGTATTCTGGAATTCTTTTGCCATCTTGTGGTCTTTTAAAGTATTGCTACTGAAAACTTTGCCTATGGGAGGGATTCCAATAGCAATTTTAGAGCTGATATTTTACCGCTTTTGATGACTTTTGTATTTTTCTATGCATTCCAAAATTTATCCTTCTTTTTAAAAATATGTTGACCAATAATGGGCACGATTTAGCCTATTATTGAGATATTAAACCGAGGCTGGCCATTGCCAAAACCATTCTATGGAAAGCTGTTGCACCAGCCCTTGCTCAGGAAAGTCTGCAATCCTTTTCACAGTTATAAGTCTCCAGACAATTCTTTATCACTCTTGATATTGTCATTTCTTTAAATAAACACATTTCTTTTAAATATTCAGCAAAATTGGGCCTCCCCTGGTGGCGCAGCGGTTGAGTGCTGGGTTGTGAAGCTGCCTGCTGCCTCTGCAGCGCCAGTTCAATCCCTGGGCACAGGGCGAGGGTCCCACATGGCGCGCAGACCTCTCCTGCTGCCCGCTGCTCCCCTCAGCAGTGTATTTCGTCAGTCTGCCTGTTCTGTTCCCTGCTCTGGCTCTGGTGAATACCCTCACCCTCCTGAGATTCTGACTGTACCCAGTGCTTGTATAAATATATAAATAAATCTTTTTAAAAAAATAAATATTCAGCAAAATTAAAATTTAAACAAAACTTAAATTAAGTTTAAATTTAAAGCTAAATAGATACTGAATGTAAAAAAGCAAAGAGAATATATTAACAGTGATAATTCAGTATCTACAAATTATTTAGGGTTTAGAAAAACACTTTCCACTATTTTTTTTTCCTATTTCCTTGGGCTATTTCGGAAACTTTAGGAAAAAGCAATTTTTTTTTTGTCTGTCAAATGCTTATGCTTTACTAGACAGTCTTTAAGGTCTACTGCTCTATGAAAAGGCAACACACAGCAAGCAATTGAGAAAGGAGAGCCATGGCTGCCACTGGGCCAGGGTGAGGACAGCAGTGCCAGGGAGAGAAAATGTCACTGCCAGCAGACATCTGTTCCCAAACCAAAGAATTTCAATGAGGCAACAACAGCGCCCCAGAAGTTATTACAAAACAGAACACAGCTCTGGTTTCTCACCTGAATAGAATTACAAGTCCCAACAGAATTGGGTGGACCTTCTGGTCCTATGAAAGCTTATTTTTTTAATGGTTTACTCTCAAGGTTTCACAAGGAAATCTCATTGACCTTTCTGCAGGGGATGAGAAGGGTGATGGGGAAAACCTTGTTACATACTGAGTTGTCTAATATGTATATTTACAATAAATAAATAAATAAATATGTATTTAATAAATTGAAGTAAATAAGCAAGAATTTTCAATTTTAATGTCCTAATGAAACAAACCACCATGAAAATGTGTTTAGTGGGGCCTCCCTGGTGGCGCAAGGGTTTAAGCACCACACTATGAAGCAATCCAAAGCCTCTGCAGCATGAGTTCGATCCCCGGCCAGCCAGGGAGCAATCCACATGGCACAGTAGACCTCTCCTATCTCACCCACTGTTCCCCTCAGCTGTGTATTTCGGTCAGTCTGCCTGTTCCATTCCCCACTCTCTCTGGTGAATCCTCTCACCGCCACACCCTCCTCACTACATTTCTGGCCTGTATCCCAGCTCTTGTATGCATAAATAAATAAATCTTTAAAAAAAAAAAAAGAAAGAAAATGTGTTTAGTGACTAAGTTAATGAAAAGTGATAATAGTGTAAAATTAATTAGAAAGATGGGATCACCATCTTCATAGGCATCTTCCCCAAGCATATTGTTGTATGTGCTGATATTATAATGATCAAGATATTGGTGTAATTGAAATGGAGTGACTTAGCAATTTAAGCAACCACTTGTATGGAGCCTCCCTGGTGGCGTAGGGGTTATAGAGACAGCTATAAGCAACCACTTGTTTGTGAGGACATTGATGAAAAGACGTGAGAGGCAAGGATAGATAAGAGACTAGATCTGATGAGAGAGAACAAGTCCAAAAAATTGAATAGGTGGCTCTGATCATACACCTCCAGAAGCAGAATAATTATGGGAGCTGAATTAGGACAATCTAGACTCTTTGACTTCAATATCCCTCGGGTCTCTGAAGCTTTCTCAGGTTTTGGCAACTATCCAGGGATGTGGGGTTGGTGGAGCAATACTCCCCACTCCCTAGAGCTGACTATAAGGGTCTATCTGCTGGCCCCATTAGGGAAGCTGAGGAGTTGAATGCCACCCACTGGCTTCTGGACTCCCTAGCCTCCCCTTTTACTGCCAATTGAATTATATGAATTACTATTGTAATTTTCCCCAATAAATCATAGTGTAACTCTATGCAAATGCTTGAGTTGTGAAACCTCTCTACCCAGCTGGAAGTTAGGACATTGAGATCTATACCACGTGTTACAGAGCTAAGATTTTACCTCACACTGATGACAAGGGCCACAAACTCAAACACACATGAGGAAAAAGTAGTAATATAAATGATTGAAGTACTCAAGACAAAAGAAATTCGAATGCCAGAAAAAGGATTAGCTATCACTCTGAATGAATTATGATATAGGCATATATCAAAATACAAGCATTTATGATGTTAGAGATTATAAACTTGAAGCTGAAAAAATACAAATAAAAAATAAAAAAGCAATTACTAAATTTTTCTTGTAACTCATAATATCTTTACTCTAAAACCAAAAAACTGATACTCCTCCCCCTGTCCCAGGATGTCACTGCAGTTAGAGTTACATGCAATGTGAATCTTGAACAGCAATATTTTAAAAAACTGCTTCATAAGAGAAAACAACTCTTCTTAAACACAGGTGCTTTCAGAGAAAGATGAAATACATGCAGAGTGAGTTTTTAATTTAGGGAAATTTTAGATAATTTGTAAAATTCTGGGGTTCCAATGTTATAATATTTAATTTGCAGTGTTTTTTACTTGTAACAATCCATTCACATTACTGTTATTAATTGAGAAATGTTAGGTCATTCACATTATGTGTTAAATCAAAGTGCTTCCCTTGGAAATCAATCTTAAATTTCATAATTCTGAGAATGAAGTAAAGGCCATCCTTTTCATCTCTGGAAACCAACTTCAGGATATAAAAGTGATTCAAATTATTCCTTACCAAAAAAAAAGTTTCCCCAAAACATACAATTACTGGAAATGGGACAAGTAAAGCTTATTGATGTGGTACACCTTGTGAATGCCCCCATAAGTAAATATGTAGATGAGTGAAATATCAATCAAAAAAGCAAAATCTGAGGCCTCCCTGGTAGCGCAGGTGTTAAAGACAGCGCTATCAAGCTATTGTCAGCCACTGCAGCATGAGTTCAATCCCTGGCAGGCCAGGGAGCTAGCCCACATGACACAGGCCAGGGAGCTAACTCACATGACACAGCCTACCTCTCCTGTCTTGCCAGCCGCTCCCCTCAGCCGTGTATTTCAGTGTATCTGCCTGCTCTGCTCCCCACTCTCTCTGGAGAATCCTCTCAACCCCCTGCACCTCTGGCTTATACCCCAGTTCTTGAATGGATAAATAAATGCATCTTAAAAAAAAAAAAAAAGCAAAATCTTTGAGCCATCCTTCACTGGTAAGCTGAGGCAAGATTTTTCCTCAAATAGCAAGTACAGGTTGATTTCTTTTAGTAGTTGAAAAAGCATTTTCAGTCCTAAACTATAAATAGGCAACTGGAGACTCGTAGGTTGCAAAGCACTGAACCATCTGAAGAAATTCAAGAATCAGTATTCAGTTTTTGATGATAATTATTATATTGGTTACATTTTAAAGTTTTTGGCCTAAAACTAATTACAGCAAATCTGCATCAAATAAATGATTAAAGTCATGTCTTATCCTTTCAATATACTGTCCCCCAAAGTCCAGTGTTGATCCCACCTATTTACTATTTCAGGAGCACTGTTTATCATCAAGCTAATACATTTTTACCCATTCTCATTACATTTTGACAGACTTTTCTCTTTTTTTCAATAATGATAAATGCATTTCATTATTTAGTTAGATGATTAGACTCTCACACTATATTTTTACAAGTTTGTGAACATGGACAAATAATTTCTCCCCCAGAATTATAACCACACATTCCAAGACAGCATAAATATATGGCTAAACTAACATTACTACACAGCACCATTTCATCAATTACATAATAAGATAAATTATCAAGTATCCAAATATCAAGTTACATAGCTCAAAAAGGTATATAAAATACTAAATACCTGCTCAATTCACTATCAGAAACTCACTTCTTCCTTTTGCAAGGGAAGTTGGGAAGAGGCAGTGGGCAGGGAGGACCACACCCCAAACACAAATAAATTGGCATATAACTTCAGATACGTGTGAAAAAAAATCACAAGAATTTCAGAAATTTTATGATTAAGAATCATCCCAGCTACAACAAAGCATCTCTACTTTTCTAAAAAAAATACTAAATTAATGAGTATATTCTACACATTCTGAGCAAAAATATTTAATAGCTTCCGCCCATTCTTTTTTCAAGTTCTCCCTATTTAGTTGTACCCCAAAGTACAAACATTAAAATTAATGGTAAGGCTTTCTTGTCTGGAGACATTCAAGACATGTGTTTCTATACAATGTAGATTTTCAAAATGGAGGTTTTACAAAACAGCACAAAATGAGATTTATAGAAAGACATTAAGTAATCACTTTAAGACTTGCTTAAAGTAGGGGGTTGGAGGGTTGGACAAATCTGCTGTATATTGGGATAAACTTAGGAGATGTAAACACAAAGTTAGCAGGCAAATAACCTTCTCGGGCCTACTTTCTATGTTTGAAATGTCTGATGTGATAAACTACATTAGGTTCAGAGTATTCAGTTTCTGGGATTTTAGTTAAGTATGATAACTTTAGTTATTTATGTATGATATATATGTAAAAATATACAAGTATGTACTGAGTATTTTGACACGTAATCTTTCTAAATTTCTTATATTTTGATAAGATTCTGCCACAGGAATAGATTTAAAGACATAACTCAACACTGCATGACTTTAAGAAAGGCCAACTGGTAAAAATAATAATTACATTTTAAATGCTGAACAGCAATGATTTTTTGCTAAGTGTGCAAATAACTTGATCATAATCCAAACATAAAGGTTGCAATTCTGTCAAGCTTTTCAGTCTGGTAAAAATTCTTTATATTATCATTGACCGAAGTTTTGAGAATTAAATTCTTAAATATTATCCTTTTGAGTTTCTGAAATGTACCTACAAATGGTCTAACGTAATAACAGTAATCATCGACACAGTGTAAGTTGGGCGATATGCTTAATAACTTATAAGCACTGCTTCATTTAACCCTCACAAGCCCCTGGGAGGTAAGTACTACCATTAGACCAATTTCACAGATGAGAAAACTGTACCTAGAGTAGATCCAGTTTGTGTTCTTATTATATTCTACTGCTTCAAAACTAATGGTTAAAAAAAAAAAAAACTGCAGCAACTATCAATATATGCAATGAAATAAAGCATGGTAACACCTCGGTTCAGTAATTATAAGATACCGCCTACAAAAGTCCACATTTTTATACAATTTGCAGTCCTGGTATCATAAGGTGTTTGCAAATGGAAGAAGGGTAAATAACATTTCTATATTCATAGGTAAGTGGATCCTTGCGACACAAAACTAACTAAAGATTTTTTAAATTTCTAAGCAATTTTGAAGAGATGGGACCTTATCTGTCAGAGTACAGACTATGGGAAAGGTACCAAAATAAGACAATTCAAATGAAATCAAAGTGTTTCTTTCTAAATGAACTACCTACACATGGGCAAGCAGCTTTGTTCTGAGATGTTGTCTAAGCTTCCAGGTTCCTTCTCTTTCGTTGCCTGCTTTCTCTTTGTCTGCAGGTTTGAAGTCACTGCACACATCTGCCTTCCAACCACATGAAGGATAAAAGAGAAGGCAGGAAGAGAAAACCCAATTCTTTTAAAGGATGCTCTTTCCACAGGGATAATATTATCCCCAAGGGAGCAAAATCTAGTTCTTGGGGGATACAAGGATAGAAGAAAAGTTAAGTCTTTTTGTGAATAAATCACAGATACTCAGATACAGTGTACAAGCAGCTATAGAATGGTTTTTATAACTTCATGGGGGCAACTAGGGGGAAAATGTTTTAAAAGGCTCCTTACAGAACTGATAACGAAAAAAAAAAAAAAAAAAAAGATTGAGGAGGCCAGCATAAGAAGTTGCACATCTCTCTTCTGCTCCTAAGAACTTAGTCAACAAAGATAAACGTAGCTGCCAGGGAAGCTAAGAAATAGCTTTCGGACTGGGTGACTATAGCTCAGAGTAAATTCAGTTTCCTGCCCTATGAGCCTTTTCATAGAGCTACAGAGTGTAGCTGGTTACATGACAGTTGGTTAACCTCACAGCAAGCAAGCCAAGACACCACTGTGTGAGCAGCAATTTCTTTTATGACCAAGCCCTGGAAACCACACAGCCATTTCTTCCATGTATATATAGGTATCCAGCCCAATCCTCATACAATGTGAGTGGAGCCGACATAAGGGTGTGAATACCAGGAGCCTAAATCTGGGGACCATATAGGAAATTAGTTTATTATTTGGAAGTAAATCAGAAGTTCCCCTATTTGACTAAATGGGAAAACTAATGTAGTTAAATTCTAGTTGTCCTCCATGGCCCTGGTGAAATGCTAAATTCATTGCCGTCTCCTTTGTGATTCCACATGGCACTACTACTTCTCCTAAGTATAGTGCCTACCACACAGTATAGTGACTCACTATGTCTACGGCTGTCTCTCCAACAAGAATAGAGGACTGAGGCTTACTTATTTTGATGCTCTCTAAACTCAGGGCAGTGTTGAACTTCAAAAAACTATCAGTCACTGTCCATTTTGGTAGGGAAACCAAACTGGGATCAAAGTGGGAAGCCTTTTAAATGATCTCTCTAGCTCACTGCTGATTTGCCTCAAAAATGTACATAACTTGCTTGAAACAAGCCAATAACTTAGCAAAGAAAACAAACTCAGAATACAAATTTGGAACCTGAATATGTAGTTGTGGATAAAAGCAGGTCTAAGCAAATTGGAAAAAATAATCTTTCAAAATTGATGACTCAAAACTCTACACGTGCTTTTTCTTTTACCTCTGTTTTGCAAATTTCTTTAATATAGTGTATTACCACAAAATGTTAGAAAACTTTAGGAAATATAAGTGTCAGTGTTGCATTCAAATGATTATCCTGACATACAAACTATTTTGGGGTAAGATATAGTATACTATACAATTCTAGAAAGCACAATCACAGTGCAAATTTTTTAAAAAAGAAGAACTATTTCCCCAAAATTCTTTAAATCATTCTAGTCTCACAAATTAGTACTAAACATGTTCTCCTTACCACCACAAAATTGCCAGAGGCAAAAGAGAAAGAACTACTTTTAAAGCTTCCTCACCTCATCTCCCAAAATACACAAAGTTTAAACAAGAAGTCACTAGGAATCTTGACAACTAGGAGCAACAAAACACTACTCAAGTCCTCTCAGCATAGGCAAAAAAAGTTTATAGAAAAGATAAACTAAAAGTACTTTTTTTTATTTTACAAGAGAATTCACAGCATCATGGGCAATTTTAAAGGATGCATTAAAAACACTTAATACTTTTTTCTAATTGTTGGATAAAACAGAGCATCATTTATATTCTCCAACTGCCTAATAAGAACAATAACTGCAGTATTCTAGGATCTTCAGTACGCCCTCATTTTTAAAAATCCATAATTTTCTGATCCTCTGAACGGGGGCAAACTAAATTCCAGCACCATACTTTCAAGCCAACAATTCCTTTTCATAATCCTTACGGGATAAGAAATAGGTAATCCTAACCAACAGAGGCTTGGGGAAGGACAAATCAGGCTGGAACTATGTCACCAGAACTTGAACCCGGAAAGGAGCGCCAAGAAGCATGACACCCTAGGACTTCGGTTCCGCAAAAAGGTCTACCATTCTCTCCACTACAGGCTCCCACCAACTCGCACAAAAACACAAAGATTGGAAGAGGATACAATTCTGGTTATTGGGCTGTCAGAACAACTTAATTTAAAAGTCTGCTTAGATTCCACTCCTAGGTATTTACCCAAAGAACACAGAAACATCAATTCCAAAGAACACCTGCACCCCTATGTTTATAGCAGCACTGTTTACAATAGCTAAGCTTTGGAAACAGCCCAAATGCCCAAAAATAGATGACTGGATCAAGAAGATGTGGTACATATACACCATGGAATATTACTCAGCATTCAAAAAAGATAAACACATGCAATTTGCAGCAACATGGATGACGCTGGAAGGGATCATGCTCAGCGAAATAAGCCAGAAAGAAAAAGAAAAATACCGGATGGTCTCACTCATAGCAGGGATGTAGAAAACTTAAATAAGGGACCAGGAAAATGAATAACTATAAGAAAGTGAAAATCAAAATCAACAAAAACTATGAACCAGAGACACTTTTTGGGGGGTGGGGGGCGGGAGGGGAGGGATTGGGGTCAGAATGGGGGGATTGCAATTGTATGGGGAATATAAAAATAAAATTTATTAATTAAAAAAATAAAATAAAAAAAAATGCTTGGTAGATGAAAAGTAGAAAGTAAAAGAAAAAAATAAATAAATAAATAAAAGTCTGCTTAGCCTGCTTCCGCGAGAGGACTGGAGGCCGACGCAGGCCACAGAAGAAAGAGCTGGTGCTGCTACGAGTGGACCCCGCAGGGACGTGAGCAGGGTCATAACAGGTAAGCAGCTCGCCTTCTGGGGACTCTGGGAGCAAACAAACGACTGCAATAAACAACCCGACCCGCCGGGCGTCCTCCAGCTCTCCCCGGGGGGAGAGCAGTCTCTCCAGCGCAGGGGACCATGGGGTGTCCACAGGCTGAGCGGTTCTCCCCGAATCGCCGACTTTCCCTCTGCTATCAAGTGGGATTCGGGGTCCTGAACACCCGCTATTTACAGCATTCCAAGCCCTGGAATCTGGGTATGCAGTTGTGAATGAATGCAATCCTAAGCAAATGGAGGGGGTGAAAGCGAGGGGGGGGGGCGGAAATCCCTCAAAATTGGGGACCTCGAAACACTAATGAACGGTTCCTTTTCTTTTTCTGTGCTTTAATAAATCCCTTTAATGAAAGGAATCCATTAGCTAAAGTACGACAGCCTGAAACTTACTGAGGACGCAAAGTGTCAATTTGCATTCAAATGACTACACTGACATCCCAAACTATTTCTGGATGAGATACAGCGTATTATGCAATTCTGCAAACCAATGGGTTTTTCTAAGAGCAATCTAGTTCAAGCTCGTCGGAGCCTTTTCTACGACTGATAGGCAAACACCACGCTCTTTTGCGACCCTCGTCGCCCCCTCCCCATGCCCCCTGCAGGGGAACTGGTCACCTACTGCACGCAGCCTGCAGGATGCCCGCGCCCGTCCAGACCCGGGAAGGAAGAGCTGCCGGGACCGGGAAGCCGGACAGGTGCCGCCCGCGAGGCTTTCCGCGGCTCTTCGCTGACCGCCCGCCGCCTGCGCGCACAGAAGTCGATCTGGGCCAAAGCCAGGCCGAGGGCGGAGGGGCCGTCACCGCTGGGCAGCCCGGAGCCCGCGACGCGCGGATGCGGGCGCGGACCCCGCCGGCCCGCCCGCCCGCCCGCCCGCTGCCAACTGCCCCTGAGGACGCTGAGGCGGAGCCAGGCGGCCCGGGCTCACCGCTTCAGCGAGTCCGAAGTCCCCGGCGCCGCGGTGGTCTCGGAGACCCGGTTCGCCGCGGCGGCCCCGGCTGCTGCCCGGGTGGAAGCCTCGGCAGAGACACGGTCCTCGGGCATCGCCGGCGGCAGGCGAAGCACCAGCGCGGCTCCCAGCGCCGAGCGCTGCCGCCCCCGCGGCCCCCGGGCGCCCGGACGCGCTCTAGGGCCCGCCCACTCCCAACAACGGCCAATGGGCGTGGAGCGCGGGAAGCCGGGGGCGGGGCGAGAGCAGGAGGAGACGCCCGCGCCCCCGAGGCTCCCGGGGCCGGGCCCCCAGCCCGGGGTCTTCCAGGTTTCCCGGTTGCCCACCTGGGGAAGGTGTGTCAGGTGAGTGAGGGGCAAGGAGGCCAAGCACATTCCAAAACTTAAGATCTGTGAGTCTAAGACCTTCGGGACATGCTTCTGTGGGATTTTTGCTTTGCTTTGCTTTTCAGACAAGAACGCTGGCTGAGTGCCACCCATGGTTATTCAGGACACGAGGGAATGGAAAAAAAGCCCCATTCTTTTAAAGGATCTTCCATTCAGTGGGGTTGAGCAGATTCGGAGTCAGGGTATCTAGGGGAACCCATGCAAGATGTTTTCCCATATCAGCTATAATGTTTTGCAATAGAGGCTGGGAGTAGAATCGGGGAGATTTCAGCCAGGCCCGAACTATATAAATTTCAGTTTTGTCATCCTGGAATTCTGATGGCCGTGACTCACTATGGAGAACAGAGTACATAGCAATTTTCTTTTTCTTATTTGTTAAAAATGACTATTTAAAAACTTAAATTTTTTAATAGTGTCAAGAATATATGATATACAATGAGAAGAAAACCTCTATTATCTTCTGCCCCCCAGTTTTCTTTTCTCTTAGGCCACTAATTTCACACACACCATACACAGTTCAACAACCAAGCTTTTCTTCTCCTACCAGTACATAGTGCACTGTTTTTCATTCTTTTAATGATCATGTAGTATTCCATTAAATTAGTTTTTGCAGTCCCATTAAATTGTTTTTTTCCCACTCTGACACAAAACTCAGAGATCTTCCTGCTAGACTGAGAGGTAGGTGCAACCCTTCACAGGTTGAAGGATACAATCTGTGAGATTAAAGTTGTGACAGGTTCAGAAGCCGATGCCCCCTTCCAGTTCACTGGTATTGAAAAATATTTCAGCTCTTATACTCTCACAGGTAGATTGAACTGTTTGCTGGTCACATAGGGAGGAAGTGCTTTGAAGATCTTATATTTAAAGTTGAGTTCTAAAAAACTCCAGTTGTGAAAACAACATGAACAGATTCTAGACTATACCTCATCTATTAGTTCCTAAGCCTGGAGAAGGGTAATGTCAACTCATCATGAGATAATTTGTACAATAAATTATGAATCTGGAGGAAAAACTCAGAGAAGATAATCTTGGGAAATCTTGGGGAAATGATTAGCCTTGCTGCTAGACTAATTGGAAATTACAAAAGAGAATCTTGGCAGAACTAAGAAAAATAGCTAAACTCATACACTGATAAAATTATTTATTAGGACAACTATTTTTGAAAATACAGTGGCAAAGCACAAGATCTATAAAATTATTCATGTATGTCCCATAACTCACAATTGGGAATATAGTCCCTCAAAATAATACAAATAAGAAAATCAATTTTCACTAAATGTTTACAGCTGCACTATTCATAATGCAAAACAAAACTGGAAATAACTCAGCTACCTAATAGTTGGGAGGATGTATATTAAAATAGCAAATAGATGGGAAAGTATATGCAAAATAAGGAGAAAAGTAGAATTGAAATTAGTCTGTAAATGCTGATAAGCATACAAAAGTAAATATACATTGTTGAGCATAATGAAGACATTTACTATTTACTAATACAGCCAGCCCTCTGTATCTGCAAGGCTCCACATCTGTGGATTGAGCAAACCTGGCATCTAAAATATATAATATGTATATATTTTATACATAGTATAAATATAATAGTTGCCTATAATAGTTGCTGCATTGATATTGAACATGTACAGACTTTTTTCTTGTCATTTTTCCCTAAATAATTCAATATGACAACTAGTTACACAGCATTTATATTATATAGTCATGCATTGCTTAACAAAATGGGTGTGTTCTGGGAGATTCCTCATTGCAATATCACAGTTATACAAACTTAAGAGAGTGCACTTACACCAACCTGCATTGTATAACCTACTACACATCTAGGCTGAATGATCTAGACTGTGCTCCTAGGTTGCAAATATGCATAGCATGGGATTGTACTGAATGGTGGAAGCAATTGTAACACAATAGTATTTGTGTGTCTAACATAGCTAAACATGGAAAAATACAGAATAAAATCTACACTTGTAGGGGACTTCCTGTGAAAGGGGTGAGCAGAACTGGAGGTTGCTCTGGTGAGTCAGTGAGTGAGTGGTGGGTGAACATGAAGGCGTACCACATTAGGGTGCACCACTGTAGACTGCATAAACACTACATATGTACGCTACACTAAAATTATTTTAAAAATTGTTTTATTTCATCAACCATAACCTCGCTACTGTAGTCTTTTTACTATATAGACTTAATTTCTTTTTTACTTTCAGATTCTTAAAATAACAATTTAAAACACACATTGTACACTTACACAAAAAGTTTTTATCTATAAGCTTTTTTCCATTTTTAAATAAGTTTTTTCAAACTTTTTAAACTCTTGTTAAAACTAAGACACAGACACACATGTTAGCTACAACCTCACTAGGCAGTAGGAATGTGGGGACCACCATCGTATATGCAGTAGTCATTGACTAATACACTGTTATGTGACACAAGGTTGTATTAGATATTGTAAGTAATCTAGAGGTGATTCACAGTCTATGGAAAGTTGTTCCAGGTTATATGCAAAAACTGTGCCATTTTATAAAAGGGACTTGAGCACATGTGGATTTTTTTTAATATTTTATTTTATATAATTCTTACATCATTTTTCATTTTTGCACAATGTATGCATTTTCATTTTGGTTATATTCCCCATACAATTGCACCCCCCCTTATTTTGACCCTAATCCTTCCTCTCCCCCCATCTACCCACCCCCCCTCCTCCCACCGTAGTGTGTCTCTAGTTTATAGTTGCTTGTTGATTTTGATTTTTACTTTGTATTAATTAGTCTTTTTCCTGGTCCCTTACTTAGGTTTTCTAAATTCCTGCTATGAGTGAGACCATCTGGTATTTTTCTTTTTCTTTCTGGCTTATTTCGCTGAGCATGATCCCTTCCAGCTCCATCCGTGTTACTGCAAACTGCATGTGATTATCTTTTTTGATTGCTGAGTAATATTCCATGGTGTATATGTACCACATCTTCTTGATCCAGTCATCTATTTTTGGGCATTTGGGTTGTTTCCATAGCTTAGCTATTGTAAATAGTGCTGCTATAAACGTAGGGGAGCACATGTGGATTTTGATGTCTAAAGGGGAACCCATCCTCCATGAATACAGAGGATATATTCTACTGTAAATGGAAGTAGGATTCCTCTCAGGGGCAAAGAATAACTCTCTGATAAGCTGTTTCTGGTATAAGGTGAGCCTCTGAAAACAGGGGTATGAGTGGAAACCCTCGTAACACAGGAAGAGCTGCTCAACATGAAAGCATGGGAGGAACTTGTTTTTGCTCCGGAAACAGGGAGAGAGGAATGGGAAGATTGGACACGCAAGAAAGGAATGGAGAGAGAAGGCAGGAGGAAGTCTGAGTTGCTGCATAAAGTGAAGGATTAGTGGGAAATCTCTGGTAAAAGGATGGGAAAATGGAATTTTTAAGGAACAGGAATATCTGAAATATACATTTTAAGTTGTTTCCCCAAATCTTAAAACATCACGAAAGCTTGTATAAATAGTTTTGCAGAAACTAAAGAACAAGCTGAGGTTGAGGCCATTAGAACAGTGAAAAGCATACATGGAAACAGAAGAATAAGGGCCCCTGGGAAATGACTGGTAATCTTGGGGATAGTCTTATTTAGATTACTAGGGGAAGGGAGTTTCTAGCTGATACTGTCTAATGTAAGGATAAGAAGATAACATGAAGTAAATGTAGGTATTATGAGTTTATGAAGGGCTTAAATGTATGAATTTTTTTAATTATTTTTTTCCTAGCAATATTGACCCCTTCCCATGCACTGAAATAGGATGAATGGATCCTGGTTTAGCACTTTTCACAGGGAAATTCAATGGTCATGATGTTCACATGCATCCTGGAAATAAATGAAGGTAATGGAAATAAATATGTAAGATGAAAAAATTTATCCCCACTCTCTGTTAGTAGCAGGACTAGAAAGAATTAGGTCAATCATACTTAGAAAAATTATTCCATGTGGGTTGGAGTGTTATTTTAGAAAACATTGTAGCAATAATTTGATCAAGAAGTCTGGTCTGTGACAAAAAGTCAAAAGAATTCTTGTGTAAGTGAGTCTTAGTGAGCAGGTTGAATTTCTTAAATGCCCAACACTAGAATTCATGGCGTCCACTGACTCAGGCCTAGGAGGGTTACCAACCAGCCCTAAGTTACAGATGGCAGGTCTTTGGCACAGGCTTCCAAGTGATTTTTTCAAGGTTATAGAACGAGCCAGAGGGTAAGCTGAAATTAGAACTGTACCTCATACTCCCATGCCGGCTATATGATAACTTGTGTACTGTCAACAAAGAGTTGAGGAATGAAAGGTTAACACAGTTTTATAGCTAAAAGTGTCTTGCTCAACAATTGCAAATGCTGCTGGAAAAATGACCCATCAACAGTAACAACATGGGGTCCTTAAACAAAATTCCCAGGAAAAAAAATTCCAACTGTAAACTTTTTGAAATGTGCAGCTCCACTGTCATGAAGCTACAGCTTGTATAATGCCAATTCCAAGGCCTCCACTTGCAAGTAAAGACACTCAACACTAATATCAGCAGATTTACAGGATCTTTCAAAAGTGTGGAAATGTTTCTTAAGTGTAGGATTTTCTGGAGACTCGTGCTCTTGTTGATAACTTTCTCTAAGTTTCCTTTCTGAATTAGAAATAGAAAGTAGAGTGGGATAGTCACACAGTTAGATTCCCATGTCTCAGCTACTAAATTTATGTCTCTGGGTACCCAGGTCATGGAGGGATTGCCTAGCAAGTTGCTGTTCTTGAGCTACTGTGCTCACATTTTTAGAAAAATAACAAAAGCTAGTTAGTACCACTGTTAGGTGACTCTTCTCTGGAATAGATTCTTGCATTGTACTGATCTAGTCAACAGAAAACTTTTTGAAAATTTGTTTTCAGCAATGTTGTTAATCATATTCCCACTTTTCAGAAAGGGTTCTTGCCGCGGACCAGCACAACAGTGAACGATGAGGCTGTCTTAGGATTGAGAGACTGCGCAGGGTGGTCAGGGATTCGGCTGAAGAAATGACAAACAGACACACTTCAAGAGAGAGTGTAAATCTGAGTGCCATTTTATTTAAGTTAGTTGCCAGTATATATATGTTTCCAAAAGCACAGAACAGTGAATGGATTTAGCTTATCACTGAGTGATTTACCTCATTCCTAAGTAGATAGACCATTAGTTTTGTTTTTAAACTATATGATCGCATTTTTTGTTTTACTAACTACTTTTTTTAATCTAAACTATATTTTAATTATTACAGGGTTTAGTAACGTTTCATTTGAGTCAGTCTTGTGTTAAGGATTTCATATGATTTTTTAATTAACAACAAATGACCTTTATAGAAGAAAGAAGGAAGTTTAGAAAGACAATAAAGGGATAAAGTTTGTAGTTCTAGAAAGATGAGATAAGGTTTTTTAGCTCCTGGTGGTTGTAATCTTTTGATAAGCTTCTGTCTTATCTATGTCTTCAGGGAACTTTGCTGTACTCCCCTGCGCGCTGGTTCCTTGCCCAGCTGGACCTAGGGACCTTGGCGAAAGCCATTAGCCCTAAAGGTCACTGCAGGGGGAGGTGCAGCAGGTTCTTTTTGTGATTGCTATGAAAAATAGTTTAGTACTTACAGTCCAGCTCTATGTGGGAATATCACAAACCATCTCAGACTATGGACTTTCTGACTGCTGCTTTCCTCCCCTTCATATTAGGCTGCATCATGACTGCTTCTGGTCAGTTCTACAGAGCTATGCTTTCTGCAAGACCCCAACCAGAAAAATAAAATTTAAATGTACAGTAGAAGACAGAAAGTGATAGGGTCACCAATTATTTTTCAGTGAATTCTCATTTAATCCCCTAAACATTCATATGAAATCATATTACAGAGGCCCTGTCAAAAGCAAGAACAAGAGAACTACCTGAACAAAATGCATATTAAAAGTATCCACCAAAAAATCAGGGCTATTAGTTCTATTATCCTTATGTAACAGGGTGGTCCCCAGGAAAGGGGGAGGTTCCCTGCCCCACCCAAGGGAGGGTGGAGCTGAGCAGGAAGAGGAGAAGCTGAAGAAGAGACTAAGGAAGGAAGGAAGCAGGATGGAGCCAGGAGACCTGGAGGAGGCGCATGGAGCCTAGAGACACGTAAAGAAACCGCGCTTGTCTTTTGGTCGTGGACTGGGTGACACAGATGTGGGTGAGACCCGTGGGGAGGTGACCATGGCAGCTTTTATCTTGATGTTGATTTTGCTCTTTTCCTTCCGGGCTTGTCCGGTTGTTTGTGACCCTTTGCTGTGGGTCCCCACTGGAAGATGCTTTAGACTTTTAGCAGGCTTTGGGGCCTTGTTCTGGGCCAATCCCATTTGGATGGACTTTTACCCACGAGGGGATGGGTAACTTTGGGTGCTTCATTTAGAAACTAGACTCTTTGCCTTACCTGTATTGTTTCCTAGTTTTATTAAAGTTCCTTCCCATTAAAGTCTCCTATGTTTTGTGTTGATGCGGCGGATGGCAGAACCCATGTAGAATAGGCAGGTTTGCGGGGTTTGGGCTGCCCCTCTCCCTGTCCTATAACACTTATGGACGATATTTTACTAATATAAAAATAACCCAGTTATCATGGAAGTGAAAGAATGATCCAAATTTCCAAATTTGCGTGGATTTTTTTTTTCTCCTTCAGTCACTTTTAGCATAAATATTTTGGCTGTTACAATCATTTTTCCTTTTAAACAGCACAGTGACAGGTTTGGACTTTCTCGGGTAAATAAATGTAAATACGTAGGTTAAGTACATTTGGGTTGGGAAGAGGCTGTAGCTTTTTCCACAATACCTTTTGAGCATTCTTGGCCATTCTACTCTAAATTCTAGTAATATATGGACTTTGTGTCTGCCCACCAAAACAGAAAGGCCATATTTCACATAGAAGGAAAGAGAACTTTAAAAAACTCCATGAGGTCAACAGTGTGTTTGGGTTACCTCTGTTGCTTACATTGCTCCTTTCTCAATTTGATACATGCTATGTTTTACAGTCTTGGATTTCTATTTCCAACCCTGGTTTAGCAGTTTCTATATGTACAATTCTAACATATGGATTTTAGTTGATGCATTCATCTATCCATCTACTCACCAACATTTTTTATCACCATGATGGATATAAGCATCCCCTGACTTTAATAAGGTTGCAGTTGAATAAGGAAGAGCCACAGTGACAGACATAATGTGGAATATATGACATAATGCTAGAAATAAGCTTTGGGGTCAGAAGGTACAAATCCTGCTCTGCCAAGTTCTGAGTGACCTTGGTTGAATACTGAACTTTATCGAGTTTAAGTATCACCATGTAAGAAAATAAATGTGGCAGGTCTCTTTGAAGATGACCTTGATGATCCTGGTATTTACATCCTTGTGTAATCCTTTTGCCTTGAATGTAGGCTAGGCCTAATGACTTGCTTCTAATAAAGAGAAAACTGTCAAAGTGATGGGATGTCACTTCCATGAAATTTCCTCATTTTACTGGATTTTCTCTATTATTTTCTGGATTTGAAGAAGCAAGCTGCCATATTAGCATTGCCTCATGTGACAGAGAACTGAGGGAGACCTCCAGCCAACAGCCGGTAAGGAGCTAATTCCTGCCAACAGCCTTGAGCCTGAAAGCACAGTCTTTCTGTAACAGGGTGGTCCCCAGGAAAGGGGGAGGTTCCCTGCCCCACCCAAGGGAGGGTGGAGCTGAGCAGGAAGAGGAGAAGCTGCAGAAGAGACTAAGGAAGGAAGCAGGATGGAGCCAGGAGACCTGGAGGAGGCGCATGGAGCCTAGAGACACGTAAAGAAACTGCGCTTGTCTTTTGGTCGTGGACTGGGTGACACAGATGTGGGTGAGACCCATGGGGAGGTGACCATGGCAGCTTTTATCTTGATGTTGATTTTGCTCTTTTCCTTCCGGGCTTGTCCGGTTGTTTGTGACCCTTTTCTGTGGGTCCCCACTGGAAGGTGCTTTAGACTTGTGGCAGGCTTTGGGGCCTTGTTCTGGGTCAATCCCATTTGGATGGACTTTTACCCACGAGGGGACGGGTAACTTTGGGTGCTTCATTTAGAAACTAGACTCTTTGCCTTACCTGTATTGTTTCCTAGTTTTATTAAAGATCCTTCCCATTAAAGTCTCATATGTTTTGTGTTGATGCGGCGGATGGCAGAACCCATTTAGAATAGGCAGGTTTGCGGGGCTTGGGCTGCCCCTCTCCCTGTCCTATAACATTTCCAAGTTGAGTCTTGAGATGACCACAACCCCAGTGGACACCTTACTTGCTGCCTGTGAAGCAGAGGACCCAGCCAAGCCAGCTTAGACTCCTGACCCTCAGAAATTGTGAGATAATAAATGTTGTTAACATCACTAAGTTCTTTTTTGGGGGGTGGTAATTTGTTACACAGCAATAACTTAATGCAACGGGATAACATTCCTTGCAGAATTATTTTAAGGGTCAGAATAAATACAAGGATTAGAATGATAAAGATGACTGATAATAATAAAGATGACTGATGACATGCTAGCTAGCTTAAATTAAAATTCAGAAGCTGGCAGAAGTGCTACTGTTGTAAAGATGGTATTTTCAGTGCTTGAGCCCCTGAAGAATTCAAGAGAGATGAAGATATAGGGAGGGGGAGTACTGCCTTTCTCATGTAAGCCCAGAGTATGTCTGATTCTGGTAGAAAGGTGCTTGTGAGCAAAAACTAAAGTAGCAGGTTTGTGAGAGTCAGTGAATAAATCCAGTAAGCTGGACTTGGAGGCTCACATGATGGAATTCAGCAAACGCCCGAGGGGGTGATTTTCCTACTTGGCTCAGATTGGAGCATGGCTCCACCTCATAAGTGAGAACTAAAGGGGTGTGGTTGCTCAGCTCCAGGATTTCCAACGTTGAGAAGGTGGAGAGCAGTGCCGCTGGCAGGGAAGAAGGGTCCTCTCGGAGGCCACAGGGGCCAGAGTGGAGGTGAGGAGACCTTTCCACTTCTGCTATGAATGCAGGGTAGCTGCTTCTGTGTTTGTGATTGGTGAACAATAAGAAAAAATGTCTGGGCAAGGAACATAAACACACTTGATTGTGGGCAGCATCTGAGAAGGAAAGCTAAGGACCTACATCACCATCATAAGCTAATGAAGTTTAGGTAATAGGTGTCTTAGAGGATGTGCAGAGTTTTGACAAAGAAGGTGAACAGACATCTCAGTTGAGAGAATAACACCAACTGAGATTCAGAGCTATGAATGTATTGATAAATCATTTCCTTGGGGAAAAGCAAGTGGTCTGGCATGACCAGAGAAAGTATACAAAGTAGTTAACATTTCCTATTCTGATTATGACTTTGTCCCTAAAGCAGAGCGTCTCAAAGTTTTTCGTGTTTGTTTCACTTTATATCCTTTTTTGGTGCCCTCAAAGAACTTTTTGTCTATGTGGATGATATCTTTTGAATATTTACTATATTAGAAATTAAAATGGATGGACCTCACTGGTGGCACAGGGGTTACAGACACAGCACTATCAAGCTGTTGCCAGCTACTGCAGCACGAGTTCGATCCCTGGCTGGCCAGGCAGCAACCCACTTGGCTCAGCAGACCTCTCCTTTCTCACCTGCTGCTCAGTAGATCTGCTTGTTCTGCTCCCCACTCTCTCTGGTGAATCCACTCACCCCCTCCCTGTACCTCTGGCTTACACTCGTTCTTGTATGCATAAATAATTAAATCTTTTTAAAAAATAAATTAAAATGGATATATTTTTAAATATTTAGCTTGAAATCACCTAAAATACAATAATTAAAAGTTGACGTAAATAACATTTTTAAAAAATATTAACTACTTTCCAAAACACAATAAAAATAACTAAGAAGCGTGGCATTCATTACATTTTTGAAAAGCAATTTTTTTGTCTGGCTTAATGGAAGAAAGCTGCATTTTCACATTTGTATCTGCTTTAGTCTGTTGCAATATCAGACATCACATTGTCTCTGGAAAACTGAGAGGATGAGAGTGAAAAGGCAAATCATGCTTTCACACACGAAAATGGCCTTGGTCACCTGGAAGGAGTTTCAGGGATACGCCCAACTCCCAACCCAGGAGGTTCCTGGACCACACTTTGTAAATCAGTGCCCAAGAGCAAGAACAATAGCTATTGCTGGGAGAAAGTCAGAATTTTCAAATTAGTACTGATGATAATAATAGCAATAATGATATTGATAGCTAACATTTGCTATGTGCCCAGTGTGCTTATTCTTTAAAAAACAAAAAAACACCTAAGAAGCGGTTACATTATATTTTCCAGATGAGGAGACTAAGGAAAAAGAAGTTAATTTACATAGGAGTTGAGGGGTAGGATGCAAATGCAAGCAGCCTGGCTCCAAAGCCAATGTAACCATTGCACCATCCTGCCTCTCTAACAGACAAAGGCGGGCAGTGAATTGACAAAGAGTGGAGTCATCACACTCACCCACTGCCCTCCCCTGCCATTTTAAACTTCAATGCTCTTTTCTCTTTCCCTCACTGTTTAGGGAACTCATGTTTCTTTTCATTATGCAGTAGGTCCTTATCCATTGCCCCTTGTTCATTATTCCCCCCCCCCCACACACACACACAAACTGCTCTTTCCGGAGGCACAAGCGACCTTATCATTAACATTTCAGTAGGGCTGTTCTGTTCCCCGCTCTGTCTCTGGTGAATCCTCTCACCCACCGCATCTCTGGCCTGTATCCCAGCTCTTGTATGCATAAATAAATAAATCTTTAAAAAAAAAAAATAAGGATCAGTAGCCACTTTTCAGTGTTCATCTTCTTTGCTCTCTGAGATATGGGATATGATTGACAATCTTCTTTTTTGCTAAAATTTCCTCCTCTATTGGTTATTCTGACAACAGATATTTTTGCTTCTTTTACCACTTATTCAATATTTTCTTTTCAGAAAATCTTTTCCGAGGTCCTCTTCCTTAGCCTGTCTCTTAAGCATCTTTCTTCACTTCTCCATGCTTAATCAAATGGGGCATCAGGGGCCCTCGAAGACAGGAGGTTCAACTCTTATTGATGGACTCATATCAGCCTCTAACAGGACCCTTGCAGGCCAAACCTGTGTTGTTTTTGGGCCACTGCACTTGTAGGCCCCATAGCGACCAACCTGTGACACTGGCAGGGCAAGTGTCATCCTCTTTTTCCAGATGACTGATAAAGTCTAGACAAAGTTAGAACCCAGAGGGACCCTCCCTGCACCCCATCATCCCTGCACTGGATGCTCCTGCATGCACACCAGCAACATCCATCACTCCCCTAAGCCTTTCCTGGTGACTGCATGCGCCTAAAGCCATTCACATGCATTGTACTGAGATTTGGGACCCTACAAACATACTCTTTTGAAGGTTTGAATCTCTTCAAGTGGGTGTTAGAGCTAGGGATAGGTGAGCTTGGAATCCATGGACTCCTAGTAACAGTGTCTGCTGAAGTCATTTCAAATGGATGCACACATCAGTTCCTAGGGTACTTTGCACCTCTCTGCTTGGCTGGACTTGGGTGACAGATGACCCAAAACTTGTGCTAGCATCCTCACTGGCACACAGGTGAGCAGTTGAAGGATCCCCTTTGGCAGTCACTAGATGGGCCGGTGACTTTGCTTATGGCAGTTTCAGGGCAGTTAAGTGCAGCCTCTTGGGAGCCTCCCAGACTTTTTCTGCGTCACCCCTAGAATTGCCTCATAGTCTCCGTGGGCTCTGCCCTCTTCCCCTCCCTCCCACTGCTTCCTCAACCTTGACGCTCCCTCACCTCCTTTAAGAGTTAACTGAAGAGGGGCCTCCCTGGTGGTGCAAGGGGTTAAGCTCAGCACTGTGAAGCTATCTGCAGTCTCTGCAGTACAAGTTCAATCTGCAGCCTCTGCAGTACAAGTTCCATCCGATCCCTGGCCAGCCAGGGAGCTACCCACATGGCGTGGTATACCTCTCCTGTCTCACCCACTGCTCCCCTCAGCAGTGTATTTCAGTAGATCTGCCTGTTCTGTTCCCCACTCTGTCTTTGGTGAATCCTCTCACCCCCCCCCCACACCTCTGTCCTGTACCCCAGTTCTTATATGCATAAATAAATAAATCTTTTTTGAAAAAGAGTTAACTAGAGAGTCACTTAAGGCAGATTTTATTTATGCTTATTTAGGCAAGTAAAAATAAAAAGAAATAGTCCTATTACTTTTCAAGCAGAAAATCAATACAAAGCAGTGGCTATAAAGGAGGTAAACCACATGTCTGAAATGACAACAGAATAGAGTGAAGGAATGCTCAAACAAATAGATCCTTCCCTGATATCTATATTTAAATTCTATAAGAAGCAGAGTACTAATTCTTCATCTTTGTACAGATAAAATATGCTCATTCTTCAGTGCCTTGGATTAGCTCAGGAGATAGTAAGGAGGGCAAATAACACCAGTTACCTCAATGAGCTTAATGTTCCAGTATGTTTTAGGATAGCATTAGTTTACAAAAGTCTATAGCTTTCAGGTGTACCGTTCCTCACCTGGAATGGTATATATAAATATATATATATATATATATATATATATATATCTCATATCATATACCACAAGGATGTGCAGTCACCACCAATTAGCCACTCTACCTGTTCCAGCCTCCACTTCCCTGCTGATAACCACCATTCTGTTGTCAGTCTAAGCATATCTTTTTGTTTTGTTTTGTTCATTTGCTTTGTTTCTTTAAATTCCACAAGTGAATGAAATTACACAGTACTCATCTTTCTCCTTCTGACTTATTTCACTTAGCATAATCCACTCAGGATTCATCTGTGTTGTCAAAAATGGCAAGGGGCCTCCCTGGTGGCACGGGCCGTTGAGTGCCACTCTGTGAAGGTGTCTGCAGTTTCCGCAGCGCTGGTTCCATCCCAGCCAGCCGGCAAGTGTCCCACATAGCGCAGCAGACCTCTCCTGTCTTGCTCGCTGCTCCCCTCAGCAGTGTATTTCATCAGTCTGCCTGTTCTGTTCCCCTCTCTGTCTCTGGTGAATCCTCTCACCCTCCCGCGCATCTGGCCTATACCCCAGTTCTTGTATAAATAAATAAGTAAATCTTTTAAAAAAAGTGGCAAGGTTTCATCTTTTTTATGACAGAGTAGTATTACATTATGTATATTTACAGATATCTTCTGTTTTCATGTAAATTGAGAGCTAAAATAGTTCAATAATTATTTAATTCGAACTATATACTGAGCAGCTGTTATATTGTTAGCTCTATGCTTGCCATTATGTGAAAGTACAAGATTATCATCACTGTCAAGGAACATACCTTAGAGGGCAAGATTTGTACATATGAAACATCTGCATAGTTATCACAGACTCAGTATATTTTACAGGCCAAAATAAAATGCACAAATAGCGTGTGCTATAAACATTTGAGAGTTTAAAGGTTTCCTGGTCAGGTGATAAAGAATCTCAAAGAGGGAGTGAAAGAGTATTAGCCTGGTGAAGTGGTTAGGAAATTTGCTCCCTATCACAATGGAGCAGGTGGGGTCTGTGGAGACCCATATTTTATTCCATTCTTATTTGTATGTCCATCCTCTGTTCCATAAAGTCTGAAACCCAAAGTTTCTCTTATTTATATTTTGGTCTTTTTTCCTTCACTGTGTGTCTCTCCAAGACGAGAACCGTGTCACATTCACCAGCAAGTCTTTGCCACCAAGGTCAGCAACTGTATAGAAAAGCTGGCCAGTGGGTGCGTGCTGAACAAAGGGATGAATGGAGGAGGCAGCATCCCTACATCTCAGCCCTTGGAGACGAACAGACCATCTCTGTCCTTACCTCTTTCCTACACTTCCTAAGTTGCCTCTGTGCCATACATGTGTGATTAATAAAAATGTCATTTGCCATGATACAAGATCAAATAAGTGCTGGGGAAGTGACAAATTAGCATCACTGTCTTACCTATTTCCTTAGGCCCTGAAGTCATGACTCTGCCAAGGGCTCCCTGCTCAGGGACAGAATCTGCTTGCTTTCTCTCTCTCTCAACTTGCTGTGCCAACAGTTCTAATTACTAAATGAACAATCTGTGTTTCTAGTAAAGAGAGAGATTCTCTATAGATTATTTGAGCTCCAGCAGCTCTAGGAAGAAAACACAATATTGTGCAATTAGAAACTACTGTCTCAGCAGGAGAGGTGGCACTGGTTTTTCCATTACAGGAAGGGTACATTTGAAACCTGGGGACATGTTGGAATTTTGGTTCCCAGAGTATAGTGGGACCCTATGAATGTCACTTTCCATATGCAGCTACTATGTAAAAATAATAGTTTGCAAAAGACTAATTGGGTGGGCCTCCCCTGGTGGCACAGTAGTTGAGCGCTGGGCTGCGAGGCTGCCCGCAGCCTCTGCAGTGCTGGTTAGTTCCCCGGCCACCGGCGAGGGTCCCACAAAAAAAAAAAAGTCTAATTGGGTGACAAGGGATTATGAGCTCTGCAAATGTGTTCACAATATGAATAAAGTCCTTTCATAAACAAATATTTGTTGAATATGTACATGTGGGGTAGGGAAATCAAGAATTCTTAAAACCCTTTAAGAAGTAACAATTTATTGGGGCATAAACTAGGCAGTCATGACCACATAATTTAAAATGTTAGACAAAAAATGATACAGATCACAGAGCAGATATAAGCATTCACAAGAAGAAATAATTACTCCTGATGTTCCTAAAATAGAGGAATTTGCAGGCTATTTATTAGTCTGGAAGTTGCTTTATAATTCAGAGGCTACATGATTAGTTAAATCCTTGACAAGTTGCAGACCTGACTATGGTCTACAAAGTATAAATTCATAAGTGACTTTCTGCATATTACTGTAGCTTGAGACCTCCACCCTGAAATCAGGGAATTCCTGGGTGCCTGAGGAATTAAGGCATCCTTTCCAACTCCCAGTGCTTCCTTGCATGTTTCTGACCCAAGCTCCAATTGTGGATATTTTCCATATTTGCTTCTATCTGAACCTCTATAGCAATCAGTGAGGTCATCTTCCTCCACAGTCATTTAACTTCTCATGTGCCTATCAGTTTAGAAGGGTACACCCTGTCCACCTGACAGCTACCCACCACACACAGCAATTACCAAATGGAGCATTTCATCCAAAAGCTGAAAGGTCCTACCATCAACACTGCTGTGCTTCTGCAGAGGTCCTCATCACCTCAGGGTTTGTGTTCAACCCTTTCCCTCAGCAGTTCCCTCAGCCCCCATCCCCTCTGCACGACCAACCTGAAGCTCCACAAGCTTCATAGTAATGAAGCTTCAACCACTCTCAGATCCACCTGACCTTGAACTTTTAAATCCACCAGATCATACTGTGGGTCAGAACTGAGAGAATAATAAAGACAAGTATTGTTCACTTTGGTCTGAATTTCCTTACTTTGGAATTAACTAGCCACCTCTGACTTTTACTTCCTATTTGTTCCTCTGCAATCCAGCTCTCCTCAGTCAAGAGTCTTCTCTTGACTCTACTTTGCCATTGCTTGAGATTTTGTACTTCCCCTTTAGATTCATTGAACAAACTTGGTTTTCTGGGCTTCACCCCCAGAGTTCTTAAAGACTGTCTGGGGGATTCACTGCTCCAGTACATCTGTCAAGATAGGTTAGTTCAGGCTGAGGTAACAAACAATGCAAAGCATCAGTGTCTTATTACAATGGAAATTCTCACTCATTTCATATGTTCAATGTGAGCCAGCAGGGGGCTCTGCTCATTGTAGTTACTCAAGAAACCCAAGATGATGGAGGCTCCATCTCTACACTTGCTACACTATCAGTGTAGTAGGAAGATATAGCACATAATGTGTTGGCTCTTAAGATACCTGTCCAGAAATAACACACACTGCTTCCACTTACATTTCATTGGCCAAAACAAATCACGTCCATGCCTAATTTTAAAGGACAGAGAAGTGTAATCTATCATAAATCTAGAAAAATTTTTCTTCCACCCTCTGGCTGTGTGCGATAAACTGAATATTGTCTCCTCAGATATGCATAAGCTCTAATCCCCAGAATCTATAACTTTTTTACCTTACATGGTGAAAGGGACTTTTCAGATGTGATTATAAATTTTAAGATGGAGAGATTATCCTGGATTATAGGGTCAGTCCGGTATAATCACCAGGGTCTTAATAAAAGGAAGGCAGAGGACTCAAGATTTAGTAATAGAATATTTGTTAATGATCCTAATGACAGATCCAGGACCCACTTGATATATAGCCCATTTGGTTGTCACCCCCAGTAAAGGCCCACCTCAGCATCCCAGCCCCCTCTGTCACTCCTTGTTCTTGGAAGAAACTTCCTATTCACTACTCCTGGGATGAACTCAGAGATGTATTGTCTCTACTTTTGCCTCTGATTTTGAAATCTGTTTTCTGGCTTCAGACCACATAGACTTGAGAAGGAGGAATCCCACCCACTACCCATGCCTTGAACCCACCAAAACAGATTAGCCCTTGTCTGGCCCCCTCCTCATAGTGAGGATTTAGACACCCAGAGTCCCAGTCCTAGCAGCTGGAGGACAAATACCAAAACTGTGTCCAAGCAAAGGTGCCAAGGCTGAGGCACTCAGACAAATCTAATCATCATGCAGGGAGCCAGAGGCAAGAAACAGGATCCTGAGATAAGGTCAGGTTGTTGGGGAACATGAGAATAGAGACCAGAAGGGAGGACACTGCAAATAGAAACTTCATAAACAGGTTCTCATATTCACACCTTGGGGTTTTCTAATTAAATGTTTTTAATCAAAGTAATGCCTAGACACTAGTTCCTTTCTCTACCTTTGAGACAATCTTTTCCAACTTTTTTTTTACCCATCTCTTTTATGTATATGTAGACATATACATACATACACACATATTAATAACTTGATTACAGATTTATTCTTAAAGTTTTTAAGTTTCCAAGCATTTAGTCTATCTATTGCCTTTATTCTGTGAAATATGGGGAATTAGCCATATGGAGAAGTAGCTTCCTTCTGCTGCTCACTATATACTTCCCCTTTCTTTCTCTTCCCAGTGTGCTTAAATCACAAGTTTTCTTAAATCCATGTTTAGTCTCATCATGATTATGATTGTGTGAATATTCTCACAGAGGTAACAGCATAACAATTAAGAGTTAAAAATTCTAGAGCTAGATTACCTTGAGCCTCTAGACTTGAATTTTTCTTTCACCCCCTGGCTGTGTGTTTTAAACTGAATAATGTCTCCTCAGATATGCACAAGCTCTAATCCCCAGAATCTATGACTTTTTTACCTTACATGGTAAAAGGGACTTTTCAGATGTGATTACAAATTTTGAGATGGAGAGATTATCATGGATTATAGGTTCAGTCCGGTATAATCACCAGGGTCTTAATAAAAGGAAGGCAGAGGACTCAAGATTTAGAGAAGATGTAGGGATGAAGAAGTCAGAGGGAGAGAAGATGCTACACTGCTGGCTTCACAGATTGGGGAGAGACTGCAAGCCAAGAATGTAAGAGGAGGGGCCTCCCTCATGGCTCAGGGTTAAAGACCGTGCTATCACGCTATCACCAGCCACTGTGGCCTGAGTTCGATTCCCTGCACAACAGCCTTTTCCTAGTTGTCTTGTGCTGCTCCTCTCAGCAGTGTGTTTTGGTGGATCCTCCTGTTTGGCTCCCCACCCTGTCTCTGGTGAATCCTTTCACCCCGACCCCCTGTACCTCTGGCCTACACCCCATTTCTTGTATGCATAAGTAAATAAAAAAATCTTTTTAAAAAAAAGGAATGTAGGAAGCTCTCAAAGATGGAAAAGTTAAGGAAATCAGTTCTCCCCTAGAATCTCCATACAGAAAAGAAGATACTGCATAACCTTCAACAGGTATTTGAGCACTTGCTAAAGATTTCTCTTTTTTTCAATATACTTTTTTATTAATAAACTTGAAAACAACTACATAGCAAGGCAGAAGGACTAGATTTGTCAAAGAACTTTGAATAGTTAAAAGAATTTTGAAATAGATGATTAAAGTTAGAGGACTTACCATATCCAAAATCAAGACTTAGCATTGAAAGTAATAAGACATTGTGATAATGGTGAAAAGATACTCAATGGAACAGAGAAGACTTCCATAAATAGACCATCTGAATAGAGTTAACAGATCTGTAAAGTTATGAAATCAATTCAGTAGCAAAATATTATTTCAATAAATATGCTACAAATTTATATGCAAAAATATACACCTTGACCTAGAGCTCACAACTGAAAATGGGTCCTAGGTCTAATTATAAACTTTCATTTCTTTTTTTAAAGAATGAAAGTCATTCTTTTAAAAATTTTTGTATATTTAATTGATAGCTATTGAATACATGCTCTTTTTTTTTAATACTCTTACATGGTTGTTCATTTTTGTGCAATATTTGATTTTTCCCCTCATGTGTAGTCATAATGCTCCCACCACTGGGGCACCTGTGCCCATCATCATAGTCCCTTGTGCATCTCCCTCCCCTGTTTTGACCTCTCTCTCTCCCCGCCCCTGCTATAGGCCTCAGATCTATGGTTTGCCTGCAAGTTTTGTCTTTTTCCTGATCCTTTGTTTGGTTTCCCTATATTCTCCCCATAAATGAGCCCATCCAATATTCTTCTTTTTCATTCTGACTCAATTTGCTTAGCATAATCCCTTCCAGTTTCATCCATGTCACCACAAATGGCATGAGTTAATCTTTTTTGATTGCTGAGTAGTATTCCATTGTGTATATATACCACATCTTCTTGATCCTTTGTTAGGGAGCATTTAGGTTGTTTCCATATCTTAGCTATTGCAAATAGTGCTGCAATAAATATAGGAGAGCTGGTCTTCCTTCAAATTAGTGTTATGTGTCCTTTGGGTAGATTCCTAGAAGTGGAATCACTGAATCATATGGTAGATCCGTTTTTAGTATTTTAAGGATCCTTCACACAACTTCCCACACTGGTTGGACCAGTTTGCATTCCCACCAGCAGTGTAAGAGGGTTCTTTTTTTCTCCACATCCTCACCAGCATTTGTTGTTGCCAGTTTGTTTTCTTAATACACTGATGTGAGGTGGCATCTCATTGTGGTTTTGATTTGCATTGCCCTGATTATAAGTGATTTTGAACATTTTTTTATCTACCTGTGAGTCATTTGCATTTCCTCTTTTGAAATGTGTCTTTTTATCTCTGCTGCCCATTTTTTGATTGGATTGTTTGCTTTGTTTTTGTTGAGTGTGTAAGCTCTTTGTAGATCTTTGATATCAGTCCTTTATCAGTTGTATGGTGTACTTTGCTAAAGATTTCTTATCTGAAAAATGAGTTGCTGTGAGGATTAGATGGGTCAATAAATGTAAATAAAACATTTACAAAATGGGGGCCCCCCTGGTGGCAAAAGGGGTTAAGACGCAACCCATGAGGCTGTGGGCAGCCACTGCAGCATGAGTTCGATTCCCCTGCTGGCCAGGCAGGTGACCCACATGGCACAGCAGACCTCTCCTGGCTTGCCCGTTGCTCCCCTCCGGCAGTGTACTTTGGTTGATCTGCCTGTTCTGCTCCCCACTCTGTCTCTGGTGAGTCCTCTCACCCACTTCCCTGCATCTCTGGCCTGTGCCCCAGTTCTTGTATGCATAATAAATAAATCTTTTTTAAAAAATTTACAATCATGTCTAAAACATAGTAATTGCTATTAATGTGTCCGGAGCCGCCTGGAGCATGCGCCGTGTTGCGCAACACACGTGCTATTAATTAGTTTTCGCTTTACCGTTTCACCTGCTGAGAAACCACAGGTGTTTCCTATTAATCAAATGAGACTGGGAGGTACAATGAGAGGAGCTACCAGGATATAAGAAGAGAACCACGAGAAGGTCAGGAGGTTATTGCGAGAGAAGTTATTGTGAGAGGAGCAGAGAGAAGGTCAGGGAAGGTAGAAAGACAGGGAAAAGTAAAAGAAAGGAAAAGGAAAAATAAAGAAGTAAACGCTAGCGTCAAGTTGTCTCAAGCCCCTCATTTCAATCCTCAGCCCTTCTCTTTTCGTGCCTACGAATCCCGCGGGTCGGGACATTAATGTTTGTAACTAACTAGAGTAGTATGATTATGTGCCTTCTCTTTAGTCTTTTTTTCAGGACTCATAATTCCCTTTTCCATCTATGCCTTTATCAGTAACTCATCCACAGCTGTAAAATTGCCTGTCAGTATGACCCTGCATATAGATGACATGTCCATCCCATTTTTCTGGGAGACAATACTCCTGGAGTCAAACGTTCTCTCCACTACAAATTCTTCTCTTGGCCTGCCATACAGCTTTTTCCTCTACATCATCATTCTGGGAATTTCCTTCATTCTTCTGTTCTGTTACATCAGCTCTCTTTGGTTCTGTGCCTTTCCCTGTCGCCCTCCTTCCTCCCCCGCCCCCTTTCTTTTCCCAACTTTGTTGAGATAAAATTGTGTCTTCCTCTTTATTGATTTATTTTGTAATATCAATGATGCACACCCTCCTATAGCTCCCAATAAAGGACACAATACAGTTAAATTTGTTGAGAGCTTGATTATCTGGATGTGATTTTTTTCCCACAATCATACTTAACTGATAATATGGTTGGGTATAGTTCCCAGTGTCATAGACTGAATGTTTGTGTTGTCCCAAATTCATATGTTGAAACTCTATGCCCGATGTGATGGTGTTTGGAAGTAGGGCTTTGGGGATATCATGACAGTGGAACCCAGATGATTGAGTTAGTGTCTTTATGGAGGGGGATGAGTGGTCGCCTTCCCCTCTGCCATGTGAGGTTACAAAGACTGCCCTCTATGAACAGACAACTTCAGCAGACATCAAAGTTGTCAGTGCCTTGATCTTGGATTTCTCAGCCTCCAGAACTGTGAGAATAAATTTCTATTGTTTTAACCCATTCAGTCTGTTTTGTTATGGCATCCTGAACAGACTAAGACATCTAGGTTAGAAATAATTGTCCCCCAGAATTTTCAAGGTGTTGCTCCACTGGCTCTGTCCTCCTATATTTCCTTTGGAAAGGGATTTTCTTGATTCCTGATTTTGTTTCTCTCTAACTTGTTTCTCTGGAAACATTTAGGATCTTTTTCTTATCCCTATTGCTTTGCAAATGTTTTGACTTGAATTCTAGCTTCATGAAGAATCTGACTTCATTTTTTGTATTTGACTGTTGACAGGTTTCAGCCCCCACCGCTTCCTCCTCTCCTACCTAATCTGTAGGCAAAGAAATAAGCCCAGTGTTCACTCTTTGGGAAGTTAAAACCATGCAAACCCCCACCTGTACGTGAAAACACTTCCCCTCTACTCACTAGCCACAATTAAAACTGAAACCAGTCACCTCATCTGCCTGTCTCATTTTCAGAAGTACTAGGGAGACTGAGGCATGCAAGACATCATTAGGTGCATAATAAATCTCTTCGTGTCTTCTTGGTATATATGTGGTGGAATCAGTCTTGATAGCTGAATCCATTTCTCATCTGCAGGGTGACCACCACTTGCTAGCTGAATGAGCTTGGGTACATTACACTATCTTTTCTGCTTCAGTTTATCTGTTTGTAAAGTGGAAGAAATAACAGTACTCATGCTATTGTTTTGAAGAATAAGTGAGTTATTCTGTGTTAAATGCTTAAAGCAGTGCCTGGCACATAGTAAAAATTCGAAAAGCACTAGTTTTTACCAGTGTAAACCTTTATTCCCATTTTACTTTATTATTTTTTACAGTGATCCCATTATGACTCATTATTATTAATTAAAATAACCTTAATATAATTTTTACTGAGATATAATTGAAATATAACAGACTGTCATGCAAATCTTTTTGATTCAAAATTTTGGGCACTCATTGAGGTCTTTCAATTAAGGTTATTTCAGTTATATTTTGGTATCACTTAATTTATACCCTCCCCTTTACTCTCTACTTCTAGAACATCTTTTATACTTTGTCTCCAATTTTCCATCAAATTTTCTTTGTATTTTGCTTTATGGGCCGTTTCTTCAATGTATCTTCCAGGTCTTCTCCTCTTTTTAATTAATAGTAGAATGCCTTTTTTTTTTTTTTAACTAGCCACTTGATCATTCAGACTAAAGAACTCATTTCTCAGCCTCTCTTGCATCCAGGTGTGTCTATGTGACTAAGTTCTACGCAGTGGGATGGAAATGGAAATGATGAGTGAAACACTTCCACTTAAAGGAAGGAGATATACACTGCCCACTGCCTGGAATGTGGGAACGCTGGGTTTCTCACTGCAAAATAACACCCTAACTATGGTGATGGTGCATGGGTGAACTGATGGTGGAAATTCTATGGGAACTACTCCTGAGAAAAGAAAGCAAACATTGTAAAAAAAAGGAAAATGAACAATGATGTAAAATATACAAAAATAAATAAAATAAATAAAACCCTAACTTTTGAATTTCCAAGAACTCTTTCTCCGAATGTTTCCTTCTTTAAAGGATGATATGCTGATTGATGATATACTCTCTTTGAAGGATATTGATTATAGAGTTTTGTGTTTGTTCACTTGTTTTTCATTTTCTTCTGCTTCTTCTATTGTCTCTATTTCCACTGACTTTAATTTTTCTGTATGTTTATTATGATGTTTGCATTTTATGTTGGAAGGTTTCCTCAGTTCTGTAGTAATCACTGACCATCTGTTCATGTGAAAGAATGAGATCCTATAAAGATTATTGTATATAATGGGGCTTGACTTATCAATTAGTTGATCTCTCTGTAAGGTGGGGTCCAGAAAGTTATTAACGACCTCCCAATGCCAGTATTTATATGTCTTTATCTTGGGCTAGTCCATGTGCCTATAAAAAGATCATTGCCTAGTGGGGAATAAGCTGGCTGCCTGGGCTCCTGAGGCCATGGACTAATGAATGATGGAAGGATGAGTTCCAAAAATGTTGGAGTGAAAATTCGCCATGGTTGGTGAACCTGAGTTTTAGCAGTCATTCTGTTTCTAGTATGAGTATGACTATCCTGAGAACAGACTAAAAAAGCCCCTTCTTTGGAGCCCAGTATTAAGTGATACAGTCTTGAAACTGCCTCTTGGGGCTCCAGAAGATGTCCAGGAGGGCCTGTTTGAGGACTGAAGCTGGTCCAAGACTCAGCTGGTATGTTCAATAATTTCTTTAATTCACCCTTTGAGGTGATCTGGTTTTTTTTCCCAGCAGTCTCTATGGGGAGAAAAACAATAACAACAGATATCCACTCTTGTTTTAAGCTTTGTCTGGTAAGGAATTTAGGTAAGACTTACAAGAAATGCTTAGCTTTTTAGGGAAAAAAATTATATACCTGTCTCCACAAAAGCACCCCTATAATCTCCAGTGTTTCCTTTCCTAAGGTAACCTTCAGGTTTGTAGTGAGAGAGGGACTTACATGATCTCATAGCTTGGAAAAACAGGGCTTCCAGGTCCACATGTTTCCCTTGCACTATCAGCAATACTCTCAAGCATCAAAGGACAGTATTAACACAGAGAAAAAGCAATCCATAGAGTGTCAAACAATATAAGTCATATATTTGATAAGAAATTAATATACAGAATAACTGCAATACAAAAAAACCCCACCAAACAACTCAATTAAAAGGAGTTGGATAGCCATTTCTCCCAAGAAAATATCAAGTGTCTAATAAGCACATGAAAATACACTCACTATCATTAAAAAGTAGGACAAGGCAAACAGAAATCACAATGAGATACCACCTCACACTAATTAGAATAGCTTTATCAAACAAATAAAACTCAGAAAATAACAAGTGTTGGCAAGAATGTGGAGAAAATTGGAACCTTTATGAACTATTGGTGGCAATGTAAAATGGGGTAGTCTGGGTACATATCCAAAATAATTGAAATAGGGACTTGAACAGATACTTGAACGCCAATGTTCATAGCAGCATTATTTGCAATAATCAAATTCCACTGACAGATGAATGGATAAACAAAAGGTAGCATATACATACCATAGAAAACTGTCCAGCTTTGAAAAGGAATGAAATCCTGATACATGACACAACATGGGTGATCCTTGAAGACATTATGCCTAGTGAAATAGACCAGAAACAAAAGGACAAATAGTGTATGATTCTGCTTATGTGAGGTTCCTATACTAGTCAAACTCTTAGAGACAGAAAATAGAATGGTGATTCCAGGAGATGGGGAATAGGAGGACATGGCAAGTTATCATTTAGTGAATACAGAATTTCAGTTGAGGATAATGAAAATTTTCTGGAGTTGGATAGTGGTAATGGTTGTAGAACAATGTCAGTGTACTTCCTGCCACTCACCTGTATACTTTAAAATGGTTAAAATAGTAAAATTTGTCATTTTACCACACACAAAAAATAAAAAATATTCTTCTAGGTCAATATTTGTCACCAGGACAGCAATGAGATGTGGGGAAGGGCTGGTGGACTCCTCTTGTTTCCTTCTCTCCAATTGACATCATCCCCTAATTTCATGACTAGTGATTGTCTCCTATCTGTCCATTTGGACACCTATCTCATCTGCCACCTGAGAGCCACATGACTACCTCGCTCCGTTGTGTTTTGACTTTCGAAGTTTATGGTAAGCAGTCTGTTGTAATTCTTATCTTCTTCCTGCTCCCTCCTACCCCCAAGTTGTGTGTCTTTTTCTCTGTCTGCTTTTAAGATTTTCTTTTTATCAATGGTGATATCCAATCATGAAGTTGTAAGAGGCAGCTTCATGGTAGGGAAGGAAACAACAGGAGCCCACCAGCCCTTTCCCATAGCCCATTACTATCCTGGCAGTATACTTTACCCTTGCAGACTATATCTGATTCTGCAAGGATACCAGATGGGCCTAAAGAACTGTTTTTCAAACCTATGATATCATGTAAAACCCTATCACCATGTACTTGAAGACACATTAGGAAAAGAAGCAGCAAAAGGTATGGGAAAGTTATCTTGGACACAGATTTTTTTTCCTAAAAGAGTTAAGTGTTTCCCGTAGGAACCATTTAAATTACTTATCCAAATAAAACTAAATACCAGAGTAGGCAATCCTAAAGGGATGTATACCTAATATCGTAAGTTGGAAACACACAAGTTAGACTAGTGAGCCTACACTTGTGCAGTTTAGTGGCCCGTCTTACCAATCCCTTTCCCACTCTTCACATTATTCACATTTCTGTTCAAAACTCCTTCCTCAAGCAGCTCTTAAAATAACCATTTTACCTAGAATAGACATTCTTCCAATGATTCCTTAACCCTTCTTTATTTTTCTTAGCACTTAGTCAACATAAATTCATTGATTACTTGTTTATTGTCAGTTTCCTCCACTAGGGAATAAGTGTCAGTTGGTTCATCTTCATTGTCTTATTAGTATTGTAAGCCCAGAGCCTAGAACATCACATGCTCATTAATATGTTGAATGAATTTATTTACTTACATTATTATTTAAGATGTGTATATATTTTAACATTTATTGCTAATCTGTTTAACTTTTTCACTTTATAATTTATTCACTCATTGTACAGTCACTAAGCCTCTGGTTTGTGTTATGTGCAGAAGTTAGCGTGAGAGGTAAGGAGACACAAAGATTTATAAAATGAGACTTCCATAAAGAAATTTCCACTTCTGAAGGATAATATTCAAAGTATTTAGCAAGCATAGATTGGGCTCCCTAAGTCCAAGGGGAAATTTTAACCACTCATGAAGTCAGGTTTGTTTCTAGAAACGTGGAATAGTCCCTCTGCTTCCTCTTTCAGTCCCTCCAGGGAGCCCAATTCCCCAATTATCCAGAGCGGAGCGCAGTGCCGGGTCCCCGGCAACCTTGCTCGAACCCCCTCCCTTAGTAATTGACAGCTGGGGAAATCCCACCGAGACTGTCTGCCCACAAGTCCCCACTTGCTAGGTGGGAGTGGCCGCTGGTTCAGCCAATGCCTGGAAGCCGGAGCGAGAGCTTGTGTAAACAAACCCAGAGGTGCGGAGCCCTGGGCTCCTCCCCACGTGGGCACGGACGCTCCCTGGGCCCAATGCCCATCCCGGACTAACGCAGCGTCCTCTCAGCCAATGGGAGCCGATGTCTCCCGGAGACGCGCCTCTCTCCCAAGGAAAGAACGGAGGGAGCGAAAGACAGACATTAATACCAATCAGAAGCTGGAACTTCTAAGGGAGTGGGCGGGAATTGCCTTCCATTTAGACCAATGAACACCACACGTGCCTTTCCAGGCGGCTGAGCGGCATCCTCTTCGGTCCAATGAGCGAATGGGGCGGTGCCGAGCAACCAATGGCTCGGGTTCGGGGGCGGGGTGAGGAGCCAGTGTGCTGTAAGAGGTAACCTGGCGAGTGGTAGCGGTGCTTCTCGGTGCTGGGCTCACGCTTTCAACTAGAGGCCGAGACTGTCCGGGCGGCGGCAACCTCTGCGGCAGGGCTGAGCCTCTCGGAGGAGTGCTGGAGTACGGCCTGGAGGAGGGGCTTCCGGGCAGCCCAGGTGGGCTCGGGCGTCCGGGCTGCCGGGGAGGGATCCGCGGTAAGCGCCGTTCTCCCGGCTCGGGGGGCGCCCTGCGCCTCCTTTTCCGCCGCCGTCGGGGCTGTGAGGGGCGGTGCGCGCCTGCCGGGGCAGGGTAACCCGGGGGGTCCCCCACGTCGCGGCCATCGGCGAGATGGGGCGTCCGCCGGAGTCACCCTCGGGGGCGCTAGGGGGGCTTAGTCCCTTTCTCCCCACATAGGGGCGCTATTCCTCCCCGCCCCCCAACTTCCCTGACCCCCCCGACCCCCCCCTCCCCTTGAGCCCGTTCTATTACTCGGGCTAAAAACCTCTGGTTTCTTATTCCCTTACTCGAGTGCAGCGCTGCCTGGCAAATTGACCAGTGGTGCAGTGCCGCTCCCCACCCCTCCTCCCCGGGCTGGAAGGGGTGGGAGTTGCGCATTTTGCCCCTCCCCCACTGTCGGGGCCCCCCACGCCTTGTGTGCGTTTCTTTTCCTTCCACCTGCCCCTTTACTCCCGCTCTCGTTCTTGATCCCCAATTTGAGTTAAGGACCTTAGCCACTTCTCTGCCTTCCCTTCGCGAATCTGTCCTTTACCTCCTCCCACCCATTAAATTTCACCCTCATCTTTCATGGAAACTAACATTTTCCATATGCCCCTTCCAGGCAGCTGGAAGGTGAACTCTAGAGAGGTGGATCAGACTGAATGGGGGAGCTTTACAAGGTTGGAAACTTTAATCGGTTTTGTTGATGGTCAACCATTCTGCCTTCCTTAAAATGTCATTTGATCAGTGTTTCTTCTCTAGAATCTTTGTCCCAATACAGTTGTTTTAGTGATAATTTCTGGAAAATGTACGAGAGTTTAAAAGGAGCGAGATGTTAAAATTCATTTTTTTAAGTAGATAAAATTGGATTAGAATTTAAACAGCTTAACAGGTGTGGCAGAGAGTTTGCAGTAAAAGGGCCTGACCACCTACATTTTTCATAAAATATAGGGCACACTTTAGTTGTATAGCATAGTGTGATTTGATCACACCTAGTCTATGATTAGTATAACATTGAGCCTGTTTTTAAAAGCAGCGTTCTCTATATATCCTTTTCATAGAGAATTTGTGTTCACCTTTTAGTATGTCAGTTTAGGGGTTGGTAGTGTTGGTTCTAGCCATATGTTTCTAGAAATAATGCAAACTGTGTTGTGCCTAACTAAAATTATGCCAAGAATTTTAGAGGGGGAAAGTAACTGCCCACACCTAGCTTTGGTTGAGAAAACAGAGTTTTGAAAATACTAATTTGGATATTGGACAGTGAGGGTTTTGTTTTGAGGGAATGGAGGAAATTGAAGTATTGTAATAAGCCTGAGGGGACCCATTAGGTTGTGTGTGTGACAGAGAGCATGCACAAGCTAGAGAACATACACGTATAAAATCTTATAAATTCTAACAGTGCTTAGTTTCATGACTTTACGTAAATTGGAATTGTATTTCCCTAGTTCTTAGTGGTGAAACACAAGCAGTGAGTTAAACATCATGTTCATTGTGCTTTGGTGAGAATTTTGCAAGCTTTTGTGAAAAATGCTTACTGTTTTCCTTATATTGTTAATAATATGTGTATGAGCATGCTTCCTTGTATCTTGCTATGGTAAGACTAAGAGAAATGTCTAGTAGAGTAAATTAAAAGGAATCTTTGCAGAGTCAGTAATGTCTACTGGACCATATGTTTGATCCCTGTTAATCACACTAAAAAGACAAGGATTTTGAAACTATTCGAACAAAAGTCCAGGTGTCTAGAATAATAAAAAGACTTAATACAGGAGTTAGTCATCAAAGAAAAGTCCTAGACAAACTGCAAATCTGTCTTTACTGTGAGTTGGTATAAGGCTGCAGTTGAAATCCAAAGTTACATTTGAACAGTCTTTTCCAGGTGTGTTTGTGCTTATTAATTACTCCTTTACAAATTTAAAAGAACTGAAGCTACGATTTCTTTCTAGAGACCTTTTTTTAGGGAGCTCATGGTTTAATGGAGGAGAGACATGTAAGCCAAGAATCACATACAGAGGAAGAAATTCTGCAGTAAAGGTTGCATTTACAGGACCCAGAGCACTGTGGCCCAGAGTTCTGTCCTCATCTCCTGCTGCTCTATACTTTCTGAAGTGGCTTTTCCTAAACCTGCCTATTTATTTCACACACTTGGGCCTCTCTAGGTCTTGAGGTGCTATTCTCATAGCTTCTTGAAAACCTTTTCTATACTTTATGTGCCTTGTTAGATCCTAGTTCACAATCCTCTTGAAGCCTACCCCTGCCCACCAATTCATCCAAATAATTGTTCCTATATCTTTCTGTTATTTCATTATAAAAATTATAGTTGATGCTCATTATTTGCAGTAATTATGGTCCATAAAGTCAGCTAGGACTCTAAATTAGTGACTACCGAACCACTGCTCCTAGGGGGAGTAAGCACATATATATCTATCTCACATAGATTATAATCCTAAATCCTAAATACAACACCTCTCGGTAGATTCTATTTTCTTTATTTTACAAAAGAGAAAATGAGATTCACAAGTGTTAAGTGACTTGCCTGGGACAACCTCCTAACAGATGCCAGAGTTGAGATTCCAACCTTGTCCTGATTCCAAAGCCAGAGCTTCTTGCACTACCTTGCACTGCCCCCTACTGTCTATGTCCATTTGCCATCTCTGAGAGAGCTGAGACAAGGCAGGGCCTGTACAGTTTTAACTGGGAACATGTTTGAGGGTTGACTCAAAAGTTTTGCTACTCTGCATTGCAGTTAATGACTGCAGAAATATCACAAATATTGTTTGCAACTATATTCTCAAATATAGGAGCCACAAATAACGAGGAACAATTACATTTGTAAGTGATTGCAGTTTATTGTATGGTAAACCTCCCTTCAGTCCACTGTAGAATGTTCTGTTAGCTTCTTTGAGAATTTGTTCATTTATTCAACAAATATTTATGAACACTAAATTTAAGACAGGCTTTGTTTTAAATTGGTAAACAAACTAGAGATTAAGTTCTTGCCCTTATAAATGTTATATTTACATGAGAAGCACAAACAGCTAAGAGTCTGGAGCTCTGGGGAGAGTTGAGATTGGAGTTATAAATTAAAACTGTTATGCCCCCTTCTACTTTATGTCACCTACTATACTAACTTCCAGGACATTTCTGTTCTACCTTGTGTGTAAACTCTTCCTTTTGAGTATCTCTCCACTGACCTGTGTCAATCCACTACTTGTCATTACTTGATTTTGAAGCCATTTACCCATATATTGGATATTCCTGAAGAATCAGATTCACCTGGTCTTTGATTGCTTTTTTTTTGTCGCCTACAAATGACTTTAATCAAACTGTTAAAATTTTAAGCTTATTTCCTTGTTGCAAAAGTCATGATGATGTGTTGGCCCCTTGTGGGTTACAGGAAAGACTCACATATTACCTTTGATGATGAGAGTTTAATGTAAATTTAAATAGGAAATCATCTGAGTAGCCATATTGATCCTAGTGCTTTCAAAACTTTATAAACAGTAACTTAGCAGTATTTACAATAGCACTTTGGATTGGTTTGTCACCTTCTAAAGTGGAAGACCCTTATTGGGCAAAATTTTGAGCTGTCATGTCCTAGGTGAGCTCTCTCAGGTTCAACCTCTAGATCCTTAGTTAGGATTCTTGAATCCTGGTCCAGTCACTTATAGCCAAAGAAGTAAGCTTTGGCCTATTTTGGCTTTGTCTGTTGCACATTTTATAGCAAAAAGAACCCATTATCAACAGTTTCTTCAAAAGATAGCTGAAGGTATAACAATTAAAGTTTCATGGACTTCTGTATGGGTAAAATACCTGATCATAGATAATGTTTAATAAAGCACTTAACAAATCAACACATGTCAAATACTCAATAAATCTTCCTTTTGGTGTTGCTTTTAGTATTATAGGTGATTTTTTGTAAATATTGCTGTCTTCCTTCCTACACTGTAAGCTCCGTCAAAACAGGGTCTACATTTTCATTCTTTTATCCTTGGCATTAAATTCTGAGCTTGATACATAACAACAGTGTTCAAATGTCTGACTTGAACTGTGAAAGGATGGGAGGATATGTAGGCTTCCCAGAGAAGGTATTGTTTGCCCTGATTCTTAGAGATTAAGTAGAAGAGAATGAGTTTTCCAGGTGAATGAAACCTTGAGACAGTATTGCAAGAAGGTACCAGCAGGTACAAAGCCACAAGGTAGAAAAATAGGAAGTTTACAGAATACTCTTAGTAGATTAAAAAAACAAAAGCAAGCAAACAAAAACCACCTAAGGAAATAACTGGAAAGGACTCTGCCAGAGAGCATGTCACAGGTAAGTTAATCATAGCCAGACCTGCTCAGAAATGGATGAAAATTTTAGGAGAAAGCATACCCTGTTGACAGCAGGGTATCAATAACAGTTTAGAAAATCAAATATTGAATTCTAGGAACTGTTACACTGCAGTGACATTATTTACCTCATTGTGAAGGTCAGATGTTTCCCACACTATTTAAGGTATTATTTAAGGTATAATCAAATTTATTCTCAAGGAGCTCACAGCTAGCAAGGAGACAGATGGGTGAACTGAATTATCTGATAAGCGAGGTAATAGAGATATGAATGAAACACTGTGTAAGCCAGGAAAAAGGTGTTAATAACTTGGAACACTGGGGAGAAGAGTTCTCAAATGAGGTGGTATTTTAGCTAGGTCTTGGTTGGTAAAAAGGAAGGAGTTCATGAGACTAAAAGTAAAGACTATTTAGAGTAATGTTTGTGTGATAGGAAAGATTTGAGTATCCATTTTTGCCATATCTGTTGTGGGTGTTTAGATAATAGGTAAATTTATTAAAGCAATTTCTCTGCTTGAGAAGATGTGAATAGTTAAGCCATAGAAGAATTTTGTGTTAAAATAAACTGTGTAAAACAAAGTCTCCTGTAATGCACTGCTCCTCTAGAGCCTTTATTATATTAATATCCTTTGTTGTCAGTCTTCAGGAAGGTATTTTGTATTAAACTAGGGCTTCTCCTTTGCCACACCTGCAGCATATCTAAACAGTTAATGGGACAGAATTACTTGAGATACAGTTTTAGAAATGATGAACTGAAAGTATTTTTAACCAAACCAAGATCATCAGTGGTCTCCACTGTTCATTATCCTATAATGTTTATAATCTTAAAGGAAAAACGAGAAGAGACACAAACTACCCAAGTTATTATCATCTTTGTCAATAAATCCCAAACTCAAAAAAAAAAAAAAAACCCGTTACATAATTATACTTCCTTGAAAAATGGCTTACTCATATTTTGAAATTCCGTAAGATGATTGGAGACACCCTGGGGTGTTACAGAATCAGAACTGGAGTCAGTACTGATGGCAGAGGCAACATGTGGTCTTGAAAGTGGGGATCTTCTAATTTAAGAGGTTCCACTTTTTTATGCATTCATTTTTGGCCATATTAGATAATGTATTTTGACAGTTAGGTAATTTATTTAAGAGCCTGCAAAAAACCCACACCCTTTTTAGACTCTGGAGTTTTGGAGGTTATGCCAATATTCTCTTTGCAAGAAACCCTACAAAATGTTAGGGACTGAGGCTTTATACTGTGTCATTTTACTTTGTAAATCTGTCGCATTATGTGATTATTTCCCAAGGTATCATTAAACCTAACGAAGTAACAATTGTGTTTTTGATAACTCACTACATTTGAAGTGGAAAGGTCTAGGTTTGAAATTTGTCTCTGCCCACTGGCTGTTTGAGTGATCTTAGGCACTACTGCCTGCCCATTTGTAGCCTCCTTTTTATTTTGATAAAATGAAAATACATAGGGTTAGTAAAAGAATTAAATAATGTACATAAACACATAAATGCTGCAGATATAAGACAGACTGGTGGAATGTATCCAATGTAATGAATTAACATTTTATTTTTAGTTTTTAATTTTATATTACAGAAATAGTGCACGTTCACTTTTGTAAAATTAGCATTGATAAGCAAAAGGGGAGAAAAAACTGCAAAGCACTCCAAATTTCCACCATACTGCAACAATGGCTGACATTCTGGTGGATATATTTTGTACTTTATATGTATATTCATGCACTTTGTAATAGAAATGGGTTCATCTTGGGTGGGTTTTTTTTCCTATCACTTTATTTTTATGAGATAAATCCTCAGAGTACAATTGCTTGATTCAAGGAAAAGTTTTCTTTTGCTACATGTTGCTGTATATTATGAGAAGTCAAAATGAAGTAACTTTTCTATCTAGTGAATATATGAAAATGTACTGTCCAGAGTCACTCAGCAGCTTTATCAAAGGCACATTCAGAAATACACTTGATGTTTGTAGCTGGTTATGCTTGGCATTACCATGCTTAGAGATACACAATAAGGATGACTTCAGTGTTAGTCAACAGGGACCTGGTTAAATAAATTTGGTGCATCCAAAGCAGGGAATATTGTATAGTTGTAAAAAAAATGAGGAAGATCTATCTACTGATATAAAACAGCTCTAAGATATATTGTGATTTTTAGAAATGGAACAGCATGGAATGTATGTTTAGTATGCTGTGTTTTATGTTGAGAAAGAAGGAATGGTAGAATAAGAACATATATTTATATCTGCTTATAATTGCACAAAGAGATTTCTGAAATGATGTATCAGAAACTAATGAAAGAAATAGAAATGGGATTTTGCCTTGTGCCTTCATGTATATTTACATATTAAATTTTAAAAATTATGTATTTGTATTATCTTTTCCAAAAAAGGTAGTGAATAAATACGTTATAAGAACGAAGAAAAAAAGTTCTGAGGGGCTGCCCATTTTTTGGTATCAGGTAAATGCATAACAACAGTAGCCATGATTGGAAAGGATTGGCAGCCTTTCTCCTTCTTTTATTCAGTTTTGTTTATTTTAAAAATACTGAAGGAATAACAAATCTATTTAAAACAAGTTTTCCAGACAGTAGTCCCATTGCTTTAATTGCTACGTTCTTTTTCCTGTTGTTATTTTTTTAATGCATATATACTTTTTTTCATTGTAAATACACTATTTTTATTTTTTGACTTATCTAATTATGTTTTTTTCTGTGTTGCTATAGGAGGACCTTTAAAAAAAAATAAAGATAGGGCCTCCCCGGTGGCGCAGCGGTTGAGCGCTGGGTTGCGAAGCTGCCGGCGACCTCTGCAGCGCAGCGGTTCGATCCCCAGCTGCTCCCCGGCCACCGGAGGAGGGTCCCACATGGCGCGCAGACCTCTCCTGCCGCCCGCTGCTCCCCTCAGCAGTGTACTTCGGTCCTTCTGCCTGCTCTGCTCCCCGCTCTGGCTCTGGTGAATTCTCTCGCCCTCCCGCGCTTCTGACTGTACCCAGTGCACGTATAAACAAAACAAACAAACAAACAAATAAATAAATAAATAAATAAAAACATGCCTCTATAAATAAAAAAAAAAAATGTGTTTAAAAAAAAAAATAAAATAAAGATAGGGCAGCTTAGTCTAGTGCACATTTCAAAAATGGATTGGTTTATCTCAAGAAGCAGGAGTTCAAGCCCTCTAGTCTACTTGTGATACACATGCATGAGAAAAAATAAGAAAGAGAAGAGATTTAAATATATATAAATGAAAATAGCATTTTTCCTTGATAATAAAAAAAACCACATTCTTTGTATAATTATTCAATATTTAATTTACCCACCCAAAGCATTCTGGTTTTTTGCATGTAAACTTTTTTATGCATATAAATATTATTTTTTATTGCAGTAACATTGGTTTGCTACACTGCCTTTGATTCAAAAGCATGGGATCCCACCTCCTCAGATGCACGTCACCACACCATACCCACCACCAAAGGAACCTCAGCCCTCCACCATGTTCCATTCTGCTTGAATGAATGGATGGACATATGGTGAATGTTAACTCTTTGCAAAGTAATCTGAAGATTCAGTTAAATGCCAGTCACACATACAAAAAGAAATTTTTAAAAATTTAACAAATTGATTTTAATTTCAGGTGGGTTAATATAATTGTATGAGACTAGTCAAGAGGTTTTTTAAGAATAAGAAATCACAATCATATCTGCAAATAAGGATTATCTTGCTACTGCCTTTCCAATACTTACACCTCTTAGGTTCCTGATTAATTTCCTTGGGTGATGCCCTGGAGTGTTACATAGTGGTCAGGATAATACACCTTCCTAATCTTTTTCTGATCTTTATGTACTAAAGGTTTGGGATACAGAGAGACTTTTATGAATACATTGATACATTAAAGAAGCTTATTAATCCTTTTTAAAAATTCCTTTTTTCAAGTGAGTCTTAACAAAAAATGGATATTGAATTTTATTAAACTTATTTCTGACAACTGAGAGATGCTCATGTAGTTTTTTTCTCCCTTTCCCTGTTAATATGGTAGCCATCTTTATGTTTATTAATTTTTGACCATCTTGCTTTCTTAAACTGAACCCTATTTGATTAAAGTGGCTTTATTTTCTTTTTAAATGAATTACCTGATTTTATTTGCTCATTAACGTTTGTAGTGTTGTTACAGGGAAACCCCGATATAAAATGGACATCCTTTTTTTTTTCAATTTTATTTTTATGTTCTCTATACAATTGCAACCCTCTTATTTTGACCCCAATCCCACCTTTCCCCGCCCCCCCCCCCATAGTGGGTCTCCGGTTCATAGTTGTTTGTTGATTTTGATTTTTTCTTTCTTATAGTTATTCTTTTTCCTGGTCCCTTATTTACGTTTTCTAGATTCCTGCGATGAGTGAGACCATCTGGTATTTTTCTTTTTCTTTCTGTCTTATTTCGCTGAGCATGATCCCTTCTAGCTCCATCCATGTTGCTGCAAATTGCATGTGTTTATCTTTTTTGATTGCTGAGTAATATTCCATGGTGTATATGTACCACATCTTCTTGATCCAGTCATCTATTTTTGGGCATTTTGGTTGTTTCCAAAGTTTAGCTATTGTAAATAGTGCTGCTATAAACATAGGGGTGCAGGTGCTCTTTGGAATTAATGTTTCTGTGTCCTTTGGGTAAATAACTAGGAGTGGAATTCCTGGATCGTATGGAAGCTCTATCTTTAGTAAGCTGAGGAATCTCCACACAGCTTTCCTTAGTGGTTGGACCAGTTTGCACTCCCACCAGCAGTGCAGGAAAGTTTCTTTTTCTGCACATCCTTGCCAACATTTGTTGTTGCTAGTTTTTTTAATATGTGCCATTCTCACTGGTGTGAGATGGTATCTCATTGTAGTTTTGATTTGCATTTCCCTGATTGCAAGTGATATTAAACATTTTTTCATATGCCTGTTGGCCATAAAATGGACATACTTACTCCCTAACAGTATGAGATTTGGTCTGTGGTTTTCTTTTGTGAAATTTTTGTTCTGTTTAATGTGTTGAGCTCCTGTACACATAAAATTAGAAGATTTTTTTTTAATTTTGTGTGTGTGTGTGTGCGTGCGCACGTGCACCCTGAAAATAATTGAATGAGAGTTATCAGCATTTTGAAAGTAGGTGTTCTACGGCCTCTGTGCTGGTCTTGCCCATTCTTTAAAATGCAGTCATCTCAGGATAAGTGACGTTTCAACAGAATATAATGTGATTATCTAGTGAGACCTTACTTTCCATAGTGGTGTTTTTATTGTCTTTATTATCTAGACTGATGCTGAAGTATTACAGTCACAGTCTGAGAGTTTACAGGATCTTTGTTTTAATATTCAACAGATAGTTCTGCAGCTTTGCAGATAGTTCTGTTTAGCTCTGCAGCTTTGCATATAATGCAAAATATATCTTCCAGGGCACTGATTTATCCCCACTGAAAGCAAGAAGAAACAGCTAAACTTTCTTAGGTAGAAACTTTTGAAGAATGGGCTACTCTAGTTTAATTCTATTTACTTGAAAGTATAAAGTGAACCTTTACACTTAATTCCCTGTTGATTGTAATTCAAAGATGTGGCAAATAATTTACTTTTCTTCTCTAGTCAGCCTGATTATATTCAGATCTAGTTGATGTTATATTACAGAACTTTTAAAGTCTGAGGCTCACATTATAAAGATGCTCTTTCAGAACTTTGGATGTAAGAGGAAGTAAATCATATTGCATGAAATCAAGCTGGATGGAACGGATGTCTATTAAGTATAGTCTTCAAACTAAATCCCTCTTTGTAGCTTGTTTTCTTATTTAACTCAAAAAACACACTGGATTGAGTGTGGAATTTGGGAGAAGATTCTATTTTTTAACTTGATCTCCTTGTCTTCTCCTTGACTTTGGACCTAGAGAAAGAAACACAGTTTTCTACTTGCTATATACCAGTAGTTCTCCAACATGAACAAACCTCAGAATCACCTCAAAAATTATTCCCAGCAAAAAATTGCTGGGCCCCACCAGGAATTTCTCATTCAGTAGGTGTGAAGTGGTACCTAGAATTTGCATTTCTAATTGGTTCCCAGGTAAGACTGGTGCTGCTAGATCAGAGGCCGTATTCTAGGAACTGCTTTATATTAACTGTGAATTCTAGAAATCTGGTCTAGAATTTGAAGCTTTTTGGTCTGGGAGTATAAGAATTACGTAGGTTATAGAGCAAATCATGAATGATTAAACCCTCTGCTGCTGGCATAGTGTTGTGTTAAGGTCATTAGCAATATATAGTGAGGTGACGTCATTCTCATTTCATGATTGAAGTCCTAGCCAAATATCAAGTGAGAAATTCCATTTCATTTGCAAGGCAAGATGCCAGGAGATTCTGGTTACATAGGAATTAGTGGTTAACCCCATGAGAATAAGGGTTATTTATATGCCCCTTTCACTTACTATTTAACTTCCCCATCACTTACTATTTAACTTGCTGTAGAAGGGTTCAGTAATTTTTTTTAAACCAAGAAAGAACAGTGAGTGCTTATTAAGTTGAAAGTTTTGTACATTTTAAAAGATACTGTGTTCTTAAGATTTTTTAAAGTAGTAACAAGGATAAGAGAAATTTTTCACAAAAAAATAAATATTGGGGGCCTCCCCGGTGGCGCAGCGGTTGAACGCTGGGTTGTAAAGCTGACTGCAGTCTCTGCAGCATCAGTTCGATCCCCGGCTGCTCCCCTGGCACCGGAGGAGGGTCCCACATGGAGCGCAGACCTCTCCTGCCGCCCGCTGCGCCCCTCAGCAGTGTACTTAGATCCTTCTGCCTGCTCTGCTCCTCGCTCTGGCTCTGGTGAATTCTCTCACCCTCCCACGCTTCTGACTGTACCCAGTGCTTGTATAAATAAATAAATCTTTAAAAATAATAAATAAATAAATAAATATTGGGAATTCTGTAACTGGAATGTTGGAGAATGTAGACATCAGCATCAATTTTCAGTTGAATTGTTTGAGGTAATACCAGTAATTCTTATAATCCCTCTGAAGATGAAAAATGAATGCCAATATCATAGATCCACTACAGAAGCTGGATGTAGGACATGGCGATGAAAAAATACACACACACATATGTTTTTGGTTTGTTTAAGCTAAAGACAAAGAAAGGTATCTGTCCAGAACTTAAGCATTTTTAAGAATCTTCAAGTTGGAGAGAAATAAAGGTCTGGAAGCCACATCTTTTCATAGAGGAGTTTTGTTTCAACAAGTTTTTCTTGCTTGTCTACTACCTAATTTCTCTTGTTCCACTGCTAACAGCTTTAGCTTTCAGGTTGACCAGCTGGTCCAGCATTGTTGGAAGAGTAACTGGTATGACAAAACCTAGGTTGGGTAGATTCCCCACTTCCTTACCCTTACTTTTGCTCCCTTACCTTTTCAGAGAAGAATTTGGATGAGGAAAAGGAGAGTAGAACCTATAGACTAGATCAGTAATTCTAAAGCACATCAAAACAACCCACAGGCTTTCTGAAACACAGTATAGATTTGAGGGCCCCACTCCCAGATCTTATGGATCATGATCTTCTAGGATGGAGCCTGGGAGTCTGCATATTAAAAGATATCCTGAAGTAATTATGTAGCCAACTGGATTCTGTGCCTCAGACCAGACCAGTGCTGGTCTCAGGTGAATTTTCTCAGGTGAAATAGGAAAGATTAGGACAACATAGTGTTTTAATTAAATTTATTCAATTTAAATAATTGTCTTTTGCATTGAATTAAGACCTTCCTAAATTTTTGGTGTTAAAATATCCTTTTACAACCTGATGTCAGTAAGGATGTTTTTACCTTCCTGCTCAGCTTAAAAAAATTGTCATCCTATCTTGCACTCAGAATACTGCTCTGAAATCTAAAGATTGAGGATCTCTAACCTAATCACTCTTAGGAATTATTTTTTAAATACTTTGGAATACAGGTCCATAGAGGATCTGAAACCTTTGGCTAGATGAGTTTCAGAATTCAGAATTTTTTGGATTTTTAGAGAGATGTTCTCTCTGTATGTTATATAATGCCTCATTGGGTCTAGTACAACACCCTTAATCACACATATTAATATTTCTAAGCAAATCACAAGTATTCACACTAAGTAGGAAAGCTATATATAACTTCACATCAGTTCAGGCCAAGTTTTAGTGTTAGCTGAATTTTGACATGAAGCATATGAAAATTTTTTAATCCTCAGAACTTTCTGCATTTTGAAATTTTTCATTAGGGTTTATAGACCTATTTAGGAGTCTGCTTTCTCATCCTAAAAGTATCAGCAACTTCAAATTAAATGGAAAAGAGTTTAATGATAGAGTATAAATTACTTATACTTTTCATTAAAAAACCCTTGTGTGTAATGTGACACCTTGTTCATATTTTCCTTCCAATGAACTAGTCGTTTTGTTGAATATTATTTATCTTCATCTGTTTCCCCCACTCCCATTAGCAATATTTGATACAAAATCAGAGTTTTATACCTTAACCATTCTGGAACTAAAATGGCATGTGAGAGTGTAGGGCCATAACTAAGAACATGGGCTTTGAGAACGTAAGAATAAGGCCCAATTCTGGGACTTACTAGATTGTACCTTAGGCAAGGTATCTAATAAATCTCTGCATGACAGATAAAAACCAGGATGATAACAACACCTACTTCTTAGGACTATTGTAAAGATTGAAAGAGTGAATGCTAGTGAAGTGCTTTAGAAGAGCTGTTACTTTATTGTCATCTTTTCCCCTTGTGTTTGGATAGGTTACTTGTTTCCTCCTGTAACTGGATTGGTTTATGGCACCACCTGGGTAAAATTTGCTTCAAATATCTTCCCAATTCATGACTTAACTTATGTCTTGCAACATGGATTTAAAATCCTGCCTCCTTGTGGTTTCCACACCAAAAAATCCAGACGTCTGAGCTTTATATGGGCTAGGAGTTTTTTATTAAAAATTGAAGGTCTTAGTGTTGAGTCCACACTACACAATGGGAGGTCTTTCACTCTCTCAAATGTTCCACAATTGATCCTTATTTTTTCTTCTTTACTGTTGAACAGCACTGTGCCCCCATTAGCCAAGGGAGCATTTCCCTTTCTGCCATCCAACAGTTCTGTGCTTACCCTGGTCCCTCAAGCGCTCTCTTGCTCCAATTAGTTTTCAAGTTTCTCCCATCCAAAATGGTACCCTTCTTCATTACATATATATTAAGACTGCTTGACCTTCAAGTAACAAATTAGCATCCCTTCCTGCCTTTCCATGTCTACACCATCAATTATTCCTTCTTTCTCCTATATTTGTAGCCTCTCTCTCTCCACTGGATGCTTCCTATAAACTTTTAGACATACTCTAGGCTCTCTAGTCTTTAAAAATAATTTCCAGGGAACTGTCACCCCTTTCTGTCCATTCCTTGATAGCTAGACTCCTTGAGAGAGTCGTTAATACTTCCTGTCACCTGCAACTCATACTCCCCCATTTGGCTTTCACCCTCTTTTCTGTTCATCGAAAATGCTCTCCTTTAGAGACTTCCATGGCCCTAAACTCTGTGGATACTCCTTAGCCTTCCTCCTTATCAGTCAGCAGTCTTCAACACGCCCAGCCATAAGCTGCATTACTTTCCTGTAGTTGCTGTAGCAAATTACCACAAACTGGTTCCTGTAGTTGCTGTAGCAAATTACCACAAACTGGTGATATCAAACAACATAAATATATTCTCTCACAGTTCTGGAGGCCAGAAGTCAAAAATCAAGGTGCCAGCCAGGCTTCATGCCCTCCCTCTGGAAGCTTCAGGGAAGAACCTGGTTTTTGCCTCCTCAGCCCCAGGTGGCATAGGCATTCCTTGACTTGTAGCCACATCACTCCAGTCTCTGCCTCCATGGTCCCATTGCCTCCTCTCTGTCTCGAATCTTCCTCAGCTTTTTTTCTTAAAGGGATACTTAATCATTGAATTTAGGGTCCACCGGGATAATTCAGGATGATCTACTCATCTGCAAAGACCCTTTTCCAAATAAAGTCACCTTTACGGGTTCTAAGGATTAAGAAATAGACATATCTTTTGGGAGGCTGCTCATTCAAACCACTACACTGGGCTTCTGTCCTCCTTTGATCTTTGATGCCACACTCTTCTGGTTCCTACCTCAGCTTTCTCACTTCTTCCTTCCCTACCTGACTTTTTAAAAATGTTCACACAGGGCCTCCGCTGGTGATTCAGGCGGTTGAGGGCAGCGCTGTGAGGCTGTCTGCAGCCTCTGCAGCACTGGTTCCATCCCGGCCGGCCAGCGAGGGTCCCACATGGCACGGCAGACCTCTCCTGTCTCGCCCGCTGCTCCCCTCAGCAGTGTATTTCATCAGTCTGCCTGTTCTGTTTCCTGCTCTGTCTCTGGTGAATCCTCTTACCCTCCCGTGCATCTGGCCTATACCCCTGTTCTTGTATAAATAAATAAATCTTTAAAAAAAAATGTTCACACACATCCAACGCTGGATCTTGGACCCTCTTTTCATTTCACTTTGCCCTTTCTCACTGGGCAGTATCTTCTAGTCTCATGACTTTATTGACCATTTATATAAACAGCTTCTCCACATTTCTGTGTTTAAGCAGACCCCTCCAATTCTTGATGCAAGTAGAAAACCTAGGTAACATTTGAGTGCTTCAGAGGCATTGCATATTTAATGTATCCAAGATAGAACTCATCACCCTTTTTACCCCCACTCCCCATCACTACTCAAGAAAAATTTGCCCTTCCCACAGAGTTTCTTAACTCAGTGAATGATATTACCATCCACCCAGTCGCTTGTGCCAGTTATACTTGTATTTTCCTCACCCTGTCTTTCCCGCATCCAGTTCATCACCAAAACCTCCTGAAATAGTTTTGGAATCTACGTGTTCTCTTCTTACTGCCATTATCTTTGTTTAAGCAGCCACCAATTTTTTTTCATCTGGATGAGCACCTTAGCTTCCTTACTGGTGTCCTTTTAGCATCTCTCAGTCTCTCCATCCTTATATGGCGGCCTGAGTGATCTCAAAATATAAACTGAATCATGTCACCATGTTGCTGGGAACCCTTTTTAATTAAACTTTAATTGTTTTTAGGATGAAATCCTGAATCCTTCATGTGGTCTCTAAAGTCCTGTGATGATCTGGCCCCATGTGCCTCCCTTTGCCATTCTCCCACTGCATTGACCCTTTGACCCTCCAAACTATATGCTTACCTCTAACCTTTTACTCAGTTGCCTGCTGCCTCTGAGTCGCTGTGTGTGCTTTTCCTTCTCTTCCCAATGCTAGCCTAACCTATTATGCAGGTATCAGTGAAAATGAAGCTGGCTCAGGGAAACTTTTCCTAACCATCCCCTCGTCCTGGACAAGACTGGGTCCCTATGTTGTTTTCTAGTAATCCCTTTTATTTCTCCTTTTATTACATGGATTATCATGATTCATGACTACTTGTGTCTTTCTCCCAAGAAAATGCAAATACCACCATGGTGAGAACTGTGTACCTTGACAGAGCACCAGACGAGCACAGTGCTTAGAGTGATAGGCTTCCAAGTATTACAAGTGAGTACATTGAATGACCTCGGTTGCAAAGATGTAATAAGAAAAGACAAAACCTAACTCTAGTGTAAGCATATTTGAAGTAAACTAAAATTTAAAACTGTTAGCCACAATATTTAATTTTGTAGGTGATATTGACCAGATTGAATAAAGTTAACGAAACTACAGGAAACAGAGTAGTAGACACTAGTTTGTTCTCTAAAAAAAGATTTTATTTTATGCACAGAGGGGACGGAGAGCCCAGCCCCTCATGGTGGTCACCTTCTCATGTCAGCCCGGACGGTACTGAGCTACTCTCTCTTCTGCTTGTCTTCGATATGTGTCCCCATCCTTTTCTTGATGAGCTTAAGTTCCCTCTTGACCTGGGAAACCGTGAGTAGCTCCGTGATATGCCACCCATAGCATCATGGCCGTGGCCATGAGGTAGCAGAGAGCCTTGGCCAGGCCCTGGGGTTCAGATGGTGGCAGATACTACCCAGTAGAGACTAGTTTTTATATCAACTACTCCATAGACAGTATATTGATAAGTTGATATTGATATATTGATGTAAACTGTGTTATCAGTCACACAATTCAGGTTTATAACTTCTGAAAAATCTCAGCTTCACAGAATAGCTAGTTTTTGGTGTGAGCATATTGGACTTGAAAGTTGTGGGTGTTAAAAATGTTGAACTGATGAACATGTATTCTAGACATATTCTAGATACATTAAAAGTCCCGAAATTATTTATGGCTGGAAACTGAGGCCCTATTTCAAGCCAAATATTTTAGGCACAAACCTTGACTGTAGCAAAGTGCCATATATGAAATGCTTGGCAGGCCTCAGCACCCCTATTTTGACTATGTTCTGGGCTGTGTGCTTTCCCATCTTCACCCAAAATGAAGATGTTATTTTCCATTTTCAGCATGTTTGCCATGTAAGAGGAAATAATTTTCAAATAGTGCTTAGATTTCATAATGCAGCATAGACACAGACCAGACACAAACTCTTTTATATTGTTGAGGTCTAATTCTTGAGACCTACCTCGTAAGCAATGTCCTGCCTCAATTGCACATGTCTTTCTGATAAAAGGAAAGGTGCTGTGGCAACTGGTGGTTTGTGTAGCAGAGATAGTGATCAATGTTTATTGAAGACTGGTATCAGTTATCCATTGCTATATAACAACTTACCCCAAAGCTAAGGAGGTTTAAAACAACAAACATTATCTCAGAGTTTCTGTGGGTCAGGAACCTGGGATCAGCTTAGTTGAGTGCCTTTGCCTCTGAGTCTCTCACAAAGCTACAGTCAAGCTGTCATCTCAAGACTTGATTAGGGGAAGAGGAACTCAGGTCACTTACATGGCTGTTAACAGGATTCAATTCCTTACCACATGGGGGTTTTTTTTTTTTTTTTTTTTTTTTTTTTTATAGTTTAGCTAACAGCATGGTATCCAGTCTGATTCTTGAGCCTACTTAAGTAACCAAGCATTTCTCCCATCTCTGGAAACAATGAATATGAAAGGTCAAAATAGGATGGCTGGAGAAACTGTTCTAGAAGGCAAGTGTATGGTGGACAGTAGGCTAGGGAGGGACTGGGAACAGAAAGAGAATGTTAGGTAAAACTGTAAGCAAGAAAGTCAGGGAAGTTATAGGCAGTAGTCCTTCCTTACCTGTGTTTCTTTCCCAAGTTGGAAGTATCTATATACTTTACCTAAGAGTTTCCATTCTCCAGTAAAATCTCCCTAGCTCCTCCTTGATACTAAAGTCAAGGGAAACATTAAGCTCCAGTTCAATGTCATTCATAGGCCCACAAACCAGTGTTCTTGGACTAACTCAGCAACTCCATGGTTTGTTCAAAGCAAGGTTGGCTAGATTAAGTGCCTTAAGTCAAAGCATGAATGTGAAAATACTTTCTAGATTATTAAACAATATACAAATTAAATTGTTGGAATACTGCTATTCCAACAAAGAGAAACCAGACTTTCTAATTGTGTGACAGGCATAGGTTGAATGGTAAAAAGTACAAATTGGGCGCCTCCCTGGTGGCTTAGGGGTTAAGTCACAGCGCTGTCATTTCTACAGCCTGAGTTTGATCCCTGGCCAGGGAGGTGACCCACATGGTGCAGCAGACCTCTCCTGTTTCAGCCACTGCTCCCTTCAGCAGTGTATTTCAGTGGATCTGCCTGTTCTGCTCCCCTCTCTGTTCCTGGTGAATCCTCTTACCTCCCTCACCTTTTGCCTATACCCCAGTTCTTCTACATGAAAATAAATACTAAAAAATACTAAAAAAATTAAAAATAAATAAAATACAAATCAGTACTACATAGCCTGTGTGAGAGATCCACTTTCCTAGTACTGACAGTTCCATATCTCGCAGTGTTTGCCACTTTTCTAAAGTGTTTGCATTAAATTCAATAACATCCCCATGTTGAATTTATGGTAAATTTCATTCATTTTCTCATCAACAAGTGCATCCTACAATTTGTTCTCTGTGCTCTCTCTCTTGCTCTTGAATTAGAGGGTTATTCTTTTTTTCCTCTGCTTTTTCTTTTCCTGCATGATCATGTACACTCAGGATTTACTTTGGGGGCAGGTGTTTTAGAAAATTGAACTCTGATTCTCTGTGGCTGATTCCTCTATTGATTGGAAGAAATCACTGTGCTGATTATAAAAAGCTGCCAAGTGAGTCTTTAGTAATATAATACCATATAACCTGCTACTTAGCAAGATTCAGCACCTTTAAGAGTCTTCACTTAGGGATACCTCCACTCACGCAGTGGAGCTGGCATTTAGAGCTAACTTCTGTCATTATTATGCTGCAGATGGAGGTGGCCATAATAAAAAACTGTTTTTCTCCTTCTATAGCTTTATGAAATTATTGTTATGGAGTAGTGTTTGGAATAATCATTGATATCGTTTGTGTGTTAAACAGATATATAATTCACACTATTTTAAAATGTCATGTTTAAAGCAACTATAAACCAGAGATATTCTGCAAGGGGTGAGAAGGGAGTAGGATCAAAACGTGTGGGAAGAGCACAAGGGACTATGGTGATGATACATGGGTGAATTGGTGGTGGGAATTTCACGGGGACTGTAACTGAGATGAGAAAGCATACATTGTAAAAAAAATGAAGGACGATGTAAAATATATATAAACAAATAAAATTATTTAAAAAAATAAAAGTGTCATGTTTAAACTAACAGTGAATTAAATAGGTTTTGTCTTAAATGAAGTTCTTTTTTTGAACTGTTCAAAAAAAATCATGAAATTTGGCTGAGTAAATTTTAAACATTATTAGCTTTATTCAGTGATTCATGAATCAGACAGTGTCTTTTTTATTTTTTTATTTTTATTTTTTAAAGAAAGCAAACTTTTTTTTTTCAACGATTTATTTATTTATACAAGCTACTGGGTATAGTCAGAAGCGCGGGAGGGTAAGAGAATTCACCAGAGCCAGAGGGGAGAGCAGAGCAGGCTGACTGACAAATTACACTGCTGAGGGGAGCAGCGGGCGGCAGGAGAGGTCTGCACACCATGTGGGACCCTCACCTGGTGGCGGGCCGGGGATTGAACCGGTGCTATAGAGGCTGCGGGCAGCTTCGCAATCCAGCGCTCAACCGCTGCACCACCGGGGAGGCCCTCAGACAGTGTCTTCAGCTAGCCAAATAGAATGGAACTCTGAAGAATCACAGCAAATGAAAGAACTTTTATAGGCAAACCAGGGTGTGAAAAGGAAGTTTGATTAGCAAAGTATTGTTTATTTGGCAAGGTCATCTACCTATGGCAAGGGTCTGTTAGGCAGATTATCTTACTAGTGTTGACCAGGTAATTTCAGATTGACAGGTTTAAGATTTCATTCCTGGGAGAAGCCAAAAACTGTAATTAAGTAATAAATCTCAGCCTGGTGGTTGGGGGTACTAAGCATAAATGACTCCTTTTGGGGCCTCTTGTCTTCATAAAAAATTTAAAAAGCCCATTATAGGCTAGACAATATTTTAAACTTTAAAGGGGATTAGCAGAAGAGGACTTTTTCGTGGATCGTGCCAAGATGGAAATAAGTGAAGAAATTTGTTTAAAAAAATTTCGAGGGCCTCCCTGGTGGCACAAGGGGTTGAGACACAACCTGTGAAGCTATCTGCAGCCACTGCAGCATGAGTTCAATCCCCAGCCAGGGAGCTACCCACATGGTGCAGCAGACCCCTCCTGTCTCACCTGTTCTGATCCCCACTCTGTCTCTGGTGAATCCTCTCACCTCCCCCCACATACATACTTCTGGTCTGTACCCCAGTTCTTGTATGCATAAGTAAATAAATCTTTTAAAAAAAATTTTTGAGAAGCCCCAAGGAGGGTGGAGGTGGGGATGTAGTGGAGGTTGAAGGGAGGCAAGACAAAAGGGAAAGTTGCCTAAGTTCAATGACCTGAGGTATTTATGGAGTTCCTAGTAACATCCTAAGTTACCAGATATATAAACCTCAGTCTTGCTTTTCAGAAGTTGAGAATGTGACTGGAAAATGAAAAATTACACATATGAAACAGATATTTAAGTAGTATTAACACTGTGCTCCCAAAGTACAAGTTAGAGAAGGGAAGAGGTGAGTAAAGATTTGGTTTTTGAAGAATGTTTAAGACTTAAGTAAAGAGGGCCTCCCTGGTGGCGCAGGCAGTTGAGCGCCGCACTGTGAATCTGTCTGCAGCCTCTGCAGTGCGGGTTTGATCCTGGCCAGCCGGCGAGAAACCCACTTGGCGCAGCAGCCCTCTCCTGTCTCGCCCACTGCTCCCCTCAGCAGTGTATTTCTTCAGTCTGCCTGTTCTGTTCCCCGCTCTGTCTCCAGTGAATCTTCTCACCCTCCTGCGCATCTGACCTATACTCAGTTCTTGTATAAAAATAAATAAATCTTAAAAAAAAAAAGTAAAGAACAGAATAAAGATATATTCTAAATGATAGCAAACATATCAAAATAGATTTGGAGGCCAAAGTAAACAATTTTTAAAAATATTTATGTATTTGATAAAGTCATAGCCAGACAGACACATAAGCTGTGGATAAAAATCAAGCCCAGCAAAAGCTGGTACCAGAATATTAAGCAAATATAATATATTTATGTATAAATTATTTTATGAAAATTAAAATGATGACAAATAAAAATTCTTATAAAAGATAAAGATGCATACCCCAATAGAAAAAAAAAAAAACAAAGTATTTTAGCAGAAAAAACAAAATAGAAAATACAAATGGCCAGTAAGCATATCTCAAAATAGCAGCCTCAGTAAAATCAAGGCAATATAAATGTAAGTAATAAATTGCAAGTTTTCCTGCTGGCACTGGAACAAAAACAGACACACAGACCAATGGAATTGAATAGAAAATCCAGAAATAAACCCACAGATTTACGGACAACTAATCTTTGACAAAGGAGCAAATAATATGCAATGGAACAAAGAAAGTTTGTTCAATAAATGGTATTGGGAAAACTGGGCTGCTACATGCAAAAGAATGAAGCTAGACCATTACCTCTCACCATGCACAAAAACCAACTCAAAATGGATTAAAGAACTAGACATAAGACCTGAAACCCTAAAATACATAGAAGAAAATATAGGCAAAACACTACATGACATACACCTCAGTAACATCTTCAAAGACACATCACCCAAAGCAAAGATAATGAAGGTAAAGATTAAATAGCTGAGACTACATCAAATTGAAGAGCTTCTGTACAGCAAAAGAGACATTAACCAAAACGAAGAGACATCCTACTGATTGGGAGAAAAATTTTGCACACAGTACTATTGATAAGGGGCTAATCACAAAGAGCTACAAAGAGCTGACTAAACACAACAAAAACAAAGTTAACAACCCAGTCATAAAATGGGCACAGGAGCTAAAAAGACACTTCTCCAAAGAGGAAATGCAAGTGGCCAAAAGGCATATGAAAAAATGTTCAACATCATTTATAATTAGGGCAATGCAAATCAGAACCATTAGGAGATACCATCTTACACCAGTGAGAATGGCACATATTAAAAAAAAAAAAACTAGCGACAACAAATGTTGGCAAGGTTGTAGAGAAAAAGGAACTCTCCTATACTGCTGGTGGGAATGCAAATTGGTCCAACCACTAGGGAAAGCTGTGTGGAGGTTCCTCAAACTGTTAAAAATGGAGCTTCCATATGATCCAGCAATTACTCTTTGGAATCTACCCAAAGGACACAAAACCATTAATTCAGAAGGATACCTGCACCCTTATGTTTATTGCAACACTATTTACAATAGGTAAGCTATGGAAACAACCCACGTGCCCAAAAATAGATGACTGGATCAAGAAGATATTGTATATATGCACAATAGACTATTACTCAGCAATCAGAAACGATAAACTCATGCCATTTGCAGCAACATGGATAGAGCTGGAAGGGATGATGCTCAGTGAAATAAGCCAGAAAGAAAAAGAAAAATACCAAATGATTTCACTTACAGAAGGGATGTAGGGGATCCAAATAAGGAATCAGGACAAAAAAAGTAATTATAATAAAGTAAAAATCAAAATCGGCAGGCAACTATAAACCAGAGACAGTCTATAAGGAGGGAGGTGGGAGTAGGCTCAAAGCAGGGGTGGGAAGAGCACAAGGGACTGTGGTGACGGTACACAGGTGAATTGGTGGAGGGAATTTCACGGGGACTACACCCAAGATGATAAAACATACATTGTATACAAATGGGGAATGATGTAAAAATATATAAAATAATAAAAGACTGAAAAAAATAAATTACAAGTTTTCTCTTAAGAGTTTACCAATGACTAAAAAAAAACATGAATATTGAGAAACAGACACTTAGACTGGTGAAGAGTTTAAAGTCTTATGGCAGTGTGGCAATAAATCAGGAGCCTTAAAAATAAAACACAAGTTTCCAATAGAGTGGTGGTTCTTCTAGGAGCTCATCCTAAGGAAATCATTAGAAAAGTTGAATGTAAAGGTTCATCCAACTTCATATTCTAGAAAGATTGGAAACACCCTGAAAGATAGTGTGGCTGTATTAACATAGAAATCAGACAAAGGAAATAATGACTCATGATGCAATTACTAGAAGAGTGAATATTGGGGAATATCTGTGTATATACCTGTGTACACATGAGGAAGTTGAGAAGGCATATTGTTAATCATTTGTAATTTTGGATGGTTGGACAACTGGTGATGACCTTAATTTTCTCTTTTTTTGCTAATCAATGCAATGAGCACTTATTATTTTTTAAAGAATAATAGAGCTTGAGAATTAAGGGACAGTGGTTTACAATATTCATTAAGAATGCATTTTCTCTATACCTTAAGGAGGCTATGTGATCTTGTATTAGGTTCTAGAACCTACAGACATTTGGCTTGAAAAGATCCCCACATACCCCAACTTGCAACTCTTAAAGACTTGTACATTTGTATAGTTGATAAGCATAGGACATGGTTATAAAAGCATGGTTTTATAATAGTGACAGGCAGCCAGTTTGTATTCATCAATAATAACTTTGATTTAGAACTTCAGAAGCTTTTTGAAGAATCTGATTATTAGAGGTTTTCATTTTCTTGATCATTGTATTTAACTTATCCTTCCATTTGTTCTGTTTAGAGTCTATCATAATGAATGGATCCAGTGTAGCAAGTACATCACCAAATGTAAAATCCAAAGAGGACCAGGGGTTAAATGGGCATGATGAAAAAGAGAATCCATTTGCAGAATACATGTGGATGGAGAATGAAGAGGATTTCAACAGACAGGTAAATAAAAGTGGAAAGCTAATGATAATGTAACTCAACAGTTATAACATTTTATTGACAGTCTTAACAAAAGGAAAGAGTTCATTGACTTTAGAATAACTTAAAAATACACAGGTCTGGTCTGGGCTGACCAAGAAGTATCTTCGGTTGGTAAGAAACCAGAGTGACAGTAGCTTGGAAGAAGATACTGGTATTTTTTCACCTTGTTGATTAAAAGAGATTCTAAAGCCATGGTAATCTGGTGGAGACTTCTGGGAAACAGCAGCTGTGTGGAGACAGGCCAGCCTGGCATGTCCCAAATAGTAACTAGGACTGGCAAGAGTATGAGTCTGAGACAGAGAAGTGACTTATGTGTAGGGGAAAGCTAGACTGCTTCCACAGAGATCCAGCCATAATTCGTAGCCTTATATCTTGTTAACAAATCTGGGTAAGCACTCCAAGGATTCTTTGACTTCATGGTCCCTTCTGTGGTGTTGCTCCGCCACCTTCCCAGCATTATCAGCTGAATAACTGAAGGCTGACTGGAAGCCTGGTAGTTGCGAAAGGGAGAGAGCCAAAGGCAGCCAACACAGGGGTCTCTCTTAACTACGCCATACAAAAGTGTTCACATCCCTTTGGGGAATGTTATGTAAATGAATACATGGCCAGCATGGGAGGTGGGAAATATGATTTTAACTGTGCAGCCTGGTCTTCTGAAAAGAAGGAAACAAGTTTAGGGGACCAGCCAGCAGTTTCTCACTGTGTCATGATCTGTGAGAATGGCACATAGATAATGCTTCTTGTCACGGCCCTGTGTCCAGGTCACCATTTAATAAGAGGGAGGATGCTGTTATGTTCCTGGGAGAAGTTAGGGTGAGATCTTGAGTAATCATGTTAAATCTTATAGGTTGGAAATAATTTTGTTGTTATTTTAAGTCCTTCATAACTGTTAATTTACTTGAGATTTTTAAAAATGTGGCTAATTGTGATCCTGAAATACTCTGGTTTTTATTTGAAGTCTTGCTGCCAATGACTTTTCTTATGAATTAATGAGGTTGACTAATTTGGTTGGTTTCTATTTTGCTTGACTTCTCCTCTATTGATGCCACTAGTAAGCTGTTAATTTGTCACCAGTTGCAGGAAAGGAATGGTCAAACGTGAAACAGGAGACTTGTTAAAATCCACTAGATCTGCAGCGAGAACCATATTTTTTACTAAGAGTTAACAATATCTGCAAAAGGGTAGAAAAGAATATATACATATATAGCCTTAGTTTAGGGCAATCTAAGTAGTAGGAATTATTTAAATATTCATTTCTTCTTGTTTGGAAAGGATACTGTATTGATGATTTTCTAGTGGTGTGCCAAAACACGTTAACTGTGTCTTTCTAAGGTTCTGAAAGTATTTTTCACCCTTAGGAGACCTTCTTGCGAGAAAAGTGGGCCACAAACTAAGTTGGTTTTGATTTAATCTCCACTGTCAAAGTAGTAGTCTAGTTACTTGTACTTGTAAAACGGAAAATTTAAGAAGAGTTCCTTCTTAAGATTGAGAAGTGAATTCAAGCTCAGAAGTGATTTTCTGTGCCATATGAATGGAAAATATTTGTTACATATTAGAAATCTTAAAAGAGCTGTGAAACTTGGAATTACTGCTGTTTTGAATTTAACTGTTTCCTCAGTCTTACTGTTGATGGAACTTGGTAGAAAAAATGTTTTCTCTAGCAAGTCATCAGAAACATCTTAATTCTTAGTATATTTCATTCTTAATTGCAGAGTAGCAACCTCTGAGAAAGGAGGTGGTGAAAAACTAGAAGGGTGAGTCCCATGGGAACAGTGAGTCTGAGCTCCTTCCCCTTGCTTATAGGTGGAGGAGGAGCTGCAGGAGCAAGACTTTTTGGACCGCTGCTTCCAGGAGATGCTGGATGAAGAAGACCAAGACTGGTTTATTCCTTCACGGGACCTGCCTCAGGCCATGGGACAGTTGCAACAACAGTTAAATGGACTGTCAGTCAACGATGCTCATGATTCTGAAGATATTTTGGTAAGAGCAATATGTATTTAGTTCCACTTATGACGTAGAGAAAAAGATACAGGATTTGGAATCACAGACTTTCTTTGTGACCCTACAACTCAGGGCAAGTGTCTAGAGCCCTCTGAGCCACTGTTTCTTGGGCATTAATGAGAAGTGGTTGAAGCTGTAGCACACCTCCTAAAGCACTGGAAACATTACTGCAGCATCACCAGCTTTCATTTGCTCGGTGGGCTTTTCAAAGTAGAATTGGGATAAGGGTAAAAATTTGAACACAGAAGAGTTTTGGTTTTAACTTATCATTTTCTTATACTGTCCCTGAAACCTGTCTTTATGGTACTGAATGACGAGGTTATAAAAATTTCCTGCCATTTTGGAAGGCATACACTCCTAAGAGGCCATTTTCCACTTATAATTAGAGGACCTAATAAATGAATTGCCTGCCTTCTACGTTTACTTATGTTAGAATGCTGTGGCTGATACAGTTCTCACACAACTTGTGTTCTGACTGATTGTGCCCTGCAGTTTGCCAAGGTTTTGAGTACTCACATGGGAATTAGGTAACAAAGAAAGTACAGAAAGATTTTTAAAAATAACAAAAGGATTATGGTAAGCAAACTTAGTTGATGGAATACGCTGATTTTCATTGAGTTAAGATACTCATTGAGTTGAGAAACTCTTTTTGGAGTTGAACTTACAAGCCTTTAATGAAAGCATCTTGAAGGTACAGGAATCTCAAAGCAGAAAGGAGAAAATGGGGTTGCTTAGGGCTTAGTATGTCAAGACCCATTGAGAACAGCCCAGCAATAACAGCCTGAGTTGCAAAGAATTCTTTTTTTTCTCTTCTTGAGGCTAAGAGGAAGGTACTGGGAATAATGGAAGCAGAGAGAAAATAAGCTTTCAAGTGCATTGCCTTGTCATTTATTATCTCTTGATTTTTATTTCAGAGCAAAAGTAACCTGAACCCGGATGCCAAGGAATTTATTCCCGGAGTCAAGTACTGAGCTGACAGAAAGCTCTGAGCAGGACTTGTCTGTCCCCACATCTGGGGACAGTGCTGCACAAAAAGGCAGAGCTAAGGAGGGGGGGTGGGCGGGCAAGGGGTGCACAGCTGGGAAGGGGAACAGTGGTTTAACTTGACACTGTGACTAGAGGAACTAATGTGCTCAATCTCACTCTACACACCTCTCTCTGAGTAGTTCTCTTTTGTTCTACTGACTTTCATTTGAAGCAGTTTCTTATTACTATTATTGTTGGCAGCCATATTTTTTCCCCTTCATCAGAAATGTTCTGCTGTGTGCGTATTTAAAAAAAGTAAGTTGACCAAGAAAATCTGGGTGCTTAAGAAATGCCCTGTTCACCCTGCTGTATACTTACCAAGGACAGTGAGCACCCAGAGATCTACTTAGCGAGTTTGTTAAGCCAGATGGGAAAAGAGACAAGTGGAAGAAGCAGGTGTTGCAAACCAGAGTATGCTGCTCAGCTCCCCTGGCCCCTGGGGGTTCCTGGCAATGAAGCGGGATTACTGATGACCTGCTGGTAATTTCCAGGGAGACTACATCTCCCTGCTCTGAACCCCATTCAAGAAGCACAGATGTAAAGAACTAGTAAGAACTAGTAAGAACTACTCTTACTCTTTTAACGGTTCATGAAAGTTGTAAATCAGAAAGGAAGGGCTATACAGGGTAAGTCACTCAGTTGCTGTTGGCCTGTTCCTAAGCCTCTCTTGACAGCTACCATTGAACTCATCATCTGCAAGGTAAAAAAACAGGATTGATTTGCCGCTTCATCCCTTATGGTACCTAGTTCCCTGTTGCCTTCCCACCCCAACCCTCCCTGTTTTTAAAAAAAGATATTGTTACCAAAGGCACATGAGAGGCATGCCATGCCTGCCATCAGCTTGAGCCTGGAGAAGTCTTCCTTGAATGTTTATCGTTGTTTGTTGTATTTTACATTTTTTTTGACACTTTTTTCCCCAGCTCCATGAACATTCGGTCCATCAGATATATTAATTCCCATAAAAAGGTTTATGCACCTTTACAAGTAAATCTAATTTTTGGGACACTAGCAAGAAGCTCAGTTCACAACTTGGAAGCTTCTCCGAACCTCACAGAATGATGTAAAAGAACTTCAAAGAAGCCTAGGCAAATGAGTCCCACTAAACTCGGGAGACTCTGTGACCCACTGGAATAGCTTTAGCCATGAGAGAATCTTGCCATTCTCATACACCCAGCTCTGCAGATTTGCTTGGTTCCTCTCTGGGTGCATTTCTTTTGTCTTTCCTGCCTGTAAGTCACAGGATTTTGTTAATACTCGTGAGGAACTACATTGCGCATAGGAGCTGTGATAGAGATGTAGGTGGCAGAGTCAGGTTGTAAGGAGAGCATGTCCAGTCCTGACCATTCTCCCAGGACCAAGACTTGCAGGAGCCTAAGGAGGACATGACTTCTGGGTGATTGCTATTGTCTTATGTGGTAGGCCTATCAGGAAAAGATTGTGTAATTTGAAATAAAGTCTGTTTGTATATTCAGTATGTGGATGTGGGACAGAGGTTGGAAGGAAAGGACTAGGGTCAGGAAAGCTGAAAAATTTTTCCCTTTTCTCATGAGTTCCCTTGTTAACTTTTTGAACAGGCACACACTAATGTCAGATTTAAAACCCACGTCTTTTCTTTGTTTGAGTCTATAGGATGGCGTCATTTGGGAAAAAAAAAAAAAACGGCCTTCTACATTAGTTTGCCCGTCATTAGAGTCACTTAGGGAGCTTGTATTGCCGGATGTGCACGTTCATTCCTGAAGCCTCTACCTCAAGTGACTAGAACTCTTAACTCGTTTTTTAGGGAAGGCTATGAATTAAAAAAAACTTCATTATTCCAGCTTCAGCTGGGGTTATTGCGTCTGAAAAAGGCAGGGCCTGGTTAGAAGATAGCAGTCCCCTCTTCTGGGGCTGCTTTTCCTCTTCGGTCTCCATTAGCCTGTACGAGCTCAGAATTCTGAAGGTTGTTGGAAATGTGTTGGGTTTGCATAAGGAGTCATTTTTTACACCATGCATGAGTGTCTCTATCACAAGTACAATGGCTCCTGGTCTGGAAAGTCCTACTGGATCCAGATCAAGTCATTTCTTCATCCTGAAGAAAGCTTGCTCTTCTGACGCATGAACAGGCCCAGATGCTCAATGTGGTCACAGGGGCCTGTACTGCCATTTCCTGTGCAGTTGGTTCCATTTTGGATGTCAGTCTTCAGCATGGTTACAAGGCTTATTTGGTCAGGACTAGGACATCTTCCTGCCCAATGAGCAGTAGAACCTGAGGGCTAGACTTACTAGTCCTATTCAGATCCAATGTGTGCCGACTCCAGGATCAGGAAGCAGCTAACCATATTTTTAACATATAGTCTTGTGGTTCTCATGGTTCCTCTTGTAACTCAGCTCTTTTCTCCATCTATTTTATGTTGTGAGGAGGGAGCACAGTTGTCATGTAGATCACGGGCTATAGTTAGAGCTTAGAAACTTCTCAGCAGAAATGCCCGTTTTCTTGTTGGAGCTTCACTAGGGAAAGGCTGGGAGCCTCTCTCAGACTTCTTCATTGGAGAGGTTCTGGGTATAGGTCAGTGTAGCCACGTTTAACCCTTTAATGGTGATGCTGGTATTTAAAAACGACTAATTAATTTGATGTTGAATTTTAAGCCACTACTCCGTTCAAACTTTTTTTTTTGTGATAAAGTTTAAGAATTTGTATGGAAATAGAGTATGTATTTTTAACAGTTGTCATTTCTGGCTGGTTCCAGTATTAGTTTAATAGTGATTGACTTCTGATTTTTGCGGTTGACTCTAAAACTCCAAGGTGAAAGTTATTTTCTCTCTTGTTCTTTAGGGGGGAGGAGATATCAAGGAAATGCAATTTCAGTTTCACTAGGCTTTGAACTATAGCTGAAAATTTGATGGACGCAGCCTAGGCCTAAGCATATGTAGCTTTGGGTCTTTGGGACAATTTCTGACGGCAGTAGTTGACTTTTGAGGATCACGTAAGGTCAAAACAAAATAAGGCTGGACCTTTGCAGCATCTTTAGTTTCCAAAGTCAGAACAGCTGGGGTCTCTATAATGAGGGGATCTCTATGATGTTAACTATGGCTTTTAAAATGTTTTAGTGAAATACTAAGCGACAATTTTTTAATTGTATATTGCTATGTCAAAGTTTTGTCTTGATTGTGGAGGCTGGATGGAAGTCAGTTGAATAGTCTGGCAATTTACATATGCCAGAGAGGAAAGTTGTGTGAAGCAGCAGCCAAAGAACCCAGCTTAACTGAATGTTTTTTTGTCAGTGCTGCTGCAAACCCCATGTGAAAACATTGGGGACCCAGCAATCTTACTCTACTGTGGTGGGAGTGTTCTTTGATGGGTCCCAACATATGTGGATGAGGTATGGAAACAGGCAGAAATCTAATTTGCCCATGATTTGGAGATGTCCATCTATTGGGAAAGCCACTCTCCACAGCTATAATATAAACCTCATTAGTTTGGGTGGAGAGAACAGGATTGACCCAGGTCTGGTATGCATCAGAAACCTTGATGTCCTGCCTCTCCTACAGTCCCACATGACTCATACCCCCACCCCATTGTCCAACCCCTGGTGTATTTTGCAGCCAACTCTCTGCTACCTTGTGAATTTCATCCACAGACTTGGTTAGTCACAATTTGAGAGTTTTTTCCACCCCTTTATTTTTAATCTTCTATCTTTATTTCTCCCTTCTTGAAGCTGCAACTGGTGACAAAGGGATTAAAGAGCAGCAGACCAACCCAAGAGACACTCAAGTTTCCTGCTGGCTTCCTGGCTATCTCCTGCCCTCACCACCCAACCTCCCTCCTACCCCACCCCCCCTTAATCTAGTTTTTTTAGAGGGCATAGGAATAGGACAGCTAAGTACACTGATTCCTACAGAGTACAGCTAAGAGATCCACCACTACTTCCCCAGGGGACGGAAAGCAATCTGCAAAGGAAGGAAAGTTAAAAGCACCATCTTTATTCCAAAAGAAAGCGCCCTCTTAGGTTTTGTTGTTAAGAGGAGTCTCATTTGTGAGGTTTGTTTGAGCTTTCTTTCCCAATCCTATCTTCTTCCGGGCCACTTTTTATTAAAAAATAAGGAAACATCCTAGGATATTTAATTTTGCAGAAAAATAGACCTGAAATAGTAAAACATTTTTCACTGTTTACTATTAAATGGTACAATGTTTTCACTCTACAGCTTAACAGTAAGTGATAATCCTGTCCTACTGAGTCTGAGTCTTCAGGAATATTTAATGCTGGATGGTGGTTTGGAAGCAGAAGTCTTTTTTCTTTTAAACTTTATTGAGGCATATTTTACATATCATAAAATTTACAGTGATTTTAGTAACTTTCCTGAGTGGCACAGCCATAACCATAACCCAGTTACAGATCTTTTCACCTCCTGCCCCCCCAGTATCTTTCATGCCTATTTACATTGTTTCCAGCGCTAGGCAGCTACTAATTTTTTGGTCTCTAAATTTGCCTCTTTTGGATATACAGTATCAATGCAATCACATAATGTGTGGTCTTGTCTGTTTTTTTCACTGAGGCTATTTCTGAGGTTCACCAGTGGCATAATTTATGCTGGTATTTTGTTCCGTTCTGCTAAATATTATTCCACTGATGGACATACCACATTTTGTCTGCCGGGTGTCTTTCAAACTCCTGTGGTCTGAATGGCAGAACACAGGAGTCATAGGTGAAGCTACTGTGCATGTCAGAGGCACTGCTTCTCGGAGCCAGCTTTGCCATCAGAAGGTCCATGTGAGTAGTCTGAATTGAGGCCGAAATACTGTTTTGCAACTTCTTCTTGAGAAGGAACTTTTGTGCTGTCTACACATCAGGACTTATCAAGCATCTGATAAAAAGTACAAGCACGTGTTTGAGTGAACAAGAAAGTGAAACCATCAATACTATGTTGGATATGTTTTCCTACATGAATAGAAGGGGAAATATCTGAACTTTCTAAATACAGTATCATCTCCTACAAAGCTGAGCATGTATTAAAGATGGGGCTGTCTTTGTTGGAAGGGGCACAGCCAGCAGAGGAAGTCAAGAGAAGAAAGGGAATGGAGCTTGTGAAAATCAAGATCCCCCTGAGGGTCTTGCATGGCTCACCTCGTGTTGGTGTAGATGAAGTGCTGGTGGTGCCCAGGGGTGGCTTAGTACCTCCAGCAGGCCCAGGTCTTGAATTTGGACATTTATCCCAGTTTCACAAGTGTTTAAAACCTGTTTTTGTTCTTTTTTCCCTCTTAAACATTAGATGGTAGTTAACACTTCTTTGGGTGGGGGTGCAGGGGCAGGGCTTTAAAATTAAAATAATTTTCATAAAAATAAAAAATGGAAAAAAGTACTTTTTAAAAAATTTGCTATACAAATCAAATGGCAGCTGTTGAAAATCTCAATAAAATAAGAATAAAATGCATTTGCGGGCGTTGGTACCATTTTTCCTAAGACTGGGTCATTGTATATCATACTACAAGGGGGTATGTGTGGTGTGTGAGATTGTCTCAAGGTGGATCATCATTTTAGGTACATAATTTTCCACACTAAATAGTATTACAAAATAATAACATTGGCTTGGCAGTCCTGAGTCAATCCCACCTCTACCTTTGTGCCTTCACCCTAAACCACAATTTGTAAAGGTGTGACAACTCCCCTCTGGGGCTATTGTGGAAATCAGATGTAATTCAAATCTAATCTTAAGGATTAAATTTAATTTCAAAATACTGCCTGGCACATAATGTGCACTTAATATATGGTAGCAATAGTGGTGGCAGTGTGTACAGCTTTGAACAGTGGTTCATAATTTATACTTGGGCATAAAGGGAAATTGAGAAAGTTGTTTTTTTTCCTGTTTCTGGGCAAAATGACTTATATCTAGAAAACAAGGATTCTGTATTTGCCTTTCAGAACTGACTAGAACATGCTACATCCCAAGACTGGCTTAGGCACCCGGGGCTCCTGGATTACTAAGTAGGTGTTGTCCCTGCTCAAGACTAGTTTTGTAATTCCCATTTAATTTATTATCTAGCTCAAATCTCCCAATGATTGTTTGAGGGGCTTTATCATATGGTAAAAATATCATGGCCAGACCAAGGCCTGTAAGAATGCTGAGTGCTATCATTTTTGCTTCCTTTCTGAAACCAGGAAAAAAGGAAGTCTGAGCTTTCTTACCTATGTAGAGCTTCCTGAGACACCATAGTTATGTGTATATAGGGCCGGAACTATTGAGTGTAACAGCCTTGAAAATGGAATGGTATATTCACTCATTAAAATTCATTAAATTTATTTGCTGTAGTAAGTACAGAAAAGCATGTGTTGTAAATGTGCAGTTCCATAAATTTTCACTATCTTTCAGTTGGTATAGTGTTAGCAAGTACTTATTTTTAATCCTTAGAAAACCCATCATAGCTAAAAGACATCTAGAAATGTTTGCTGAATGAATGGTACCAATGAGGCTGAGCTGTCATGAGTCTAGAACTTGTTTCAAGCTCTCCTGCCTTGTCAGAAGGCTGCCATAGGCTCAGATGAAATACATACACCTCCAATACCTGGTAGTTCAGAATCCCATTAACTGCTCCTGGTACCTTAATTGAGAAGCAGCTAAGTTTAAAATTAAAGGGGAAGAAACATCAAAACTCTCTTTGACATTTTACATGGCAACCTCTGTAATAAAAGCCTTGCTGAGAGTAAGCCACTTCATCACATCTTTGGCTAAAGGAATGAGGAATACATCTTGACCTTGTCACTTTTGATACTGCCTTCATTTTTTCCAACCAGCATTTAACACTTATGTGCTAGAACTAAAACCATCTAGATGGGCTCCTTGCTCTGCTCTAAATAAAACGGCCAACTGTCCAATAGAAATAGACGACTGGGAAGAGTGACGACTATATCCTGAGGAACATAAGTGGGTTACTATAAACTCACCAATAAAATTTTAGTTTCTAATTCCAAACTACTCCCTGATCCTGGTCTTAAAATCACATTAAGTAAACCTCCACAGCTCACTGCTCATTAATAACTTATCACTACTATAGGATACACCAAGGGCACCTCTGATTGTTCCTGTTCTCTCCAAATTTTTTACCAGGTGATGGTAAGACTTGCTGAGGTGGGTCTGTGGCTGGCACCGTACTGGCATGTGAAGAGGATTGGCTGTCCCTGTGAAGGCTTGAGTTCTTACAGCTCAAAGCTCCAGCTTACTGTACTGGTCTAGGGCTGATGAGATCGAAGCCACTGCTATTCTATTCCATATGAACACTACACTGAAAGAACAGTGTAATCTGATTTAGAAAACAAGCATCGAAGGTCCCCTTCGAGGGCCTGATCAAAATGCAAAAGCTGTAGGGTAAAGCTGCCTCAAGGGCAGGTTGGGCCTCTGCAGCAGAAGCTACCCAAAGTGTTTAGCAGAAATGAAAATTCCCATTTCATCCCTAACCTATCGACTCAGGACACCTTCATGGAGGGGAAGAATACAGATACCTGAGTTTAAAAGCACTAGAACAGCTGATGTTCAGGACATGCTCTAATTCTCCAAAAAGCTTCCACTCTGAACACCTGTAGATGTAGCCACTCTGGATCCAGACTGTTCTCAGCCTCCACCAAGCAGCATGGGCAGCACAGGCAGCAGCTGTGGGTTTGTCTTTAGGGATCATACAGATCAATATCCAGAAGACAGGAATCAAGTGTCACACTGTAACCAGAGCCAGGCTAGTACTTGCAGGAATAGAGACCATCTAGGTGTGTCTAGCTGGCCCTGGATCTCAGCCATTCTCATAATTTGTCAAGAACTCATTCACATATAAAACTACTAATAAATACGCTCTTTACCTATACGTTTACCATATCCAGTAGGGTAAAACTTCTAGATTAGAATTGTACCTGTCCTCTAAATCCTACTGGGACAATCAGTAGACAGTGCAGTATATCTAAAGCTACTCCCAGTTACTTTTTACACTTAGTTCCACTAGAATGGTGGAGTAGGGATCATGATCCGCTTTGACAGGAGAAAATCAGTCACAGGTTAACTAGCAGCTGCACAGCATGTAATTATGCTATTCTGGGGGGTGCACACAGATCAATTATTTGCCCAAATCCATGGTGAGCATACTAGACCACAGGCCAAACACCTTGGGCTAAGACCATTCCTGAGCCCTCTGGTATACCTGCTGGCAGGTACACTAAGGGTGCAAGTGTGCTTGATAACACAATCCAACTGGGGAGTGAGTAAAGTGCATTTATTTTTTTTCTCTGTGGTTTTCTTTTTAAAAAAAAAAAAAGGTAAGGGGGACATAAAACACCTCCTCCCAGCAACCAATGTCCACTGGCCTTGGATGGGGCAGAGCCATGGCCAGCCTCCTAGGAGAAGGTATAAGAGTAGAAGGCAATGGCATTGACACTGTAGTCCATGGGCAGGAGGTGCCCAATGTGCTTGGCACCTAGGCTGGCCCCACCCAAGGCGGAGGAGTGGCACAGCTTCATCAGAGTGAAGCTAGAGAAGGAGTTTTGAGCCTGGATCTCTCTTCCCTGGGTCAGTGCCAAAAGAAAACCTGGAGGAAAAAAAACACAAAGGAGAGATATGAGAGGGATCCAGTAGCCTGCTGTTGAGATCAGGGTGAAGGTGGGACAAAGAGGGAGGGAGGAAGAGGCTAGGCCCTGAGGCATTGCTGTGGAAGTTCTAGCAGGGGTCACACTCCAAATCCCCAACCTACTGCCCAGGTACCTGAGCTGAGTAACAGCTGTAGGGTGCTAGAGCCAGCAGCCCCTGAGCACCCGATATCAGGAGCTGCAAGTAGCAATAGGGGTCCTTGAGCTACTTCGGAAAGTCAAATGGAAATCACACAGCTGCCTGAAACAAGGCTGCAAGGGGAATGGCAACACATTTCTTTCCTTCTGCACAGGATTGTGCTGACTAGCACTATCACCATATGTGGCCAGAAGCTCCGATTTTAAGTTAGTCTTTAATTTTAAAAAGTGGTGCTATTTAATAAATCCTTTGGAAAAGGACATTTCCCAAGAGTTCAAGGAAGCTATATGGGACACTGTTAAAGGACACCTGGTGAGGCAAAGTTTTAAGAGCCTTGGCCAGAGCCATGTGTGACCTCAGGGCCCAGTTCCCAAGTTCTCCCTGGGGCAGGCAGTTATTGGGGTCATCGCATCCCTTGTCTTTTTCCCTTGCCTATCTCCACCTCTCCCCTAACCCACACTCACCTTCCTTTAGCAACTCCCAGCTCTTCCATACAGAGCCCACACACAGTATAGGGAGGCCAGTCACCCCTTGGAACAAGACCTGGGTAGAAAGCAGAAATGTATATTGGAGATAAGTAAGTCTCCCACACTAAGCACTTGATCTTAGCCAAAAGGCCGAGAAGCGATAAGCAGATAGTTTCTTTTTTTTTTTTAAAGATTTATTTATTTTTATTTATTTATTTTATTTATTTATACAAGCACTGGGTACAGTCAGAAGCGTGGGAGGGTGAGAGAATTCACCAGAGCCAGAGTGGGGAGCAGAGCAGGCAGAAGGAGCGAAGTACACGGCTGAGGGGAGCAGCAGGCGGCAGGAGAGGTCTGCGCGCCATGTGGGACCCTCCTCCGGTGGCCGGGGAGCTGCTGGGGATTGAACCGGCGCTGCAGAGGCTGCGGGCAGCTTCGCAACCCAGCACTCAACCACTGCGCCACCGGGGAGGCCCAGCAGATAGTTTCTTAAGGCCAGCCCAACCTATGCCAGTTCCTCCTGCCCTAGCCAAGAACCAACCAGAAGGTGAACTCAAGAATAAAAGGAAGGAGGGCCTCCCTGGTGACACGGGTTAAGATGCAACCTATGAAGCTATCCGCAGTCACTGCAGCACAAGTTCGATCCCCCAGCCGGCCAGGGAGCAACCCACATGGTGCAGCAGACCTCTACTGACTTGCCCGCTGCTCCTCTCAGCAGTGTACTTTGGTCAATCTGCCTGTTCTGGTCCCCACTCTGGTGAATCCTCTCACCCCCCACACCTCTGGCCTGTACCCCAGCTCTTGTATGCCTAAATAAATAAATCTTAAAAAAAAAAAAAAAGGAAATTAAGGAGATTCATAAAGGCAAAGGAGAAATGGGAAAGAAAAAGGGTTAATTAAGCAGCCATACAGAGAAAAGAGAGGAGGGAAATGAACAGAAACATGAGTAAAAGAAAGGGGACTTGCACCATACTGAACCAAGTTTAAATAAATAACATACATAACAGGGCCTCCCTGGTGGCACAAGGGGTTAAGCACCGCACTATGAAGCAATCCAAAGCCTCTGCAGCAGGAGTTTGATTCCGGGCCTGCCGGGGAGCAACCCACATGGCGAAGCAGACCTTTTCTGTCTCGCCCGCTGCTCCCCTCAGCAGTGTATTTCAGTTAGTCTGCCTGTTCTGTTCCCCACTCTGTCTCTGGTGAATCCTCCCACTTCCCAGACCTCTGGCCTGTGCCCCAGCTCTTGTATACATAAATAAATAAATATTTTTAAAAAATAGCATACATAACATAACAAATTCATTTGCTAATCAATTCGCAGAAGGCCCTGGGTCAAAGACCACTGTGTGGTATACTTGCTACAGAATGTTGGCTCATACCCTAAGTTCATTTAAAACAGTACCAAGGGCCTCCCCTGGTGGCGCAGTGGTTGAGCGCTGGGCTGCGAAGCTGCCCACAGCCTCTGCAGTGCCGGTTCAATCCCCGTCCCACCTGGCACACAGACCTCTCCTGCCACGCCCACTGCTCCCCTCAGCAGTATATTTTGGTCATTCTGCCTGCTCTGCTCTCCACTCTGATTCTGGTGAATTCACTCACCCTCCCACGCTTCTGACTGTACCCATTGCTTGTATAAATAAATTAATTAAAACAGTACCCAATTTGCAGTTTGATGGGACAGTCTCATCCCTAATGGAAAGGGCCAGATCTCAACTTACCGGGTCAATCTCTGGCAACACTGCCACAATGTGTCTGCCCAACATCTCGCCCGCCTTCCTGAAGATGTACCGGGAAAGGGGATCTCCCTGCTGAGCAGCTGCAATAGGGAGGATGGAAGGGCACTGGTGAATACCCAGCAAGCATCCAGGCCTCAGTTATTCACTGTGCATGCATGTGTGCATACACGTATATCTCAGCAACAGCAGGAGTACCTACAGCTGACAGAGGTCTGACTCAGGAGTGGATACCCACTCACAGTATGTGGGCAACCCAGCCTTCAATACTGTGTCTCCATCCTTAATTTCCCAGCACCACCAGGTACTTCTACCCTAGGAGAGTGGTCCTATATGGAGGTGGAGCATTCTAAGCACTTGAGAAGGGCTACCCCGAGAAATACACTGGCACCTGCTTTATATCCGAGTTTACTTTGAGTCACTGGGTCTTTCAGCTCTTGGGACCCAGGACCCTACTTGAGCAACTGGCTGGCACCTGTCAGGGCCCAACCTCTAGCAGTCTGTTATTGGTCAGTCCCTTCCTGGCTCTGCTCTCAAAGGGCTCAGTCTAGCAGGCTGTAAGAGGATCCTAGAATGCCGAGGCTGCAACAATCCAGATTAAGGGAGTAGAGACCACATAGTGGGGAAAAACAATGTGCAAACAAGCCATCCCTATGGTTGTTTCTCCTGACATCAACCAAATGTGCCTAACCGTTCTGTGATCCCCTAAGTATCACTGTTTTAAAAAAACAAAATTGATTTTCCCGAAGGACGGCTGCTTCATAAATTTCTCAGAAACTGACATACGGCCTACACAAGCCATGACAGTCAATAAGAAAAGAAACATAGGTAATATAAAATGAACAGCAATACCACCCACATTTCCTTCTGCCTCTACCCCATTGCCTGCAGGTCCCAAGGTCCACAGTAAGGGAGAACTGAGGTCACTTGGCCAAAGGGAAATTGGCTTCCAGTTCCTACCCACCAATTAGGGAGACCTCTGGGAACAAAGTCAGAGAAAACCCTGCCCCACCTCCAGTACCTTCTGCAATTTTCTGGCAAAATCCAGCAAACCTGCTTTTATCAAAATCCCTGTACAGGTAAGAGAGGATTCCTAACCGATCTGGCACCTAAGAGACAGAGAAAGGGGAAAAAGTAGTCATCAGAGCAAAGGTAGTCATCAGAGCAAAGTGAGCCACTTTGCTCACCTAAGTTGGCCTTCCTGGTGTCCCTCTACTGCTTGAAAAACTGTAATAATGTTTGCTTTTTTTAAGCTTGTAAGCAGTTTTTAAGAAGGCAGGATTTGAGATTTCTAATTTGAGAGAAGTTCTTTGTTTTCCCCAACGTGGACACCATTGTTCCTTACAGACTAGCATGAATGCAGATATGTGCTCACCAAGGTTTCTTTTGCAGTTCTTTGAGGTGCTCTTGAAAAGATTTCTTTAGCTAAAAGAACCCAAGGACTATTATTGCACATTGCAACTCTCCCTCACAGACACAATGCATATTACCAAATTAAAGGCCCCGAGAATTCTGGAACCAAGAAATCAGTTTCTCCCAAACTTGACCATAGAGTTCTTTCTTCTACCCCAACAAAAACCTGCACACTTGTAATACTTCTGAAGGTCCTAAGGAACCAATGATTCTCCAAAATGCATTACCATCAGGTTGTCAGAAAAGTCACGATATACTTTTTCTATGTATCTTCTGCAAAAATGTGTCATGACTTTCCCCACAGCCCAATAAAATGGAAGAGGGCTGGTTCAAAACACAAGCACCTCCAGCAAAGCATGAAGCGTGTTCCTCTCTCATTAAGTTTGGGTAAGGACTTTACACAAGGAACTATGGGATGGAAGAGAAAGTGGGTTATCAGTGCTGAGTCCAGCTAGCCTAACTCCACTTCCTACAGCAACTGCTTTAGCCAAGTGCTTTCTCTCTTGGTCCCTCCCTATTCTTCACCTTGGCCCAGGCCAGAGTTTCTTTAACCATCAATCCCTGAGCAGTCTCCCACTGTTCTATCCAGGTGTACGTGTTGACAGGGGCAGAGAAAGTACCTGGAAATAGTCAAACATGGCCTGTTTGACACAGCCAATGTCATGAGGAGCCGCCTCTAGGTTGTCGATGGAATCAAACACTATTTTCACTGCTTGGTGTGCAATCCAGTAAGCTGCAGAAAAGGATAAGCATATGGGGGGATTTCCCTGGTTCACAGGGAAGGAACCCAGATCTAGACCGAGGTAGTGATGTGCTTGGGTAGTACAGTAAATTAGTGTCCCAATTCCTAGCATAAAGTCTTCTAATTAAGCTGTAGTTAATCAAGCCAGCTCAGGGACAACTGAGGGAGAAGACAGACCAGGTAAGTCTATGTCACGTCAACTCCTATCTGAAAATAAGACAAGGTCAGTCACTTGTCACAAACCACTGAAGTCACTGCCATGAACTGGGCCCCAAAGATCCCTATGAAAATGTACCCCAGCTATCTCTAAAGAGTTGATGGAGGGCCTCCCTGGTGGCGCAGGGGTTAAAGACAGCACTATGAAGCTATCACCAGCCACTGCAGCATTAGTTCAATCCCCGGCAGGCCAGGGAGCTGAGCCATGTGGCGCAGCAGACCTCTCCTGTCTCCCCGCTGCTCCCCTCAGAAGTGTATTTCAGGCAGTCCACCTGTTCTGCTCCCCACTCTGTCTCTGGTGAATCCTCTCACTCCCCACACTTCTGGCCTACACCCCAGTTCTTATATGCATAAATAAATAAATCTTTAAAAAAGAAAAAATAAAGAGTTGATGGAGGCAGGATCTTCTACACCCCTTCCCACCAGCAGATGGTGTGGCATCTCTGGGTATCTATGGTTGTAAAGTTCTAATGTCAACTCCTCCCCAAGGACTTCAAAAGTCAATACAGGTCAGCAACAGCTATTATGCTGAGGTATTAACCTGAATCCTGGGTACAAATCACCACCAAAGAGCAAGGTCAGCGTTAATGCAGCACTTGCATCTCTGATCTCTCAGTTATCATCTTGTACTTAGAACATCTTCAGGAACTATTTCCAGAGCTATTTCCAAGTGTAGGTGGGAGAGCTAGGGAGAGGAAGATGGGAAGCTGCAGGAAGGGAAGGGTGCAGGACACTGAGACAGGCCCAGTCTCACCTGAGCCCTCGTCCCCTATCATGTGGCCCCAGCCGCCGCAGCCACTCTCAGAGCCATCGGGGTTGATGAGTCTGCAGTTGGAGCCTGTCCCAGAGATGAGCACGATCCCACCTGGGGAGAGGGCATGGGAGGCTCAGTGTGGCCAAGGCCCTGTCCCATGCAAACAGCTCCAAGTGAGAAAAGACAGAACAGCAGCCAGTCCCAGGCAAAGGGATCACCACCCAGTGTTGGAGAGAAAACTGAGTCCAGCTAGCCTCCTGCCTGAGGTGGAAGGCTTGGGTCTTAAAACTCCACTCACACAGAGCCCTTCCCTGGGGGCACAAAGAGGAACACAAGTCTGTCTCCTTGCTCAGTTAGCCTCCAAGTGACTACGTGCTTTGCTGAGTACCTACCGTGTGCCAGGAAAAGAGACCCTGTTCACAGAGGGTCATTCATTCATTACCCTAAACTACCTACTGCATACAATTACCCCCATTTTGCAGATGAGGCAATGAAAGAGTTCTACAACTTCTCCAAGATGGTACAGCTGACAAAACAGGAGCTGAGATTCAAATGTCAACCCTATGATACTAATAGCTACTTACATTATGGCAGAGCCCCACCCACTTTCTTCTCAGGAAATATTACTTTCCCACCAGCATTCCTCACCACAGCACTGCCCCAAGGGCTCTCTCTTCTGAAAGGGAACCTTACAAAATATCCTTCCTGCCCCCCTTTCTGTCCCTGCTCAGGTAGGGAATTAAGCAAATGAAAAGAGGGAGAGTGGATGTGATGCAGGCTGTCTTCCAAGACAAACATTTCTATTTGGAAGACAAATTCTGGCAGCTACATTTAAGGGGCTTCCCCAGGAGAAAGAGATCTCAACCTCAGCCCTCCCTCCACCTCCTCACCATCCGGCGTAGCTGTGGCGATGGAGCCGGCGGCATCAGTGGTGATAAAGTAGTTTTCACTCAGGAAGGGAAATCGGCCCCTCAGCTCCTCCAACAGGATCCTCACCGCATCCTCCTGCTCCCCACCGCTCAGGGATAGGCCCTAGGCCACGCGGGAAGTGAGCAAGTAAGCAGGGCACCAGACCCAGCTCCTTTCTCAACCCCCTTCCCTGCTGATGTCTTCTTCCTGATCTCTACATCTAGGCATGCCCTACTTCTCCAGTCCTCCTTCCACCCCACATGATGACAACCCCCCCACCAAGAAGGTTATGGCCACAAGAAGAAGCTGGGCTGGGAATGGACAGAAGGGATTCAATACTGCCAGGTTTGGAGCTTGGGAGGAAAGTAGCGCCATTAACAGAAAAAGCAGGCACAAAAGCAAGTGGAGGCAAGGCGCAGAGGTAAGTGGTCTGGCAGCGCCTGCAGAACCCCTCACTGAGGATGTCCCGGGAGCAGCAGAGGCTATAGCAGCCTTGAGTCTGAGCTGGGAACAGTATCTAATATTCAGTGAGTGCCTATGGGTCAAGCTTTGGGATGCTCACCTCTTTGGGATGTATGCTGTCATTTTCTCTAATTTCTAAATGAGGAAAATGAGGCTGAGAGAAGCAAACTGAGGCTTAGGGTCACAGAGATGTTGAGAGACAAAGTTGGAATTCAAACCAAAGTCTTAGTGGCTATCCAAAGCTCTGCACTCTTCCAATCCTGTGGTTTGTGACAAATGAAGCCATAAGAATGGATGAGATCACCTGAGCTTCTAGAACAGACAACCCTCAACACTTTTCCCTCTGTAGTCATCACACTCATCTAGTTCAAACTCACTGAGTGTTGCTGTGACTCAATTCCCAGATCTACCCCAGACTCACCAGGCTTCGGAGAGGTACCAGAAGATCCACCCCTGCTTTCCGTTTGGCCCTGTTCACCATCTCATTGATCCTCTCCACACACTTCTCTGTTCCAATCAGCTGGCCCCAATCAAGGGAAAGAGAAGTTACAAAGATTCGTAGGACCTTTGTTTCCCCTAGATTACCATATGAGCTCAAAACCACCACCCTCAGGAAGATACAGAAAATGAACCCCCAACCAAGCTCACTGGTCCCCTCAAGTGCGGTCTGTGAATTTACCCAGTGATTTGTGCTGAGTCCATCTGCTTCTGCCACGATCTGCCCATCCTCTGAGAGTAAAAGGACCTTGGACCGTGTGCCTCCCCTACAGAACACAAGGGGGCACTCAGTTTTGCTCAGAAAAATCAGCAGATAGGGCTAAGCTCCTGAAGTCCTTGTCAATGGCAGCTCTGGCACAACCAACCACCATTCCCAAACCCACCTCTGGGCTATGGTATTTTCTGTGCTTAGCTCCCTTTGGGGGTGTCCTGCTTATCTTGCAATGCTCTACTTATGTGTCTTCTAGTCCTTGAAACTTATGTGTAACCCACTCTTACAGCTCCATTGGTTAAGCTCCTGTAGCTATTAGATATCCATCTGTATTAAGAGTGTGTTTAGCTGTTTTCCTTCCTGCCCCTCTTCAAGTCAACCTCCACTGGGTCAAGAATCGCTTACCTATCCTCACACCTAGCACAAGGGACAGGCACAGGAAACACTCCACAAATGTAACTAAAGAGAATGGCACATTTCTGCTTCTCTTACAATAGTTAAAGGCTCTTCTCAAGATCCAGCTCCATTTGCCAACGTCTTCAAGACACCCTTGTAAGAAACAATGACTAGATGGTGGGGAGAGTTTTTATCTACTTAGGCAACTTAATGGTCAATGCTTTATTACTAGGGGAAATAGAAGCTTGGAGGGAGACCTGTGGCAGTGTGATGTATGTTTCTTTATTGATAGGTACTTTAATACCAGATGAGAACACAAAAGACTTGCCCATCAAACTCAAAGATGACATAAATTTTAAAGAGGTAGTGAATACATGAAGTGGCAGATTCAATATCCATAAGAATCTCTTAATTGGGAGCCTCCCTGGTGGCGCAAGGGGTGGAAAAATGGGTCAAAGCTTACAATAATGTAAAAGGGATGAATGCAAACTTCAGAACTTTGTTATTTTTTTAAAGTGCAATAGGTAAGAGGATTGATTTGGGCAGGGGAAGAACAATTCATGTGCCTAAGAAGACTTTGGGGTCTATGAGTCAGCAGTGAGATGCAGCTGCCATAAACGTGACTCCAATCTTAGATTTAAAATTAAGTGCCCAGACAGAGACAATAGCCACCTACTATTATGCTCTGATTTGGCACGCCCTGATTTACATAACACTGTGCCTGCCAAGGGATTCAGCAATCACCATCTCTCTTCTAACTCTACTCAGGTGGTCAGTGAGGTCTTACTGAGCAAAGGTCTTATCCACAGTCATTTCAAGCAGAAGAACTATTACGCAAGGACCAGAAGTCAAGCTTCTGAACAGGAAAAGATGCAAGAATAACAGGAAGATTCAATATAGGTGAGAAGCCCTAAGTGCCTACGAAATGGAGGGGTTTCAGGCATCAGCACAGGCCCGCTCACCGGCTCTCTCAGCTGCTCCAGCTCCCAGACACCCTCAGCAAACATCTTTGTCCAGGCATTCGCCACATTCCTGCTCCCTATCCCTCCTCCCTCAACTTCACATCTGACACCTGTTCTGCAAAACTCTCTCCCGGGTCCGGAATGGGGGAAAGGAGCTTCTCAAGCTGGAGACAGTGGAGTGGATCATTCGTGGGCGAAACGTGTGGGTCCACCGTGAACCACCACCCCCACCCCCGGGGTGTGGCGAGGCACGCGCAGAGCCCCTGCAAGGCACACGTCCGCACGCAAGGGCAACCCGCGCCCGCCCCGCGGCTGCCCGACTCGCCGGGCCCTGAGGCGGGAAGCCAACGGCCTGCCCAGCCGGCCACAGCTTTCCTTTTGCCCGGTCCTCCCAGACTCCGCCCACCGAGCCGCACTCACCCCTCTACACCTCCGTACAGGGCAGCCATGCTGCTGCTCCCGCCGCTGCTCCCGCCGCCGTTTGCCAGCCTCCGCTGGTGCTCGCCTCCCCAGCTCCCAAACGCTCGGCGACGCCCCGCATCACATGAACGCCCGGGACGGCCAGCCGCCTCCGGTGCCAGTGCGCGTGCGCGGGGCGGGGCAGCGCGGGGCGGGGCAGCTGCGAGGCGGGGCGGGGCGGGGCAGCTGCGGGGCGGGGCAGCTGCGGGGCGGGGCAGCTGCGGGGCGGGGCACGTCCCACGCCTCTGCGAGTCCTGGGCTGGGCGAGTGCAGTCTTCCGCATCTTCCCCACACCGCTTGCGCCCTGCCTCCGTGGACGGATACCGGAGTCTAAGCGGAGGGCCTAGAAAGGGGCGTCCGGCTCAGACCCGCAGGCCACGTCACCGCCTGTCTGCCCTTCAGCGCCCGGAAGTCCCCGGCAGCCAGTCCTGACGCGTGCGCGGTGCTTCCGAGCCGTGCGGTCGCGGTGACGCTCGCGTGACGCGCGCTGCGCGGTTCCCCCACGGAGTCGTGGACCCTGGGAGCCGCGCGCACCAGCCAGAGGGTGCTCTGGGCTTCCTAGCAAGTTACTACAATGTTCAATCAAACACCTACCGAGCAAGGACAAAAGTCATACGTGCACAAACCCCCACGCAGACTTTTTGCTGTAATCGCGTGGATATGTGTAACCTGGGGTAACTAGAAACGAAACTGAGGAAGAAGAGCTCTCCAAGCCTCCTTCCAGCCCCAAAAGAGCGAGCATTCAACTGTTAGTACCAGTTAAGCCCTGAGTAGTTCTCCGTGGACATCCACTACCCGGCAGATACTATTTGGGACTTGCAACACCCCAGCAGGAGGTCCTGGGAAGCTCACCAGGTTTGAAAGGTCCTCTGAGAATCTGCAAGCCACAGTCTTGTTCTCTGACTACTTTGGTCCCATGACTACTGGGAAGCTGTGTTTCTATCAGGTAGGAGGGCCAGCTAAGAGCCACAGTGGAAAAATAATCTTCCTTTCCAAATCCACTTATGATTTGGGGTAAGAGGACTTTTGGTCCCTAGGTCTTCAACAGATTATGTTGACTTGGTTCCTGAAAGCATAACCCGGTCTGTTTTTACTCCACTGTATTTCCAGGATTCACCTCAGTACTGGACGCAGGAGGTCCATAAGTAGTTTTGAGAGTGCTTATAAACTGGAAAGCACTGTATCACAACCATAAAAGGTAATAAGTGACCCACTGTGAACTAAAGGAAGCAAGTAAATTCTGAGGCAGAGACAATTTGCTGAACAAATTAGGAAAAGAAAGATGTTTGGAGAAAATAGAAGTGAAACTGTGAACTAGGGAAACAGGAGGTGGGGGGGGGGGTATTCAAAGAGAACTAGTCCTAATCTGTCCAGTATTGAGAAGTTGCCAGAACATGTGTGACCTCAGCTTTGTTTTTCAGGATAGTTAATCTGGCAGGTTCCTTATAATGGAAATTACAAGAGGTAATTTCCCAGAGCAGGGAACCATTTAGAAGTTTGGGACAATGAATAGGCCCTGGCAAGAGATGAAAAAGGAAGTGATGTGGGCAGAGCACAAGTTAGGATCCAAGGTGATTATAGGGAGTGGGGATGAGGATCCTGTTGACTTCTAGCTCTCTGTTGATCTGGAATGACGACAGAGATAGAGGCTGGAGTTGACTTCCCCACAATGAGAGGAGTGTGAGAGGCTGCCTTACTAAGGACAGAGGTGGAGATTCAGTCTATTATATACAGGTGCATATTTAAGATAGTTTTTATGTGTTTTTTTTTTTCTATACTAGCGTATGTACAGAATTAGAATTAGAATTTCAATTCTTGGGTCTCCCTGGTGGCGCAGGGGTTAAGCACCGCACTATGAAGCAATTCCCAGCCTCTGCAGCAAGAGTTCAATCTCCGGTTGGCCAGGGAGCAACCCACATGACACAGCAGACCTCTCCTGTCTCGCCTGCTGCTCCCCTCTGCAGTGTACTTCAGTCGGTCTGCCTGTTCTGTTCCCTGTTCTGTCTCTGGTGAATCCTCTCACACACACCACCCCCCACCCCTGCATCTCTGGCCTGTACCCCAGCTCTTGTATGCAAAATAAATAAATCTTTTTTTAAAAAAAAGGAAAATGACAATCAAGATTACTTTTAAAAAAAGAATTTCAGGGCCTCCCCTGGTGGCGCAGCGGTTGAGCGCTGGGCTGTGAAGCTGCCCGCAGCCTATGCAGCACCGGTTCAATCCCCGGCCACTGGTGAGGTTCCCACATGGCAAGACAGACTTCTGCTGCGCCCGCTGCTCCCCTCTGCAGGGTACTTCAGTCCTTCTGCCTGTTCTGCTCCCTGCTCTGGCTCTGGTGAATTCTCTCACCCTCCCACGCTTCTGACTGTACCCAGTGCTTGTATAAATAAATAAATAAATCTTTAAAAAAAAAAAAGAATTTCAATTCTTAGACTTAAGCAGACTTATATATTTAGGCATCACTGAGTACATACATAGACATACAAATGTAACTTTGTATTGTTATGCTAATATTACACAGCTTACTTTTATTGATTCATTCATTTGTTTATCTTAATTCATCAGCCATTTATATATCAATATAACTTTGGGATTATTTTTCACTCTGTGTGTATACACACTTCACTCACCCTCCACCAAATCTCCTGTGCCAGTGCCCTGTCCCCTTCCTTCTCCTCTCCCAACATCTCTCTTACTGTATTCAGCCACTATGTTTTTTGATTATTTATATTTCACAGATAAGGAAAACATTCCGATATTGGTCTTCTGCTTTCTGACTTACTTCACTTAACATCATCACCTCGTTTCATCCATATTGTCCCAAAAGACACTATTCATCCTTTTAAATAGATGAGTAGTATTCTGTTGAGTATGTAGTCCACAATTTCTTTATCCAGTTTTGGGGCACTTAGCTGGTCCCATGCCTTGGCAACGTGGATATGTATGCCCAGCTTTCTAATCTCCACCTGGCGATACCATATTAGTAACTTGAGATTGCCATGGTTGGAGTATTTACAACCCAGAAGACTTCAGCTGCTACAAATCAGTTTGTTGTTGTTGTTTTCTAGAAAGTTGGCTGTTAAACATGTCCCAACACCACTGGACATGGGTTAAAAACTAGTTCTGTGAATATGTCTATGGGCTGTGTATACCAGTGCAGAAGTACATAGAGTAAGTCCTTAACATCTTTCATAGTTCTTGCAAACTTCAACTTTTATTGAAAAGATTATAATGAAACCAGGTCCTCAAATAACATTTTGTCCAATGTCAGCCAGGATTGTTTTTCTCATTAATGTTATAATGAAATGACATTAAAATAAATGAATTTAGGGCCTTCCCTGGTGGCTCAGGTGGTTGAGCGCCACTCTGTGAAGCTGTCCACAGCCTCTGCAGCGCCAGTTCGATCCCGGCCAGCCGGCTAGGGTCCCACATGGCACGGCAGACCTCTCCTGCCTCGCCCGCTACTCCCCTCAGCAGTGTATTTCATCAGTCTGCCTGTTCTGTTTCCCACTCTGTCTCTGGTGAATCCTCTCACCCTCCCGGGCATCTGGTCTGTACCCTGGTTTTGCATAAAATAAAAAAATAAATAAATGAATGAATTTATTTGAGGCCCTGCTATATATGAAAGTGTGCAGGTTCAGTTTTTCAGAAACCATAAACTCAGGGGTACAAAAAGCAACTATTTTCCTACAGCTAAACTGAATTTCTGTTTCAATCCTCCGCTCAATCTAATCACTTGCAGGCGTACTCTTTTCAGGTTGCAATTTAGAGATTTTTTTTTAGAGATTTTTTTTAATATATATTATTTATTTATTTATTTATACAAGCACTGGGTACAGTCAGAAGTGCGGGAGCGTGAGAGAATTCACCAGAGCCAGAGCGGGGAGCAGAGCAGGCAGAGGACCGAAGTACACTGCTGAGGGGAGCAGCGGGTGGCAGGAGAGGTCTGCATGCCATGTGGGACCCTCCTCCAGTGGCCAGGGAGCAGCCGGGAATTGAACCAGCACTGCAGAGGCTGCGGGCAGCCTCACAACCCAGCACTCAACCGCTGCGCCACTGGGGAGGCCCTCAGATTGCAATTTTGATCCAACTCTCATCCTCCTCTTGGCTCCCCTAGTTTACATCTGAGGGTCAGGGTTCATCAGTACCCTCAAAACAGTGAGGAGGGTGGCCACTGAAATGGGCAATTTCTCCATCAGGAGCTTTGCTCACTTCTGTCCAGTCCCTAATAGCTCCTGAGATTCCTTAGTCCCCACAAAGCTGCCAGTCATTTAGTTCACACTGCTGTCTCTGGAACCTATCGTTTGGTTAGTTGTCTGCAGGGTTTATGTTTCCTTCCTTCTGGGCACTGTCCTTCCAGTCTGTCTCTGGGGATCAGAAAAAAAAGAAGAAAATCACATCACCCATACACAAACACCAGATAAGATAAACTGTACTACCATATTCTAGAGATGTAAATTCCCCGGGGTCAGGGGCTCATAGAGGATCAAACTGGGATTAGAACCCAGTTCTCTCTGACATGAAAGCCTTTGTCATTACTAGTCTGTACCAGCAGTCTGTGTCCCAGGAAAGAGGTGAAAAGGACTCAGGGCAGTGGGATGGAATAGGTTATGCAGACCAACATGAGGTAGTTGCTTCCAGAACAGGTGCATCCTCTGGAAGAGATCAGGGAAGATTCTGTGGGCAGAGGGGTAGAGGGGGTACCTTGTTTTTCCCAGGCTCCTGTCTATCAGCTTATATGGGAAACCAGAACCCCCATCTCTTATAAAATTATGGGTTTTAAATAAATAGATAATTGTAGTTTTATTAAGACAATTGTAGATTCTTGTGCAATTGTAAGAAATACTACAGAGAAATCCCTAGTGTGATCATCTTGCACAACTACAGTAAGTATTGCAAGCCAGATGTTGGCACAGATGCAGTTCATTAATCTTTTCAATTTTCCCAGTTTCACCTGTAGCCATTTTCACAAGTGTGTGTGTGTGTGTGTGTGTGTGTGCACGCACGCATGCGTGTGTGTTACCATGTGTGTAGGTTCATTTATCCACTGCCTCAGTGAAAATACAGAACAGTTATATCTCCATAAGTTTCCCTCAACTTACCCTTTCTTCCACATCCCTCCCTGCAACATGCCTGGCAACCATTGGTCCTCCCTGTCAAAAAATTTTTGTTATTTCAAGAATAAAATGACATAATGATATGGAATCACACAGTGTGCTACCTTTTTTCTTTTCTTTTCTTTCTTTTCTTTTAATGTAAAAAGAGCTAGCATTGTTTCAGCTATAAAGTAGATATCTTAGATGATCAACTCAAGGACGTTCACTTAGTCCAGCTTAATGAAGCCTGTATCCTTGGCATACTGATGGAAACGCTGTTGCCACATATTGAGGCTGTAGAACCGGTCGTGCTGGTTTGAAAAGATCCAGGCAAGAGCAAGAACCTTAGCCACATTTTCTCAGAAAACCCATCTTGTTTTCTCAGAGGCAATGAGGCAAAGGGGCGCAACCTTTTTTTCATGCAGCATAATTTCCTGGAGATTCATTCAAGTGGTTCAATGTCTCAATATTTCCTTTCCATTGCTAAATAGTATTTCATGGCATGGCTGTGTTTCTTTTCCAGTGAAATATGTCAAACATACAAAAATCTACATAAGGTACATGAAAATTGTAAAGTCCTCTGGAACCTCATCTTGAAACCCTTGAACCTCACAGAAGAACAAGAGAAATGAGGAGAGACTCCATATTTTGGCAACAGCCAGCAAACCCTATGGGTAAGTATCCTTTCCAGGGCCTGGAGGGACTGACTGCTGGGAAGGGGGCTGATGAGACCTCAGCCTCCACTGCCTGGGGTTAAGGAACCTCAGGATGGAGAGAGGAGGTAAACCAGGCCTGTGGCTAAACTACTGCCTGTGTAGGCTACGGCTTCCCTTTATGCCCTTTATTCAGATCCCTCAGAGGGACAGCCTAAAAAAGATGGCTGCCAATAGGAGCCTGGCAGAGAGACCCCTCTTTGAGCAAGTCACCACCTGTTCTAGCACGAGTTGCTATCCAGGGACAATTCAATATAGAACGGATCTTTGCCACCTCCTGGAGGAGGTGGAAATTCAGGACAGACACATCTGGGCCTTTATTCTTAGCTCTTGGAGCTGCCTCTGTCTAGGAAACCCTTAGCAGATACTAAGTGTCTCCTTGTGGCATATGGTAAGTAACACAAGCTTTGGACTGGGTCAGGGCTTCCCACCCTGAAAGAAGGGAAAGTCCCTGGAGCCTGGGGAAGACGGGTGGGGTTGAGGGAAGCAGATTCTAGGAGACTTGCCCCAAGGCAGGTAGCTGTCCCAACTGGCTCTCCCACTGTCAGGTGTTCACCTTCCAGTCTGAGTTCCCTCTTCCCAGAATCCTGAGGTTTAGCTAACTCCTCCCCAAAGTATCTATTCCAGTGGCCACAGCTGCATCTCTGTGTGGGGAACAGAGCCTGTTCCCATCTCACCTGGTTCTCTCAGGTCAGGGCCCTCCTAAGGTGGGATCCTCACTAAAACTCTGGAGTGGGGAGGTGAGAGGGAAGGGTTAGGAGCACACTGCATGCATTGGTTTCTTAGCATCTCCTAGCCCAAGGTTTAGCCAGGCTGGCGGTGGGCAGGCATGGACCTCACAGACAGGCTGGGGAGGCAAGGTGTCAACTCCTGGAGAGTCCAGTCAGAAGTCCAGAAGTCACAGGAGGCAGTGAATGAGTCCCATGAAGACAATGGTGCAAACAGGAGAACAGAGAGAAGAAAGGGGTTAGCTTGGACTGGAGCACTCAGGAAGGCTTCCTGGAGGAACAATGTTAACTGGATCTTGAAGGACTGGTTGGACCTGGATAGGCAGAGAGAAGGAGCAGGAAGAGCACCGTGAGGGAAACGGGTGGAGTGGTCCGATCAGGGTTTTTGTTTTGTTTTGTTTTGTTTTTTAAAGATTTATTTATACAAGCACTGGGTACAGTCAGAAGCACGGGAGGGTGAGAGAACTCACCAGAGCCAGAGCGGGGAACAGAGCAGGCAGACTAACGAAATACACTGCTGAGGGGAGCAGTGAGCAGCAGGAGAGGTCTGCGCACCATGTGGGACCCTCGCTAGTGGCTGGGGATCGAACCGGCGCTGCAGAGGCTGCGGGCAGCTTCGCAACCCAGCGCTCAACCGCTGCGCCACCGGGGAGACCCCGTTCAGGGTTTTTAGTGTTGAACATCCATGGCAGTGGGGTGAAGGATGGACTGCGCATCCTTCCTTCCCTTCTGCACCTGTCCAGGAGATCTGGCCAGTGTGACCCGCAGAAGGAAGGGAGATCCCTGCCTGGTAGCTTGATCAATTCAAACAGCCCCTGGCAGGGTGACTGTGGGTCTCCGAGCCTCCTTAGCCTCCTTGGAGTCGGTCCCTGCTATTCCAATCCCTGCTAAGAAATTGCAAGACCAATAATCTGATTTGCTCAGGAGGGAGAAAAAGTTCCTGGCATGTGGGACTTTCGGTTATAAAAAACTATGAAGAGATGACTTCTGGAGAGTCCTGGAGCACGGCTGAGGCTGTTGCCCCTACCCTCCCTTACACGGCCTATGTGATTCAAGAGTTCTTAGAAGGGGAAATGGTCACTTTCAGTTCTGTAAAACTGTCTTCTGATAATTTAGTAGATCAGGATTTACACGTTACAGCAAATAACAGAAAGAGGTATTACTCCACAGATCGCCGCCACCAAGTTTCCCAGAAGATATCCCTTCAGCAGATGTTAGTCTGCATTTCTGGAACAAAGGCTCCTGTGACCCTTAGGAACACTGAGTTCTCTACAATCCAGCCACCCCACCCTTACTTTGAATAGTCCCACTGCCCATCAGTACATTAAGTCTCAGAAAACCCTCAAAGAAGAAAAACCTGTTTCCTCTTGCTTATTGTCTCAATAAACAAGGTTATTTGCACAGAGGAACTCTTTTAAGTCCCCAATGCCACAGACACCACAACAAATTTCCTCTTAATTCCAGTTTGGAAAAGTCTGGAAGAGAACATTGATCGATGGAGTCACCCACATTATGTACTGGAGGCCCTAGACCAACCAATATTCTCATTGGCAGACTTTAAGGATAACCGCACTAGAAATATGATTTTATTATCATTCAATTTCCTTTTTTTTTAAGATTTATTTATTTATACAAGAACTGGGGTACAGGTCAGTGGCGCCGGAGGGTGAGAGAATTCACCAGAGACGGCGGGGAGCAGAACAGGCAAACGGACAGAAGACATTCCTGAGGGGAGCAGCGGGTGAGGCAGGAGAGGTCTGCCACGCCATGTGGGTTTCACCCTGGCCGGCAGGGGATCGAACTCATGCTGCAGAGGCTGAAGACAGCTTCACAACGCAGTGCTCTACCGGCTGTGCCAGTGGGGAGGCCCTCAATTTCTTTTTTACTTAAAAATCCACTGGCTTTAAATGTTGGATTTTTCAGCTCTCCAGGTGCCTCCCCCTAAAGCCACGGGCTTGGCTTTTTTTCTCTCAGGGTTGGAACCACTAGTAGCTGGGGACCATTCCCTAATACCAGGTCATCTTAGCTATAGGCCTGAGGTGTGGGGGAGAGGGACAAATCTGTGCCCAAGGAGGCAAGAAGTACTAGAGGCACTCCTCCACACCTTCTTTCCTCCTTCCCTGGAGCAGTCCAGAATTTTCCCCCAGACTCTGGGTCAGTAAGATCTTGGCTTCTAAGAAGGAAGGACAGGGAGGCATTCAACAATCCACACCCAGAGTGGAGCCACACCTGGCCCAGGGGTATACCTCACCTGCCTCTCAATAATGGAATCTATTGAGGGACCCATGAATTATCAGGTAGGACTTTGGGAGAAGAAAAGCAAGAGAGGTTTGCCACAGCCCAGTTCTGCCCTGAGCCCTGAGTGAGGAAGATGGGGCAAGGATGTAGCTACAGTTTGCAAGATCAGGCCAAAGTGCAGTAGGGGAGCCTTCCTGGAGGAGGCAGGATTTGAGGAAGTCTTGAAGAGTGAGAGGTTTTCTGGTCTCAAACTGGAAGGAGGTTGGGCCCTGGTAAAACTGTGGAGTACAAGTCGGCTCTGGAGGCATAAAAAGTAGGAGCGAGGTGGCACCCCCTTTTAGAAGCCAGAATTTGGGCTCTGCTGTGGCTCGGGCATTGCCCTATTCTTTGCCCCAAATCCCATCGGGAGGAAAATCAGAGAAGCTGACAACTTCTGATGATCCTGACTTTGGCTGAAGAAAAGCCATTTCCCCTCCGCCAGAGCCCTGATGTCTCAGACGTGGCATGTGGTGGCAGTAAACTGGGGCAGCTGCTCCTGATCTGCAAGCAGTCTACTGCGAGTCCCTTGGCACTCTAGCACCATGCATAGGGCCCCACAGAGGGTATTAGCAAGCATGGACTATAAAGTTCCAATTAGTGGTATTTCCTCTTCCTCCCTTTCAGGGTCTTGGTCCCCCCACCCCTTCACCCCATTCTACCTATCCCCAGTCCAATTACAGGAGTGCACCTTAAGAGAAACCCTGCAGGAGAACAGAAATTGACCTAGAGTCGAGGGCCGGCTGAATGGCGACCTTTCTGCTATAACAGGCTGTACATAAATATTTGGGCTTGAGTCCTTCCTCAGACTCTTGTTATCATATCACACCCCTTGGGCAGATCTCCACCGCAAGGCTAGTCCTGTTTGCTGAGCTATCTCTGCTCGTTCCATTAGAGAGGCTTGCTGGCCTAGCTGGTCCCACGTGGCCAGGCATGTGTGGTTCAGTGGCCAGCTTACGCCTAAACAGAGGGGACAGCAGTGCCTTTCCTGAGACAAGTGGGAAGAAGGTATTAGCCATGGCTGACCGAGTGGTGACCCAGGGTCCAACACACAGCCAATTAGCAGCTACCACCAGAGTGATGGGCTTGCCTCAGCATCTACCGAATATCCTGAGTGCGACCAGCATGTCAGGCTGAGTTAGCACCAACAGGGCTGAGTGGAGAACTACTGGAGGCTGCTGGATGGGGAAACCATGTGTGATAATGCTTTCCCCTGGGCTGTGGAAAGCTGGGTCAAGTGGACATGTGAGCATACATGCCCCTGTCCTCTGACTCGAGTGTGGGAGTATGTGTGCATGGTGCATATGCCTACATACACGTTTGTGTTTAGGACTCATGTTCATTTAGTGTGTTTAGTGCCCACTTCATGTGTGCTGGGAAGTCTGGGACTGAGCAGACCAAAGTCCCTGCTTTTGTGGGGCTTGCATTCTAGTGGAGTTGCAGAAAAGAAACAAATAAATGTCTATGTTAACATGTGATGAAACACACTGGGAGGAAAGGCTAAACAGGAAATGGGACGGAGTTGCTATTTTAGAGAGTGAACAGGAGAGTGTCTGTGAGAGGGTGACGTTGGCCTAAATGATGAGGAAGCCTGAGACAGACCAGAGTGAGTGGAACCAGAATTCTACCAGGCTATTGCCACCAGTGTGCATGGTGTGGATTGGACGATAAAGGAGACGCCACAGCTGGGGTGACATCTGATGCCAAGCAGGGACATGCTTGTCCAGGTCTACTCGTAAGGGCATCTCTGCCCCTCTCCCCAAAACCATATTCTTCCTGCCCGGCACAGAGGCCTCCCTTGCTTGGGCAGGGCCTGGGACAATCCCCAATTGCAGTGACCCCATTCTGTCCATATGGTGGCCAGCACAAGAGAGGCCACTGTTCAGAGAGGAAGGCCCAGCCATGGTACCAGAGCCTGAAACTGGCCTTGAAGCTGTGTCTCAGTGACCAGAGGAAAGGTTGCCTGAGGATGTGTGGGATCCATTGGCAGAGGGTGTGAATGAACTATTAAGAGGCTGAAGGGAGACAATGGATACTTGAGATCAAGCTCTCTTAGTCCAGACTTTTCTTTGGGAGCCCTAACATGGTGTGGCAACCAGGGCTGCACCTTGGAAAGCTGGGAGACCTCTCCTGGTCTTGTGGCCCTTCCCACCTCCTCTCTCGGGAAGGTATAGACTTCAGACTTTGCCCTCCATTTCGTAAACCCCACTAACTGGGAACAGATTGCCTTGTAAGCCAAGGAGGGAAGCCTCACAGGACCTGCCTCTGGTGGCTTCCAGGAGAGGCGGGTTAGGAAAAACTATTGTCACCACACCAAACCAAAGGCTTCATCCCACCCCAGAAGATTGATTAGGGTGACATCAAGGATGAATGCCACGTCTCTGTGTCTCACTGGGAACTGGCATCTAAGGGTCTGCTTGGACATGCATGTGTATTTGGTGTCTAGATAGCCTAGCATTTTTCTGATTGTTCACTTGTCTATGAGCTTGTCCCCATGTGTCTCTGTGCCCATCTGTCAGCCTGTGGGTCCCTCTGTAGCTCTTGCCTGTGCCATCTGTGGGGGCCTCTGTGTATGTGTGTGAGGGTGTGAGTGTGCAAGCTATCTTGAGGTCTGTCACCTGACAGCCTCTGAAATCTGTAACACCCTGTTCCCTGGCCTGAGCCTGAGGCTCTCTGGGGAGAAGCTGCCTGCTCCGCTCTTGTCAAGGCTGAGATGGGGGTGGCTGGGACTTGAGCAGCTCACAGGAGATGTAGTCGCTTAGCAGAGGTTTGCACTTAGCTTTGCTTTTGCCTTCGCTACTGTACAGCCAGCCAGACCAGAGGAACCAGGACCGGTCACGTGTGGATGTTGGCCTCCTATTGAACTGTGACTGTGGCTTCAGTTGTGTAGCACTGTCATTGCCCATCCCAAAGGGGCTTGGAGGATGATGGTGAGGAGGGCGATGGGCAACTCATATAGTGTGTTGGGCTCAAAGATTTATCCATTCCAGTGGCCACAGCTGCATCTTTGTGTGGGGAACAGAGCCTGTTCCCATCTCACCTGGTTCTCTCAGGGCCCTCCTAAGGTGGGATCCTCACTGAAACTCTGGAGTGGGTTGGTGAGAGGGAAGGGTTAGGAGCAGCACCCCATGCATTGGCTTCTGAGCATCTCCTAGCCCGAGATTTGGCCAGGCTAGCGGTGGGCAGGCATGGACCTCACAAACAGGCTGGGGAGGCAAGGTGTCAACTCCTGGAGAGTTCAGCCAGAAGTCCAGATGTCACAGGAGGCAATGAATGAGTGCCGTGGGGACAATGGAGCAAACAGGAAACAGATAGAAGAAAGGAGTTAGCTTGGGCTGGAGCACTCAGGAAGGCTTTCTGGAGAAGCAATGTTAACTGGATCTTGAAGGACTGGTAGGACCCGGATAGGCAGGGAGACGGAGCAGGAAGAGCACTGTGAGGGAAACAGGAGGTGGGATGGCTGTTCAGGTTTCTTTAGGGTTACAGAGTCATGACTCAGTGTCTTGGGAGGGGGGGTAGATCTCGGATCATTCCATGGTCTTGGCCTTGCCTGGGGCTATAGGAAGGGTAGACTGGGCCTGACTGGCTAATGTCTCCCTAGCTCTACCTGAGAGGAGATGTAGCAGGACTCTACTGACCCTGCTGTCCTGTGTTCCCCTCTCCTCTAGGGTGGTGGTTCCCATCCTGAATGCCCTGTGGAAATCCTGTGCAAATAAGGTGCTTGAGAAACCACTGTGACCTGGGCCCAGCCCAGAAACTCAGGTTTGATTGGTCTGAGGTCTTCTATTGTGCAGCCTGCATGGAGAACCCCTGTCTCGGGGCTGGACAATGCCCTGGGTCATCATGGAACAGGTAGATCCCAAACTTCAGGTTAGCATCTGTGAAACCTTGGGAACCTCTACCCCTGGGCAGTTAGGACTCTGGAGTTTATAAGAAACAGAAACTCAGGGGTGCCTCGCAGAACCCAAGGGTGGGAGGGCAGCTGAAATGGGCAGGGTCTAGAACTGGGGTCTGGAAGGCCTCAGCCACAGCCCAATGACTGTGCCTTCCTCACACATCAGCGGGGTCCCTGTCACCAGGGTCTGGCCTCCTTTGTTGTCATCCACGTGGTGGGCTCACAAGGTGACATCTTAATGGCTGAGTCACATGCCCTGCACAGTCTGATCCAGCTTTCTGTCAGGCCTCCCTCTAGTTCTGGGAGAGGGAATCTGCTTGGCAGTCTTGGGTCAAGGATACACCCTCCAAGGTGTGTAGTGAGACTGCAGGCTGCGGCACCCTCCTGTCAGCACCTCCTTTGCCACACCCCAGGCTGGGCACCGGGGATATGGAAGGGCGCACCCTCACAGTGTTTTTGAAAGTGTTTGAGCCATGTCTGAAGAAGGAGGAGGAATCTGCCAGGTAGAGAATGGGGGGACGGTGTCGTGGGCAAGGCTGGGGAGCCTATGTCCTCGGCAAGACCACCAGAGGAAGGAGCCCCCCAACTCTCTGCCAACAGAGGAAGAGAAAACTAAGACAGGGAGGGCTCCCCAGGGGGCACCATGATGCCACCCACTCCTTCAATGGTTGGGCTGAGCCTGATAAGTTTGGTATTTTCTAATTTTGTTGAAATGCAGCGCTGCTCCAAACAAAAGAAAGGTTCTCTTAGTAAGGAGAAAGGAAGAGGAGCTGGGGCTGCAACCCTTCAGCCTGCACACCTCACTGCCTTTATTGGGAGTGCCTGAATGCGCTGGAGCTCGGGGGAGGCAATGGGGTGAGACCAAGAAAAGTTCCCCAAAGTGAGAGGAGGCAGGCAAAGCAGTCGAGAGGGTTCCTGTGAGGGATGGCTAGAGGAGAAGGCTGGCCTGGCTGTGTGTGAGGTCGCTCCAGAGTGGCTATTCTGGGGTACCACGTCTGTTGGGAAAGGTATGCTCCTGTCGGCTGCCCCTCAGCCTTCACATGGTCATGCAGGCATGGATCTTGGGCCTGGAACATTTGCTCACCGAGAGATAAAGAGCCCACAGCCCACACCCGGCTAATCACCTGTGTGTAATTCTGTCTCTGTTTCCAGCTCCATGTGTGCGCCTTTGTTTGGCTCCAGCCTGCACATCAATGACTCCAGCTTTCAATATTTCAGACTCCACGGGGGAGGAGTAAGGTCTTTCCAAGGCACCTGCCAGCATCATGAGGGCCCTGATGGCCCTGAGGGACCATGCCTGCTGAAGCTCATCTTGCTCTAAGTCATCTCCCTGTGAGTAAAGCATTGTTCTGGTCCGTGCTCGATGGTGTTGTATTTTCCTGGCAACTCCAGCACCAGGAAGCATCAGGCAGAAGTGTTTGGCGTCTGTCCTGGTGGCCAGCACTGGGATGATCTGTGCTATGCCCCCCATTGCTGGAGTCCCTCTCTGGCACCAGTGCACAGCATTTTGCTCAAACCTATCTTGGGGGTAAAGCATGTGGGTGCTCGTTTCAGGAATACTGGGAACTGGGGTGACTAACTCACCCCAGTTTGCTTGTGACTTTCCTGCTCAAGAGTCTGGACATACCAGCTTGGATTGGTCACTCAATCTGGGGCACACGAGCTATGTGGACTTGATCACGCAGCCTAACCTCTCTGTGCTTCAAGAGCTTCTTCTGAAAAATGAGGATAAAAATAATACCTACTTCACAAAGTTTTTGTGAAGATTAAATAAGAGTTTGTAGAAAACTTACTTTGTGCCTGCCACAAAGCTGTGACTTGTTCAACCAATATTAACTATTAGTAACTATTAGTAATAATATTATATTAGACATGTAGACTAGGTTTAGGTAATACCAAAGAGGGGGGATAGGGAGACATGGACCAATCTGCTTTGTAGAAGGAAAAATTTCCCCCTAGATTGTGAGGTAGTAAGTAACCAAGGTGTTTAATGTGGGATGGTGTGCAATGGGATGTAGAACTAGCTTCCTGTTGGCCAAAACTTTTTTAGTCTTCTGATATGATCATCTCACCCTTCTCTTTTTTTTTTTTCCTTTGAGGAAAAGAGCTAGTTTGTCAGAGAGAGTTCCCCTTTCCCATCAGGAACTACTATCATGGAAGACCTCTTGGAGCTGCTCACTCTGTAGTCACGATTCCCATGATCTGTGTCACACGAAAGGCAGGAGCGAACACAAATGGTTCTCTGCTGTCCTGCCTGAGGGACTAATGGGGCTGCCTCCTCTCTTTGGAATGGAGCTCCAAGCCCTGGCTAGACCTCCATCAGCCAGGACATATGTGTGTATGTGTAAGAGAGAGAGAGAGAGAGAGAGAGAGAGAGAGAGAGAGAGAGAGGAATCTGTTAGTCCAGAATCTCTTGTGATATCTGCAAAGTTCCAGACAGCATTCCCCGTGGCCCTGTGCTTTCCTGACATTCCCTAGACATGCGCCCTCCCCTCACCTCCACGTATGGTCCTCTCAGGCCTCGCAGCTTAGCTGAAGATAATGCTGAGGCAATGAAGTCCTCCCCTGAGGACTTGTCACTAGAAAACTCTTTAGCTCAGTCACCTGAGTTGGGGCCTCAGGCATGTGACAGGGATGGTGTGTGTGTTTGGAGGAGGTGGGGCGCCAGGAACACTGGAGCAGCTGCTTGGGCTTAGGGGAAAAGGAAAGGAATAGACAAGAAGTCAGGTCAGGAGGCTTAGATTATGAGGATATGTAGATTAGGTATACATAGCTTTGTTCATTAAATTTCATTGTTTGGGATTTGTCTCTTACTAGAATTTTGCTCTAGCTAATTTTCTGCAGAACCAAGACCTTCTAACTACATGGATCACCAGAGGAACAATCCCCCACCCTACCCCAACACCACTCCCACGAAGGATGTAACTTAGAGGGTACATTATATGGTGACATTTATGTGTTAGGGGTGGAGTGGGATGGGGGATAGCAGGAGTTCTTAAATCTCCCTGCCCTAACACTATGTTGAGGCTGGGGAACCAACGGGGAAAAGGCAAGAGCTATACAGAGGAGGAGAGGAGGTACAGAGAGGAGGTCCTGTGTCTCTAGGCCTGTTTCCACCTGATTTCATGGTTTCCTGGCTACCATTGTTTGTAGCCAGGCCAGGCAGGGGCAGTAGAGACCCAGATGCTAATGTGGAAGCTGTGCGTGTGTGTGTGTGTGTGTGTGTGTGTGTGTGCGTGCGTGTGTGTGTGTGTGTGTGTGTGTTTCTCTCTCAGAGACGCATCACCTGGCAGAGGGGCTCTCAATTGTCTATCAAAACTCCTTCACCAGGCCTTAAATAGCCATTGGGTTTGGCCCTTGCCACTTTTTCTGACTGCTGCTAGAAGGCAGCTGTCAACACAGCCAGACCGGAAGTCAGCAGCCCACTTCCACATGTTACCCTCTTCATTCCCTTTAGACCCCAGCCAGGAGGGCGACTGGAATCACAGCACCAGCTAAATGCCTGTTCCATACCCTGGCTTCTCCAAATACTAGCTCTATGACCTTGGACAAAGTTCTAACCTCTGTTTCTCAGTTTCTACTGAGGAAAAGAGAAAACAATAATAGCACTGTCTTCTATACTTGGTGTGCCCTTTAGATGGGTTAACACCTAGAAATCAGAATAGTGTCTAACATAAAGTAAGAGTACTATCAATACTAGTGATGGAAACTTAGAGTAGAAAATTTAGGATGGAAGTTTCACAAGGCCAGAAACCAAAGGTGGAGGTAGAAATGATTAACAAGTGGTTAAACCGGCTACAGAAGTTTCAAAAGGCCAGGAATTGGAGGTGGAGGTAGAGAGGGTTATCAGCAGTTATAGAAAACCGTCCCAACTCAACCCCAGAGCAATAAATTTCACCAAGTGATAAAATTCCACAAAGTAGTCAAAGAACAATATGTAAGGACATTCTGTGCTCTAGCAAAAAAAAAAAAAAATTCTGTGCCCCAAAGACTGCCAGTTTGTGTCTGTGCAAATGCCTTTTTTCTTTAATAAACTTGCCTTGTGCTGCTGAATGAAGACTGCTGAATGCTTTCTCAGAGGAATCCAAGACTCCCCACGTCAACCCCCAACACTAGCAGTTATTGTTTTCTCAGGAAAAGCTTTATGTGTTGTTGAAAGAGCTAGTTTCCCCTAGAACTTCCTCAGGAGATCCATGGGAAACTGCCCACGCCTGCAGGCATCAGTGGCAACATGAGTTAGTGAAAGGCGTGTGTGGCGTCAGACTGAGCATATGGAGTTACTGAGATCTGTCCATAAACGAATCAGTCACCTTTGAATCTACAAGCCCATTCATTATTGAGCCTGTGGAATTCAGTGTAGGGACCCTCTTTCTCCCTCCCATCCCTCCTTCAAAAGATGCTTGATTTGCTCCCCTCCCCCTCCCTACCTAAGCCTGGGTCTCAAAGTGTATCCCTTACCCTGCATTGCCCTGTTGGGTTGGGTGGAACAGGTGGAAATCAGTGCTGGTTTGCTTCTCACATCTCTCAGGGAGCAGTGACTCCTCCCTTCCTGCCTTCAGAGAAAATGCCAGTCCTCAACCTTGGTTCCTGGGCTAGTTTTGGCTCTAAGTTTGTGGACAATATCCCTTGTCTACAGTTCTGGGGCTGAGTGGGGGGATACTTTTATATTTTCCTCCCTCCCTGGGAGGATAATGTTTAGGAAATAGTAAGATCAGCTTAGATATTAGTGTGTTTCTACCCACTGATGTTCTGTGTCTCAAATTCACACTCCCCAAAAGCAAAGATCTGAACATGAGGCACCCTGTTGGAACAATCGAGGGTGACCAGCTCACATGATCCAAGGTTAGTCAATTATCTGTAAGGCACTACACAATTGCTTTTCTCATAAGGGGAGTGGGTAACAAGAGGAAATTTGAGACACCTTAACAGGCCCAGCATACTATGACCATTTTAATTTTAAACTTGATTTATGAGTAGGTAATACATTTACAAATATTAATATTTACACAGTTCAGTGTTTTAAGGCTATAAAAGGACATACAGTTAGAACATCCTCTTACTCTTGAACCTCCACCCTTTCTCTTCCTAGAAAACAAGCAATCTTACCCTTTTTTAGCCATCCTTCCAGAGATAGTCTACACAAAGAAATACCTATGTAGAATTTCTGCATCCTTTTGCTTCTTGCAAAAGGGGATACTCTGATATGGATACATAAAGAATGTCCTCATGTGTTTTTATGGCTCTGTTTTATGATGTACCTTTATGTATGGAGCCAGTTTTCTATCAACCAATATTTAGGTTGTTTTCAGTCACTCTGAGTGTGGCAAAGAGCCTTGTGCACAAGCGTACAGCCCTTTAAGTTCCCACTGATCTTATACCTGTCTCTCAGGAATTCTTAACCAGGGGCTCAGAGAGAATTTAGGCTGACAAACTCTGGACCCTGGAAAAGTTGGAAGGGAAAAAAAGCCCATTTTTTTTTGCACTAACTTCTAACTGAAATTGATATATTTCTTTCCCTTGTGAGTGGAAGTAACAAAACTCAAAGCAGTGAGTAGCATCTGAGTCACTCTTCTTATATGATTGAAGATATTTTGTGTTTTTTTTTAAGATTTACTTATTTATGCATACAAGAGCTGGGGTACAGGCCAGAGGTGTGGGGGATGAGAGGATTCACCAGAGACAGAGTAGGGAACAAAACAGGCAGACTGAAGTACACTGCTGAAGGGAGCAGCAAGTGAGAAGTCTGCTGTGCCATGTGGGTAGCTCCCTGGCTGGCCGGGGATCGAATTCGTGCTGCAGAGGCTGCGGATAGCCTCATAGGTTGTGTCTTAACACCTTGCACCACCAGGGAGGCCCTGATTGAAAATATTTTGAAATATCATTTACACTCATCTCCACTTTATTATTGTTCCAGTAAAGGAAAACTGTTTTTTTACCTACAACACTTTTGATAGTAAATGTGTGGATCCCCACCCACCATCTCCACCTCAACCTATTTCCCAGCTCTCCAGACACCAACTGAAAGTCCTGTAATTCAATGCAATTCCAATGCTAACTGCCTGGAGTTAGCACGAGACGCCACAGGTTGAAGGACTCAATCCCACAAGACCATCTTCAGTTCGATGCCAGTCACATTAATAGACCTGAGGTACTCATACTCTGTCTGACTTGGTTACAAAGTTGGGGGGGGCTCCATATATTCCCACCTCAGGTTTGATAATTTGTGAAATGGCTCACAAAATTCAGAAACATTTCCTTAAATTTATCCGTTTACTGTAAAGGATATAAATGAACAGCCACATGAAGAGGAACATAAGGTGAGGTCTGGAAGGGTCCCATCCTCCCAGCATGTGGATGTGTACACTGCCTTGGAAGCTCCCTGAACCCCATAGTTTAGGGGTTTTTATGGTGGTTTTATCATGTAGGCATGATTGATTATTAACTCAATCTCGAGTCTTTCTTCCTAGAGGGTGGAGGGTGAGGTGGATGGGACTGAAGTTTTCACACTTCTAATCATGCTTGGTTGTTCTAGTGACCACTGCCCACCCTGAAGCTCTTCAGGAGCCAGTCAGGTGTTGCCGCATTAGAACAAAAGATGCTCAGCCAGGAAATTCCAAGGCGTGTAAGACACTCCTACCACCTCCAATACTCAGGAAATTACAAGGGCTTTAGGGCTGTGTGTCAGGGATAAGGGGCAGAGACCAAATACACGCATTTCTTATTATATTCTAGATAGGCAGTTATTAGTTATCAATGTGATACAATAATCAAGAATTACCTATTTACTATGTCATGCATTGGGTTTTCCAAAATGATATTTTGATACCTGTATTTCAATGTAATTTCTTTGCTTTGTATTTATTTTTGTCTTCTGCAGATCCCAGGTACCACTCATTTGGCTCATGCTGTGTCCTACCTTGCTTCCCACCTGTGGGCACCCCCTGCAGGCAGTTTCCAGGAACTTCCTGACAAGGAACTGGGAGTAGCCACAGTGGCATTTGAAGTGGCATCAAGTACCTTTACAACGTTGTGCGATCATCACCACCATCCATCTCCAGTACTTTTTCATCTTCCTCAGCTGAAATTCTATATCCATTTAAACAATACACCATTACTCTCTGTCCCACAATCCTGGCAAACTTCATTTTACTTTAGATATCTCAGGTGAGTGAAATCATACAATATCTGTTCTTTTTTGTCTGATTTATCTCACTTAGCATAATGTCTGCCATGTTCATCCATATTGTAGCATGAACCAGAATTCCATATCTCAGGCTGAGTAATGCTCCATTGTATGTATATACTGCCTGCTTAGCCACTCATCTGTTACAGACATTTTGATTATTTCCCCTTTTTGACTATTGTGAATAATGCTGCTATGAATATTGCTGTACAAATATCTGTTTGAATCCCCACTTTCAATACTTTTGGGTTTATACCCAAGAATGGAATTGCCAAGTCATACAGTAACTCAGTGTTTAACTTTTTGAGGAATGTATATTTATTTTTATGCATGAAAAATATTCCTAAATGAGGAGCATCCTAGACTTCCACTACACATACTTAATTTTGCATGTCTAGCTCTCCACTAGACAGGGGACTTCCTGACAAGGATTGCCCAACTCCTAGTGCCCCCCAGGGTATAGAAAATGCCTTCAGCACCAGTGGGGGTCTTGTGCACCCTGCACTGGGCGGGAGGCAGGAGATACAAAGGTGGAGCTTATACCCAAAAGGAACACAGCTTAAAGGGGGTTAGGCCTGAAGCTGATTAGCAAAGGCGCCCCAAGTCTTGCCATCGCAGCTTTCTAGATGTATGAGCTGAGGAAGCTCATCTTCCCTGGCCCTTTTCCCCATCCATAAAATGATATATGTCATCGGATCAGTTTTCATCATGAACATACGCCCTAGTCTTAAGCATGAGCACTCAACAATTTTGTTTCCATTATCTTCCATAGCAAGAAAAAGTCCTGTGGACAACCCGCCTGGTGGCTTCTAGCTGCACATTGCTGGGTAAAGATCAAGAGGCCCTCCCCTGCCCTTGACCAGGCAGGCACAGGAGTGCATAGGGAGGGACCAGTTACGGCATCCGAGCCCCTCTCCAGGTGCCACGTCGCCTCCATGGGGACCGTCTTGCCTACCCAGAGACTGCATCGGCGATCTTTCGCTAGAAAGCATGCGGGACACCTGGTGGTCTGCTAGATCCGAGCCACACGTGGCAGCAGTAGTTGGCCCTCCGCGCCGGAAGGCGGCGCTAGTCCGGACCCGGCCCTGGGCGGCGCTCGGGCCGGGCTACTCTCGGCGGCGCGCACGGTCTCCGGCCGTCCGCTGGGCGGGGACGCGGCGACGGTGGCGGCGGCTCTCTGTCGCCGGAGCCCGAGCGCGCAGGCCCGTCCCGGCGGTCGGGGGCGGGCGGGGCAGGGGCGCCATGTGGTTCATGTACGTGCTGAGCTGGCTGTCGCTCTTCATCCAGGTGGCCTTCATCACGCTGGCCGTCGGTGAGAGTGCGCGTCCCGGGCCCGCCCGGGCTCCCGCCCCGGCATCTGCTCGCCGGGGGTCTCGTCTCTGGGTTGCCTGAGTGAGCGGGAGACCCCCCCCGCCCGGTGCACCCGACCTCCGCACCCGCGGTCCTGAGCTGCCTGGCCCTGTCCCTCTCGCCCGCGCCAGCAACCTCGCCTCGCGCGAGTTCTTCCAGGTGTCCCGAAGTCCGCCGCCGCGGCGCGCGGGAGAGGCTGGCTCCACTACCTCTTGCCCGCGCACCCTCGGGCGCGACTCGTCAAACTATTCCCGGGGCGCCTCCTGCCGCCCTGCCGCCTCTGGCCTTCGTACTTCCTGCTCTGATTTTAGCACGCGTTCCTCTTCGGGCTAGTTCCTGCTCTTGATCTCACCCGAGATCTCGCCTCCTCCGGGAAGTCTTCCGTATGGGCCTTGGTGGTGCAGCGGTGCCTTGAACTTGAAGGAGCCCTTGTCTCACTGGGATCCTCTGACACCCTTGACCTTCCCACCCCCACCCGCACCCCACAAATGCAAGTTGGGCCAGGGGAAGGGGCCTTATCTGTCTCGTACTGTATTTTAGTATTCAGCCAACACCTGGCCCATAGTAAGTGCCCATCAGATGTTTATTGAATGAGTGATGAAATAATCCCTTTCTGGGCCAAAGGCATTGTGCTGAGGTATCAGGCACAGGTTTCCATTCACTTTTATGAAATCTCTCCTTAGTTGTCCTGACAAAGTTGTAATTTTTTCAGACTTGGGAGGGCAACACATGGGTTGTTTGGTTTGTTCTTTACTTTGTGGAATCCATGAAGGGTTGAGGGGGACCCAGCTGCAAAGAGAGGAATGAAAAGGATGGTGGGAGTGATGCTGGCTAATGTTCCCCTTGTTGTCCCTTTTCCTGTCCCTCCAGCGGCTGGACTTTATTACCTGGCAGAGCTAATCGAAGAATACACAGTAGCTACCAGCAGGATCATAAAATACATGATCTGGGTAAGTAGCACCTTTCCCTGGGCTCCCCTCTCACTCTTTTGCTCTGCCACATCAGAAGGAAGTAGGGAAAGTTTGGCATGGATGGTGAGCTCTCTCCCTCCTGTGACCTGAGGTTACTACCCCTACCTCCCTGCCCTGTATCTTGTCTCCTGGGGCTGCTCTCCCAGGCCCAGGTCTTCCCTGGCCTTCCTGGAGTGGTACTGCTTCACTGAACACCCCACTCTTGGTTCCTTAAGGTAACAGCTGAGTGCACATTCTCTGTGGATAGGACCATGGCTTTGCCTTTGCTTGGCTGTCTTCCATCGTCTCTAGCCCCTTGCTCTGCTCCCATCATTTAGTCCATGGAGGAACCTTAAGGACAGTTGAGTACTTGTTCTTGCCTTCTTTCTAATTGGATCAAGCAACTTGTCCTAAGAAGGAGATCCCTTCCTTGACTCAGGCCCTGCCCTCCCTTGGTCTCATGGAAGCCTTTTCTGCCTAAAGACACAATCCTTGCCATTGATGTCAAAGCCACGGGATTGACTGTTGGTGGATAGAGTTATGCCAGCCACCATGAAGGCGAGCAGGGCACATTTGGACAGAATGGTCCAGTGTCTCGATGTCAACAGCCTCTTCCATTTTGGGCATGACCTAAAGTAGGGAGTTAATGGTAGATAAAGACCATGGCTCTGAGCTCTGGGGTCAGAGGCCTAGCTCATGGATATTGGTATAAGAATTAGACTGTCATTCAACTAGTTACCATTTGTTAAGCATTGACAACTCTTAAGTCCTTCTGAACAGTGTTTTTCAAAATGTAGCTATGATTCATCATTTGGTTATGTAACCAGTTCAGTAGGTCATGATTTGCACTTTCCTTTAAAAAATTGAATAAAAAAAGACTAGAATTAAAATTTGAAATTTGATCCCATATATGTATATGTATGTTGGGGTCTTGGTGTAAAATGTGGCGGGGACGGGCGTGCTGCTGTTTTTTACTATGGGTTGCTGTCAAAAAACTTTTAAGAAATAACATTAAAAATGCTTCTCACTGGGAGCTGAGACACTACTAGCTAGGGAGTTTATCCTATGATGGTGAAATAAGGAGAGAATAAATCATGGACCTACGATTGCCCTGAGTGGGCTGGGAGTTAGTGAGTCCAGGAAGGCTGCTTGGAAGAGGCTTCCTGCACTGTGTGCCTCTGGTTGTTTCAGTTCTCCACAGCTGTGCTGATTGGCCTCTACGTTTTTGAGCGCTTCCCCACCTGCATGATTGGCGTGGGCCTCTTCACCAACCTCGTCTACTTTGGCCTCCTCCAGACCTTCCCCTTCATCATGCTGACCTCGCCTAATTTCATCCTGTCATGCGGTGAGAAGGGGCAGTGTTGGGGAGGCAGCTGAGGTTGGTTGGGCACTGAAGGGGATAGAGAGAAGAGGCAAAAACATAGAGGACCTCCAGGAGACCAGGCCAATGGGGAAGACAGGGTCCTGCCCACCATGGCTCTTGTGATGAGAATTTGGTGGGAGTCGGGCTTGGAGGTGGGCTGGGATACTCAGACAAAGGAGGACTTTCCCAGGGAGGTAAGTTTGAAAGGGTTTGGGAAGAGAGAAGTGGGTTGACTGAGTGGTTTTAGCCCCTGAGGAACCACATGGCCAGGAAAAGCCCAAAATTCTTTCCTGACAGTCAGGTAGCTCCCCATCTAGTCCTCTGGCAAAGCCATGATGAAGACTGGAGCCTCTTAGGGCTGGGCCCCTGCTTACCGCTGTCTTGGGGTTGGTGTTGACCCATGTGTTTGGAGGACTCTGGCCTTCCTGCCTTTCCCCTGCTGCCACTTTCTAGGGAGTCCTTTTTCCTCTCTGGGCCTTAGTTTTTCCTTTGGTTCAAAGATGATATTTAGGATACTTAGTTGATACATAGTAGATGCTTACAGATGTTTATAGATACTTGCAGAAAAGGTTCTGAAAAGTATCTGATTACCAGGATTGCTTTTTCTCCCATTTGTCATTCCTGATCATCCTAGCCTTTGGTCAGGATATCAGATGGAACTGGGGTTTTTTTAGGGTGACTTTTCTATTTCTGTGGGAAAACCTGGAAGAGACCCTGATCTATAGGGAGCACAAGTGTTAAACTTAGGATTGGTCGCTTCCCTGAGTGCCTTGGGTGAATCACCCAAGAATTTGTTCAGAGGGTGGTTGGTGTAGAGACTGGATCCCTTCTGCCTCTTCGCAGTGGGGAGGGTTCTCCCTCACCTCCAGCAGCAGGTTTCCCTGTTTCCCCTTTGTCACTGTCCCGTCCTGCCCCTTAGGTGCCTGAGAGTTTTTTTTAAAGATCTTGTGGGTATTAGACATCATTCTATCTTCCAGTACTCACTCGACTTAGCAGGGCAGAGCTGGGGTCTTTGCCTTAAAATGGGAGAGACAAAGGGGTGCTTTCTTGTGGAGGGATTTGTTCTGGTGCCTGCTCTTCACCTTAACCGTGGCACAGGCAGGGGTGCCTGTCTCTGAGCAGCCTGTCCCCAGGACCTGCTCCTATCTCTTCCATATATGACTGCACACTAAATTCCGGTACTTGTGTGTCTAGAAAATAGCCATTTAGACCAGTGTGGTGTTTCCTGGGCAGGATGAGGATGGACGCTCTGCCCTGAATTCTGAAGAACCTTAAGACTACCCCAAAATGCCTAGCAAACTGTACCCTTTTATCCTGAGGGGTGAGAGCCTCTATTTGAGAAGGGCTCTCCTCACTGCCCAGTTGGGAGTGGACTTTCAGGGAATGTGCCTGCACACCTGTGACTCCCTCACCCACCTCCCAGGCAGGGTTCTCTTCAGGACTCACATCCACTGAAAACCAGGTTAATTGTCACGGTGCCTCAGGTGATGTAACACTGAAGTTCCATTTTTATAGCATTCAAAGAGCTTTTTTATCTACCTTCTAATTTTACTCCTCAATTTCCTCTGCAGTGGGCAGGAGGGGGCTAATTCTCTCATTGTAACAGATGAGAAATTGAGTTCTGGAGCGTTGTGTGCGTGGCTATAGCCAAACTCTGAGTTCAGTGCAAAGTCAGGACTAGACTTGGGGCTCCCAACACCCAGGAATGGTTTTGAGCATTAAAAGTCCAGCTTTATGTTTCCCCTGCCAAACTCACCAACTCTTTATTCCCTCAACAGGACTAGTGGTGGTGAATCATTATCTAGCCTTTCAGTTTTTTGCCGAAGAATATTATCCTTTCTCAGAGGTAAGAAGTGTTAAGTACAGGAAGCTATTAACAAGGATGGTGTGTATGTGTGGAGGGAGGGGCTTGTATGGTTGGCTTTGTGAATTGACTTGAGACTGAGTCTGTTCATGGATAACATCTTTTTAAAAACATAGTATAGATGCCTTTGGGAAGCAGTGTGGACATGAGCAGCAGGTATTCCTTTGGCACAAGCAGGGAAGATACTGCCTCCACCAGACCTTTGGGTCTCCCCAGGATCCTAGCCTAACACTCCCGAGTCCAAGAAGGGACACTGGAGTGACCTTGTCCGACACAGACGGTGCAGGGCAGGATGGGCTGCAGCCCCAGATCCTGGCTTCTCCCAGTGGCTTGCTGAGGCTTCCTTTCAGGATTTCTCCATACTCTGTACCTCTGTTTGGACCCACAGGGGAGAACAAGGTTGCTTCTTTAGGGAGGTGGGTCAGTCATGGTTTTGCCCTTCATCAGCCCCCTTCTGTTCAGGAGTTGTTTGTCCCAGTGACTGAGATTTAGGGAGTATGCCCCACTGGGTTATTTTCAGCCTCCACCTCCCCCACTGGATTATCTCCATGTCTGAGGATATGTCTCTGCTTCCCGGGGCCTAGACCACTCTTGACCACTCTCTAGGACACGTGGTGACTCTGCCTACCCGCCCACCCCTGGTGCCTCAGGGGACACCTTCTTCTCAGTGTCTCTTGTTGCCAGGTCCTGGCCTATTTCACTTTCTGTCTGTGGATAATCCCATTTGCGTTCTTTGTGTCACTGTCGGCTGGGGAGAACGTCCTGCCCTCCACCGTGCAGCCAGGAGGTGAGAAGGGGCTTGTGAGGGGTCATGGTGGGAGGATGCCCGCAAGTTGGCTGAGTTGCTGGATCCCAACCCTGTGATGGAGACCCTTGTGCTCCAGGTGGGGAGAGCTGTGTCCACATTCAGATACATACGCACTCATCTCCCTGCCTGTGTCTCCACAGATGACGTGGTCTCCAATTACTTCACCAAAGGCAAGCGGGGAAAACGCTTAGGGATCCTGGTTGTCTTCTCCTTCATCAAAGAGGCCATCCTGCCCAGTCGACAGAAGATGTACTGAACTTCTTGGGGAGGGGACTTGGGGGCAAGAGTAGGAGAGTCAGGCCCCTGTGCCTCTGCACTAGGTGGGGGCCGGGAACCTGGAAGGCGCTTTCCCTCAGCCCTGGACTGTCCCTGAAGCCCCCATCTCCACCATCCACGAGGGGCTGAGCTTGGCTCAGATCTGATACTGTTTGAGGCTGTGACCTCAGGGAGCCAGGGAGGATGGCAGAGCCTGCTTAGCCAGGAGGCTGTGGTCCATGTGGCTGTACAGCAGCTGAGCTCCCTGTGGCCCTCCAAGCTTCTTGTCTGTGGTGGGTCCGGAGGTTCTGACTCAGCTGGGGCAGGCAGGGCAGGGGCCATGAAGCTGGAGAGCAGACAGTGATGAGTTCTCTGGGGCAGATGGCCTTGGGGAGGGCGATGGCTCAGCACTTCTAAGAGAAAGTTTTTGCTGTTGAACTGTGATTTCTGTCCAAGTGCTGATTCCCATTTGAATAAAGATTTTAGGTGGCACTGTTTGCCTTAATGCCCTGAAAGTTACTCTTCCTTTCATCCTGCTCACCTTCTGCCCTGGACTGCATTGGCTTTTCTGCTCCAGGCACTCCTTTTCTGGGTTAGGGTCTTTTCCTTCTGAAGGGATTGATCTTATGATGGTTGGTGGAAAAGGGGCAGAAATCAGGAGCTGAGCCTGGTCAGGGGGGACCGGGAGTGGAGGTGGGGACACCCTTTCTTATGCCCCTCTCTTCTGTGTCTTCTTTCCCCAAGGCTCCATGGCTGTTAAGCTGGGGTTTGAGGGGGGACAATTTGCGACTGGGTTAGATTTTGAAAAGAACATCTATATAGTATTCTGTTTATGTCTCCCTTGGGGAGAGAGAGTAGTTTCTGCCTGAATTCTATCTCCAGCTCAAGGAGAAACAAAATAAAAATTGGCTTCCAGGCATCCTGAGCTACAGCCTGTTTCTCAAGAAGTAGGACTGGTGGGAGAAGCTGTTTGTCACTGTAAGAGCACACAGGGCCTCTTCTTGGCCCTGGGAGATGACCTTAGCCTTCTAAGAAGGAGGGCTACCTCCCAGGCACAGACCAGCATCCACTGACTTTGCACTCTGACTACAGTGCCTTGCAAGTACTCAAGGGTACATACTGGAATGAAGCCCCCATGAGAGTTACTGGCCATGTCCCATACCTCAGTTCAAGGCTGGCAGACGCAGAGATGGACTGCACACATGTACCTTGAAGTCACAGGGAAGATCCCTGTGCTTGAAAATCTTCCCTTCACATCCCGCCTCAAGTCCCACCATAGCCCCTCATTTCCTTGACTCTAGCATTTCCCACTCTCTTAAAAAGATGAGCCTTCCCTTTTCCTTGGACAGAGTAGCACATCTTGGTCTTCTCTTGTTGGGATTATGGTTGCCAGGCCATTTTATCCTATACGGACAAGGGAGAGGACACTGGAGGCCACTGTCATCCTCATTGCAGTTCCAGTGCTTCCAGAGATTCCCCATGGCCTGTGCTGAATCCAGTGGCCCCTTTTCATATCTTACTGGAGCTGCAGCATCTAACAGGGCTAATCACCAGCTTCTTGACTCCCATGCCCCTGGCCCTTCCGTGGCAGGTTTTCTTCCTACCTCTGACTGCTTCTTTCAGTTTCCCGTGCAGGCGTCTTGCCCCATGCACAGTGGGGTTTCTCAGGGTTCTGTCAGGGGCTCCCTGGAGGAGTCCATCCATGCCGATGGCTTCAAGGAGTGCTGAGGAACTGAGAGTTCATCTCCAGCCCCAACATCCTTCCTGGTCTTCTGAGCCACAGTTCTGCTGCCTTTTGGGTGTAGAGACAACTCTCATGGCCCAGAGGGCACTTCTGTCCATCCTCTACAAACTTGCCTCTTTGGGGCACTTACTGTGGCCCCAACATCACTCAGGAGCCAGACAGAAACCTGTTTTGTCTTCCTACTTCCTCCTGCCCCCACATCCAGTCTCTAAAAACTGTAAAATATACCTTTTTTAGTATCTCTGAGCCACTCTGTCATCAGTTTTCGCTGATGATTATGACAGCCTCTTTCGGCTTCTTTATCCCACAACTAAACTGCATAGCTGATCAAGTCACTCCTTAGTCTACAACCTTCATGGCTTTCCACTGCCCCCCAGATAAAGTCCAGACCCCTTAGCATGGCCTGTAAGACTCATGGTGTCCTGGTTCTGCTTGCCTCTCTGGCCTCATGACATGCCACCTTGCACTCCTTGCTCTCGGCCTTCTGTATCAAGGTGCCACCTTGATTTCCCCTTTCCTCTGGGTATCTTCTCTGTCAGTTCTCAACTTAGATTTCACTTTCTTCAAGGAGCTTTGAATAGCCCCTCTTCTCCAACATACCATACAGATCACTCTGGGCTTATTTGCCTACTTACTGGTCTATCTCCCCACTAGACTGTAAGCTCCTTGAGGGCAGGAACTGTCCAATTTTTGTATCAACAGCACCTGGCTTGGTGCCTAGCACATAGAAAGCATTCAATAAATGTTTGTTTAATGAACGATTTGTAGTGATGTGTGCAGGGCATAGCAGGGGATCCAGGATAGCTTTGTGGCAGAAGGACAAGTACTTTCAGTCTCAGACTGAAGCTATAGGTCCTTCTTCCCCCACAATGGGCTGCCTGTGCTACCCTGAACTGTAGAAACCCCAGTGGTAGCTGGCAATGAAGGATGACAGCCCATGATAGCAGCACATGCCAGGGTGATGTATTAGCTGACTTCTGCCTGCAATGAAGAGTGAGGCTTAGTCCTACAGCAGCAAGAGGCAGATTTTCCCAGTGCGCCTCCATGCTGGAAGCCTGGTCCCTGCTGGGCTAGTCGGGGGTGGGCAGGAGCAATGGGACACCAGAGTCATATTTACAATGCTTGGGCCCAGGGTAGAAACTGGTCCCTACTCTGAGTCTTGGACTTCTGCCCTAACATGGATCTCCAGAAGAATCCAAGAGAGAAGTGAGATCTGGAATCCAGACTTTTGTTGGGGGGATGGGGCTCTTACCCTTGAACCTGGGAGTGGGAAGCCTCGGGTACTCCTCCCTGTTTTGTTTCCCATCCACAACATGAATCACCACACCTCAGACTTCACAGGTCGAGAGGCTACAAAAACAAGTTTATGGAGGAGTTTTGGGGGAGGGCAGAGTGGGGAACCTTTGACGGGTTTCCAGGGCTGCCAGGAAGGCTTCGTCAAATGTCTCACGCAGGTTCATGGCCAGAGTGTCGGTCCAGAAAGTGTTGTCCCAGTGTCGCTTCTGGGGCACATCCTTCATGCTGACAGAGCAGAAGCCCTGGGGCACCTTCATCCTCTCTGGCTGCACCGAAGGGCACAGAGTGTGGACTATCACCTCGAAGGGCAGCCGGGGCAGAGGTGCCATCTGGTCACCGGCCACTGTGTGCAGTGTCGCACCACCATGCCCATCTGACCTCACCTCCAGGAAGCTGCTAAGGTCACGTTCCAGGCTGGGGTCTGGATGCACGCCCAGGCGGATGCCCTGTGGGTAGCTGATCTGGGTGGTGGGGGATCGGGCAGGGTTGTTGCTAAAATTCCACACCATGGGCCGAGTGACCATGGGCTGAGTGGTGAGGGATATGGGTTGCACCAAGGGCTGTGGCTTGTACTGTAGTATCTGTCGAAGGCGTGCCTCTGGGGAGAGGTGGAAACTCTTGGGAGGTGACAATCCCTGGTGCTTGGGTGTCTTGGAGCGAGCGACAACCTGGGGTAGGGCATGGGCCTGGGCACGGGGCTGTTGCTCAGCATATTGTTGCAGCAGCTTGCGGTGGAGCCATTTCTTGAAATCTCTTTCTCTCAGAATTTGGTGCTCTTTCTGCAACATCAGAGGGCACAAGCTAGTCATGGAGGGCTGCTCCCCCTGTGGCTATAAGAAAACCTAGGTCTAGAGCCTGCCTGATGACGCAGACAGTTAAGCACAGCACTGTGAAGCTGTCTGTAGCCTCTGCAGAGCGGGTTCTATCCTGGCTGGCGAGGGAGGTGAACCACATGACATGGCAGACCTCTCCTGTCTCTCCCACTGCTTCCCTCAGCAGTGTATTTCGTCAGTCTGCCTGTTCTGTTACCCGCTCTGTCTCTGGTGAATCCTCTCACCCTCCCACGCATCTGGCCTGTACTCTGGTTCTTGTATAAATAAATAAATCTTCAAAAAGAAAGAAAGAAAGAAAACCTAGGTCTAATGGACCACATACTGTCCAGCCCCAGGGGAATCTTGAGTCTAGTGGGAGAAAACCCTGTCTTAGAGGAGCCCTTGTTCTTGATGGAGGAGCCTCTTAGGCTGATGGGGCAACAGAGCCTCTCCCATAGAGGACACTTCTGCTCTCATGGTGATACAGCCTCCGTCTTATGTGAGGTCTCTGGGGAGAGACAGCCATCCCTACCCCATGGGAAACCTTGAATCTTATGGTGGAAACTAGCTTCTGGCCCCCTACAGGAGACCCCTGTCTGATAGGACATATGTCCTGCGCTAACAGACTCCTTGGGATTGGGGGGAGAGAGGTTAGAAGTCAAGTAGGAGTGTACACTGCATCCTAGATCCTGGAAGGAAAAAGCAGAAAGGTTTGGAAGGCATGGAACTGGGTGGAGCTAATCTGGGCAGGTTTCTTGGAAATGGTAGCCTTGAGCAGTCATATAAGGGGGGATATAGTTGGCTAACCCCAGCATGGTGGTGAAGACTTGGTCTAGCTTTCTGTGCTTTTCTCTGCTAGTGTTGCTCCTTCAGCTTGTCACAGAATCACCCCTTCCCACCCTCCCATCTCAATGTCTACATTTCCAGACTCTTGCTGAGCAGTCGGGTTGCTTGAAGATTGATCCAGCTTGGAGGTAGGCTCTGACTAGGCTAAGCCAATCAAGATAATTCCATCAGCCTTTCCCCCTACCTGAGTCACTCAGCTCTGCTTTAGCTCTAGGGATTGAAAGAATGAACACGTGATCCAATTGAGGCCAATAAGGGATGACGTCTATGAGGGGCTCCTGGGAGAACTAGGAGCCTCAGGAACAGATGGATTTTGCCTCCTCCAGACACGTGTGTGACTGTGTAGACTGGAGGATGGGGCAGAGAAAACTGGACAAATGCAGATGGAACAGAGCCAGAGTACTGTATTTAGCCAGGAAGCCTTCCCCACTTCTGCATCCACTTAGGATTTCCAGCATCTTCTTTCTGAGATTTCTGGTTCTTGTACCCTGTGTAAATATACCTGCTTAAAATTCTTTTGTTACCCCTTCTTTTCTTCCCTAGCCAAGGTCTGCCATTTATCTGGGCACTTGCCAAGTCTCTGGCTGGTTAACTTCCAGCTCACACCCAAGCTCCTGATATACTTACTGGAATTTTACTTCCCAGCATGCCTCTCTGTGCCTTTCTATAGCACTGTTCTTTCTGTCTGGTTAGCCCTTCCCTACTTTATGTGGTCAGTTGCTACCCATTTAAAGATTCCTCCTCTAGGAGAATGTAGACTCTAAACTCCTTAAGTGAGGGGACTGCATCTCATCTTTCTTTGTCTAGTGGATGCTCAGAAGGCAGTGAGTGCTCAGTGTCTGTTAGAAGGATGAACCTTTTTAACCATTGCGAGTCCCAATATAGGTGAGGCCTGGATCTCATTAGACATTCTCCTCATCCAGGAGGAGGCAGTGCACTAGGGGGGGCTCCATAAATACTTGTTAATTTAAGCTTGTATCTGCTTTCTAGTGTAGGATGGGACTTTAACCTAAAGGAGTGTCTTCTAAGCGTGAGATTTCAGTCAAAGGGATTAGTGCCAGTCACTTCTCCAACCAACCGCACAGTCACTGCCCCCTCTACTCACATACCTGGATTACAGCTGCTGCCCACTCCCTGCCCAGCCTAACCCTTACTTGATACTCAATCAGGTAGTTGTACTCCATGAGGGCCAGCTGGTTCTTGAGCTTCTTCAGCTTCCTCATTTCATGGGCAAAGTCCTTCTTGTCCTGTTTCCACATGGCATCTTTCAAGAACCTGGTGCCAAGGTAGGGGTGTGTCAATCCCCAGTAATTGAACTTTAACCTGGACTGGGCAGACTGGCTGCTGCTGAGGGCCTGGATAGGGGGAGGAGGAGCTTCCAGAGATAGATGAACCAGATGACCCTCTAGCCCCACTGCCCAGGGCCCCCCTGGCTACTTCCTTTGAGGTGAGAGACGAAAGCTTCTGATAGTCTGATCACCGTCCTCTCGCTGAGGAGTTAGGGGCCCCAGGGCAAGGGAGAAGGACAATGCTGAACCCAAAGGGGAGAGGGCCTGTGGAATGCCCTGCGAATAACTTTGTGGGATGAATAATATCCTGGAGAGGGTGCTGCTCTGGCCATCTGGCTCCCCAGACCCTCCTCTCAAAGGCTTGGGAGAGGGAAGGGGTGGCAGGTCGTGAGTGGTTCTCACACCCTCACCTGGCACAGTCGCGGTTGTTCCATATTATGCAGTAGTCGATGGGCTTACGGCCCATGGCATCTTGGGCATAGATGTTGGCACCGTTCTGCACCAGGACCTTCACACAGCTCAGCAGGCCCTCTCGGGCTGCCAGGTGCAGGGGTGTGGAGCCGTTGCAAGTCTCACTGGAGGTTCCCCCCGCCCAAAAGGACAAAGGACAAAGAGCATCTGTGCATCAGATAGGTAGACCAGCCAGTTCCCAGGCCTGCCCTGCTACCTGCTGAGTGGGTAACCCTGGCCGTGTTCCCCCTTCTCCTCTCTGTACCTCAATTTCCTTGACTATAGGAGGGTTTGGACTAAATGAACAGCAAACACCTGATTATGGGAGGTATGTGACAGTTAACTACTAGAGGAAAGTTGGGCTGGCTGGAGCACAGAGACTACAAAAAACATCATCTGCTCTTAAATCAGCCAGTCTTTTTGTCACTTCCCCATGCCAGCCATGACCCACTAGGCCTGTGTGACCTGGGCCTTACCCCACTCTTTCCTAACGCATGGTCTTTGCACATGCTAACCTTTCTGCCTGGACCACTTTTCCCTGCCTCTGCACTGCTGACTTGTTCTCAGTTTTCAGATTGCAATTTATTTATCACCTTAGAGGTTACTTGCTTCCAAAGTAGATCCTCTCCCTGTCCCCTTTGCTCCCCACCCTACTGGCCTAGAAATTTCTTTCCTAACCATTAGCACTCTGCCATTTTATTCATTTATCGGTTGCTAATTTACTGTTGTAGGGTAAGTAATTATCAGGTTTTCTGCCCTCCCGCCATCAGCGTTGATGATGGATCCCCGAGGTCCTGAATGCATGCCTGGAGTGGGGTGTGGGCATGGGTAGGTGGGTACACCTGGGCTGAGACAGGGCTTTTAAGGGTGGTGTTGCGGGACAGAACTACGAGAAAGAGAAGCAGAAAAGAGAGAACGAGTCCACGAGAGAACGCCGGAGAGTCCAGGAAGAGGGAAGATTCGCCCAGGGCTGGGAGGCCTGCCAGCCTCCCGGCATCGCCCCCCACCCCAGCCCCCGGGCTTCCCTGCCTGTCGTGTATCTGGTAAAATGGTAATAAAAGCCTGAAAAGCCACTGAGGGCTCCAGGACTCTCTCTTTTACCCATCTGCTTGGATCATAGAGATCCTGCACTGTGGCCTTCCTGTCGCTACAACTGTCCAATACATTGGTGCTCCTGCATGAGTCTACCAGCTTTGTGTGTTCACTGCAGTAAACGCAGGGCATGCTCTGTACATGTTTTGAACGTAGGCAATCTCCTATATGCCGTCCGTGCACTTTCCATGCATTTTCTCAATTATCACAAGTGTCATGTCATCCTCCCAAATTTCAGCTGAAGACACTAAGGCAATAGTTCCCAAACTTTGCTGCAAATTAGAAACTCCTGGGAATCTTTTAAGACTTCCAAAACCAGGCCTCCCTGGTGGCGCAAGGGGTTAAGACACAATCTATGAAGCTGTCCGCAACCTATGAAGCTCTCTGCAGCCTCTGCATCACGAGTTCGATCCGCTGGCCAGGGAGCAACCCACATGGTGCAGCAGGCCTCTCCTGACTCGCCCACTGCTCCCTCAGCAGTGTACTTCTGTCAATCTGCCTGTTCTGTTCCCCACTGTCTGGTGAATCCTCTCACCCCCCACGCACACCTCTGGCCTGTACCCCAGCTCTTGTATGTATAAATAAATAAATCTTAAAAAAATAAGACTTCCCAAGCCAAGGTCACACCCTAAATAAATTACAATCTTTGCATTAGAACATAGGCATTGGATTTTTGAACTTCCCAGTTGATTCCAATGTACCAACAGGGAACCAGATCACTGAAGTTTAGTGTTGAGCAATTGCTTAAGGTCTTGATGTGTGCTACCAGGTGGTAAAGCTGGCACATGAACCAAGTCTTTCTTTTCCAAAGTTGTGTCTCTTTACTGGAGCACGTGGGCTCACTGACTGCTTTATGTGGGACCCGGGCTTGTCACCCCACGGCCCCTCTGCCTGTCCTGCATGAATCTGCCCTACCTGAGAGTGGGGTTCCTATCAGCCCAGCCTCCCGGCCACTCTCCAGATGCAGGCTGGACTCACGCGTTGAGGGCAGCTCCTTTCTGGAGCAAGTAGAGAATGCAGGGGAGGGTCATGGTCTTGTTGTCTCGCTGGATGACAAGGTGCAGGGGTGTCTGGCCATTGTTAGTAGGCAGGTCCACGGGAAATTGGTACTCCTCTATCAGGACCCGCAGGCTGGCAAGCTTACCATTCTGGGCTGCAAAGTGGATGGCAGTGAAACCCTGTGGCAGGAAGAGGTTGAGTAGCATTGGGCCCTGCGGTTCACAACGTAACCTGGATAGCATTTTCTAGGAGTTGCCCTTCCTCTGTAATCTGTACCCCCAACTCCACAATTGCTCACACCATTTCTGACTCCCTGCATATGCTCAGCCTTCCTGGCTGCCCCCCTAAATGGCCATCCCATGGTGCAAAGGTGAATCAGGATCATCCCGACAAAAAAGGTCATCCCTGGATACATTATAGGCAGAGCTTGCCAAGGTGACCACTATGGAGGAGCCCTTGGTGGGGTGGCGGGTGAGGAGGACCCTGCACCTCAAGGCCTTACCTTGCCATCCTTCAGGATTACATTTTGTTTGCTATTCAGACAGAACCGCAACCATTCCAGGTTACCCAATCCAGCTGCGAAGAATTCATAATAATTCCCGATCTCGGCTGCGTCCCATTGATGCAACAGGCTAGAGTCCCAGCAAGGGTGAGGGGAGAAAGGAAAGTGAACAAGAAGGTGGCCACTGGGTTCTAGCCGGCAGCTGAGGGGCAGCACCCCAATCTTGCGTTTATGGGGGCCAGAGTAGTGGAGGTGGAGGGGGTCATCTGGGCAGTGTGGAGGCTCATGGTCAGGCTGTTTGGGCCCCTCTCAGGAGGCAAGCCCCAGCCCCAGTCGCTCCACAGGCTTCTGGCACCCCACCACAGCCCGGAGGCTCCAGGACTTGCCTCTCCAGAGAAGCACCGAGCCATTCTGAACCCTGCAGCAGGCTCTCTAGTCCCGGTCCATCTAAGCAGCTGGAGCCCTTCATTACTCCCAGTGACCATCAGGAAGGTTTTCCCCTCTGGCTGTCGGCAGGGGCTGTGCTCCGCTCCACCGCTCTTGAGTGTGTCCGGGAGTGACCTACTCTGCGCGCCTGCTCGCTGGAACTCCAGCTCCGCGTGGGGCAGCTGGGGCGGCGCGTCCCCCAGGGCCCCTGCCGAGGCCAGTACCGTCATCCCAGCCCCCTCATCCCAGAAGGCTGTATCAAATGCTCTCCCGCTTGCGCGCAGCCCCGCCCCCCAAAACCTGAAGACACAGCTTTTGTTTCTGATTAAGTGCTGATTTAAAAAGCAGACAAAAGTACAACGGAGAAATTATAACCCCCAATTCCACCACCCACGGAAATTATGGTGTATTAAGACACACACACACACACACACACACACACACGTCCTACATGAATTTTTGTACATATTTTAACCTGGCCTTATATTATGAGCTCTCACTGTCATTCCACATTCTAAATACACTTTATGACACAAGTATAGCCCAGCATCATAATAGGTGCGCTGTCACTTTATATGTTGAAGAAAACAAAATGGCTCATCTCTGGTTGTTTTCTTAGGATGGATTCCTGGAAGTAGAACTACCAAGTGAGAGGGATTGAATATTTTTTTAGCTGTTGATATGTTTCCAAACTGCCCTCCAACAAGGCTCTACCTGCTGGTAGAAAGTTCTACTTAAATGTAAGCATATTACATCAAAGTAGCTTTGGGCATCAAAGTTTCTGCTAGTTTCTGTATCAGCAAAGTGGGGGTCATAGTTCCTACTTCACAAGCAAAGGAGCAGTGAGAGCCAGCCTGCTCTAAGCGCTATTTGTTTAATGTGCTGTTAGAAGTGAACCATTTGAGGGCTCCCCGGTGGCGCAGCGGTTGAGCGCTGGGTTGCGAAGCTGCCCGCGGCCTCTGCAGCGCCGGTTCGATCCCCGGCTGCTCCCCGGCCACCAGAGGAGGGTCCCACATGGCGCGCAGACCTCTCCTGCCGCCCACTGCTCCCCTCAGCAGTGTACTTCGGTCCCTCTGCCTGCTCTGCTCCCCGCTCTGGCTCTGGTGAATTCTCTCACCCTCCCGCGCTTCTGACTGTACCCAGTGCTTGTATATACAAAAACAAACAAACAAACAAACAAAATGCCTCTATTAAAAAAAAAAAAAAAAAAAGAAGTGAACCATTTGAGGGGCCTACCCGGTGGCACAAGGGGTTAAGCACAGCACTATGAAGCTATCCGAAGCCTCTGCAGCACGAGTTCCATCCCTGGCACAGCAAACCTCTCCTGTCTCACCCACTGGAGCAACAGTGTATTTCAGTCAGTCTGCCTATTCTCTTCCCCTCTCTCTGGTGAATCCTCTCACGTTCTGCACCTCTGTGCTGTACCCCAGTTCTTGTATGCATAAATAAATAAATCTTTAAAAAAATGAACCATTTGAAACATTGTTGGCACTGGATATCATTGTTTTAAATACATGCTTGGTATTTGGTGGTAGAAATGGTGATCTCATTTGAGCTCTTGATTACTAGCAAGAGCTATTTATCAGTGTTCTTCTGTTTCTTACTTGTTTCTTCTGTCTCACTACTTGTTGATAAAATTTATTTTATTTATTCTGAGTCTTAATGTGTTTCTTATTGATTTGCAAAGCTTAACATAGTAACCCCTTATATATCTTTGATGTTAATAATATTTTCCTCAGTTTGGCTTTTTAACTTTTTATAATTGACAGTAGCCAAGAATACATGTTGTTTGTTTCTTTTTTGAGGTAACAAAATGTTCTAAAATTGATGGGGGTGATGACTGCACAACTATGAATATATGAAAAAATATTAAATGTAAGTAAATTGTATGGTATGTGAATTATATCTTAATAAAGCTGTTACTAAATAAAAACAACCCCATGACCTGTAGACACCCAAAAGCTTTCCTCCAAAGCTTCTCCTTCCCTCCCCCAAAATGGCCCTGCGCTGTCTTGTCACTGGGACTTGGAGTCTTGGGGCTTCCTTTGGTGTCAGCTCTTGAAGCAAGAATTCTGAACTTGTCCACAACACTTTGACCCAGAAATAGCAGTCAGCCCTTTGCTGAAGTTCTATCCTCTCAACCCACACCTGCCTCTTAGGAAACTCTCCCGACTTCATTGGAGATGGGGCAGAGGGGACAGGAGTCAGGGACAGCACAGAGGGAGAGGTCGTTTTCAAAACAGCATAACCTGGCTTTTAGGTATTCTTCACCCATTTCCTAACTGGGGGACCTTTCCTTAGCCATCTGCACTCTCTCCATGTTGCTCCGGCAATTCCCTTCTCTGAAGCACACCAAATCCCCCAGATTATTTTTTTTAAAGATTGATTTATTTATGCATACAAGAGCTGGGCTGTAGGCCAGAGGTGCGGGTTGCCAGGGGTGAGGGAGTAAGAGGATTCACCAGCGACAGAGTGGGGAACAGAACAGGCAGATGTACTGAAATACACTGCTGAGGGGAGCAGCAGGCAAGACAGGAGAGGTCTGCCGCGCCATGTGGGTCACCTCCCTGGCTGGGGATCAAACTCGTGCTGTAGTAACTGTGGAGAGCTTCATAGTGCTGATGCTTAACCCCTTGTGCCACCAGGGAGGCCCTCCCCCAAATTATTTAGAGTCACACACACCTTTTTGTGGACCTGACTCTCCTTTCCATGGTCTCTGAACTCAAGATTTTACCCAGGAAACTTATGAAGATATTTCTTAAGAATGATAAATAGCTTTCTAAGAGGAATTGTATTATCAGCTGTCAACACATAGTCATGGTGGCCTCCCTGGTGGCACAGAGGTTAGTCTCAGAGCTATAACTTCTACTGCCAGAGTTTGATCCCCAGCCAGGGAGCTAATCCATAGGCAGAGCAGACCTCTACTGTCTCACAGGCTGCTGTTCCCCTCAGCAGTGTATTTTAGTAGATCTGCCCATTCTGCTCCCCACTCTGGTGAATCCTCTCACCACCCCTCTCCCGCTTCCCTGCCCCACCCCTCTGACCTACACCCCAGTTCTTCTAGGCATAAATAAATAAATAAATAAATCTCTTAAAAAACAAAACAAAACAAAATACAGTCATGGTGGCGGCGGCAGTGTTGTTATAAAGTGGAGCCAATAGTTTAATGAACCTCATCTACACATCACCCTCATCTTCAACTATCAATGGCTTTCATATAAGGTAAATTTTTCAATTCAGTTGCTTCTTATTTGGAAGCCTTTTTAAAAAAAAACAGGGCCTCCCTGGTGGTGCAATGGGTTAGGCATAGCACTATGAAGCTATTCGCAGCCTCTGCAGCACCAGTTCAACCCCTGGCTGGGGAAGGAGCAACCCACATGGTGCGGCAGACCCCTCTTGACTCCCCTGCTGCTCCCCTCAGCAGCATATTTCAGTCAGTCTGCCTGTTCTGTTCCCCACTCTGTCTCTGGTGAATCCTCTCACCCCACTGCATCTCTGGCCTGTACCCCGGCTCTTGTATGCATAAATAAACAAATCTTAAAAGAATAAAATAAAAACATAAAGTTCTAGATAGAGCTAAACATAGAATACAAGTTTAATATTCTATTTTTCCAGTGCCAAGAATCCAGGGAAAGGCATGGGCAAAGGAGTACCCTCCCATCCCTCTAATCCCCGCAGCCCCAATGCTCCGCACTCCCCCACCGCATCCCTCTACCGACCTCCCCCTTCCCCCAACCCCCTCCCTCCTACCCCCTAGTTCTCTCCTCTAGCAGGTGAGTAGACTGGGAACGGGTTGGTTCAGACGTGCGGGACCTTGGCGGAGGGCCGAAAGCCAAGGGCAGGGTCGCAGGAGCTGCCCCCAGGCCCAGGGCGCGCGGGCTAGAGCGCAGTGTCGGACGCAGGCTCCGGCGGCGCCCCCTCGCGGGAGTAGAACTCCTCGATCACGCTCTGGGGGATGCGCTTCAGCATCTCCTTGGGAAAGATGCGCAGCAGCTTCCAGCCCAGATCCAGCGACTCAAACACCGAACGGTTCTCGTAGGGGCCTGGGACAGAGCAGGACCGTTAGGAGTGTGTGTGTGCAGAGAACCAGGGTGACAGTGTTACTCCCTGGCCTCCCCCAACGCGCCTCACCCTGGTTGATGAAGTTCTTCTCAAACTTCTGCAGGAATTCCAAGTATAGCAGGTCCTCCGAAGTGAGAGCCTCCTCGCCCACCACTGCCTTCATGGCCTGCACGTCCTTCCCGATGGCGTAGCAGGCATACTTGTGGGGGGGGGGAGCAAATCCAGATAGGGCTCAAACCTCTAACTTCTGAAACCAGTTTATCTCAGGCCCCTGGGTCCTCTCCTCTTACCAGCTGGTTAGAGACATCTCCATGGTCCTTTCTTGTCATTCCCTCCCCAATGGCAGACTTCATCAGCCTCGACAGGGAAGGGAGCACGTTGATGGGGGGGTAGATCTGGGGGAGCAGAAGAAGGGAATAGCAGACAGCAGGGCCCCAATTTTCCTTTCCTTCCAGCCACACTGCTTCCCCTCCTCCTATGGTTCTCAAAGTCTCTCCCTTATCCTACAGAGAAGTCCACCCTCCTTTATCTCCCCCACTTTTTTCTTTTAATTTTCAAAAATCATTTATTTATTTATTTACTTATTTATTTATTTATGCAAGCACTGGGTACAGTTTGTGCACCATGTGGGACCTTCACCAGCGGCCGGGGATCAAACTGGCACTGCAGAGGCTGTGGGCAGCTTTGCAGCCCAGTGCTCAACCGCTGCCCTGCCAGGGGAGGCCCTATCTCTCCCACTCTTAAGTGTCTTCACATGTTGGAAACAGAAGAGCAGAGGAGGGAGATGACATGACGTTAATGAAAGGCTTGTCATTCCACAATTTTTCTTTGGACAAAAACCAGGTTGAAGCTTATCAGTTAATAGATGCAAAGAAAGAGGGCCTCCCCGGTGGCGCAGCGGTTGAGCGCTGGGTTGCGAGGCTGCCCGCACCTCTGCAGCGCCGGTTCGATCCCCGGCTGCTCCCCAGCCACCGGAGGAGGGTCCCGAATGGCGCGCAGACCTCTCCTGCCGCCCGCTGCTCCCCTCAGCAGTGTACTTCGGTCCTTCTGCCTGCTCTGCTCCCCGCTCTGACTCTGGTGAATTCTCTCACCCTCCCGTGCTTCTGACTGTACCCAGTCCTTGTATAAATAAATAATAAAATCTTTAAAAAAAAATAGATGCAAAGAAAGAACCAGTTGAACCAAGAGGAAAAAGCCATAATGGTTGGTTGCCATATTTTTTAAAAAGATTTATTTTTATTTATACAATAGCTGGGGTACAAGCCAGAGGTGTGGGAGGGTGAGAAGATTCACCACAGGCAGAGTAGGGAGCAGAACAGGCAGACAGACCAAAAGCACAGCTGAGGGGAGCAGTGGGCACAACAGGAGAGATCTGCCTCACCATGTGGAAATCTCCCTGGCCAGCTGGGAATCGAACCAGTGCTGCAGAGGCTGTGGACAGCATCACAGTGCTGTGCTCAACCTGCTGCGCCACCAGGGAGGCCAGGTTGGTTGCCTTTAACTTATGGATGGGACACACATTTTTAAACCTATTGGCACATTAGTCACCATGTATTTGTGTCAGTACTGGTTCCTGTTCACTAAAGTAAATTACTGGAAAGTGAAGAGAAATGCTACTTATTATCTACTGTCTGATTTCTATATCCCAACTTATATTATCTTCCATAATGCAACTGTGTGACAAGTATTATTATCCCCATTTTACAAGAGGAACCCTAGGATCAGAGAGATGAAATTATTTTCTCAATGTCCACAAGCAGGTAAGCTGGATTTTACCCAAATCAGTTTTCTGTCTGTGAACCACACAGCTTCCTGAGGGCGAGCTCTTATTTGGGGTTAACCTTGCCTGGTATTTGTATGTAGGGAACAGGAAGTAGTGAGGGAGGGAACAGTACCTGTCTGTTATGAAGCTGTCTGTCCACGTAGATCTGTCCCTCTGTGATGAAGCCCGTAAGGTCTGGGATGGGGTGGGTGATATCTACAAGGAAATGCACTGACCTCAGTGTAGATGGGGTCCAGGTCTTTACCCACTCAGGACCATCTGGGTTCTATTCTTGCGGGGGTGATAGGGCTGGGTGGGGGCAAGGAAAGGACTCATCTGCACCGATGGAGGACTTGCATTACTGCGTATCTATGCAAAGCATGGGCTGGGAAGGGACGGCAGGGGGCTGTGAGGGCAGTGGGCAGTTAGAGGCTCACCATCATTGGGCATGGTAAGGATGGGGATCTGAGTGATGGAGCCACCCCGGCCCTCCACGCGGCCAGCCCGCTCATAGATGGTGGCCAGGTCTGTGTACATGTATCCTGGGAAGCCCCGGCGCCCAGGCACCTCCTCTCTGGCAGCTGAGACCTGCAATATCCATTAGTCATTGGGGTAGGGAAGGAGGGAGAGGCTGAGCTAAGGAAGAGTGTGTGTGGGGGGGGGATTCCAAGATTATGTGAGAAGTGGGTGGGGGCAGGAGCATGGCCAAGTTGCAACTGTGCCTTGGAGCTCATGGGGGTGGCTAGGCCTGGGTGGATGACTCTGGGGTACAGGGGTAAGGGAGAGGCGGGGATGAGCCTGCTACTGTGCCAACCATCTCACCTCTCTCAAGGCCTCTGCGTAGGAACTCATGTCAGTCAGTATGACCAGCACATGCTTCTCACACTGGTAGGCAAGGAATTCAGCAGTGGTCAGTGCCAGGCGTGGGGTGATAATCCGTTCAATCCTGCAGGTACAGCCAATGTTTAGAAAGCCTTGTAGCCCCGCCTTGTGTTTGGTTTGGCCCCAGAGTTGAGTAGAGAGTGAACTGGGAAGCCACTCTGTGCGTAGCAGCAAAGGGGTGGAGAGGAGCCTCAGTTCCCAGCCTCCCTGAGTCAGGGCTGAGGTTCCCGAGATGGGCACTCAGCAAAGTCCAGCACTTCCCCTCCCTCTGTCCAAGGTGGGAAAGGGGACAGAGGCTGGGGCTGAGGGGACTTGAGTGACTGTGAGGTAGACAGGGCCAGGAGTCTGATAAGGATGCCCATGGCCTGTTCTGTGGGCAGAAGGCATATGGAAGGCAGGAAGGTCGGGATTGTGCTCCCTCTTCCCCAGAGCAGGCTGCTAGGACCAGCTGGAGCACTCCCACTCCATGTCCTCCAGATCCATTGTGGCTGCTGCTCTCACTCCTCTCCAGCACAGTCACTCCTACGTCCCTTCTTCTGGCCCCAGGCGCTTCCAGTCCTGGGCTCTGTACCTGGGGGGGTTTCCTTTGGAGATGTCACTGCAGCCTCCAGAATTCTGTTACCTACATTGTTTATATCCAGGACCTCAATACCCAGGATGGCTTATTAGAATTTTAATTCAGGTTTTCCACCTGACCCCAGATTTAAACTCACATTTCCTAAACTTTGAAGATGGCAGTTTTTCTAAACCAAAGGTTTAGGGAACTACCTCTTTAGTGGTGACTTTATATAAGTGACTTCGGTGTTGGGAAGAGCAGAGGCGCTACAGGCAGCAAGGGTGGGGGTGGGGATTAGGGCCTGGTTCCTCCGTATCTCCATGGGCTAGCTCTATACCTTAGCCTAGGCTCAGTGTCCTCACGTGCACAACAAAGGGATGTCCTCCCAGCCAAGGCTGCAGTCCTGAGTTGCCCCTGAGTCCTGGCACTCTGGGGCTCGCTGTCTGCAGGCAGCATAGGCATCAGGGAAGGGCTTACGTTGGGTCGTTGGCCAAATTCAGGAAGAGGCAGACGTTCCCCATGGTACCATTCTGCTCAAAGTCAGACTTGAAGAATCTGGCCGTCTCCATGTTCACCTGGACACACAGCAGGGATGGCTAAAGATGGGGCCCTGTGGCCTGATGGTGGGGTCCCTGGCCCCTCCCATGTCTTCTCAGTAACATACTGGCTGGCTTGGTAATAGCCACTGGGAGTGAAGGCACCACAGCCACTGGGGTCACCCAGGGCTGGAGAGGACAGGGGCTGGGTTTGTCCCTCAGTCCTGGGTAGGGTCTCACAGACCTCCAAAGAGATTCATATTTCTACAGGTTAAGTTCTTCTCAGGGTATCCCCACCTCTCCCTGGTTCCTCTGAGGGTCCCCTGGCACCCATTCCCAAAGCTCGCTTGTCTCCCCAAACTCCCTGGCTCCCTCCTCTTCTAGGCTATGCTGGCTCATCTTATAGCTCCCATGACCTTTGGGGTGCTTGAGGGACATACTGCCCTGGTATGTCCACCCTCTCCCACCCATGGAAACTGGATTCTGGTAGCTTCTCAAGAAAGGCTGTGCCTCCACCAACAGATAGGCCATGCAAGGGGCAAGGAGACCAAGCTACTCACCCACTGGGCAGGATTTGCCAAGCTTACCCCCATGGCTGCAAAGACAATGGCAAAGTTGTCATCATGATAATCCAGCACAGCCTTGGACTTCTTCACCAGCCCAGCCTGGCGGCAGATCTGGGCAGCGATCTGGGGTAGAACAGGGTGGGAAGGAGATGAGCACCTGCCCCACTGAGCACCATCCAGGAGGATGGATGGAGCAATTTCCAGTCCATTCTCCTGCTTAGGCCTTTGGTGGGAGGGATCCAGGAAAGTGAAAGGGCTACAACCTTTGTACAACTAGGTTCTATGGCCATTCTCAGGGGGTGGGCCAGCTTGTCCTGTGGCTACTAAGGGGCCATGGGTGCCTGTCATGAAGAGCAGGGCACAGTAACAGTTTCAAAGAGCAACCACCTCAGGCTGGTTTGGGGCTACTTGGTCCTTCAGAAGCAACCAAGTCTCCCCCACCCCTGCTTGATGGGGGTTTATCTGGGCACAGAACGGCTCTAGGTCTGCGGTGTATGTACCCAACACACAGCTCCAGTGTTTATATGTGTAGGGGGCACTTACACCCCCTAATCATCTGATCACTTCAAGGCTGTGTGCTGGGGGACATCTGGGAGTGGCCATGGAGCTGGTATGTGTGTACAGAGCATCCAGAAACCTGGTCACACCAGCTGCTTTAAGAGGAACTGGGCTGTAGGAACCTGCACAGGGAGGCTAATAGCCCCTCATGGGACTGACGTGAGGGGTGTTCACTTGGTGCAGGGAGTAAAGAATCAGTGCCGTCACCTCAGCTCAGTAGGACTTTCAACACTGGGAGAGCCAGGGACGCTATCGGAGCCAATGAGTGCCACACTCACTTGGACAGAGGCTGGAACTGCCGGGGACACTGAAGTCTTGTGCAGCCCTATGTCCCTGAGTTGCTGGAGGACAACTGCCAGTCTGCGTGCTGGTGACTCCAACGTGGCCAGCCCTTGCCAGCTCAGCGCGGGACACCCTTTCAGCTGGTCCACTGGCCCTCATCTCTGCTCTGTCCCTCCGCTTTGGCCATGCCTGCAGGTCCCTCCCACAGACCTCACCTCATTGTGGGGGAGCCCAGCAGCTGAGAAGATGGGGATCTTCTGTCCACGGGCAATACTGTTCATCACATCGATGGGAGAGATGCCTGTCTGGATCATCTCCTCTGGGTAGATGCGGTCGTGGGGGTTGATGGGTTGGCCTGGGAGAGCACGATCATGGACCTATGCTCAAGAGTTCAAGTCCTTCCCTGCCCTCCACCAACCCTGCTCTAGACTCTAGAGCTGCACCATTGCACAGAATTTTCTGGGGTGATGGAAATATGTGCCTGTTATGGTAACCCCAGACATGGCTGTTGAGCACATGGAATGTGGTTTTGAGATGAAATTTTGTTTCATTTGAATTAATTTGTGTCTAAATAGCCACATGTCCAGTACTCCCTTGGAGGGTGTGGCCCTAGAGCACTGGAAGTGGCAGGCAGGTGGGATTCCCAGCACCAGGACAGGACCCTCCTCGTGACCCATGGGTGATGTGTAGGATTTGGAGGATGTGAGGGATGCTCAGGGACCTCCTGTCTGAAGAGCTGTGTGTTCTGTGACTTGCCTGCACTTGCTGTGTGGGTCCGTGGTGTGTCTTCAGTAAACTGAGAGGGCTGGGGGACTCAGGGAGGTCTTCCACTTGTGTGGGGGAGAGCCTGGGAGAGGCTGTGTCTGTCTCTGCAAGTTGGCCCACCAGCTCTCAGGAAGGCAGGACAGTGTGGGTCTAGAGGCATGCTTGGAACTCTGCACAGTGATGGATTTTATAGAACTGGACATGAAGTGCTGATGGTAACATGTAGGGCTTGTAGCAGATTTGAGAACAAAAAGTCCTTTTCTGCTCTCATGGCACATCTTAAGTGCTCTGGACAACCGGCCTGGCCTTTGTCCGGGGCTGAACTTCCAAGGGCCAGGTGGCAGGTAGGGACTGGGGTGGGGAAGGTCAGTGGAGGCTGGTTCTCAGGCAGTCCTGAGCCTCTGTTCACTTACCATTGATATCCAGGAAATCTTCCGCCATGACTACTGGCCCCTTGTCAATGGGTTTGCCCGAGCCATTGAAAACACGACCTGGAGGTGGGCAAAGAGATGTTGGACAATGTCCAGGACAGCCCTGTGTCTCTCGCTGCTGCTCTCACTCCTCACCACCAGCCCCCCACATCCTGATTGCCCTGTGTCCCCTTATCCCTCAGTATCCCCAGAAAGCTTACTACAGTGACTGTCTCCTGGCAGGGGGAGTGCTTTCCTCCTTTCCCATAAACTTTTACATGCAAGGTCTTGACTGTAATGGAGGACAGTGACTGTAATGGAGAGTTTAGGTTTGGGAAGACAATAGTGCAGGTATGGCGGATTTGGGGAGAAAATGAGGGAACGTGCTGTCCTTTTCAGCCTGACCCCAAAGAGATGGCTACCGTCTGTGCTGCCAGCTTAGTGAAACTGTCTTCCCCACTCACTGAGCACCTGTCATGTGTCAGGGCCTGTGTTTCAGGGGTTGGGGGCCCAGGATTCAAGCAACCTCTGGCCTGAAAGAGCTGACAAGAAGGCAGACATGTAAGCTGGCAGAGACTATGCAGTGTAATAAATACTCCTCAGGGAGGCTGTGCCGAGAGAACAGAGAGGCACCCCATCCTGCTGCTCCCGCACCCCTCACCCAGCATGTCCTCTGACACAGGAGTCCGCAGGATATCCCCTGTGAATTCACAGGTGGTCTTCTGGGAATCTATCCCAGAGGTCCCCTCAAACACCTAGGAGAACAAGAGATGAGTTACTCTAACACAACGTTTGCTGCAGAGAATGGACCTCTTTCCAGATACTCTTGGCGCTCAGCTCTGGCCCAAGTACTCTTAGAGAAATAGGACATTTCCTGCCACCGGGGCTTATAAGTGTGGGGACTTTGGAGCCATTCGTTTATTCTTGACTTACCTGGACAATTGCCTTGGTCCCAGCCACCTCTAGCACTTGCCCACTCCTCTGAGTGCCATCGGGGAGAGTGAAGTTGACGATCTCCGCATACTGGGCGAACTAACAGGAGAGGAAAGTAGTCAGTGACAGAGACCACAGGGGGCCTCTAGGTCCCCCTACCCCCCCTCCAGTCTCAAGTCTCTGTCTCCCCTCTTGTGCTCACTCAAGGAAGCGCACTTGAAGGTCTAGGAAGAAGGAAGTTTGAATTCATGGGTATACATGGATGGGTAGAGGTGCTGAAAGTAGGAAGAGCTGGATTCAGAATGGAAGTTCTGATGCCTAGAAGCTGTGTGCTTCTGTGGGAGTTACTTAATGTCTCTCTGAATCTTATTTTCTTTATCTTTAAAAGGGAGCTTATAGGGCCTCCCCAGTGGCGCAGCGGTTGAGCGCTGGGTTGTGAAGCTGCCCGCAGCCTCGGCGGCGCCGGTTCGATCCCCGGCTGCTCCCCGGCCACCAGAGGAGGGTCCCACATGGTGCGCAGACCTCTCCTGCCGCCCGCTGCTCCCCTCAGCAGTGTACTTCGGTCCTTCTGCCTGCTCTGCTCCCCGCTCTGGCTCTGGTGGATTCTCTCACCCTCCCACGCTTCTGACTGTACCCAGTGCATGTATAAAACAAAACAAAACAAACAAATAAATAAATAAAACATGCCTCTATTAAAAAAAAAAATTGGAAAAAAAAATAATAAAAAAAAAATAAAAGGGAGCTTATAATATCTGCTTCACAGGGCTGCTGGGTGGAGGAAATGAAATAATATATGCAAAGTCACAGCTGTGCCGAGCACTTCACAAGACTCAATAAAATGCAGCAGCTTTCATTGCTGTTTAGGTTTCCTCGGTGACACAGTGATCCCTGCCCCAGGGACCAATGGTGAGCACACTGGCAGACTGCTCTCCTGAACACCAGGGACCAGGGCAGCCCTTCCCTAGCCAGGGGCTGGGGTCCATTCACATGTTGTCCTCTCAGGCAATGACTCCTTGAACATTAGAGGAAATCAAAGCTGAAATGAGAGCTCAAATAGAAAAGAATGAAAAGGACACCATTTCGTGCCATGACTTGTAGAACACAGCACGCTGTAAAATGTTTTTTTGATCAAAGTAGGTTAAAAATAAATTAACAAAAAATTAGAAAAACTTCATACATTGGAAATTAAAAGTATTCTAAATAGCGAAGAACTTATAATCAGAAATAGCAAACTTTTATTATTAACTGATAATGAGATGTTATAGTTGTAAACAAATATATTTAGTAAAAATTTTTCTTAAGAAAAATATAGCTCTATTTACAAGGAAAAAGAAATTCCAAAAAAATTAGAAAGGACAGAAATCTTTTAAGCAGAAAGTAAATATAGAGAACAGCAACAAAACCAAATTGGTTTTTGAAAAGCAAAACCCTGGCAACATTAAGAAAATAGAAAAGACAAACAAATAATTTCTGGAATAAAAAAGTCAAATTAGCTATACTAATAATAATATTAAAAAGATAATAAAAATTATAAACAACTTTGTGTAACATAGTTCTGAGCTAAACGAAACCAAGAGTCTTGGCAGAATACAACTTAGACCAAAATAATTAAAAGCAAAATAGAAGTCCAGATCATTCTATAATCTTTAAGACATTGAATTAATTGCCTAAATTCTTTTCTTAAAGAAAAAACAGTCTGAGAAAATTTACCAACGAGTTCTAACAATCAAGGAACAAAGAATCATAACTCTTACTTAAATGCGTAAAATCACTGGAGGAGAGGGGATGATCGTTTTTGAGGGAAGCATAACCTTGATATCAAAAAGAGATAACGATAGGCAATATAACTTATGCACATAGATTAAAAAATCCTTAACAAAGTACTATCAAACCAATGTATAGTAAAACTAAGTTACAAGCCAACCAAATAAAAAAGAGGATAATTACACACACAAAGAAAAATTAAAAACATGAAGTTGGGCTTAATCTAGAAATTCAAGGTTAATCTAATGAGAAAATCTGTTAATATAATTTAGATTATTAATGTGTTAAATGATAAAAAACACCTGTGATCATTTAAAAATCTTTTCTAAGGATTTTAAAAATCTTTTAAAAACCTATCCCCAATTAAAAACAAAGAACAAAACTACTCTTTGAAAACAGAATAGAAGGGAAATTCCTTAATCCTAGAGTAATCTTAAGAAACCTACAGATAATATCAAACTCAATGTTATAATGCAGAAAACATTCCCTTTAAAATCAGCAGCAAAACAACACCTGTTATTGTCATCCTATTCAGCACTGCACTGAAGGACCTAGTCAAAGTAATAAGATGAAGAGAAAATAAGGATTAGAAAAAAACTAAACTACTAAAACTACAAAATGGAAAATTCCCAAATTCTATAAAGTATTATCTCCCCCAAAACTATAGACCAATTTCTTACAAATACAGATGTAGAAATTATAAATAAATCATGTGAATTAAATAAACATGACCAAGTAGGATTTATTCCAAGAATACAACCGATATCAATCAATAATGATATCAATATTTAATATCATAATTCATAACAGGGAGTGTGTCAACATAAATGAAAAGATCCTCCCCTTGGATTATGTAAATAGAAACCAAAAAGTCTGTTGATAAAAATTGGCAGCTGTCTGTAATACAATTCTATGTAAAAGAGCAATGTTGGGCATCCTCTTGAACACAGCAAGGCTTACCCAAACCAACATCAACTTGCTTCTAAATGGTGAAATGAGGGCCTCCCTGGTGGTGTAAGGGGTTAAGCACAGCACTCAGCACTGTGAAGCTATCCGCAGCCTCTGCAGCACGAGTTCGATCCCCGGCTGGCCAGGGAGAAACCCACATGGCATGGCAGACCTCTCCTGTCTCGCCCACTGCTCCCCTCAGCAGTGTACTTCAGTCAGTCTCCCTGTTCTGTTCCCCGCTCTGTCTCTGGTGGATCCTCTCACCCTCCTGCACCTCTGTCCTGTACCCCAGTTCTTGTATTTATGCATGTATAAATAAATAAATCTAAAAAAAAGAAAGGCTATGAAAATGTTTCATATTATAAGAAGCTAAACAGACAAGATGATTAAATGCAGTGCCTGACCCTAGCCTGGATGCTATACTGGAAGGGAAAATACTCTAAGGGATTTTAAATCATCTGATAACTGGGATTAAATTATAGATTTTAGAATAAATTATCAGTAAATTTACAAAATTGCTAACTTTGCTGTGGTTATGTAAGAGGATATCCTTATTCTTTGGAACTGCACTCTGGATAACTGGCCCTCAAAAGCTCTAGAAAAAATTATGCATACATGGAGCAAATGACAGAACAAATGGGAGAAAATGTTGATGGGTAAATGGATAGTCCTTGTACTAGTTTCCCCTTTTTGCAACTTTTTATCATTTTTTTCAGGTTTATTTATTCATGTATACAAGAACCAGGGTACAGGCCAGAGGCACGGGAGGGTGAGAGGATTCACCAGAGACAGAGCAGGGAACAGAACAGGCAGACTGACTGAAGTACACTGCTGAGGGGAGCAGCGGGTGACACAGGAGAGGTCTGCCATGCCATGTGGGTATCTCCCTGGCCAGCCGGGATCAAACCCTTGCTGCAGAGGCTGCAGACAGCTTCACAGTGCTGCCCTCAACTGCCTGCGCCATTAGGGAGGCCCTTTTTTTAAAAAATAATTTTTAATAAAATTGTTTCAAACTAAAAATTAAAGTTAAAATGTGTCAATGGAAAAAAAGACATAATTCCCCTTATTTGCAGATGATATTGTATATCTAGAAAAACACAAAGGTTTTCTTTTAAAGAAATGTAAGAAACAAGGATTTGTTAGATAATTGGATTGTATATAAGATAAATATATAAAAATCAATCTATCCCAGCAATAAGAAGAGGAAATGGAGGAAAACATTCCATTCCTGATGTGGCCATTCACATCAGGCCAACACATAAAATTTCTAGAAATAAACTATTTCTTCTGGAATGTAATGATTTTGTAGTTCTTATACTTGAACTAAGAAATAGAACCCAGGTGTTATAGGACTATAATAGAACAAATGTGAATCAGCTCATGAGAGAAAAAAAGAATTTATTGCAAATGGTGCTAACATAATTGGATATCTATTTAGATGATACCCATATCATAAACAAATATATTCTAGACATATAAAGCATTTAAATATACACTAAAATAAACAAGTACACTAGAAGAGTATGTCTTCGTTCTTCCAGAATGATCCAGTTAAAAGCCAGATAGGACAGATGTGTTTATGTAAGACAAGAAATTCAAAGCCATAGGAAAATCATTGAAGTATTTGACTATATTATTGAATGAAAATGCATTTAAAAATATGCATTTTGAACTAACAATTCTGTTTGGAGGGGGAAATATCCTACAATAACAAAGGCATGGTGTAAAAGAGATATATATCACTGTATTTGTAATCACACAATCTGGAAACACACTGAATATCTATCAACAATGGTACTGTCAATAAATCCTGGTACACCCACACCAAAACCTATTATGTTGCTATCAGAAAGGAGTAAGATTCAGACATGTTCGTAGGGAGGAAAGTCTGGTATGTGTCAAGAAACTAACACCAACGTGAACCCATAACATGCTCATATAATCAGGTTCATGGTTCTCTCAGGAGGCTGGGAATGAAGAGGTTACTTAACTTTATAGTCTTTTCTTTGAAGCTTCACCAGTACCAAAAGCATGGGGGCGGGGGGGGGGGTTCTTGGTAATTACCATGTAATAATTTGGTTCAGCACAGAGCAAGCATCACCATTATTACTATCTTTCTACTCCCCAAACTAGGAAACTTAAGTGCTTGAGGATAGGGCCCATCTTTCAGTTCCCCATCTTGGTGTGATGCGGCAGTGCAATTCAGGAGGGGGGGTCACTTCCCCCGGGCACCCCTGCTGAGACAGGAGGCTCTGCAGCTTTCTGAGGGAAGCTCTGGCTTGGGCCTAGGGCTGCCTGAGGCCACAGCCGCCAGCTGTCTCTCGAGCTGCTGCGTGTTGGGGTCTTGGTGTCTCCATCTGTAAGATGAGGGTGTCTGAGTCCCAGGGCTCTAGGATAGGGCTCCCGCGGCGAAGGGGCGTGGCTCAGTCTGCCCACAAAGCCCCGCGTGTGGCTAACCCTTCACAGACAGGCCCAGTAGGTGGTCTGGCGCTGGACTGCAGCCATAGCGCTGGGGAGTGGGCCTCCCGCGGATGCCAGATGTGTCCAGAGGGGCTCTGGCTTGACTCCTCCTGGTTCTGTGAAGAGGATGCTCGGAGGACACCTCAGTCTCCCCCAAACCATCTCCCCACCTTGCAGAGTGAGATGCTTGGCAGGGAGGGCTCGCGCAGAGCTATGCTCTGAGGCTGGCGGAGCGGCTCACCTCTTTGGCTTTTCGATCACAAGAGGGAGCCCAAGAGCAACGACCTCGAGGTTTGGGGATTTGGTTAAATACCAGCGCTGACATTTTGGTTCTGTGCGGGCTTGTGCGTCTCCGAGGCCGCACTGGCCTCGCTTGGGGAGCTGTTGGCGAGCTGCTAACCTCAGAGGGAAAATTGCTGGATTCAACCTCAAGGGGTGAATCGCAGAAAACAAACCAGAATGGGCCCCAAAGTGGTCAGGCAGTGGAACCAATACAAACGTGGCAGAGGGTAATAAAGAGGGATCATTTATAATGCGGGTGAAGGTGGGGGGGGGGTACATGGAGAGTGGAGTGGACGAGGTGCACAGTGTGTTCCTGAAAGATGAAATCAGCGAAAATGAACTTGAAAGAGCAGAGTTTGCAGTGAGACAAGAGCAAGGACGATCAGACCATCACACTCAGGCTTTGAGGGTGTAGTCTGGAATCATTTAGGGAGAACCTGCCAGGCTCTGTGTGAACAGGCCTTAGTTATTTGTTGGGGGCACGGTGGTTCTGGCCCGTTAAGCTGTGAGTGCTGTAGGAGGACTCCAGGGAGAGCAATGAGTTTATACTCAAAGGAGTCCTATTTCCCTGCTGTGTGTGAAGCGCACTTATTGTCAACTCCCTCTGTTGATTGCTTGCTTAGAGTGCGGCAGGCAGCAGATGGTTCAGGGCAGCTCCTCTTCTCTGCTGAGGATTCACCTGAGTTCTCAGTCAGCACACAGGGGAGCTGCTGTCCACTCAGGACCTCTCCTGCAAAGTCCAGGGCAGTTTGGGAGTTAATGCACCTGCTTCTGAAACCTTTCTCTTAAAGAGAAAGGTTTTCTCTTTAAGAATTTTGGGAGCAGTCACAGACATTTGGAACCAAGTAAGGCTGATAAAGTGAGTGCTTATGCCACATCTCAAATATTAATTGGATCACACCACCAGCACTGCTGGTTCTGGGCCCAGCAGCATCCCCTGGGAACTGGGTAGAAATGCAGATTCTTGGGGGCCTCCCTGGTGGCACAAGGGGTTAAGCACCACACTATGAAACAATCCGCAGCCTCTGCAGCACGAGTTCAATCCCCGGCCAGCCAGGGAGCAACCCACATGGTGCAGCAGACCTCTCCTACCTCACCCTCTGCTCCCCTCAGCAGTGTACTCATCCCCTACCCCATCTCTTGTGTGCATAAATAAATAAATCTTTTTTTTTTTTTTAAAAAAAAAGCATCCTCTTTAAAAAAAAAAAGAAAGAAATGCAGATACTTCGGCCTCAGCCCAGATCTGTGAAATCCAAGCTTTGGGGTGGGGCCCAAAGAATCCCTCAGGGGATTCTGATGAATCCTCAACTTTAAGAGTCAGTGCTCTAGTTAACTCTTTCTAGAATATTCCAGTAGGTGGATATCAGATATCCAGGCTTTCGTTAATGCTTGCACAATCTCTGTGTGTGTGAATATGCTTTGGTGAGATCAGAACCAGGGTGTGGGTATTGAATGATCCAAAAGTTCGATTCTACACTCTACAAATCAGGCGTTAACCTTTTCTGGGTTACAGACTTGGGGAAATCAGATAACATTATGGAAACTACATCTAGAAAAATACACAGGCACCTGCATATATACCTCAAATGTTTGCATGCAAGTTCAAAGATCTTATTCCCTGGACTAAGAACCCTTGTTCTGCATAAAATTCATCCCCCCAAATATTTTTCCACTTGAGGATGGAAGGAGGCAAAACTACCTATAATACAATGTGGACAGAAGATGGCGATGTGGAGACAGAATTGTGGTATTTTGCCTGAGCAACTCTAGAACAAGGAAAGGAGTGTGAGAACGTGGCCAGGGGTGCACCAAGGTTTCTGCTCCATCTACTGATCTCATGAGACTGTAAACAATTGATTCATCTCCTTCCATCTGCTAGCTTAGGGTTCTTTTAGTGTCTCTATTATCCAGCTATTCTGTTCTGCAAGCTACAGATGCAGACCCATAGGTCTAGGGGTCTAGGTCCAATTTCCTAGTGCTTAACAGCTGAGAAAAGGGATGACTGCAGATGGACTGACACTCCCCAATGTACTGGTCGGTCCTGTCTAGAGTGACAGTCACTGCAGAGACAGTGGTAGAGGTAAGCAGGGGGCAGGAGAGGGCACCAATTGTTTAATCAGGCGTATTAGCTTTCTGCATTCCAGGCAGAACTATTGCCAGCTATTCTCAAAGCGGAATAATAAAAGTACATTAATCTGATTTGATCCTCAACAAGTCTATTATCATTTAATAGATGAGGAAACTGGAATTTACAAGCCTAGATAGAAGGTTCTCAAACTTCAGATAGTATCGGATCACTAGGGAAGCTTATAAAAACAGACTTCTAAGTCCAGAAGACTGTTTTTTGGAGTGGAGCCCAAGAATATGTATTTCCATCAAGTTTCAGCTTGGTACTGATGTGCTGATATAGGATGATGGGTAGCTCGTAGAAAGTGGGGGAGATTGATGGAACTGGGATTATACCTCAAGAAATCTGAGTCAGATGTACCCCAGTGTACACACACATGTATATTCTGCCAGCCTTCCTCCCCGGGCAGGCCCAATACGAGCTGTCAAACGATGATGCCTAGATGAACTTGGGATCAGCAATGAGTGGATCTGATTTCTTTAATGTAGTTGGCTCAGGTTCTGACAGGTCCATATTTAGTCAGGTGAACGCTTATTCATCTCATTTATTTACTCATCCTGCCTTTAAACAAACTATGAGCTTGGTGTTCAGGAAAAGCATGAGGCTCTCGGGTTAATAAAACACCACTCGTGTCCAATCGGAAGGCACAGCATGTGGAGGATGGGGAGAGAGCCAAGCGGTGACCAGAAGTCTCCACTGATGATGCCAACAGAACAGTACACAAGGCCAAGGGTCTGGGAGAAGCTTCCAGGAGAGAGTGACCTCTCAACTAACTAGTCCAGGGGAAGAATCAGAGGGAGGGGCTGGAGAAGACAGTCAAATGGTGGCTCCCTGCGGGAAGGTGTAGGTTTCTGAGAGGTGACTAGGCAGTGATGAAGCTTGAGGGAGGAAAAGCACGCAGGGACCTGACAGAATGTGGGGTGTGGAGGGTAAGGGCACTGGGAGTCCTGCCTGAGTTTGAAGCCAGAAATGACCTGGAGTGAGTTTGAAGCAGGAGGTGAGGCATCTGGCTGCAGGGTGTGTGAGGGTGGGGCGGCTCCAGAGTGAGGGCCCAAAGGTCATGGTCATAATAAGGTGGGATGACAGGGGAACAGAACTAACAGGTTGGGGTTCAGGAAGGAGTCCAGGCTGGCTCTCAGGTTTCCAGTCTGCTCAGCCGGGGGTAAGGTGAGAGTTTGGAAAGTGAAATTGGTTGGGGGAAGAGGCAGCAGAGTGACAGTGATACCTCTGCAGGACTCTTGATGCCTTAAGATGCCCAACGCCAGGACTCAGAACACGGCCATTGCCTTCCTTAGTCCTGCAGCCCCTGCAGGTACTGAGTAGCCCACACTCTACTTTTTCTGTGAGGCCACTGCTCTTCCTGTCTACAGTGCTAGTTCCCAGGTTAAGCTATTCCCAAGGCCTTAGGAAGCCATCATGCTTTGGAAGGGTGTGCTGGCATAGGTCTGACACGGGCCTCCTCTTTCCCTTCAAGAGACTTTGGAGAGTGGTGGGTGAGAGCCTGGCCTTGGGAGGGTCCACACAAGTGTTGTGTAGATGGAAGAAAAGGCACAGTTGCCCCATCCTGTTCCTTTGGTTGGAGAAGCAGGTTTCCCAGGGCCCAGAGGGGCCTCCCCACTGAAAAGGCAGTAAAGAGGTAGCTGGGGTGACAGCTGGGAGCTTGGATGTGGGGTGGGTGACAGGAAATTGGAAAGCACAGGGAGGTCATCTAGGAGCTGGGCAATGTGGAAGGAATCCTGCTGGGGGATGGAAATCCTGGGTTGTGACCTTGGGCCTGGGAAAAAGAGAAAGGGTCTTACCTTGACCTGATCTAGCACCACCAGGGGCCCGTTGACGCTGCACACCGTCCGGTAGGCTGGAGGAGGGAAGAGGTAGGTGAGGATCTCCTACCCCGACACCAGACAGACAGACACACACACACACACACAGGCATCCTTTTTTCTCTCCCTCTACACACCATCCCCACCCCTTCCCCAGCCTGGGCCATCAGGGTCATTAGCTGTGACAGGCCAGCCACCATTGCTGTAAGGGTCATGCCCCTGTCCACAGGGACCCCTGCTGCCTTGGACACCTGCGGGAGGCTGGGGGAGGGCCAGGGCCAGGGCAGAGGCCCCTCGGGGTTCTGCCCTCCCAAGCTGCAGAGGCCTTTTCTGTCCCTGAGATGGCTTCCCCTAGGCCCTCAGCCCCCAAATCCCTCCCCTCAGATTCATTTTCCAAGTGCTCCTGGCCCCCAACTATGGCCAAGAATTGCCCCCCACGCACACTGATCAAGCAGTGTGTGTGTGTATTGGGGAAGGGGTGTGAGCATTGATGACAAGAGCCAGCCGGCACCCCTCTTCCCATCACTCTCTGCTCTGCCTCCAGGCCCTACCAGGGAGGCTCCCAGACTTCCCAGGCCCACTGGGTGCAGGGAGGGGTGGGTATGGGGAGAAATGGGGGAGAGAGAGCTACAAGGAAGGAGGAATAAGCAGAATGCTGAGACTCACAAATGGGAAAGTGAGCTCAGCTAATAGGGAGAAATGGGTTAGGTGTCAAGAAATATGTCCTGGGGCCTCCCTGGTAGCTCAAGGGGTTAAGACGCAGCACTATGAAGCAATCCGCAACCACTGCAGCACAAGTTCAATCCCCAGCCAGGGAGGTGACCCACATGGCACAACAGACCTCTCCTGACTCACCCGCTGCTCCCTCAGCAGTGTAATTCAGTAGATCTGCCTGTTCTGCTCCCCACCCTGTCTCTGATGAATGCTCTCAAACCCCCCACCCCGACATCTCTGACCTGTACCCCAGCTCTTGTATGCATAAATAAATAAATAAATCATTTTTTTTTTAAATATTTCCTAACTTCAGTGTTGGGGGCCCCGTAGAAGAAGCCATGAGCCAGCAGACAGGAAGCCTACTTTGGTTCTCTAGGGCTAGCTGAGGGACCCTGGACCATCCTCAAATCCTGAGATACACAGCGCTCACAGGTGAAAGGACCCCAGAGGGAAGAGAGATTCAGCCTTCCTTCCTTTCAACAGGTGAAGAGAGTGGGGTGCAGGAGGGTGAAGACTGGCCTAGGTCACACAGCTTATCTGTGGCAGATGGGGTTGCACCCCACTTGTGCTTTCCATCAGAAACCCCAATGGCTCCCAGCCCACTTACCCTCATGCCTCCAGGCAAACCTGGCCAAGCCACCCAAACAGGAGAAACTAAGACCCTCCCAGTCTAGAGGTCAGTGGTTAAATGCCTTCTTTCTTTCTGATGGTAGTTTCTTTCACCAGGATGTGAGCCAGGAAGACAGGGCACAGTGATCCCGGTGAGGATGTCAGGAAGGTTCTTCCAAGCTTAAGGCTATCAGGAAAACTCGAGAACAGGGGCCATACTGAGGAGGAAAATTCTTGGACTTGGTCCTGGAGCAGGAGACCCCCTCAATGCCCTCCCCCTACTTCCTACCTTCAAATCTACAGAACTATGCCCCCCCCTCCACCCCAGCTGTACTCTCCTTCACTGTCTATAGAGGACATGTACCCTTTCCATCTTAGGCCAGTCCCTCCCAGGCACCAGGAACAGGTGCTAGAGCTGACTGCCCCGGGGCGACTGTCTGTCAAGTCTTTCCTGCAAGCAAGCATCCCCAATCTTAAAAACTGCTCCTGCCTTCTCCAGCTGCTGCTCTCACAGCCCGGCTTCTCACAAGCGCAGCTTTAGGGTGCTCTGCCTTCCACCTTCTTTCCACAGCTCACCCTCTCCATCTGGTTTCCCTCTGACCACCTCTAGCCCCTCCACTGCTGAATCCAAAGAGACTGGAGAACGTGGACAAGCCCAGGTATCCCCTCCTCTGCAGGTCTCGGAGGCCCCCTGGCACTTCCCAGCCCTCTTTCTGCTCTGGCTAGAGGCCTTTGATTGTTGGAGGCCCTCATAGATGGGACCTGGCTCTTGACTTGTCGCTCTCCTGACAGGGGATGATCTGCCTCCTTACCTTTCTTCAAACAGGAGCTGCCAGAGGCCTCCAGGTATGAGGCTAGGCAAACGGAGGTGCAAATAAACATGAAGCCTAATTTTAAAAGGGGGGATAGAGAAAAAAGAATCTAACCACAAACTCCAGTAGCTCCTGTGAAGGTACAGTGCAGAGTGGGCACGGGAGAACAGAGCGGAGGCCCAGGCTGAGTGCTCATGGAGGAAGCCCAAGGTCAAGGGGAGTCAGCCAGACAACCCCAGAAAGCTCTGCAGAGAGCACCTATATCCAGCCTGAGGGCTTACACTTCTGGCTCCTGCCTCTCCTGTGAAGACAGGGGGTGGAAGGGATGGAAAGAGGCTAAGAGAGGTCCGAGGTGTAGGAAAACCCTAACCAGGAAGGGAGGGCAGATGCTGGGGTGTCACCTGCTCTGCTAAGAAATGTAAGAACATTGTGGCACAGCAACCCCGCCCTCCCCCTTCCCCACCCCCATGCACTTTTATCAGTTTGTCTGGATGGCTAGAACCCAGTGGAACAGGGGAGCTGATGAGCCCAGCGGCAAGGGGAGGAAATGGATTGTGAGAACAGGGTATAAGCAAGGAGGGTGCCACGTTTTTAAAAGGAAAGAGCTGGCATCCCGCTGGCCCAGGCCCTGTAGAGAAAAGACCAGACCTGCCAAAAGGACTCAGATGGCAGAAAAAAGAGACAGGGTAGGTGGGCCCCACTGGAGGGGGGGGCGAGGGAGAGGAGAGGGTAGAGGCAAAGTCCACAAAGCCCCAGGGAATCATTTCCAGTTTAAATCTTCAACTTCTTGAAACTTCATAGCCTGTGCCCCCCATTTCACAGCTCTGGCCCACAACTCTGCCTTGGGGGGTGGTGAGGCACACAGGAAGGGGAATGAAGTTGGTGGTGGGCACAATGAGAGGGACTGATTCACCCACCACCTCCCCAGCCCCCAAGGATGAGGGGCTGGTATGGGGGGAGCTGGGGGCAAAGTGCTTGCCCACTGCTCATTCAGGACCCCTGGGCTACCAGCTTCCCAGGCCTCTTTCCTCCAGCCCAGGCCAGGGGACAACCAGCATGAGGTGTGAGTCACCAGCCTCATTGTAGCCACCTTCACAGGCTTTTAGCCAGCATGGTGCCTAGTTCTGGGCAGGCTTCATAAAGTTTCTGATGAACGTATTGTTTCTTAGCCTGGACCCTTCAGGTTCAGCATCTGTCTATTCATGTCCTTCAAGGATTGCCTCACTCTTGACTGGCCATTGAGACTGTTACAGGGCAGGGAGAGGGGCAGCCCAAACCCCGCAAACCTGCCTATTCTATACAGGGTTCTGCCATCCTCCACATTAACACAAAACATGAGACTTTAATGGGAAGGAACTTTAATACAATTAGGAAACAATACAGGAAAGGCAAAGAGTCTAGTTTCTAAATCAAGCACCCAAAGTTACCCGTCCCCTCGTGGGTAAAAGTCCATCCAAATGGGATTGGCCCAGAGCAAGGCCCCAAAGCCTGCCGCAAGTCTGAAGCATCTTCCAGTGGGGACCCACAGAAAAGGGTCAGAAACAACCAGACAAGCCCGGAAGGAAAAGAGCAAAATCAACATCAAGATAAAAGCTGCCATTGTCTCCTCCCCATGGGTCTCACCCACATCTGTGTCACCCAGTCCACGACCAAAAGACAAGCGTAGTTTCTTCACATGTCTCTAGGCTCCATGCGCCTCCTCCAGGTCTCCTTCTGGCTCTCCATCCTGTTTCCATCCTCAGTCTCCTCTGCAGCTTCTTCTCTCCCAGCTCAGCTCCACCCTCCCTTGGGTGGGGCAGGAAACCTGGAACCTCCCCCTTTCCTGGGGACCACCCTGTTACAAGACCACTGGGTCCTCCCCCCTCTGAAGTCCCATTGTGCTACAGGGTGGCACCCTGGTGGCCAACTCAGTCTCCAGATACTCTGTTCCTTAACCAAATAGCTTGTTTCTCCCCTCAAACTAGGACTCTGTGTCTCCCCTTGAAAGGGAACTGCTAAGAAAAAGAAATCTTTCCCTGCTAAAGAGTCATAGACCTGGAAATGTAAAGTAAATAGTAAGTTTGCTTCCTTAATAAGCATATCTAAACAAGGTCTAGCAGCCTGCTAGGCTGATCCATCTCCCAGGCCATCCTGGAAGATCTGTGCCCTGACCCTTTTCCTGTGTCAAGAATTTGTATGCTAACTAACCAACTTTATCAATGTAAAGAGGTTGTGTATAAAAGAAACTCTTTGTCTCTAGACCAGTGCTCAGACCTTATGGGACTACCCAGGTCTGAGACCTCATGCATGAGTAATAAAGCTTCCTGGCCTCACCATTCCTGAAGTACCGCTTGTTCTTCCCCTGCCTGGGTAAAAGGCTAGAATTTATTTCTGCAACACCCTGTCAGACTAGGCTATCTTTTCCTAGGGTTGGACATAGTCAAGGTCGTGGCTAAGCATCAACAGTGTCCTTGACTGGAATCCAGGCCTTTAGTTGGTACCCACCCAACTCTGATTGTGTCCATTGCATGGAGTGGCAGAGTGAGGCCTAGGTAGTCGACTGATTCCTCCTAGAGCACACCACGCAAGAATCAGGACAGTATCCAGTGGCACTCATGGATTACAACCCCTATCACAGTCTCTGGACAAGTCTCTATCCCAGAACCAGGGAAGGCTGGAGGGAGGGCTGGAGGGTGGACCTTAGGATCCCTCAGGGGCATTCCCTCAGTAGAGCTTGCTGAAACTTTGCACACACTCCCTCCAGCTCTCAGCCCACCCCCCTCCTTTGTCCTAGCTGACACTTTGGGTTGCACTTTGGGCTGCAGGCTGATGGAGCCCCTCCTGAGCCCCTCCTCCTCGTGGCCTTCCCTGGTCAAAGGCTCAGCAGGGCTCCTTGCAGCCCACTAATTAGGGCGGCCCAGCCACACCTGCAGCGTCCTGGGAGCAGGCTGAGTCAGATTCACCCATGCGTGAGACCAGGGTGGGGGCAAGCTGGGGGCAGCAGGTCCTGCACTTCCTTCCTGATCCCTGCCCACCCCACTAGAGGGATTAGGGGAGGAAGGGCAGGGACTGGAAACTTGAATTCTTAAAATCAGCCCCCAAGATCCTGCCTGTTAAGAGGAGCTCGGTGTCACCTCCCTGGTTTTTCAATGGTGGAAACTGAGGCAGGTGACAAACTCAGCGCTTTGGCACTCAAACCCCTGGATGAGCTCACCTGGCTCCATCTCTCCAGCCTGGGCTGCCAGCAAGCTGGGCTACCTTCCCTCCCTGCCCCTCCCCAATCCCAGCCAGCATCTTTGGCTCCACTTGAGACAAAGCCTCCTCGCCCAACTCTAGTTCCAACTTGGGGAGCAACTCTAGTTCCAAGGGAGGCAGGGGAGGATCCCCTCCCCCAGGGTAGATATTATTAGGGTATACTTGCTATCCCGACTCTACCCCATCCCTCCTTTCAGGTCCATCCCCCTCCTTCAGCCACTGCTGGGAAATCACCCTCTTGCCTTGGGCTCTTTGTCCAACTCCTCCAGGAAGCTTTCTAAACTCACCCTCTGGGCCAGGAGCCAGCTGCTCCTGTCCCCTGGCCCTCTACCTCAAACCCCCACCACCCCTTGGGCCCCAGCTCTCCTTTTAAGGTCTGTCTCTGCACTAAATTAGAGTCTTTGGTAGAATGCAAAAAGAACACAGAGCAGAAAGTAGCAGCTGGAGGGCCCCCCAGGTAAATCCAAGCCTCCCTGGCCCCACCCTAATCCACCACCCCCAGGGAGAAACCCCTCGGGCACCTGAGGAGGAAGGTGGAGAATTGGAGCAGCTGCAGAGGAATCCTGCCTGCCCTGGGGCGGCAGGGTGTCAGGACTGGGCCTGGGCTGGCCCCTGTGTATATCCTGTAAGGAGGCTGGTGTGCAGCAAAAAGCAAGCACCTTAATGTAGAGGGGCTCCCTGGTATTGACCCTTGTTTATGAGCAAGCTGTTGGATGCAAACCCGTTTGCCTGGATGGGGAACATGGGGCAATGCTACCGCTGGGTTCTAGCCAGAGTCAGATCTCCATGTTTCCCTCTGCCAGAGCTTGTCGACTATAAATAAGGGGCTTTCTAGGAGGAGACTGCTGGGACGGGGGCGGGGGGGGGGGTGCTGTGGTGAGCTCGTACCCTGTGGGCTCCCAGGGAGGAGGAAAGCAGAGCAAACAGGTCTGGCTCTGGACCCCTCACCACTCAAGCACCCCAGCAGCTCATCTGTTGCACAGGAAGAAGGGGGTGGGAGGGGAGGAGGCAGCAGGGGTGGCTGTCACACGTGGCTGAACAAGTGTCACACAAGTGTGTTCAGTTCTCTGGACCAAAGTGGGGGGCGACTGTCACTGCTTATCTGGGCTTGGGTGACCCTAGCTTTGAAGTCTCACAACTGAGTAGAAGTGACAAAATAGAACTCACTTCAAAAGGGAGACCAGAAATGCAGTGAATACAAGGTGCTGAAGGGTTCCTACAGCTTTGCAGGAGGGGAGACTCTGCACCTCCACAGGGCAGGGCCTCCTTGATAAACCCAACCTGGCTCGCTTTCAGTTTCTCCAGAGATGGAATGTACCCAGCCCCTCATGCCTGCCCCACCTGTTCCCATGCACCCCCAGGTCTGCTCACGCTGCGCTGGCTGTTCTCTGTGAGCAGCGCCCCACCACTATAAGCCCTCTCACGTCTCCTCCCCCACCTCCCCACATGCTGGACTTCACGTCTGCAGAGGGAGGGCATTCGGCTGCTTGGTCAGCTTGTCCCTGTACCCTCCTTCTTAGCAGCCTCTGGCTCTGCTTGGCTGGTGCCGGCCAAGCCGGTTTATTCCAGGGAACTGGGCTGTTTAGAATTTGAGAATTTAAGATTTCATCAGGCCAGAGAAAGTGTCCTTGGACAAGGAGAGAGGGGGGAAGGGGAAGAGCAAACTCCTTTCGGTTTGGGGCCTTTTGGGGGTCCTCTGCCGCGGACATCTGAATTTGGCCCACCCCTGTAAGGCAGGCTCTGCAGCCGCTCTGGGGACACCCTCTCTGAAGCCTACCGGGGAGCACTGTGGACACACATCTCACACCTTGCCCTCCCCCAACTGCTCAGACACAGATATGTGCCTTCACCCAAGCCACATGCCCATCCCTGCTGTCCCCACCAGCACACACACATTCACCTCACCCTATGTGTAAAAGCATGCATCACACATTTCCCCACTCTGACCACATGTGTGCATGTAACACACCCACACCCAAGCCCTCCCCTGGTTATACACAGAGGCCCTGCCCTGGGACACACCTGCCAGGGTGCCCACTGACATACTTACACAATGTCCCGCATTTCCCATCTTGAGAAAGCAGACTGTTGCTCCCGCCTCCCCCCCAGAACCCTTGATCATATGTTTCCTCAAGCTGAGTGTCTGGTGCAGACACGAAAATTCTCCAGACACACACACATTGCCACAGGAGCATGCACATATGCACACCTTCGGGGGGAGCTGGGGGCTCCTCTGGACTTGGGGCCTTAGTACAGGGTTAGGGTGACAACAGGAAGGTTTCTGCCGCTACTGCAGTGCCCACTTCTCTGGGGTTGCCATGGCTGGGGATTCCCCCACCCTTAGGTTCAGAGTTGGCCCCTTGTCTGGGCAGTCCACTGCACCACTCCGCTGGACCTAGACCCCCAGGCCGCCCAGGTCTTGGGTCCTCCTCGTTCCCTGAGGTTAAGAAGCAGGGCTGGGGTTCCAGCAGCCACCCCAACCTCACCCGCTAAGGGTAGTACTCACTGACACGAGGGTGGGTGATGTAGTTTCTGGTGACCGCCTGCATGTGCTCTCGGGCTGCGCCCAGGTCGCAGCCATTGCTGGGGAGCCCCTCAAGCCTACTGTCTACCCTCGTGGCCATAGCGAGGTCACGGGCTTGGAGCTGAGTGTCTGAGTCCCCCGGCTGCTGCAGGGTAACCTCCAGCTGGAGCTGGAGAGAGCCGACAGACCTGCCCCTGTGGCCGCACCTCCCTCCCCCGCCTTCCTCCCGGAGTTGACAGTAAACAGGGAAACTCCTGCTCTGGAGCTCATCCAGATCTGGGAGGGGCCCTGCCCTAGGCCACAAGGGATCTGGAGGATAGGGGAGGGGAAGGGAGAGCAGGCTAAAGCTAGTTCTGGCTTTTGTCCTTGGCTGATCCTGGCCCCCAGCTTGCACCGCCTGTAAATCCTCCCCCTGGTACTGTGGGTGCTTCCCACAGCCGGTGCCACTACAGAGCCAGCTCTTGGAGGCCCTCTCAGGTCTCCTCTCCTCCCCCCCACACACATCTTGGACCTCACTGCATCTCTTCCTGGGCTCCCCCATGCCCAGGTTCTGGTAGACTGTTCTCCTCAAATCTTCTCACTGTTCTCCAAGTCTGCCTTCACCCTGAACCCCTTTTCCTGACCATACGGGCTACTTCTTTCCCTGCACGTTTCCATTATCATCTTTTTTGGGACATCTTCTGTGGATCATTCTTGGGCCAGTTTCTTGCCCCCTCCTGTAGGAGCCCTCCAGCACCTGTATTCTCTGCACTTCTGGTCTCCTTTGTGACACCTTTTTCGTGAGTTCTTTTTTGTCACTTCTACTGAGTTGTGAGATTTCAAGTGCTCACCCTGTGTTTCCTCCCTCACACTTGGATCTTGGGTCTCATGCCTTCCTGTCTCCTAATATTGAGAGCAACCTGAGAACCAGAGCAGGGTCCATCTGAATTTAGGACCCTGTCTCACATTCCTGAGTTTCATCACCAGGGTCCCAGGGGCCCCCTGGCTCTGCATTTTCAGCAGGGGAGAAAGTACAAATGGAGAAATCCTCTCCATGCCCAGTGGCTCATGGGCTTGCCTTCTCCCAGGGTGGGGGAGTGTGGCACAGGTCTACAGAACAAAACAGGGTGGACAACCCACGGTCTGCCCAGGGCATCCCCATGTCTCATTCCAGACTTAGGATTTCTGGGCCTCTCTAAGCACATCCCCAAACTAATGGAGTGGGGGTGGAGTTGGGGGGGGCAGTAGAGGGAAGAGAGGGAGCATGGGTGTCTGTTGGATCCTCTGAGTGACTGAAGGCAGCCAATTTGAAACCAAATATGTGTTTCCCAGAGCAGCGCAGCCAATCTGAAACCAAATATGTTTCCCAGAGCAGACAGGTGCACACCACTCTTCCCTTCTCTCCCCAGAGTGGAAATCTCACCCTGGGTCCTCCCCTGCGCACTGAGATCAGTTCTGTGGGGCCTTGTTCACAATTCCCAGTCTTTCAAGAATGCTGTTAAGTGAGGGTGGCATGGGTGTGACTCTGCAGGAGAGGCACGGGGACCTCTCTAGCGATGACAGTTCCCTGTGTTGACTGCAGTGGTGGTTCCAGGCATCTCACCCACGTGACACAATGGGACTACCCACAACACATGGTACCCAAGTCAGTTCCTGATGTTGATACACTAGGGTTCCAGAAGACGCAACCACTGCGGGAGACCAGGTGCAGGGTACAGGATTCTCTGGACTACCTTGGCTTATAGGAATAAGCCTACAGTGACTGAAAAATACATAATGAAATAAAAGTGGCTTGCTTGAGCAAAAAAAAAAATGCTTTTAATTGTTTCTAGTGGTTGCCCTTGGAAGGCAGGTCCTCTAATGCATGTGGGGTCTGGCCGGTTTACCTTTGATGCCTTCCTCTGGCTCTCTGGGTCCTGCCCTCCCCTTTCATCATCCACCCTCTCCAAGGACTTCACGTTCCCCCACTCAAATAGTTTAAGGTTGGAAACAGGAACTTGCAAAAGTCATTGCTTAACCAACAAACGTGAACCCAGATGGGAGCTCTAAGTGAGAGTGGGAGCCAGGTGCTTGATAACCCATGTCTGAGGTTCCATATCCCCCCTGGAACTGGAAACATGGTCCCAGCTTCTGCCCCCAATGATCAGAGGTCCCCCTGACCTCAGCCCAGTTACCTTCCAGTGAGGAGAGGGGGACAGAGGGTTGAGGGGCAGTGGCAGTGCTTTGGGGACTCCATTTCCCTTCTTGTGATCTTTTTCCTTTTATTTCAGGGAGAGGTGCACTCACACTGCACTCACACACAGGCTGCAGGACAAGGCCATCTGGTCAGTCTCTGAGCTGGGGGTGGGAGGCAGGACACGAGGCTGCCTCCCCTCCACTGGGGTCTGCTCAGGGCAGTCCAGTGGGGGGCAGGAGGCGGGGGTGGTGCTATGTGGGGACTCCATATCACATGTGGGTGGAGGCTTAAGCATTAGCTTTCTTGCTGCCGCAGGGGCTGTCTTTTCCCCACTCTAGCCGGCTGTAGGGCTCAAAGGCTGAGGAGCCCAGTTCGTAGCCGGTAGCCATGTCCAGGAGCGGGGCAGTGGAAAGGCAGAGGGCTGGTGGAAGGGGCTGCAGTGGGGGTGACCCTGAGGCCAAGGTGAACAGGCTGAGGCACGGGGAGGAGTTCCTGGGGTCATTCATGGGGGTGCCCCTGTGGTCAGCAGGCAGGCCCGGTGGGCTGGGGATTAGTGCCAGGAGGCTGGGGGCCCTGGGCACGGACAGCAGCCGGCCCTGCTCCAGCAGCCGCAGGATGTTGGAGGTGGCGAAGGCCTTGGAGGCCGAGGAGGACGCCAGCTTCTCCAGGTCTCTGCTCCGGTCTTTCTTCTGCTTGGTGCGGCGGTTCTGGAACCAGACCTTCACCTTGGGGCAGAGGGTGGAAAGTGGGTCAGAAGGGACAGGGGACAGGCAAAGCAAAGTAGGGGGAGGTGGGAGGAAACAAGGAGAGGAAGGGCATGGGGGCACAGAGGAGTGGAGGCGCAGGGGTGGAGTGAGAGGGGAAAGAAGAACAATCCGATGGTCATTTAGGCCCTCCCACAAGCTCTAATTGTGTCTGAGTGAACTGATAAAGGGGCCCTGTTCCCCCAAGTCATGGGCACCCCTCCACTGCTAAGCTGACCCTGGGCAAGGATGCAGAATGGATTGGCAGAATGGCATTTGAAGCTCCCCTCTTTACCCACATACTTTCTACTCTTAGCCGATTCCCCCCTCCTCATGGTGTCCCCACACTGTCTCTGAGGGGAGTTCTCGAACCCAATTTGGTCATTTCCCTGTTGGAAATTTTCAGCAACCTCCTCCAATCTCATTATCTGTAAGGTCCAGGCTTCTCAACGAGATTCCACTGTAAGAGGATGTGGCAAGATGTTGAGGGGAACTTCCAAACGCCACACACTCAAAACTGGGCACAAAGTGGTGCCAAATACCCACATCCTAAACAGAGTCCTCAACAGAAGAGCAGAGACCATCTTCAAGATCTCTGAAAGGAGGTGGAACTGGCCTTCTCCTGCCACCCAGTGCCAGTGTTCCAACCCAGTCCTAATCTTTGGGAGAAAGGGCAGTTGGGGGAAACCAGTGTCAGTACACGGGGATCCCTGCTGGTAACAGGGAATTTCCCCCTTTTTCTGAGAGGGAGAGGGTCCTCCCCCCCTCCTCCCCACAGAAGGGAAGTCAGGAGGTCCTGGAAGAAACACTCGTAGGGATTGCAAGTGCCTGCAAGGAAAGATGACAGTTGCTCCCCAGCTGCAAACCTTGCCCAGACACAGCATCTGCAGACCCGTGTCCCTGGTGCCACCATTGCAAAACCCAGACTTATGTCCCCAGGAGCACATAGGCTGGCCCTGCTACTGGTCTGGAGGTGTCAGGAGGCTGACAGTGGCAGGGTCAGTGTGTGACTGCAGGTTGAGCAGAGACTGGTGAGGACCTGGAAAGAAAAGGCTGGAGATACCTAGCTGGTCCTCCCTAACTTTTGGAGGCCCTAAGGGAGGATACGATCCCTGTGAAGCTGAGCATCCCTGCAGGAGCAACCACCTGCAGAAAGACCTGCCAGCCAGTGTGTGTCAGGAGAGCCCTCCTCACACTAGAAAGTACCCAGTGATTTAAAAAGATATACCTCTGGCCTCCAACCCTGGGGGAGGTAGCTTGGAGAGGGGGCAGGTGACTCAGACAGATCACACACCCTCCCAGACATTACAAGGGGAGGTGTTGGAGACCGCAGACTGGGTTTCCTCCCCTGCAGCCTCCCCCAGCAGTGAGTTGGGCTGTTCTCAGTGGGGGAGAGAAGATGAGATTTGAAAAAGATGTGAGTTTGGTTCTTTAAATGGGATTGGATTGTTTCAATAACCAAAAGTGACCAGAGAATTTCAGGATCTACTCGAGACTGATTGCTTCATTCATTCATTCACTCACTCACTCACACACTCACTCATTCATTCATTCATTCAACAGATATGTGTTCAATGCCCACTATGTGCTGGGTGCTGTTCTAGGCTCAGGGAATCAGCAAAGAAAACAAGCGGAGCTAATCCTCACTGTAGGGAGTGGACAGTTTGGAGGGAGAGACAGGTGACCAACAGCAGATGAACACACAGGCCTGGCTGTTGGGTGACAATAGGGATTGTGGACATGTCTCTCACATTAAAGTAGGAGGGGACAGGGGACACTTTTTAAAGTATCCAACCTGTTGTGTTTTGTAAAATACAATTAAAATGAATTTCAGTTGACTCTGGAATATGGATTTGAACTGTGGATTTGGGTTTGAAATCCATGGATTTTCTTATAAACAGACCATGTTGTTAACTTACATTCTTGATAAATACAATTCACTTGTGTAAATATATTTTCTCTTCCTTATGGTTTTCCTTTTTTTAATAAGGATTTATTTTTATTTATTTATGCATACAAGAACTGGGTTTAGGCCAGAGGTGTGGGGAGTGAGAGGATTTACCAGAGACAGAGTGGGGAACAGAACAGGTGGGTCCACTAAAATACACTGCTGAGGGAAGCAGCAGGCAGACAGGAGAGGCCTGCTGTGCCATGTGGGTTAGCTCCCTGGCCGACTGGGGATTGAACTCATGCTGCAGTGGCTGGTGATAGCTTGATAGTGCTGAGACATTAACCTCTATGCCACCAGGGAGGCCCTCTTATGATTTTCTTTTTTTTTTTTAAAGATTTATTTATTTATACAAGAACCAGGGTACAGTTCAGATGCACAGGAGGGTAAGAGGATTCACCAGAGACAGAGTGGGGAGCAGAACAGGCAGACTGACGAAATACACTGCTGAGGGGAGCAGCAGGCGAGACAGGAGAGGTCTGCTCGCCATTTGGGTTGCTCCGAGGCCGGTGGGGATTGAACCAGCACTGCAGAGGCTGCGGACAGCTTCATAGCACTGCACTCAACCACCTGTGCCACCAGGGAGGCCCTTCTTATGATTTTCTTAATAACACTTTCTTTTCTCTAGCTTACTCTAGTTTAAGAGTGCAGTATGTAATACACAGAATATACAAAATAAGTGTTCATCCACTGTTTATGTTATTGGTAAGGCTTCGGGTCAACAGGAGGCTATTAACGGCTAAGTTTTCAGTGATTCAGAGGTTACAATCACATTTTTTACTATGTGGGGAGTTGACTTCCCTAAACTCCAAGTTGTTAACTACACTGGAAAAATTCTGTATACATTTTTAATGTATACATGTATTCATTTCTAAACACATATTCTCCATTTCTGTTCTTGTCATGGACAAATAACAGTTTGTGAGGTACCAGACCAAGGACCACACACTGGGGGGCCCTGCTTTGGAGGACAGTGGCAAGATAAGGGGGGAGATGACCATCTTTTTAAGTGTGGCAAGCACAGCCTCTTTGAAGAGGTGACACTGAAGGGGTTATAAATAAGGGATGGTCAAGGAAGGTTTAACCAAGTCTGACTGAAGGAAGAAACTAGAAAGAAAAAAACCCTTATTTTTGTCACTGCCAGAATTTGTCTGCTCCACCAAACAAAACTACCAGATCCTTGGGGACCATACTCTGTATCTTGCTGCTTCCTTTTCCCCTACTGGAAAGGCTCCTCGATTTTGATTATCTGGCAGGTTAGTGCCCACTTTTCTGAGGACCTACGACCTCAGGCCAGGCACCACCTCCAAGAACCCCCAGGTCTCAGCTTTTCATCTTTAAAATGGGGGCTGTTGCAGGGATTAAATAAGGAAATCCTTGTAGAAAGCTTCTCAGGGTGGCAGCCACATTGGACGTGGGTCATGGTTTGCTGCTGGAAAGAGAGCACCTGGGGTCGCTGCTGAGGGTATGGTAGAGAGGAGCTCTCACTCACTCCCAGCAAAAGGAGACATTTTGTTGAGGAACAAAGGAGTGGCAGTCACAAGGGCCAGCAACGGGCTGGACCTTGGTGTGGGGGTTTCCCGGGAAGGTGGGCCTGGAAGGGGAGAGAAGGCAGAGGGCAGGTGAGCAGGGGCTAGGTGTGTCTGTTCGGTGGTGACTTAAGGACCAGCTCAGGGATTCTCAACTCTGGTTGCACTTTGGAATTACCTGGGGTGGTTTTTTTTCCTAAATCACAAGGACCATGCTTCATCCCAATCCATGACATCAGAATTCCTAGGGGCGGGGCCTAGGCACAGGCATTTTAAAGTTCTGGTGTTGCACACTAGGAGAGGGTGCTGGTGCTCTTTAAGGGGTGATTCATAAGGCTTAGCAAACAAGGGACATATGGTGTGAGTGATTCAGAGCTTCTGAACTTATCCCTCTTCCTCCAGGAAGTATCCTTTCCACCTTGGGGGTTACCCTCTTCTCAGGGTTAAAGCCAAAATTACTGGGGCCTCCCTGGTGACGCAAGGGGTTAAGACACAGCACTATGAAGCTATCCGCAGCCACTGCAGCGCCAGTTCGATGCCCGGCCAGGGAGGTGACCCACAGGGCACGGCAGATCTGTCCTGTCGCGCCCGCTGCTCCCCTCAGCAGTGTATTTCAGTCAGTCTGCCTGTTCTGTTCCTCACTCTGTCTCTGGTGAATACTCTTACCCCCACACACATACACCTCTGGCCCAAACCCCAGTTCTTGTATGCATAAATAAATAAATCTTTTTTTTTTTTTAAAGAAAGCCAAAGTTACTGATCTTTGAGGCTCAATGCAGCTGTGCTCTTCAGGAGGCCAAAGTCCTATCCTGGACACGCAGTGTGCTTCCTGGGCCAGCGCCCTCTCCTCTGTAGTCTCCCTGCATCCCTTGGTCTTGTCTCTGCCTCTCCTGGTTCCCCTGGAATGCTGGTGATTTTACTTCATTGTCCCTCGCTGGACCACACTGTGACCCCAGCTGTAACCAAGGTTGAGCGAGGTTTCACTCAACTGCAGGACCGAAGAGGCACATTTTGGAAGATCATCCATCACCACGTTCCAGCTCGTAGTCAGCATTAAATTCTAGGACCCTCTGTTGATTTGGACAGGATGTTACTCTTCATTAAATTGCTTCTGATGGCCATGGACACAGACTAAATCTGAGGTGAAAGGTAACTGTGTATCTGAGATGACCCTGGTGTTTGAAATTTGGACCAGAAAGTTACCCCCATTCCAATGTCCTGGAAGAAGCCATCTGGGCAGAGGCAGTGGGGTGCTGAAGGGCCAGAGTTACTCTTATCCACTTAAATGGTGATCTTGTCCATATTGGTACTGGCACCTGGCCATCGCGCCCTGGAAAAGTCCCCCAGACCAGGCGAGGGGGAGTCCTGGAGCCAGGCTCTCTCCTTCCTTTCCTCCCCAGCCACATATTCTTTTCTAGTTTCCTGCTCTGACCCTGGCAGTCTGGTCATTCATTCATACGACACAAAAATAGCAAGCTTCCAATGCATGCCAGCATTGCCTGGTGCTGAGAAAACAAGGATAAATACAATACCACTTGGCCACCAGGACAAGAGTTCTTCAGGATCCCCTGAAGAAATACCTGATCAACTTTTTGAGCCCTCTTTTGGATCAGACTGAAATGACTGAAAACAAAACTCTAGATTCCTCTCCCACTATCCTGCTCCTCCCCGACTTTCTCAACTTGAGTGGCATCATTTGCCATTTCTCATCATTCATCCAGTTGTTCAGACCCAGACCACCCTTCTTTCCCTTGCCTTGTGCATGTGATCCATGAGCAAGTCCTGGTAGGTTCTACCTCCAAATGAGAGTACATCTCAGATCAGTTCACATGTCTCCTCCCTCCATATCCCCCACACCTACACCCCACCCCTTGGCAGTGGCTCCTAACTGGTCCCCTATTATCCCCATTCTCCAGCTCTAGATGACAGCAGAGTGAATGCTGTAAAGTCCCAATCACCTCCTGCCACTCTCCCTTCACAATCTTACAGGGACCTCTACGCATAGCAAGACCTGCCCACCTAACCTGCCTTCAGACCCTCCAATCCTAGTTGCACTGACTGACATTTGGAAAACATCCTGTGCCGTTCCCACCACAAGCCTTCATAGTTTCCCTTCATAGTCTTGGCCTCTCTGCTGCTTCCTTGTCTGACTGTCTCTTCCTGTCATTCACACCTCAGCTCAATGTCAGCTCCTCAGGGAGGCTTTCCTGGCCAGCCCATGGGATTGCCAGCAAAAAGAGTGTCAGGTGAGTGATGAGAGATTTGGCACTTTCAGCCCTACCCCTGACCTCCAGGGAGGGGTGGAGTCTGAAGAGTGGATCTTCAGAACTCTTGAACAATGAGATTTTTCAGAGGTTCTGGTTTGATGAACATGTGGAAGTGCTGGGAGCACCCAGAAAGAGGATGGAAACTGTGAACTTGTGCCCATGCCTTGCTCTATGCATCAGGTTCATTTGGCTATTTCTGGGTGTATCCTTTATAATAAACCCTTGACTGTAAGCAAAGTGTGTCCCTGAGTTCTGAGTCATTTCAGCAAATTGTTCAACCAGAGGTGGGTGTGGGGAACCCCCAAATTTATAACTGGTCAGAAGCATAGTTGGGCCCTGAACTTACAACTAGCATGTGATGTGGGACTATCCTGTGGGATTGATTGCTTAGCCTATAGGGTCTCACTCTGGGAATTAGAGTCAGAACATAATGGAATTGCATTGCTGGACACCTTGTTGGTGTTAGAGAACTGGTGGTGGTGCTGGAAAACAGTATATTCGTGTCACAAGAAAATCTTCACATCTACCCCACAAGGTTGTGGTGAGTTAGCACTTGAAACAGTGCCTGCTGCACAGAAAGTTCTCAATATATGTTAGCTGTACCTTATATTATGTGCAAAATGCCAGGACTGGAGGAAGAAAAAGGAGGGTGTTGATAATCAATAAGTTGAGGATTCACTGAGGACTCACTATAACCCAAGGAGGCCTCAAAAGATTTGGCCTTCAAACATGCTCTTAAGAAGTGCATACTGCTTGGAATCACCACACACCTCACACCCACTCACACCCACATCCACACCTAACCCATCCCCCACACACCATATCCTATCCCACACCCACACTCCCACTGACCATGAAGCACCATGCTAGACAAAAAGGGTTAGATCTTGACTAATGATTATCTTGCAAATTTCCTGGAAGGTCAAGTCTCACATCCATGTAGTTGGAATGTAACCCGTATGCACGTGCCAGGTATAGCCCAGCCTGGAACAAGCTATGACACTACTCTCCTCCTCCCCACCTCACAGACTTATCCTTTAAATATCACCTTCTGGGCCTTACTGGTGGTGCAAGGGGTTAAGCACCACACTATGAAGCTATCCACAGCCTCTGCAGCGCAAGTTCGATCCCTGGCCGCCCAGGGAGCTACCCACATGGTACAGCAGACCTCTCCTGTCTCGCCCGCTGCTCCCCTCAGCAGTGTATTTCAGTCAATCTGCCTGTTCTGCTCCCCACTCTGTCTCTGGTGAATCCTCTCATCCCCCACACCTCTTGCCTATACACCAGTTCTTGTATGCATGAATAAATGCATCTTAAAAAAAAAAATATATATATATATCAACTCCTCACTCCCTTCTAGGAGCCAGGCTAATTTTTTCTGGCACTGGCTCCCTCATGCATGAGTCTCTCTAATAAAGCCTTACCTGGTTCAACTACACTCCATGCTCGCTGGTAAATTCCTTCCCTAGAGGGCAAATTCTTTCCCATTCTTTTGGGTTAGGGCCTGACACACACACACACACACACACACACACACACTCTCTCTCTCTCTCTCTCTCTCTCTCTCTCTATCTCTCTCTCTCTCTCTCTCTCTCTCTCTCTCTCATTCACTTTCCAGGTCAAGCCTTGAAGGTCTCTCTCAGGATGAAGTCCAGAAGCCTTAGAGAAGACTCCTGAGGGTGGAAGAACTTGGCTTTTAAAGGCAGGTAAGTGTAGGGTGTGGGGGTGGGGCAGGGAAAGGGAAGAATGAGTTCCCAAAAGAATTGCTGGCCTGAGAATTTGAGGTATCCTGACAGTGAGGTTTCAGGGGAGAGTTTAAGCGGCAAAACTATGGCAGGCAGAGGATCCTTAGGACAGAAGGGAGGCACAGGTATTGAGTGGTGACTCCACACCTAGACTTCAGGGGACTGAAGGGATGGGATGGGTAGAAGGGGGGCAGGGGTGCCTTCTGATCATAGTCTGGCTTTCCAGCCCAGCGGGGAAGGAGGGCTCAGGGCCCCAGGCCATCTGCTGGGTTGTTTGGGGCTCTACAAGGGCAACTGGAAGAAACAGGTCCAGGAGGAGATGGCTGTGCCCCCAGAAGAGCAGCCACTTCCCAGAGGCTCCCACCCTGACTCCCGTCCACCATGGTGCCAAGGGAAGGAAGCAGCAGGCATAAAAGGAACATCCTCCCACATCCTCGGGCCATGGAAGTGCTAAGTGTTACTGTCATCATCATCATCATCATCAGCTCTATTGCCAGCTTGAAATGTCTCATTCACACAGCCGGTGTTGAGTTCATAAAAGGTTTTCCTTTGGGTTAAGTAAACAATTGTTAAAACACTAAGCTCTTCCCAGGTAAAGAGGGTATCTGAGGCACATGAGCATGAAGGGAACATGATGGAGTGGGGGAATGCCCAGAATGGGGAAATTAGAAGTCTTCAGCCCATTTTGTAATGTCTAGTTTCTCCCCTAATGTTGGTTCCCAGCAAGTCACCCACCTCCCCCATCCCTCCCTGCAGGCTCCCTTAGGCCCAACAGCCCCCTGAGCCACTTCCTATTACTTGAATGCCCCTCCCTCCTGTTTCTCTGCTCTTTTTCCATAATCCACCGAAAGTGCCTAATGAATCTGGACTTAGGCCCAACTCTCCACCACAGTTGGGCTCACACCCCCAGAGGTTTCTGAGGGCCCAGTGGTGGGGGGTATAGAAAGGCCTGGCCCTGCACTTTTACCTGGGTCTCAGAGAGGTTCAGGTGGCGGGCCAGCTCAGTGCGCTCGCGGCCCACCACGTACTGGCAACGCTGGAACTCCATCTCCAGGCGGTACAGCTGCTCCGCCGTGAAGGACGTGCGGGTCCGCTTGGGCCGGTCCAGGTCGAGGCCCTTGGGCAGGACAATTTCCCGGATGGTGCCTTTGGCATCTGCAGAGACCATGAAATATGGCAGGTGCATTGATTAGTTAAGGAGTTAGCAACAAGGGTCTTTGTAAGAGGCACAGTGATCTCCAAGGGATCTCTTCGGCCTTGTGCTGCTCACTCTCTCTAGGCCTTCCTTACTCACCCAGTGGAGTATGTTGTAGCAAACACTGTACATTTATGCCTTAGTGCAAATGCCAGCTCTACCATTATGGCCTGGGCAAAAGAACTCCCTCTGACCCAGCCAGGAATCTGCTCCCTCAGTGGATTAAGGAACAAATGGAGATATACTGAGTTCTCGAGTGCAGAGGAGAGATTAAAATTTGGTATAATCAATCAGATAAAGCTTAGTGAAGGTGATGTCCAGAGGTCCGAAGCCCCGGGTGTGTGTGTGGGGGGGGGGGGGCAGGAGGGGATACCTGCCCACAGACCTCCCTGGGGTTCACAGAGAAGCTAGCTGGTATGGGGTTCAGAGTGGCTTGAGGTGATGGGGCCCCCAAGAGGAACACCAAAGGCCAATTCCATAGCATCAAGTTGTTGGGGAGCTTTCCAGCAAGGTAAACCCCATGTAACTAGTCCTGAACAGCAGGCAACCCTCCCTTGAAAGCCTTTCATGCTCAGGCACCCACTATTTCGGGGAGCCTACTTAAGAGAAGTTGGAAACCCTGCAGCTCACGTTCACCATATAGTCCCACTTAAATCAGTAACAGCAACAAAGTATTCTGCAAAACCAAAATATTTGGGGCAGGGGGAGAGCTTATATATATATTAACTGTAGGGGAAAGGTGCTCCATATTTGAACCATACACACTTATGGCTTGAAATCTAGCTATTAGAAAACACTGTGTCAAAAATTAGACTATGGAAATATGCAACATCATATTCTGTAGGATTTTTCAAACCACTCCCCACACATGATGTCAGTCATAGTGAAAATAAATGAACAGTAATTTACCATTATATGGAAGGAACAGTGTCAATAAAAAACCTACCAACTCGATTGGGAGGGGTGGGAGGTGGCATGAAAAAAATAAGGAAAATAAGAAAACTTACAGACTCAAGGCAGCCCTTAGCACAAGCCCTCTTAGGGTGCAGGAATTCCAGAGCCCTCTAGGGGGCGCGCGCAGTTGGCGTTTGCAATGTAGCCACAGGTTTTAGAGGCTATTGCTGCTCTGATTTTCGGAATAATAGCTGACTCCTCTGCTATGCTTGCTCTGGCTCAGACACTGTTTTTTTTTTTTTTTTTTTTTAAATAAAAAATTTTATTTTTATATTCCCCATACATTTGCATTCCCCCCATTCTGACCCCAATCCCTCCCCTCCCGCCCCCCACTCCCCAAAAAGTGTCTCTGGTTCATAGTTTTTTGTTGATTTTGATTTTCACTTTCTTATAGTTATTCATTTTCCTGGTCCCTTATTTAAGTTCTCTAGATTCCTGCTATGAGTGAGACCATCCGGTATTTTTCTTTTTCTTTCTAGCTTATTTCGCTGAGCATGATCCCTTCCAGCGCCATCCATGTTGCTGCAAATTGCATGTGTTTATCTTTTTTGAATGCTGAGTAATATTCCATGGTATATATGTGCCACATCTTCTTGATCCAGTCATCTATTTTTGGGCATTTGGGTTGTTTCCAAAGCTTAGCTATTGTAAACAGTGCTGCTATAAACATAGGGGTGCAGGTGTTCTTTGGAATTGATGTTTCTGTGTCCTTTGGGTAAATACCTAGGAGTGGAATTGCTGGATCATATGGAAGCTCTATGCTTAGTAGGTCCAGAAATCTCCACACAGCTCTCCATAGTGGTTGGACCAGTTTGCACTCCCACCAACAGTGCAGAAGAGTTCCTTTTTCTCCACACCCTCGCCAACATTTGTTGTTGCTAGTTTTTTTAATATGTGCCATTCTCACTGGTGTAAGATGGTTTCTCAGGGTAGTTTTGATTTGTATTTCCCTGATGACAAGTGATGTTGAACATTTTTTCACATGCCTGTTGGCCATTTGCATTTCCTCTTCAGAGAAGTTTCTTTTTAGCTCTTCTGCCCATTTTTTGACTGGATTATTTTCTTTGTTGTTGTTGAGTCTCATCAGCTTTTTGCAGATTTTTGTGATCAGTCCTTTATCATTAGTGTTGTGTGCAAAAATGTTCTCCCAGTTGGTGGGGTTTCTCTTTGTTTTTGTTATTGTCTCTTTTGCTGTGCAGAAGCTCTTTAATTTGATGTAGTCCCAGCTGTTGATCTTTGCCTTCACTATCACTGCTTTGGGCGATGTGTCTGTAAAGATGTCTTTGATGTGCATATCATGTAGTGTTTCGCCTTTATTTCCTTCTATGTATTTTATGGTTTCAGGTCTTATGTCTAGTTCTTTAATCCATTTTGAGTTGATTTTTGTGTATGGTGTGAGGTAGTGGTCAAGCTTCATTCTTTTGCATGTAGCGACCCAGTTTTCCCAGCACCATTTATTGAACAGACTTTCTTTGCTCCAATGCATAGTCTTTACTCCTTTGTCAAAGATTAGTTGATCATAAATCTGTGGGTTTATTTCTGGATTTTCTATTCGATTCCATTGGTCTATATGTCTGTTCTTGTTCCAATACTATGCAGTTTTGATGATTATGGCTTTGTAGTATAGTTTGAAGTCTGGGAGTGTGATGCCTCCATTCCCTTCTTTTTTTTTTCAGGAGAGCTTTGGCTATTCGGGGTTTTTGGTGATTCCATATGAATTTCATCAATAATTGTTCTATTTCTTTGAAGAATGACTTTGAAATTTTGATTGGAATAGCATTGAATCTGTATATTGCTTTTGGTAGGATGTCTGGCTCAGACACTGTTATAAGCTCTTGAACCCTCCCAGATATCATGGTGTTGGAGCTAATATTTTGCTCATTTTACACACAAGAAAATGGAGGAACACATTTTGAGTAACTTACCCAAGGTCACACTGGTGTTCAATAAACTCTAGAAACACCCTCATTTCACTTAATCAATGCTACTATTTAGTAATCTTAATGAATCAGTTGATAGATTTTAATGAAGAGGGCTTTGGTCATGGGTAGCAAATGAATCTTCAGGACAGGCTCATCACTGGCCTGGAAGATGTAGGAAAGGAGCTGCCTTTGGGGTGTACTGTCTGCTCGGAGGCTCCTTGGGAGCCATAAGAATGTCATCCTACATTTGGAATCCCAGCCCTAGAGGTAAACCTCCAAATCTCCCCCCTATGTTTTGTGATACCAGTGCTTCCTGGCTCCTGCTCACTCCTCCAGAACGTACCCCAGCTCCTCAGGGGCTCCTGGCTTACAGGTCCTGCCTCTGATCTCGAGTTACTCTAGCAACTTCACCTCTGAAGTTAGTCCTCAGGGAGAAGGTGGCTTTGGGCTGGGGGATACGGTGCCTGCTCAGAGCTGGCTCTCCCTTCATGGGGCTGGTCTCTCAAGGCTGTGTGCAGAGCAAATCAAAGAGATGTGGGCCCTGCTCTTGGTTGGTGGGAACCATAGGCCTTTGAGGTCAATACAAGCTTCCCCACCTCCAATGCCTTCCATGATGCGAAAAGGTGGGGTAATATTTGCGACCCTCTTATGACTGGGTCACAATTTCCAAGTGTGAAATTAGTCTCAGAATTTCTTCATGACACTCAAGTGACTTCATCTCCAAAGGCATTGATCTTATGGAAATGTCTTGAAGGATGGGGACTAGCAGAAGGATAGTGGGTGTCTTAAAGTGTCTGAAGCTTCATATCTTTCCCCTTAGAAGTCCCTAGAATCTACCCGAGACTTTGAGCTGATGTCCTAGCCACTGAGATCAAACCATAGTGCCCTGCCCCATTTCCTTTTGGTTGGGACGCTGAGAGGAGCTCCCCCAGCTCAGGGAGTAGTCAAGGTCAGTCTCTTTCTTGGGGTCAGGGGAGGCGAGAGACTTGTAAGAAGAGAAACCTCAGGTTTGCCTGCCAGATAACATAATGTGCCATACAAATAAGCACATGAGATGTTCCACATCACCAGCCACTGAGGAAAGGCAAATGAAAACCCTGAGACACACTTGTTAGAATAGCTAAAATAAAAATTACTGAGGGTGTCAAAAGCTGGTGAAGATGTGGAGAAGTGAGAACTCTCATATATTGCTGGTGGGAGTGGAAAATGGCACAGCCACTTTGGAAATGGCCTGGCAGTTTCTTAAAGAGTCGAACATAAGGTTACCATGGAACCCAGTGGCTGCACTCCTGGGCATGTACCCTAGAGAAATGAGACCTTAGTGTTTTCATATGTACAAGCGTTCATAGCAGCTTTATTTATAATATTCCAAATCCTGATGTCCTTCAACAGCTGAATGGTTAACCAAACTGGTACAACTATGAAATGGGATACAACTCAGCATAAAAAGGAATGACACTGCAATATTAATAAATGAATGATTGAATGAATAAGGAATGACTTTGCTCCCCCTGTATAGTTAAATTAACTTTTAGTAGAGTGTGCTTAAAATACAGATATTGTAGCGTCCTGTATCCTTTCAAAGGCATTTAATTAATTTTTACATTTTAAATAAGCCAAGTGTTAGATTAAAACAAAAGCAAAACTTTTCTGTCATCTGTTTCTACTACCTCAATCTACAGCTTGGTTCTGCTAGAACTCGAATTTTTCCTTGCAGTTATTGTGATAAAGTATGACTATTTTAAGGTCCATTGTATGTGCTTATTAAATTAACTCCTGTCTCACACCATAAATAACAATACACTTCGAAATGAGTAGAGGGCTAGTCACAGACTATAAAATAATAAAGCCATAAAAAGAAAATTCAGGAAGGTGTTTTTACAGATCTGAGGTTGGAAGCTTTCTAAGCAAGACACAAAACTGGAACCATAAAGGAGACAAAGGAGTTATTTTCCTCTATTAAAGCTAAAAATTTTTCAGTGACAAAGCACCAAAACCAAGCATACAAAACACAGAATTGAGGAAAATGCTTTTTAACAAGGCAAAGAAATAATATCTAGAAAATGTAATATGCAAATATAAAAAAATGATTTTTTTAAAAAAGGGAACTAGTCTAGTAAAATAAATGGTCAAGTAATCTATCTGGGCCATTAACAGGAAAAAAATCCAAGTGGTCACTAAGCATTTGAAAAGATGAGCACAATTCCACAGTAATCAGGATAATGCAAGTTCAAGCAACAGTGGATAATCATTTATCTTCCAAAAGACTGGAAGAATATTAGTAGATGACTAATAAAACAATGATGTACTGTGGGGGAATCCACACTCCCATTCACTGTTGGTAGACCGCAAATTGTCACAACCATTTAAGGCCGCATTTGTCAATGGCCCAGTTGATTCAGAAAAACAGGCTCATGTGTTCCAAGGTATATATGTGGATATCTACTACCGTATTGTTCAAAATATTGAAAATTTGAAAGTATCCTCAATGTTTCCCATAAGGGAAATGGCTGGACACATTATGGTGCACTCACACTATTCATATTTTATAAAATACCATGTCACATTTAAAAAGAATGAGACAATATCTGTGCGAATTGACCTTAAGTGAAAAACAGCTATAAAATAATATGTATATTATCCCATTTACATAAATAAAACCATTGTATATATTCAACCAATCAACATTTATTTAGTAAGCACCTACTATGTGCCAAATACTATTCTAGCATGTAGTGATTCTAGAATACAAAGTCCCTGTTCTCAGAGTCCTTGTTTTGGGGAGGGAGACAGATAATATTAAAGTTAAAGAAGTAGGGCCTCCCTGGTGACACTAGGGGTGAAGATGCAGCACTATGAAGCTGTCCACAACTACTGCAGGAGTTCAATCCCCAGCCAGTGAGCTATCCACATGGTGCAGCAGACCTCTCCTGACTCGCCCGCTGCTCCCCTCAGCAGTGTATTTCAGTACATCTGCCTGTTCTGTTCCCCGCTCTGTCTCTGGTGAGTCCTCTCACTGCTCCCCACACCCCTGGCCTGCACCCCAGTTCTAGTATGCATAAATAAATAAATCTAAAAAAAAATAAAGTTAAAGAAGTAATTTGTAAGGTAATGATGAATGTAGGAAGATACTAAAAACAGATAAGAGAATACTTCAAATAACCAAAACTCAATAATAAACAAACAGATAAAAAAGCCAGAGAAACACCTATTATAATAGCTAAAATAGAAACTACTAAGGGTGTCAAAGGCTGGTGAGGATGTGCGGAAGTGAGAACTCATACATTACTGGTTTATATATATATTTTTAAAGATTTATTTATTTATTTATACAAGAATGGGGGTACAGGCCAGATGCATGGGAGGGTGAGAGGATTCACCAGAGACAGAACGGGGAACAGAACAGTCAGACTGACCGAAATACATTGCTGAGGGGAGCAGCGGGCGCGACAGGAGAGGTCTGCGGTGCCACAGGGGACTCTCGCCTGGCCGGCTGGGATCGAACTGATGCTGCAGAGGCTGCAGACAGTGGACAGCTTCACAGCGCGGTGCTCAACCGCCTGCACCACCAGGGGAGGCCCATGCTGGTTTATATTTTAGATAGGATGGTCAGAAAAGGCTGCTCATGGGGCCTCCCCGGTGGCGCAGCGGGTTGAGTGCAGTGCTGTGAAGCTGTCCACAGCCTCTGCAGTGTAGGTTCGATCCTGGCCTGTGAGTGAGAATCCCACATGGCATGGCAGATCTATCCTGTCGTGCCCACTGCTCCCTTCAGCAGTGTATTTCTGTCGTCTGCCTGTTCTGCTCCCTGCTCTGTCTCTGGTGAATTCTCTCACCTTCCTGTTCCTCTGGCTGGTACCCCAGCTCTTGTATAAAAATAAATAAATCTTTAAAAAAAAAAGACATAACTTTTGGACAATTAGATCCTTATTTGAAATAAAGTAATCTCACACTATGCAAAAATAAAAGATGGATTAAAGATTTTAATGTAAAAAATAAAGCTCTAAAAATTGAAAAAAAAAAAACACATTTTTAAAAAGGTAAATAAACAAAGATTTGAGTACCTAAAATTAAAAGCTTCTTGAAGGTAAGGCAGTTAAAAGATAAATGACAGTTTGGAAGAAAATATTCATATTAAATGAATAACCACATTCTCATGTCTAAAACACACAAAACCTCTCTAGACAATGAATAGCGTCAAGCCGTCCAGTGGCAAAGGGAACAAGTTACATGAAGGGTTATTTATTCAGAGAAGAAATACGAATGTCTTTATTAGTTCAAGTTCAGAAAGAACCAGAGAAAATGAAAACTGAATAGCAATGAGGTACGATTACTTTTTGAGATGCCACATTTCCTCTGTTAGGATGGGAAAATTGCACTGGAAAAAGGGAAGCAATAAAGATTTCTCATGTTCTGCTAGTAAGAATATAAATTAATGTAAAATAAGGTTTTAGGAGGGCAATTTCCCAATGCCTAACTAATTTTTGTTAAAAATGCATTGTTCCTTAGTCCCAGAAATTTTATAGAGGTTTCTACCCCAGAGAAATATTGCCGTACTCTGATAAAGACAGGCAATATTTGTAGACAGTTTGTAAGAGAGAAAAAGGAAAAATCTGGATATTTATGAGCAGAAATATTGCTGGTAGAATCACAAGATCATCATGTCTTCAGTTGTTATGCAGACATTAACAAGAGTGAGATAGGTCTCCATGTACTGGCCAGGGCACATGTCTGTAATATACTATATTAAAACAGCAAGTAAGTATAAATCCATTTTTAAACAGAACAAAAAGTAAAACTAAACTGTGTATGTGCTTGTATCTATGTAACTTCTTAGGATCAAGTCTGGCAGGATGAACCTATCTCTGCTCTCCACTCTGAGGAGTGGAGACTGGTCTGAAAGAGAAGAGTTCCCTCCTCTTACTTTGCACATGTCTTTATTATTTGGTAATATTCAAATTAATGAATGAAAATTCAAATAAATTCTTTTGTAACAAAAACTTTAAGAGAATTATATTTTAAATATACATATAATATAAATATATATCATATTTAATCTTTGAAGAAGAAACTTCTAATTGAGAATTAAAATCTGGAAGCACAATAGGAAATGACCATTAGATGGGATTACAGTTTAAATTTGAGTTGATAAAACAATGCATAGTAAAGATAAGAAAAAGAAGCCTGGAGATGCTTACAGTACATGTCACAGAAAAAGAGATCATTTCTTTAGCATTTACAACTATACAAAAGCAATGCACAAATACTAATAGAGAAATGGCTAATTACACAAGTAAAAAATTCGTAGAAGGCACAATAAAATAAGTATATGAAAATACACTTAACTTCACTAAAAATTGAAAATCCTAATAAAAAAGATTTTTTCACTTAAAAAAATTTTACTTGGAAAAAAATGAGTATTTTCTGGTTTGGGAGAGTATGGAGAAAGTTCATATTTAAATGCAATTTCTGGGGTATAAATTAGTACATTTTGGCATAAAATTCAGAAATACAAATCAAATTTTAAGTGTATTTACTTGGATTTCAATATTTCAACTCTAGGAATGTAATTATACTCATTCCAGATATAAATGAAAGGATGTTTATATCTTAAATATTTTATGAGAAATTTCAAACATAAATGAAATTAGAGAGAACAGTATAGTGAACTCTGATATTTCTATCCCTAACTTTGACAATTATAAATTCAGAATCCTATTTTTCTATATTCCTGCAGTTTTATGTATTGCTAAAGAGTTAAAGATTCCTTTTAAAAACTACAATAGTACTGGGCCTCCCCGGTGGCACAGCGGTTGAGCGCTGGGTTGCAAAGTTACCCGCAGCCTCTGCAGCGCCTGTTCGATTCCAGGCTGCTCGCTCCCCTGCCACCGGAGGAGGGTCCCACATGGCCCACAGACCTCTCCTGCCGCCCGCTGCTCCCCTCAGCAGTGTACCTCGGTCCTTCTGCCTGCTCTGCTCCCCGCTCTGGCTCTGGTGAATTCTCTCACCCTCCCACTTCTGACTGTACCCAGTGCTTGTATAAATAAATAAACAATAAATAAATAAATAAAAGAATTTAAAAAATTTTTAAAAACTACAATAGTACTATTCTCACAACCCAAAAATAAAAATAATTCCTTAATATAAAAAAACTCATCTTTTTTCACATTGGCTGATAAATGAGACTTTCAAGAAATCTCTTCAAATTAGGATACAACATGTTGATTGAAATATTGTTTGTAACAGTGAAAAATTCCACCAATCTAAACATCCATCCTAATCAGTTATATCTGCCTCCTGGATTACTAAGCAGCTTTTAAGAAGAATGAGGCAGTTCTCGATAGAAAGATTCCCACAGATGTTTGTTAAATGAAAAAAGGTTTGCAAAAATTTCTACTTTTATAATATATAAATTACATGTTAATTTTTTTAATTACCAGGGAAATTTTGGGAGATTATATATTGGCAGTAGAAATTAATTATGCAGGGGAATGAAGAATATTCTGCTTTCACATGACATCAAAACAGCATGAATTGGTTTTGTAATTAGAAAGATATTTTATACTTCTGAAAACACAAGACATAAACATTAAAAAACAAATTATAAACTCCAAAAATTATAACCCATCTTGTGGATTACTATCTACAACACAGAGTTTCTACAAATCAATAAGAAAAAAGATATTTGAAAATTAAAATTGGTCAAAGGAAATGAAATAAGAGATAATAGCAGATAAAATACAACTGTTCAACAAACATGACCATTTGTTCAACTTTAATAATAATCAAAGAAATAATTAAACTACTAGTAAAATCCTACTTATGGCCTATAAAATTGGCAAAGGTAAAAAAGATACATAATAGATAATGTCTAATGTGGGGAAAGGGCAAAAATGGTGGTAAAAATTGCTCACCACTTTCCCCCAAACACAATTTGATAATACCTATCAAGATAAAAAGCATAAACTGTGATGGCAAGTTTTGGATAAACAAGCCCTTTTGGGCATTACTGGTGGGGGCACCATCTAAAGAAAGGCACTTTAACTTTATTTTTCAATTACAAACACAAATACTCTTTGACCCACTAAGCCACTTTCAGATACTTCTTTTTTTTTTTTTTTTTTTTAATTTTACCTGGAACTGTAGACAAGAACACTTTCAGATACTTCTGACAGATGGACCTACACCCTGTGGAAATGACCAAGGAAAATGTTTATTTTTTTTGCAGCAGAGTATGTGATAGCAACAGATAAGAAACAAGCTATCAATACATGTCTACCAATTGGACACTGGTTATATAATATATATTCTGGTCCATCTAGTCCATATAAATAAAATGCTTTGCATCTGAAAAAAGGTACAGGAAGTTCCTTACATCCCAAGACATATGGATAAGTGAAACTAGCAAGGTGTATGGAAATATGGAGATGACACTACAAGCATAAAAAAATAAAAGTAAGGGAAAAAGAATATGGCAGCATTTACTGGCATTGCAAAGAAATTATCCCAAAGGACATACTAGAAACAGTAACCAACTGAGCAATAAGCAAACAAACAAAGCAGCAGCAACAACAACAACAAACAAGCCTCTGAGTGGGTGGGAACTGGAGAATGGAAGACAGAGATGGAAGAGAGATTTTTCACTCTGCTACTCCTACTACATTTTGTTGCTTGAGTATATAAATTGCCTATTTCAAAATTAAAGAAAATTTATAATGAGTGTAAAATTTATAATGTGTGTAAGCCTTTCGAAGTCGCAATCCCACTGCTAGAAATTTATCCTGTGGAAACACACAGACACGTGCACAAAAACCTGTGCTTTGGGAGTTCTTCTTTATTTATTTATTTTTATTTATGCATACAAGAGCTGGGGTGCAGGCCAGAGGCACGGAGGGTGAGAGGATTCACCAGAGACAGAGTGGGGAACAGAACAGGCGGACTGACTGAAATACACTGCGGAGGGGAGCAGCGGGCAAGACAGGAGAGGTCTGCCGTGCCATGTGGGTTGCTCCCTGGCCGACCGGGGATCAAACTCGTGCTGCAGAGGCTGCGGATTGCTTCGTAGTGCGGTGCTTAACCCCTTGCGCCACCAGGGAGGCCCGGGAGTTCATTTTTACAGAATTTACATTTAAGGAAACAGCAGGAATAGCCTTCCAGAGGTTAGGAGGATTCGGCTAGCCCCAACGAAAGAAATGCTTTCGTCACAAACAATGTGAAGTGGTTGAATCCAAAAGATCACCCCGGCACATTATAATTTTTAAAAGATAAAAGTTGCAAAAAAACGGCCCATGAGTGACGCCACTTTTGTTACTGTTTGTCATGAATGGGGGCGATCAGGAGTTACACACTCCAAACTGGAGACGGTGGCTATTTCTGGGCGCCTTCAGCCCTTTCCCATTTAGTGTTTTACCAAAGCTGAGCACGTATTACTTCTTGGATTTAAATCTTCTATCTACCTGTCTACACCCTACGCTTGCCCCTCCGATCCCGCTTCCCCTAACCCGCGCCCTCCCCGGCTCCCCAAGCTCGGGCAGGTGGGTGTAGTGGGCGCTACGGGGGCAAAAAAAAAAAAAACAAACTTTTCTGCCGGATTATTTCAACCAGAGGCTTGGGAATTGGGCCGGGGCGAGGGGCGCAGATCTTGTCACTTGGCTCAACCCCGGTGGCCGGCTTGGCGGGGACAAGACCAACCTGGCAGCCGCAGAGCCTGGGACTCACTGAAGACCTCCGGGCCCGGAGCTACCCCGACCGCCGCTCCAGTCCCGCCCGCTTCTAGGCGGCTCCCGGCCCTGGGATCAAGCTACCAGTAAAAGAACCGTATTTGAGATTTTTCACGTTTTATGTTTCGGAGATTCCCAACGTTTCGGGCTGCACAAAATTCCAAAACTATGGTGTTGGGTTTTTTTTTTTAAGATTTATTTTTATTTATGCAAGAGCTGGGGTACAGGCCAGTAGGGTGGTATTTTTTTTTAAGATTTATTTATTTTATTTATACAAGCACTGGGTACAGTCAGAAGCGCGGGAGGGTGAGAGAATTCACCAGAGCCAGAGCGGGGAGCAGAGCAGGCAGAAGGACCCAAGTACACTGCTGAGGGGAGCAGCGGGCGGCAGGAGGGGGTCTGCGCGCCATGTTCGCAACCCAGCGCTCAACCGCTGTGCCATCGGGGAGGCCCTAGGGTGGTGTTTTAACACCTATAAGGAGGTCATCTTGGAGCAGACTTTCTTCCTGGGAAGGGCGTTGCCGCCTCATCATCCAGCGCAGGGTGTTGAAGGTTTTGTCTCCTTTCATTCATTCTGTAAATATTTACTGAGCGCCTACTGTGTGGTGAGGACACAGCTGGAGAGATGGCATGGAAATGGTGAGCGGGTAACAACCTCCTTGGAGCAACTGTGGTGAGTGGAGGTCTGGATACCAGCAGATCCTCGCTCGGAGCCACCCCAGATTGAGCTGCAGGGCTGGTGAGGAACCCCCGCATGTTACCTTGTGGGAGACAGTCTCTGGGCTGGGAAGCTGAGTGCCTGTAGCCACAACCTGATCATCCTGGCACATAGTAGGTGCTCCTCGTGTTTGCAGAAGGAATTAACCACAAAGTGAAGGTCAGGGAGCTGAGGGGAGGTAGGGACAGGTGGTCCAAGAGGGCTCTCTCCCTTCTTCTCCGTTATAACCCAGCTACCTGCTCTGGAGGGGCCTCCTCTGTTCCGAATGTCGCAGCCACGGGGGCAACCTCCCTGGACACCCCCCCCAACACACACACCCATAAAACAAACACAAAACCAAACTGCTCTCTCATTTTTCTCATTTTTTGAATGAGGTAGTGGGAGGGAGCACTGTGCCTAGACCACTCCAAAGGGGAGATTCCTGGGCAGACCCACTTGGCTGAATGTCCCCTTATCAGATTCTCACACAGGGTTACAGGGCCAGGAGGAGTGCACTGCCAAGTAACCTGTACCCACCCTCCAAGGAGAGTCAGGCCAATCTTTATTTTATATTAATCAAACATGAAAAATAAGGCAAAATTCATGTGCATCATACCCCCTTGCAATTAAAATAGATATAAAAGAAAAACAACAAACAGGGAGGCAATCACCCCCGACAGGAGATGCATGTCCCAGAGGAAATGGCTAGAGCCAACAGGATCTATAGATCTCCTGACTCCCTGCAGTTGATGCATTCTGACATCTGTTTGATACCAGCATACACAAGCCTGGAGACGAAAACCCATGATATCTCTGGCCTCCCTTCTAGTCAGGAGAATTCACTGTCCCAGCCTCAGAAGCACTAAGCTTCCCTGCCCCACCATTCAGTCACAGGAGTGGGAGGACTTAGGGGTAGTGGGAGGGGTGGAAGGTGGGGGGTGAAATGTCTGAAAGCTCCAGATCTGCAGGTGTGTGTGTAGTATGCAGTAGAAAGGGGTGCACAAGCACCTCTCCAGGCTACCACCTAGGGCCATGGAAATCTTGTGAGTATGCATAGAACCAACAAATGCCCTGCTGTTCTCTGAAAATGAAAGCAGTAAACAAAAGACACTCCAACAAGATGACACATTGGGTTGCTGGTCAGCTTCCTTGGGAGGTGGGGTGTGGGGGGTGTATTAAATGGACCAAAACAATAGGGTGCTACAAAACCTGCAATGCAAATGTGGGTCCTCTGTATAAAAATGAGCAGAAGGAAAAGCATAATAAACACAAAACAAAACAATCCCAGGAAAATGAAAAACAAAACTAATAATTCTACAACCCCCAATATTAAAATCACAAGCAAAAATACCAAAGTGCAGTCCCCTGTCTGAACCATTTAAATCCTTCAACTGGGGCCTCCCTGGTGGTGCAGCAGTTGAGCGCTGGGTTGCGAAGCTGCCCGCAGCCTCTGCAGCGCCGGTTCGATCCCCGGCTGCAGTGCGAGGGTCCCACATGGCACGCAGACCTCGCCTGCAGCACCCGCTGCTCCCCTCAGCAGTGTACTTCGTCAGTCTGCCTATTCTGCTCCCTGCTCCGGCTCTGGTGAATTCTCTCACCCTCCCGTACTTCTGACTGTACCCAGTGCTTGTATAAATAAATAAATAAATAAATCTTTAAAAAAAAAATAAATAAATAAATCCTTCAACTGCCCTCTGGGGGCCTGGTCCTGGGCTACTGATCTGGTGGCAAACTGGGTGCTTGTTGAGTCTAGAGACCTGCCATCTGTAGGGGACCCAAGTGCCTGAATCCCAACCCAATGCTCATTCTACCACAACACTGCCCTGGCCATGGGGGGCAAGATTCCATGGAGCAGGTGAACCCCAGTATCCTTGAGGAGCTACTGTAACCTGTAGGGTGAGGCCTATGTGGTCTCAGACCAGTACCTCTAGGTCCAGTGGCTGCTGGAAACTCAAATAGAAAGCAAGAAGACACTGGGGTGATGTTAAATCCAGATCTGGCACCTGGAGGAGGAGGGCAATCCATCCCCAGGGCTGCTCCCAGCTCAAGCCCAGCAAGCTGCACCCCCTGCTAGGCGTCTTTACTGGTCTGGAGCAACCACCACCCGGACTGGTGTATGCCATGGTGCTGTCATGAAGCATTCATGTTTTGAGCTCATGTTTCTGAGCCTTGGGCCCAGCACTGCATCCCAGTTCTGAGAAGGACTACTGAATTCAATGCTTCTCTTGCCCACACCTACCCTCATAATGGGAATTGTGCAGGCCATCAGAGGCCCCTGCCTCCATGTACCCTCCCTCCGAGGCCCGCAGCCACCCAGAGCATCCATTGAGCTGAATGAAAGCATTTTAAAATTCCTGCTAGTGGGTGGGTGGGCTGGCAGCCATTTGCTTTGCCAGGCACCCCATAGTTATCCTGCCCTTTTGCTTGGTGGCTGGTCTCATCACACAGGAAGCGCTCTCAGAACAGCCTCTAGGGTGCTATCTCAAGGAATCCAAAGCAGTGGCATAAAGGTGTGAATAGGGTTTTCAAGGGCCATTTTCAGTGAGAAGGGACTGATGCTACACATTATCCAAAAAGCTGCTGGACTGGGTAAAGCTGGGAGAGGACCATTCTTGGCTCTCTCCTCATGACTTGTTGAATTCCCTTCCTGATTAATTTGGGAATAAGTAGGTGCTTCTAAGTGTGCAGGTGCAAGCATAGATCATGAGGTGACAGGAGGCTTAGGGTAAGACTTGTCCTACTTCTTCCAAATGTGGGGATTCTGGCACCACAGAAAAGGTCACAGCACCTCAGCAGCACCTTGGGGGTTATAGCCAGGGCTGGCCTGTTCCTGCTGTCTTCTGCCAGCATTTGACACACTCTTTCCAAATATAAAACAAAAGGTTGCCCATCTCCACCAGCCACTGGGCCTTGCACTTGGAGGTGTCTGGTAGTTGTAAGGTCCCTATGGAAGCCTAGCAATGTCCTCAGTGGGGTTTGCAGGGTGCCTCTTGTGTGTATACTGCTGTCATCTGCGTCACCTTGTTTGTGCCCCTGTGTGGCATGAAGCAGCCTCCATTTTGAGGAAGAGGATGCAGCAAGGTCAGCCTCCCTGGCTCCCTGCTGACATGTTGTAGAGGCAGGAAGTTTAGGTGATTGGTGGAGGGAGGGTTCATCCGAGGGGGCTGGAGAAGGCTGTACCTGGTAGTCTGCTCTTTTCATCAGCTGGCTCTTGACTGATCACCTCCCAAAACATGCCCAGCCTTTGGACCCAGACAGAAAGGAGACCAAGTTACCCCACTAGCGGGTGAACTGAGGAGGCATTTGTGAAAGGAGTCCCCACTGCCTTACCCACCCAGAAGTGGTTTGTGGGTCCCCTCTGAGCTCTCTCCCTTTCATTCAATGGGAAATTTGTGGAAATCCTTCTGGGCGTTTGCAGTTTTAGAGACATCAGCTCTGACCCTTAGTGCAGTCCTTGAAGGTAAAATGAGGAAACTGAGGCACAGCAAGACAAAGAAACTGATTCAAGTTCAAAGGTCTGTAAGCTGATATTCCAGACCAATTTCTCCTAAATGCAGCACCCAAACTTTCATCCTACTCCCCCCTTCATCTAAACTCCCCCAACAGAATGCTATCTGTGGTGGGGGCCTTAGGAGAGCAAGTGCAGAGAGGAAAAGGAGCAGGAAGAAGGGCAATGACCTAGAGGTAGTGGGGTTCTTTCCCAGAATCCTCATCCTACCAGCAAAATGACTGCTATTATGGCCAGTGTCTCTCTTCCACCTTTTTATGCTCTCCTCCAAAAGTATTTCGGGAGAATGTGCCCTCAGAGGTCAAAGGCAAAAGTAACTCTCCACATAGGGTACACTGGAGGGATATTCATGCAGCCAAGGTGCTGCAGACTTCCCTGTACCAATATGGGGCCTTTCACTGGTCAGTGGGGCCAGAAAGGAGCAATGCAGGTGACCCTGGCTAGGAGGAATTAGTGGCAGTGACATCCCTGGGTATCTACATGTCGTTAAATGGTAAAGAGAGACTTATGATAGTCCTGTCTGCCTTTCATTTCTTCTAGGTGCATGTTTTATAGTTAATAGTCCCATGCTTATAGTTCCATGCTTTATAGTTAGTATTTCTAATTACATTATCAAATAAATGTCATGGCATTTCTTGTACATGTGTAAGTGTGTTTATAAAAACACACCTTCTAACAATGGACACAAACTGCCCTGCTAACAGTTGGGGTCCATCTCTATGTGACTGTGGATAGTGTGGATAGCGCCTAGAGTGGGTGGTCCCCACCCTGTGAGATGAATGATTGATTTTGACTTATAGCTTCTGTGAGTCTACATCTGAGAGTTATTTAGCTATTTATTAATAAATTAATTTTAATAAATTAATTTTTTCTGTATGCAGAGTTAGTAGAGTGGAGAGGACACTAGGGGGGCACAGAAGGCACAAGTGTCCATTGTGAAGGAAATGTCTATCTACAGATGGGATTGAGGTGGCGAAGGGATGTGCTTGTGGTCACAGGCAGGGACTTCGGTGCTTAATCTGGGAGTGTGGTTTTAGGGGGCTGGTTTTTCCATTCCTGTAAAGCCTTGCAGATTTTCTTAAAGAACTTCAACCTGGTTACTAGCCCCTCACACCCAGGACACCTCACAGTCTATGGAATGGGACCTAATTTAATCCCAGGTGCCCAACAGGTCAACACACCTGCTTGAGTTCCTGCTGGCCAGACCACCCACTTGCCTTGTTTTGTAACTGCTTTGATCCAAGCCTACCCCCAGAACAGTGGTGTGCGCCCCATCTCTGATGACCACACCTGACAAGAGTGTTTCCCAAAGATCAAGGTACCTGCGTGTGTTTGCAAGGTACCAGTAGCCAAGCCTTGGGCTGCCTCCACACTCCATTCTAGCCCCTTCCCCCAGCCCCAGAGGCCCCCCACACCGAGAGGCTGCGGGGAGGCTGTGCAGACCAGGCTGAAGTAGCCTAGTCTGTGTGGGGGGACAAAGTCGATATCCTTGTGCAGGAGAGACCTCAAACCGGCGTCAGGCTGTTTCCCCTTCACCAGTCGAAGGCCACGGAAATCAGTCCTGTTCCGTCGATTCTTGAGGTCCTTGGGCTGGCGGGACCCGCGCTCAGAAGTACAGGCAGGAAAAAGGCAGCGCGAGGAAACCCGGCAATGCAGTTGATGGGGGCCGGCGAGCCGCTACTCCAGAGGCGCTCCTTCTGCGAGCGGGGTCTCTGGGTCTCGGGGCTTCCACACGGTGTGGGAAACAGATCTCAGGCCTAGGGAGCTAATCCCCTTTCTCCTCCCACCTCGCTAGGCAAGGCCGGGGTCCCAGGAATAGCCGAGCCCTGAGCTTCGCTGGAGCCTGGCGTTGGGGGCCGGGGGCGCCGCAGGCTAGCGCAGGGGAGGCCAGGCGGAGCTGGGTCCTCGGGCGCAGTCCAGGGGCGCGTGCAGAAGTGTGGGGAAGGCGGGCTCGGCGGAGAGGAATAGCCAGGAAAGAAGAGGAGGGCGAGGGAGAAATGGAGGGACGCGGAGAGCTAGAGGCCCTGGGCCCAGGCGCCGCGAGCAAGTGGGAACCGAAAGCTCCGCGAAGCGCGGGCGGCCGAGCGCGCGGCCGGCACCCGGCGCCGGGGAGTCCCCTCCCGCGGGTGCCGTCTGCGGCGCTGGGGATGGGAAACAGGGCTGAGCCCGAGGCGAGGGAGAGCCGAGGCCGCCTGGTGCAGCCTGGACTTTTCCTTCCGCGGTCCCGGGCTGTGGTCGCTCGGAGTCCCGACCCCGCCGAGCGCTCGGACGCTCCTGTCCGCGCGGGCGAAGAGGGGCGCAGGGCGGGGACCCGGCTCTCGGCACCCGGCGTCCTGTGCCAGCCCCGCCGCAGCAGCCGGCTGGGCGAGGGGCCGCTCTGGGAGGCCCAGAACTGCCAGGCAGTGGGGTGCAGATCTGCTCGGTCGCGGTCGCCGCTTTGTCCCCTGTACTCAGCTCAACGTCCAGAACACAATAGACGCTCAAAATAGCATTTGCTGAATGAATTACTGAATCACGAATAACTAAATGGATGCGTGAGTTGGGAGGCGGAGGCTGCAGGAAGGTGGGGGTTAGAGCGGGGTAGGGTGGGGGTCCCGTGGGCCAGGGTGGCGAGCTGTCCTCTTACCTCGAACCAGGATGCGGCGGCAGTGGTCTGTCCCAGTAAGCCCGGGCTGCGGGTCACAGCCGGCGCTGCCCTCGCTGGAGCCCGCAGAGCTGCAGGCGGAGGTCCCAGCAACTTCCCTTGGGCTTCGGCCCCGGGCTTCAGCGCCGGAGTCCTCAGCCCGGCGTGGGGGGCCGCCGTCGCGCTCCGCGCCCCCATCGCCCATGCCGGCCGCCACGGTCGCCTAAGCCGCCGCCAGACCAGCCAGGGCTGGCCAAGCCCGGGGCTCCCCGCCCCTCCACCCCCAGCGCCCGGCCCGGCTCCTCCCCGGCCCCGCCCCTCGCGGCTGCCCCACCTCTCCCTGCTGATTGGGCGGAGGTCCGGGCTCTTTCGAGTCCCAGAGGCGCAGGAGGTAGTAGAGCCGGGGGTGGGGGGCAGGGCCCCCGCTCCTCCGCCCCTAGTCCGCCCGGCTCCGAGCCGGGCTGAGTGAGCTGTGGCACAGAAGAACTCCCTACATTCCCTCTTAAAGTTTATCAGCTCCCTCCCTCCCCCGACGCCCCGCGCACTTCTCTTTCTACCCTCCGTTCCCAGGGGAGCGCAGCCTCGACGGCGCGGCCCTTCAGCGGGATTGACCACCGAAGCGCTCCCGAAGGCAGCGCCGGAGCAGAGAACCCGAGGTGGGCCTCGCTGGGGCTCTTGGCGCGCTGGGGGGGCTGGAGGAGGGAACTCAGGTGGGGGTTCCTCCCTGTGCCCCACCGCCACCCCGCTCCACTCATATCTGCACCCACACTCTCCTACACAGAGCGAAGACGCCTCCGGCCGGCGCGCCTGGGCGAGCAAGGCCAATATTGTGGTAAATGCGCCCAAGAGAGTGAGGCGAGGAGCAGAAGGAATGTCCCGCATTTGCCAGGGAAGAGAAACGTTCCTGGGCAGCGGGCGCAGGGAAGAGAGTCAGTGAGACCAAGGCTGGGGTGGGCGGCAAACGACGTCACACAGGACCACACACCCAAACAGGCATAGAAGGTGGGCATTCCCTTTTGCCACCTCTACGCTTTGTGGCGCTTTTCCTCCCCAGTCCCGGGTGCGGTTCTGCCTCCAGTGGGCTGCGGAGAGAGGTGACAGCACTGACTGAGAACCTAGAAACGTGGGAGGGTAGTGGAGCTGGGCACTGCCAGGTGAGGAGGGGGGCTGGGGGGAGGGCTTTGGGCATAGCATTTACCCTGGGAGGCTTCTGGGTCCATCGCACTGTTTGAGGACCCCAGTGCTCGACCTAGAGTAGCTACTCTGACAGCGCCGGGAGACCAGGCCCCACTCCCTTTTCTTTGACTCATAAAGGGGCTTGGAAGGAAGGTTGCGAGACCCCAGCAAAGATGTGTGTGAAAACTGTGCGCGCGCTGGAGGGTGCGTGACCCCTCGCAGAAGCGCTGCCATGCTAGGGTGCCCCACGGGGCTCCAGTCCATGGGAGGGTCTGATTGGGATTTTTTGTGGCATCGCTCTGGATGTGCAGGTGAAGGTGCTTGTGGCATAATTGCTGGCGCGGCCTCCATGTCTGCGTGAGAGGGGAGCCTGTATATGCCAGTGCTTGCCTGTGGGAACTACGTGTGCACTTGAGCAGTTGAATGTGCATGTTTCCAGGCTCAAATGTCCCCAGCGGAGAGTGATGAGGGCAGGGGTTTGCCAATTTCTCAACTGGTGGCTTTCAGCACCTCTGCGCAGAGTTTAGGATCAGGACAGCGGAGTGTAAAGGGAACAGGGGAGGAGGCCTGCTGGTCCATATTAACACAAAGGACAAGGAAGGGAAGCAACACTGGGCTACATTTATTAGGCTGGGGAAGGGGAGCAGAGGGATTGTGCCTGAGTGTGCTGAGAGAAAGCAGCCTGGACCCACGGCAGCTCCTGACGGTACCGAGAGGGAGTGGAGCACTGGGAGAAATGAGGTTTATATCAATGGAATAGTTAGAGGAGGGCCTGGGGGAGTGCGGTCCTGCTGGGGCCTTGGAAGGAACCTGGCCACCTGTTTTCTGGTTGTCTTGCACTTGGTCCTTCTGAGCCTGGGCACGGAGGGGCTGCCCAATTCCTAAGTGATCCCGGCATGGGCCAGAGCTCTCTCCACCCCAGCCCAGTGGGAGCTCCCAGCCTGATTCAGTCCTTCATCTCCAATCCACACTTTAGTTTTTCTCCTCTCTAGCTCTCATAAGTTTGATTATTTTTATTATTCAAGTGACACGCTTTTAATATAGAAAACTTCTTAGGAAAAAAACCACCCGGCTCAAACCTTCCGGAACCAAGCCCTAGCTGTTCTGCCATGTGGGCCCCGAGTTTCTGTTCAAAGAAAAATACACCTGGTGGACCCTGCCGGGGATTGTTGGTTTTCACTCCTTAATTTCCATTTCACAAACTACATCTTCTCCTGCCAGCAATGCAGGGCTCCCTTCTGGTAACCTGTTCTGAGGTCCCTGGATGGGCTTGGGGTTGGCACACACTCAGCCCTGGGGAGAGTCTCTCAGAGCGGGGACCTGGGAAGCTGGGGCTTGCTCGTCTTCCCTGGTTGCAGGGAGAGGCAGACTGGGAGCACCGGAGAGGGCTGCGGACTAGTCCCGATTTGCCTTTGGGCAACCCAAGTCTCCTCTTTCTCCCATGCCCTTATTCTTTCCCCACATTCTCTCTGGGCCGCTTGTTAATTCCTGCCCCGTGGAAGTCCCAGCTCCCAGTTCTCCGCGGGGATTGAGAGAGGGAGTCAGGGCTTCTATAAGGAGAGTTGGGTGTGGTGTTTGTGTGTGGAGCAGGGGGCCTGGGATGCTGAGTCTCCTCACCAAGCACAGGCCCTGGCTTAGCCGAGAACCTGACCAAAAGGATTCGGGAGGCTGGTATACCCTTAAACCCAGGCCCCTGAACCCAAGGCCGCTTGCAGCCTCATTCTATCTGGAAATACATTCATTGCTCAGGTGACCAGAATCCCTTGCCCAGGAGACCAGTCATTTTGGGCCAGTGGATTTCCACCCAAATCCTGACTGGCTACCTCCTCTGGTCCGGGGTGAGGAAGACAGGACATTGTACTGGGTAAAGCTTGTGTAGAGATGTGTAGCCTTAGAGTGCTTGTGTGTCTTTGCCCGCATGCGAACACTGTTTGTCCTAGGGCCCCTCCCTCTGGTGGGCTAAGAGGGAGGCTGAGCTGGAGGGCTCCCGTGCCCACCTTGTGTGAATTCACTAGGATCTGGGATTCCTCACCTGGCAGTGGGGCTGAGGGCCAGTGTCCTGTCTGCTGTCCTCACCCTCACCCCCAGTCTTCAGCAGGGTTCTCAACCTATTTAAGATTCTAGGGACCATGGGCATATCCTCTGCCTTGCTGTGCCTTTCCCTCCCTCTTTTATAAAGAAAGTGTGTGTGTGTGTGTGTGTGTGTGTGTGTGTGTCTCCACGCACTAGTGATTAGGGGGCAGGGCAATGGCCCAGACTGCTTTCTCTGTGGCTCTGAGCCTCCCTTGGCTCCATTGTAGACAAATTCTTAGGTGCTGGTTCAGTTCTTCCTGGGTCCCACAGGGCCACCACAGCCCAAGGCCCAGCTCACTCCTTGCTGTCAGTTTCCTGCCTGGCCCCAAAAGTTGCCAGAAATTAATAGGCTTGGAGGTTTTCATAGTGGACATTATTGTTTTTTGTAAAAGCGTATTAATTTCTGGGAATGGCAGCAGTGCTGCTACCCAAGGGTTGGTTGCAGCATAATCTCCTCCAATTCCACTGACTGGCCCTCGAAGATCACTCCTGGCCTAGGGCTGACACTGCAGTCAGTCATTGACTCATTTTAGGAACACAAGCTGACTGAGCCTGTCTGTGCTGGATGCCAGCTTGGCACACTGAGGATTCTGAGCATTCAGCAGTGACTAGGCCCCATGAAGGTGGAGGTCATCTGTTTGGTAGAGCAGGGAATGGGAATCAGCTGGGTAGGGTGGCTTGGTTCAGAGTGAAGTGGGGGAAGTCCCAGCCGCTACACCACTTCCTGCTGCTGCCTATTCTACTACCTGTCATTTACCTTGCTAGCCTCAGCCTAGGGGCATCTGGCTACCTCCAGTTTGCCTCTGAGGCTACCCTCAGCCTCTACCTTGGTCCAATCCTGGAGGAGGGGGTTTCTGGGGTATGAGCTTTTACTCCTTAAGTGCCTCCAAGGCTCAGCCTGGACCCCTTAAGGCAACACTCTCCTGCTTTGTTGTGACCCTCCTTTGCTTGGGCAGGGCTCCCAGCCGGGCTATCTGAGCACAAGAGCCATCAAGATGTGGCACCATTGCCAGGTTGGTACAACTCTATGTGCCCTTCCTGAGCCTGTAGTCCCAGGGTTGCCCAGCAGAGACGTGTCTAGACTAGTCTAGAGTAGGTAAGAGGAGGGGGTTGGGGACCTCCAAATTGGGTGATCTTCTCTTCCCATCGGATCCACCCCCAAACTCTCTAACGTTCCTGCTCCTTTCTTCCTGCTCCTCTTTCTCCAGCAGTTCTCTGTTACACTTCCTTCCTCCTTGATGATGAGGATTTTGCCACTTCTTCCAGTTCTTCAACATTTGCCAGTTTTTCTCTTTCTGCTTGTCTGGAGACTTCCTCCTCTCCATCATCCCTTCCCTGCTGTCCTTCCCGATAAACCCCTCTGCAGCAGCTTCTTTGCAGCCATTCTCCCCAAATTCTCTCCCTTCTTCTGCCCAAGTTTCCTGTCCTCATCCCTCTCCCTGATGGGGCAGGTACATCCTCCTCTACTTATCTTTCCTTGGAAATAATGATCTTTAAACCAACAATGAGTGTCTAGAGACTTAAGAATATCTTCCAAAATTTTCCTTTTTAACAAACAAAATCCCTTCACTCCTACCACACTCCAGGATCAGTTCCCAAATAGACAGACACTTTGTTTCTCTATTTCTGCTGGGGCATGTGGCTAAGTGCTTGAAGTTGTGCTAGAATCATATTTTTTAAAGATTTTATTTATTTATGTATACAAGAACTGGGGTACAGGCCAGAGGTGGGGGGTGAGATGATTCCACCAGAGACAGAGTGGGGAACAGAACAGGCAGACTGACTGAAGTACACTGCTGAGGGGAGCAGCAGGCAAGACAAGAGAGGTCTGCTGTGCCATATGGGCAGCTCCCACTCGAGGATATTCTGCAGTGGCTGCGGATAGCTTCATTCTGCTGTGTCTTAACCCCTTGCATCACCAGGGAGGCCCTAGTATCATATTTTCATAAATAATCACAGCTTAAGGGTGAGGGATCAGCTACCCCATTTTATATAGGAAGAAATTGAGACCAAGATCACACTGCTGGTTCACTCAAACTCAAACCCAGACACCAGAGAGACCACAGCCCTACCGATAGGAGAAATCTCTTCTTCCTCACTTCACTCTGAAATCAATGTTCCTTCCCAAACTCACATGATGGACTCAGAAACCTGTTGTTGCAAGCGGTTCTCAGCACAGCAGGGGAGGTGGAGGCTTTCTGACTGAGACACAGTGCCTTTGTAAGAGCTGTGGTCTTTGTGGAGAAGGAAAGAAACTTGGGCTTGGAGAACAAAGGTGTTGGAAGAACGGAGCCTTGGTTTATTGTGGCTGGGCAGTGACCTCCCTATCTAGACCTATGTATGTGCTCTTTTGTTTTTGTTGTTTTGGGTAACATCTTTATTGAGATATAATTTACATATCACACAAGTCACCCACTGTGTGTACTGTAATGGATTTTAGTATTTTCACAGATATACTAAATTATATAACATATGCACCAATGCCCAGTGCAATCATCAACTTGCACAGTAAATTTTAAAGCATTTTCATCATCTCAGAAAGAAACCTCCTCCGTTTCCATCCTTCCTCAGCCCTAAGCAACCACTGATCTACTCTCGGTTTCTATGGATTTGTCTGTTCTGGACATTTCTTATTAATGGAATCATGTCATATGTGGCCGTTGTGTCAGACTTTTTTTTTTTACTTAGTGTAATGTGTCAAGGTTCATGAATGTTGTAGCCCGCATCACTGCTTCCTTCCTTCTTATAACTGAATAATATTCTCTTGTGTGGTTGCACCACATTTGTTGTCTGTTCAATATTGATAGATAATGGATTGTTTCTACTTTATCTGTGTGGGTGCACCCCTGACTTGAGGTACCTCCATGGCAGCTCAGCCAGAAGAGGGGGGAGTTTTCTGGAGCAGTTGGGAAAGCCTGGTAAAGTTGAGGAAAAAGTCACCCACTGGTTGTGTCCCCAGTTAATCAGTCACCTTCTGGAAGCTTTGCTACTTCTGTCCTATGAGGAGGGAGAGTCTGGACTTGGAGGCTTGTAAGAATTATAGCCTCCCTGGGGAAAATTAGGAGCTTGGACTCTGCTAGGTTGGGTAAGAATCTGATAACTACTGAGAACTAGTTGCTAAAAGGTTGCTTACCCTCTCTGCCTCAGTATCCTTATCCCTCATAAATGGGGTAATGTTAGTTTCGAACTTCTAGAGTAGTTCTGAGGAGTAAGGTAGCCTTTTTAGAAAAGCCCCACGAAGTGTGAAGCACTGAGGCACTGAGAGGTTAAGAAACCTAATAGCAACTAATAAGCAGTAGAGCTGGGATAATAACCCAACTTCGCCAAAAGTCCAGTGCCTGGCACTCGGTGGGTGCTGGAAGAAAGAAAATTTAGAGCTTAAAGCAAGAAGACACAGGTAGCACTTACACTCCCCCCCCCTTCCCCTGAAGGCACCTCCAGATAAGCCAGGCAGAAGGATTGAGGGTAGGATGCTTCACCTGTTGGTGGGAGTGCAGATTCACAGATTCGGGGTCCTCAAGCCCAGCTGGTGGAGTGAGTTGGGGCTGTAGGACAAACATGATTTGCTGCCAAAACTTCGAGCTAGCAGCTCAGTTGATTTTGCCCAACATCCTGCTTCTCAAACACTGACATTGAACTCCAGATGACACCAACCCTAGGGGCCTCCCCGATGGCGGTGGCGCAGCGGTTGAGCTCTGGGTTGCCAAGCTGCCTGCAGCCTCTGCAGCCTGGTTTGATCCTCGGCTGCTCCCCGGGCACCGAGGGTCCCGCATGGCGTGCAGACCTCTCCTGCCACCTGCTGCTCCCCTCAGCAGTGTACTTCATCATCTTCCTGCTCTGCTCCCCGCTCTGGCTCTGGTGAATTCTCTCACCCTCCCGCGCTTCTGACTGTACCCAGTGCTTGTATAAAGAAATAAATAAATCTTAAAAAAAAAAAGAAATTAAGCAGCTGAAAATATTAAAAAAAAAAAAAGATGACACCAACCCTACCTTCACTCACCGGTACTCAGGACACTGTGGTCTTTTCACATTTACAGTGCCACTTGTCCCTCGGTCACAAATCAGATTCTTCCTTTCCTAGTTGGGGGACCCTAACCGACAGCCGTCTTGCGATCCCAGGGAACAGAGTCAGGGTGCCAAGCGGAGCTGCGAAGGATCCGTCCTGGGTTTGGAGGCAGGGCAGTATAGTGGGGGGCTGCGCCCTTGACTTTTGGCGAAGTTGGGTTAATATCCCAGCTCTACTGCTTACTAGTAGGCTGCTTAACCTCTCAGTGCCTCAGTGCTTCACGCTTTGTGGGGCTTTTCTTGAGCGCTTGGGAGGCAGCAAGAGGAACTCCCCAGGCACCCAGGGTCTTTATAGCCTCAGATGCCTTTTGAATTGGCAGGGTGTCACAATTTAAATGAATCTAGCAAAACAGCATTTCAAATGTTGTTAGAATAGGTTTGGAGAGGCTTTTGTTTCTATGCTTTCATCAAGGGCAAGCTGCTAGTTTCTTTCCTCCTCAAATTAGTGCCTCAGAGAGTTTGCTTACAGCAACTTACAGCATAGATGTGGCTCCTTTTTTATGTTGGCTAGCCTGCTACAACACTGCACTTTCAAGGTCATCAACCCACCCCACCTCCAACTTTCCAGCTCTCAGAACCTGTGAGTTTTGGGTCTGTTGTCCCAAGAAGTGAGATCATCTGCAGTCAGCTCATCTGCAGACAGTTTCCAGGCTGAGCTTGGCAAATTGAAGCATAGAGTCTCCAGCACCCCTTGTCCTGGCTTCACGGTTCAGGGGTCTCTCCTTTCTCTTTGGTGGAAGCATCTTTGCCCACTGGGTCAGGGTGGTCCAGATAAGACCAACAGAGACCACGCCACAATGGGGCCTGCCCCCACCCATGTGAAAAAGAAAAGGTTTACCCAATGATGAGTGGGGCAAGACTGAAGGAATTTGCCTGCAAAAGGACTCCCAGAAAGGAAGGGGGTGAAGTATTGGGTGACTGTCCTCTGTGGAATGCTGGGAACACTCTGACCACCAGCCAATACCCCTTCAAGAGATCTCCCCATAGAGGATTACTCAGAGATGTCACCAGAGATGCATATCTGCTGGGAATGGTTTTCCAGGAGCTGCTGCTTTAGATTTGGTAATCTTTAGATTACCAAACATATTTATTGATCTACTACTATATACAACAGGGGAGGTATCAGGAGTTGTGGGGACAGTTGGGAACCAGACAAACTCAGATCCTCCTGGTCCTGGAGCCAACACCCACAAAGACAGCTAGCCTTAACCTGGGCAGTCAAATCCAAGGCAGGGAGCCAGGGAGGTTGATCTTTCCGGTCACTCCACCCATAGGTCTTCAGAATGCACTCACCAGCTGGTGACAAGTGCAGATTTGTTTTCCTGGTTAGAAAACCCACCTGTGAAAATAACTGCTATAAAAAGGTGCTTACAAACAGTAAAGTACTTAGAAGGAAAGTGGAATGGTATAAACAGAAAAAAATTGAGAGCAGGTAGGACAGGGCTGGTCATTTAAACAGGTCATTAAAGGAAGACATAATTTGACTATATCACTCCCTAGAGAACTCCTTGTGTGGGTTTATGAACTCTGGAAGAAGGGCCAAGTTAGGTCTAATTATATTTAGTTAACACTGCAATTTAAATGCCTAACCTTTCTCTGTTCTTTTTTCCTTCCCCCCTTTTTGATTTCCCCTTGAGCCCCTCTTTGTTCTTTGACCTTTCTACTGTATGTTTGCCAAATACTTTAATCAGCCATCATTGTCTATCTTTCCTGAAAAATTAAGAGACAGAATTTATTCACCGATATTCTTTAAAATAGATATAATACAATTTTAAAACAAAAACATACTACAATAAATATAATCCCACCATTATTTCTGCTTGTTTCTTCCTCTAAGATTTAGGTTACTGAGTTCCCTTTAAATACAACCCAGGAAATCTTTGAATTATATAATTAGGGTTCTAGAGATTGTTGAGGGAAACATCCCTTTTTCTATGACTATTTTTTTTTAAAGATTTCTTTATTTATTTATTTATACAAGAGCCAGGGTACAGGCCAGATTCGCGGGAGGGTGAGTGGATTCACCAGAGACAGAGTGGGGAACAGAACAGGCAGACTGACGAAATACACTGAGGAGGGGAGCAGAGGGCAACACAGGAAAGGTCTGCTGCGCCATGTGGGACCCTCGCCCACAGGCCGGGATCTGAACCGGCGCTGGATCGAAACCAGCGCTGCAGAGGCTGTGGACAGCTTCACAGCACAGTGTTCAACCGCGCGGGAGGGTGAGAGAATTCACCAGAGCCAGAGCGGGGAGCAGAGCAGGCAGAGGGACCGAAGACACTGCTGAGGGGAGCAGCGGGTGGCAGGAGAGGTCTGCGCGCCATGTGGGACCCTCCTCCGGTGGCCGGGGAGCAGCTGGGGATGGAACCGGCGCTGCAGAAACAGCGGGCAGCTTCGCAACCCAGCGCTCAACCGCTGCTCCACCGGGGAGGCCCTTACTACTTATTCTTGAAGTATTTCTCTTTGCTCCCCCATCCCACGAATACTTGAATACTTGTTTTGCCCTGTTTTTTTTTTTTTTTTTTAGTTTAATTTACTCAAGAATGGCAAGAAGTTTTGCTTTTAAATGTTGCCTTTGGAAGTGGTGCCAAATGTTACATGATTTTCTTAAATAAAATACTACAGTAGTTCTCTTAAAAAAAAAAAAAAGTGCTTATGCCACAGCCTCAGCAGCCCTGTGTAGTGAGCTAAGCACAAAGAAGGTGGATAAGTTACCACGGTCAATCAAGTCGGCAGACAAAACGAAATAAAATAAACATACAAGCAAAATCCTCAAATATGCAGACCTATGTCTTTCGTGTGTGTGGGTTGTGTTTTCTCTTTTAAGGATTTATTTATATATGCATACAAGAACGGGGTACAGGCCAGAGGTGCAGGCGGTGAGAGGATTCACCAGAGACAGAGCAGGGAACAGAACAGGCAGACTGACTGAAATACACTGCTGAGGGGAGCAGTGGGTGACACAGGAGAGGTCTGCTTCGCCATGTGGGTTGCTCCCTGGCCGAGGATGGAATTCGCGCTGCAGTGGCTGCAGACAGCTTCATAGATTGCATCTTAACCCCTTGCACCACCGGGGAGCCTCCCTGGTTTGTGTTTTTAAGTGTAAATGTATGCAATTGTCACTAAAAAACCCCACAACTATTGGTTTTAATTAAAAAAAAAAAAAAAGAGGAGAGCATGCATGGCGGGGGCATTATAAGTATTGCAAAGGAATATAAAATAACAAGTGTCTGTCTCTCCAGACTCTCAGCGCATCCTCAAAATCCCCAAGTTCTTGCTCCATCTTGAATTTACATCTGAGACGCTCCTTAAAAACCCGAGGGGCGAGCGGCCTCCGCACCGCATGTCACTAGCGCGGGAATGAAGTCACGGCGTCCTGGGCTCTGCTTTTGCCTGCATTGGCTCTTGCTCCCCGCAGCCCCCCCCCCCGGCCCCCCCTTTCTGTGCCCCCATCGCTCGAGGGTCAACCTCTGGCGAAAGTGGTTGTCGCAGCTTCGTCAGCTTAGTGTGTTACGGAAGATTTTGATCTTTGTGGGTCTGCGTAGTTTTCTTAAACGAGTTAAACTGAGGGGAGACGCGGAAAGCAAGAGAAGGAAGCCTGACTGCCACGCGAGACGGCCGGCCGAGGAGGGTGAGGCCAGGCGGGGCGCGGCGGGGCCGCCCCAGCCCGCGCGCAGAGGGCGCCCTCGCGGCCCGCAGCCTCGCCACCCCCGCGGCCCGGGGAGCGGAGCGCGGCGGCGGGAATTAGCGCGCGGGGCTGGGGCGAGGGATCGCCGCGGGGCGAGGGTTCGGGACCGGATTAGCGGGTTCAAAAGCAGGTCAGGGAGAGCTGAAGGAGGCGACCGGGTCCGTGCGAGGTCAAGGTCCTTGGGAGAGGCGGGGCCCGCCAGGTTCCGGCACCGCGGCGGGGCGGGGGGCGGGGGCGGGGGCGGCTGGCGAGCGCCGGGAGGATGCGGCGGGAAGCCGGAGTGGGGAGCGCCTGGAGGGGTTCGGCGGGCTCTAGAGGGAGGCGAGTCCTCTGGATGCCTGGAGACAAGGACACCGCGGATTCTGGGCCCCGGCCGTTGGAAACCAGGGGGCGGCGAGGTGAGCCCGGACAATCTCAGTTAATAAAGAGCAATTGTAGCCGAGTTTCCTATGCGCGCGTGCGCATCTGCGGAACCGGGTTTACCTACTTTTTTTTTAGATTTAATTTTCATTTATTTATTTATTTATTTATTTATTTATTTATTTATTTATTTATTTATGTATTTATTTATTTAAAAGATTTATCTGTTCATTCATACAAGAGCTGGGGTACAGGCCAGAGACGCGGGGGTGAGAGGAGGATTCACCAGAGCCAGAGCGGGGAACAGAACAGGCAGACCGACGAAATACACTGCGGAGGGGAGCAGCGGGCAAACAGGAGAGGTCTGCTGCGCCTTGTGGGTTGCTGTCTGGCCGGTTGGGGATGGAACTCGTGCTGCAGAGGCTGCGGTCTGCCTCATAGTGCGGCGCTCAACCCCTTGCGCCACCAGGGAGCCCTCATTTTCTCCTTCTGGCGCGGTAGGACGTGTGTTAGAGATACAGTTTTTCACACTGTTCAGAGGAGCGCCAAGGAACTTCTTGTCAAGAGCCAGTCTCCTCTCCTTTGGCGGACACCCGCGGCCCCTGCCGCGGAACAGCTGCCGTGTGAAATGACGGTGCCACCGCCCGAGCCCTGGCGCGCGCGGAGGAGGAGGGCCGGCGACACCGCTCTCCCGCGGCGCGTCTCATTCCGTGAGTCCCCCCGAAGCAATCTCTCCTCGTGTCTCCCCTCTCTTCTGAAAGAGCTTCCGATACTGGTGGAGAGGAAACTTGGGGAGACTGCCAGATGCGAATTCTGCGCCCCACCCTGATATCCAGGCCTCGGTAGATAACCCCAGACCCCAATAAACAGGCGATAACTGCTCATCGTCACTGGGTGGAGGCGCCCCCCCCCCGTAGCCATCTCCAGTGTCCCCCCACGTTTGGTCACTCCTGCCCCAGGGCCTGTTCTCGATCCCCCAGTCCGTCATTCGCCTTTTCGTCCCCACGCGCGAGGTGGGTGCGGCCTGGAGAGACGGAGTCCGGGAGCCCCGGCGAGGTGCTTGAGCTCCACCGAAGCCGGCCCCTCGGGTTTGGGGCGCTGCTTGGTTTTCCCCGTAGAATCCACGGGAAGAGCCCTCTCCTGGGCTGGGGGAGGTTTACAAATCTTCACGGTGGCGGTGGCGAGGGCGGAGCTGGAGGTCGTGCTGCTGGGGAAGGCCTAGGGGCGGTGGGGGGAGGCCAGGAGGGAAAAGGAGACTGGACCCCAAAGCCGGGTCCGGGGCGCCGGGGAAGGAGCGCTGGGGGGTGGGGAGCAGGGAGAGGGGCGGGGCCGAGCTGGACCAGACAAAGCACCGCTGGGTCGCCAGTTTTTCTTGAATCCTTGGCTTTGGTCCGTGGGCCGGCTGGGCTGGGTGGAGGTGTGCAGGTTGCTAGTGGGAAGCCAGTCTGAAGGGACTGATGGCAGGCGAAATCCCCTCGCTCATCGGGCATCCAACTGCGCCCAAGTAGTCTCTGGTCGGTAGGGGAGTGGCGGGGCGAGGTCGGGGGGCGCGGTCGGGGGGCGCTTTCCCATCGCTTGGCTCCAACCGACTTGACCGAAGCTTTGTTCTGAAAGACCCTGGGAATCCCATCCCAGGTCTGCAGCCGGGCAAGGTGCCGGAACCCTTGCGTTAGAAATGCATTTCTATGGCTGAAAAATTTCTGTTAGATTTCCTATCATTTCAACAATAGTGAGACTCACCGCCGCGTCCAAATTCTGCACACTGTTCATACGGTTAGAACAAAAACAGAAGTAAAAGAAGGAAAGGAATTCCAGTGTCCAAAACGCTTCATAACCCTCTTTCCATAAAGACAACTTAGTCTTTTTTTCATCGCATACTTAATTTGCACCATTTAATCATGGTGAACATGCAGTGTTGTATTTTTGTCTTTTCTGTTTGAGGCGTCGCCTGAGTGTTTGCCACGTGCTCTGGTCTATTAAGCATACCTTTCAATGGTCAAGTGATAGCCTATTATATTACTGTGTAGTTTTCTCTTCTGAGGTTTATTCAGGGCCCTCACTGAGTCTGCAGGGTAGGTACATTTTCATTGCTCTTATAATTGCCAAACTGCTTTCCAAAGCAATTTGCACAGGCATTTATTTTGGGGTCACTATGGGCAGCATGTGATGCTAGAGGTCAAGCCTTAGAGCATTCCTCCCACCACCACTGTCACAGGGCCAAGTCTGCTGAGACAGGCCAGCAGAGCAAGAACTACTGCACAAAGTGGCAAGCCCTCTAGAGGGAGGGAAGACAGGCAGTGGGATATGGGAGTTTCCTTGGGCAGCCTGGAGAAAGTCAGGTAAGACTTCAGAGTTGAAGGTGACTTCCCACCTCTGGCTGGGGGTTTGTCAGGTAGGGACTCAGGGACCTTGCTTGCATAGGTTGGGTAGTGTGAGATCTTTGTGGATTTGGAGAGACCATAGCCACTTGCTTTATGGGAGCGTCAGGTATGGGTGGGGGTGTCTGGGAAGGTGAGACTTGCCATGTGGGAAAAGGGAACTGAAAATGCAAGCTCATCTTAGGGCATTTGCACCATTTTAAATGCCTGCTCAGTTATAGAGGTATAATTACACAATCACTATTGTTTTAAAGTGTGTTTTGGTGAAAGGAGCTGACATTATTTAAAAATACGAATTGTCCTTTAAGAAATAATTCTCAGGGCCTTCCTGGCCCATCTTATTCCTCAGAAGTGTGAGATGGGAAATTCCCTTCCTCTCCTGCCCAAGAAGACACCATTGGGTTGCATTTACTGTGTGTGTCTTCATTGCCACATGTTCTCACAAAATATGTGATTTTGTGTGCATGTGTTTTACTTTTTTTTTATTTTCTCATGCTCTAAACCAGAATGTTAAGACCTTTATTTTTTTGTCTCTGAAATACTCTAGGCAACAAATAAGAAACAAAACCACTGACTTCTGTGGTTTTCTGATGAGCAGAATGGGGAAAGATGAATTTCCTTAACTTGCGCATGTATTTTAGGTTCATATACACTGGGGTTTATATTTCATTTTTTTTACATCTTATAAAAATGTTATTTTAAAATAACTTATAGTAAGTTGCAAAGATCAGTCATTTTTTTCTCCAGGAATTCTGTGGGGTTTTTTGTTTTTGTTTTTGTTTATTTTTGGTGAATAATGTTGTTTAGATGCCAAGATAGGGAACCAGTTCTGGACATTGTTATTGGAGGTGAGAGCTGCAAGACTCTCTCAGTGAACAGTACTGAGGACTATATTATGTATATATAACACACTTATATTCATTGAGGCTCATTAGTTCATACCAGTCACTCTAGTTTCCAAACATCATAGGGCTCTCTAGTTTTCTTTTTATTTTTTGTATTTGTAATTCTCTGCTCTGTTGGTGAGATTCTGGCTCCTATTATCCTCACAATGGTTATATCTAGTTTGATGTAACCAGTTTCCTTTTGCTGCCTTGCCTCCCACCCAGATGTGGGAGCCCTTATCTGTTGGGCTTGAACACTCAGTGAGGAGGCATTGGGTCACCTGCCTGACACCCACACCAGGTCAGTGTGACACCTACCTACCTGTGTGCAGATGCTTTCTGGAACCCACCTCTAATGACTTTTTGGGTAGGATTTTCAGGAAGGGAAGAGCAACATTTTGTTTTTAGAGACCCATCCCTGTTGTTCTGTGCACACTTAATCTGCTGCTTCAGACTGCTGTAGAACTCTCTCTCCATGGTATGTGACTCTCTCGTTCTACTTGTCTGCTCTGCTCTTCCAGGGAAACATACCCAGGTGACTCCAATGCCCCTGCCCAAAGGAACATCCTGTACAGGTTTCCGTAAGCACTCCTGGGAAATAATTATCTTTGGGATGTAACCAGTGGAATTTCTGGTCACGTGGCATGAAATGCCTAGCTTGCATAAACGGTGCCAGCTTCCTGGCTGGTGGCTGCTCAGTCTGCACCCACCAGCAGCACACGGGGCTTTCTGTAGCCACACATCCCCTCCACACTCAACTTGGAGTTGCCCACTCTTTAGTTTTGGCAATCTGCTAGGCACCAAGGGGTACTTTGGTGCTAGGCACCAAGGGGTACTTTGTTGTTTAAATTTCATGTCTGTGATTACCAGTGATCTCCAGCATCTTCCCCAAATGCTTATTGGCGTTTTGATCTTTTCCTACCCATTTAGTTACATGTCAGTACCCTATTTTCCTAAAATATAACTGGATCTGATAGTTAATATTGTTCTCCAAATTTCCTGTCTCACTTAAAATGTCTTGAGAATCTTTTTACCAGCTGTCTGGAATTCCACAGTTGGGTGACCCACAAAATAGTAAGCAATTTCTCTGTTATGGATATCTGGGCTCTTTCAGGGGTTAAATGCCACAAATACTCCCATAACTGTCCTTGACACACATCTTTGCACTTGTGGCAGAATTTCTTTAGCGGAATTACTAGAATGGTGTCTTTAATTCAGAGTGTACGTTTGAAGACACCAGTCATATGTAACAGTGTCCTCAAGTCTGTGGGGGAGATGGAGACTCAGCCAGGGCAAAAAGTTTGGAAAGAGAGCATGCTCCTCATTTTAGAAGTGTGATGGGTATTGAAGGCAGACTTAGGTGATGAGGACTTTGCCCCTCTCCCCCACGCCCTGGAGTGCAGAGGTGAGCACATGGAGAGATAGGTCTGATTACAGACTTATTCACACTAATGAGACTGGCAGAATGTGGTTTCTGCTATGTACAGATGAGCAGGTTGTGTACTGCACAAGGTCACCTGGCCTAGAAGGTAAATGAGAACTGAAAATCAGCCTGAGTGAATTTTCACGGAGATGCTGCATGGGTGAGAGATGGACCTGACTGTGGGTCACAAGGGAGAACATGGTGCCCAGGGCACCTTGCCGTTAGACCAGCCACTGGAAACTGACTAGGGAGGGTCCCTGGGACCTCTCACCAGCCCTATCTTCTACAAGCAAGAGGACATGTTTCCTTCCCAATAGTCCCTCAGGGAGGGCAGCCCAGACTCTCTTGGGAGATCCCACCTCACAACCCTGTGGGTTATGCCCGTGGGGCTGTGCAGCTGACAGAGTAGATTTTCACGGGCTGCACCTTGGGGCAACTGGGCTGAACTTCCTGTCTTTGGGAGAAAGTTGAGGAGGGATAATTATATATATCCACTTCTGGCCACTGGGAAAGGAAGTAGAGTGACAGTGTCCCTCTTCCTCTTTCAGAAGCCAGTTACAGTGGCAGAGACAAGCAGTCAGGCAGAGTCAGTGACACAGGTGGAGACCCAGTCTCAAGCCAAGCACTCTGAGGTAGACCAAGGACCCCAGCCCCCCTAGGAAGCTGAGGAGAGAAGAGCCATCCTCTCACAGCACTGAGGTCAAGCTGCCTGGATGGAGCAGACTTGGGCTCCGTGGGACTGGAATCTGAGGGTCTGAGTGGCTGATTTGGTCTTAGGAGGACCCTCTGTGGAACCCCCACAACCCCATCTCAGCTCAGCTCCTTGGCTTCTCACAGCTCCCAGAGCAGTTATTTTTAGCAGAGTGGTGCTAGACAGGGTAATGCCAAGATGTCTGGCAAACCTCAGCTCCCTACTCAGGGTTGCTTACAGTGTGAGTCAGGGTGGAAGCATGTGGGGTGGACTCAGGGTGGAGGCATGGGGGGAGGAGAGAAATGCACAGACTAGGATGCACTTTAAAAAGTGCTAGTAAAGTCTAACATTTATTAAATACTCGTGTGCTTTTGAAATCCATAACGGCCCAATGAGGTGGGACCGTCTATTCCCATTTAATAGATGGGGAAACTAAGGCTTAGACAGGTTAGATAACTGTAGTCCTAGGTCAAAGTCTGTTATCACTGCACCACACGACCTCTTGCCAATGGTACTGGGTTACTACCACCCCTCGGTGTCAGGGACAGTTGGACGCACGCCGGGCACACACATTAATGCCATGCCCTTGTTTCTGCTAATTTTACTTGGAAGTTGGGTTCCCTTTCCTTCTCTCTGGCATCCCACAGCCGAGTGCCTGCCCGTTCTCCAGCAGCAACTCTGCGAGCTCGCCTGTCTCGTGCTGCCCCCTGCTGGTCACAACCTGCGGCAACTACCGGGCTAGGCGCAGCGCCGACTTCTGTGCGCATGCGTCCTGGGCGCCGGGCGCCAGTTCTCTGGGGTCGCGGTGCTTTAGGGCTCAGGGTTAGGGCGGGGTTGGGGTTGGGGATGGGGAAGGGTCCCGCTCAGGGACGCTGCCCTGGAAGCTGATCGCTTGTCTCCATGCTCTGGTTTACAGTCAGCGCCCCGCGCAGGACTGCACTCTCCCTAGCCCTGCTCGCACCCGAGGGCGTGGGAAGAGGGCGCGGATCCCGCGGATCCCGGGGACCTGGGACCGAAAGCCGAGGCGCGCCTTGTATTCATTCCTGAAGTACTTCCTGGGTGGTGAGGGTGCGAGGATGCTGAAAACACCTGCCTTGCTCTAGAGAACAGTAGCCCTCCTCCTGGCCTTGAGTGCCTGCAGGGTAGGAGAGACAGATGTGGCAGGGCGATGCGTGGAACCACTGTGGACGTAAAGTACAAATCTGGTGGAGGGAGGGTCAGTGATCACCAAGGGGTAGCACCCGAGCAAGGACCGGTTAATCTGTAAGAACGCACCAGGCAGACCTGGCCCCCCTCACCCAGAAATACAGGAGGGCAGTTGTGATGTGTGCATCTCTGTCTGTTCTGTTCCTGGCAGCACCTGTCCCTCTCCTGAGCTTCCCCCTTACATCTCGCTCACCAGGTTCCTGGGGGAGTCTCTGAGCTTCCAGACCAAGGGGTGAGCTCTTAATACTGTGTTTTCGAACTTAAGAGAGCAATCATTGCCTTTAACTGAACAAGTAAAACGTGACAACAGGAAAACCAAGTATGTTGGGTGAAAGTGGGTTTCAGGGCCTCCCCTGGTGGCGCAGCGGTTGAGCGCGGAGCTGTGAAGCTGCCCGCAGTCTCTGCAGCGCCAGTTCGATCCCGGCTGCCGGGCGAGGGTCCCACATGGCGACCTCTCCTGCCGCCCACTGCTCCCCTCAGCAGTGTACTTAGGTCCTACTGCCTGCTCTGCTCCCCGCTCTGGCTCTGGTGAATTCTCTCACCCTCCTGCACTTCTGACTGTACCCAGTGCTTGTATCAATCAATCAATCAATCAATCAATCAATCTTTTTTTTTTTTAAAGTGGGATTCACTAGTGCTCAGGAGGATAAGAGACCTTTCCCAGCCCCATTTTCTTTTTCTGTTTTTTTTTAAAGGTTTATTTATTTATTTATACAAGCGCTGAGTACAGTCAGAAGTGCGGGAGGGTGACAGAATTCACCAGAGCCAGAGCAGGGAACAGAACAGGCAGAGTGATGAAATACACTGCTAAGGGGAGCAGCGGGCACGGCAGGAGAGGTCTGTCGTGCCATGTGGGACCCTTGCCGGTGGCCGGGGATTGAACCAGCGCTGCAGAGGCTGTGGGTGGCCTCGCAGCCTAGCGCTCAACCGCTGAGCCACCAGGGAAGGCCCTCCCAGCCCCATTTTCTGTCCTGTGGGAAGGAATCCTCTGATTGACGAACAAATGTTCAGACCATAACAAAAACAAAAAGTCGTATCACTTTGACCTTAGCAAGAACAGCTTTTGTGGAGCGGGTGACATGGAGCCCCACTGCTGCCTGACTCCTGTTTAGGGGAGTGTGGCTCATAAGAGGGAGCCCTGGAGGTTCTGGAATCTCAGAACTGAACTTGTTAGGACTTGGTCTATTTGCGGTCACCAGCTGGTAGGAAAGAGGACACTTCCACCCTGGCTAGTTCCGCAAAATCAAGACTGATCATCTGTGTCTGCTCTTTAAGGACAAGGCCAGCAGTTGTTTGTCTTCCATGAAGCCATCACCTGAGTCTCTGTGTTCAAAGAATCTGGCAATTGGTGACTTTGTACATTTACTGGTGTCCTGAGTCCTGGCCTAGGTAGTAAGCGGTAGGGATGGGTTTACTGGTTTTATTATTACTACCTTGACTGAGGGGATCTGGAATTCCTGGGAGGTCAGGATTCCATCATAACTATAATTCAGTCCTTCAAAATTTCAAGGAGGACCAGATTCACGCATTGTAAAAATAATTCAAAGCCACACTGGGTCCTTCTGTGTCCAGCTGGGCGAATGGCGCCATCTATGGGCCACTGAAGAAGAGGACTTGGATGCCCTATAACAGAGGCCTGGGGTGGTCCCAGAAATGGGGTTCTAGGGTGTTCCTGTTGATTAATAGAAGTGAGTTCTATAGTGACATGAGCTTTGTTTAATGAGTAGATGTTTGGAAGCAACACAACAAGTGGATGGGCCAATATGTGAGTCCGGGTGTGACGTGAATTAGGGCTGGAGTGGAGGCAAGCTGGTGAATCACCACAAAAGCAGTGCTAAAGACCTCCTTTCCAGAAGGTGATAAAGGACTGGTGGCGTTTTGGTATCTGCTCATGTGGGGAGAGGCAGTGGATCAGAGGTTGGGACAAATTTAGGGCTAGGTGTAATAACGCCACTTGGAATGTCAAGTCTGTGTACGCCAGTTATTTAATAATACCCAGCACTCGCTTACCAGGTGCAGGGCATTCTATGCATTTCAAACATGGATGAGCTCATTAACCATTGCAACAACACCATGAGGTAGATGTCTTAGCCCCCATTTTGTATATAAGGGAACAGAGGTTCAGGGAGGTGAGGTAACTTTTCCAAGGTCACAAAGCACAGGTAATCCAAGACTCCAACTCAGGAAGCCTGGCTCCAGAATCCAAATCTTTTTTTTTTTTTAAAGATTTATTTATTTATGCATACAAGAACAGGAGTACAGGCCAGAGGTGCAGGGGGTGAGAGGCTTCACCAGAGACAGAGTGGGGAGCAGAACAGGCAGATTGACCGAAGTACACAGCTGAGGGGAGCAGCAGGCGAGACAGGAAAGGTCAGCCGCACCATGTGGGAGGTTCCCTGGCCAGGAATCGAACTCATGCTGCAGTGGTTATGGACAGCTTCATAGGTTGCGTCTTAAACCCCTTGTGCCACCAGGGAGGCCCAGAATCCAAATCTTAACACACACACACACACACACACACACACACACACACACACACACACACACACACACACCCCTTTTAATCTTTTATTTTCTTTTAAAGATGTTGAGAATATGGTGCAGCGGTAGAGCCCTGGGTTGTGAATGCGGCGCTGGTTCAATCCCCGGCTGCTAGGGTCCCACATGGCGCGCAGACCTCTCCTGCCGCCCGCTGCTCCCCTCAGCAGTGTACTTCGGTCCTTCTGCCTGCTCTACTCCCTGCTCTGGCTCTGGTGAATTCTCTCACCCTCCTGCGCTTCTGACTGTACCCAGTGCATGTATAAACAAAACAAACAAATAAATAAATAAATAAAACATGCCTCTATTAAAAAAAAAATAAAGATGTTGAGAATCCTTTAAAACAGGGGACTGACTTTATGTTTTAAAATTCCATTATGCGTCTCATTTCTTCCCATATACTCAGGAAATGTCCCCAATCCCTGGAGTTCCACACCCATAGAAAAGGTTTTTGTTCCTGTAGATGAGTTAGCTGTTCCCCACACCCATCTCTCTGGGAGCCTGGTGGTTCTCACTCTAGGGAAAGTACCCAGGAACCAGGGGTTTTCTCTGTCAGGTCACCCACTCCCAAGCATGTGACCATAGGCCGCACCCAGGAAGGGATCTGTGCCCATGTCAGGAAATTGTGGTTGTGGGGGATATCCAGGCCCCTGTGGCCAGGGAAGAGGAACAATTCATTCTGCAATTTACAGAGAGAACTTAAAGCAACAGCATGTTGTTGGTGGAAATTTATGGAAATGGACAAGGAAGTTGACCTAATGGAGACCCCTCCAGAGGAATGGATTCTTTCTTTCCATTTTATATTGAGTTTTTGCATCTTCCTCCCACTCTGGGGCTCCCTGATACCACTTTACAGAGTCTTATCTCTGGTACCCCTGCCCTGCCATCCCAGATCTTTGGTTGAATCACCTTCTCTTCTTCCTGGGGAGCATGACTAGAAAAAGCCACACAATGGGATATATTGGGATGGGGGAGCATAGGAGAAAAACATTCCTAGTCCCATAGGGCAGTGCCGGACTTGGCTCTTACAGTCTCTGGAGCGCCTGTCATGTTTATCTCAGCTGTGCATCATGTTGGTAAATTGAAACTGTCTATGTTGGAGATATTTATGCAACAGTAATCGACAAATATTCCAAATCAGGGTTTCCTCTCCACAACTAGAAAGTCAGTTGTTAAACATTTGTGAGCACACCACTGTAGATGCCATTTGTTAAAAATTCTCATCTCCTTGGGCCTCCCCGGTGGCGCAGCGGTTGAGCGCTGGGTTGCGAAGCTGCCCGCGGCCTCTGCGGCGCCGGTTCGATCCCCGGCTGCTCCCCGGCCACCAGAGGAGGGTCCCACATGGCGCGCAGATCTCTCCTGCCACCCGCTGCTCCCCTCAGCAGTGTACTTCGGTCCTTCTGCCTGCTCTGCTCCCCGCTCTGGCTCTGGTGAATTCTCTCACCCTCCCGCGCTTCTGACTGTACCCAGTGCATGTATAAACAAAACAAACAAACAAACCAGCAAACAAATAAATAAAGCATGCCTCTATAAAAAAAAAAAATTCTCATCTCCCCATCACCACATTGAATTTTTGTGGAACTTCACCCCTCCTCCCCTTGCAAAAGGACTTAACTTTGAGAATATGCTTAACCTTGAACATGGCGCTCATAAAAAGAACCTTAGAAACATAAGGAAAAAAATATTCCCTCCCACAAAACTATAGGAAAGCAGCACAATTTAAGTGAGTTCTAATAAAGAGGTGTATTGTGAATATTTGCAAAGTTTACTCTCCTGTTCAGTGAAAAGACTTATCAAAAATGTAAATTCCAGGCCTCCCTGGTGATGCAAGGGGTTAAGACTCAACCTATCAAGCTGTCCGCAGCCATTGCAGCATGAGTTCTATCCCCAGCCAGGGAGCTACCCATGTGGCGCGGCAGACCTCTCCTGACTCACCCGTTGCTCCCCTCAGCAGTGTATTTAAATCTGCCTGTTCCGTTTCCCACTCTGTCTCTGGTGAATCCTCTTGCTCCCCACACCTCTGGCCTGTACTCCCATTCTTGTATGCATAAATAAATCTTTTTTAAAAAGCATATAATCCTATCCTGTTTTCATAAAACAAGAGTCTTTTCAGATGCCTGCACTTCTGTGACCTTTACCTATAAAAGTCCATAATTCTGATTGGTTGTCAATAATTTGATGCCTTGACAACAATATTTATATTGATATATTTTCTCCTGGGGGCATAACTTACAAGGTTTTAATTTAGTCCAGGAAAGGAGTTTTGGCACGCGTACTAGGTTCCTTATGCAAAGGGTCTGACGGCCTTTGAAATTTATAGGGCCACTTTGAATTACAGAGTCATCACGAGCGTGTGCTCTCAGGTGCCTGTTCGTGTGTCATCTTTGGTAAGCTTCTTCTTCCATGCTCCTCTGTCCCAAATCTTCTCTCTGAAAGCCTCTCTTTGCAATTCCAACAGATGACCTTTCCTCTTGCGTCATGAAAAACAACCAGAAAAGAGTGCGGGTGACATAGTCACAGAGAACTCAGGCAGATTTCTGGGAATAATGTGGGATAGGAGCTGACTAGGTGACCACACTACTTCCACCTGACTGAAGATTAAAGAACAAAGTGAATAAAAGTGGCTAAGACCACACCAGTGCTACTGAAACGAGGAGTGCCAAGAACTTGAGAACTTGAAGACAAAAATTTTGCTCATAAAATTGAATTATATAATCCAACATGATTCTCCTGGACGGTGATAATGGAGCCAAAGGGGGTTGCACAAAATTCTGAAAAATTACATTGATTCCGTCTCCAGCATATTCTACAATAAAACCATTACTAAATCCTGTTCTCTTCCTAAATATATCTGGAATCCTCCCAAATTCTCATTTTTTAATGAGTTGTTTTCAGCCTATGGAAAAGTTGTTTATGTGGTTTATTTTTATGTTCACAATTATCGAACTCTCATCAATTTATGTATTTATTTTTAAAAGATTTATTTATTTATGCATACAAGAAGTGGGGTACAGACCAGAGGTGGGGGGTGAGAGGATTCACCAGAGACAGTGGGGAACAGAATAGGCAGACTGACTGAAATACACTGCTGGGGAGCAGCGGGAGAGTCAGGAGAGGTCTGCAGGACCATGTGGGTCACCTCCAGGGGCTGAGGATAGTTTCATAGTGCTGGCCCTTAACCTTGTGCCACCAGGGAGGCCTGAACTCTCATCAGTTTAAACAACTCTTCCAGATTCTTCAGATTACAGAGGTAAAAAAATTGTATCATCTACAAATAAATAATTTGTCTTTTTCCCTTTAAAAAAATAAAAGGTTGGGACTTACACGAAGAAAACTGTTGGCTGACAGTTATAAAGGAGCTGGAGATCATGTGCACCTAGATATAAAGATGATTTTAAGGACATCAAATCTTCCTAAATTATTTTGTAGCTTTTTAAAAATTGTGAAGCTTACTAAAATTAAGTTTTGCTTAATATCTCAATAGGACTTTGTTTTTGTAACATGCTTAAAGGTTAATTTGAAAGAACAAATTAAGACTAGCAAAAAAAATTTTAATTAAAAATGGTTTAAAAGGGGACCTACTCTATTTTAAGATGTTATATAAAGCAATTATTAGTTTGGTAATATTAAAAGAATTCAAAGGTAAATGAAACAGAAAAGAGACACCCTTAACAAACCCTAGGATGAAATTCCTCATTAATGTTAAAGGAAGCACCTGAAATTAATGGAGAAGATACAGATTACTCAACAGAACCTAAAACTGCTTCCAGCTGCACTTGTACACTTTCAGTTTCCTTTTCCCATCCTTCTAGGCTGCAAAATTCCCCCCTCCCCCACGTCCCACCTCCAGAGAGTCTGACTGTATCAGTTAATGGACTATAGAGTTGTCTTTTTGGCAGTCCAGGATATAAACACTTTTCTTGATAAAGAGAAATCTCAAAATCAGTGTAGACAGAACCCCAAGGCCAAGCCACAAGACAAAAACCAGACATTTCTTCATTCCAAAGTGAAGACATTTCTTCATTTCAGAATGTTGATACTCTTTGAAAAGGGTGATGATTCTTTGTGTGATTCAGTTAGGGAAGTGGCAAGACCTCATAGAACAATCTGGAACTTGGAAATCTGAGGGAACTGTACTCACTCTGAATCTTCCTTTCTTGATTCAGGCCAGCGTTCCTCAGAGTGAGAAATGTCATCCATTGAGTAAGTGTAAGAGGAAAATGGTGATGAAAATCCTGGTATAAACAATGTTAAACAGATTTCCTTACTGTGGGACTTCTTAGAATGTTTACTATGTTCACCGTTACCATGAATCTTCAAGAAAAGCATACAGCATATTTACCAACCTCATAAAATCGTGGACTCCATTTTGGGCAGAGCCTATTTCTGAACTGGTGTTTCATGCAAAACACTTTGGGAAAAATGGGTCAGTCTTAGTGGGAAAGGACATATATTGTGGGTATATACTATTTAGAGTTCTTGATTGGAGACTACAAGTCCGTCTCTGCATACTTTAAGCATAAAAGAAACTTTTTGGGAAAGTAAGTACCTGCTCTCAGACTGAATGGGAAGGCTTGGAAAACGGGAGGCCCAAGAAAGGGTGGGCATTAGAGGAGGCTCCCATGACGAATCTGAAGACTCTCAGCAACCTGAGACAGCGCACCATCGCCTCCCTCGCACCATTGCCTCCATCCCATGTGAGCGCCTGAGCTTGGGACTGTGCCTGAGACTCAGCTGATGAGGTGTTGGGATGAAGAAATGTCTGGTGTTTGTCTTGTGGCTTGGCCTTGGGGTTCTGTCTACACTGATTTTGAGATTTCTCTTTATTAAGAAAAGCGTTTATATCCTGGACTGCCAAAAAGACAACTCTATAGTCCATTAACTGATTCAGTCAGACTCTCTGGAGGTGGGATGTGGGGGAGGGGGGAATTTTACAGCCTAGAAGGATGGGAAAAGGAAACTGAAAGTGTACAAGTGCAGCTGGAAGCAGTTTTAGGCTCACTATCAATCTCTCACCAGAGTGCATGTTTGTTATAATTGATAAACCTACACGGACACCGCTTTATCCTCAAAAGTCTCTAATTTTAATTAGAATTCACTCTTGGTGTTGTACATTCTATGGGTTTTGAAAAATATACAATGATGTGTATGTACCATCATATAGAGAATAGTTTCACTATCCTAAAAATCCTGTGTGTGCCACCAGTTCTTTCTCTGACACCCCCACACCTGGCAACCACTGATCTTTTTTACTGTGTCCATAGTGGGTTGTTGGTCTTGTTTTGTTTTGATTTTTGTTTTTTTCCAGAATGCCATATAGTTAGAACTGTGTAGTATGAAACCTTTCCAGATTGGCTTCTTTCACTTAGTAATGCACATTTAGCTTCATCTGTATCTTTTCATGACTTGATAGCTCATTTCTTTTTTTATGTTTTTTAAAGATTTATTTATTTATTTATACAAGAACCGGGGTATAGTCAGAAGTGTGGTAGGGTGAGAGAATTCACCAGAATCAGAGTGGGGAGCAGAACAGGCAGACTGACAAAGTATACTGCTGAAGGGAGCAGCAGGCGCGGCAGGAGAGAGTCTGCGCGCCATGTGGGACCCTTGCCAGCGGCCCGGGGATTGAACTGGCGCTGCAGATGCTGCGGGCAGCTTCGCAACCCAGTGCTCAACCGCTGTGCCACCGGGGAGGCCCTCATTTCTTTTTTTAGAACCAGATAATATTCCTTTTATGCAGATGTACCAGAGTTGATTTATCCATTCAGCTACTGAAGTTCTTATAATTCTCATTCATTTGTCAGGTACCAGACTCTATTTTTAAAACTCCATGAATGTGTGTGTATATATATATATATATATATATATATGTATAAAATATGTATATATATAAAATATGTATATATATAATATATATGTATATTATATAGTTGAATGCTGAATGGTTCTATTAAGGCTACCCTAACTTAATATGGTGAGGGAGTATGGCAGACAGAATAATGGCTGCAAAGATGTACACATTCTAATCCCCCAAACCTGAAAATATATTGAGTTGCATGGGTGAGCCCAATGCAAGAGTCCTAGAAGTACGAGCAGGAGCCAAAGACTCAATGTCAGAGTGATAAGAACTCAACCTACTGATACTCCTGTGAGCCAAGCAATGAGAGGGCTGAAAAAGGAGGACACAGGTTCCTAAAGAAGGAAATTCTTGGTGTCAGGAGTGAGGGTGGGAAGGATGCTCAGGAAAATAAGTAAGGGCTGTCCCATTTTATACTTACATAAATTTAGACACAGAGTTTAAAACAGCCATGAATATAGATGTAGAAATCTCTATATACATATGCCTGTAGATGGGAGGAATGGACCATATGAAAAAATGTGTTTTTTTCTGTATGGTAGGTCATTTTTTTCTTTTGGCCTACTTGAAATTTTCCCCATTAGTATATAATAAAGATTTAAAGATTTAAAAAGATATTATTTAAAGATTTGAAAAGATACTTGTCTAAGCTTTCCTGGCATGAATCTGCTCCAAGGCCACAGGCAGAGCTCCTTGCCTTGGCCAGTTCAGAGCAGCCTCCTCTGCCTGGAGCACAGCAACCCTTCCATGTGAGCAGGCCGCCACCTGACTGCACCACACTGACGCCCCAGACATGGCGGCCTGTTCACACAGGGCTGGCCATTGTCACTCTTTGAGAGAATCCTGCCCTGTATAGGGTCCCCAAAGAGGGAACTCGTTCCAGTATCAAGGGAGCTTCCCTGCCGTTCCCTCCACCCTTTATAGTTTTGGAGCCTCTTCCCTTCTCCCTGGAAGTGAGGATGCCGTTTTTTTCAGCAGGGGGACACTTTCTGAGGGCCGGGTCTGTCATCCTTTTCCTTGTTCCTGGCTTGGAAAAGGTGTTCTGAAAGACCAGCTGGATGAGTCATCCCACCACCCAGCCCTTCGTCGATTTCCCTTCTAGCCCCTCTCCCCAGGGCTGGCATCCAGTGGGAGGCACGGAATTCCTTGGTTATCTGGGGTCTGCTTGTCGGAAGCCTCATCACATTGCCTACAGGAGCCCCTCTGAGCCTGTGGACCACTAGCTGGAATAGCCGTCTCCTTTCTCAGCTCATTTTCTTTCTCCCCCTCATCCCTCCCTTCCATGCACTCCCCCTCTCCCTACTTTGGAGTCCTCTCTGCTGTCCTCGGGGCCCTGACTGGAGCCATTCAGATTCCTATGCCTTGACAACCCAGTCCCTTTTCTGCTCTCACTGAGGGTGCCTGTGGCCATCCTCTAAGCACAAGAGGGTCCCAGCCAGAGAAGGGGGAAAGTGGTTCATCTTTTCCCTCCTCTACCTTTATGCAGGGAAGGTTTTAGAAGCCCAGAAACATGGTGAGTGAGAAAACAGAAATTTGAGAATGAACTTCCCCTTCTTTCAACACAGCCATGATTTTGGGTTACTCTTAGGCCCGGAGTTCCTCCTCTCTTTAGAAGAGCAGGGATCACCTGAGTGTCCAGAACTGCCCACTGGCCTGGCTGAAAGCGAGGTGGAGGCACCTGCACCTCCTCTGTCTTTCCTCCACTTGGACTGCAGCCAGGGGCCCATAGAGTCCCCAGAGAGGGAGGTGTGGGGCAGGTGCTCAGCCGGTGCCTGCAGGTGAACATGGCCACAGGGAGGTAGCTTGTGACTTGCTCCTTCCCCACAAATTGCGAAAGCTCCTTCCCCACAAACTGCGAAATGAAACTCCTCAAGGCTGGGACTTTCACATCCACCTTCATACACGCCTTCTCTGAACCACAGAGGGTGTGCCCAGCGTTCTGGTGGCTTCTTGCTCAGTCTTCTTGGGCTGAGTCAGTCTTTTGGCTAGCAATCAATAGAATATCTACCTGCATATTCTATCTACCAAAAGAATAGCTATGGCTTCCACCAAGCAGAGCAAATGTTCCCCATCCCTAGTCCCTTCTTATGAAGTAGGCCCCATCTTGGTGAGACTTCTGCATCTTTTTCTGGGAGGACCTGGAGGGCATGGGAATGATCCATCAATAACTTATGCTACAAGTCAGCAGAGATTTGGAAAAGCCAACTTTTGACAGAGGGAAGGGGCCAGATGCTCTTAAGTTGCATTTTGTGGTAGCTTCTCTCTCCAAATGCCTCAGGAGGAGACCAGCATTCTCTAGGGCTCCCCAACCAGGGTCTGAGTAACTTGGATCCTCTCCAACCCTGGGCCCTGGACTGTGACAGGTTTTGTATGTAGGGCCAGGAGACAGAGCTGAAGGGCTGAGGAGACCTGGGCCTTCAGTCCAAAAGCAGAGCTTTCTGCCCTCTTCCGCCCTGATAGAACCAAGACTCTGCAACTAGATGACTAGCCTGAAGAGAGCAGGGATGGTCATGAATGTCAGAGAAAGGCAGTGAGTTAGAGTGAGGCATTCAGTGTGTGGGATTACCTAATATCTAAGGTTAGAACAGACAGCAGGCCTGGAAGCTATGGACAGAAAGTGGAAGGGAGGAGAAGAACCAGGATGAGTGGGACATCATCCTTGGGAAGTATGTGTGGTGGGCTCTCTGGGGTCCCTACTTAGTCAGAGGCCTAGTTGGAGGCTTAGTCAGTCTGGAGAGAGCCACAGTGGCCTATAAGTACCATGTGTTGACCAAACAGGATCGGGCTGAGTGGTGACTTTGGATTCTCTCAAACATTGAAGGCAGTGGAAACCTTCTCAATACAGGCAGCTGTTCCCTTGGGCTTGTTTGTTTAACTCAACCCTGGTCCTTGACGCCACCCTGGTATCCAGCTCCGCTGGTTCAGATTTGATACTGGAATTGTCAGGCCTAGTCTCCCAGCCAGGAACAGATCCCAGGCTGCAGGGGCAGCGCTGAGTCCCAGCCACTAGACCACCATGGGTTGGTGTCTCACGAAGCTGCAGCAGGAACTTCGCAGACTCTCAGGCAAGCAAGCGAGAAGAGGCAGGTTTGCTTAAAGAAAGAAGAAGTTTATTGAGGAGAAAAGGAACAGAAATAAAGTGAGACTCCCAGGCCATGAAACCAGGCCAGGGAGGGGCAAGGAAGCCAAAGTGGAGTCGTGTCTCAGGGAATATACACCTTCTTTCCCTCATTATTCTAAAGCTCCACCAGTCTCTTTGTGATTGGTTAGTTCTCAGTTGTCTCGCTTAATCTGCTACTGAGCTGGGGATCTTTACATTCCTTATCTAACAGGTTTGTCTTTCCCCATTTGTTGCATCGTCCCCCTTGTTTGATAGATTTATCTTTTTGGCCCCGTCTCCCAGATAAGCACCCCTGCATTTTAGGGAAGAGAAAGTTAAACATCAGCTATTGAAGAAAAACAGGCTGCCACCCATCGGTCTTAGTGGCGACCCCTTCTCATCTCCTTCTTGCATAAATATCCCTGCACTCTGACAAAGGAGAGGACAGTGGTCTACCAGACATGAGTCTGCTGCCCTAATTAAACCACTCTCCGTTTCCCCAAACTCCACCTCCCTTTATCACCTGAAGGAAACCAAGGCCAGCGTTAACAATGTTGTTCTTGGTCCTGGGATGTTTATTATTCCCGGTGGAATTAGTTACATTCTTCTAGTTGTCCTTATCTCTGAAGCCTTCCTAAACTCTTCAGAGGTCCCTTCCTGCAATGTTGCTAAAACTGCCTAATTACCCTAACTTGCCCTGTGTCTCAGATTCATGAGTCGGGACCTGCTTTCTAGGCCTGTGCTGGAGCTTTTAGGCACTTTGGAGTAAGATGTAAGTCATGCTTCTTTCATGTCTTCGCTGTAGGAATGGATGAGAACTGCTGGGGTGGTAACGCCGGAAGGCAAATTCAGGTGCACAGATTATGGGTTTCAGTTGTGCCACAGACTGAGTTGCAGTTGAGTAATAATTAGTTGTCAACTTTTCCATTTATTTATCTTCTATCGATAGTCATCCACCCACACACCCATCCAGTCATTACCCATCCATCCATCCATCCATTCATCCAGCCACTCATCTGATTATCTGGACCAACTTCCTTCATTTTCTCTTTCCCTCCTTTTCTCCCTTTCTCCCCCGCCTCTCTCTTTCCTGTCTTCCAAAAATATTTTTCAAAATCGCTATATACAAGATTTAGCAGACTTCTTCAAGACATAAGAAGCTTCCCGGTAGAAAACTTAGTCTCTCGTTGAGCTTCAGTCCCATCCTCTCTGCTTTGCACACCTCCCACATGTGACTGCCTGGTTCCTGGCCCGATGTTACTGAGCCTTCCCATGATGTCTGAGAAACTCAAGTGCAGGAAGCAGGGAGGAAAACCCAGGTCTTACATTTCATTTTAATCTTTCCATTTTGTAAAGAGATACTGTACCATCTAAAATGCCTTCATAACAGAAAGAATATTTTATTGCTGTGGTCTCCTTACTGATCTCCCTGCTTCCAGGCATTCCACACCCTGTGCTCTTCACCATCATCAGAGTGCTCCCTCGACAGTGTTCCTGTCCTTGTCTCTCTCCTGCCTGAGATCCGTCATTGGTGACCAGAATTCTAGCTCCTTAACCCATGCAAAAGGATCTTCATGATCTGAGCCCAGGTGCCTCTGGCCCCATGCCCTCTCTGCTCCAGTCATGTATTTTACACTCGACACCATTAAACATTTAGTTTCCATGTTGCATGCATTTGTTTTGCTGGTTTGTTTGTTTTGTTTATACATGCACTGGGTACAGTCAGAAGCGCGGGAGGGTGAGAGAATTCACCAGAGCCAGAGCGGGGAGCAGAGAAGGCAGAAGGACCGAAGTACACTGCTGAGGGGAGCAGCGGGCGGCAGGAGAGGTCTGCGCGCCATGTGGGACCCTCCTCCGGTGGCCTGGGAGCAGCCGGGGATCGAACCGGCGCCGCAGAGGCCGCGGGCAGCTTCGCAACCCAGCGCTCAACCGCTGCGCCACCGGGGAGGCCCACCCCATATTTTTGAATATGCTAATTCCGCTACCTGAAACCTTTTTTTTTAATCCTTATCCTATTTTCTGTACTTGTTTTGAACTCTGCGTGATCTTCTATCATTGTACTTAGGTCTTATTTTCTCCCAGATTATGAGTAAGTTTTTCATCTTTGTGGCCAGTCCTGGCATGATGTCTGGTACCTAGAAGACACTCAGTATGTATTTGTGGGATGAATGGATGGATGGGTGATGGATGAGGAATCTTACAAGAGAAAAAGGATAGCCTAGTCCCTATAGCAGCACTCCCCTCCCTCCACAAGAAGACAAGTGGTTTGTTTCTTCCTGAAAGCTCAGACCTTTGAGGAGAGGCTCAAATCACTCAAGCTGTGGCCAGGGCCAGACTGGTGTCCAAGCCGGGAATGGGGAACTTGGGGATGATGAGCTGACTTTCTATGGGACTCGCTTCCCATTTCCTCTAGATAAAAGGGCCTTGGGGAGACATCAGCCAGGAGCACCTGGGCTGCAAGGGTGATCTTGAAGGATGATGGCTGCAGAGAGCCAGGTCGTCGATGCACACTTCACTGTAGACAAACAGAACATCGCCCTCTGGCCTCAAGGCAAGTGCTAACTGCGCTCAGGCCTACTCAGGGCTCTGTGCCCAGAACCTCTGTTTGCTGGTCCTTCAACAAATGTTCTCTTCTCCTTGTAGAGCCTCCTCCCAAGAAGGATCCACCTCTGGTTCTAAGGAAGTGCCCCACGGTCCGCACAGCAGTCATCTTCTTGACCCTGATCCTGGCTGCTTCCGTCCTGCTGCAGGCTGTTCTCTGTAAGTGCTCAGGTTCCCCCCACCCCCTTTCCTGGAGATTTTCCTGACTGGGATCCGCACTTGCATACTTGCCTCAGGGATATTATTTTGTTCCCAGGAAATGTTCATCTCTTTCTTCATCTATACCCCTCCCCACCTGAGCTTGTGTCCCTCCACGCAGAGCCTGTGGGCAAACTGTGAGTGAGATGTTTCCTGACCCTTCTGAGGTACAGACCCACTGTAGCTTCTGTTCCAAGTGACTAACTGAAGAACTGGACCCATCAGCTTACAGAGCTCCATGGCTCATCCCCTACCCAGGGCCCTTCACGCTCTCTTTATTCACCTTTTCCTGTCAAGGAGCCTCTCTGCTAGTTGCTGGATGTGTGACTCATCTCTCTTTCTCTCCTGGCTTTGCAAGCCCCTGGCTGCTGGCAGAGACTTCTTCCTTCCACCATGTCTTCAGGTTTATCTTTGGTCTCCTCTAGGGTACCCAAGTCTGACCTGAGTAGAGTGTGACAGTGGGTGGGATGAGGGGAGGGCAGAAATGGTTTTATGATTCTCTCTTTCCATAGGCTCTGGAGAAGTCACTTCCAGATTAGAAGTCTGCATGACTGGCCCCTCCGGTTGCCATGAGGAGCCTGTGGACAGACGTGGGAGGGGATGTGCTGTCCTAGTTGGTGCCACTGCAGGGAAGGGTCTCTGAAAGGAGAGGACTGGGAGTCAGCGATGAGGCCCAGAAGGATATGGAAGGGTGACGGGGGCATAATCACAGGCATCCTTTTGCCAAATGTGCCCTCAAAAATCAAGGAAAATTTAGAAGTGGGTTCTAATTCCTGCTTTTGCTTGCCTGGAGGTCCTCTAACAGAGAGCCTATGTTTTAGCATTACCTGCATCTCCCAGAGTTCTTGACACATGGCAGATGCCCATCCCATTTGTCGAATGAATGCATTATGAATGAATGGAGGGTAGGTGAGAGTTCCTTGGGTTGGGTTCTTGGAAATCTTGAGCTTATCCCTTCCTTCCTTTTATCAGCTGACACACCCTCCCTCCAGTCTCTGCGGATGTGCTTTGTTGACCTCTTGACTTTCTCAAATCCAGATCCCTGGTTTATGGGCACAATGTCAGATGTAAAGACCAACGCCCAGTTACTGAAAGGTTGTGTGGACAATATCAGCACTCTGGATTCTGAAATTAAGAAGAACAGAGGCAGTGTGGAGGCGACTGGTGTTCAAGTCTGGAGGGTTAATGCCAGCCTGGATCAGTTGCATTCCAAGATCCTGAGGTTGGAAACTGGCATGGTGGAAGCCAATACGCAGATCCAGATATTAAGAAGCAGCTGGGAGGAAGTTGGAAATTTGGATGCCAAAATCCCAGACTTAAGAAGAGATTTGGACAAAGCCAGTGCTTTGAATGTAAAAGTCCGGGGCCTCCAGAGCAGTTTGGATAATCTTGGCAAGTTGCTCAAACGGCAAAGTAAGTGACTCAGAAAAGATTGGAGCCAGGTTACCAGTGACCCATGGGACCTTGCCATTCTCAGGCACTAGGCTATTGGGCTGGTGTGTGCAGAGGGAAGAGGGGAGAGGTGCAAGGCAGGCGAGGATGGAAATTTAAGAAGAGAGGACTCACTATATTGAGAACATAGGGGCTTTCAGGAGAGAAGGGATCAGGGGCCAGTTTGGACCCCACACCAAGGGACAGTATATGAAAGCATTAGGAGTTTGTCTGTCATGGCCCAAACCCTGACATTTTCCATTAAGTTCCTCCCCTAGATCTCAGGGGTTCAGCCACTATAATGGCCAATGGGGAATCACTTCTTCCTCATGGGAGAGCAGATTCTTTTTTTTTTTTTTTAAGATTTTATTTTTTATTTTTTTTTAATATTTATTTATTTATTTATACAAGCACTGGGTACAGTCAGAAGCGCGGGAGGGTGAGAGGATTCACCAGAGACAGAGCGGGGAGCAGAGCAGGCAGAAGGACCGAAGTACACTGCTGAGGGGAGCAGCGGGCGGCAGGAGAGGTCTGCGCACCATGTGGGACCCTCCTCAGGTGGCCGGGGAGCAGCCGGGGATCGAACCGGTGCTGCCGAGGCAGCGGGCAGCTTCACAGCCCAGTGCTCAACCGCTGCGCCACCAGGGGAGGCCCAGAGATTCTTGATCCATCCTCTGTCATTTGCCCCCTCTCTGAGTCCCAAGACTCTACTAATCTCATTCAGATGTTAGAATCTGGGAAATTGTTCCTAGTCCCCTGCACAAGGACCCCAGGACCCCACAGAGACCAGCCCCATTCACTCCTGTTTCTGAAGTCCCACTTCATGACCCCTTGAGCAGCACCCAGAGATCAAGGAACACCAGTGTTCCCTTTCATCCTTGTTCTCAGATGACATTCTACAGATGGTTTCTCAAGGATGGAAGTACTTCCAGGGGAACTTCTATTACTTTTCTCACGTTCCCAAGACCTGGTACAGTGCCCAGCAGTTCTGTGTGTCCAAGAATTCACACCTGACCTCAGTGACCTCAGACAGTGAGCAGGTGAGTGCTGGTCCCGTGGGGTCTAGGAAGGTGGCGTGTTGGTGGCTGTGTCAAGCAGCATGGACATGATTATGCACAGTAACAAAAATCCCCAGATATCAGTGGCCTAACAACGAAGGCTTGCTTCCCACACTACATGTCCAGAGAGAACTTGTGAGAGGCGCTGCTCATTGTGTTTACTCAGGGACCGAGGCTGAAGGAGCCTTCATGTCCACATAGACCTCACCATCACTGAGGTCGGAAAAGGGAACGTGGAAAATTATGTGTTGGCTTTTAAAGCTTCTGTCCAGAAATAATAGACATCATTTCTGCTTACATTTCACTGGCCAAAGTAAATTATGCAGTACTCCTGGGTTCAAAGAGGGGTGGCAGGTAGGATCTTTCCAAGTGCTCGGAAAACAGAAGTATTTGTGAATAATTAACTGCATAACCAAGACATCTCCTTAGTGAGACAGCGTGTTGATTGAACAAGCCCCTTTCATTGGGGAGGTGAGTTAGCAGCACAGGATCGTGGGGGAAGTGAGGCTGACTGCTGAGTGTTAGTTGCGAGTCAGAATCTGGAAAATGACTCTGGGTTCAGGCCAGGGATAGGAAGAGGCTTGAGAGGAGCCATGTGTGAGGGGTGTCTGGGCTTAGGGGCTGTCATTTGAGACAGATGGTCCAACCCAGCAATGCCTCTACTCCTTCCCCACAGGAGTTTCTATATAAGACAGCAGGGGGGGTTTTCTACTGGATCGGCCTGACCAAAGCAGGAAGTACAGGGGCCTGGACCTGGGTGGATGACACTCCATTCAACAAGGCCCAGAGTGTGAGGTAAGCCCCAGAGCCCTCTCCCAGCCTAGCTTTCCCGGGTCAGGGAGGACAGGAGGGATGGGGTGATAGCTCCGCATGACTATAGGGTTAGAGCCCTGATTAGAGACCTAGCTCGCTTCCGCCACTAGTTGGCCTTGGGATCAGGACAGAGCCCTGGGCTCTCAGTGGTGGTGTCAAGTTTTCCTGCTTGGCCTTCCAGGGCTAGCTTCAGCAGGGGCCCTATTCTAAGTCTTGGTGTTTTCAGGGTGGTTTGTGTAGGGCCTTGAGAGTGGTGGGTGGGTTTGATGCTAACTCGGGGCAGGGGTTGACTGCAGGTGTAGAGGCTGATGGCTCACTAATCCCCTTGTCCTCAGGCATGGGTGATAAACTTGTAGCACCTACAGTAGGTGCACTAGGCACACTGCACTAGGACCACAGCTGGGATAACAGTCACCCTTTTCTTTTTGGGAAAGAAGTTTTTCTTTGTTTTCCCCCCTCGGTAGATACTGGATTCCAGGTGAGCCCAACAATGCTGAGAACAACGAGCACTGTGTACATATAACTTTGTATTCGCTTCAGTCATGGAATGATGCCTCCTGTGACTCAAAGCTCCTTTTCATCTGTAAAAGGCCCTACGTCCCATCAGAACTGTGATGGGACAGGCCCTCAGAATTGCACATGGAGCTCCAATTCTTGTCAAGTTCAAGGACATGCCGTTCTTCCCTCCATGCTTCAGAGTGGCTTTGCACCTTAGTCTTCCTTGCTTTAAAATGGTCTCTAAGGCATCCTGCTGTCCATCTGCCTTGGCTGGGGACTCATTGGCTCCATCAAGGCACCTGGGATGGAATGGAGACCTTGGGTTAAAATGGGAGGGGAGGGTGAAGAGGGTTTAGAAGTTCACACTTCCTCTGTAAGCGTGAATTTGAGGCAACACCCAGATCTTAACATCTTATTAAGATCTTATTAACATCTTACATTTGTCATAACTGACAATATTGACACATTATTACTAACAATGTTGACATATTATTACTAACTAAACTCTATACTTTATTCAGATTTCCTTAGTTTTCCCTTAATATCCTTTTTCTTTTCTGGAGTTTTATCGAGGGTCTCATATTACATTTAGTCATGATGTCTCCTGGGGTTCCTCTTGGCTATGAGGTTTCTCAGACTTCCCTTTTTTTTAAAAAAATATTTATTTATTTATGCATACAAGAGCTGGGGTATAGGCCAGATGTGCAGGAGGGTGAGAGGATTCACCAGAGACAGAGCTGGGAACAGAACAGCAGACTGACTGAAATACACTGCTGAGGGGAGCAGCGGGCGAGGCAGGAGAGGTCTGCTGCACAATGTGGGTTGCTCCCTGGCCAGCCAGGGATCGAACTCGCGCTGCAGAGGCTGTGGACAGCCTCATAGCACTGTGCTTAACCCCTTGTGCCACCAGGGAGGCCCCAAACTTCCCTTGTTTTTGATGACCTTGCCAGTTTTGAGACGTGCTGGTATTTTGTAGGATTCTTCTCAATTTGGGTTTGTCTGATGTTTTTCATCATACTGGGTAATAGGTGTTGGGAGGATGACCTCAGAGATAAGGTGGGCATGTACGATCAGTGTCTCATCACCACTGATGTTGACATTGATCTCTATTCGGAGATGGTGTTTGCCAGTCTTAATCTCTATAAAGTTACTCTTTCCATATTATATTTTTTGGAAGGAAACCATTGTCTTAGTCTGTTTGGACTGCTATAACAACATACCACAGATAGAGTAGCTAATAAACAACAGAAAGTTATTTCTCAGAGTTATGGAAGCTTGAAGTCCAAGATAAGGGTGTTAGCGTAGTGGGGGAAGGACCCATTTATAGGTGTCATAGTCCTTGTTACATCTTCACATGCAGAAGGGGCAAGTGAGCTGTCCAGGGTCTCTTTGATAAGTGCACTAATCCCATGAGGTCCCCCTTCATGACCTAATCACTTCCCAAAGATAGGCCCCCTAGCACCATCACCTTAGGGCTTGGAATTTCAACGCATAAATTGGGGAGGGGGAGGGACATGACTATTCAGAGCAGAGCAGCCAAGTGTACAGCCCACACTAATGGATTCATGGGTTTTATACTTTGGGTCATGACCCAGTGTTGCTTTATTTTCTTGTGTATGTTGTTCCAGCTCTGGCCATTGGGGACTCTTTCAGTTGATTTACTCTTGTGTCCTTTGTTTGTTGAGCATCTGCTTACTTTCTGGCACTATAAAATGCCCCAGGTTCACTTTATATATTTCTTGCCCCAACCCTAGAGTTACCTATTTCTTCAAAGAGCCCTGGTTTCCTCTGTTGGTGAATTGTATTAGAAATCAGGATCTGGGGACCAAATGTGACTGCAGCTATTGGGATGTTATTGGTTCTTTTCAGCTAGAAAAGCTAGGTAATGCATGTGTGTCTACCTAATTGTTTTTTGAAAATGTCATTATGCGTGCAGTATGATGGGTTTTGAGGGGAATAAGACAAGAAGCAGAGAAAACAGTCAGAAGACTAATTGAGCTAAAGCTGAGTGCATGGTGGCTTGTATTGAAGTTTGTGATGTGAAGGATTGTTGTTGGTATTGTTGGATTTGGTGTAGGTGTGAAGCCAGAACACTTTGTATGTCTGAGTACAAATCCTGCATCAGGCACCAAAGCTGCCTCTCTCCAGCCCTGGCACTGCAGGCCTCTGGTTTGGCATTACTGTTAGGTGGACTCTTCCCAGTGGTGATCTGGGTAGCTCCAAGCCCGCAAACTCACAGCTCTGCAACTTTAGAGGAAAGAGCTTCCTTTTCCAACAGTCCCAGGAAAAAGCCGGCATTGGGTCACATGCTTGTTCCTAAAACAGAATGGTGTTTGGGGGATGGGTTATGTTCAAGCCACTAGTTCAATCCTAGGGTTGGGGATTGGGTATGGGTTCATCCTCACCCCTACCAGGCAGACAGAGCATGAGGGGAGGACTGGTCATCAAGACAAATCCCAGGTGAGAGGCCTGAGAGAGACTGTTTGCTCTCAGATGCTCGGGGCCCCTGCTTGTAGGCTGTGGGTCTCTCCTTTCCATCAAAATTGTTGGATCGAGCCATTCCCTGGAAGACAATTGATGATGATGCTGTGTTGTGAGAAGATGATATGAATGACAACACACTTCTGGGGTGTCTGCACCTAGGGGTCTGCAGTAGCTAAATTCAAGGCTCTCTAGGGGCACAGCCCCTACCCTGCAGCAGGGCAAGAAGAACCTGCAGTGAGAGTTTCCAGCCAATGAGTGGCTCTTGAAGAAATGTATAAGTGTCCATTTGATTTTTCTTTCTGACCACATATATATAAAAACTTTTTGGCAAAGGTGTAGCAACCTCCTGGTGTCTTTTTTCCTTGGGGGAAAATGGTGTTCTTAGGGGCTAAAGAAGAAAAGGGAGCCCCAGAAGGAGAGGGCAGTGGGTACCAGGAAGAGGGGCCAATCATAACTCTGAGCCTGCCAGGCTGGAGGAATATGCCCCTCTTCTGGCCGGGACCCCACTCTTCCTGCTGGTCAAGGAGTCTCCAAAGTTCTGCTTTTGAGAAGTTCAACTTCCCAGACATTAGGTGGAAACAGGCCCTGGGTGGGCTGCCTGCCCTTCCTGGGTGTGGGAAATAAAATCCAAGGCCTCTCTTTTCTGTCACCACCCCTGCACTTCTTATGAGCCTCTGGGGAGATACCTCCAGGCACTCCTCTCCCACACGGAGGGGAAGGGGCTTGCAGGTTCTGCTGGGGGCTCAGGCAGAGCTGTTGATCACTCCAGAAACAGCGACCTTCACATTCCTTCGGTGTCTTTTCTCTCAGTCAGCTTTCAACAGACGGGAGGTAAAAGGCCAATGGATGATGGGTTTGCACCACACACATGCACATGCACAAGTGCACAGTGCCCCGTTATCAAGAACTGGTGCAGGTGACCACTCTTCCTCACTCTGCAGGCCTGCCATGCGCCAGGCTAGTTGTTGGCTGCGTTAATAGTGGCCGTCCATGGAATGGGTCCCGGCCCTGCCGTGGAGATGCTTCCAGTCTGGCTTCTCCAGCGGAGTTGGGGCGCAGTCTTCTTGTGTAGTGCCCTGGGGCCCAAGGGAGGCTGACTCCAGTATTTGGGGAAAAACCTTAGGAACAGTATATAGGAACTGAGTGAAGATAGGAAAAACCAACACCACGTGGATGGAAGAAGGCATCCACCAGGTTGTAACTGACATCTTGTGAATGGGTTGCTGGTGATCTAGAGACATATATGTAATTTGATTTTCAGATTTAAAGAAAATGTGATCCATTTTGGTGATAACACAATCGGTTTGAGGTAAGGTTATTCCTGCATGGGATGGGGACCTCATGACACTGTCGCCTGGAATCCCTCACTTTCCAGTCTGAAGTCCTGGCTTATGAGCAGCAAGAATGAGGGCTTGCTCTTCCTGCACATTACAAGTCTCACTAAGAAGCAGAACATCATCCCTGGCTTATCTGTCAGCTTCTTTGCTTTAGTTCCAAACCTAATCAACTCAGAGGAGCATGGATGCAATCAGTGAGAGGTGAGAATTTGGGTCAAGTTGGGTCCTATTTGGTGTTTTCTGACACCACTTCTGGCACCAAGTTATGAACCAATTCTCTGACATTACAATTTAATTCAATTCTGACATTAACTCCCAGAGTTAGCACAGCACCACAGGTTATAGGCTCAGTCTCACAAGGCCATGCCCACCTCACTCACTAGCTGCAAGTGGAACCTCCAGACAACCTACACTTGTGCCCAATCACCTGCAAGTTTGGGGTTTCCCATGACCCCCCTCCTGTTTGATAGTAGGGTCACTCACAGAACTCGGGAAGGCACTGTGCTCACCATTACAGTTTCTGGGAAAGGATATAAATGAATAGCCAGATGGAGAGGTACACAGAGATCAAGAAGGGAGCACAAGAGCATCTGTGAAGTTGGGGTACAACACCTTCCGGGCCTATGGATGCATTTCTCAACCAGGAAGCTTCTTGAAATTTTTTAGAATCCAATCTCCAGGCCCCCTTCTCTTTCCAGAGGGTTTGGAGTGGACATTTGGTCTCTCTGGGTCCAGCCCTCTTCCTGAAGCCACTAGGGGTCCACTCTCTGCCCCTCATTAGCATAAACTCAAAAGGGGCTCATGATGAATAACCAAAGCCACTCCTATCACCCAGGAAATTCCAAGGGTTTTAGGAACTCTAAGAATTGGGACAAAGAACAACTAGATTTTTTTAATTCTATCACAGACCTTTTCCAATTATGACAGTTGGGAGACCCCCAAGTGGGCAGTGAGTTACCCCAGGCCTTCCTGTGCCCTGCATATACCAGTGATGCCAACCCCGTTTCCCCTCTCACCCTTACCTGCTTCTTTTTGTTTCAGATGTTCTGGGGCTAAGAATCAGAGTCAGCTATGGTCACAAAAAATTTTTTTCCTGCTAAACTGAGAAAGAACACGACTCCACCTAGTGACCAGGGGAAAATGTGTTTGGGACTTTGAGGAGGAAGCTGGTGTTTGGGGGCTATGCTGGTGTGTGGAGATTGGGATGGTGGGCCCATGGGCAAGACAAGGGGCAGGTGCTGGTGGAAAGAGGAAAGAGGGACGGGATAGAGTCTGAGAGGATAGAGCCCAGCAGACTGGTGCCTGGAAGTACCGAGGGGAGGGGCCCATTGGGGTGCTTCTGTAGAGTCAGCAGGGGAGGGAGGTAGAGCTTGGGAAGTCAGGAACTACTGCGGAGCATATAAGTCGGGTTTGTCACTTCACTTCCTACCACTGGACGACGTGGCAAGGGGCAACATTAGTGGACCAAGGAAGCTGAGATGAATAGTGACAAGGCCCACTTCTGCAGAGACAACCAGATGGTCTCCCTGCATCCCCAAGGTGAGAAAACTTGGACCCCAGCTCTTTTTGTCCCCCATCTCTTGCCATTTTCCCCTCCTTGGCAGGCTAGGGCTCAAGTTCATCACCAAGTCCCCTGTTCACCATACGAAATCTCCCCAGACCTTTTATCATGGGGATGGCAACCTGGCAAGAGAAAGAGGATGAACTTTGGATTCAGAGGTGCCTGGTTCAAAATCCCCTCCTGGACCCTGTGAAGACTCAGACGTCAGGGCTGGTGTCTCCAATTTTGAGTGGATTCCTCTGCACACACTTCATCCTGAACCACAGCTCTAGGCCCTCACACACAGCCCCCTTTTTTCTCACCCCAGCAGAGAGAGACTTGGGACTGACCTGACTCAGTGTGTAGGGAAGGCAGCTGCCTAAAAGAGCCATGACTCTTTCTCTGGGGCTCCCAGTTCACTCTGTCTCTCTCTTTGTCCTTTTTCCTTTTCCTTAAACCACAAATGTGTTGCCCCTCTCTTCCCAACAGGTTTTGTATTCCATGCACCTCCTCCAGATCTGAGGGGTGATCTTCTCTTACATAGCCTTTGTGTCGATTCCAGACCCCAAATTAGCTTTGGTGAGCATATCAAAGTGCTTCATTTCCCTTCTCATGCTAAGTGTGGCAGGTATTTGTACCCCAGGCTAGGGATGCAAATCAGACAGGCTAGGAGACAGCCTGAGAGACTGAGGCGTCCAGCTGCACAGAGCACCCTCCTGGACACTGGCTTCTCGCCTGCAGGGATGGACTCGGAGGCCAAGCCCCCCTCAACCCCCAAGATGCCAAGGCTTGTTCTGGCTGCCCTGGCACTTATGACTGTGACCCTCGCCTTCTGTCTTGTGGTTCTCTTTGCTGTAGGTAAGTTTCTAGGTGATCCGAGACCCCTGTCCCCCCTTCTTCCTGCATGAAGTTTCCAAAGGGACTCAGATACACACATTCTGTCCCTGAAAAGGTCTATGTTCCTTCGACCACAGGCCCAAACCAGAGCTTTCCTGGGATCCTACAGAGAGCACTGTCCCAGGGGAGACTCCCAAGAGTCAAGGCCATGAGGAAAAATCTGAGGGGTCCTTGGTGCCATTTCCCTCTTTCTGGAACCCTAACGGGGAGTGGGGAAGTCTTCTCCTGGATTCACAGCTGATCCTGGAATGGGGTGTCAGTTTTACAGAACCCAAGATCTGCACTGGAAGATGCCTCCTTCCAAAAGTTTATAGGAGCCAACGCCACGGGGCTGTTCCCTGCGGACCCCTGCAGTGAGTAGCCACAGTGGAGAGTGGGAGTGGGAGGGAGCTGGGCATTTTAAGTCCAGGTTCTAGGAGGCCCTAGGACCCTGCCTGGGTTCTACTCTCCTCACAGAAAGGCAAAATATATTTTGAAAAGCAGCCTTGTAGAATATAATTGACACACAATGAAGTTCACTTATTTAAATTGTATCATGTGATACATTTTAACATATGAATATATTCCTGAAATCATCACTGCAATCAAGATAAAGCCCACAGTCATCATCCTACCCAGCGTTTCCTTGTGCCCTTGGTAATTTCTCCCTCTCCTCCTCCTTTCATCCCGGAACAACCGCTGATCCACCGTCTGCATCTAGATTACTTGGCTGCTTCTAGAATGTGATTTGTAAATATTTCCTCTTGGTCTGTGGCTGGTCCTTTTATCCTCTTAACAAGATTTAAATTTTGATAAGATCTAATTTATTGAATTTTTTTCTTTCATGGATCAAGCTTTAGGTCCTGGATCTGAGAAAACTTTGTCCATGCCTCATCACAAAATGTCCTTTGTTCCCTTCTAGAAATTTTATAGTTTTTGGTCTTTAGCTTTAGACCTCTGGTTCATTTTCAGTTAATTTTTGTTTAATGGTGAAAGTATGGATTAAAATTCACTTTTTTTTTTGGTATATGAATATCCAGTTGTTCCAGCACCCTGTTGAAAAGATTATCCTTTCTCCATGAATTGCCATTGTAGCTTTGTTAAAAATCAATTGACCATGTATGTGTGGATCTATTTCTAGATTCTCTATTCTGTTATGTTGATATATTTGTCTACCTTTATAAGGAAGGATATTTGGCTGGATTTCCCATACCTTCAATGGCCACCAGTACCTGTCCCGGGCTTACCTCAGTACAGGTGCGGAGGCTTCACACACCCACGAAGGCAGGACATGAGGAATAGGCAGGAATCCTTCAGAAGGAATCCCTACCTACCTGGACTCTTCTCTCCATTCCTGAGGGGAGACTGGAACCAGGATTTTTTTTTTTTATTTGTATATTCCACATACAATTGCAACCCCGATTTTGACCCCAATCCCTCCTTTTCCCCTGCCCCCCAAAGAATGTCTCTGGTTCATAGTTGTTTGTTGGTTTTGATTTTTTCCTTTCTTATAGTTATTCTTTTTCCTGGTCCATATTTAGGTTTTCTAGATTCCTGTTATGAGTGAGACCATCCAGTATTTTTCTTTTTCTTTCTGGCTTATTTCGCTGAGCATGATCCCTTCCAGCTCCATCCATATTGCTGCAAATTGCATGTGTTTATCTTTTTTGAATGCCGAGTAATATTCCATGGTGTATATGTACCACATCTTCTTGATCCAGTCATCTATTTTTGGGCATTTGGGTTGTTTCCAAAGCTTAACTATTGTAAATTTTGCTGCTATAAACATGAGGGTGCAGGTGCTCTTTGGAATTAATGTTTCTGTCCTTTGGGTAAATACCTAGGAGTGGAGTTGCTGGATCATATGGAAGCTCTATCTTTAGTAGGTTGAGGAATCTCCACACGGCTTTCCATAGTGGTTGGACAAGTTTGCACTCCCACCAGCAGTGCAGGAGAGTTCCTCTCTCTCCACATCCTCGCCAACATTCGTTGTTGCTAGTTTTTTTAATATGTGCCATTCTCACTGGTGTAAGATGGTATCTCATGGTAGTTTTGATTTGCATTTCCCTGATTGCAAGTGATGTTGAACATTTTTTCATATGCCTGTTGGCCATTTGTATTTCCTCTTTGGAGAAGTTTCTTTTTAGCTCTTCTGCCCATTTTTTGACTGGATTATTTTCTTTGTTTTTGTTGAGTCTCATCAGCTCTTTGTAGATTTTTGTCATCAGTCCATTATCATTAGTGTTGTGTGCAAAAATTTTCTCTCAGTTGGTAGGGTTTCTCTTTGTTTTGGTTATTGTCTCTTTTGCTGTGCAGAAGCTCTTTAATTTGATGTAGTCCCAGCTGTTGATCTTTGCCTTCACTATCACTGCTTTGGGTGATGTGTCTGTAAAGATGTCTTTGAGGTGCATATCATGTAGTGTTTCGCCTATGTTTCCTTCTATATATTTTATGGTTTCAGGTCTTATGTCTAGTTCTTTAATCCATTTTGAGTTGGTTTTTGTGCATGGTGTGAGGTAGTAGTCAAGCTTCATTCTTTTGCATGTAGTGACCCAGTTTTCCCAGCACCATTTATTGAACAAACTTTCTTTTTTTTTTCTTTTTTTTTTATTTATTTATTTATTTATTTTTTATTTTTATATTCCCCCATACAATTGCAAACGCCCCATTCTGACCCCAATCCTTCCCCTCCCGCCCCCCACCCCCAAAAAGTGTCTCTGGTTCATAGTTTTTTGTTGATTTTGATTTCACTTTCTTATATTCATTTTCCTGGTCCCTTCTTTAAGTTTTCTAGATTCCTGCTATGAGTGAGACCATCCGGTATTTTTCTTTTTCTTTCTGGCTTATTTCGCTGAGCATGATCCCTTCCAGCGCCATCCATGTTGCTGCAAATTGCATGTGTTTATCTTTTTTGAATGCTGAGTAATATTCCATGGTGTATATGGACCACATCTTCTTGATCCAGTCATCTATTTTTGGGCATTTGGGTTGTTTCCAAAGCTTAGCTATTGTAAACAGTACTGCTATAAACATAGGAGTGCAGGTGCTCTTTGGAATTGATGTTTCTGTGTCCTTTGGGTAAATACCTAGGAGTGGAATTGCTGGATCATATGGAAGCTCTATGTTTAGTAGGTCCAGAAATCTCCACACAGCTCTCCATAGTGGTTGGACCAGTTTGCACTCCCACCAACAGTGCACAAGAGTTCCTTTTTCTCCACATCCTCGCCAACATTCGTTGTTGCTAGTTTTTTTAATATGTGCCATTCTCACTGGTGTAAGATGGTATCTCATGGTAGTTTTGATTTGCATTTCCCTGATTGCAAGTGATGTTGAACATTTTTTCATATGCCTGTTGGCCATTTGCATTTCCTCTTCAGAGAAGTTTCTTTTTAGCTCTTCTGCCCATTTTTTGACTGGATTATTTTCTTTGTTGTTGTTGAGTCTCATCAGCTCTTTGCAGATTTTTGTGATCAGTCCTTTATCATTAGTGTTGGGTGCAAAAATGTATTGAACAAACTTTCTTTGCTCCAGTGCATATTCTTCACTCCTTTGTCAAAGATAAGTTGACCATAGATCTGTGGTTTTATTTCTGGGTTTTCTATTTGGTTCCATTGGTCCATGTGTCTGTTTTTGGAACCAGGATCTTAAAACATCAGTGACTGAGCTAAGCTCATGCACTGAGCTAAGGGCACTAGCAGAACGAGCGGCAACTGTAGGTGAGGTTGGTGGGAAAGACCATGCACTTAAAGGGCTCAACAGTTTCTTGGAATGACCCCAGTGACTAAGCCTTTCAGTTGTATCTCTCATTTCCTCAAACTTTCCTGTTGGGACCCTTACCTGATGTAAATGTGGGGGGGCCACTCCTTTAAATGTTCACTTCAACTCCAGGGTCTGTGATAGCCCTGTGGATTGAACAGGGAGCTTCCTCCAGGGTCCCCATATTTTGTTTTGTTTGTGCTTCCCCCCACTCCCAGGGATTTTGTAATAAAAAAATTTCTATGTTTGTGATGCATACAATGTTTTAGGAAGTAATGGTGAATCAAGAGGTTTCACACTTGCTGTAAAAATTTAGCATAGGACTAAGCACTTGGTTTTATTCACACTTATTTTCTTCCTCACAATGACCCATCATGATGATTTCAATGAAATTAAACTTCAGTAGCTGCAAATTACATAATCAGTTATGCTCAACTTCAATTACAATGGTAAACTATAAGATATGGAAACAACCTAAATGCCCAAAACCACGTGACTGGATTAAGAAAATGTGGTATATATGCACAATGGAATACTATTCAACAATCAATCAAAAAGATAAAGTCATGCAATTTGCAACATGTTTTTTTTTTATAGACTTATTTTTTTATGCATACAAGAACTGGGGTAAAGGCCAGAGGTGCAGGGGTGAGAGGATTCACCAGAGATGGTGGGGAACAGAATAGGCAGACTGAAATACACTGCTGAGGGGAGCAGCAGGCAAGACAGGAGAGGTCTGCTGCGCCATGTGGGTAGCTCCCTGGCTGGCCAGGGATTGAACTCCAGCTCCAGAGAATGCGGATTGCTCCATAGTGCTATGCTTAACCCCTTGTGCCACCAGTGAGGCCCATTTTCCCAACCACCTGGATGGAGCTAGAAGGGATTATGCTCAGTGAAATAAGTCAGAAGGAAAAAAAAAATCAGATGGTTTCACTTACAGGAGGAATATAGTGAAAATGAAAAAGGGTCAAAAAAAAAAAAAGAGACAAAACTTGCAGGCAAACTATAGATCTGATGTATATAGCAGGGGAGGGGGAGGGACATGGGTCAAAATATGGAAGAGCACACAGGACTATGGTGATGGTTCGTTCAGGTTCATGGGTGATTTGGCGGGAGATGTATAGGGACCACATGCACAGAGAAATCAAGTATTATACAAAAATTTAAAAAAGTAAGGAAAAAAAATGGTAAACTAATCCTGATGGTACCAGCATGACCCTTGGTGGTAGCTAGTTTACAGTAGTCAAGTATTTGGATCCTCTGAACTCTTAGTTCATGTGGGATAAATAAATAGGTCTTCCTTTATTTTTTTTCTGACTCACATTCTCTGGTGACCGTTGTCCAGGGTCTGACTGGCTGCAGTGACCAGCAAGCTACTTGCAGAGAAATCAGGGCTGTGCTGGTGACATTTCCTCTGGGACTCTTAAGAACACTCTCAATGGCTCATCCAGTGAATGCTCCCCTGTGTAATTTGGTTGCCCTCTCCATTTCCTCCCTCCAGACTTGCAAGATACTATCCAGATGTTTAATTGCCATGTGGAGAATTCCAGCACCTGGAGCATGGAGATCCAGATGTTGATGGGCAGAGTGGACAATATCAGTTCTCATATTCAGATGCTCAGTGGTCATCTGGAAAACACCAGTGCTGATGTCCAGATGGCAAAAAGCATTCTAAAGAATGCCAATACCTTGGGAATCCAGACCCAGATGCTAAGGAGTTCCTTGGAAGGGGCCAATATTGAGATCCAGAAACTAAAGGGAGATGTGGAAAAGGCAAATGCTTTAAATTCCCAGACTCAGAGTTTCCTAAGAAGCAGTTCTGAAAACACCAGCACTGAGATCCAGTTATTAAGAGATCATTTAGAAAGGGCTTATAATAAGAGTCACTTGTCAAAAGGTGATTTGGAAACTTTAGCCACTAGCCAGACCCAAGTAGTAAACAGCCGCCTAGACCAGGTAGATGCTCAGATCCATGCATTGAAAACAGAGCTGAAAGACATGAATACCTCAAATTCCCAGATACAGGTGTTATCTGGTCAGTTGAAAAATGCAAATAGAGAGATACAGACCCTAAAACAAGGAATGAAGAATACTGAGACCTTAAATTCCAAAACAGGGATGTTGGAGAGCAATCTGCAGAAGGCCAATGCTGAGATCCGAAGGTTAAATGGGAGTTTAGAGAGCACTAAAACTCTAACTAGGAAAATCCAGGAGACGCAGAGTCGCCTGGAGACTCTCCAAGCTTCCTTTGCTTCTCAGGAGCAGCTGCAGAGGACACAAAGTAAGTGAGAGGGAGGGGCTTGGGCTGGGGAGGTGCTGTCTCTTGGGAAGTCAGAGTCTCTTGTCCCTTAGGTCTTTTTGTCTCCCTTTGGAAAGGAGGGTGGGCACCGCAAGGGGCCAAATCCTACCAGTGAGGCTCCTGTGTCTCTGGAGTGGTGGCGGGCAGGGCCGCGGGGTGCCTGCTGTGAAGTTGCTTATTATCTGGCCAGAGTGACAAATGAACAGTTGGGAAACAACCTATGTATGGTTTAATGTGTAATAAGAACGGTGTGTGCTAATGGGGCCAGATAGCTTTATTTCTGACTTCCCGTTAGCACAGATGTGTGATTTCAATCAGGTTGCTCTCCTTCTCTGAGCTTCACTTTTTTTCATCTGCAACGTGGGGACAAGGATCAAAGAGTTAACACATAATGCATTTTGACAAAGTACTCAGTATTTATGTATTCATCTAACAAAATTTTATTGAGGCCTAATTCTGTGTCAAGGGCATAAAGATAAACAAGATGTGATATTTACCTTTGAAACCCATAGGCTGGTACAGCAACCCGGCATGAAAGGCCTAACAGGTGCTGCCTTAGGAACTGACCTAGTTGCTGGGGGTGAAAGAAACCAAAAGAAGGAAAGTCGGGATCTTTGATGAGGAAGGGGCAGAAAGTTTAGGAGGGTGGCGAAAGGATCAAAACATGCTTTGTTGAGAAACTGTTCCTTGATCTGAGTCCTGAAGTTCGAATGGACGTTTGTCAAGCAAATCATGTAAAAGGGTACCAGGTTCCCAGGCCTGGGCATGTGAGCCCATGAGGTTCTGGGAACTCCAGAAGTTCTGTCTGACTGGACGATGGCCCAGAGGGAGATTGATGAGGAATAGGATGAAAGGACAGTAGGAAGGGCCCAGGGCAGTAGCTTTCAAACTATTTTGAATGTAAGCACAGTAAATGAAATCCATTTTTCATTGCAATCCAGCACAGAATATCATGTGACACACACACACATTAAAAAGGAAAATTCTTCCTGCAGGTGTTCACTCTGATATAATCTATTCTTTAACGATGACAACAGCAAACCCTTGACGCACCCCACAAATGGGCTGAGGATGATAGTTCGAAGAAGTCTCTACTAGAGAGACAGGCAGCACTGTCTCTTAGTTAAGAGACACAGGCTGGACTTGGCAGACCCCCGAGATCAGTTTCTCCCTTCAAGGAACTGACCAGGTGGCCCCCTGTGGCTGAGCAAGGGAGAAAGACAGGATGTGGAGGTGCAGAGTCTGAGGTGGCTTGGGGACATTTAAGTGGACATGTTGCACGTCTTCTGGCATGTGGGACTGGGCCCTGCTATGCAGACATAGATGTGGGTGCTGGTTCTGGTTGTGGCAATGGAAGCGGGGTGGGAAGTTTACTCGAGATAAAACTCATACTGAGAAGAAGGCTGGGGGTGGGAACCAGAAGTTAACCTTCTGGTAGGGCAAGAAGAGATTTTTTTCCCCCAAAGATTTATCTATCTATGTATACAAGAACTGGGGTACAGGCCAGAGGTGTGGGGAGGGTGAGAGGATTCACCAGAGAAAGAGTGGGGAGCAGAACAGGCAGATTACACTGTGGGGAGCAGAACAGGCAAAGTACACTGCTGAGGGGAGCAGCAAGTGAGCCAGGAGAGGTCTGCTGCACCACGTGGGTAGTTCCTTGGCCGGGGATCGAACTTGAGCTGCAGAGGCTGTGGACAGCTTCATAGGTTGCGTCTTAATTCCTTGCGCCACCAGGGAGGCCCCAAGAAGAAAATTTTTTAAAAAAGATTTATTTATTTATGCATACAAGCACTGGGGTACTGGCCAGAGGTGCAGGGGTAAGAGGATTCACCAGAAATGGTGGGGAACAGAACAGGCAAATTGACTGAAATACACTGCTGGGGAGCAGCAGGAGAGTCAGGAGAGGTCTGCTGTGTCATGTGAGTAGCTCCCTGGCCGGGGATTGAACTCATGCTGCAGAGGCTGAGAATAGCTTCATAGGTGCTTGCGCCACCAAGTAGGGCCCAGCAAAAAGAGATTTTGAAGGAAACTGGAGAACATTATTGGAGGCGGGAGGAGAAGAAGGAGATGAGCAGTTGGGGAAATCGAGGGAGAGAGGGGAGTGGTTAGTTCTGGCAAAGGTCTAGGAGAGACCAGTTAAAATGGCCAATTGCAATAAAATGGTAATTAGTAAGTCAGTGGAATAAAATTCCAGGGGCCAGTTGTGTGTGGTGTGGAAGCCAGACCAGGGTCAGTGGGGTGTGAGTGAGAGGTCTGGTCTCGAGTCAGTCGTGAAGGTTGCCTGACAGGGGAGGAGAGAGAAGAGACTGAGGTGCCGGGGAGGCAGGGTAGAAGGAGCGATTAGAAGGCAATGTGTATCACTGATATTTATAGGATAAGACCTACATATTCATTAAAGACAACATGGCGAATACTGTAAAAGGGAAAGATGAGGACGTCACCCCTGTATCTCATGAAGAGGTCTGTGTTTTCTGTATGAGCTCATTGCTAACATTTTGGTCAACTCTCTTGAGAGGATTTTTCTAGATTAAGAGTAGGCTTCATCTAAGGGTGAGAGAGGTGCGAGGAGAGAGGAAGGAGGTTGAAGGAGAGGGTCAGAGAGAGTAGAGAACAGAATGAGGGGTCGGCCTGGAAGGGTTGGGACTTACTGGACCCTCTGAGGCTGGGAGAGGAGGAGCTGGAAGTAGGGGTCTCCCCTAGGGCTGCAGATGTGGGAACATGGAACTGAGGGAGATGATGTTTAGTGGCATCTTTCTTGGTAGAGTAGGAGGTCACTTTTTAAGGGTGAGAGAGGGCACAGGGAACTTGGAGAGGGGGCACCGTTAGAAGAAGCTGCTGAAGAGAAGGGGTTGACAAAAAGGGGGCTCCGTGCACCTGCTTGCGGCATCCCACTGCCCGTCTCTGTTGTCCTGTTGTCAGAGACTGAAGTCTCCCTTCTTAGCACTTCTTGTGGGTTCCCCTACTGTCCTAATCCCTCCATTGTTTCCCCATCTTAGGGGCACATTGGAATCACTCAGGAGCATTAAAAATACTGCTGTCTGGGATGGACCTCCAGACTCTTCTTTCTCTTATTTTCTCTCTTGGTCTGGGACTCAGACTTGCTATCAGACAATTTTAAAAGAAATCTCTGTGCTTCTACTGGGCATCAAGTAGCACAAGGCCTGTGACCCTCAGTGGCCACTCTCTGGGGAGGTCAAGAAGGCCAGCTCTGGGTCCCACACAGCACCCTGGTTCTCTCTCCTCCCCAACCCTTGCTCCAGGTCAACTTCTTGAGCTGATCCTGCAAGGCTGGAATATCTATGATGGGAACCTGTATTATTTTTCTCATATCAAGAAGTCTTGGCAGGAGGCTGAACAGTTCTGTGTGTCCAAGGGAGCCCACCTGACTTCGGTGACTTCTGTGGAGGAACAGGTCAGTGCTATGGGGTTGGGTGGTACCAATGAGGTTGGTGTGAAACACGGGACTGTGGTGCATGAACCTTCTCTTCTCCCAAAGGGAGTGGCAGAGAACTCCATGCCTCCTCTGTCAGTCAGGGAGCAAATATTTATTGAGTTCTAATGAGCATCTTATGCTGGAAGTAGAGCACTGACAGAAAATCCCAATGTCCTCAATAAATGTGGCAGACATCCAGAGGCCCACAGATGTCAGCAGTAGGAAGGGCAAAGGGAGGTGGTACCAGGGGACTGCCCTTAGCTTGCTGAGCACATGCTGCCCTCCCCAGCCCCTCGTTTTCCTCTCACACTTCCTCTCCAGCTGTCAATCTTGATTTTAATGTCAGTTCATCCAGTGCTATGCAGTGCCCATGAGCAGGAGACGCAGGCTTCTTGGGAAGGCCAGACACACACATTAGTTTGGGGACCGCCAAAGGCACCACAATCCCCAGTGGGTCATTCTGCCCTAGCAGAATTTACTGGGATTACCGATGAAGGACCATAGTAGGGTTGGTCCAGTCCCACTCGCAGAACTGCCTTACCCTTATAATTCTCCTTGGCCTGTCCTCAAGCATCCGCTAAGGACATGATATTTTGTAAGGCACATCTTAATAAATTGTTCTGCTCCATCTTAGTAAAATCACACTCCTCGTGAAGTCAACAAGGGGAAAGCTGGACTTCCCTTGAGGGGCCCTGACTTGTGCTCTAGATCCTTCACAAGGCCATGGAAGGAGCAGGAAGGGGACCCAGGTCCTGCAGGAGCGGGGGCTTCTTGGCCCAGGACCAGCAAGGGAACGGCCTGGACATCTCCCGTGGGTGTGTTGGGGAGCCAGCTCCTTACACAGGGTCACACAGCACTGCCTTTTCTCTATAGGCATTTCTGGAAAAGTTCACAAAAACCTCTTACCACTGGATTGGTCTCACCGACAGCGGGACGGAGGGCTCCTGGCGCTGGGCAGATGGGACACCATTCAATAATGCTCAGAGTAGAGTGTGAGTCCAGTCACTGTCTGGTGACTGTCCCAGGCACTGTCTTGGGCAGACCTGGCTAGATACTCTTGTATGTCCTTATCCTGTGTGTCTATCCTTGCCCAGGAAGTGTTAGTGGTGTGTGTGTGTGTGTGTGTGTCTGTACTTGGGCATAATTCTAATTCTCCTTCCCTCCCACCTCTCCTTCACCCCCAGGGCAGGGAGTGAGAACAGACAGGTCCTGGGACTGGCAAGCAACCTACAAATGGGTGTTCTTGGGTCTTTCGTTGTTGCTGGTTTTTGTTTTTGTTTTGGCCATCTTATACCTACTTATCCATGTCTCAAGGGTTACTGCCTTGTCAGAAGGCATCTGAATGTGAATTCTAGGGTGGGATCTTGTAGCTTCAGATGTCCTTCCTATCCCTGATGCCTAGTAACTAAGGACAACCTCAAAGAGCCATCCTCAGGATCTTTTACAAGCCATGGAAGGTGCAGGAAGGGGCCCCAGGTCCTGCAGGGGTGGGGGCTTCTTGCCCCAGAACCAACAAGGGAACGGCCTGGACGTCTCCCGTGAGCGTGGGAGAGCCAGCTCCTCACACAGGGTCACACAGCACTGCCTTTTCTCTATAGGCATTTCTGGATACCCCTGGCCCTAGCTCTGCCCCATCTGGTGACCTGCAGGGGACTAGGGATCCGTGTCACTTCAGCTCTTTATGCCACAGCAGAGGAAAGGATGCTTACTTCATCTAGTAGAATAAAGCCCTCTTGTTTCCAGGTTTTGGGGCAAAGGTCAGCCAGACAACTGGAAAAATGCACATGGGAGGACTGAAGACTGTGTCCAAATGCAGCAGAAATGGAACGACATTGACTGTGACGCCCTCTTTCACTGGATCTGCAAGAAGCCCCGTGGGTAGGACATGGCAAGCCAGAGCTGAGAGGTCACCCCCTCAGCCAGCTGTGGGCCCTTCTCCACCCTATACCTTTGAGGTCTCTGAACTCAACTTGTTCTCTGGTGCCCTTCTTCTGGCCTTGTATATCCCCTGCCCTGTCCTTTTTAAAAACTCTTCAAATGTGTTTGCCTCACGTGAACCAGCACTGTCAAGGCCTTCTCAAGGCAAGAGCCTTGCCATGCCTCTGTTTCCCCTTCAGTGACCAGCACAGGCCTGTCAGATATGGGGTCTCAATAAACACTCGTTGAATGAACCACAGCTTTGTATTTGTGTTCGTGACAGCCACCACACTCTCTTCTCTACTGCTTCTACTTCCTCAGTGCCCCTCTGCCCTGCATATCTTTGTTTAAGGACTTTCCAGATAGGAGTGTTTAGTTTGTTGAAAACCAGCAGACGTTTAACACAAACTGTGGGGATTTTGCTGGGCTTACAAAGTCCCAGGAAGTCAAAGACATCCCAGGAGCTCCCTTCATTTCCTTGTTGCAGATGGGGCTAGAGATAGAAATTTCCAGCCCTTTAAGCCACTCCAAAGCCTTATTTCTCTCAGAGGCTGCCCTTATCTTCAGCCTGTTAATTCAGAATCGTGTATCTGGCTTCAGCCTCTTTTTGTGACCCCATCTGCCCTGCCAGGGATCTAGCTTTCTGCCAGCTCAGCTTAAAATGAGAATTTCTAGAGCTGCTCTCCACCCTGCCCTGGGGAGTGCATCCTGTGTGCACGGGGAGTTCCAGGCAGATTTCTGAGGCTTTCTTTGCATAACTTCCCTTCACACTCAGCCCCCAAATTCTTACATTCTCAGTCTCCCCAAACTTCCATCTTTCTCTCCCCAGTTTAGTGAGACAATCATGTCTGGTGTGGGACACTTTTTTCTGCACTGTGAACTGGAAAGATCCTCAAGGAGAGAACCCCGGGACTTGTGGGCTCCTCAGGTCTCTCATCAGAAAGAGGCAGCAGGACAGACCAGTTTTGCCCCACCAAGAGTCCCGCGTCTGAAAACAAGTGTTTCATGTATTCTCTCCAGCTTTCTAGTTGCTTGCAGCGAGGGTTTGGTCTGGAGTGGAAATCTCTTTTATTGTTAGACTTTTGGCTGATAGAACTTTAGTCTGTAGTTTTGTTTTGTTTTGTTTTTTTGTGGGACCCTCGCAGGTGGCCGGGGAACGAACTGGCGCTGCAGAGGCTGCGGGCAGCCTCACAGCCCAGCGTTCAACCGCTGCGCCACCAGGGGAGGCCCTAGTCTGTAGTTTTAAGGGTTAAGGGCCTCTTAGCTTTGTATCATCAGGAGATAGTTATATTATTTATTTATTTATTTTGGGAATAATTTCTTAAATAATATGTTCTAAATAAAACCCAAAATACTGGGCCTCCCTGGTGGCGCAAGGGGTTAAGCACTGCACTGTGAAGCTGTCCACAGCCTCTGCAGCATGAGTTTGATTCCCGGCTGGCCAGGGAGAAACACACTTGGTGTAGCAGACCTCTCCTGTCTTGCCTGCTGCTCCCCTCAGCAGTGTATTTCAGTCAGTCTGCCTGACTGTTCTGTTCCCCACTCTGTCTCTAGTGGATCCTCTCACCCCCCACATCTCTGGCCTGTACCCCAGCTCTTGTATGCATAAGTAAACAAATCTTATAGGAAAAAAACCCAAAACCCAAAATATTAAAGTTTATATAGTGCCATAAAGTACTCTGAGTAACTAAAGCAAGTCTGGGAAAAAAACAAGTAATATGGAGGTATCATGTTCCTAATTTTAACTTACATGGAAAGATAACAGTAATTAAAAATGGTCCTGGAATAAAATGGTACTGGCTCAGTGGAACAAAATCCAAAGCCTAGAAATAAATCTCTGCACATATGAATATTTATTTGATGATGAAAGAGCCGTGACCATACGTGGAGGAATGTGAGTCTCTTTAACAAATGATACGTGGAAAACTGGAGACCCCATGTCAAAGGATGGAACTGGATTACTATCTACCTCTGCGTATGAAACAAATTGAAAATAGATGAAAAGCTTAGCTATAAGATCTGCTGCAATAAAATACATAGAAGAAAGCATTGGTGACATGATATGTGACGTCAATAATAGAGATGTCTTTGGGGACTTGACCCCTACTGCAAGGGAAATGAAAGCAAAAATAAACAATTAGAACTACCTCAAACTAACATGTGTTTACACAGTGAAAGAAAATATTAGCAGATGAAAAAAGACATCCTAATGAATGGGAGAAGATAGTTACACATCACATACCCAACAAAGAGTTAATAGCCAAGGTATACAAAGAACTAGTCCAACTAAACGATCATAAAAGCAACTCAATTAAAAAATGGGTAGCAGGACCTTCCTGGTGGCACAAGGGGTTAAGCACAGCACTGTGAAGCTATCCATAGCCTCTGCACACGAATTTGATCCCTGGCCGGCCAGGGATCCCATGTGGTGGGATCCCATGTGGTGCAGCAGACCTCTCCTGTCTTGCCCGCCATTCCCCTCAGCAGCATATTTCAGTAGATCTGCCTGTTCTGTTCCCCACTCTGCCTCTGGTGAATCCTCTCACTGCCTCCCCACCCACACTTTTGGCCTGTACCCCAGTTCTTGTACGCATAATAAATAATTCTTTTAAAAAATGGGCAGCAGATCTGAATTGACATTTTCCAAAGAGGCGATACAGAAGACCAACAGATATATGAAAAAATGCTCATCATCACTTTTAATAGGGGAATGCACATCAAAACCATAAAGAGATATCATCTCACGTGTGTGAGAATGGCACACATCCATAAGACCTCCAACTCAGATGTGGAAAAAAAGGCCGAATAAAGTGGTGAAACCATTTTGGAAAGTGGTCTGGACTCATCCTAAAAAAACTAAAAATGGGAATACTATGTGATCCAGCAATACTATTTTTTTGGTATCAATCCAAAGAATACAGAATCACCAACTCAAAAAATTATATGCTCCCTAATGTTCATTGCATCTTTATTTACAATAGTTAGGACAGGGAAACAACCTAAGTGCCCACCTATAGTGGACTGGATAAAGAAGATGTGGTATATCCACACACTGGAATACTATTTGACTATAAGAAAAGATGAAATATTACCATTTATAGAAAATGGAAGGAAATTGAGGGGGTTAGGAGAAACGAAGTAAGCCAGAAAGATAAAGACAAATCCTGGACACTTTCACATATAGGAGCACTTCAAGGAAACATAGCAGATGAACTGACAAAGCAAAATAGTTATGAACTAGTGGACATTAATAACTGAACTGAGGTTTCTAAGGTTAAGAGAAAGAAGGGAAGGAGGAAGGGCCAAAGGGATATTAGGGATGATGGTGGGAAGAAAAGGAATGAAAAAAAGAAAATTAATAGTGAAGACATAAGTAATAGGTCTTTTTTTTCCCCAAAGAAAATCTCCTCTGTGTATTTGTGTAAACATGAAATTTGAATTTTGGGGAACCTAAACAACCAGGGGAAAAAAAAAAAGAAACCAGAGATTATTTTTTAAAAACACTGTCTTAATTTTTGTTTTAGAAAGAATATACTCTGGACAATCCTGGTTTATATTTCTCATCTGAACACATAAAAATATGGTTTTCTCTGAGTTTTGAGATATTTTTCATGCATTACAATTACATAGTAACATCACCAACATTACTATATATTTATTAGGTATTATTTCTGGTATCTGTTATAGTTGTTCACCTAGTAATTCTTTTAATCCTAAAATTACTCCTATAAAGAATGTGCTATCTACAAAAAAGAATAATGTATCCTGCTTTTTGGCCTAGTATTTGCTTAGTTTTTATAAATGTTCCATCAGCATATTAAATTAAGCTTACAATTTTTATTATTCAGCATTCTATATCCTCATTTATATTTTGTCTACTCAATCCATCAATTTCTCTAAGAGGATATTTTATCCTCCTGCCCATGTTTAACATTTATCTGCGTTTATTATTTGTCACATTCTTCTATTTTAAATAGCTTTTGATGTATTTCAGTATTACTTGATTTAATGTCTAAAAATTCATAGCCATTAAATCTACTTGATGAATTTTACTTTTATCAATATTCATTCAAACATGGAGTATTTATTGTGCCTTTATAATGCTCCAAGCAATCTGCCAGGTTTTGGAGATTCAACAGTGAGCCAGACAGATAGAAATCTCAACCCTCGAAGAGCCGGCATCCTGGCAGGGATGGGCAGCCAGCCCATTCTCACAGCTGTAGGAAGGAGCCTATGGCTCTTGCAAGCAGGGCTGTTCACCATCAGCCCCCAGTCACCCACGGTCTATGGTCTGAAGCTAAGAGAGAGGTGGTGGAACAGGTACAGGCAACCACGAAAGACTTGGTTTTCATGCCCGGCTGAACCTTTCCTCTGCAATTTCCCCAAAGGAGAGTCAGAAAGGCAGAGGAATTAAGTTCTCTATTGACTGAGCGGAACCATCTGGGGAGACAGAGTGAAGCTTCAGTTGTCCTGGGGGAAGTGGTGGCTTGTCACCCTGGAGTGCCCACTTGCTCCACCCTGCCTCTGCTCACCCTGTGCAGCTGCCACTCTTGCTGACCATGGGCTATGACAGAAAATTGCCTCTGCAGGGGCATGCTGGTGGTACCTGGTACACACAGTCTTTTCCTCCTGGTCTTCTTTGGTATGAGGACCCAGCCCCATAAAGACTTGGGTCCCACACCTTATGATGTAGGGAACTTGACTATAGCATAGGGAGAATAAAAGACATTTTGGTTGTTATGAAATGACACCCCCAGGCTTGGTTTTCTAGGAGCAGGAAACAATTTCTCAATCACGAGTGAACACATTCTGGAGGAAGATGTAAGAAGAGGGTAGAAGTCATAGTTTAGAGAAAAATGTACACATGCTTATAGCCAGTAACTCCTGGTATCCCCTATTAATTAATGCTCCAGCTAATGCTCAGCGATGCTTACACTTGCTAACCCATAGCCAGGTTTGGCCTCTGTCACTCCCCCTACCTGACTATACTGGAAGGACCCTGCTGGAAGGACCCATTTCCTTTTGTGTTGCTCTCACATGTAACAGCCAGTTCTAAGTGGCTCAGCCTCTGCAGCTAGCAATTCGTGCAGCTCAGATCCAACAAGCCTCCAGGGCCCCTGCCACCAATGAAAGCTCCAGGCCCCAGTGAGAATCATGGAAGAGTAAGGGGGCCTGGGCTGCTCTGGAGGGGTGAGGGCCCACCTGATTTAAGATAAGAGAGAAGCCTGTCAACTGGGCCTCAAGAAGGAGACCATTCTGGCTTCTTTCTGTAAGGCAAGGCCCCACACAGCATGTGTCCTCAGCATAACTGTGCCTTTTGGCTCTTCTTTGCCCTCCCCCAAAGGAGGTGCAGTCTGCACCCCCTTCCTCTTTAATCTGCCCTAAACCCACATTTTGTTGCCATTTTGCCCTTCTTAAATCTGATCAGCATTTTCCACTCCCAACCGTGTATGTTCCAGGATTGAGGTTGGTTTAAGTATGATTAATCCTCTTTAAGGTGACCCCAGTGATCTTTTCTTGATGTCTCCACATTGGGTTCCTGTTCCTCAGCGTCCTCTCAACTAGCTTTGATCACAGATTATGCACTGTTGCTCAGAACATCTCCGTTTGGATCACTTAGTTTGTATAATAGCAAAGCTTCTGAATGTTCGATTTTCTTCATAAATGGTCATCGCTACCGTAGCCACCACTGATACCCTGGGGGGAGTTAGGAGAGGTGGGAGACATGGATGGTGATAAACCTGGGCTCTGTGATTAGACTGAGTCCCATTCCAGGTTTGTCCCTTTCTGGAGGAGAAGTGGTTACTTGACTTTCATATCTTAATTTCCTCATCTATGAAATAATCAGGGTGAATTCCTCTCGAGTCTTGTATAGACTAAAAAAGTTAATATATATGGTACACAGGTCCTGTCGCACAAGGATTACTTGTGATTATCATGCCAGTGGCCTAATTGATGCCTCCATACAACTCTGAGGAAGGTTGCTTCATAATCTCTTTTTGGGTGGCAAGATCAGGCCTAGAGAGTTTGAATGCAGACAGGATTGACAGATTGAGAGCTCTTCTTCGATTCCGTGGCTGGTGGCGCATGGCTGTTCTTAGTTGGTGGAGCGATTTGCCTGGTTAATTCTGATAACGAATGAGACTCTGCTATGCTAACTAGTTACACGACCCATGAGAGCTTGAGTGACTTGCCCAAAAGTCCTATGAACCCCGGTGCCACAGATGCGCTTCCCCTGTGACCCATGACTAAGCCTCAGGCCCCCAGGGAAGTTTCAGCTCTTTTGTGAGGGACCCACAACACTCAGGGTTATGAGCTGAGGGTCCTTGTGAGGAAATGACCTTTCGCCCAAAAGCCTGTAGGTTGTTCCTCTTCCCTGTTCTTGGTGGAGAAGGCTTCTGACCCGCTGTTAACCCTGCCTGTGATGTGGCCAATTAACCCCAGCTCATCCCTAGTGGGGGTGGAACAGGAGGAACCCTTCAAAGGAGGTGAATATGGGGCATGGTAAGCAGGACTTGAGAGAGGAGCAGGACCTTAGTCATGTGGAGCAGGCCCACTGGAAGTGGGGTGCTGGGCCCAGAGGCTGTGGGATTGAGGCTACTCAGACTTTGAGGAAAAGAACTGCAGTGAAGGCAGCAAACGTGAGTTCTAGGTTCAAATCTGCCACTGACCAGCAGCATGAACTTGGGTAAATCACTCAAATCCCCAGTATTCTCATCTGCACAGTGGGAGTACAGTCTTAGTCCCAGGAACGTGGTGAGATAAAATAATATGTAATAAAAATAATATGAATTTATGCAAATATAAATATTAGTGTGAAATGGCCAAATTGAATTGGATAGGAATTCTGGGCAAAGTTGACTTGTTAGTTTTTAATCTCTATAGTTTTTAAACTCTACAGTTTTTAAATCCCTTCTTAAAGTCATTCTTTGCCTTCCCTATAAAGCTGTATTTTAGCAGCTCTCTCATGTCTTGACTGGGCTAAGGAGAGACAGGGATCTGTGTCTGAGCCATGATGTGGCAGTGATATGGTGGGCACCTAGGATGGCAGGTGGGGGGGGGTGTTCCTCTCAGTTGGGCCTCAGGGTAATGAGCAGGGAAAGACTGATGAAACTGCTGGGGTGCCAGATGGAGCAAGGGCAATTTCTGGATTCTGGGGTAGAAGATACTGTGGACTGGCCCTTCAAACTCCCTCTTTCCTCCCTCTCTTCCTTTGAGTGACTTTCTGCATTGCAGGGGCAGGAAAGTTGAAGTTTCATATTGCAGAATTCCTTTACCTGGGATTCTGGATACCAGTTAAGATGATTTAATTAACATTGGGATTACCAGAGTGGAGGTAAGAGAGTTCATCTTCCCGTCCTTTTGTGTATTTTCTATGGATGAGCCCTGGGGTGGGGATGAGGCATTTCTCTGCAGCAGTGTTGTCGGAACCCTTCCCCAGCTTTGGCGGGTTAAGTGGCAGCTGCAGGAGCAGTGGCATCCTACTCCTTGGATGACAACATTGGTTCTCAGACTCAGAGTTCTTCTCTTCCTCCAGACATATCAGTGATTTTGTAAGCACCGAAATCCCTGAATTAAATACCTTGGCTCTGCTTGGAATACCTAGACGAGATCCCAGCCCTGCCCTGGGTATTGTCTTGGTATGAATGGTCAGGAAAGTTTGCTGCTGCAAGGTTGCACCCTCTCTAGGCACCAGAGATGGCAGAGGCCTTTAATGGGACTACACTGCTTTCAGAGTGCAATGGTGGAGGAGCAAAGATTTGGGAGGAATTTAAGTTCCTGAATAACCATAAAGCAGAGATGTACCACTAACCCACCCTTTTCACATTGCTGGAGGAGTGAGAAATAAACTCTTGTTCGCTAGACCATTGCATTAGTGGGTGATGGCAAGATAGCAACACTGTCACTATCAGATGTAAAACCTTAGCTCAGACTAGCTCATGTGGTTACTCTGCTTCAAACAGATGGCTCAATGTAGCCATCTGTTATACAGACAGAAGACCAGAAAGTTGGAGTTGGAGTTGATAAAGTGGAGTAAATAAGAAGGAATAAAGTTTGGGGTTCTCACATTGGGTTCCCGTTGTATACCAATTTGTCCATCCAAAGGTTTGGCAATAAAACAGAATAATGTCAATAATGTCCATTTCATGCTCCCAACAAAAGTTAAATGGGTAAACTATTGTCATTTTAAGCTTTATCCCTGTACGTTTGGCTCCTATTGCCTTCTGTCTGCCTCCCAGCAGACAACATCAAATGAACTTAGAGCAAACAAATATTATTTTCCTTTAAAATATACATTTTTAAATTATAGAATTAACCCGTGCTTATTGTGGAAAATGCTAGCAATATAGAAAATGTGACACATTTCATACCCCTCTCTCAGGTCACTGCTCGGGGGAACCCTGTTAAGTGTTTGGTGGTTTCTCCTGTGGTGGAGGTAGTGTTAGGGAGGAACCAAGGAGGAGATGGGGCCAAGGAGGAGGGTGATGTGGTTAGGAAACCAGTTAAATGTGGAAATTGAGCACATAAATACTAATGATAATGGGAGTGAGGTTTCTCACATTGGAGAAGGGAGTCACATCCAGGGAAAGCTGGGAAATGAGAGAAACCTGAGGTGTTGCTTTGCAAGGCATTTGTGTCAACTCATAATTTTAAAATCTATTTCTTTTTTTAAGTTTATTATTTTTAAAAAAGATTTCTTTATGCATACAAGAACTGGGGTACAGGTCAGAAGTATGGGGAGGTGAGAGGATTCACCAGAGACAGAGTGGGGAACAGAACAGGCAGACTGACTGAAGCACACTACTGAAGGGAGCAGCCAGTGAGACAGAGAGGTCTGCTAAGCCATGTAGGTTGCTCCCTGGCTGCCGGGGATCGAACCCATGCTGCAGTGGCTGCGGATATCTTCATAGGTTGTGTCTTAACACCTTGCACCACCAGGGAGGGCCTTAAAATCTATCTCTATACACAGATATGCAGAAAGGGCCAAACGCTTTTATGCATGTGTGCATAGATTTCCTGTCTGCAAAGCTTGCAGCATCTGAACAGCAACTGCTTTCCAAAATGAATGAACAATCAAGCGTAGGTGCCGGCCTTGACTTCTAAATCCCATCTTCCACTAAATGGAAAATTGACTTCAGGGCTGGGAAAATTTAACATGATCCTGGAACCGCCAGATTATTTGGGCACAAGAAGCAAGTGCTCAAAGAAGGCAGCATCACATCAAAAGGACAGAGGAGTCAGTTCGACGGGGCTCCAGTGGGCCAAATCTGGGACAATACATTAAAATAAATAATGATATGAATGATTATTTCTTATTGAATGAAATAGTGATTCATGAGTCATGCTGACACAAACACAAAATGAATAAGTAGTGGGGAGAAGGGAAAGCGCCTCCTCACAACCGGATGCCAAGCATACTGTAATCAGAGCGCTGGTTAATTCAGGCAGGAGTCAGCAATGGATACTGAGGAATATCTCTTCAAAAATAGTTATCAATTAAAAGGAAAAACTTGTGGTGAGGAAATCTGGCAGGCACTACCTCCACCAGCTGACCAGGGTTAACATCATCCTGGGTGGGTCAGGTCAACATGGCATCTCCTGCTGTGATACACTGAGAAAAGTCCAGCATCTTCCCATGGGGTCCCTTGCAAAAGGTTGCTGCTTCTGTATCTGAACGCCAGGAAACCTTGGACAGACCCAGGCTCCAGGACATGCTACAGAATGAAAGACTTGTACTCTTTGAGACTGTATAGGTCATGGAGACAGGACAAGACTGAGGAAATGCTTTAGAAAAAGACCAGTTCCGAAAAAAAGAATAACGAAAACGGGACTATTCTAGAGAGAAGGAGGCTAATGGAGCAAATATGAAAAAAAAAAAAAAAAGGAAAAAGAAAGAAAGAAGGGCAAGTGGAGCCTCTAGGTGGAGGGGATGCTCTTGCACTTTGGTTTGCAACTTCTATTTATTTCAAAATGAATTTTAAAAAAGCTTTGCATGTATTCGTGAAAACTTTTTGTGTAAATGTATATCGTCTACATACATATTTATATACACGTGGGTATACATGTATCTAGAAGCTCATGCCCCAATCCAGACTGATGAAGTCAGAAAGTGGGGGCTGGATACTCAGGTATATGGATCAAAAAATCAATTCCCCAGGTGATTCCAGTGTGGAGCTGAATGTGAGAACCCGCACTGCAGTTCGGTGTTCCAGGTGATCCCCCTTGGAGCCTGCTGGGCGTGGACTCCTCATCCCGCTGCGGAGCGGCGGGCGGAGGTGCCGGGCGGGAGACGCGAGCAGGTGGTCCAGGCCCCGCCCCCCGCCCCGCCCCTCCCCGCCCCACCCCGTGAGGCCCCAGGTGCAGGCGGTGACGGGCCGGGCGGCGGGGGGCCAGCGCGTCAGCCATGGACGCCGTGCCCTTCTTCCTGCGCGCCCCTCAGGCCGAGGTGCTGGAGGACGTGCTGCGGGAGCAGTTCGGGCCGCTACCCCAGCTGGCCGCCATCTGCCGGCTGCGGCGCCTGTCCTCGGGCGGCTACTCGTCCACCCAGGACCTGCAGCTGGTGCTGGAGCGCCGGCGCGTCGCCAACGCCAAGGAGCGCGAGCGGGTGAGCGCCTGCCCCGCCAGCGCCCCCGGCCGCCCGGGCTCGGCCAGCGGGACCCCGCCCCGGAGGGCCCCGAGCCCGGAACTCGCCGCACCCGGAGGCGACGTGGACCCCCGAGGCCGGGCTCGCGTCCGGGTTTGCGAGAAGCCGCTCGTTCCGGGCGGCCGCCTTCCCGCTCCTCCCCGGCGGCCGGCCCGCGCGGAGGTGGGGCGGTGGCGCAGAGCGCGCCCCTCAGCACGCGGAGCCCGGCCGCCCCGGCTGACGCTTTTTCAAAGCCCCGCGCGGCGAGCGGCCCTGAGATCGCGCGGCCGTCTCTGCTGCGCCGGGGCTCGCGGCGCCGAGGCTCCTCTCCCCAGCCGCCTTTCCTGCGCTTGGCGTCGCCGCTGGGAGCACAAGGGCGAGGGGCAGACCCCTTAGCGGAGTTACCCTTTTTTCCCCCAAATAAGGAAACACACCACCCCTTCGGGCACCCAGGCTCCCCCTCAACTCGCTGTCGAGAGAAAGTGGCTGTCGGGGAGCCGGGCGGGCGCGCGGCCCCTCCCCGGCGCGGCGGCGCGGCGAGCTGTGGTACCGGCGGCCTCTACCGGTCGCCGGGAGCGCCGCTCGCGAGGCCCGGCCGGGAGGCTTGGCCCGCGGCCGCCCCGCCCCGGCGATCTTTGGCTTCGGCGGCTGCGGAGGGGATCCTGGAGCCCGGAGCGTGGGTGGTGGAACAGGGAGGGAGCGAGCGCTCAGCTGGGTCTCGGGGCTGTGCCTGTGCACCCCAGGTAGCCCCAGGGAATCGACTAGGACTTTGTCTAGGTCTGGTGAGGAGAAAGACCTAGGAAGAGAAGACTGACTGGAAAAATGGGGGGGGGGGGGGAATTTCAAGAGTGGAGAAGTATGGTTTTAACGGGCACTAGACCCTTTATGAAAGTAACTTTTGATGTGAGGTGGCCGTCAAACTAGATTCTGATCCAATACTGTGCTATTTTAAGTGGACCTTTCCACCAGCAAGGAATTGCTTTCTGTAGAGAACTGGTCCTGGTTTTATTTTTTTTTTTTAAAGATTTATTTATTTATGCATACAAGAGCTGGGGTACAGGCCAGGGATGCGGGGTGGGGGGCGGGGGCAGAGGTGAGAGGATTCACCAGAGACAGATCGGGGAACAAAAAAGGCAGACTGACTGAAATACACTGCTGAGGGGAGTCAGGAGAGGTCCGCCTCGACATGTGGGTTTCTCCCTGGCCGGACTGGCATCCAACTAGTGCTGCAGAGGCTGGGGATTGCTTCAAAGTGTGGTGCTTAACCCCTTGCGTCACCAGGGAGGCCCTGGTCCTGGTTTTAATCTACCATTTGAAAACTCATGACCTTTATTTTCCTTTATGATGTAAAATTAATGTACCTGGAAAAAAATAGAAAAGACGGGAAACACCCTCAACACAGGTTAACTATAATGAACTATCATCTTGTACATTTTCTTCCAGTTCAGTTTTTCTAGTTGTGTGTGTCCACATAATTTTACAAAACTGTGATGATCCCCTTGGTAATTTTTTTCACTGAACATTAGCAAAAAAATTCCTCACATTCTTTAGCATTCTTTCAAAGACCAGCTTTGATTAAGTGATATATATATATATATTATGATATAATTACACATAAAATATTTCTTCCTGACCTGGCACTCTGTCTGTCATATAAATGGGCCTTCACTTATCCAGTCTTCTACTGTTGAACAAGTATGTTTTTCACAGCTTTGTGCTGGTGCCTAAATCTATTTGCATATCTGATAATTGCTTTAGAATAAAATGGTAGAAGTGGAAATACTGGGACATATATACTCTCATCACTTTTTAAAAATTTTTTTTAAATTTTTATATTGCCCATACAATTGCACCCCCCCTTATTTTGACCCCAATCCCTCCTTCCCCCCTGTAGTGTGTCTCTGGTTCATTCTCACCACTTTTGATATAAGATGTCCAACTGCTTTCTAGAAAAGTTTATTAATTTTTATCCCTTCTTGTAAGATTCAGAGCTGTTCCCTTTTTGTTATCCCCAATGCTGGTTATAATTTATAATTAATAAAACAAAAAACAGCTTGCTATGTCAAAAAAGTGGCATCCAATTTCTATTTTAATTTGTAGTTCCTTAATTACAAAGTTCAATGTTTTACATGTATTAGTCATGTATTCTGTGATAGAACTATATCCACCATCTGCTTTGATTTGGAGTGGGAAGGGTTTTAGATATAAGTGAGCCATATGGGTGGGCTTTATGGTATAGTGGGAGAAAGTTCTTCCAGGGTCTGTGTCTCCCAGGGGATGATCATCTGGGAGAGATCTGGGCCTTCAGAACTGAGGATTAGACCCTGGTGAGTTAAAAAAGAATGAGGAGCCTCATTCTACTCCAAGTCTGGCCAACAGGTAGTCTCTCTGGACTCCACTTGACTCAACATCATCCACTGAGCTGGGGAAGAGGTTGAAGGGTTATGGCACAGTGCTTGTGTAGGTTTTATTCATTATCAATAAAGTTACCACTTACCGAGGACTTTCTATGCCAGATCAGGAAGAAGTAGTATATGTGTAATTATGTGCCTTAATCACCACTAAAAGCTACACAGTGGATAGTCTTTACTCTGCAGGAAAACAAAAATATTCTTCACTCTGCAGGCCTTGGTGATGTTAAGTATCCCTCACATTCTCCTAAAACTGGTCAGTGCTGGAGCTGGTGTGTATTGACTCAGTCTTTAGCCACTACTCCATTACATGCAGAGAAGAAAAGAAGGTCAAGGTGATCACTGTCACCCCTTGCAGCCCATCTACCCACAGTGTCCAGTTTATGCCACTCCTCTTCTTGCCTGGAGCAACATTACCAGTGGGGCAATGAAGCTTGGGTTCCCAGTCCAGACAAGAGCTGTGGAAGTGACCCTCACAACCCCCTTCTATGGTTTGGGGGATGTCTGTATAAATTAGTCTCTCTGTGTCACTGTTCCTTTTTGTTTTACAGATAAAAAATCTCAACCGTGGTTTTGCCAAACTGAAGGCACTTGTACCATTTCTTCCCCAAAGTAGGAAGCCTAGCAAAGTTGATATACTAAAAGGTGCAACTGAGTACATACAAATTCTCAGTGATGTTTTGGGAGGAACCAATGATTCTGAGGTAAAGGTTTAAGAACTTAGAATGATGTCCACCATTCATTGTGCCCTTTCTATGTGCCAGGCAATTTGTGTATATGTTCCAGTTAGTTTACAATAATACCCTGAGCTATTTCTGATCCCCATTTTACATAGGAGGAAACAAAATTACAGGAAAAGGCCATGCAGCTAAAAAAATGTCAGGACAGTTTAAATCCAGGTCTTCATGAGCTTTGGAGTCAAGTTCTGGATCACTATGTATGGCAGGTCCTTGAGTTAAGTTGTTTCATTCAACATCATTTTTGTTATAATGTTGATGAGAAAGAAAGTGATTTCCAGCTGGGGCTACTGTCTGTGGAGTTTGCTTCTCTTCCCAGTGTCTGTTCGGGTTTCCTCCCTGGCCCTGAAAGTGGTGTGTTAGGGTCCTTGAACATGTGTCAGTTGTTCCCATTGTAGTGGGTGTGGGTGTTGGTGTACCCTGGTAGGAAGGGTCACGTGTCCAGGGTAGGTTCCTCCTTGCACCCTGAGTTGCTAGGATAAGCTCTAGGCACCCCAACCCTGAATTGAAATTAGCAGGTTGGAAAATGAACACAAATGATTGTTTCATATTAGCAGTGAAGACTAGGGGTCTTTATTTAGAAATTAGGTGATTTTGTTTTTTTGTGATTGTAAACATACTGTAGAAACTTAAATCTTACATATATCAATTGGTTTGTGGAAAAATTGGTTTCATTGTACATGGTTCACTTAAAATCACAGTTTCCAAGAATCTATATGTGACCTTAAGTGAGGACTCTCACGTTTACCTCTTGTCACTGTCTGGGGCACCTGGCCCCTAACTGCTGAATCTCTAATAGGATCTTGACAGTTGGGGCATGAGAAGAGGCTTCCATAAACATAGTCTATGTGGTAGTCTCCCTCTCTGATGTGGTTTCCCAGGATACACATCTGCCAGGACACTGGAAGGAGGAGGCATTTCTTTCCCTGAGGGATACTATGGGAGAGCTTAGCAGTGGCCTGATGAGACTAGTCTCATGGGGTTTGTGACCATTCAGTGGACACAGAAATGAATGGTGTGCTCTGAAAACTGTCATGCACCATAGTGTCACCACCATTATAAGGATGCATCGCTCAGAGGTGTCTCTTAGGCAGTGGAAAGTATGGACTGGTTTTATGAGCTCCTTCTGTGATGAGGCAAACCTTGAAGGCCTGAAAAGGACTTAGTAATTAGAGGTAAGCTAGAGTGAAAAGACATTAGCAGAATCACTGATAAGGAGGAACCATTAGAGAGGAGAAGGTAGCAGGTGGGTGGACAAACAAGATAGAGTCCTAGAGTCAAGGACTGGGAATCTGAAGGTGGGAAGTAGTGGGAGAAGTGACAGAAGCTGCCTGGTTGCAGGGGTAGGCAACCATGCCCAGCATTTGAGTTGCATCAGCATAGGAACGGACTGGAAGTCCCTCAAGTCAGCTTGAGGGAGTTGAGGGTGTTTTGGTACAAATCTGGAGTCTGAGAAAAAGTGCTTTTCAATATTAATTTATTATAAAATATGGGATGTTTTGTGCTGAAATATTTTTAATGCAGTTGCCAGTTGCACAACGTTTTAAGGTTATAGTAGAACAAAATAAGTCTGAGTGATGGTTGCAACTGAAGCATTGCCTATGTCATTGGTTTATTGAAATATATTGATTTAAATGTTCAAAGTCTGAATGTCATGTATGACAACTGAATATGGTTTCTAGAAACAAGATCCAGATCACCAGAGCTATAGCAGCAACACTTCTGAACCACATATATCCCTGGCTAGAGAGCTACTGAGAAACATCAGCCAACATGCCCCCTGCGCTGTGGGCTTGAAGAATGAGGAGGAAGGGCCCTGGACAGCAGGTGGCAGTGGTGAGTTGGCATACACGTGTTGCCAGAAGGCAATGTCTTCCACCGGAGTTACCTCCCCAACCAGGAACCTGGTAGTGTTCCCTGTTAGATGGATTTATAGATATCAAAAAACTCGATATAGTCCTTTAGGCATGTAGCTTTTTCCATGCTAAAAGATGATAGAAACAAGATATTTGTGAAAGCATCTAAGTGAGGAGGTGGAGTTTGCTGCTTTGGAAATCTATTTTCACATTAGTTGGTAAGCACCTTAAAAGGGAAGGCAACTCCTCCAGAATCACCCAGGGTAGACTTAAGCTTATGTTTTTGACCCTAATTCATCAAAAGATTTTGTGGCTACTGAGGGTCTTCAGAAAAGTAAGTAGCCCTCCACACATAAGCTACCTGGTGTTGCTGTGCAGAAGGACATGCCCTGCTCACAGGCAAGCTCCTACACACGCGTTTTTAAAATTTTTTATTTGTTTTGGTTTGCGATTATATTTTTTAATATTTTTTTTACATGGTCGTTCGCTTTATATAAGGTTTGATTTCTCTCCTCAGGTATTCCCACCACCAAATTACCTATGAACTGTCCACATAGTCTCTTCTGTACATGCATTTTTTAAAAAATAGATCTTGTTGTTAGACAGCATTTAAAAAAAAAACCAGAAGAGTTTATTGTAACATCTCTCATTGCTTTGCCACACTTAATGAAGCAAAAGCTGCTGAAGTAGCGGCCTGCTCCTCCAAGTTTAGAAAGTAGAATTTTCACCCTGTGTCTCAGTGTTACACAGTAGAGACCCCTTATGCTACCGGACAACACTATTGCTATTGAAACAAGAAAGGCTCGTGGGAATCCAGAACCAAGCTTAGAGTGATGTGAGGGCTATGGCGGTGTGGAGTCACAGTAATGGTTGGCGGTGGGAGCAGTTTAGGATAGCAGAGTGTTGAGGCTTAAAGCCTGGTTTTATCACTGGCTAGCTGAGTGACCATTGGTGAGTTACTGCATCTCTCAAGTCCTCAGTTTCCCCATTTGTAGAGTGGGAACAGTGAATTTATATAAGATATCTGTGAGGTTCAAATGACATGTCAGTGATGTACTTCACCTGTTGGTTTTCACTAGGACAGTATTAAATCTGCTTGACACAACCACAAAAATCAGTATTAATGGCGAGCAACCCACAATAAGCCACATACATCCTACCTCTGATGCAGTGAGTGTTCTGGGTTTTCTCGCTTGACTCAACAATGCTCCCATTTCTGATGTGTATACTATTTTCTAAGGAATTAATTTTTGTACGCTCAGTATAGAGTTTCATATTCTGGCCACTGGAGAGATAAATCGTCCCTTGTCAGTCAACCCTCGGGAGACAGAATTTCTATTGCTACTATATGAGCTGACAGGGAATGACTAAGAACTCAAGAGTGAAGACATCACCTTAACTGAACCATGAACTTGGCTATGTAAGGTAATAACAGTAATACTTCCACAAATGTAAGCCTTAACATGTACTAGATATTAAGGCAAGAATTTTACTTGTACTTAGTCCTTACTGAATTTTGTCAGGTAGGTGTAACCATGTCATTCTCATAGTGAGCTACCTGGTTATACCTTATTGCCAGTCCTGTTGGGCCTGGGCTGGAGGTGGAACCTAAATGTGAGCAGAGCAGGCTTATGTGTGGCAACACCAACAGGAAGTGTAGACAGGAGGTCCTAGTTTTCCAGGGATAATTGATCCTGGAAATAGGCCATTTATAATAGATCTAAAGTGGGGACAAAAATTTTCTAGTAAGAAACAGAAAAGTTCTGACTGGAACCTTCTTAGAAAAGGGAACAAGACACTTAAATTTTAGTCTTTTAGTTAACCAGGTTTAAGCTGTTGTTGGGAGAATGCGCTAGTTATTATACCCAACACAGAATGACTCATGTATTGGACTTTTTTTTATTGCATGTAATCTCTGTGATTTCCAAGATGTGATTTCCAAGATGTGATTTCCAAGGCCTGAATGTAAAGTGCCATTATTGCAGAAGTGTCCCAGGATTTTATCGGTTTTGTCAAGGGTTTTTGACATTCAAAACATTAACTCTGAAATAATAATCAATTTATAGATGGGTTACAAGTCTAAGTACAGCCTTTCCTGACTCATTTGAGAGTTAGGAAATAGAATAGCAGTTGAGTGCAGGATCTAGAGACAGAATGCTGAGACTTAAAGCCTGGTTTTATCACTGGCTAGCTGAGTGACCGTTGGTGAGTTACTGCATGTCTCAAATCCTGATACCCCATCACCTCTAATTACTTTAGTACACATTTCCTCCAAGTGGGGACATTTTCCTCCAAGAACACAGTGCAGTCTCCAGGAAATTTTGGCACTACTACCCCACAATCCACAATCCTTGATCAATTTCACACACTCTCAATAATGTCCTCTCTAGAGAAGGGACCCAGCTGAGAGTCATGAGTTGCATTTAGTTGTATTTTCTCTCTTTGAAAACAATTCTGGAACAATTCTTTATTCTTTCCATGATTTTTATGACCTTTGTACATTTGAGGATAACAGGCCAATTTTGAGAATGATCCTTGTTTCTAGTTTGTCTATTTAAAGATACACATTTGGAAAATTGTGGAAGTGATGCTGCTTTTACTCAGTGATGCTGCTTTTACTCAGCGATGCTTCTCAGATGGGGTGGATTTTGATTTTTCTCATTACCAAGGTTATTCTCTTTGATCTCTTGCTCAATGTGATGCCTGCCAGACCTTTGGACTTTATAAATAGCCTTTTTCTTTTGTAATTAATATGTATTTTGTTGTGTGTGTGTGTAGGCTTGAAGCTATTTATATAGCCATTACTCATCAAATGTTTTATACTCATTTAGCTTAACTTTGAAATAATTATAGATCCATAGGTAGTTGTAAAGATAGTCCGGAGAAGTTCCATATACCCTTTACTCAGTTTCCCCGAATGGCCATGCCTTATGTAACTCTAGTACAATATCAAAACCAGAAAGTTGATATGGCACCCTGTGTGTGTTGCTCCATTATTTATCACATGTGTAGATTGTGGCGTCACCACTGCAATCAAGATCCAGTGCTGTTCCATCACCACCAAGCTCTCCCTTCACTGTCACACCTGCCCACTGCCCTCACTGTCCCTAGCACACGGCAATCACTGATGCTTCCCCCATCTCTCTAATTTATCATTTTGGGAATGTCCTATAAATGGAATCATACAGTAAGCTTTAGAGACTGCCTTTTTGTACTCACTGCAATGTCCCTGAAATGATCTGACTTGCAAAGTATTTGTGGTATTGCTGAATATTAGCTCAGGGGCTAGTTAGTGGTATAGTTAAACTATAGTTAACTATAGTGGTATAGTTAGTGGTAGTTTTGCTATTCGCTTATTGTAGAATCTTAAGCTTGTTTCTGTATTTTTTATATCATAGATGCATGGTTTTCTACTTAATGCAGTAGATTTTTTAAAAAGATTTATTTATTTATATAAGAATTGGGGTACAGGCCAGATGTGTGGGAGGGTGAGAGGATTCACCAGAGACAGAGCGGGGAACGGAACAGGCAGACTGACGAAATACACTGCTGAGGGGAGCAGTGGGTGAAACAGGAGAGGTCTGCTCGCCATGTGGGTTGCTCCGAGGCCGGCGGGGATCAAACCGGCACTGCAGAGGCTGTGGACAGCTTCACAGCTTCAACTGCCTGCACTACCAGGGAGGCCCTAATGCAGTAGATTTTATCACATCCTATTTCATCATCTATTTTGTTATTAAAATTGTCCTTATTGCGTCCAGTGAAAGCCCCTATAAGGGGACTGTCTTTCCACTTGCTACCATGGTGTTTTGATCACTTTCTTCTTGGTTCATGTTCTAAGCTCCATGTTCTAAGCTCTTGTATTCTCCCAGCTTGGCCCTGGAATCAGCTTTTCATCAGGGACTCTCCGGGTGTAATGCACTCCTGTTTCCCAGTTCTGCACCATCCTCTCCCTGCATGGCTCTTCACACTCCTTTTAGGCTTCGACACCTGTATTAGTTTGCTAGGGTTGCTGTACAAAATAGACAAGCTGAGTGGGTGGCTTTGACAGCTCTGGAGGCTGGAGTCTAAGTTAAGTTGTCGGTGGGTTTGGTTTCTTCTGTGGCCTCTCTCCTTGGCTTGCAGATGGCCTATTCTCTCTCAGACTAGATGGGTACCTATGCTAACAATCTCATTTTAATTCAGGGCCTTTAAAGAGGTGATTATCCCCAAATAGTCAAAGTTAATGAAGGTAAGACTTCAACATATGAATTTGTGTGGGGGGGGAACATAGGTCAGTTCATAACATCCATGACAATCTGCCTCTCCACAAGAACCCCATCCTGACTGACATTCCACTCAACCCCCCACCCTCACCCCTGTGTGATGGCTTCTTGTCCTGCTCTGGCTCGGGATCCCCGTGTCAGGCCTGCTCAGATGGATGCCTGCCTTCCTCAACTTGGACTTCTCCTTCCTGATCTGGACACCCTCACCCAGCTTGGATTCTGACTCTCTATGCCAGGTCACACTCTACAGCCCTTCTTAACCTAATTGGGCTTTACCACTTTGCACTGGGCCATCTGTGGATGCTTATCTGCTTGGTCTTTGACATCCTGTGCTGGGCCCCTCGTGTATGGATATGCACTCACCTGCTGGACTCCCACACTCAGGCCACCACAGCTCTCCCTACCTCCATGGCTCACCCTACTGCAACTAACAGCATTAACACTGAATTGTCAGGAAGGGGCAGGGAAAGTCATTTTGTTCTTTGAAGTGTCTACTGTGTAATTATCTTTAACTCAGAAATCCTCATTTGTATGTGACGAGCAATTATTCAATATCATGTTTATTGAATTTGTAAGAGCTTGCATTTTACAATCAGGAACCAAGATGGATTAACATAAAAGGGCCAAGGAAGCAAAACTCAGCCTCACCTTTATTTGACAAAAGATTCTCATACAGGCTCAACCAGCTTACCCGAGGGAGTGACTACATAGGGTTTTAAGGATCCTGGCCAGATACCCTAATTGGAGACCCAGAACAGCTGGAGTGGCTCCCTGGACTGGTGCTAATATACAGAGGGGCTTAGGATTTGGGAGGAAGGTCCACTCCAACTTCAGTTTGCAGGAGTTGGCACTCTCTTCCTGCCCTCAGAGGAAGAAAGGAGTTGAATACTGGTATTGACAGAAGGAGGCTGGGAGTAGGGGTGGGGTTAGAACAATCTGCAAGATCAGCAACATTCTCAAGCAACAAGATCCCAAATGAAGTACATAAGACTGTTGAAGGCAGGAATGGAGGTTCACTTCCTGGGTCAGCAGGTTAGGACCGGGAACCACGTGTAGCCACAGCATCTGGCCTTGGTAGGGACAGGGATTAACATCAAGGGCCGGGTAAGTCTCATTTAGAATTGCGTTTCAAGGTGTAGGAATTTGCTGCTTGTTAGGGGTGAGAGACTCACTACCCACCATTCCTGTGGCTAGAGAGCATTCTTATCACACAAGGCCCTGGATTTTGTTGAGTTGCCTGTGATACTATAGAGACTGTCCTTGGACAAAGACTACCCTCAGTGCCGGGGAGAGATGACTGTTGTGCTGGATCAGAGGGGCTCTGGAAGGACATGGGTGAAAATAAGTGTCTGGTATAGGGTGTATTACTCTCATATGCTTTTAAATTATGGTATGATATGGAAAAAATCTGGATAGAGCTTCTGAGAGGAGAAAGTCTTTGCAGAAGGTAGACTTGCATTACCACCTCTCCCGGTTGTGGTGATCTGTGTGAAGCTAATCAGTAGGGACGTTTCTTCTAAAGTCATTTAAGCTGTGAAATGAAATGCTTGACTAGTTGAGTGGACTTGGCCCTGGGAGAGCTCTGAAGCATCTGTCATCTGTCAGTCACCTCACATACCCCCCAGGTGGTGAATTTATACAACAGCAAAAAATCCACCCCAGTACTGTGGCAGGCGTGGGCTTTTGAGAAGCTGAGCACAGCTTAGGTATGAGGAGTGTAACTACTTTCCACACTGTACTCCACTGTTCATAAAGCCCCAGTGAGATTCTACTCTACCTTTCTTGGGTTCCATTACCTTATGTAACTTTCCCCACTCTTGGGCCAAGGGCTGGATGGTACAGGGGACCTTGCCAGCCACCAGACCAGTTCCACATATTAGTTCTAGTCCCTCTGAATAACTACTTCCTGCTATTTCAACTTTCATCTCTGTGTTTGTAGGAAGACTTCCCCACATCATATCTTGCCTCTGGAGTGCTCTGTGAGTAACTGATGAGCAGCCATCTAAACTCCAGCCCACTAGAACCCACACATTAATTAATCCCCCTTTCAACAAAATTGGCTTCTTTCAAATGAGAGCCTTGCTATTCAACCTATTGTTAGATTGGGAACTCTTAAAGTTCAGTGAGCGAGGACTTCTAGTTGGGATCTACCTACCTCTGGCTCTGCTCTCCACACACATACTAACCCTTCGCTCAGTGGGTGGATGGAAAATTACATGGGTTAATAGCTCAATTATCCAGCAATACAGCCAACAAGAGGAGTGCACCTGCCTGATTGAAGTTGCTGAGCAGCAAGTTGGGTTTCCATTCCTTAGACCACCTTCTTCTGGGCCTTTGCTTACCTAGACTTATACGCAGTCCATAAGCAATTTTTTTGTGTGTGCATGGGAAGGCTGTTCAATAAACCTATTCTTCTTTTTTTCTTGCAGTAACTTTGGTTTACAACACTGTACATAATCTAGGGGAATAGGTGCACACCTCCTCAAATGTCTACCCTTTGCACATCACACCCACAGCAAAAGCACTCATAGTCCTTTACCCTAGAATACTGGGCACCATCTCCATTTTGTTACATCTCTCTTCCATTTCCGTACCCCCCACCCCCCAGTAGCCTCAATTCGCAGGCATATTTCTGTTTTTTTTTTTTTTTTAAATTTTGGTTCAATTTTGTTAGTTCCTTTGTTTTATTTATTGGTAGTATACATATGAATGAAATTTGTCTTTCTCCTTCTGACTTATTTCATTTAGCATAATCCTCTCCAGTTCCATCCATGTTGCCACAGATGGTAAGAGTTAATCTTTTCTTTTTTATAGCTGAGTAGGATTCCACTGTGTATCTGTACCACGTCTTCTTAGTCCACTGCTCTGTTATTGAGCATGAGCATTTAGGTTGCTTAAATAACTTGGCTATTGTAAACAATGATGCATAGAAATATATGCATCCCTTTGTATTAGTGTTTTTGCATTCTTCAGGTAGATACTTAGGGGTGGAATTTCTGGATCATGTGGTGTATCTGTTTTGAATATTTTGAGGAGCTGCCATATTGCTTTCCATAGAGGCTGGACCAGTCTACATTCCTAGCAGCCATATGTGAGGATTCCTTTTTCTCCACACCCTCACCAGCATTTGTTGTTGCTGGGTTTTTGATTTGGGCCATTGTCATGGCAGTGAGGTGGTGTCTTATTTTGTTTTTAATTTGCATTTCACTAAGTGATGTTGAACATTTTTTTCATATGCCTGTTAGCCGCCTGTGTCATCTTTGGGGAAATGTCTATTTAGCTCTTCTGCCAATTTTTTTTTTTTTTTTAAGATTTATTTATTTATTTATACAAGCACTGGGTACAGTCAGAAGCGCAGGAGGGTGAGAGAATTCACCAGAGCCAGAGAGGGGAGCAGAGCAGGCAGAAGGACCGAAGTACACTGCTGAGGGGAGCAGCGGGTGGCAGGAGAGGTCTGCGCGCCGGGGAGCAGACGGCTGAAGACAGCTTCGCAACCCAGCACTCAACGGCTGCGCCACCAGGGGAGGCTCACTAAATTTTTTTTTTAAAGATTTATTTATTTATTTATACAAGCACTGGGTACAGTCAGAAGCATGGGAGGGTGAGAGAATTCACCAGAGCCAGAGTGGGGAACAGAGCAGGCAGACTGACGAAATATACTGCTGAGGGGAGCAGCAGGCGCGGCAGGAGAGGTCTGCGGCCATGTGGGACCCTCGCACCAGCAGCTGGGGATCTTACCGGGGCTGCAGAGGCTGCGGGCAGCTTCACAGCCCAGCGCTCAACTGCTGCGCCACCGGGAGGCCCTCCAAAGCTAAATTTGAACTAAAGAAAAAAGTTTGATTCACATGTATAATGGAAAGACTTGATCAAAATTAGAAAAAAGTTATTGATACTTTATGCCAGGCACTATTCCTGCCTGTTTATATATTTAACCTATTTAGTTTTTATAACCACCTGTGATATACAAAGAAAGATACTCATTTTACATGTCAACAGCTCAATATCCAATGCGTTGATATAATGTTGGAATTGGGAACTGTGAGTATATAGTGTTAAACCATTTAGCCATCTTTCTAGCAAGATCGCCCTTAAAATGAAAATAAAAATGGACTAGAAAATAGGTAAGTGTGTGTTTTATATCTTTTTAAGCTAAATTAAAGTATTCAAATGCAGTATTGCATTATTTGTAGTGATAACTTCTGCACTCTAATGTCTAAACTGTCGCTCATGATTTGAGTGACATTTTAGACATGTGTTTGATTTTTATTCGATTTGAGATTTCAGAAAATTGAGAAGACCTGAATTAATCTTACCTTAGCAAAACCACTGAGAGAAATATACTAAAATTCTCCAATTTTTTTCCTCTGTAACTCAATTAAGAAAGTATAGGCATATAACATTGGGTTCTATTTTTTTCTTCTATCATTGGCATATTTAGAGGTCACTATATAGTCTTTTTAAATAAATTTTAATGGCCCATGAATTGGGGCAGTTTTCTAATTGTTGGGCATTTGTTTTCAGGGTTTTTTTGTTCTCATAAACATAACCGATGTTTTTAACCCTTTCTGTATTACTTTTTAGGATAGATTTCCAGAAGTAGAATTGCTGAATCATAGGTAGTCTCAGGTAGGTACAATCTAAGGCATGGTACATGGTGCCAATTTATGATATCACTAGCTGTGTAAAAGTGCTGATTTCATAATATCCTTGCCACAAATGGGATCTATTAAAATGATGGAATTTTAATGGGTTAAAATGGTATTTTTAAATTTAAACGCCTGGGGCCTCCCCAGTAGCGCAGCGGTTGAGCACTGGGTTGCGAAGCTGCCCACAGCCTCTGCACCACTGGTTCGATCCCTGGCAGCTGGGTGAGGGTCCCACATGGTGCGACAGACCTCTCCTGCCACGCCCACTGCTCCCCTCAGCAGTGTACTTCAGTCCTTCTGCCTATTCTGCTCTCTGCTCTGGCTCTGGTGAATTCTCTCACCCTCCCGCGCTTCTGACTGTACCCAGTGCTTATATAAATAAATCTTTAAAAAAAAAAAAAAAAAAAAAGAAAAGCACCAAGTGTCCCCCTTTAAAAAAATTAATTTAAATGTCTATTAATTTCATTATTAATCATATTCGTGTGTATATATGAGAACTGACTGTTCTTTGGCCATTTACAGTGAATTCTCTTGTCTGTTTCAGCCTCCCCAAGTATGAAAAGTGAGAAGGCCAGCCCAGGGATACTTTCTAGAGACAAATAAATGCAGTCTTAAAAATTTTGAAGTCTCTTAAAAGTTTTGGAGTTCTGTGATAATTCAGGTTTCACAATTACTTATTTAAATGGTATTGCTTCTCACAAGTTTATACAATTTTTCTCCTTAATTTCATGTTTGCAAGAATTAGGCTTCTGAAACTTCAGCCTTCCCTCTTACTCCTCAACCCTAATTATGTCTCCATCCTCATTCTCTCAGGTCTGACACCTAGCATCTTTTACCCCCATCTGTTTACAGCACTTGAGAAATAATGACTGCTATCATTCCTGGGGAAATTGATTCTTAATAAGAATGCAAACCAAAGGTATAAGAGTGTAGAGTTGTAAGCATTGGCCGTGAGAGTAGGACTTTTCAAGGCTATCTAAATACCCAGTTAAGGACTTATCATACCTTTGTGCAAGTGAGACACCTGAGCACCTTGAACATGGTCTTCATCTTCGTAACAATTCCTCAGAAAGATGTGGCACTTAATATGTGCTGGATTCTCTTCCCTACACACATATTAATCTGTTATCACAATAGTCATATGAGACAGACATAATTATCCTGTTAGGGATGGGTAAACCAAGGTACCGAAATTGTCTTATTCTAGGCTACCATAGCAAATAGGATTGACTGGGAGGCTTAAATAACTGAAATTTATTTCTCATGGTTCTGGAGGCTGGGAAATCTAAGAACAACATCTGGAGAGTTTAGTGTCTGGTAAGGACACTTTTACTGGCTTACAAATAGCTGCCTTCTCTCTGTGGTCTCACATGGTGAAGAAAGTGCCAGTGAATGTGAACAGCAAGCTCTGGCCTCTCTCCTCCCTTCTAACCAGGACACCAATCCTATTGGATGATGACCTGACCCTCATGAACTCATTTAACCTTAATTACCTCTTAAAAGCCCCATCTCCACATACAACACATTGAGGGTATGGCTTCAACATACAAATTTTAGGGGGTCGCAATTCAGGGTCCATAGCATTTTGCCCCTGGATTCCTCAAATTCATTCCTTATTGTACACAAGATACATTCTATCCCAACAGCACCCCCCCCACACACACGGCCCTCTTCTCCCTTCAAGAGTTATCCTAGATCAGCTCTAAAGTTTGAAGTACAAAGTATCATCTAAATATCTAAATCATATATGTGTGAAACTTGCCGTATGGCTCATCCTGAGGCAAAATTTCTCTCCAGCATGGAACCTATGAACCCAGACAAGTTGTGTGCTTCCAAAATACAGTGGTCAACAGGCATCAGATAGACATTCCCATTCCAAAAGTGAAATAAAGAAGAGGGGATGATGGGTCCCAAGCAAGCCCCAAACCTGGCCAGGCAAATTCCATTTGATTTTAAGCTTTCAGAATCATTTTCTTTGGCCCAGTGCCCAGCCTTCTATGTCCACTGGGGAGACAGCATTACTCCCACACAGCTCTTTTAGCGGCCCTTTCCTTTGAAACCAGGAGGACACAGACTTACCTCCAGGGCCTGTGGTGGGAGGGGCAGCCTCGAGGATCCATGGCTGGACTTTGGGGTTATTCTCTCCTTTCCTTGATGAATAGTGCACCTGTACAGCAAGATAGCTCTGTGGTCTCATTCCATTGATTCCAAGAATTCCACCAGCCTGTGCTCAGTATCTCCTACTTTCTCCCTTCCTTTTAACTGTTCAAACTGACAGTGTCTTTGCCAGTATAATCCTTTCACTTCCTGGCCTCTACTGAGATGACGAAGTCCATGAATTGGACCCATGAGCTCTCTATCGAATGGTGGTCCGGCTACATCCTCAGTGCTCTCCTCAGACAGCTGTCCTCATTAAAAAAAAAAAAAAAATCCTTTGTAACTGGCTTAGTATATTACACTTAGGGACAAAATAGTTTTATCTAAATTTTTAGGCTTAATGGCCATGCTATTGGAAGCATCATTGAATAGGAAAAAAAGAGGTTTTGTTTTGCCATAATAGTAAAGCTGTGACATTCAGACCAGGCACAGTTAGTGCAACATTTTCCTCAAGCCCCCAGGCTCCAATCCCTTTACCAATTGTTATATACTTTGGTCACTCACAAGAGGTAAATGCAGTTAGCACCAATATTTCGCAATATTTTCAAAATGCATTTTTTATCTTGAATTAAAAGCTAAACTTTGAGCCCAGTAATTCCACATGGCTTTATTCTATGTATCAGATGAGCTCTTTTAACATTTATGCAGTTGAATAATATGTCCCACTTTTTGAAGATCAAAAAACTTTGGGGATTTTATTTTTCCACAGTAAAAAACAGGGGGTTAACCATGAGAGTCAGACCAGCAGCTAGAGCCCCGCTGCCGAGCTCAGCTCCTGATACATGCAGAGATCCACACCATCTCTTAGTTCTCAGCTCCTTTCAGCAATAACTATTAATGGCCCAGGAAGGAGAAACACTCAAAAAATGCAAACTAAGAAAACAGTAGACACCAAACTATTTCATCCTAGAATGTCTGAAAAGGAGAGATTTCTAAGGAGCATAGATACAGAAAAGTTGTCATTCCTGATAGAAATGATGAATTGTTCACACAGTCAGGACCAGAGAAGAGACCACTTAAGCAACTGGTTTCAATCTCATTGTCTCAGGGGGGCACAGACCAGAGAACCTGGGGTAACCTGAGGGCCCAGTCTCAGGGCTACTGATGGGAAAGTTCAATAACCTCTCTGGGATATGGAGAATCAGAGCTCACCCCCACCACCCATAAAAAGGCACCATGCCAGCAACATGGCTTGGGTTACACACCATTTGAAATCTAGTCAGTACTTGCTTTCCTGTGAAGGACTTGAGACAGAGATATCGAACCACAGGTGACCCTTCATTAGCTCTATTCATTAGTTTTCATATCAGTTCACTATTAAATTAGAAAAGATACTGCAAGTTATCTTAACTAGCTTCCAATCAGGCTATGGCACTAATACAACACATACAATTTTTTTTAAAGATTTATTTATGTATACAAGAACTGGGGTGTAAGCCAGAGGTGCGGCGTGGGGGCCAGTGAGAGGATTCACCAGAGAGAATGGGGAGAAGAACAGGCAGATCTACTGAAATACACTGCTGAGGGGAGCAGCGGGCGAGACAGGAGAGGTCTGCTGCACCATGTGGGTTGTTAGCTCCCTGGCTGGCCAGAGATCAAACTGGTGCTGCAGTGGCTGGCGGTAGCTTGATGGTGCTATCTTTAACCCCTCTGCCACCAGGAATGCCCACAACATATACAATTCAATAAAACATCATTCTGGTTCTTCCACTGGACAAACTTAGCATGCATCTTTAGACTGAATAGGCATGAACTTGTTTTGAAAAGCACCAGATTTTATGTTCCAGAAAGTTGATGGTGCACTCTTTGCCACTCGCACAATTCGATGACTGGCTTTGCCATATCCTTGTACTCTCTTAGCCTGGCAGCAACTGCTGAATTAATGGTTCACCAGTGAGGTCCTCTATTCCATGTACATGAAAGGGATTGACATCCAGACTACCTTCCCTTCCACTACGAGGGTGAATCTAATCTCATCTAAGATAATCTTTGAGGATTTCAAATGGAATGTTCAGAGTGAATCTGGATTCTGGTCATAGATTTTGTCCAGGGTTTCAGCCTGAACTACAGTCTTAGGAAAATCCCCTAGTAGCCAGTGTTGGCCACACCAGTTCTCCAGCTCTGATCTCATTAGGCATGTGATCACATAATCTGGACCCAAAAGACTTTTCCCTACATAATGCTTTGCCATACCATCAACTTTTGTGCTGATTTGATATTCTCGTGCAAGATGTAGCCTTTGGAGAAATGCTGAAGGCCGAAGTTCTGGGTGATCGTTTGGCACATGGTGCCCTGGGCGGGGCAGCCCAAGGGTGACTGCCCAGGATTTTGAAGGCCACTGCCTTCACAGGAGGTGTCTCCCCAGAAAGCCATGGGGACTTTGTTTCTTCTGCCCTACTTCTGGCACTCTGGAACTCACCAGTTCAATATTTGCACTATGGATAGCTTGTGGATTTTCCAGATCTCTGAAAATGAACTTGGATGAACCCAAAGTTGCATCTTAAATATTTTAGAAAAAGAAATCTTTGAACTCTCTTCTTCTGCTAAAATATACTATTTTGACACTCCCAAATTCTGTCTTTACAAAACATAACACAATTCAGATGGGTTCTTTACCATTGTATAAAATGTTGCCTTTCCCCTAATTTTCAATTACCAGACCCTCATTTCTATCTGAAACATCCCCAGAAAGGCTTTTAACAACCAGATTTCTACCAACGTTTGCTTGTGATTATGTATTCTCTTAGACGTTGGAAGCTTTCTCTTCAGCTCTCCTCTTTCTGAATCCTCACTAGAACCATCTTTATTTTTAAATTTTTTTTCACTCAACATGTATTAAAAATATTTTTTATTGCCTCCACCAAACCACCTGTGCCCATCCCCCATCTGAAAGGGAGGAGATAGGGCACAGGGGCAGATAGAATTATCTTTAATATCCATATTTCTACTAACAGTAATCCAGGATTTTCTAACATTCAACTCAAAACTGTTCCACATATTCGGTCAAGTATTGTCCTCTGTGTGTGTGTGTGCAGGTAATTTTGGATGAGATTCTGTTTGAATGGGTAGACTGAGTAGAGCACGTTGCCCTGCCTGCTGTGGGTGACTCATCCACTCATTTGAAGGACTGAAGAGAACAAAAGGTTGGTCCTCCTGAGAATAAGAAGGAGTTGCACTGCCTCCTCTTGGGTCTCAAGCCTGCCAATCTGGACTGAACCTACACCCTCAGGCTCCTGATCCTCAGGCCTTTGGACTTAGGACTGGGACTACATCATTGGCTCTCCTGAGTCTTCAGCTTGCCAGCTACCGACCTTGGGATTTCTTATCCTCCATAATTGAATAAGCCAATTCCTGTTGGTTTTGTTCTTATGGAGAAGCCTTACTAACAGATTTTGGTATTAACAGTGGAGTGCTGCTGGAACAAATACCTAAAAATGTGAAAGCAGCTTTGGGTAATGGGTGAGTTTGGAAGAGCTTTGAGGATAAGACCTGGAGTCTGGGGTTTCTCTACCAGCTGTACATGGTGCCTCACTGCCCAGCAAGGTTATCACCTCAGGTGGCTGGAGTAATAATTGCTGGTTGTCTCATTTTAATTAATAAAGTAAATATTTTCACTTGGTGTTTCACTTTGTCTGCATGACAACCCTGAGTGGGAGGAGACTATACTATTTTTCTAGGGTTTCCATAACAAAGTGCCACAGATGGGGACACTTGAACATAGGAAATTTATCTGAGATCTCCAGGGAGTGCCTATACTAGTTACCTACTGCTGTGTAACAAATTACCACAAATGTGGGAACTTGAAACAACACAGTATTCACACTTCCTGTGGGACAGGAGTTGTGAGGCATGGTTTCCCTGAGTCCTCTGCTTCAAGGTCTCTGTCAGGGCCAAACTCAAGATGTCAGTCAGGCTGTGGAAAAAGATGAATTAATAGTGGCTTTGGGACAAAATGGTGTTTATGTTAAATGAAGTAAGTCATAAAATGAAAGCTATCAGATGGTTTCACTCATTTGTGGAATATAAATAACAAAGGAACATACACAGGCAAAATACAGTAGGAATAAATCTTGAATTCAGTGAAAGAATTGAATGGTTACAGAGGGAACAAGGGGGAGGGAAGCAGAGGGGTATTGGTATGGGTGGTTTGGTGGTGGCTGAGTGGAACATGTGCACATGTGGAAGAGAAAAAATGTAACCTCCAAATCAAAAATGTCGGGGCTGAGTTCTCAGCTGAAGGCTTGACTGTGAAGGATCTGATTCCAAGCTTATATAGTTTTTGGTAGAAATAGGTCTGCCTAACATGCCTGTGTGCTTAATCAATGCATGCAAGCCAAGAGGGTAATGAAGGGAATCAGCTGGCAAGATGAGGACTGTAGAGGCAGGACTGAACACAGTGCAGGTTTTCTAATATCCAGCAGACTGGGTAAAGGAGGAGTCAGAGTCCTCAGTGGTTTTTTGCAGGTCTTTTATTGGGATTTACCAGGCATATGGCAGGCAGGGGTTCTGGGGGTGCCAGTAGGCTGGCAGGCCTCCCAGCCCCCGCAGGTCTTCACTCTGGGCTCTCCGGCCTTCTCTCGGCTTCTACTGGCGTCCCCGTGATGCTGCCCTTAAAAGCACAGTCTTAGCCCAGGTGAATCCCATCTACCTATGCCCACACCCTACTCCAGGTGCCCGCCATCAGGCATGCATTCAGGACCGCAAGGATCCATCATCTATCCTGATGGCGGGAGGGCAGAAAAGCCTGACATTTTTTCTTTACCCTACAGTCCACCCCCTCATATAGTCTTCATATATACAATTTTCTTAGCAAACATAAACAATGCAGCCATGGCCCACAAAAGCAAACACATCACAATATGACAACAAAATACAACAGAACACAAATAAGTCCAGGCAGGGCCCCAACCTAGTGGCAAAAGACAATTATTGGTACCAGCAGATGAGCCACCAAATCTGCTGCTGAAGGCACTGCTCATACGAGGGAGGGGAATCACTCATGGCATCTACTGTAACACACCAGGAGCTGTCAGGCTTCCTGGCCTTCTCTGGCTGTAGTCTCGGCTACAAGCCACACACAGCATCCGCCCCCAGGATGCACTCACTCTGGGATTGGCTATTCTATTCTACTCTTGGGGGTAATCGCCCAACCCTCAGGGTTTCTGTCTGCAGTTGCGCCAACATTCGGCTTTCATAGCCACCAATGCGACTCACAGACCCCTGCTGTCAGGCCAACCCACTGCACAAGCACATGGGTCGGGGATCCTTGGATACAAACTCTGCATTCGGCTTGGGCTCCACCCGAAGCCACATTCCCCACCCGTCCCCCAAGGACAGGTTCCTCAGCATCTCACCCTCACTCGACAACAAGCAGGGCATCACCCACAGGTGATTTTATGAGACTCACTGGTCTTCCTCAGCTTACTTAGTGCTTAGCAGCCACTCAGGGCTTCCCACACTTAGCATCAGCACCAGCTTTTGCCTTCTCAGTTGACTTTTCACCACTGCCTAGTTGCTGGGCATGCACAGTCTGCTTTCATGGCCATCAAGGCCCATTGGCCACCCCCAGATTCTCAAAAAAAACATAACCTGCCAAGGTCCTCCACCTTCTGGCAGGATTGTCAGTCCAAGTTCATCAGTCCAAGTCCATCAGTCCAAGTCCATTGGCCTCTCCCTGCATCAGCACTGGTGAGCTCCGAATCGTGGTCCTCTCTTCCCGATGATTCTTGCTGCCTCAGGGGTCATTGGCTGGTCCTCTCGGGGTCATTGGCTGGTCCTCTCGGGCGTCTCCTCCATGTGAGGTCTCGTCCCGCAGGTCCCGGACCTTGTCCATCTCCTGTGTCGCCATGATGCCTCCAGCATTGTCACAGGGAAACGCAGTCTGTAATTCCTTAGTCCCTCCAGGTCTTTGGAGGGCTCCATACCTGTCTGCATGGATCATCCTGCCAACTACGCAAATTGCAGAGGCAGGACTGAACACAGTGCAGGTTTTCTAATATCCAGCAGACTGGGTAAAGGAGGAGTAGGAGTCCTCAGTGGTTTTTTGCAGGTCTTTTATTGGGATTTACCAGGCATATGGTAGGCAGGGGTTCTGGGGGTGCCAGTAGGCTGGCAGGCCTCCCAGCCCCCAGCAGGTCTTCACTCTGGGCTCCGGCCTTCTCTTGGCTTCTGCTTCTCTTGCTTCTCTCTCGGCTTCTACTAGCATCCCCGTGATGCTGCCCTTAAAAGCACAGTCTTAGCCCAGGTGAATCCCATCTACCTATGCCCACACCCTACTCCAGGTGCCCGCCATCAGGCATGCATTCAGGACCGCAAGGATCCATCATCTATCCTGATGGCGGGAGGTCAGAAAAGCCTGACATTTTTTCCTTACCCTACAAGGACTCATAGGTAACATAATTACAGAAGTGACATTCTATCCCCTTGACTATATTCCCTTGGTCAGAAGCAAGTCACAGGTCCTGCCAGCACCTAAGGGAAAGGATATTCAAGGGCATAAATACTAAGAGGTGGGGATAATGTGGGTGTCTGCTGTCTGTTCTTTTCACAAGCTGTTGCTGGCCAGAAATATTTTTGTCAAGAGACTTGGGAATTAGAAATAATTTTATAGCAAAGCAGTCAGGAAATCTAATTTTAAACTATCTGGCCATTGGGGGCTAGCCAAATGTGAGTCTGACGTGGAGTCCACTGTGCTTTCCTGTCCCTAGTTAAGGGCCTGGCACCTTGGGCTTTCTGCAGTGGACATTCTGAATTTCAGTGATCATCTGGTGGCAGCCTGTGGAGCTTAGGATACTTAGGGTATCCTTTGTTAGGTTTCAAAGTGACTTTGGAATTGAGTAAGAACTTCAGAAACTTGACTAAAATTCCACATAGGCTATTATTATGGAAATTAATGTAATGAAATCTCATTTCCTATCTGACATTTGAATAATTCCTGCAGCCACAGGATGGCGATACTCTTCCCAGAACTCATCACATTCAGATGACCTGTTCAGATGCAGCATCTGGGAGAAAATGGACAGATTTTTTTTCTAGATTCTATAATGATTAGAAGAGCCAAATCACATTTTTAGGGGGGAAAGGAGAGTGCATCAGCCTTATTAATCTTATCAGTGTCTTTTTTGTCCTCCTCTGAGAGGACATGTATAGGCCAGTAGTTAGGGTCCACAAGCGCTGGAGTCATAGCGCTTGAGTTTGAATCCTGGCTCAGCCACCCACTTGCTGTGCAACCTCAGGCAAGTTACCTAACCTCTCTGTGTCTCAATTTCTTCATCTGCAAAATCGAGTGATACTAGTACCACTCTTATAGAGTTTTTGTCAGGATTCACTGAGTAAAAAATGCATGTAAAACCCTCAGAACAGTGTCAGGAGCCAAAAGGTTTTGCTATTTAGCTTGAGAAAGATGAAATGACACCAGGAAAAGAAATTTTTGATAAATGGAGATGATTGCTGGAATTTGAGAAATCTATTTCAAGACTAAACAAAAATTTTCTATTCCTTTTTGGATTCTGTTTCAGAATAGGGGCCACCTTCCCTGTGATTTCAGGACTCTGCAGAGGCATTTTTGACTTCCCATATATTATTATTAGGTACCAACAGCGCACAGCTGCCTGAGTGTCTCACTTGGGTTTGGCTAAACAGACCTCTGGTCCTGGTGTCTGGGCTGCTTGCCATTCCTCCATCAGGTTGTGATGGGAGACGGGGAGAGGTGCATGTAAACTGGGTGATTCTGAAGAGGGCATGGGAATGAATAAGACACTCAGAGTGGGGAACGAGTGTCTGAGACTGGGTGGTGGAGGCTTGGGGGAGCTAGAATAGAAAGACAAAATTTACTCTGGCATCTGAAATGGAATGCCTGAGAGTTGTTGTAGGGTTGTTGTGGCAGCTGGGCTTTTTCTACACTGGTCACATCGAGTGGCATTTCTTAAATGTTAGTATGCAAAGAAATCACTAGGGGTGTTTGTTAAAAATATAGATTCCTGGGTCTGCCTGCAGAGATTCTGATTCTGCATCAGTACTGTGCAGGGGCTCCAGGGATGTTTAAGGGTTTGGTGCTCCAAAAACTGGAACAATCAGAGGGGCCATGCTCTTGTTGTAAGGAAATGACCAGGGGCTACTGCTTTTTTTTTTTTCCCCCCTGAAGCTATAATTGCCCCGAAGTAATATTTCTAAAAACCTTCACTTAGAGGGGATGTTGATTTAGGGGAACTTTGGGGACCAGGTGGCGATTGGGGGGGGGGGTGTCACACAGCTAGTTAATGACAGGTCCGAGACTATAACCAAGTGTTCTGGTTTTCTATGGAGTTCCCCATTCGCTGTACACCTGTATTCTCTGGGGTGGGAGGCTGGGGACTCCCAGTCTGAGAGGGGGCAGTGGTGAAAATTAGAGGGGGCTGGGCCCATAGCCCCTGACTGTAGGGGAACAACAATTTTGCCCTAGTTGTAAATGGAGTCAGAATTAGGACCGGGATAATTTTGACTTGAAACTTAAATGGCCAAACGATTGCTATTCACATCCCTAATAGAGTTACTCTTCTAAGGCAAAATATCTTTCCAGGCAAAAAATATCCCAAGTGTAACACTTTTCTTTTTTCATGCCAGGGAGGAGACGTCCTCTAAGGGCACTCACGTTGCACGCTTTCTTCCTAGTAACGAGATCTTCGCTTTACCTCCCGGCTGCTCCGGGCCGCCGCGGGGCGGGCGCGGGCGGACGTGGGCAGAGCCTGGCGGCGGGACTGCGGCAGCGCGGGGCGCGGGCACTGCGGGCGGGGGCACTGCAGCACCGCGGCCCTGGGGCGGCCGGCCCGGCCCGCTCGAGGGGGCGCTGTGGGCACCGCCGCGCGTCCTTTTGTCAGCGCACACAGCCAAGAGAGCTCTCATTTCCTCCCAGCCGCGTGCGGGAAATGGATTTCATTCTGACGGGAGGGCTGTGAGGAGGCAGCGGGAGCGAAGCCTTTTGTCGGGGAGCAGCAGCCTCGGTGGTCCGTGGTGCCCGCTCGGGCGGAGCAGCCGCAGCGCCGGTGGCATCCCCGGCAGCCCGACAAGCGCGGGGCGCAGCATGGGCGGGCGGCAGGGCTCCGCAGATTAGCCGGGCGCATCTAAGCAGAGCCAAAAAGGAAAACAAAAAACAAAAAAGCAGCAGAACAAAAAGGCCAGCAGACCACAGTGGAAAGGCAGAGATGGAGACGGTGCCGTGCAGGAGGTAAGTCTGTCTCGGGAGCGGCGCCGTGGGCTCGCCGGCGTTTTGTTTATGTGCACGGAATTCGGGGAGCCTTGCGCATCCCTCCTCGGCGCGCCAGCTCGCGGGTCCTGGCCGCTGGGCTGGTGAGCGCGTCTGCGAGGCAGCCCTCCCCGGCAGCCGTGTTTTCTGCCGAAAGGTTTTGTTGCTGATGTAACAGCGGAGGTTCGGGGAGCCGGGATGCCGAGCACCGGCCTCCGCCCGGGACGCACCCCGCCCTGCGCGCACCGCCGCACAGGTGGGGCTTTCTTCCCCGTCCAGGCCGGCGGCGGCGAGCCTCCCGGGCGGTCTCCCTCCCCTTCGCGCTCAGCCGCCGCCCTCGGTCCTCCCCGAGCGGGGTGCGCCGGGGGGCCGGGGTGGGGGGTGACGGGGGGCTGGGCGCGTTCCTCCCGGATCTCGCCCCCCCCGGGCGGCCCGCTGCACCGCGGCTGCGGGGGGAGCAGGTGAGGCGTCCCAGCCGCCGCGGGCTCTCGGAGCAGGGGCGCCGGCACGGGAGCAGGCCCGGGTGGGCTTGGATTTCTAGGCGAATCTGAGGGGGAAAACGCCACTATCTCCGAGGAGAGCTCGCCAGTCTGCTCATCTCTTAGCTTCCATCTTCCCTCCACTCTGTTCCCCAGTCTCTCCTCGCCATCTGAACCCCGAGTGGAGGTCACCCTCCATACTGCAGGGAAGTGGGGGCCAGCGTGTGCTTGTTTTGAAATCGCAACCACTGCCTACCTGGTCTTGGGGGGAGGGGCGGTGGGAGGGGCGCACTGCTTTAGGGTGCTGATCAGGCGCTGGGGTCTAGCCTATTGTCTAGCCTTTTCTCCCCGTCCTTTTCTTCTCTAATCTCCACCCCCTGCTGAGAGAGGGCGAGAAGAAAGGAGGGTGGAGGGGAAGAGAGAGAGAGAGAGAGAGAGAGAGAGAGAGAGAGAGAGCGAGCGCCTCAGCCCACACACCCCATCAAAATCTTTTAAAAATTGTCATTTATCTCTGACACATGATTATTACCCATCTGTTTCCTTACTCCCACTCTTCCCTCTCTTGCAGTTTGTCATCTAAAATTCAACTGACTCAAATGAGCCTTATAAATAATAGAAATCAAATCTCAGTTTCTTAAATGGACATTCTGTGCTTTCTGATTAATCCCAGAGGAGAGGAGAGGACAGGCATCCTGGAGTAAGTGATGGAAGAAGGTGGGCTCCACTCCTTTTCTGTCTAGTGTGGGGGTGCAGTTGGGACAGATGAGATGTTTAACTTGGGCACCTAGGGGTATCCTCTTTAATGGGATTTGAAAATTATGTTTCATTTTAAGGTAAAAATTGTTGGTCAACATTTGTGACCAAGTGGTCTTAAATGAATAAGACCAGAGAAGATGTCAATACATTTCGAATGTCAGTACATTTTGGAGAACCACTAAAGATAAATCATTATTTTCTCCAAAACCCCACCATTTTTTGTAGCAAGTCCTATGTTCTTTCTTGCCCACTGAATTGCTTAACCCTACTCCAAGTGTGCTTGTCACACATACAGTACACAGCACTGCCTGAAAGGACACCCCACTTGCTGGTTACAGGCTAGGGTTGAATTTGCTTTCAATATTAGCATATTGCTGGAATGAGCAAATCTCAGCTATTTTTTTTTTCGAGTTTACAGGTGAGCAAACGTGTATGTTGGCAGACTTTAATATTAAAAATTTAAATATATAAAAACAGACTTTGAGAAATATATTTATTTATCAACAGCCTTATTCTACAAGGCATTTAAAATGGTTTACAGCGGTTCCTACACGATAGCCAGGCATATTGACTTAGAAGTAGATGGGGAAGAAAAAGGGAAACTAAGGATAAAAACAGAAAATGGTATTAAGAATGAGACTAACACAAAAAAACACAGGCATAAAATAAGACCCTCTAAACTTGCTAGGAGGGGAAAACAAACTCAGCTCTAAACTTTTAGCAACTCATGTAAAAAAGGGAAATTGACTAATTCGTGACTCATGTGTTTTATTTATTCATTGACTCATTCACTCATTTGTCCATTCAACAAACACTCTGCCAGGACCTACTATGTGCCAGGTTCTGTGAGATGTGCTGAGAACAATGGGGTGAAGCAGACTGGTCTCTGCCCAGATGGCACTTACAGATGAATATGCAGGAAACATATTCATCAGGAAATTCTTCAACTGTATATATAATTGCAAATTGTGATAAAAACTGAGAAGGAAGCAGAAAACATCACATGTTCAGAACATAAAATCACAAAACAAAAACTTCTTAAGAGGAGCACAAATCCTGCTTCTAAGATCAGTAAGGAACTTTAGTCAGATAGAGTGTTAGACTGATGTCTTCAGTCACCTGGTGAGACATGAGCTTGGGTTTCATGTGGCTCTTTTCATAGTGCCCTTCCCTGTGAGCTCATGGCCTCGCATCAGTTTCATAGGCCTCTGAAGTTCTGAGGATATTTGTATTTTGGAGGGGTCTGTGTGTTCTCTAAAATTGATGATTTTATTTCGATAATAACCTTGAATCATTAACATAATAATCTTTAATAATATAAAAATGTTCCAGATCATACTGGGGCCTGGATTTACCTCTGTAGCTTCCCATTTGAGCCAGGGACTGACCTGACAGCTTGGTCACAGCAGAGATGGGCTGGGGAGAGTTTAAATAGAGACATGTAGGGAGAGAGGTGAGTCCTCACAGGGCCCAGGCTTGCCAAACTCAAAAGCACAGCTCCTGGCAGCCACTGCTGCCTTGGCAAGGAGTGAAACACTCATATCTGCTCCACCTTCGTATAGACCACGTTGCAGCAATTTGCTAGCGGCAGATGTTGTAGAAAAATGCAGCGAAATAATTGCTGTTGCTGGTTTCAGCAATAATTGAAGTAGAGCTCCGGCTAATGCAGATTTAGTAAGCTCCCGATGTCCAGAGTACTTATGTCTAAAGTAATGACACAGGTAATTTGGTATAATGGCTAACTGGAACCAGACTGCCTGGCTTCAATTTTGCTTTTCTTCTTATTAACTGTGAGACTCCAGGCAAGCTACTCAGCTTCTCTGTTCCTTAGTTTCCTCTACTACTATGAGTATAAATATGTGGAATGATTTCATAATGGTATGGCAAGGACTGGAGTTATTACATGTGGAAGACTTGGAGCAGGTAGTAAGATCCAATAAAGGTTTGTGACCATGACTGTATTATTTGTATGAAAACAGCATTATTAGTATGAAATGGCACTTCGTAGAGGCACTCTAGGAAGGTTTGATAACAAAATTTTAAATTACGATATATGATTATCTTCAAGTAGTGAATGTATTTCTGAGGTCATCAGTATTGTTTTGCTTCACAAGTTATTAGTATTGGTACTATCGAAATTAAAATTCAGAATATGATTAACAGGTAATAACTAGACCTGAGGCTACATCTGTTAAGTCTAAAGTGATGTTTTAGTTTCAACAAACAGTACTATCCATGGCAGTATTCATTTTATTAATTTCACGTTTTAAAGTTTGGTAGATGTTTTATTTCTACTTGGCTTTAGCATTCTGGTGACATACAGCTGTAATGTTTGAGTGTTTAGAACTGGTCTTTATGAGTATGCATATGTTAATATTTTGACAAAAGTGACTTAGGTAAAATCTGGGACCATTGGAAATCTTTGCCTTCAAAAGAGAATCCTATGTAGTTGCAGCATTTTGAATTGTGTATCCCAAAGACTCTGTGATAGAAGTTTGAATCTCCAGAAGAAAGACAGCAGCCCCAATGCTTGACTCCACAAACCTTGGCTGCCATAGTTTCAACCTGAAAAAAACTTAAAGTAGCAATATCAAAACTGCCTCTTTTCAACAACAATATCCCCCAGACTCCAAGAGCACCTTTGGAATGACCAGCTTCCAGCAGAGATTCATCCTGGCCTGTCTTCCAAGATAAACAACATTTAATATGTTGGCCTATATTATTGAATAAGGTGAGCTCTCAGTGGCATTCACCACATTCGATTGTATTTGATTAAAACAAACTTATTGATTGCAAATTTGTTGATTGAATTTTCTTTGTACCTATGTGATCTGCCAGAGATAACAAGAAATATGTCAAATTTCTCACTGTAATTTATAGTTTTAATAGCTTTCTTTTTGATAAATACATATCATACACATGTACACTTATATGTACATATCACACATGCAGAGTTATGGTTGATGCTCTGTTACATAGGCCCCTGGTTGTCCAGGACTGATGATTTTTCCAGGATGGGAACTGTTAGTGCTAAAACCAGGACAGTGCCAGGCAAAAGAAGACACATCTATTTTAGTTTTAGAGAGTGGGGGAAGAACAAACAATGGGTCCAGGTTCTTTAAGGGTTCTCTAGAAGATAAGGTACCAATGGTGCTAAAAACATCAGCCGTCTATGACTCAACAAGGACCCCTCCTGGGAAGAAGCAGACAGGTTCTCCCAGTTGAGGACTAGAGTAATCCTCAGACTCAATGCACTGGATGGTCTGAGGTGTGGTCAGGGTGGGTGGTGATTTAAAGGGTTCTGGAAATCTGACAGCTTCTTCCACCTTGAATGGTAACTGGATCCCCAGTCTTGGCATGTGCTGAGGGAACTCCTGGTAAAGTAGAGCTTTAACATTGTCAGCTTTAAAAACCAGGTCAGTTCTTATCACCTCAATTGCAGCTGCAAATATGGACACATAAGTACATAAATAATTGCCACATGGTCCAGATGCAAATACCCTTAATGTATCAGATGTGACACAGGACCTCAACCCACAAGATCTCTGGGCAGTACCTGCAGGCCTGGAAGGCTAGGATATGGTGCCAGAAAACAAATGTCAGTGCTCCATACCATATCTGCAATGAGCTTCTGTGGGCAGAGCCCTGAAGTGGCTGAAAATATCAAGTAGCAAATCCCTCTGGCTGCTATAAATGGTAGCCCTGAGGACCATATGACACTCATGACTGGCCTATACACACACACACACACACACACACACACACACACACAAGGACTTGGATTCTCAGAGTTGTTAGCCATACAAGGCCATGTGCAAACTGGGGCGGGGGTCAGTTTGTAAAGACCAAAAAAAATGCAGACATGCGGGGAATCATGGGTCATCCAACCCCCCCATTTCCCACTTTGCCATTTTTGAGAAGAAGCTACTTGGTTCCCTCGAGGTGGCCAGAGTGATTCTAGTTATAGTGGCTTTCATGGGGCCCGGCTAGACTTTGGTCCCTATGCCAATGAGGTTGTCCTTCACCCTGCCAGCGCTAATCTTGGGGTTCTGCTCCACACAGTTGCATTGCTCCTGGCTAGAACTCTGGATAGCGCCAGAGACTCCTCCTCCCCCACATCCATCCACAGTGATCTTTCCAAAACAAAAATTTGATCTCATCATTCCTCTACCCTCAGGAGGAAGCCCCAATTCTTTACCTATCTCTACTGTTCTAAGTATTCCTTCACATTCTACTTGCCAGGCAGATTGAAACCCCATCTTTCTAGATACAACCCCACCCTCCCTCCAAACTTCCACACCTTTCACAAGCTCTTTCCTCCATCTTATATACCTTCCACCCACTTTTTGTCTGGTAAGTTGGTTCTTTTAGAAAGCCAAAAAAATTAACAAATTTCTAGCTCAATTGAGATTAAAATAAATAAATCTTTAAGATTAAAAAAGAGAGAGTAGTTCTAGAAGTGAAATAAAAGGGAAAAAAGATTTAAAATCCTAAAAACATTATGCATTATTGAATCTTAAAATATATGAAAATCTTGATGAAGTGGGCAATTTTTATGGGAAACATGAACTACCAATATTTGCTCCAGAAACTGGATGGCATGTTCCTGGATGGAGGAGGCGATGTTGCAAAGATGTAGATGCCTCAGATTTTGCCATGTGGGTGGCGGCCTTCCTGGGACGTGGGAATGATGCAGATTTGTTCCTATTTCTGCAGACCTTTGGTCATTTTCTGTGGACTGTTGAAAGGTCTAGTTTAATGTGTATGCTCAGTTGTGTTGTATTGAAGGGAAAGCTAGTATGTGTGCATATAAGTGTCATTTATCAGCTTTTTTTCCCCTGGAAGAACAAATGAAGTTATTAAACTTTGAGATGCATGGAATTTCATTTAACAACAGACAAGATTTCCACCCATATTCTTTCCTTGAGTGTGAATTGCATCATATTTGCTTTCTCTACTCAGTTTGGAGCCCATATAAGACTCTCTTGGCTTTTGCTTTCAAAAATCTATGGTGGAAAGACTTGGGGAAAGTGAGGGCGGTTCAATTCTTTCCTCTTCTACTTGTGTCAGATGGCAGAGCATCCATACTGATTATCTCAGCATTCCTTTATTTAGAATTTATTCCCCTTCCCTCTTAGCACCACATTTCTCTTAGATCCTTCCAACACCCTCATTTGTGTCCTAAATTAGCTACATCTGTTACCATAGTTATGCAGTATCCAGCTTAACCCATCCCACGCTGCTTCCTACCACGTTGCACAGGAGACTTCCTTTCTCTTATTTCATAAAGTTTATTATTATTATTTTTCTTCTTCTGTTCCCCAATTTTTACTGGTTTTGAGGCAACACATGTGCATAGTACACAAATACATCAAATAGGACTGAATGACTTGTAATGGGAAGTGATGATCACCACCCCACCCCAAATCCCTTATCCACCGGCCCACTTTTAGCTGTGTTTTCTATTCTGCTACAGTTACTTCTGTGCCTCCACACTGCTCTTGCTGAATTTATCACCTTGGATCCTCTTCTAGTGACTTTCTGCCATGAAAGTCAAGTGTGTGGTTTATTCACACCCCAACTACATCTCCTTACCTCCTTTTCCCTAGTCACCGCTCCCACTCCAAACAATGCATTTGTTAAAACTACCTTTCTTTCTTTCTTTCTTTCTTTCTTTCTTTCTTTCTTTCTTTCTTTCTTTCTTTCTTTCTTTCTTTCTTTCTTTCTTTCTTTCTTTCTTTCTTTCTTTCTCTTTTCTTTCCTTTCCTCCCTTCCTTCCTTCCTTCCCTCCTTCCTTCCTTCCTTCCTTCCTTCCTTCCTTCCTTCCTCCTTCCTTCCTTCCTTCCTTCCTTCCTCCTTCCTTCCTTCCTTCCTTCCTTCCTTCCTTCCTTCCTTCCTTCCTTCCTTCCTTCCTTCCTTCCTTCCTTCCTTCCTTCCTTCCTTCCTCCTTCCTTCCTTCCTTCCTTCCTTCCTTCTTCCTTCCTCCTTCTTTCTCTCTCTCTCTCTCTCTCTCTCTCTCTCTCTCTTTCATTTATTTATGCATACAAGAATGGGGGTGGAGGCCAGAGGTGTGGGGGGTGAGAGGATTCACCAGAGACAGAGTGAGGAACAGAACAGGCAGATCTACTGAAATACACTGCTGAGGGGAGCAGCAGGTGAGACAGGAGAGGTCTGCTGCACCATGTGGGTCAGCTTCCTGGTCAGGATTGAACTCATGCCACAGTAACTGGCGATAGCTTGATAGCACTGTTTCTTTAACCCTTGTGCTACGGGGGAGGCCCCAAACCAGATTTCTCATTCCATTGACTTGATGATGAGAACACTTGACTCTCTAAGATAAGACTGTTACCACCCCCTCTACACACCAGCTTCCCTGTCCCCTCTAACTGCACACTTACTTTGGCATTATCAAAGTTAATAAGATAGTAATTCTGTTTCATAGTATAATTGGTTTCTATGATTTATCTATAAAGTAATTCTAAAAGTCGAAAACTCAAAATGTCCTTTGACCAGGTGGGTGTTGCTCACAGCACAGTAGGTAACATACTGGGATTTTTAGATTCTTCTCAAGGGCTTCAACATCTCAACCCTTTGGCCACTAAGTGTGTTCTTTAAGAAGATCCAGTGAGGGCCTCCCCTGGTGGCACAGCGCTTGAGAGCTGGGATGCGAAGCTGACCACAGCCTTTGCAGCGCCGTTTCTAAGCCACTGGCGAGGGTCCCACATGGTGCGCAGACCTCTCCTGCCACGCCCGCTGCTCCCCTCAGCAGTGTACTTCGTCAGTCTGCCTGTTCTGTTCCCCACTCTGGCTCTGGTGAATTCTCTCACCTTCCCGCACTTCTGACTGTACCCAGTGCCTGTATAAATAAATAAATAAAACTAAAAAAAAAAAAAAAAGACCCAGTGATCAAGGGGCTACATTCAGAAACAGCACTATGTGTGACAGTTGTGACATGTGGTGGTAACTACAGCTGAGTACCTGGCTGTGGATCACTGGATGTGGGAGCAGGAAGGGAGTAGACAGGGCCTACATTCCATATAGAGTCCTGCAATTTATGCCCCTTTGTTCAATCTCTTGTTTTCTTACCACCCCTAGAATACCTGCCACCTCAGAGCGCAGGGCAAGTTTAGGGCTCTGCTGCCTTCCTGGCGCCAGCATCCTCTGCCTGACATTGAGGCTGAGGCTTCTTTTGCCTTCAAACTTTAGCTCCAGTCCCCCATCTTTTTTTTGTCCTCCAAAACATGTTGAATTGCTCCTCTGGTAATGACCTCCTTTTACTTCATCGTTGTGGGGTTACAGGTATCTGCCACTTTTTGAAAGTTTTTGCGAAGCCACTTTGCTTTTATGAGAGACCTAAATTAGTACCCTTTTTTGCTAGCCAAAAGAAATTCAAAGAGAGTTTTTGCTTTCATGACAAAAGATGAAAGGCAAAAATAGCATACGAGCATTTGTTTTGAAACAGTGATAATTGAGAAAGCAGCACCCCAAGAAATGAGTGTGGCATCACAAGAAGTGAGTACTGCACCCCAAATTCCTTTCCTGGAACTATTTATAGAGGCTCTGCATCTATGATACCATTCCTGCTTTAATTATATGTTATAGTTTATTTACTTTATTGTTAGTGTTATTTTAGGGTTTCTGTGTTATTTGGTATGATTTGGTTAGATCATATTTTGGATGTGGGAAGGTCAACATTTTTTCTGTATAAATTAATGGCAATTGTTTTTCTATATGCCATTTCAGCTTATGAAAATTTTCTTTCTTTTTTTTTAATTTATTTATTTATATAAGCACTGGGTATAGTCAGAAGCGCGGGAGGGTGAGAGAATTCACCCTCCCAGAGCAGGGAGCAGAACAGGCAGTCTGAAGAAGTACACTGCTGAGGGGAGCAGCGGGTGAGTCAGGAGAGGTCTGCGCGTCATGTAGGACCCTCGCTTACGGTCGGGGATCGAGCCCGCGCTGCAGAGGCTCTGGGCAGCTTCGCAGCCCAGCGCTCAACCGCTGTGCCACTGGGGAGGCCCTTATGAAAATTTTCATAGAAATGTTCTACTGTCAGATAGTGAGGAAACCTGTGTATATATTTATTCCCTTATGATCAATTTAATAGAGTCTGAGGAGGGGGGAAGAGAGAGAGAGAGAGAGAGGGGGAGAGAGGGAGAGAGAGGGAGAGGAGTAGGATTAGGCTTGCTATATTAAGGTAGAAACTTAGAACATTAATAGTCAATCTAACCATGCATATGAAACAAATTACTGACATGACCAAAATTTAAACCCCAGTGAGGTTTGCTTTTATTTATTATGAAAATGCCTCCAAAAAGTTCCTGTACCTGTAAGCTCAATTCTAATAACTTCTTCCATCAGAGTAGTCTAGACATAGTGAAACATTCTTTTATCTCATTGAAAAATTGATGACTTTTGTCTATATATAGTTCTAACAAGCTCAATTTCTCTTAAGAAGCTTCAGAAGAGTGGAAGTGGCAAGTCAGAAAGAAGAGCTTAGCTAATAGTCTAAGAGAGTTGGGATAAAAATGAGAAAGAGAAGATGAAAATTCTCCTGAATAACCTGAATAGCAGTTATTGCCATGTGCTACCCAAGATCATTTGTCAGAGCTGCCAATACTTGGTCGAGACACTGAAAGTCAGGAACTCAGTGAAAGCAGGTGAACTGGCAAAGCATGTCCTCCCTGGGAGAGGGACTGATGGACCTTTTTCACCTTGATGAGAAAGAGGGGTTTGTGGGCTCCTTGTTTAGAAAGCAAATCTAGAGTTACAAAGCACAAGAAATTTTAGTGGCCTCCACGTTCATCCAATTTGAAAGCTGTTGCTTCACTTTTCTGTCTTAGCAATGATCAATAAGACTGAAAACTATTTTTGGGATTCTGTTTTATATATATATATATATATATATATATTTAACAGGTTTATATATATATATATATTTAACAGGTTCTGTTAGAGTTATAGGCTGTAAAGCTGTTGCCAACTTTGAAGTCTGTACTTGTTATATTTAACATTGAACTGAGGATATATCAAGATTAAGGATGTTAAAGAATTAAATCTCTTTTTGAAAAAGTCTGTTATATTTATGGATGAAATGATGTGATATCTGGGATTTTTCTCAATAATTTTTTTTATGGGGGGATAAGTAAGGAGGATAAGAAGTGAATTAAGATAGACTATGAGTTGCTAAATGTTAAGGTTGAGTATTATCTATCATCTAAACTAGCATTTTTCAAAATGAAAGGAGGTGATATTAATTACATTAGAACAAGAGCATAACCTGGACTTTTTCCAGCAAACTGAAGTCTACTATGCAGCTAAGTGGTGGGTACTTGAGATTCATTATAGTATGCTCTGCAGTTCTGTATGTTTTTCATAATTAAAAAATATCTGCTCTTTTGTATGGTTGGCTGTTTCATTAAAATTAGAGCTTTAACCATGATGTGGAACAGTCAACTTCAAAGACAAATAAAAATAGATAGGGAACACTGTTAAAGGACAAATCTATTATGTTGATTTACAATAATGGGACAAAAATCCATAGATTATGCAACTGGGACACCCAGAAGGCAATATTTAATTAAGTCAACACTGTTAAGCCTTGGTTATATAAAGAGGCCTTATTTTTATTGTTGTGAATTGGATTCATCAGGATTTTACAGATGGGCACATGCAGTGCCCCAAAGAACAAGTTTGTTGGAAAATAACAAGCGGGGGCCTCCCTGGTGGTGCAGCAGTTGAGCGCTGGGCTGCGAAGCTGCCTGCAGCCTCTGCAGCACCGGTTCAATCCCTGGCCACAAGTGAGGGTCCCACATGGCACGCAGACCTCTCCTGCCGCGCCCGCTGCTCCCCTCAGCAGTGTACTTCTTCAGTCTGCCTGTTCTGCTCTCTGCTCTGGCTCTGGTGAATTCTCTCACCCTCCTGCGCTTCTGACTGTACCCAGTGCTTGTATAAATAAATAAATAAATCTTTAAAAAAAAGAAAGAAAATAACAAGTGGGATCAAAAGAGCAGAGTTCCCATTTACAGAGTAAGTCTACATGCTGATCTGGAGCAATATGGGTGTCTCACCTATTTGAGGTTCTCCTTTACCTTTTACCTGCTCATTACCAGGTTTTAAGAGGTCTCCATTCCCACTTTGTAATTCCACATGGCAGGGCAGGGCATGACTTAGTGGTGTGCAGCTGTAAGGTGGTGTGGGTAACTAGCCAGGAAGGGTGGGTACTCCTTTTAGATGTCAGTAACTTTGTTTTTTTTTTTTAATTTTTTAAAAAGATTTATTTATTTATTTATACAAGTACTGGGTACAGTCAGAAGCGTGGGATGGTGAGAGAATTCACCAGAGTCAGAGCGGAGAGCAGAGCAGGCAGACTGACGAAGTACACTGCTGAAGGGAGCAGCGGGCGCCAGGAGAGGTCTGTCGCGCCATATGGGACCCTCACCTGGTGGCCGGGGCTGGAACCAGTGCTGCAGAGGCTGCAGGCAGCTTCGCAACCCAGCACTCAACCACTGCGCCACCGGGCAGGCCCAGATGTCAGTAACTTTGATTCCACCAATAAGAGGGCCCAGGTGTGATTTTGAGTGAGGTCTTCTATGCCCTATTTGTGGGGGGGCTGCTGTGAGTGACTGCCCAGCTCTCAGATGGTACCTTGAAATGGACCTGGGAGTTCTAGGCAAGGCATGACCCATCACATGGTGCCTTCAAGGCTAGGGTGGAATCAGATACCAGTTCTTTAGAAATGTGTTTCCCAGTATTATACAGAAAATCACCTTTTAATTTATTTACTTGTGTGTTTTTTAATTCAAGCTTATTGAAATATCATATGTTTATAGTAAAATTTACCTTTCTTAGTGAATTCTTAAGGATTTTGACAAATACATACAGTCATGTAAGCACCACTGTAATCAAGATAGAAACGAGTTCCCTGTGCCCCTTAGTAGTGAATCTCTGTGCTCCACCCATAGCTGCTGGCAGCCACTCATCTGCTTTTGGTTTTGCTTTTCCCAGAACATCATATAGATGGGATGGTACAGTGTAGTCTTGTGTGTCTGACTTCTTTGCATTATATTTTAGAGATTCATCCCTGTTGTTACAGGTACTTCTAGTGAGTCCTGGACCTGGGACACGACGGTGAGGGAAATCAGACACGGGGGACTGTCATGTCCAGCATGCAGTGAATCTTTATTTTCTTAGTGCTCATTATATACCTTCTCAGAGTGCATTAGGCATAACATCAAAGCATACCATACGGTGACAACTTAAATGATTAACTATTTTACTTTGCTACTGATATCTGCCTACTCCAGACTTCTGGGTGCCAGGTGGTCAGCTCCTATATGCAATCTGATTGCTCATTAGCTAGAGCACGTAATCTAATCATTCGCTAACTAGAGCAGAGTAGTTTTGCTCCTAATTAGTTTTTGGCTGTGGAGAAACTGAGGCATGACTCTACGCAGGTCACTTTTTGGGCACTCAACACCAGGTCCAGTCACTCAGAGGTTTTCCTCTAAGACGCATGTGTTTTCACATGCCTTAGAGATTCAGGTCAAGGCCCTTCTGCTCGCTGCGTGGGGTCTCTGCCAACAGTACTGATAGTCCATGGCCTTTGAGTACTGAGGACTAGTCCTTTGGATGACTGCACTGCAGTGTGTTTAGCTTTTCACCACGAAAGTACCTTTGGGTTGTCTCTAGTTTTTAATGATTGTGAATAAAGCCACTGTATATATTGACATACAGGTTTTTGTGTAACACAAGATGTCAGTTCTCGTGGGTAAATATCTGGAAATGGAATTGCAGTGTGGTGTGGTACGTGTACACTCAACTTTATAAGAAGCTGCCATACTATCTCCAGAATGACTATTGTTTGCCTTCCCCCAGCCATGTATGCAAGTTCCAGTCATGCTGCACTGGGTCCTGCTAGGCTTTTCTTTAATTTTAGCCACCTCAATAGGTGTGACGTAGATTTGTGGTTTAATTTGCATTTCCCCAGTGATCTCTGATGCTGAGCATCTTTTCCTGGACTTGTGTTCTAGTATCTCTGTGGTCATTTCTTGTCTTTTAAAGTGAGCAAGATTCTGCTATTCTCAGGCAGAGAAAGTTTCCTTTGTCTCAAAGGGGGAGCAGGATAGTAAGGGGAGCACTATGGAGGGCATGTGGGGAGCATTGCCGAAGATATCAGTGGGGTGAAGTCAGAGTCTGGGGTATATGGTCTTCCTTCCTAACAGGCTGTTTCTGAGTTCTTTTCTGGAGGCTGTTATGATCTGTATTATGAGGGGCATCCCCGTTGGGGAGAGGAGGAGGGAGAAGGGAGGAAGACATTGCAACAAATATTGATTCTTTTTTAAAAACTTTGCTTGCTCCAGGTTCTGGTCTTTATATTTTTAGTTCAATAAATATTTCTTTAAAGTAGATACTAGCAGCCCAGATAGCAACCCTACTGTTCATTTGGGGCAGGGGAGGAGAAGAAGAGAGAATAACATAAAGGATGTTCAAGAAAATGTATACTTAATTTTGATTGACCTGGGGGCTTGAAGAGATACTTGTACTATTCACAATAGCTAAAACATGAAAGCAATACAAGTGTCCGCTGACAGATGAATCGATAAGCAAGATGTGGTAAATACATACGGTGAAATAATACTCAGTCTTACAGGAAGGAAATTCTGCTGTGTATGGGGACCAATGTGAACTAGCTATTATGGCGATCATTTTGCAATGTATAAAATATCAGATCATTATGTTGTATACCTGAAACTAATACATTGCTGTATATCACTTATACTTCAAGAAGATAAAAAAGATAAAGGAAGGGAATTCTGACATACTAGAGCATGGGTGCACATTGAGGACACACTAAATGAATCAAGTCAGTCACAGAAAGACAAACACTGGATGAGTGTTTAGGAGAGGCAAAATCATAGAGACAAAAAGCAGAATGGCAGTTGCCAGAGCCTGGGGGAGGGGAATGGATGGCTATTGTTTAGTGGATATAGTTTCAATTTTACAAGATGAAAAGTTATGGAGATATAAGGTGGTGATAGTTCCCCAATATTTTGAATGTATTTATGACCACTGAACAGCATATTTTACAAAGTTAAGATGGCAGATTTATGTTTTGTGGATTTTACAAAAATGAAAACTTTTGTGAAAATGTGTTTGAGGTGTACGAGCAATATGAGTGATTTGTCACAGCGATGGGTAAGTTTGTATGGCCTGACTGTTTATCAGTCAGTTGACAAGTGTTTACTGAACACTCTCTATGGACAGCTACTGTTCCAGGTGCCAGAGATGCTGCAGTAAACCAAGGGGTCACTGTAGCAAGGACAGAGTGATGCAAACAAACCAACAATGTCAGGCTGTTATGCAGAAGTAAATTCAGGCAACGGAGAGTGACGGGAGGAGGCTGAGCAAGAATGACCAGGAAGAAGAGGGTGGGAGGTGGGAAGTGGCATTGAGCTGACTCAGGTGGGTTACTGGGACTGGGTTGGAGGATGAGGCAGTGCTAGCTGACTGCAAGTATTTTAATTGGCTGAGAGTGGGGTTAGGTGGCTGTGGGAGAGTTGAGGAAAGATGAGGAGCAGGGACTGATCCTCTTGAAGTGTCTCTTCTGGGGAGGGCCAGGTTGCCTGGCAATGGTAAGGAGTCATTTGAAAGGGGTGGAGACAATTTTGAAATGAGTCCAGCCACAGAGTTGCGTGCAGGGGTCAACTATTCAGATGTACTCCTGGAGCAAGATAACAGGGTTTAAAGATGGGTCTGTGCAAGGTAAGAACAGTGGAGGAGAGAGGAACAGAGGAGTTTAATAATCACGTGGTCACCCAGCTGGACTATCTAATTTAAACCAGAGAAGGAGAAATGGAAAGAGTGGAATTTGGGGATATTCACTGAAAAAATGAGTAGCTGGTCTCAGGGACATTAAATTACTAGAAGGGGAATCTCAGAGTGAATAGGCTGGAAGGAGCTTGTCAAAGGATAGGGTGTGAAATCCAGATGTTGGAGGTGGTGATTCATTGGTGACAGCAAAATCTTGGGTATATGACCTTACGAGTGGTGGCTGAAACTGGGGTGGGATGAAGGGCGATTGGCGTTAGAGGGCAAGGACTTTCAAGGCTGGGTATTTAGTGGATCACTATATGGATGTGGATGTTGCAATCGTTATGAATGAGTAAGGACAGTGATGGAGGGGTAGACAGTCAGTCAGGAGCTGAAGTCATCAGTGAACAGGGGCGTGACCGGGAGAGCATAACAGTGGAAGGTAAGGGTGATGGGAAGGCTAGTTGGAGGATGTGCACTCCCAAGGCAATGGGGTTTCGAATCAGTGGAAACAGATGGAGGTGGCTGTAGGGCCCCCAGATGCTGTCTCCACTGCACCCAGGCCCTGAGTCTGTGGGATATGTGCTGTGGGAGAACAACGTGCTTAGGGAGGTGGGGGGCAGACTAGATTTTTTATTTTGGAGTCACAGAAATTGGTTTTCTGTAGCTAGATTAGGGAATGCTGCAGAGAATTATGTGATTGTTCTGGAAGATTTGTTTCCAAGCAGGAAGGAAGGTCACTAAGAAGGCATTATTGACTTTGGGCTTGTTCAAAACTCAATTAAAGGCTATTAACAATATCTGGTGTTGTTTACCAAAGTATGAGTCTCATGAGGAATCTCATGAGAAGAGATTGAAAAAAATCACATGAGGAATTGTGAGAAGAGAAGGAAAAACTTCCTCTCTTGAGGCAGCCTGTGTTTTCATGCCCTTAATTCTTGGATTGCCTCAGTGATAAATCACATGAAGTGGGCAGCAGGTGTCTGTCCTCTTGTGCCGTCATCTTGCTGTGTCTCTGTCTAGTCTAGCCCTGTTTTGCTGAGGGCGACCTTTAATTCAATAAACTGCTTACAGGAATAATGAAAATCGATGGAGAAGATGCATTTTCTCATAATTCATGGCTCATGTACAAGAACAGAACATTTTTTGCAGGAATCAAGCAATTGTGTTATGGGAAAGTGTGTGGTTTTTTAAATGCATGGCCAAAAGTCTCAAAAAAGTATCCCTCACTACCTGGCAATCCTGAGGTATTCATCTTCTCCCTCTTCAAAATACACTCTTCCTTCCTTTAGATCTCCCTTCCCCCCATCCCTCACCCATGACTTCACTGAGAAACAGAAGCAATGAGCTGAGCGGCCCCGCTTCTATCACAGGCGATCCTGCCTCTGGGCTCTGGGCTGCCTCTTCTGCTCATGTCAAGCACGCCTCTCCAGCAGTGACTGGAGTTTCCGTTTTCTACATCATCAGTCTCCCCCAAAACCCCCGCCTTCGACATTCCCGTTGGCACTCAGGCATGCTCTAGTATCTCCTAGGCAAGCATCTCAGCTGCCACCCATTTCTCTCTTTATGTTCTCAGCCAAATTCCTTGCAAGAACTGGCTTTGTTCACTGTCTTCTCCACTTTCTATTCCTGGGCTTCTGTCCTCTCTGTGCCATAGAATTGCTTTTATCAAGGTCATTGATGACCTCCATTTGCCACATCTAATGACCTCTACTCTCTCTGTCCTTATCTTAGTCCACCAGCAGCATTCAGCAGTTGACTCTTTCTGGCTTCTGAGGCCCACTGTCTTGGTTTTTCCCTTGACTTACTAGCTATTCCTCCCCCTTTGTGGGGTTCCCTTCTCCTCCACCATGCCTTGAAGTGTTGGAAAACCCCCTGGATCCACTCTGGGCCACCTAATTTCCTTCCATACTCTCCTTAAGGGAGCTCATCCAGATCTTAGCGTAAGACTCCGTTTATACACTGATGAGCCTGTCTCCCCAGGGCTCTAGCTTAGTGCCTCAAACTTTAACGTGCACACTGATCTCTTGGGGGAACTTGTTAAAATGCAGATTCTGATTCGGGAGGTCTGGGGTGGTCTCTAGATTCTGCATTTCTTTTTTTAAAAAAATGATTTATTTATTTATGCATACAAGAACCGGGGTATAGGCCAGAGGTGCAGGGGGTGAGAGGATTCACCAGAGAGAGAGTGGGGAACAGAACAGGCAGACTGACTGAAATACATTGCTGAGGGGAGCAGCAGGGAGACAGGAGAGGTCTGCCATGCCATGTGGGTAGCTCCCCGACAGGGGATCGAACTTGTGCTGCAGTGGCTGTGGACAGCTTCACAGTGCTGTGCTTAACCCTGTGCACCATGAGGGAGTCCCCAGATTCTGCATTTCTAACAGGCTCCCAGGTGATGCTGCTGCTGCTCTTGGGATCTAGGAGGAGAGCTGAGTTGAGCAGTGGTGCCACAGATGTGGACGCCTGACGGCCTCCTTGCCGTCTCCGCAGGAACATCTCGCAGGCAGCTGGCACCTGACCCCACCTCACCCTGTCCATGTTCTTGATGTCTTTCTTCAAACCCACTTTTTCCCCTGTATTACATCATCTTCCTAGTAGTTCCTGCCAAAAATTTTGAAATTGTCCTTAGTTTCTCTCTTCCCTCTACTTTCCCAATCAATCCATCAAGAAATTCTGTTGGCTCTATCCTCCAAAACATGCCCTGAATCTTTCCGCTTGACTCCATAGGCGCTGACATTTACTGAGCACCTCCTACATGTCAGGCTGTGCTAATGAGCGCTCTACGCTGAATGTTTGTACCCCTCCACATTCATATGTTGAAACCAAAATGTATTTGAAGATGGGGCCTTTGGGGGCAGGGATTAGGTTCTGCCCACATGAATGAAATCAGTGCCTTTATAAAAGAGAACAGAGAGCTCCCTTGCTGCTTCTGCGGTGTGGGGACACAGAAGTCTGAGACCAGGAGCAGGCTCTCAGCAGATACTGAGTTTGCTGGAGTCTTGACCTTAGACTTCCCAGTCTCCAGAACAGTGAGGAAGAATTTCTGTTTATAAGCCACTAGCTATGATATTTTGTGATATCAGCCTGGGCTAAGACAATGCTTGTGTTTATTGTGCTTATGTGTATTTAAAGTCTAATTACTATGCATATTGTACTCATGTATATTTAAGTCCAATTGCTATCGACAATGTATAAGGTAGGTAGTATTGTTCATCTCATTTTTGGGATGTGAAAAGTAGACTTATAATAAGCAATAAATAGATCTTTGTGGAGGGAATATATGAAAAAACTTTTTAACTGGTAACTAGTAACCCTCCATAGACCTGCAATGTATGACTTTAAAAAGTCCAGTGCATTCTTTTGGCTTATCTTTCTCCTCTGTTATAAATAAAAATCAATAGTATTAATGATATACTTTAGACATTAGGGAGAGAGTCTTATTTTAAGCTTCCTGTGTCCTTGCTCAGCACAAATCACGTAGCAAATGTCTGTGGGCGAATGTCCAAGGGATGTGCATGTTATAGAATTTATATTCTCTTTGCTTCCTCACCCCATCTTTGACAAGGGATACATGCATTTAAAATATTAAAACTATTTGTGTACATTGTAATGTACCTTAGATGAAGACACCCCCACCCCCTCCCCATGTGCCCTTGCAAAAAGCAGGGATTCTTTTATTTCTCATCACATCATTGTATTTTCTTTAACCTGTGGAGGTACATTGGGAAAGTGACATTCGCGTTCCAAGGTGCATTCCTTTCCTAAGCTTCCTCGGCAGGGATCAGTTCTGAGGGCATTGTGCTCAGTGGCTCATCACACTTGGGAAGTAGGATGAGACATGACTGGGGTTCAGGGAGAAGCAGCTGACATGGTCAAGTAAATGAAACTAGTTCACATGAAGACTGTCTACAAGGACTTGTGCTTTTAAACTGGAGAAGAGCTGTTTGTTTTTAAGGAAATCTTTCATAAACTTGTTCATAAAATTATCTTTTGTAATTTGAATCATATACTTGGATTTCTAAGTGGGAGTTTCTCTTAAGGGTGGGAAAGAGAGACACACTCAATTCATTATTGTCCTGGTAATTTCTATTACAATCTGCTCTAAAGAATCAATCTTCTCTTTTAGAATCTTCACTATGCAAAGGCCAGCCCTACCCCAAACATAACAGAGCATTCTTCTCTCTAAATCAGCTCAAAGAAATATCATAGGAAGTAAGATTCTTATAGAGAAGTGAACTTAGAAAAGCTCTAAAGGAGCCCGAGAGCATTAGCCAGGGCCTGCCTGTCGTTATGTTTCTGAGAAAAATCTGTCAGATGTCACATCTGTGAGATGTTTCACTGGAATTTCAGCATGTCAGAGAAGGGACCATAGAGATTGTCCTGACCACTCCCCGAATTATAAAGATCAGGCAAATGAAGCTGAGGGAAGACAAGACACTGACCCAAACCCAGGTCAGAAATTATACCCCAGCAAATCTGGGGTTCCTGAAAAGCTGCTCTTCATTTCTGTCTAAATGTCAACTTCTCCCTTTTTTAATGTCAGAGTTTTCATGATGCTATGTGATTTAAAGGAAAGAGAGATTCTGTGTTCCTGACAAGAATCTAAAATCTTCTGGAGGACAAGGGTGGGGCTGAGGCAGCTGTCTAGCCAGTCGGGGCTCCCAAGGGATTTACTTCTCATCCTTGGACACAGGGGAAAAAAGACATGTTAAGTCTTGCTACTATGTTATAATGTACATTAGTTTCCTAAGGTTGCCTTAATAGAGTGCTACAGCCCGAATGGTTTGAAACAGCAGAAATCTATTCTCTTACACTTCTGGAGCCTATACTGAAGCAGGGCCCGCTCCTTCTGCAGGTGCTAGAGTAGTGTCCTCTGTGCCTCAGCCGCCAGCAACTCCAGGTGTTCCCTGGCCTGCAGCCCCGCCTTGCCCCACTCCAGTCCCCACCTCCATCATCACATAGCTTTCCCCTGTGTCTGTGTGTTCTCTGCATGTCCAAGTCTCCCTCTCCTTACAAGCATCCCACCACCCCAATCCATTGTGCTTTCTTCTAACTTTCTGCAAAGAACTTATTTCTTTCGCACTCCTACCACCACCCCTTATATCCCTTTGACCTTTTATCCCTCATCCTCCCTCTTGCCTGAGAAATCTCACTTTATTTATTAGTGTCTAACAGTTTCAAAGACCCTCCTTTTAAATAAGGTCACATATCCAGGTTCCAGGGGTACAGAGTTTCTGGGTGACACTATTGAACGTAGTATGCAAAATTACAATGATTTTATCTTTTAACTTTGGCTAAGAATTTATGCTTGTACACCCTACAAAAGCATGCTGTTTTCTTAGTCTAGGAGAGAGAGATAGTCAGAGACAGAGAGAGACAGAGATGGAGAGTCAGACACAGAGAGAGACAGAGCCACTTGTGGGATGCTTCTTCCCTGAGTATATCTAACACTATACTCCAGAAATGTAAATGAAACCAGAGTCTCCATGGTAATGATATTTGGGAGACACTTGAGACTCTCTTCCTCTTGAAGCATCATTAAGCACCTGGCATATAAAAGTTGGGGAAAGTCTTGTAATGAGGACCCATATTTACGCCATCAATACCAAAGTTCATTGGACAGGGGACTCTCTTGTCTGTGATAACACTCTCTGTTGATTAAGAATTGCCTCCAGTTTCTTGAAAAAGAAAGCCAAGTGCAGTCACTTAGTCCAGTAGGAGTTTTGTTCCCTCCTCTGGAAAGTTCAGTGGTCCATGGTGGTGTCTGGCACCGACAGTGTGCCAGGGTCCTCCATCTCTCTGATCCGCCATGCTTAGTGATGGTGTCCATTCTTGTGAAAGTCTGCAAACCATTTACTCCATTTCCAGGCTCCTAACTACCTTCTAGACAGAAGGAGACGTGGTGAGAGAGAAGGGATACAGCATTTCTATCAGAAAACTAGACTTCCCCAGACATTCCCAGTAGATTTCTGCTTACCATTATTGACTAGACTGTGTCAGATGGTTGCTTCTAGCTTCAGGGAAGGTAAAGAACTGCAGTTGTTGTTGTTGTTCATCATTGGGCACACTGTACAGTGGACAAAATGGGGGTTTGGTTACGAAGAAAGAAGAGGAAGTGAATTTTGCCTAGGCAACTGGCTGTGACCACCACAAGTACAATCCACCCCACCCCAACACACACACACGCACACACACACACACACAGAGGTAACCAGGAGCTCTCTCTCGTTAAAATTCACCCCTGTTGTCCTTCACAAGAGAGTGCTTCCTGTAGGAGCCCAGGTTTTTAATGTTAGCCTCCAAGATTAATCCTGCCAAACATCGTAGCTCAACGCAAGCAGTTTGAGTGCCCATACTTTTATAGCTCCATGCTACACTGAGTGCCTTTTAAATTACTTAATGGTTGATGTGTGTTTGCACTCTCAAGCTAATTCCAGTTTCTTTAATGTGCTCTAATGGTATTTGGAGCTTCTCTCTCTGCCTCTCCAAACCCCTTAAATATACAGTTGCCATGTTTAAAGTGATACTGGAAGCCTTATAGAAGCATCGTCATTTCTTCTGGCCAACATTTAAAACAGGGAAAAGGCAGCGGCTTCCACCTTCTCAAGACAATGGGTGCTGCTTGTGGCTGGGGGGCCTCATCCTGGCAGGGCCAACAATCACTGCTGTGCTCATACATCCTAACTTCCAGGGGAGCCGGGGTACAGCCTTCATTCCCAGGTAGGACCAGAAATGGAGTGTCTACTATAGGAAAAGGAGAAAACCTTTTGGTTTTCGCTCTTACTCTGTGTGGTCAAGAGGAGCACAGAGGCCAGGGGGAAGTGAGGCTAATTAGTCAGCACAATGACCTACCCTAGTCTGATAAATAGAGCAGATAATAATGTCAAAGATAAAGCTACAGAGACATGAGACAGATTCTAAAAAAGGTTTCCTTTTTACCTCTGTTTGAATATGCTATATTTCTAATCTCACCCTCAGAGAGGAGTGAGGAGGAGGAGGAGACTGACAGGATAAGGCAATCATAAGATTATCAACCTTAAGAACAGGAATGTTCTTTTTAGCATTTCTGCCCATTTTTTTGACTGGATTATTTTCTTTGTTTTTGTTAAGTCTCATCAGCTCTTTGCAGATTTTTGTGATCAGTCCTTTATCATTAGTGTTGGGTGCAAAAATGTTCTCCCAGTTGGTGGGGTTTCTCTTTGTTTTTGTTATTGTCTCTTTTGCTGTGCAGAAGCTCTTTAATTTGATGTAGTCCCAGCTGTTGATCTTTGCCTTCACTATCACTGCTTTGGGTGATGTGTCTGTAAAGACATTTTTGAGGTCCATGTCATGTAGTGTTTCGCCTATATTTCCTTCTGTATATTCAAAAGGGCACTTTCACCCCTATGTTTATAGCAGCACTATTTACAATAGCTAAGCTTTGGAAACAACCCAAATGCCCAAAAATAGATGACTGGATCAAGAAGATGTGGTACATATACACCATGGAATATTACTCAGCAATCAAAAAAGATAAACTCAGGCAATTTGCAGCAACATGGATGGCGCTGGAAGGGATCATGCTCAGCGAAATAAGCCAGAAAGAAAAAGAAAAATACCGCATGGTCTCGTTCGTAGCAGGAATTTAGAAAACCTAAATAAGGGACCAGGAAAGACTAATTATTATACAGAAAAAAATCAAAATCAACAAGCAGCTATAAACCAGAGATACCCTATTGGGGGGGGGAGGAGAGGAGAGATTAGGGTCAATATAAGGGGGGGGTGCAATGCTATGGGGAATATAACCAAAATGAAAATGCATACATTGTGCAAAAGTGAAAAATGATGTAAGAATTATATAAAATAAAATATATTAAACATTAAAATAAAAAACAAAGAGGACAGGATTAGCATTAATAAATATTTAATCATTTCTTATTAAAAAAAGAACAGGAATGTTCTTTCCAAGTGAAGGCCTGCTGGTCTGGGGAAGAGAGTGGTAGAAATTGTGCCATTCTTCATTCTCTGCTGTGAATACAAACTCTTTCCTTTGTTCTGAGTGGAGGTAACCAACCTGAAATATCAAAAATATCTGTTTCTTCTATCAGCAAAAACATGTCAAGAATTTTTTTAGACCATCAAAATTGTATGCCATCATAACTTTCCAAGAATGTCACACTGGCCTCATATGCAAAGGCAACAGCTAAGAGGAGCAAATGCCCATGTACAATTTTGGTAGTTGACCTACTGTACCAAGGAAAAATTGCATTTCAAATTGTGAATTTCCCTGCAAAGGAAATGCAAAGGAAATGATTTATCACTGAGAAATACTTCAGGTCAATCTGAAATTGTAAATGATTTTCAAGCTACTGACCCAGAAAGAGATATTGTCCCTGGAACACAAATTATGTGTAGAAGGTATAAGGAAAGGGTAATGAAGCAGAAACAAGATGAGCTCCTCTCCACCGAATGACTGCGCTGTGGCATGACGGGAGAGCACGTGATGTGACATGAGAGCCTGTGCTATGGATTTCTGGATGGTAATTTCAAAGCTCTTCTTGCTGGACTCATCATTCCTGGAGTGCAGGGATCATTTGCTAAATGTTTGCTGTCTCCCAGCACTTAACCCAGTGCCTCATTTGGTCTTCAAAAGCTGTGAGATGACTGAAGTAGTGCTGCCCCAGTAAATTCATCTAAAAACAATTTATTTCATCAAAAACATTTGGCTCAGATGCTAATCCTGCAGCCCCAGACTGCTCAGCAGTGGGAAACCCAGTCAGGGAGCGGTTGCTGCCTTGCAGGTGAGTATGGATTCGACTTGGAACTTGGGATTGCAGGGACATCCCAAGGACCAAAGGGGTGCAGTGAGTATCCTAAGGCTACAAAACTAGCAAACTACCAATTAAACACTTAACCCCAGATATTTTGACTCTCAGGCCAGTGATTTGCCATTTTACCCCAATAGGGGAGTTGGCAGAGTCAGATTCCCTGTATTATAATAGCACCCTGATTGTCCTCACTAGCAGTGTCCTTTCACTAGTGAGCTTGGCCATGTCTTCTCACCTCTCTTGCTTAGTTTCCTCATTGTGATGGTCCCTACTTCATTAAGGTCATTGTGAGGATTAAAGGCATGAGTGCAAGGAGTTAGTGGCTGGCCCCATAGACTAGCTCACAAGTGCTAGCAGCTTCCAGCTCTGCTACTGCCAAAGCTTTTCATGTTTGCAACTCTTTTAAGGCCCTAGCATGAGAAGGAAACTGAATAGTATGCTGGGTATGAAATTGAAGAGAACCATCAGAGAGACTTACCATGATAAATAATTCCCCTACTCACTCATGAACACAGTTAGGGCTTGGAGGAGAGGTCTGTTAGTTCTGCTTGAGAGATCAGAGAAAACTTCACCAAGGGCTTGACATTTGAGTTTAGCAAGCTAGAATGCTCCTATTTGATTCCTTCTTAAAAGAATCCTTTAAAACACAAAAGCTATTTTTTTATTGGGTGTATTTTATAAGTGATAGTCACAACTGAAGTCTCACTGGCTCATTATTATTATTATTATTTGAGTTCTGTTAAGGGGATATTTATTATTTACAATTTTCCCCATCATTTACATAATCTGTAAAGTTTAAAGATAGATTTTTTCACAGTGAATTTAGATTAAAATAGTCCTTGTTTTGGCAATAATCTGCATGGAGAGGTATTTATGTAATTTATGCAGTTAATCTGCTTCTCTGTCTATTGACTACAGGGGCTGGACTCAATTTGTCTCCTCTCTGCAGGGTCTTTTGTTGTCCTTGGATACCCACCTCACATATGTCCCTGAGTGTATGCGACTGATTAATCATAAAAATAATGACATTCCTTGGAATAATTGGACAGTATATAAAAGCATCTGCTGTGCTTTCTCAAGATGGAAGGGCAGACAATCTCCCAGTTAGCTTAGACAGCTGCTCTCCCCAGGGGGCATGTGCGCTAAGGCCCATAGTCTGGCTGTGAATGGGGGTCTGATCCCCCCACCCCCTGCATGTGGCATTTCCCTGCTTTGTGCTGGGATGTTAGAAACACTGTGTTAACCTCAGAGGTGTGCCTTGTGCTTCCAGAGGAGACCAGTCCCCTATCTGTCTAAGTCCCATTTGCATACTCTTAAGGCCTCCTAGCCTCAATATAACTTGCTGGGTTTCTGTTCTATACGTGGTGGCACTGTGCAAAGAAGAAACGAAACAAAGCAAAAAAAAAAAAAAATACAACCCCACCCCCTGCAAACCTACAGTAAGGATGGGGTAGGGGCACACTAATAGTTCATATAGTTGAAATCTTCAGTTCCAACTGATTCAAACCTCAAAAGACAATCAGAGGGCACATCCAGGTTACCACCAAGCCCTGATTTTTTGGTCTCCTACACATCCCCCAAATCATACACTTTCCCCCATGTCCTCATTGCCCTGAATGCAAGCCCCATCGCTCCCATCCCAACACGCAGCCTCTAACTCGTCTCCCCCTGCCCATTTGTGCCCCACAGCTAGTCTTATTCACACTGAAGCCACTGTGAGCTTTCGGTAGGCGAATTGGAGCCATAACAGCTTCCTGTTTAAAATCCACTAGTGCATCCTAGCTCACAACACTTGCTCCCTCCCCACTCAACTTCAGCCACTTTGGACTTCTTTCTGCTCCTTAAACTCACTGAGTACTTTCCAGCCTCAGGGCCTTTGTACTAGTTGTTCCCTCTGTCTAAACCGCCCTTGCCCAGGTCTTCTCTGGCTCATTCCTTCTTGTTGTTTACAGCTCAACCCAAGTATCACCTCATCAGTGGGCATTCTTGCGCCTCTCTCTCTCTGTCTCTCTCTCTGTCTCTCCCTCTCTCTCTATATATATATGGATACATATAAATACATATATATGTATATGTATATATACATATATATGCATATATATGTGCACACAATCCTTTCTGAACAATTTTGAGAGCAAAGTACAGATATTATGCTCTGCTACTTACCCCAAGACTTTCCCTAACATGTATAAATGCAATTATCAAAACAAGGCAATTAACGCTGGCACAATCATATTACTTAATCTACAGATTATTCATTTTATCAGTTATTTCACTAATATCCCCCGTATAAAAATAAAACAATTTTTTTCTAGTTCAGTATTCCAGCAGAGCCATGTCTTTTGAGGTTCTTTAGCTGGGAACAGTCCCTCAGCCTGTCTTTATCTTTCATAACCTTGGTATTTTTAAAGGATGCAGGCCTGTTATTTTGCTGTATGTTCTTTAGTGCAGACTTGTCTGATGTGTTGTCATGATTAGATTCAGATTATATATTCTTGGTAGGAATACAAGAGTTGTATGCTGTGTTCTCCATGCATCCTATCAGTTAAGGTGGCATCTGCCAGTCTTCTGTAAAATTGCTTTATATCTCTTGTAATTGCTAAGTATTCCTTAGCAATATATATATTTTGAGACTGGGTAAAAATCCTGTTCCTCATCATAGTTTTGCCCAACAGTTGTGGTATCTTGCTTGAAAAAATTATCATTGTAGATGCCAAATGGTGATTTTATGTGTTTGTTTAGAGTCTATTTCCCCCAATTTTTAAAAATCATGGTAAAATTCACATAACGTATAATCTTAATTATTTTTAAATGTACAGTTTAGTGATTTGCTTTTTAAAAAATTCTCTTCAGAGCTTTTATTACTCTGTGTTTTAAAAAATGTGTTGTCTCGGGCCTCCCTGGTAGCGCAGCGTTTGAACGCTGGGCTGTGAAACTGCCCGCAGCCTCTGCAGCACTGATTTGATCCCCGGCCGCTGGCGAGGGTCCCACATGGTGCACAGACCTCTCCTCCCATCCGCTGCTCTCCTCAGCAGTGTACTTCGGTCCTTCTGCCTGCTCTGCTCCCAGCTCTGGCTCTGGTGAATTCTCTCACCCTCTGGCACTTCTGACTGTACCAAGTGCTTGTATAAATAAATAAATAAATCTTTAAAAAAAAATGTTGTTTCTTGGGCCTCCCTGGTGGTGCAGGAGGTTGAGCTCATCACTGTGGGGCTGTCCATGGCCTTTGCAGCATGAGTTCAATCCCTGGCCGGTGGGAGCAGCCAGACCTTTCCTGTCTGCCCACTGCTCCCCTCAGCAGTGTATTTCAGTGTATCTGCCTGTTCTGCTCCCCACTTTCTCTGGTGAATCTTCTCACCCCCAGCAACTCTAGCCTGTACCCCACTTCTTAAAAAAATAATAAAATAAAAAATGTGTTGTTTCTTATCCATCAAGGGTAGAAAGACCAAGGAAACAGGCCCTTATCTGTACTTTTCATGGTCTTTTCTCCCTGGTACCTGGAACACAATCTGACACACAAAAGACTCTCAATAAATACTTGATTGATGAATGCGTGAGCAAATGCATGGCCGAATGGAAGCAACATTTGGCTCCCACATGTCATCCCCACTGACCTCTTCAGGCTGCTTAGTTCTGCTCTGGCCACTCTAGCCTGCCATTGATTTTTCATGCACACCAGGTTCTACCACAAGGCCTTTGCATATGCTAGTGCCCCAGCTTGGAATACTTTCTTTTTTTTTTTTTTTTTTTTTTTTTATAGAGGCATGTTTTTCTTTATTTGTTTGTTTGCTTGTTTGTTTGTTTTGTTTATACATGCACTGGGTACAGTCAGAAGTGCGGGAGGGTGAGAGAATTCACCAGAGCCAGAGCGGGGAGCAGAGCAGGCAGAAGGACCGAAGTACACTGCTGAGGGGAGCAGCGGGCGGCAGGAGAGGTCTGCGCGCCATGTGGGACCCTCCTCCGGTGGCTGGGGAGCAGCCGGGGATCGAACCGGCGCTGCAGAGGCCGCGGGCAGCTTCGCAACCCAGCGCTCTACCGCTGCGCCACCGGGGAGGCCCTTGGAATACTTTCTTCTTCCTGCTTCCCTGTTGACTCTATTCTTGCCTACAATGTCAGCTCAAGATGCCACTTCCTCAGAGAAGCTGTCTCTGGCCTGCCTTACTAGGAAGCCAAATCATCCAGTTTATAGATACACTGACACACTGGTCTCTCCATCACAATAGCTATCACAGGCGCAGGGACCATTGTTTTAGTGATTATTGGTCAATGCCTGTTTCCCGCACCCACTGCAACTTTCATGCTTGCTGGGATGTTGTCTGGTTTTGCTCACCATTCTACCTCCTACATAGTGTTTGATAAATGCTTTTTCCTCACTTGAATCACTGGCAACATCTAACAACAGTGTTCATTTCTTTTCAGCAAGTGTTCAATTTGGATGGAGTTGATTGAATGAGCAACTCAGCCAATTGAAGTCTTCGGTGTTTGGTAGAACATTCTTCTCAGTGTGCTTTTAATAGTACAAAATGTTCAACAACGCTATTAAACATTTCCTTAGTCTTCCCTTCTCTCAGATATTTACTCAGAGTTTTAAAATAGTCAAATGCATTTTGTTTAGAGTGTTAAATCTAAATACTTTTGTTTTTAATAAATAGCAGGTTTACAATATTGTTTAATAATATTGTGACCCAAAATTGTCAAATTAAGCTTATTTGATTTATTAAAAATAACTCCAGACCTGCAACCAAGGTTATGTTCAGAGGTATTTAGCTGAGTTTCTTATCAGAAAAATAAACTTAAAATTTCTCTCTTCATTTGAAATATTTATTTATGTCAGCACCTTGCTTTGGACCAACCAATAAACTTTGTAATGAAAAATGAATATTCTGGAATTCACTCCTCTAAGTATTACAAGTAATTTTACTATATGTGCTGCCGAAGCGAGCACAGTATTACAAGTAATTTTGAAAAGAATATTTAAAGACAGTGTCTCAATTTGCTTAGCAAATGAAAGTCTTAATTTGAGAGGCATCTCCACTTTTCTAATAGTTTTGTGCTCGTCTTTGCTAAGTATGGGGATGACTTGAAGGAGGCTCTAGCCACAGCTTCTGGGGGGGCCTCTACCCCTGGGTTTTTAAAAGCAGATTTATGGAAAAGTAAACCCAAGAAATCTTGGGTTTTCAGAATTTTACAAGCTTATTTGACATTCCTTGCACCAATTGAGAAGAAAAAATGTTTTCTTCTCTTATATCTTGAAGCAGGTTCTCCCTCATAAATTGCCTGAGTGATTATAATGTACAAAGAAATGTTAAGGAAATGTTTAATAGCATTGTTGATTATAATATATAAAGAGAACCACAGGTACTGCCTCTTTGTCAATGAAACACTGACTATTTCCGGTAGAGGAAAGGTGTCTTATGGTAATCAACTCCCAGAGAAGTAGAGTGAAAATATCAGCAGATTGTATTTTGCACTCATCCTTCATGAGTTACACATTATGATGCACATATTATACATTGTACGTGCACACTACTGTTTAGGGCAATACATACAAAAATCACGCTCTTTGAAATGTTCAAGATAATTTGGACTATTGTCATTTTGATCCCTTTGATGGACTTTGGAGCCTACCCTAAGATGTCACTTCTCTGTGCTGATTGTGTCCTGTTCACCTAATTGATTAGACACACAATCTTGTATTCTCTGTGGACTGTGCTATCTGACAACGATACTGGTATATTTGAAGCAGACTTCTCATTGAACACATAGATAACAAGGTCCATAACATAAGACTGAATGTGCTTTTCCCAGAAGCATGTGTTTTTCCCTCATGGGCAATGTTAACTTAAATATTATATAACTTTAAAAAAATGACAGTGAGATAGTTGCTCTATGCTGGAATATAGCCAAGATCCTCATTTTCAGGATCATTAGATAGTGTTCAAACAATGTTCTAAGGCATGTACCTTAGAGCCATTCTGTCAGATTTCTCCATGTAAAAGCGCATCTAGGACTTGAATGGATTTTATTGCCTTAAAAGTGAGCCCCAAAGACAAATTATGGCTACTGCATTTTCTCATCTTTGAGTGTTTGCAGCCCTCCTCTTATTTTATTCACTGTTGTTCTGTAGCCAGTAAACGTTGATGCATCAGCAGGCATCAACCAAATTGGTCTAAATTTACATTTTCATTGAAAATCCTCTCTCTTCAACTAGTCGTCCATTTATCAATTTAAGGGTAATTCTTTATTTCACTTCACCTGGAAGAAACACTGTGTATAAATATGGAAAATTAGTTAGAACACACTCACTCAGCTTGGCCGTGTCGAGAGCTGGCTCCGAGCAGAGGGGTGTGAGCTGCTGGTGTCTCGAGGCCCTGCTCTTGTCCCTGGCAGTGTACTTGGTGGCACATTTTCACGCGAGCAGACAGGAGCAGGCTCTCTTTGCCAAATGATTGCCAACTCAGAAACAGAACTTTCCTATTCAAGGATGTGTTTTAGGCTGTTCTCAAATCTGCAGGAGGAAAAGAAGTCATGGAATAGAAGAATTAGCACAGGGTGTCGGTAGGATTAGATGTATTTATTTACATTAGGGATGTTCAAGGCATGAATTGTTACAGTCTTTCAAACATTTATTTTTTTATTATTTTTTTACATCATTGTTCATTTTTAAGCAATATTTGCTTCCCCCCACCCCCTCAGGTGTAGTCCCCATAGAGTTTCCTTCCCCAATGCACCTGGGCACCATCACCTCAGTCCCCTGTGCTCCTCCCTCCCTCCCTCTGATCCCTCTCCCGCCTCCTCCCCTGCAGGATGTCTCTGATTTATAATTGTCTGTTTTTTGCTTTGTTGTGTTTTGTACTGTTATTTTTTTACACTGATGTCTTATTTGGTTCCCCTATATTCCTGCTATAAGTGAAACTGTCTGATATTTTTCTTTTTTCCTTATCTGGCTTATTTCACTGAGCATAATTCCTTCCTTCTAGGGTTCATTCTTACTAAGTAGATTTCTTGTAGAAGGAAGGGCTTGGCCAGCCACAAGAGAAGTAGGGCTTCGATCATCACTGGCCACAGAGGTAGAGAAGGTACATCTTGGGGCAGGTGGGGGGTCTCTGCCCTCACCATCTCTCCAGCAACTGTGAGCAAACAGCTTTGTACCTGGGGGAGTATCTTCCTGCCTTGCAAGTTGCTCAAGGCTTTTGCCCAAAAGACTGTCTTATTTCTCAGGCATCATGATGTTTTGAATTTTTACCAGTTATTAGTTTTTTTAAATTATTTCCTTGCAGTATTTGGTATAGTCACACCTGTGTGAGGCTGCCATCCTGATCCCAGGCATGAGACAGATGACACTCCAGTCATGTAAATGGGTCTGCTCCTTCCCTCCCTGAGAACTGCAAAGCCAGAACTGGACTGTTCTCATTGTTTAGAATTATGCATGGGCCTTGTTGAAAATATTACTCTCCATTGAAGTTGCCAGATTAAATGCTAACATCCAACACAAACAAGCAGCCATTTTCTAATACAAAGCTGCCATTAAATAACATGCCATGTTCCTCCCACCCTCCTCTTACCTCTCCCAGTCCCATCAGCTGGGCTGGTCTGCTTGCAGGTGGTCTCCTCCCACCCCTTTCTTTGCCTCCTGCAGCCCACATAGATTTTTGTTTTCTGTATATAACTGATCTATTCTCATACCAACTCCCAGTTTTATATACGTGACTTCTTTATTGAGTTGCTAAGAATGTGTGATTTATTTTTAACCAGCTCTTGGATTAACTAGTTCTGTCTCTAATTTTTATTTTAATTCCTTTTTCCTTCCTTAAATTAACTGTTTTTCAAACTTTTGACATTGAATGCTTAGCTATTTTCATTCTAGTTAATAAAAGTATTATAGGATGCATGTTTATTTCTGAAGGTGAATCTATGGATATGTGTCCTCTGTCATTTTCTAAATAATGTGCCGTTGCAGTTTAGATTTCCTTTCTGAACAAATATCATTGAGGGAGTGTTTTAAGATTTTTAGGTGGTAGATTTTACTGTTAAAATTTATTACCTAATTTTAATGTTTGGTAGAGAGAATATGTCTTTCTCAACGTTTGGGGTTAATTGGAGGTTTCTTGGGGTCCTAATTTGTAATCAGTTTTTGTAAATGTTGCATTGCTGTATAATCCAAATATCTCTAAGGCCTCCAAATTGCCTTTAACATGCAATTTACCCTCTCTTTCAACATGCAGTCGAAGTGACTATTCCACAAGGAAGGCCTGTACCTTTCACAGGTTCCCCGAGACTTTCTGGGTGGAGGGACATGTACTTCTTGGCTCACCCTTTCCTACACGCTATTGCTGCTTCCGAACATGGCCTTATTCAGATTATTAGTCACAACAGGCTGATTAGATTCAGTTATCAAGGCCCTCCATGATCTCAGCAGGTAGACACAATAGAGATTTCTTTCTTGCCCCTGCAGTACAGCCATTGAGTTGGGGTGTGGGGACATGTCCCATGCCTTCCTTACTCAGAGACTTGGGTTGATGGAGTTGTCCTCATCTTAAAATTGCCTGTGGCTGAACAGGAGGATGTATCCTAAAATGGTTCTTCTCAGATGAACTCTTATTCATATTTCATTGACACACAAAGATACATGACAATGCTGAACTAGAAGAGGGCGGGGAATTATTCATTCTCTGCTGTACTGGAAAGCAGAGAGAAAACAGATACTGGGGAACATACTCAAGAGCTTGGCTCCCAGAGGAGCTGCCCTCTTTGTTAATACATTTGCCCTCACTAAACACCATTCTTTCTCCATTATTCTCCCAAAGCACCACTAACACAAAGCTCTTCTGCATGTCAGGCTCTTAATCAAAGGCTAGGCTCACAGAAGGTATTTATAGTGTAGGAGAAGTGACTTTTAAATTCACCATCAGATATCCATGACTCTCGACATTTCTTGGTCATTGTCCATCCCAGGGAACTTGTCAATGTTTCTATCTGCCGCTGTTTTCTGTCACATTCTTGTCCTGGAGCCCCTGCCTTTCCTTGCCCTCCCCCCACCCTCATCTTTCCATGATTTCTATTGGTGCACCACTTCTAATTTTTTGGTTACTTCCTCAGTAGGGAAATTTATTGCTTTGTTTCTCCATCTTCCACATCAAGGCCATTGAGAATTGACAAGTGAAAGAAAAACACTTGTTTTCTTCTGACACAAAATTGGCTGGGTTTTTCCCCAACCAATTCCCCAATACCAGCTGAGGGTCACATTCAATTCAATTCTGACATTGACCTGGCGCTAGGGTCAGATTCTCAGTCCCACAGGACTGCGTCCACTTCAGATACCAGTTACATGTCTGGGCCTCTGCATAGTTTTGACTGACTGCCTCTAAACCAGGGGTTCCCACAACCCCTTTCTCGGGTTGAATTGTTTGCTAGAACAGCTCAGAGACCCCAGGGAATCACTAAGTCTGCTAGCTTATTATCTAATAAATGGTATCATGAAAGACACAGATGGATAACCCGATGAAGAGGTACATAGGATGAGGTGCGGAAGTGTCTTGAGCACAAGAGCTCCATCCCTGTGGAGTTGGTAACACCACTGGCCTGGCTTGTGATGCATTTATCAACTTGGAGTCAGAACTGCTGCCCCCTGTGTCACAAGACTGATTGTATTCACTGGCTTGGAAGCTCCCTAAACACTAGACTTTGGCATTTTTATGGCGGTTTCATCACATAGGCACAATCAATCATTAGCCCCATCTCTAGCTGCCTCCTCTCCCGGGGGAGGCTTGAGGGTGGGGATGAAAATTGCAAGCTTTTAATCACAGCTTGGTCTTTCTGGTGACCAAGCCCCACCCAGGAGTTCACCATAATTCATTTATTTAGAATAAAAAAAAGTTTCTTATAATCCAGAAAATTCCCAGAGATTTAAAAACTGTGTAAGACACTCATCACTTCCACCACACAGGAGATGACAAGGATTTTAGGAGCTCTGTGTCAGGAAGTAGGGGCAGAGACCAGTATGTATATATATATATATTTTTTTTTTGTTTGTTTGTTTATACAAGCACTGGGTACAGTCAGAAGCACGGGAGGGTGAGAGAATTCACCAGAGCCAGAGCGGGGAGCAGAGCAGGCAGAGGAACCGAAGTACACTGCTGAGGGGAGCAGCGGGCGGCAGGAGAGGTCTGCGCGCCATGTGGGACCCTCCTCCGGTGGCCAGGGAGCAGCCGGGGATCGAACCGGCGCCGCAGAGGCCGCGGGCAGCTTCGCAACCCAGCGCTCAACCGCTGCGCCACCGGGGAGGCCCATTATGTATATATTTTTAATAGTTCACAAGAAAAGAGGCAGGAACTTATTTTTCATATTTTAAGGAGCCCCAAAAATTTCTCAGACAAAACAAAACAGAATTCCCATCTCTCTCAGGATAAACGATGCTTCCCCTAAAATGAAGAAATTTTGGTCAAGTGCTTTAACCAGCATTTACCCTACTCTCAATGCTTGTAGTGAATCTACTTTCCACAATGTAAATGTTCAATATACATCTTGCCCCCCAAATCTATTGGGTTTCTGAGTTTGTATTGTGAGAATGTTAACAGTGAGTGATAACTTTACATCTCATTAATCAACTATTCAGATTCCTTATGTCCTCCTCATTCCCCTATCGACCTCTTTAATTTGTCATGGGCTGGGAAGCACATTGATGTCATCCATTATTGTTGGGATCCTGTTATTTTTCCCACCAATTCTCCATAGTTTTTGCTTTATGTATACAGTCCAATACTGTTATTTGATACATAATAGTTCAATATTTTATTTTCATTGTTGGAATTCTCTTTTCAAATATAAAAACAATCTTTGCACCACTTAGAGGTTTTCACCTTGTATTGTACTGTCTTTGATATAATACTGAAACCTATGGCCTATTTTTATGTATTTCTTCACATGCATTTTTCCAGCTAATTATTTTAAATCGTATTGCATGACTTTTTCACATTTGTCTTTTTATAAGTACCCTGGAGGTGCATTTTGTTTGACTGCCACACCCAGTCTGCCATAGGAACTTCGGTGAGTCTTCAGTTCTCTGGGTGCAACATTGCTTTGGAATCCATACCCATTGCTGGCTATGGTGCAAGGCTAACACCGCAATCCCAAGGCAGATGTAGCCTGAGAGATGCCCACAGAGGTCATACGTGTGTGAAATGGAGCAGTTTCCACACCATGGTGGGAGGGTGGTTAAATCTTCTGGAGGGTGCAGACCCTGAGCCAGGAAACAGGCTGTGGGGGAGGAATATGGTCTCCCCTTCTATCTGATGCACTTTCTCTCTCCAGCTGACAAAGACAAAGCCCGTATCAGTCACTACTGTGCCTTTCTTTTCAACCACATGGGTCTTGTGACCAGTAAATGTTCAGCCATTGTTCTGACCCTGATCTAATTGTCATTCTTCATTTCCAGAGTTCTTATGAGGTATGACCTGAATCTGTATGTGAATTGCATCTTTTTTTTTGTGTGTGTGAAAAGCCAAGGGCAAGTGAGTTATGGATCTGTAGTAAGACACCATCTTAAATTGGAATTTTATCATATTTCTAATCATCTAAAAATTTCTAGTTGTGCTTTACTGGAATTTTGTTTCATTTAGAATGAAGACTCCCAAGTAGTATCTACTATCATTCTTCAAATAAACCAGCCGTGGGAATAACTGGAGGGCTTATGCCACATTGCAATAGATGACTCCAGGTCCAGTGTTCAGCTCTTCCACTTATTAGCTGTGTGTTCCTGAGCAAGTTACTCAAGCTCTCTGGGCCTCAGTTTCCTTTGCTATAGAATGGGGATAGCAAAGATCACAGGCAATCTGTGGTATGTCAGCAGGACCTGCTCTCCTCTGGCCTCACCTAGATGTAAGGACCTGAATCACAATCAGAGTTCTTAGGGAGACAGAATCAGAACAAGGGAACTTAAATGAATTAAATGTTTCAAGCCAGTATCAAGGCTGAAGTATCCTTTTTGTAACAGGGATGTTCCCCTCTCTTCTGAACTTTTATGAGCATCTGGGTGACTAATGGTTCTCCCTACCTCCAAATTGGTATTATTTAAGTAATCATTCAGCTCCCTTTTAAAATCAGAAATGGGAAGAAATACTTTCTCTTCATGTTCAAAATAAGGAACTCAATAAGATTTTTCTGAATTAGGCAGCTTCTTGCAAGGTATATAACAAGTTCTATGGTATAGAGTAAGCTAAATAACATGGTACTTAGCACTAAGATGTGTATCATGTATTATTTGGTGCAGAAATTTCAGCTGAATATGGTACAAGACTTCAGAGGACAGTCACATTTATACTGTGAAACCTGGAAGGGCATTTTGCAAAAATACTTTAAAAACTGTAAGTCAACAGAGTCAAGGAGATGTTTTAAGTTTTCTGTCTACTCAATGGGAGCAGAACCACTCAGTGGCCAGTGCTAGGACTTTGTGAAAGTGAAAGTCTCTGTAATGTCCCAGTAGGCAGGCCCCAGCAGGATAAGTGGGCAGAAGGCACAGCTGAGGCCAGGCCCAGGCTCTCTAAATCTAGAGCTAAGAACAGACTGGTTTCCTTGACAACAGAGATGAAGTCTGCTTGTCTGCATCTGGGAGTGGGCTTTGTGCGTCTGTGGAAAGCACTGGGATTTGGGGGCAAGAGCGGCAGTCCTTTCTTTATTAGTGCGGCAACTCATTTCTGAAAACTCTCCAACTCTGATTGTATTATTAACAATATTAAAAACTTCCCATGCGGAGCGTTGGCATGACTTATGTAAGCTGCCATATGGAATCTTTGCTTCTTTTTCACTGCCTTGTCTCTGATCCTTGAGGTATTTTACCAGGCAGGCAACACCTTTCTGATAACACATTTTAAGATGTCAATCAAATATGCATTCATTCATATTGTTCTAAATCAAAAGCATTTCTTCCTTTCTCAGCTAGCAATGATTTATGTGGCCTGGCTTCTAGGAGGAAATGAAAGTCAGCACTTGACAAGTGGATGTTGGCTCAAAACTGCACTTATCAGATGGCATCCTCAGCAAAGGCTTTAGGATCCAAACCCTTATTCTTGATGCAAACCAGAAGACAGGCTAAAAGCTGGTCCATTTTCTTTGCCCACCAGGCCCAATTTCAAGGCAGCACACTGTGGTATTTAATTCATGCACCGCCTTTCCCTCTATGCATTATTAAAACCTCCTTCAAAAGCTGCCTACAAATCGCAGGGGAGAAGACCTGCCAGCAGTGATTTTATGTCTTCAGAAAGAAGCAACATCTGCTGCCAGAAAAACTCAGAAAAGATTCTGCAAAATCGTAGCCTATGGCAGATCTAATAAAGATGGCCCTTGGACCCTGAGCTTATAAAAGCAGCTAATTTGTTCAAACCTGTCTTATTTTTGTGTGTCTATGTCAGTGCAGGGAATGTTGATAATATGGGTGGGAAACTGAGCAGGACTTATGTGCCAAGAGTGACTGTGATGAGCTGGGAATTAATTAGCAAGGAAGGCAAATTCACACAGATGTATGAGCAGACAGATGGAGGCCAGAACCTGGTACCTTTTCCATCAGGCATTTTAATGACTTTCTTTTATGAAGTTCACAGCATTGGGGCTCAAATTTAGCTCCCGCGTGTCCCCCTCCCCCAGTAACCAGGACAGAGCTGTGGTGTTCTGAAGTCCTCCGTAAGTTCTTTTGTTTCCTTCATCTCTCCAAAGGAAAGATACTGACTCCCCAAGTGAATGGTGGGTTCGGCTTAGAGGAAGCTGAGTTCTTCGTCTACAGCCTGCTCCCCCCTCACCTCCCCCCCCCCCCCCATACAGCACAGGGTCTTCTCTCCACCCACCTCTCGCACCGGTAAGGACTGTGAGGATGGTTCCCTGAGAGGGACCAGCTCTGGCATTTCCCACCTCAGTCTTTCCCCCACGTCGACCACCGAGCACAGACACAGGTTGATTAGGGATCCCAGATTCTCGATAAAAGAGTACCTCTGAGCTGGAAGGAACTTCGGAGGCTAACTTGTCCTGATCTTTAGTTTATAGGTGGAGAAACAGAGGTCCAGGGGCTCCTGGAGTCATCTTGTTGGAGACCCAGGACCGGACTTCCTGTCTCTTGAGTCTGTCCAGAGCTCTTTCCCAGAGCACAGTACCCAGGACGCCCCTTGGTGCTCTGTTTCTTGCACGGTGTGCAGTTCAAGAAGTGGGGAAGCTTTCTGTGCATGCATGTATGTGCTCAATTGGTCCAGATGCACGTTGCATTCAAATGCTTCTCAATTGGTCAGAAATTATCTAGGGACTTACTGTGAGCCTTGCATTGAACACAGTGCTTGTGTGGGTCAGGATTTTTGTAGACAGGTTTAGGTAAAAGTGTTAGTGACTAAATCCAGTGCTGTTTGTTTGTTTGTTTGTTTGTTTTTTTGATTGACAACATGTTTTGGCAAACTGTAAAGATCCTCATACTAAATATCTTTGCTCTATTTCCTATTTTGATTATAAGTCGCTAACTTTGTTCTGCTTTCCTATAGGATCATGGCTAGGCTTTTGTCTGCTGCCTGTGCCACCTCATCCTCCCAAACCAATGAAAATGGAGGGGAGGTTGAAAATATGACTTTAATAAATATCACCCTGGGGCATGGGTCCAAAAGAATCTCAGCAGTTTCATTTTGTCTGTGGTGTCCAAGAATGAAGGGTGAAAATTGTTCCAAAGAATTTCCCTCGGGCATCTTTTTGTGCAGAATTTGCTGCCTGATGAACAATGGAAAGGCCTGGTAAGGGGAGCTAAAGGTTGACTGGTGCAGCATCTGCCTCCTGTCCTGGGTGTCAGCAAGGACCCGGTCTAGGCTGCCTCATGTGACATGTGAGCTGATCATTTAGTAGATGCTGCCTAATGAAGGCGCTGACTCAGGGGGAGTGCCAGGAAGCCAGCTGAGCTCAACATGCATCTCTGTAGTGGTCTGCAGAGGGATTTTCTTTTCCCCAGAGGCCCATTTGTAACTCTAACAGTACACATAGTGGGACTGGAGGTGGCTCCTCATTCCACATTGGTCTGTACCATCTCCTTCATCTGACCAATTCTTCTCGGGCACCTCTGATCTTTCAGGCCCTGTTCTAGATGCAGGGGGCAGTGAGGAGCAAAATCAGACAAGACCCTTTTCTCTCAGAATTTCTAGTCTAGTGACAAGTGAAAGCCTATTCTAATTCTTTGTTATTTTTAGAATTTTGACAGAGAAGTTTCCACCCAATGAGCTTTCCCCCCATCACATTCAGCCTTTCCTGTTATTTCTGTTCCCTGCCTCACTGTCAGCCTTTTGCTCTTATCTCCTCCTTTCCTGCTAAAGAAGATGCATTTGAGGCTGGCGTGGGTGTGGAGGGTGGGAGCCTGTCCAGGGCACTCGTCCCAAGCAGAACCCTGGGTAAGCAGGTACTTGGTGCCCCATCCCCCTCAAAGTACACCTTTTTCTTGACTCCCCAGGTGTCCAGAGTCACCGGTTATAATACTGTAAGGCAGCCTCCATACTCCCAGTGCATCTCCCCAAGTATCCCATGTTCTCATTGCATTCCCTGACCTAATGGCCTGATGTCTGCAAACCTCCAGGAGGAGAACTGTCTCATTAGCTCAGACGTAGAAGAGATGAACAAATACCCAACCAAGCCTCCCACAGGTACTGGCTTTTAAAGGAAGGTGACATATTAGCCCAATAAACCTTTAAAGGGTCCTACTTAAGGCAAAAAAAGGAATGAGGGGAGGACCTTTAAGTAGCCTGGAGAACTTTGAGGGGAGAGCACCCCAGGCCCCCACTCTGCACCTGTGGCTTAATTTACCTTTCTTTCAGGCTCATACAGACTGGGGTCCTTGCCCTATTTTTTTTAAAGATTTATTTATTTATGCATACAAGAACTGAGATATAAACCAGAGGTGTGGGGGATGAGAGGATTCACCAGAGAGAGTGGGGAGCAGAACAGGCAGATCTACAGAAATTCACTACTGAGGGGAGCAGTGGGCAAGGCAGGAAAAGTCTGGCCATGCCATGTGGAAATCTCCCTGGCTGGCCAGACCAAACTGGTACTGCGGTGGTTGGCAGTAGCTTAATAACACTGTCTTTAACCCCTGCGCCACCAGGGAGGCCCCATTTTGCCCTATTGATCAGCTTTTTCTAACCAGTGCTGTGTGTGCATATATCCATGTGTGTCCACATCTTCTGCTTTGGTCACCACTTAACTAATGTGGGTGTTTCTGTGTCTACCCTTGATCCATGGGGCCTTTTGCCAAACATGAGTGTTTGAGGGCCTGAGGTGGTGCTGTGTTCACATGTCCCCCTCACCGAACCCCAGGACAGCCACACTGCTCTTCTCCTACCAATCCACTCAAGTGGGGTGGGAGAGACAAGGCGCTTCCCATACACAGGCCCAGGGCTGCAATTTGGGAACAAAATAGGAATCTTCTTGAGCCTATCTTTCACCAGTTACATGGTAACAATTGCCTGTGGGACTCTGGAGAAATTAGGAAGTGTTAATTAGCAGAATCACTGTGTATTTAAAATCTATGGCTTATTTAAATAACTATTAAATTAGACCTACTTTGCAGATTTGAGAAACCATCTGGTCTAAAATCCGAGGAGTTGAATATTGCTGCATATAATGAGAAAAACATTTAAATGCTTCTGGAAACAGTCATTTTGTGTCATTATTGTTTCCTTAGATATGGAAACTGAGGCACTAAAGGGCAGTGATCGGACTATGGCCACAGCAGGGGCTACTGTGATTGATGTGTCCTGTTCTCCAGGAGTGAAGGTATAAATCGCTCCTTCTGCCCAGAGGGCGTGTTCAGAATGTGAAAGGACTGTGGTTGGTCCTTAGAAGTCACACACTCAAACCAGTTAATCCCGCTTACACTTGCATTGAAAGTAAACAGAAAGAATTCCTGCCATAGTCTGCAGAGTTGGGGACCAAGCCAGGAATCCTCCTCCAGTCTTTGACAACTAAGTATCCGTGTGTCTTTCATTCCCTGTTGGCCTCAGTTTTCTCAAAGGTTTAATGAAGAGGGAGGGGAGGGCTGGACTCTGTATCAGACAGCCTCTAACAAGGAAAATAGGACTTCTTTGGTCTCAGCAGAGGGCATTTAATGCAGGATATCTGCATAGGTGATGAGGGAGCTGAAATGGGCGTGGAGGTAAACCTCAATGGGGGAGGAGGTGATCCCATCCCAGCCCAGGGAACATGGTGGGCCTCTTGGGTAGGAGCTGGAGCCTCTTGGGGAGAGGCGATGCCATTGAGGCAGAGAGTGAGGGGGGAAATGCGCTGGTGACTTCATATTCAGCCAGTGATTCCTACTGCCCCCACCCAGCAGGAAGTCCTCTGATAGGGTCAGCTAGGAGGCCTGAGGAAGGGTTAGGCCAGGAGCTGCCCAGGCCAGGTTGCCTTTGAAGTCCCCTGTAACTCTGTCATTAGTGGGATCTAGATGGTCAATGTGCCCTTGAGGATTTTCCAATGGGAAACCCAGGGCCAGAGAGCCAGAGTGGCCTTGGATGAGACTCCTCTACTCCCTCATGAGAAACAAACATTCCCCAGGGGCTCCTACCTTTTCTGCACTGAACTTGTCTCTATGGGGGGAAGATGAGGCACGTTGCCAGTGTAGGTGCTTGTAGGTGAGGGGGAGAAGGAGAAGGGTAAAGACAGGGAGGGGCTGAGAAAGAGGGGACAGGAGAGGAGTCACACCTGTAGGCAGAGGGCCAAGCTCAAACACAAAGAGGTCCAAGGGCCTTACCTATGACTAGGTAAGGCTACTGTCTGTGCAGAAGGATGCGTCTCCTCCTAAAATAAATCTCATCAGCTAGAGTCCATAGCAGGTTTTTCTAGAATGCTTACCATATTTTCATACCCAGCATCTTTTTTGTAGATTGCTTCAATCAGTGTCTCTCCAACTGAATAGACTTGATAACCCCTCACTGAGGAACCTCCTCCCTAGAGAGGGGGAGCAGTGTAAGTAGTTGCTCTCTGATGTCAGCTGAGGACCAACTCCTTATACAGATGTTTCAGCGACAGTGGAATCTGAGATACTAACACACCCCCTCCTCTGGACTTCAGGCTCTTTTCTTATAAGGAAGGGGGTCAGGTGTGTTTTCGGGGCCTTCCCAACTCTGTCACTCTGGGATTGCCCCAGACCCTGCAGACAGGTGCGGGATACGACACTAAGACGTGCGGGAGGAGAGCAGGTGAGGTGAAAACTGGATGCTTACATACCCACGACCCACCAATCCAGGCAAAGCGCAGCTGTGGCCTCCAGGACAGACTTAAGGAACCAGAAACTCTTTGTAGTAACTCGAGGCCTTGCTTTTTTTGGCTGCAAAGTGGGGAGTGTGTCATTTCCTATAAACCCACTTTCCTTGCCACCTGCTCCCCTCCCACTTCATGAGGCTGCTCCTCTTTCAATACAAGGCCCCAAAACCCACCAACTTCCCTGAGGTCCCATGTCTTGTTCTTTCCCATGTCCCTTCCCTGTCAATTCTGCATTATGAAGCCCAAAGCGCCTGTGAGGAATGTCAGGGTCCTCTTGGGTTCAGAGCGCAAAGGGCCATTTGGGGAGAGGAAAAGCTGGGAACATTCATACATTAATCATTTTTGTCCTGACTCATATACAGAGATGAGTAATTGCAGGAAAAGTTGCCAGTTTGGTGACAAATGAGAGATCCTGGGGCCAAGCAGAGGGAGAAAATTAGGCTCTGGAGGATGGAAAGGCCTTGGCCGGGGAGGAGAAGACATCTGACTCACACAGAGGCAGGGCTGCGGATGGTGCTGGGACTGTCTCGTGGGGTGGAGGGGTGGTCCTGTCTGTCTATCTGTCTGTCTGTCTGTTGGAGTGGACATTTTCTGTATAAGAGGAGGGGGAGATGATACTTCCATGCTAGGGATGAGCTTGATAGCCAAGACGACTTTATCGTGCTGTCCAGAAAGAAATGGCACCTCCCACTGCCCCTGTCCAAGCATGGTGGGCGCCGGAAATCAGCCCTGTTTTCCCCGCCTGAATGCAGAGGACCCAAGCAAGCTCTCCTGAGGCAAGGCCACTCATCCATTAGAGTTGCTACAGGACATAAAGCCTGTGGCCCTCTTGGCTACAGACAAGCATGTTAGAGATATAATCATGTGTGCAGATTGTTGACAGAGGGGTTGCTGGGAAAAGAGATGAGTGGGGAAATTAATGTAGTGAGAATTTAGGCCAACAGATGCCTGCATCTTCTTCTGTCCATTCCCGCATTTGACTTGGTGGACCAGATGTTTTGTTTTTGTTTTAAAAGCCTAGACTCAGTTAGTGGATAAAGCTACTGCTCTCCCACCCTCATCCTGGGGCACACATGCCAGTGGCTTCTCCTCTCTTGTCAATCAAACCAAATATATGTAATAGGTTGTATATATAAATTATATGTATAAAGATATTGTGCATATTATATAGGTGATATATTGTATATATACACACACAGATATAAGATCTATATATAGTTTTTTTCTTAACCAAAAGTGTGAGACCACTCACTTCTTGTTGACCCTGCTAGAGAGTGGTGAACTGGAGCAGTCAGAACCCATTAGCTCTGCCCCAGTGAACTTCTGTTCAATTCAGCAGCATTGGCTGAGCCCAGGGAGAGTCACCAAAGGTCAACGACTTGCATCCGTTCTTTATCCTGCAGCTGAGCTGGGCTTCTCTGCTGTCACAGTGGCTCAGACTGGTGACTGATTGGCTCTACAACTTTTGTCCCTTTGTTCCAGGGGTCTGCCTTGTCATCATGGTGCTGGTGATGACAATGTGCTTCTAAACTATTCAAAGTGTGGTCTGGGAAGGAATGGCATTGGTACCTCCTGGGAGCTTTTGAGAAATGCAGAATCTCAGGCCTCACCCGAGACCTGCTGAATCAGAGTCTTCAGGTTAGCAAGCTCGTTAGACAATTTGTTTGCACATTGAGGCTGGCAATTCCTGTGACAGTTCTGGAGGACAGACATGTGACATCAGGGGTCTGTAGGTCTGTGGTGCCACCAAAGGCGAGAATCCTCCCTTGATTCCTTCAGCTTCTGGTGGCTGCTGTGATCCTTGGCTTCACTCCAGTATCTGCATCTGCCTTCACTTGGCCATCTATTAAAGATCCACTTTCCAAATTCGGTCACATTCTCAGGTCCTGGAAGTTAGTACATGGGCATAGTTTTGGAGGGGCCACTGCTCAACCCACTGTAGTCCCCCTTGGAATGTTCCCAGGCAGCATATTTCCCAGCAGTCACTCTCCTTAGCTGGTCCACCTTGGTGCTCTGACTTGTCCATAGTGCTGACAACTGCCAAATACTACTGGCATTGTTGGTACTGGTGTTGGTATTGGATGACAGCCATTGTTCTACATGTTTTACGTGGATGAATCCATTTCATTGCAACTACCTCTTAGGGTTGCTACCATAGTTACCATCCCCACTTTACAGATGAGGAAACGGAGGTATGACATGCTTCAGTAACTTACCTAAGCTAATAGAAGTGAGCCTGGGCTACACAGCAGACATTCTGCATACTTCATTATATGGAATAATGCTTCTGAAATTATGAGGGTTCAAAAGGTGGAGGAGAGAGATGGTAATTTCCAGGGAAGCTGGGCATAAAGAAATCCCAAGACACAGCATGGGCAGCAGTCCTGCTCCCACCCAACAGTGCATGGAGGTTGGGGGAATCACCCCCACCACACACTTGTGGTGCCTGAGGATGGGGAATACACTCACCAATGGGTGGCTAACAGCTAGCAAGTGCCTCCCTTCTGTATCAAAGGAGAACCTGCATTGCCAGGGACATAGCTCAGGTCAGGGACTGGCAAGGGACTCTACTGACCCACATAAGATGGATGCTTGCATCACTAGAGGGCATAGAGCTGAACCCTCAACCCCAAGATGGTGTCTAAGTCAAGATCTAAAAGCAAAATTTGAGAGCTGAGGACTGGAACGTAGAACCCCCAAGGGAGATGCTACCAGGCCACCTAATGGTGTTTGCAGGGAAACAGCCCAGTCAGCCTCGAGCTCTGGAAGGCCCACATGCATGGTTGTGTTGGCAGGGGATTGTGGTGGGAGCAGAGGCTTAGGTGCCCTGGACAGGGGCTCGACTTCATTATGAAACTGGCAGCCAAGCCGTGTTCTGAATCCCTCATGATGAGGCCACCCAGAAATAGAGGTCGGGGACCCTTTTCATAAGAGAGGTGCTGCTATAGCTGCCATTTAGAAATGAGACACGCAGAGATGGAGGGACTTGCCCAAAGTCCTACGGCTGCTCAGCCCTGGCCCTGCAGCACAGGGTGGGCTCTGGGATGGGAGCTCATGCAGGGCAGTGTCGAACATGGTGCTTGGACATAGCAGGCACTTAAAAGCTCTATATAGGTATGGGTATCGGTATTGATATAGAGAAGTAGATAGATTCCACCCCAAATCTTTTTCATTTAGTCCTGTACCTGTCTGAATGAGATAGCTTGTCATGACTAAATGCATTGTGGGTGCTCATAATCAAAGGTCTTTATGCATATTTCGTGAGGCTTCATCACTAGGCACTTGTGGTCTGTTATCATGCCTTGGGCTAACGCATTCCATTTGTTCACTAACCAGTAGGTGAAACCATATTTATTTATTTAAATGAAGTACCATTGTTTTACATCCATATTTATATTTTGACAGTATAGGATTCTCCCCTTGGGTGTGGTCATCATAGCTCTCCTACCACCAAAGCACCCACAGTTCTTCACCATGGTCCATTGGCCCTACCCCCTCTCTCCTCCTCTCCCCTCCCTCAGATCTATGTTCAGCTTTTAAGGGTTGGTTTAACATTTGTCTTTGTCTGACCCTTTCTTTGGTTTCTCTATATTCCACATATAAGTGACTCTATGCAGTATTTATTTTTCTCCTTCTGCCTTATTTTGCTTAACATAATCCTTACAACTCCATCCATGTTGCCACAAATGACATGAACTTATCTTTTTTGATCGCTGAGTATTCCATTGTATACCACTTCTTATTCATCCACTCATCTGTAAAACCTCATTTAATTTGCTTTAAAAACCTTTGTTTTGAGTGGCAAGATGTGGAATCTCCCTTGCATGTACCTTCCTTCAACCCTTTATGACTTCTGCCTTGGTTTGTAGTCCTTTGCCTCCTTTACATTTCCCAGACTAAAAAACTCACCCTTTTCTCTTGAGTTCCAAGCTTGACTGAAGCCCTTCCCAAGGCAGCAGCGTGTAAAGAGCTGGATGGGCACAGTCTTTGTGCCTATACCAAACGGGAAGGTTGAGGGGATCAGGGAACTAGCTGGAAAAACCTGCAACCCAATCCAGGCAGTCTCATCAGTGAAGCAAGTAGCTGTGTAACCAGCACTGGTACTGTTTTAGGTACCTGTCTGGATGGAAAAATGGAACTCCCCATTTAAAACTGAAAGTGTATCCTGTATCTTTAGTACAAAAATTCAGCAGCAGACAAACCTGCCTATTTATTAAGCTCAGTTTCACAAATTCATTGGCATTCCCTTGAGAACCTATGATAGGGCAGCCAGCCCAGATGTATGCTTGCTGGTGAGATGGAATCCAGACTGTGATTTTAAAACTTCAGTTGTTATAATGTCAATAGACCACATGAAGAATGGTTTAATACTATCACCTAACATCCATTGAACCCTTATTATTATTATTTTTTAAAATTAATTTATTTATTTACACAAGCACTGGGTACAGTCAGAAGTGCAGGAGTGAGAGAATTCACCAGAGCCAGAGAGGAAGCAGAACAGGCAGACTGACGAAGTACACTGCTGAGGGGAGCAGCGGGTGCGGCAGGAGAGGTCTGCGCACCATGTGGGACCCTTGCCAGCGGCCGGGGATCGAACCGGTGCTACAGAGGCTGTGGGCAGCTTCACAGCCCAGTGCTCAACCACTGCACCACCAGGGGAGGCCCGAACCCTTATTATTAATCAGGCTCTGTGCAAACCAGTGATTCCATGCATTATTGCATGTAGTCCTCTGAGTGCTCTGAGAGGTTCTGTTCCTCTTTCGATTGTACAGTGTAAGAAACTAAGGTTTAGGGAAATTTAGTAACTTGCCCAAGGTCATACAGCTAGACACACGAAGGTCTTGGATTCCAATCACCGCCCCCCCACCTAAAAAATGAGTTTGATTGAACTTTGTTATGTTTTCTATAAAATGAATCTGGTACCAGATTTATAATGTGGATGTGGGATTGGGCTGGTTCCCTGGATAATTGTCCTTCAATATATCTGATCAAAATGGACTGATTATTAAGGTAATTCCTATGGTCAGGTTAATGCAGAAATTGCCTAGAGGCATAAAAAATCACTATTAGTTATGTATGCATCACACCTGATTTCCAGAAAATGTGGTTTCCTGACCACCTTTTACTAGAAGTTATTTTCCCTATAGGTTATCTCTTCAGGGACTTGAATAAGGAAAAAAAAAAAAAAACAATTAGAAGTATCTTGAGAAGAAACTTCAAGAGAAAATAATTGATCTGAAAGAATCCAAAGAAACACCTTTTAGGGCCTCCCCTGGTGGCGCAGCGGTTGAGCGCTGGGCTGCAAAGCTGCCCGCAGCCTCTGCAGAGCCGGTTCAATCCCCGGCTACCAGCGAGGGTCCCACATGGTGCACAGACCTCTCCTGCCACCCGCTGCTCCCCTCAGCAGTGTGTTTCCTCGGTCTGCCTGTTCTGCTTTCCACTCTGGCTCTGGTGAATTCTCTCACCCTCCCGTGCTTCTGACTACCCAGTGCTTGTATAAATAAATAAATAAATAAATCTTAAAAAAAAAAAAAAAAAAAACAAACCAAAGAAATGCCCTTTATAATAATCCGCTATAGGAATGAGAAGAAAAACCCGAGAAAACTATTTGATATCCTTTATATAGTTCAAAAAGGCAGGACTTCTAAGAAACAGGTGAGGGCAGTGATTGGAGAGAATAGTCTATGATGAAAAGAACTGATGTGAAAAGGGAGCAATGTAAGAAAAGTATGTAAAAGATAAAATGTTCAGTGTTAGAATTACAATCTAATTAAAATCCATAATCCATATTGACTTTGCTGAATTAGAATTTGTGAAGTTAGAAATAACAATGTCAAATTGTCAGAATGGGAGGAAAATGTTAACGACAAAACCGAGGAAGAATGAAACATTTAGAGAATAGAGATTCAATATGGGGAAAACTGGTGATCCTGAAGAAGACACTAGATAACTGGGACAGAAGCAGTTCCTACAGAGTGAGTAGAGACTATCTTGAGCTAAGGAAGATGTGAATGTGTTTTTCAGGGCAGGCTACCTTCTGTAACAACAACCTCGGAACCTCCGGTCAGTGGCTCTGTGGGCTGGCTTCAGGGCTCCTTCCGGTTGGTGGCCACATCGTGCCCAATGGTCTCGTGTTTCCATTGATTGCATCTCTGTGTCCGGCGGGAGACAATGGAGGAGACAGAGTGTGAGCAGAGAGGCACCTCTGCTTGTAACTGCTCCAGTGTGCAGCGCATGTGCACAGGTGATGCACATCACTTCTGCTTCTGTCCCTCAGCCCTATCCAGATGGAAGAGGGACTAGGAAATGTGGGTGCCCAGGAAGAAGAGGAAGTGGGTTTGGTGAGCACTCAGCATTGTTTCTGGATAGTTTCTGAAATAGTTTCCCTTAAACATCCTCATGATAAAATCCAAACCCCACAAGATAATGTATGGAAGGAAGTGGAAAGTCAAACAACATGCCTCCCATTTTTGTCACCTTGTTCCCAACCCCCTGTGACAATGCAAGCCTCTCTTCTCAGGCTTTTGGGATGTCTCCACATGGGTGTTCTAGAGGCCAGCAGAGGTCCCCATGTGAGTCTTTGGACCTTCTCACCCTTAGGCATATTCCCTCCGGTACCCACCACCCCTCTTCCTGGACCTACTAACTCTCCTCCCCCTTTGCCAAACCAGCAAGTCCCAAGTCTCGTTGGACTTGTGAATCTATAGGTTTCTTTGTCTAGAGACTGGCAGAAAACTATCAGCTCCCCCTCCAGACCTAGATGCAAAGTATTCTTAAAATTTCTTTTATTCCTATTTAGTGAAAAAAAGGAAACACCATCTAAACAAAGCCATCAAAACAACTTTGACTTCAATGTGTAAAAGATCTATTTCCATGTCTTGTGGCCCTGGATATGATGTATTTTACTAGACAAGAGAAGGACACATCACCCAGTGACTGTTTCCAGGATGTCGGCAGGAGTGAGGATGGGAACAAGGATTGTCTTCCATGTGTTACACTTCACTTTCTGTTGGAGGACAGATGCTTTCAGATTAAGCCAAAAAGCAAAATCAACTGTTCTCTGTTTGAACTTGACCAAGGTTAAACTTTTCAAAATACAGCTTCAATAGCTTTAGGTACACTTTTGCCTGAGGGCAAAAGGTAGCTGAGATGACTGCTTAAAAGTCTCTGTGACTGGTTCTAAGACAGCCTGAGGTGTGGAGCAGTGAATCAGAGAATATGTCAGTCCATTTAGACAGGCTTTTGAGGAGCTTTTATCCACTGAGTATGCAAGTTTGGCTGACCTTTCACGAAAGGAACTGAGCCTTTAAAAAGTGAGCCCAGCCAGCGTGCTAGTTCAGCATTGTCTCTGCATCACCAGGCCTTCCTAAATGCCCCTTCATTCCCCTTCATTGACGGCATGAAGTCCATATGGTTTTGTGATTTATGACAGAGGATATTGGACCCGAGCGACTCATGAATGTCTACTGAGTAGGAATTACATTCCTGGGTGTCCCCATGCCAGAAGCAGGATCTAGAATTATCCTTTGAGATGCTGGCTGAAATCTTGGGGCTTCTTCCAGGAATATGGAGCCTGGCCTTGGGTGTCAGCCACATGCTAATTTCCATTCTCTACCTTCCTACCAGGCCCCTCGCACCTCCACACCTTCATTTAAATGAGGGGAGGAAAGTATAGTGAAGTGAAAAGAGGCAACAAGTTCTGGAACCAGATGGGATAAAACCTAGGTTCTGGCCTGTAGTAGGTCTGTGGCCCTGATCAAGTCACTCAGTTTCTTGGAGCCTCAATGTCCTCAACTGAAACAGCCAGGATGAGGGACCCTTCACTGCAGAGCTGATGAGAAGGGCCCAGCCCAGCACAAACACCTATTTGGGTTTAACAGCCTAAGTTGTTATGATTGTTGTGACTGAAGAATATCTTCCTTGAAGGTCTAATGCAGGACCTTGTTTCTTATAAATGTGGACCCAAGGTTTCTACTCTGTTCCACTTATTCCAGCAAGCATTGACCATATTCACTTTAGAATACCTCTGACATTCATTTTCAGATTGCTGTGTTCTACTGAAATCATTGTTGAGTAAATGCCCCATCAGCGTATCTCTTTAGTTTGATTTATATTCATATTTTTACGTCAACATGGTTAATGGGCTTTTAACAACCAGGGACCAAATCTTATCTCTGGGGGCATCTTCCCTCTCATGCCCAATTCCAGTTTTTGCTCATTCTTGGGCACTAATAGATACTTAACAAAAAACTGTTCTTCAGCGAGAGGGAATGGAATTGATTCTAAGTGGTGAGAAAGAATCTTGGTCCATTCATTCCCAGTAGTGTAAGTCTTGGGTAATAGAAGAATGGAAAATTTGCCTACTTCACTGGGCTTCACTAGGAAGTTATGTATCTGGGAGACTCAGAAATGAGCACTTCTTAGGCCTGCAGCAGTTAGGGGGTTAAAGGATTCTTCCAGCCAAAGGGATTTCCAGAGATGGATGGAGGTAACTTTATTATTTATTTATTTAAGATTTATTTATTTATTTATTTATTTATTTATACAAGCACTGGGTACAGTCAGAAGCGCGGGAGGGTGAGAGAATTCACCAGAGCCAGAGTGGGGAGCAGAGCAGGCAGAAGGACCGAAGTACACTGCTGAGGGGAGCAGCGGGGGGCAGGAGAGGTCTGTGCGCCATGTGGGACCCTCCTCCTGTGGCCTGGGAGCAGCCGGGGATTCAACCGGCGCTGCAGAGGTGCGGGCAGCTTCGCAACCCAGCACTCAACCGCTGCGCCACTGGGGAGGCCCAGGAAACTTTATTATCTCTCTCCTACCTCCTTCTCCCTTTGTTTTTTTAAACTATTTTTTTTTTGTCCTAAATGGTCACAGCAGTTAATACCTAATGTAGAACGTTGGAAAATTCCGAAGGATGTGAAGAAGATGATGATAAGTTTTACCCATAATCCCCCCCGCCCAGAGGCCTGGGCTGGCTCTTTATCTGAGCAGGCCAGGCAGGGTGTGGTCCAGCCCCTTTATTCAGGCTGTTCCATTTACTCTGCAAGGTAACAGCAGCAAGGCCAGACTGCCTTCTCCCTCGCTTTTGGAAGTTTCTTTCAGGGATCGGGTGAGTTTCAGCTCTGACTTCGAGTCTAAGACTTGAAGCAGATATGCTGTCCTTGCCAAGCATTGGCCAGGGGTCTGGGGGCCGGGGCTTTCAGAGGCCAGCAGCAGGAGGAGGCTACCGTGCCTGTGGCAGTGGTGAGAGCAGCTGGGAGATGACAACTTGCAGTTTTCCACTTTGGGCTTAGGGTGCCAGGTGCCACAGACTGTCTGTTCCTGTCTGGAGACCGCCCACTGAAGAGGCAGGAGACAGGCACCCGCCTCTCCTCTGCGCATGGAGCTTAAACAGATTTTAATAAAAAGTCAGACAACTTGGGCATCTGTTACTCCTCTTCTAGACCTTCTGTTCCCCTTAGAGCTACAGGGAACAATCCATAGAAATGTGATTTCATACTCCAATGATTTACATGTACCTGGTCTTCAGTGGGACAGGGAGGAAGACAGCCATGACAGAGAACATCTTTAGTGATTTACAGACCCAGTGGGTGACTCTGAAGCAGAGAATTGACTGAGCAAGTGTCAAGGGTGCGAGGATGCAGACTGCAGATGCTGAGAGAGCTCCTCCAGGGCTCACCCTCCCGCCCCCCTCAAAGAGTGAAGAAAGAGCAGAGGAGGGGCTGCTGGAGGGGAGAGATGAGGCAGGTGAGGGACAGGGCTGATCTTTGGAGAGTCAAGGATTTGTAGTGCTGGTGGGAGATGTATATTATCTTCTCTGTCTCCCCATAATCAATGTAACATTGTGGAACTGAATTTGTTAGTGTGAGAGTTGTAATTAATTGTTGGAATTCTGCTCCAAAATAGGCAAGAAGAATGGCTGCCGGAGGGGACCCAGTCATTTGGATTATATAACAAAAGAACATTTCTGTTTTTAGGGGAGGTGATTTAGGCACTAGGGCACCTGCCATGCTGCCTCCATGAATGCTAAGCACCTTACCCTGCAATGGGCTGCTTAGGGCTCTCTCCCACACTATACCATGAGCTCCCCTGTGGCCTCACTCAGCTCTGGGGTCACTCAGGGTCTGGACAGTGCTGCTTTGCTGAACTGGTCTAATTTGTCTCAATTAACTGTTAATCAAGTTTCACTTCAACTAACGTTCATTTAGCCTCTACCTGACACCAGGCCCTGTGGCAACACAAGGAATAGAAAAATGCCCAAGACAGAAGCCTGCCAGCTAGGAACTCCTAGTAATAGATGGTTGCTGGAAGACTAAGTGAAATGACAGAGTAAAGGTGACTCTGGAGCCCAGGAGACAAGGGCTTGGGGGAGAGGATAGCCCAACAACATTGCTCCAGGCAGGGAGGTGACTTCCAGGTCCTGGGAACAGCCCCCAGGGCACTGCTAGGCAGGGAGAGAAGGAGGGCACTGAGGGGCCAGGCTTGGCGCCAGTGAAGAGATTGGGCCTCTCTCTGTAGGCTGGCTATCTTCAAGAGCAAGGAGGTGGGCAGAGAGAAAAACCACAGGACCCTGGCTGGAGATGGGTGGGTTTGAATTTCCAACATGAAGCATCTGTTTAGTGTGATAAAACAAATTCAGAATTGAAATTTTATGTTGGATTAAGGTGAAATGAATACCTGTCACTTTTGCAATGCAATCTAAATTTGACTAGTCTTTGGCTAGAGGAATAGGAATTATAAAAAGAGAGGGAGGAACACTGCCTGGGGTCACGGGTCTGCATTTTGAGAACCAAGTTTCTGGCTACTGATTGGATGGGAGAGTAAAGACTGCGTGAAAGACTTTGAAAGAAATGGGGAGACTGTGCATAATTCAGGGTGTGGTGCTCTGAGCAGGGAGATTTTTAGAAGATAAAACCAGAGAATTTGGTGGCAGGTTAGATGCATAAGGTGAGAAGGGGGAAGAGTCAAGTGTGCCTTCTAGACCACAGAGGAGGCCTGGCTGGGGGAGGGAGGCTTGGGTGCAAGGTTGTCTGAAACAGTGCATTAGCAGCTGGATTTCAAAGTGGTCATGGGATACCTGGTGGGCAAAGTGTCCTGAGCAGCTGTGACTTATTCAGGTTCATGGCTAGTGAGTGGCCAAATGGAGACGGACCTCCAAATCCAAACTCTTCCCACCTCCCAGTCCAGCTCCACTACATACCAAGATCAAGGAGTATGTGGCCCTGAGATGCTCTGTCTCCTAGGAGATGTCAGGCATCTGGGGACTTGATACTCTCTGGGGCACCCCTTGCTTCTCAGCTATGTGCTCAGGGCATGGGTAACTGGAAGTTGGGGTGAGTTAGGTTCTCATAGAGCTATTTGGGGAAACTGAAGGCTGAACAGGTGGTGATGCTGACCTTGATACTGCAGCTGGTGCAGGCTCAGAGGGTGTCAGGCCATTGTCCCCCAAGCCCACCCAGCATGGCAGCCCTGCCCCAGGTGCTGGACCCGTTCTAGGGGCCCTGGCCTCAGTCTCTCTCACTCTCTTTTTTTCTCATTAAGACTTGCTGATCTGGGTCCTCCCTGGTGGCACAGGGGTTAAAGTCTCAGTGCTATATCAAGCTATCACTGCCAACCACTGTGCATAAGTTAGATCCCCAACCAGGGAGCTGACCCACATGGTGCAGCAGACCTCTCCTGTCTCGCCCACTGCTCCCCTCAGCAGTATATTTCAGTAGATCCATCTGTTCTGCTTTCCACTCTGTCTCTGATGAATCTCTCACCGCCTGCACCTCTGGCCTACACCCCAGTTCTTGTATGCATAAATAAATAAAAATAAATCTTTTTTTTTTTTTTTTCAAAAGAAAAAAGACTTGCTGATCTGGCACCTCTCCTGTCCCTGCTGAGCCTGAATTTGTAGTCAGAGATTTGACAGTTTGGGTAACACAGGAGAATATTTTACAAATAATGCACTTGCCTTCTTCTCATGCCTATTTTCATTTTAATGAGGGGATAGCAACAAAATTCAACATATGGCGGTGGAATTTCAATATGAAAGGAGATTAGGATGGGAATTCTTTTGTTCAGTGTATATTTATATGAGGGAGAGATGTCTGCTTCTATGCACGGCAATGTCACTTCCGGGGGCAAAGGATTCATTCTCTAAGTGGACACAAGAAATAGCTCAGACCTTAAAAAATTCAAGTCTTGGGAGATTATGGACAGGGGCAACCTCACTCCTCTGGCAGGGGGTGCTGGGAAGGGAGAGGCTTGTGCTCCAGGTAAGATTAGGAAGGTCAGTGACCACCCATCAAAATCCAGTTATGTCAGTAAACCCCACCCGGGAGCCAGCAAGCCATGGAAGAGAGGGCTTCCGTGGTGGTGGGTAGTGGACAGCCGTAGCATTAAGTGGTGACTGTGACCCTGTTCTAGCTAGAAAATAAGACCAATGGAAGGAGGGCCCAGATGGCAGCTGGACATGCAGAACAGAGAACTGCTTTTGGAAGCAACTGCCAGGCCCCTAATGAGAGGGGTGAGCATCAGGACTGGGCATAGTCGCCACGTCAGCACTGAAATGCTGATCCCTGGGCTTCTGGGAAGCTGGCCTCTGCACGAATGCAGTGTTCTGGACTCCCACAGGCACACCAGACCGAAAGGTGAAGTCTTCTTGCCCCTTGAGACAAGCTTGCCCCTTGAGACAAGCTTCCCAAATGCTCCCCTGTGGCTCAGCCAGGTCAGGGGTGGAGCTGGGCTGGTTGAGGAGGCAGAACAGGCAGGGTCTGGCCCCAGGGCCATGTAGGGGTGGGGTGGGGTGGAAGACACACGGCCCTTGGTGAGGCAAGCATCCCTGCATCTTTCACCCAAGTGAAAATGGACAAATATCACTTGTCTTTAAAAAAAAAAATTTCAGTAACTAATCCTTTGAAGGCCTTGATTCCCAGGGTTTTTGAAGTAATAACCTGCTGTTGTTTGTAAGATATTTATATTTCTTCTTCAGGAGTACTTTATGACCTGTTACCCAGGTACTCTAGATGAAATGGTCTGGAATCTTCTAATCTACTAATTCATGACCTGGCAACCCCCAATCCTTCCCACCTTGCTGGGATATGATATTCTTCAGGCTTCTTCTGCCTCTGGGACTACATCCAAAATCACTCACACCAGCATCTGTGAGTTTAGTATCTGTTAGTGAAGTATTGGGGTGTTGTCAGGAAAGGGTCACCCCTTTCAGCTCAGCAGCTCATGACCCCACTGAGCTCATTCAGGGGTTCCATATTCCACTCCTTCCTTGCCCAGAGCAGCTTCTGTCCTCTGGGCTTCTCAGGGCCAATACCCAGCAAAAGGGTGTTCCAGTTTCTCTCTCTGAAAGGAATTTTGATCCCTGTCATAAAGATAATGAAGCTTTCCTTACACCTTTATAGATATAAAATAACAATATCTTTCAAGCTCATTTTTAAGAATTTTTCAACAGTCCTTCAAACGCATCAGTACCTAATAGTGCTGCAAAAATGGGGTGCAAAGTCGCAGGAATGCGGACAAGACCTGATATTTGTGTGGTTTGTATTTTCCAGTTCCCGCCTCGATGTCTGAGTTCTTGTAATGTGGTCAGTGTCCCTGAGAGCAGAAGCGGGCGTGCAGGCTGAGCACTGAGAAGAGGCAGCCTGCGCAAGGCTGGTCCAGCCTCCTGGTAATTCATTGGTAGTTTCGGGTGGTGAGGAGGTGGGGGCAGGAGGGGGTGGGATTGGTAGAGGTACATTTTTTTGCTTGGCTGCATCTCACCAACAAGGGGATGACCTTAATCATCCCCACGAACTCCCCCAATCCTGCTGACTTAAGAGCTACCATGGAATCTGAAGGATATCAGAGGTCATTAGCTCAACCCTTTCACAGAGGCAGAAGTCCCTCTAGAGCACCCTGTACTCACTCTGACTCTGAGGAGAGAGCTCACCACCAGACACAGCAGCCTGTGCCATCTTCCCTGAATTGGGCAGTTCTGGCTGTTGGCAAGATCTCCCCCAAAACCTCAGTTAAAAATCTACCTGCTTGTCCCAGCCACTTAGTTTTCTAGTTCTGGCCCCCGCGTCTCTAAAAAATCAAGCTAATCCCTCTTCTACACAGCAGCTCAACAGGTACATGGGGCCACTGAGTGGAGACGTGCAGGACCCAGAGCCAGAGAGTCTGGGTCCTGGTTGAGATCCTGACCCCACTGGTGTCTGTGTGATCATGGGCAAGCATCAGCTTTTTTATCTGTAAAACTGGGACAATAATGTCTGCTTCATCGAGTGGTCCTTCAAAAGAAAATAAATCAAGAGTAGAAGTTGCCTGGTGCTGTTGTTCTGCCACTGATTCACTGGCACCGACGAAAGGGTGTCCTTCAACTTCATCCTGCCACTCGCTACTCTGAGGGAAAGGGCAACCAGTGGGACCCCCAGGCCACTTGTACTTCAGACTGACTTAGCTATGAATTTGGAGGTTCCAGCCACCAACCTTCCCCCCTTCCATTTCTATAATTCACTAGAACAATTTGAAGAACTCACTGAAAGGCTGTTACTCTGATTACAGGATGACTGTAAAGGGTCCAGCTCTGAAGCAGTTAGATGGAGCAATGCCTAGGGTCGGGTGGGGGGGAGAGGGGTGCTGTGTTCATTGCCAGGAGTCACCCTCCTGCTAAGCTTCCGAGTGTGTGTGTGTGCGCGTGCAAGCGCTCATGCTTGGAGGTAAGGTTCTTATGACTCGGCATATTTGATTAAATCATCTATCACTTAATGCAACTCAGTCTCCAGTTCTTCTCTGCTCCCTTCCTCCTTGGTTAGGGAGAGACTGAGGTTGCAACCCTCTAACCATGTCATTGTTTTTCACAGGGGCCCTCCCTTAAAATACCTAAGGGCCCACCCCAAGTCACCCCATTAGGATAAACTCAGGTTTGGTGGCAAGGGGCTCATTGTGATTGTGAATAACAAGACATTCCTAATGTCTTTTCGGCACTTTAGAAATCCCAAGATTTCTGAAGCTCTGTGCCATTCCTGGGACAAAGTCCAGAATTACCTTTATGACGTCACAGCTAACCCAGCCCACCGGCCTCCTCTGATCTTCAGCATCCTGCTCACTCTCTCTTGTCATCTCCAGGTCAACATGTTCCCACTCTCTGGCCAGAGAACTAGTCTTTCTCATTAGCCTTTATCTGGATGTTCTTCTTTTTGTTAATATAGCTCAAGACTGAATTCAGTTTTTGGACTGAAACAGTCATTGAATGTGCTCTGTTTACAGTTGAAATGTAAGCTTCTCTTTACTTGAGTTCTTAAAGCTGAATGAGTCTAGGCACTAACTGACATATAATAAGAGCAAATTCCTAATAGCACTTGCTATGTGCCAGGAGCTACTGTAAGTACTTCACATACATTAACTTATGTAATCCTCACAGCAACCCACAGAGGTTGGTAAACAGTTACAATCCCCATTTGGGGGCAACTGAGGAGCAGAGAGGTTAGTTGAGCTGCCCAGTGTCACACGGCTAAGAGGCATAGTTGAGACTTGCACTCACCGCTTGTTCCAGAGCCCCTACTTCCAGCTACTAAGCCACGATGCACACAACTGTGATGACTTATGCAAGTGAGGGAAGGGAAGGAAGCACGAAAGGATGCCCCTTTACAAAGCCTAAAGAGAATCACGACTTCTATTTCCTACCCCTCCCCTATAAGCACCCTTTAGAGCTGAGCTCTAAGAAATGAGCATGGGGGGGGGTGCTCCTGTCTATCAGAACCCCAACTTGGGGAGGGGAGAGCTACTTCACAGCCTTCACAGACCCATTCCTGGGAAATGCAGCCAGTCCAAGGGGAAGGGGCCGGGACCAGCTTTTACCTGCCTGGATGGAAAGGATTTAGAAGAGGAAGGCTCAGTACAGGCTGCGCTAGCCAAAACTTTGCGAGTGCCAGAGACCAGAGCAAAGTCAAACTTGTGAAGAAAAGCATAGCATAGCCTCGCTCAGGTTTTCGGCAGTTCCTGTTCTCTTTTGTAAATTGCCCACCAATTATTTTTAGGAAGCTTCTTAGAGGGCTTACCTTTTAGATGAAGTGTGAATCCCCAGTAAATACTATAGCTTTACACTCTCTAGATACGCAGGTCCGGCTTGCACTGGGGGAACTGTCCACTCGAACCCACGCGTGGCCAGTGGAAGCTGCCTCTTAGTCTTGGGGCTTGCGGAGCCCTGAGCCGGCCATATTTTCACCTAGTCCGATGATGCATTAGCGCCCCCTATAGATCGCTGCCTGCGCCGCGCCCTCTAGTGCACCTCTCCACTTCCAGGCCGCATCCCACCCTGATCCAACAGAATCCAGCTCCTTTGCTTTAGAAAATGTGAGCCGGGTCAGGGAGCATCTAGCTGTCCGCCCACCCTCTTCCCTGCTCTGTAGAGTTCCAGGAGCGGGTTGTAAACCCACCAGGAACATGAGTGGAGAGACCGTCCCGGAGGAGCCCGCCTCCCCCCCGGCCCCCCAGGGGCAGCAGTACTTCGACCGCTTCTCCGAGGAGGACCCTGAGTACATGCGCCTTCGCAACCGCGCCGCGGACCTGCGGCAGGACTTCAACCTGATGGAGCAGAAGAAGCGCGTCACCATGATCCTGCAGAGCCCGGTGAGGGGGTCTGGCCCCGGCGGGCGGGAGGGAAGTACGCTCGGAGCGAGGGCGGCGCGTTCATCCATCCGCTGACCCCGAAAGATAAATAACACCTCTTCCGCTGGTCAGCATCGGAGGCTTTTTTACTTATTAATTTATTTTGAACTCGCTGATCAAGGTGCTCTGGCAACGAGGGTGTTCGATTCTCTCCCTGGTCACTGGAGGTTGGTGAAACCTGGTTTTTCAGGCAGGATGATGGGAAGAGGTGGGTCTGAGCAGCAGGAGCCCCACCTCGGTTTCCTGCGCTTCGGAGCTCTGGCTCCCAGCCTTCCCTTCTCACCAAAAGCTGACAGTGGACCGTGGGGCAAATTCTTGTAAAGCTGAGGCCAGCACGAGGTGCCACCTGGGCAGTTGCGGCTTCGCTTTCTGTAACCACAGTCAACTATTAGGAGCAGAGAGTCCTTGACCTCCACGGGGCGGGGGTGAAGAGGATCTGGAAGCCCCAGGAGGTGGGGGGAGTGGCGGGATCAGGGGGCTATGGGGCAGGAAAGGGGGGTCATCTGTATCACCACGCCATGGCTCCGACTGGAGCTCCCTTAATGCCTGCCTGAGAGACGCAGAGCTCATCCTTGAGGAGGCGGCCATTGAGACGGACTGATGTGGACCTAATGGAACACTGATGGGGGGTGGGTGACGTGGCCCCGGGGGTGGGGCACTGGGAGGACAGTGTGGAAGGAAGCAAGGAGGAGTCTGAAGGCAATAGAGCTCCGAGGTTCTCAGGAATCTGTGCATGACCAAGGTGCTGGGAAGCCCAGGACTGGAGCTGGCATCTCCAGGTCCTCTCCAGAATGGGCTCCTGTGGGGCCAGGGCATGTGTGTAGGCCTTGTGTGACTTGGTGGAGGCATCCCGTGAGTGCTCTGGCCTCACAGAGGAGCACTGCTGGGCTGGGCAGGAGGGACTGGTAGCTGCATGCTGCGTAGAGGAGCCTGGAGGAAGATGGCAGGTACTAAAAGCATAGGAACAATGGGAAGTCCCCAGCGAGTTGAGGCTGAATGACAGGTATGGCAGGAGAAGGGGCAGAGTTAGCATGAACCCAAGTTTCAGGGTCTGACTGGACTAGACTCTATTCTCTGGCAGGAGATGGGAGTAGGAGAAGGTTACACTTTTGTCCTCCAGGTTCACCAGCACCTAAATGACTCCTGTTTCTTCCTGTTACCCGATGCCACCTAGTGGGCAGTCTTGTTTAGATAGGGGCCTGGTGGTTTGAATGGCCAGGCTTAGTAGGTAGTAGGATATCTGAAGTGCAAATGACCTCAGATATCATCAAATCCTTCTGTTCATGAGGGAACTGCAGCCCAGAAGAGCTGGAGGCATGGCTAGTGAACAGAGTGGATGGCATGTTTTTCATTTGATTCTTTTTTTTAAAATGTCTCTTAGACACTAAATTCCTGCCGGGTCTGATGGGGAGAGGGGCATTGGCTATCATTTAAACCCAAGAATCTGAATTACTGCCCAAGGGCAAAGGGAACAGGATCCATTCCCATAATCCCCTTGCTGCTCCCCACAGAGCAGTTTGGGGAAGTGCCTGAGGTCCCAGTGCAATGGCCCAGTGTCGTCTGGGGCCCAGGGACCCCAAGTGTGGAGTGGTCTAGCTAACACCTAGGCTGGGGGTTGGGGTGGGCACTTGGAAGAGCTCATCTTTGCAGCTGGGGTAGGGGGGTTCTCCTCTCAGTCTCCTGCATGAGCTGCATTGTGGGGACCAGCACCTTCTTGGGGGCCTGCTTTAGTCTTTCAGGGAAGAGCTGGAAGGCCTCATCCAGGAGCAGATGAAGAAGGGGAACAACTCCTCCAACATCTGGGCCCTACGGCAGATTGCGGACTTCATGGCCAGCACCTCCCATGCAGTCTTCCCAACATCTTCCATGAGTATGTGGGGAGCTGCCAGGAGCAGAGGTGGAGGAAGTGGGGCGGGGCAGAGAGGAAGGAGTAGCTTGGTTGCCAAGCTACACATCAGTGGTGCAGTGTATTAGCAGCCCTGGGGGAGATGAGCAGCAGCCAGAGAGTTACCTGGCTCTGCTTCTGATGCTGCTGCACTTAAAGACTCCCAGGAGATTTCTCCCTGAGGCCCAGAAACAGGGGAGTGGTGGTGGCAATGACTTAAAAGGGAACTTGGTTCTGGTCCTGCTTGGGGGATTGGTGTCAGGATAACACACATCACTTCTGTGAGAGGCAGGACAGTTCATGCATGACCCCCACCCCCACAAGTGGATTGGCATCAAGTCTTTTTTCAGTTCAGAATATTTTTCTATGATGTGAACACTGATGATATATGCTGGCTCTCTGGTTTTCGTCTCCCTTATCTATCATGGTCTCTCATCATCTTCATGTCTCTGTCCTTATACTCTTCCTTTTGAGAGAGAACTAGGGATAACCATCAGGAAGACAGTGGGATGCCTGGAAATCTTTTTAGTACACATGCAGGGTATCTGAGTGAGGGAACGTGGGAGGGGAAGTTCCAAGTGTCATGAGTTCAAGCCCCATGGGTATTCTATGTTCAGCTCCATTTGCATTGAATTTTTTTAATTTAATTTTTTTTCACAGAAGTAACATTGGTTTTATAACATTATTTAGGCTTTGAGCCTTGAAATTCTTGTTTTTTATTGTTTTTTTCAATAGTGAGTCTTTCAGCTTTAGCCTTCAGGAAGTTTGGTGAGTTTTCATCATTTTTTATTGTTTTTTTTAGGTACCTTGAATAAATGGTTCAGTTAGATCTGAGTCATAAACCTGCCACTCAGCTCTCCTGGCTTTTGTGAGGCTGGTTGGAATGAGCATTCTTTCTATCAAGATTTGAGAGCAATGGGGTGGGTTGGGGGAGGGACTCCTGTGGAGACGCTGGTTCTTTTTTCTCACCCTTGGGCCTGTGGGTGGGGTAATCCCACAACCAAGCTCCATGGGGCGGGGAGGGAGACTTTCTGACACAGGACAGAGACAGCATGATAGAGTGCGTTTCAGAGCTATTCTGGCCCGCCTGCCACCCTGGAACTTTATGGTTATTTATAAGAGAAAGATTCACTTTGGTTTGAGAACCCTCCCAACAGCAACCCACCTGCCTGACTTGCCTGGTGGCCTTGTACCTTTAATATGCCCCCTTCTTGCTGCCAGGGATGAAAGCAAAGAGGTAATTGTTTTAAAAAATTAAAATTAAAAAATGTTTTATTGATTTGCCATGAGTTTACATAACTATCTTTTTGGGAGTACAGCATCACATCTGCACGTGTACACGTGCTTCCCAGGCCCTCTTCCAATGCTCTAGTGCCCAGCACTGTCACTTCCCTGTCTTCTGCGCTCTCTCTTCCTCCTCACTTCCCCTGGTATAAGAATTATTCTTGTTTTGCCAGTTTGTTCTCTTTGGTTATTTATATTCCATGAATGAGTGAGACCATTCGATAAATGTCTTTCATTTTCTGACTTTTTTTTTTAAAGATTTATTTATTTATGCATACAAGAGTGGGGTACAGGCCAGAGTGGGGTACAGGTGTGGGGGGGCCCGTGAGAGGATTCACCAGAGACAGAGTGGGGAACAGAACAGGCAGACTGACTGAAATACACTGCTGAGGGGATCTAACTCGTGCTGCAGTGGCCGCGGATAGCTTCATAGATTACGTCTTAACCCCTTGTGCCACCAGGGAGGCCCCATTTTCTGACTTATTTCACATAGCATTATCAACTCAAAATCCATCCATTTTGTCCCAAAGGCACTATTTCATCTCTTTTAAATTTCTGAGTCGTACTCCATTGAGTATATATTCCACAATTTCTTTACCCAGTCATCTGTTGATGCACATTTAGGTTGGTTCCTTGTCTTGGTGATTGTGAGTAATGCTGCTCTGTACACAGAAGTGCATAAATCTTTTCATATTACAGTTTTCATATTCTTTGGGTAAATACCTGGCATTGCTTTTTCTAGATCACATGATTTTAACATTTTTATTTGTTTGAGGAAACTCCATGCCATTTTCCTTAGAGGCCACATCAGTTGCATTCCTACCAACTGTGGATGCGAGTCTTTTTCTCCACACACTTACCAGCATTTTTGTCATTTCCAGTCTTTTTGGTATAGACCATTCTCACATTGGTGAGGTGAATCTCATTGTAGTTTTGATTGCATTTCCAAGATGTAATTTCTTGTTTGGGGGAACTCGTAGAGGAAGGAGGCCTGCTAGACTGCTCAATTTGAATTAGAAATCCTCAACTTCAGAATTTTATTGTTATTGCTGGTTCAGATGAACCTTTGGATCCCTTCTGTCCCTGTCAGCTACTTTTACTGGACACATTTCCTAGAGATGTGTCACCTCTGATGTGCACAGGCACTTTGGGGTCATTTTCCTGACATGGGGTGTTTGAGGCTTGCTCTGCTTGCTTTGTGCCCTACAGCACCTAGTGCCCCCTCATATTTGAAACTATCTCATCATTTCAATTACCAGCAAACCTGATATAGGACGTACATCACATTGTATAGCAGTGAAGTTTATAGAGATGGTGGAAGCTTCTAAAGAGCATTTCAATCTTTTAAGGTTTTTAGTGGGATTCTGGGAGAGGCAGCATCAGGAAGCTCCCAGCCAGAAATCATTTATGATAGGACCTTCTCCCATGATTGGTTCCTAGACACTGATTAATCATGGTGCTGGAACTCAGACGCCCTCTTCTGCTTTCCTGAGGCATGCAGGCAGTGGTCATGAAGGTTGATGGGACAGGTTGTATGTAATCTTCTGGACCCTTTGAGTGCCTTGAAGACAAGACTACAAACCCTTTAGAACCATTTCCAAATCCCTTCTGCATCCTTCAGAACTCCCAGAAAGAACCATAAATAACCAAGGTCCTGCATGTCCAGTGTTGGGGCACCACTGAGGCCTCAAGCCCTTCAGCCACACTGACTTCTGGAATTTTATTACTTGTTAGAAAAAGTTGAGGAATTTACTTCCCTGTTGACTTGCTTTCTACTTGCCTTATTTCCAAATGAGAGAAAAAGTTATATGATATAGTTAAAACAATATAATAACATCTAATTATTAATAACATTTTCACTAAAATGAGCTCACATAATATACCCATATATCCACTCAGAAACTTATTCTTGCTTTAATTCTATGTCTGCCTTTAGGATTTATGGTAAACTTGGCATTCTGGGAAACTTTCATTCTGTAGCCTTGAGTCTTGCCATGGTTTTTGGTCCAAAACAATGCCATCCTGCCCCCATAAGCAGAGAACTTTATTGAGCACAACTATCCATTGTATGGATTTGGCCCCTGGGTAAGGGTCAAAGGATGTTTAACTTACTTCCTATGAAAGTCACTTATACAGTTGTAGTGCCAGTGAGTTTTGAAGAGGTGGGCAGGGAGGGCGGGCCTAGGGAGTCCCAGACTCTGAGAGCTGCCCTGTCCCCCACAGACTTCTCCATAATGACACCCATCAACGACCTCCACACAGCTGACTCCTTGAACCTGGCCAAGGGGGAGCGGCTCATGCGGTGCAAGATCAGCAGCGTCTACCGACTCCTGGACCTCTATGGCTGGGCGCAGCTGAGTGACACCTACGTCACGGTGAGGAGAGCATATTGGAGTCAGGTGGGGTACTGTCTAAGGCCCCCACAAAGTCCAATGGGAGAATTCCTGACTCTTGTCATGGCCATGGAACATCTGGTGGCCTGCAGATAGAATACACGGAGTCCTTCCAAGGTCTCTGACAACTGTGGTCACCCGAAATAGCTAGTCTGCCCACAGGGCACTTCTTTAGATAAGGACTGGGCCCTCCTAGATCCTATTTCTAAGGCTACCTTTGGGATTGGGAGATTCCTCTTGTAGCTCCATTTCCCAGCTCCAAATAAAGGTGAAGTCATGTTCATCTTTCATGATTGGGGTTGAGGAGTAGAAGGGGGCGGGACAAGATAAGAGTTCTTAGGAGGAACATCTAGGTGCAGTGGTTTCATGTGAAGAAGTGACTCAGGCAGAGTATCCTTGAAAACTACCTCTCTCCCTCGTTGTCACTGAGAATGTGTGTCTTCTCCAGCTGAGAGTCAGCAAGGAGCAGGACCATTTCCTGATTAGTCCAAAGGGAGTTTCTTGCAGTGAAGTCACAGCATCCAGCTTGGTGAGTATAGTACAGTGCCTCAATGTCTGCTCCTTATAGAAGTGACAGCACCCCTTCTGCTCATATCAAGATATGTTATCACCAAATTAACCATTGCCGCCCTGTCCCCTGTGAAACTGACAACTTGATGGGACAGAGAAGACAATGGACACCAAAATCAACTGAATGCCTAGAGCATGACGTGAACAAGAGACCAAATGTGTGATGCAGGCAGAAAGCACAGTAGGAGGGAGGAGGAAGAGGAGATGGGCCTGGAGTCCTCAGAGCCTGTGATTGTACCACAAAGTGTAGGAGTGAGGAGGCCTTCCAGAAAGGGAGAAATACATTAGAATGACAGCCAAGCCCTGTCCCAAAGCAATGCATGGCTTATTTTGTTCTGGTGCAATTAGAGAATAGCTTCTGGGACCCCTTTCTCCTGCTTCTCTTAGCAAGAAACTTCCAGAAGTTCATTTCAGTCAGGAAAGATTTCTGAGTGAGAAGAAGAAAGCAGTAGAAGGGGCTATTTTAGAAGTTCTTTCTAAGAATTTTGGGCAGAAGAAGCCCAGTGTTTCTTAAAGACAGGGACTGTAGCTGCTGTGCTCTGTACCTATGAGAAAATAGACTGTAGACACAGTTGAGTCCAGATTAAGTCCAGGTACTCAGTTAAAAGAACAGGTTAATTATGAAAGATCTATACAATGAAAATTTTAAGACACTGTTAAAAGATAAAAAGACACAAAGAGCTGAAAAAAAAAATAACCCATGTTCATGGATAAGGAGAATTCATGTAGTCAAAATAACCATCCTACCAAAAGCAGTATATAGATTTAATGCAATCCTTATCAAAATACCAATGACATTTTTCAAAGCAGCAGGACAAAAATTACTAAAATTTATATGAAACCACAACAGACCCTGAATAGCTAAAGCAATTTTGAGAAAAGAAAGAAGAAAAATGAAGGCATCATGTTACTTGCTTTAAATTATATTTTAAAGCAGTAGTAATTAACACTGTATAGTATTAGAATAAAATAGACACACAGCTCAATGGAATACAATTTAGAGCCCATAAATAAATCCACATATACATTAGCATCTAATTTATGACATGGGAACCACAACTATACAGTGGAGGAAGGAAAAATCTCTTTAACAAATGGGGTGAGGAAAACTGGACAGTCACATGTGAAAACAAAACTGGATCACTTTCTTATCCCATATGCAAAAATAACTTCAAAATGAATTAAAGATTTGGGATATAAAGACTTGAACAAATCTGTGTATAGAATACATAGAAGGAAACATAGGTAATGCTTTCCATGACATCTGTGATAGATATGTCTTTGGGGATTCAACCCCAAAGGCAAGGAAATTGAAAGCAAAAAAATAAACAACTGGGACTACATCAATTTGAAAAGCTTTTGTACAGTGAAAGAGAACCTCACATTAAAAAGATAGCTTACTAAGTGGAGAAAATACTTGCATATCACACATCTGATAAGGGATTAATATCCAAGGTATATAAACAAAAATATACCATTTAACAACAAAAACACAAACCAAACAAGTCTGGCTCATGTATGCAGTGTCTGGAGGTAAGTTAAGTTGATAGGGACCAGATGAAGATCTAAAGTCTCTCTTGTTCCCTGGCTCAGATCAAGGTCAATATCCTGGGAGAGGTGGTGGAGAAGGGCAGCAGTTGCTTCCCAGTGGACACCACGGGCTTCTGTCTGCACTCGGCCATCTATGCAGCCCGGCCCGATGTGCGCTGTGTCATCCACCTGCACACGCCAGCCACGGCCGCGGTGAGTGTTCGCTATTCAGCCATATTTTGCTCCCGAGGCTGGCACAGCCCCCAAGCTAGTAACATCTCATCATTTGAAACAGTTCTGGAAAGATTTCTTAGACTTACATCAAGGTAAGAAGAGGGAACACCCAATGCAGGACCCTCATCCTCTCCACTTTTCTAACTAAATAAGTGTTGGTTTGGGGACATAAGGTAAAAATGTGCCCTGTCTGGCTCTCCACCCTGTAGCAGATGCAGGGGTCACTTACCCAGGTGACAACCCCTCCTCAGCTTCTACTCAGGCCAGTCCTGCTGGGCAACACTAGCCCTCCCCACTCAGCCCAGGCTCAGGCAGAGATGGAAGAAACCAGGCATGTACTCTCCTGTCACAACCCATGTGCCTGAGGGCTGGGGACAGGAGCATGAAAACCAGGGGAGAGTAGAAGGGAGACTGTCAAGAACAGGGTGTCCCACAGGCCTCAGGCAATTTCTCCATGAGTACCTAAGGTACCTGGAAAGACAGCAGGTCACCTGTTTGGGGTGTTCCTCTTATGGACCCCCAGGCCACATACCTTCAGGGACAGAGCAGCCTTGTCAGTAGCCTGTGGTTTTCTTAGCGAGTCTCCCCTGTTAGGTGCCCTCAGACCTTCTAGAATTTGAACCAAGACTGGAGATATATTTGTGCCAATGTGCATTTCTGCAGAGCCCAGGCTTACAAGGGGGGCAAAATGAGGAAAGAGGCTCTGCTAAACCTCGCCACACTCCTTGCTTTTAATAAAAGATGGGGAGTGGGGGCTACAGCCTGGTTTTAGCCTGTCCCCTAGCACTTGCATGGCTAGGCAAAAAGACCTCAGTGGACTTTCCTGCTAGTGAAGAGTCTTAGCTCGACTGACCTCAAGCCCAGGGTCTTCACCAAGCTACCTCAGGGGACCCTGGGCCCTGCCTCCCCACCACCTGTGCCAACTCCCCACCCCAGCTTCTTCTCTTAGGACAAGTCAGTCGCGAGGGCAGCAGTGGCTCTCTAGAGTGCATTTTTTTGCAGCAGTTTTCGAAGCTATTAACATGACTACTGTAAAATTGGGGTGGAAAGACACTAGAGGACGCAGCAAGGAAGCAAGACCTGAGCCAGGTGAAGGGGGAGAAGGACAATGCCTTTCCTGTGGGCTTGCTTTCTCCCTCACTTGAGGTCTCCCTGAATAGAACATCATGGGCTGCTCTGGGCAAAGGGCTAAGGTGACAGAGGGGCTGGGAGAGCTGCAGGCGCTAACCATTCATCATCTCATTGAAGGTGTCGGCCATGAAGTGGGGCCTCCTGCCTGTCTCCCACAATGCCCTGCTGGTGGGGGACATGGCCTATTATGACTTCAATGGTGAAATGGAGCAGGAAGCAGATCGGATCAACCTGCAGAAGTGCCTTGGACCCACCTGCAAGGTCTGGCACAGCTGTTCTGAGAAGATGCTCTGGGGTGGGATTGTCAGAACATTGACACGTGTTCATTGGACAATGTTCGGAAGTTACAGATAAACAAGCAAAAAGAGAAATAAAAATCTATCATGCTACCCTGTGGTATAGGTCTGTAGGCCAAATGTATTTGCTTATGTTTACAAACTAGGATCATAAAATAGATACTTATTCCCCTTAATGTATTTGTATGTTATATTAAATATTTCTAAATCACTATCTAAAATTACACCTCATTTTGTGAATGTCTATACCACCATTTCATAATCCTCTTTGGTTGGACAGTGGAAGGATTTTTTTCCCTTAAATTTCTCTTGATATAAACAACACTGCAATGAAAATTCTTTCACTAAATCTTTGTGTATGCTTGAGATGATTTCCTTAGGATCAGTTCCTAAAGATGCATGTTTAAAAACTGTAACTTCATATTATCAAATTGTTCTCCCCATATCTAGTATATGAAAATGCTATTTCCCTGCAGTCTTCCTAAATTTGTGGGTTTTTTTCTTTTTCTTTTTTTTCCCTGCTGTCTTGATGGAGAAAAACACAATCTTAGAAGTGTTTGGTTTGAAGACCTGTTTTCTAACAGCACATAGTTAGGGATGGCCAGGCCAGTGTGAGTAGTTTCAGAGTCAAGTCTGGGATAATGGGCATTTGCTCCTTGAAAATCCTTGTCCTTGAACAGCACTCGCTGCCTGAGTCATTTCTCATCCGAGAGTCCCATCACCCCCTCTCTAACGGAGAAATCCCTGCTGCCTCTCCTGATATTCTCTAGGGCCTCAAGAGTAACTGGGGAGGGCTGAGATGTTCATATCTATGAACTGCTACAGGAATTGGGGAGATGGGGGCCTTTGTTATCTGCAAAATCTTTTGTGGGCCAAACTCATCATCTCTTTCGATTTCTCTGCACTTGAGAGGAAAACATTCCAACTGTTTTCAGCAAGAGAAGATGTGATGAGTAGGCCAGCAGGCTTCAGCTTGGGTCCTGCAAGGACAGATCCAACACAGGGGGTCTGTATCCCAGCTCCCAGAGAGATGCCACCTGGCTTCAGAGAGTTCTTGAGGTTAAAAACCAACTGAGAAGAGTTTCTGGCAGGGAGTGCGCACCTGGACCTTGGGGAGTCAGTCTCCTGATATCAGTGCCTTCCAGTTTCCTTTTTATCCGCCTGTTCTGCCCGAGTCGGATACTTTGCCCCAACAGCGAGAACACCTGGGTTCTAGTTCTCATTCTGCCCCTTGTTAGCTGGGAGGCTTTCAATTCCTTGAGACTTCTAGTTTCCTCTCCTGAAAAACCAGTGAGTTCAATTAGAAGGTCACTGCGGCCTCTTCCATAGAACTGTGGGGTCGCAGTACTGCCAGGGCCACACTGAGGTAATGGGGAGGAAAATGAGGCCTGTGGGGATGGGACTCACTTGTTTCTCAGAGCCCCCTCTCAGAAGAGGCCCATCCCAAGTCAACTGAGTCACAAGGGGCACGGGGTTGCTTTCTAAGTCAGAGCCTCAAATTGTACATTAAATAACCTCCTTCACCTTAATACAAACACCAGTTTCTAGATGAGCTCTCCCAGGCTACACTCCGAGGCTAAAGCCCAAGTGTTGCCCAAAGAAATCCACCAAGTCTCAGTACTCAAAAATACCTTTAATTTTTCAAAGTGAATGTTTTGGGTGGCAATGTGGTATTTATAGAGGAGAATGAAAAAGTTGAGGGGAGGCTTTATGGAAATTGATGTACATAAAAAATCTCTCCCTCTTAACGAAGGTTTAGAAGGCTTAAGGTTTTAATTGGTTGTTTACTCCCCTACAGATCCTGGTGCTAAGAAACCACGGAGTGGTTGCTCTGGGTGACACTGTCGAGGAGGCGTTTTACAAAGTCTTCCATCTGCAGGCTGCGTGTGAGGTACAGGTGAGCATGTTCCTCCGGGGAGTGGCCAGGACCGCCTCTGACAGGCCTGCAGCAAAGGCGGATCCCCCAGCTGACTGTGATTTAGGGCATCCTATTGAATGTGCCTATTTCCCTGCTATAGCACTCCCTTATCCTTCTAAAATTTTACGTGTAGAATTAGTTTGGTAATTTTAAAAAATGTATCATCCTTGTCTACCAACCAATACGCAACTCTTGGGTGTCTGTGACCTGGGCAGGGTGCTGCCTAGGCTCACCAGTTGGACAATGGAAGAAGTTGTAATCGGGTATGTAAGAAGTCCTTCCTGCTCATGTATTACCTGCGTATACCTGTTATATCTAGCTGTGCCCCTTAGATACCACACAGGTAGATAAGCGCTCTCTCTCTCTCTCTCCATTCTTCCTTCCCCCCCTCCCTTCATCCCCTCTTCCTTTCTTTTGTTGGAGGGAGGTAGTAGGGCCTTGCACAGCCGACTCTGCGCCATCATCTGCGTTCTGGGCTGTGTGCCTTTGGGTAGGCCTTTGTGTAGTAAGGCAGATGTGGAGCCCTAGAGTGCTTATGAGCTCAGGGCCTTTCAGACAAGGAGAGGTGCTGCTTTCAGAGGAGAGGCGGTATTTTTATGACTCCATGGACAGAAAGGGAGGCTGGCTGTTCCAGGGTGAGTCAGGTCTGTGCAGAGCTCTTTCGATGCCCTGTCTGCCCTCTTCTGGCTGGCCCAGGCAGAGCACCTCCACGAAGAATTGCCTTTCCATGGCAGTTGTGGGGATCTTCTGGCTTATCCCAGAAGCATCACTAGTGGAGTTTCCACAGGTGCTACCTTTTTCAATAGTTTTTTTTTTTTAAAGATTCATTCATTTTTATGCAAGAATTGGGGTACATGCCAGAGATGTGGGGGGTGAGAGGATTCATCAGAGACAGAGTGGGGAGCAGAACAGGCAGATTAACCGAAGCACAGTGCTGAGGGGAGCAGCGGGCGAGACAGGAGAGGTCTGTCCTGCCATATGGGTTTCTCCCTGGCCCGCCAGGAATTGAACTCATGCTGCAGTGGCTGTGGATTGCTTCATAGGTTGTGTCTTAACCCCTGCGCCACCAGGGAGGCCCAATCTTTTTCAATAGTTTTAAAGGACTATGTTGAGAGGACCGTTGTCAAGACAGTATGAAGAATTGCCAGAATGGGAGAACATGGAGAAGGAGGAACACAAACAGTTTTGATGTGGTGTCCATTCCCAACAGCCCCCAACCAGTAATGCTGGCCCCTGACTGATGTTAGAACTGGGCGAGCCCCCCCCCCCCCACACACATATCTCACTTTCCCTTCCCCACATTTCCCTTCTTAGTAATTATCTGTCCTCCTTCTGAAGAAGAGGTATCCAAGAGAAAATAGCTTGTGAAAAACCTATGTCTTTGCAAATGCAGACCAGCCCTAAAAATGAGTGGAGAGAGAACCACACCTCACCCAGGCTCCAGACTCCTAGAAATGGCCACTGTGCAATTTAAACAAAGAAAGGATGGCCGTCTCACAACTGCAGGAGATGACAGGGCAGAGCTGCCAGTCACTCAGAGCCCCCGATGCTTCTCTTTGCCTTGCCTGCTGTCGCCTTCTTATAGTCAGAATTGGCATGATGCGACCCTGTTAAAGTGTACCAGGCAATGGAGGCAGACAACGCCCAGAAAACCCAGTGGCTTTTATTAGTGGGCAGAGCAGGGAAGGTTCTAGAGGGAGGAATGAAGCTGGAAGGTATGGAAGAAAACCAGGAAGGATTAGACTAAAGAGGTGCACAAGCCCAGGTGCCACAGAGGCTGCTGGGATTGCAGTCCCAGACAGGACATTTCTAGTCAGATGGCCAGCACTGAAGCTCGATTTTCATCATGAGCCTAATTTTCTCCCTCCATGAACTTGGCAAACAGGCAAATGTGGCTCTGGTCATTTTAGTGGTTCAAGGCTAAGAGCCTGTTCTGTTCTCCTGGGGACAGTGTTCTATTTGCTCCCCATCAGTTTGGGGTTCCAGGAAACTGGGTCATCCCCAGCTGAGAGAGGCAGCTCCCTGCTCTGCTTATAGGCAGATGGAAAGAAGTTTAGACAATTCTTCTCCATCTGCTACCCATCACCATGGAAACTGATGGGGGAAGAGGCAGGTGGGAGGAGGCAGCTCTTGCAAAAATGTGGGCAAGTTCCTCCTCATCTGTGAAAAATTGGTCCCCAGGAAATATTGCTTCTCAGTCTTTCATGATAAAATGTCTGGACTTATTTTATCATAAACATTTATATGACATTCTCTATGCACCAGGTGCTATTCTAAGGGCTTTACAATGTTACCTGAAATAATCCCCATGAGGTAGGTACTACTGTTTTTACTTTACAGGTGAGTAAACGTAGGCACAGAATATAATTAGTCACCAAAAGCTGAACATTGAGTACGTGGCAAAGACAGGGTTTGGATTCAGGCAGCCTGGGGCCTGAGTGTGTGTACTTCAATATTCCCTGGCCCTGTCTCTCCGGGGTGGTAGGTGCTGCTGGGAAATGCTGACTGACAGACCAAGACCTCCCCCTCAGGTAACCAACTCTTGTAGTAAGGGCTTCAGGATGCTAGGAGGGAAGTCCTGTCTTGGCCAGGTAGGGGCCCAGGACCAACGAGGTAATTGATCAGCCATCAGGGCTTCCCTAACTCTGAGAGTGTTTCCTCATCCAACCTCGGTGGGGCTGTGAGGAACTTCAGAATAGGGAAACACTCAGCAGAAGGCGGGACTTGGACAGTTGAAAGGTAGATTTCAACTCATTGTAATCTTTAGCAACTCACAGTAAATCCTCCTTCACAGACAACAGTACACCAGGCTGTGTCCCCAAGCGTGGAGCTCTTGGGGCTATTAGACGAAGAGTCTTACTTTTGGTGAAAGGTGGAATAAATGACCTTCAAAGTCTTTGCCCAGGTGTGGAATCATTTTTTTTTTTAAAGATTTATTTATTTATTGATACAAGCACTGGGTACAGTCAGAAGCATGGGAGGGTGAGAGAATTCGCCAGAGCCAGAGCGGGGAGCAGAACAGGCAGGAGGACCGAAGTACACTGCTGAGGGGATCAGCAGGCGTGGCAGGAGAGGTCTGTGCGCCATGTGGGACCCTCGCGGGTGGCCGGGGATCAAAACTGTGCTGCAGAGGCTGCGGGCAGCTTCGCTCAACCGCTGCGCCACCAGGGGAGGCCCTAGAATCATCTTTATAAGATAAAAATGGAGTCTTCCATTGGAGACATCTTGGATGAAGAGGGAATGGAAAATGCTTATGCTGTTCCCTTCCCCTTCCAGGGTGATGGGGGTCACCTTGAAAAGGTAGCCTGACTGATCTCCCAGAAGTCTCATTAGGACCCTTTGGCATTCTGGTGAATTTAACACATTCTGGGGTCTGTCCCAGACCCTCATGAGTTCAGAGACCTGTGTTTGTCAACAAGTTAAGTTTGGTCCGTTTGTTTTTTAAAAAATAGCTATCACAAAAACTGTAATACTGAAAGTTTATATAGTCAGAGCAGTTCCCCATAATAAGCAGGCTTACATGGGATATGAAATACTAGCCAGGACACTAGTATATTGTTACGCAGTGCAGACACTGGGATCACTGCCTACAGCAGTTGGAGACCACCATCTCTTTCTGTCACTGAACTTACCAGGAAGCCAAAGCATAACCAAGTATATCTGAATGGCAGATACCGGGAGTCAACCGAATGTACTGGTAGGCAAGCATGAAATTAGAAAATTAGGGGTTTGGTTAAATCAATGAATGTCTTTTAAGGTCATTCTAAAATCACCTGTTACATATACACAGCTCTCGCCCCTGAGCACAAAGTCCACTGCTGCGACCACCTGTAGAGTCCCTTCCCGTGGAACCAGGACAAGGGCAGCCCTCAAGGCCGCTGGCAGAGGAAGCCCAAGCCCGGCCCTGTTACTGGCTGTGCACTACCAGCATTTCCTCTGCTTCCTCCTGCTGGTGTCCCACGATCGACTGACCACATTGTGGAGGGGGCATGCTTCCTTCAGACCGGTTCGGTCAATCCATTGTTGGCCTAGAAGCCAGGTTCTTTCTTTTAATTGACTTTTTTTTCCAAGGATATTTAAAACACACAGGAAAATACAAAGAATAATATATACACACGGCCAGCCACTTAGATTTGAATCTTAACGGCCTGTTGCTTCAAATCTTTTCCTCTTGAAATAAAATATTAGACAAAATAGAGGACCCTTTTTTACCCTCCTTCCCTCCCCAGAAGTAACCACATTCAAAGTTGATCTGTATCCAAGGTAATTTTTCGGTCCTTTGTATTATTTTATTCTTTTTGTGTGTGTGTATGTGGGACCCTCGCCGGCAGCCAGGGAATGCAAACTGGCGCTGCAGTGGCTGCGGGCAGCCTTGCAGCCCAGCGCTCAACTGCTGCACCTCCAGGGGAGGCCCTGTATTATTTTATTCTTAATAATAATGACTTGCTACTTCCATCTTCCCTATAGTTTCTAAGAACTAACATTAAGAAACTAATACTTCTCTTCCAGGGGTTGCCAACATGCCACAATGGAAGTAAAAAGCCAAATACAGTTTTCCAGACATTTCTGTTTCTAACCCTCCCTGATCCCTACTCCCATTACACACCTGAAATGGGTGTGTGTGGGTGCATCCAGCACCACCACCACCAACACACACACATGAACTGGGCCTCTCTGCCTCTTGCTGCAGGTGTCCGCCCTGTCCAGCGCAGGGGGAGTGGAGAACCTCATCCTCCTGGAACAAGAGAAGCACCGGCCCCACGAGGTGGGCTCTGTGCAATGGGCAGGGAGCACCTTTGGGCCCATGCAGAAGAGCCGACTAGGGGAGCATGAGTTTGAGGCCCTCATGAGGATGCTGGACAACCTGGTGAGTGTCCCACCATTGCCGTTCCAGGCCAGTCCATGGAGACTTAGCCCCGAGGAAAGTCAGTACCAGGCATGAGGTATCATGAGAACTGCCAGCATTGAGGTTAAGTTGTGAAAGTCTCATTGATTGGCAACGTGACTTAGATTTGTGCCAATTCCAACAGTGGGTGAGTTTTCTTAAATGATGACTTTTTTTTTTTCTTTTGCTGCAACTTTTCTTAATTATATGTTTTTTTATTGAGCTAACATGGGTTTACAATATTGTGTATGATTCAGAGGTGTAGGACCACCCCTTCTCAGATGTATGTCACCACACCACTCCCAGGCACCCATAGTCCTCCCCCATAGTCTGTTGAGCCCTTTCTATGCCCTTGTAAGGGCTGTGGATGTCATGACACCAGTAGAATGTTCATTGGAGAAGGGGTAGGAAATTATTGGTTGGCATGAGAAATAGTAATCCAGTAAAAATCAGAACCACAGAGTCTCACAGGGAAGCTTGGCTCATTCCTCTTTGTAATTAGCTCTGCCTTTCTTATCTCATGACTTGAATGCAGAAGACCCATAGCAGCACCTGATGAACATTATGACAATATCCCATTGTAATCATTGGATGAAGTGATCACATATAGAGATAACCGATATGTCTCTAGGCATGGCCTTTAAAGAAACACTATATTTAAAGACTTTCTTCTTCTAATGGCTAACAGTTTAGCTGATGACATGACATGTAAACAGGAGACAATTCGAGAACAAGAGAAAGCATATATAATGAGGAGCTAATTTCAGGAAGAGACTCTAACATCTTAGATTCCTCAGAGAAGTGAAGATGAATCTATCTTTGTAACATTTTTAATACCTGATTCATTTTTCCATCCTTGCTTCTACTACATGGGGCCTCTTTATGGTGTCTAAGTCATTGCATTTCTCCTTGCTTCCTGTTCTTCCAGACCATCTCCATCTCATTACCAGCTGACTCACAAGGGTCACCTTATCATGATGAAAAGTACATTTGTACCTTGAAAATAAAAGTCCTCTTAATATTTGGGTGCTGGGTAGTCCATGCCTAGAGTAACAGTTTCAGATGATTCATGCAGGAATTCTTCCAAATTTCTTAAGAAACAAAGTCTTTAAGAAACAGACAATTCTTGTGCTATTTAAACTGTTTCAGAAAAGAGTGAGAGAAAAACAAGCTATAACAACTGTAACACATTCAGACCAACTATTTTGAGTTGATGAAAAATGCCACATGAAAAACTAGCAAACAGCATCCAGTACAATACTAAAATAATAATGCACAATAACCAAATGAGGGCACATTCCTAGTATTCAAGGATGGTTTAACATTCTAAATCTTCTCAATATATGTTTATGCTGCTGCAGTGGCTGCTAGAAAGAGGTGTGAGGAAACAATGTCCAGATCAGTCATGTCCAGCCTAAAATAAAATAAAAATTATTGGAAATTCTGTAGCAGGTATAAAGGCAGAGGACCAGCCCAAGGCGGGTTATTAAAAGTCCTTCAGTGGATTCTTTTGGGGTTCAGACAGGGCAGAATCATTTAAGCAAGAGAAATAAGAGGGTTATTGAAATTATGGATCTAGCCCAGGGGGCAGAGGAGCAGCAGTAGCAATGGGAGGAGGAAAAGTCTATGCTGTTCTCAGCTCCTGCTCAGGATCCCAGGGGAAAAAAAAGTCATAGAAATAAGATAAAATCTTTATCTTTCATTATATTAATGAGTCAAAGGATAAAAACATTTAATTATTTTAATAAATATTAAAAGGTATTTGATGAGATTTAAAATGAATTTTTAAAAATAATAGCTGTTAAGTAGGATGGAATACACTTATTTAACATGGTTCATGCTAAAACACTGGAAATAGCACTGTTAAACTTTGAAACAAAACAATGATTCATGCTATCAGCACGGTTATTAAAGATTGTTCTGGAATAATATTGGAAATCAATCCAAAGCAGGAAGGCACTAACTATGAATTACAAATATTGCAAAGCAAATAAAATTACTATTTTTATAGATAACATGGATATATTCCTATGAAGTCTGAAGAGTCAACTGAGAAAAATATTAGCAGTAATGAATGCATTTGAAAGTGGTCAGTTATGAAAATGTATACAAAATTCATTAACTTTTTATATACTCACATTTATATCCTATTTGCAAATGCAGCAAAATCATAAACATTAGTGAGAATCCATTTAAAGAAAACTGTTATACTTTATCAATAGACAGAAGAGGAAACCTAAAATCAATGAAGAAGTATATTCTTTTTTTTTTTTTTTTTTTTTTTTCTAAAGATTTATTTATTTATTTATACAAGCACTGGGTACAGTCAGAAGCGCGGGAGGGTGAGAGAATTCACCAGAGCCAGAGTGGGGAGCAGAGCAGGCAGAAGGACCGAAGCACACTGCTGAGGGGAGCAGCGGGCGGCAGGAGAGGTCTGCGCGCCATGTGGGACCCTCCTCTGGTGGCCGGGGAGCAGCCGGGGATTGAACCGGCACTTCAGAGGCTGCAGGCAGCTTCGCAACCCAGCGCTCAACCGCTGCACCACCGGGGAGGCCCAAGAAGTATATTCTTGGTTAGAAAGCTCTAAGAGGGTAAAGAGTCACTTTACCAAAAATAATCAGTAAACTCAATGTAATTCCCTCAAAAATGAGGAAAGACTTTAGCAAAGTGTTCTTCCAGGTAAAATTCAGAATAGCTAGGGAAATCCTTAAAAAGAACAGTGATTAGGGATACTTGTCCCTTCACACGGCAAAGTGGGTGAAAGCTTTAGTAACCAAATGAGGGGCTCTCTAGTGGGAAGGAAAAGGTAAATCAATGCAACAACTTTGAGAATTCAGAAATAGGCCCCAGACAACTGAGAATTCAACACAGAACAAGGGGGCATCTTATAGATGAGACCAACTCCTAGCCATTTGGGAAATGAAACTAAGGTGGATTCCTACCTCTTTGCATTCAACAAGATAGATTCCTGATTTATCAAAATTTAAACATAAAAAGTAAACTCACATAAGTATTTAACAACATAGATTAATATATTTTTTAAAGATTTATTTATTTATGCATAGAGGAGCTGGAGTACAGGCAGGAGACACGGTGGGGTGACAGGATTCACCAGAGACAGAGCGGGGAACAGAACGGGCAGACTGACGAAATACACTGCTGAGGGGAGCAGCAGGCAAGACGGGAAAGGTCTGCTTCACCATGTGGGTTTCTCTTTGGCTGGCTAAGGATCAAACTTGTGCTGCAGAGGCTGCAGATTGCCTCACAGTGCAGCACTTAACCCCTAGCACCACCAGGGAGGCCCCCATAGATTAATATTTTTGGTGCTTTGTGTTAGGGAAGATCTTGTCGAGCACAGACGGAAAGTCTGAGATCATGATGACAAATACTGCCAGATATGATCACAAAATTTGCAAAAAAGTGGCAAGACCTAAGTTTCATCATGATGATTTAAACCAAGCCCTTTATTTATTTTTTAATTAATTATTTTTTAAATTAATTTTTAAAAACTAATTTTTGGACAATATATGATTTTTCCCCTCAGGTGTGATCACTGTAGTTCTCCCACCACCAAAACACCCATAGTCCATCACCATCGTCCCCTGTGCTCTTCCCCACCCTGTTTTCACCCCTCCCCAGGCCTTCTCACCTCTCCCCACCCTTTTTCCCTCCCCCTCCCCTCATGGATATCTCATTAAAATGATCAGCTTTCAAGGTTTGCCTTTGTCTACCCTTTGTTTCAACTGAGTCCTTAAGACAGAAGGGAGCAGAGCGCGTGTTGGGTGGGTGAGTACAGACCATTCCCCCCATGATAAGTGGTTCTATTTTTGTCCTTTTTAGGGATACAGAACAGGTTACACGTACCGCTACCCCTTTGTTCAAGAGAAAACCAAACACAAAAGTGAGGTGGAGATCCCAGCCACAGTCACAGCCTTCGTGTTTGAGGAGGACGGCGCGCCAGTGCCCACTCTGCGGCAGCATGCCCAGAAGCAGCAGAAGGAGAAGACTCGCTGGCTCAACACACCCAACACCTACCTGCGGGTCAACGTGACTGACGAGGTCCAGAGGAGCATGGGCAGCCCCCGGCCCAAGACCACAGTAAGGCGGGTAGTGGGCAGTGGGCAGCAGGCAGCGGGCAGTGGGCTGAGAGAAGTGGGGAGAGGGAGGCTCCTGTGGGATGATCAGGGTGGAGGGAGTGCCCAGCTACACATATGTGGAAGCAGCTTCAAAAAGGGGAACAGAACAAATCTCTGTTGGGCCTGAGTTGGTACACGTTCCCCTCAGGGGTTCCTATTGTGCATCTGAATCAGCTGCTCATCAGTTTCTTGCACAGATGTGCTGAATTTTGGGGTCTGAGGAGCCAGTTTCTCCAGAAGGTGACTGAACCACGTCTCTCCCAGCAACATGAAACCTAGTAGCAATTGGATTTTGCTTCTTGCTTCTCCATCTGGAGGAGGCTACTGAGAAGTTCAGGGAATAAGTATCTAATATTTGCAGTACAGATCTGAGGGCAACCCAAAAGGTGGGTGGGCTCTTCATTTCTGTGAAGTTGTCCTTCATCTCTCTCTCAGCCTCTCTCTCTCTCTCTCTCTGTCTCTCTCTCTCTCTGTCTCTCTCTCTCTCTCTCTCTCTCTCTCTCTCTCTCACACACACACACACACACACACACACACACACACACACACACACCAGCTAAATAGAATAGCTCTTCATAAAAGAAGAAGCCCTGGGAATTAATATCAATGAGTCATCCAATACTGGAGTAGATGGCCGCTTGGCTGTCAAAGCTGCTTGCCAAGCTTGTGATTTGACTCTGCTGTGTTCTTTGGATTGGGGCTTGCGTTGGAAGCCGGGTCATTTGTTGCCCATCTCTGTTCCGGGAGACACATATCAGGAGGAGAGAACACATGCATTGAGCTTGCTGACTTTTCACATAGGCAGCTGGCCCAGATCCCATAGGGTGGACCACTGGGGAAAACATGTGGCTTAGTCCTTTGCCTCAGCCTTTGTCTTGTGTGTGTTCAGTGGATGAAGGCCGACGAGGTGGAGAAATCCAGCAGTGGCATGCCAATACGGATCGAAAACCCAAACCAATTTGTGCCTCTCTATACTGACCCTCAAGAAGTGCTGGACATGCGGAACAAGGTAAGGCAGTGATCGCTCACCACTGCCATCCTTTCTCCTTCAAAGCCTAGGGGTGGAGATGAGGGGTAGGATGGGGGTGCTGGGAGGGGTCTCAAGTCCTGTAAATATGAGTTGAGTTTCCAGGATGCGTCTGACTTACCAACATCCCAGATGCCTCTTTTATTATTATTTTTTAAAGATTTATTTATTTATACAAGCACTGGGTACAGTCAGAAGCGCGGGAGGGTGAGAGAATTCATCAGAGCCAGAGCGGGGAGCAGAGCAGGCAGAAGGACCGAAGTACGCTGCTGAGGGGAGCAGCGGGCGGCAGGAGAGGTCTGTGCGCCATGTGGGACCCTCACCCGGTGGCCGGAGATCAAACCAGCAGAGGCTACGGGCTTCAGAGGCTGCGGGCAGCTTCACAACGCAGCGTTCAACTGCTGTGCCACCAGGGAGGCCCCCAGATGCCTCTTATGGGAAAGAAGCTTGCATCGTCTGGCCACGGTCCAGGTGCTATGTTCAGGGCTGTAGGTACGTGGCCCTGCAGACCCTCCAGGCCGAGCTGTGCCTCTCACACTCCATGTGTGTAAGAGACGTGCCCACAAATTGAATGTTTACAAATGTTATGCTGTTTTCCTCTGGGCACATTTTCAGGTTTTCAAAATCCTTTATATTTATTTCTCGAGCTTTATGGTTCTCTCGCTTATATTTCTAATATTATTTTAAAAGACTCAGTTGTAAGAAATGACCTCCAGTAGGTCAGATGCTCTCACAGAACAATGGCTCCATGTGTGCTCCAAGGACCCTCTGTGGGTTTGTTTAAAATGCACATTCCCAGTTTCCTCCCTTCTCCCCCAAGAAATTCAGATTCAGTAAGTGAGGGGGTAGCCCCAGGAATTTGTATTTTAAACAAGCTTCTCAGGGATTTCTTAGGGATATTAGCATCTGAGGACGCTCCTCAGGGATCTACTATGCCTCATTTCGCTCACCTTTTAATGGTGACCTCAGAGCGAATGAGAATCTGGTGTTTTTCATAAGCCAATTCCCTTTGAACAGATACAGAGACTCTTTCGGAGTGGCTGTGCTGCTTGACACAGAGGAGACAGGCCCCATGCCACTGGAGGACCTTTTGGGAGCCAAGTCAGAGAGCACACTGAACAGCAGTATGTGCTGGGAATGTCCACTCCCAGATTTCACACCCTCAAGCAGACCAGCTCACTCACACTCCCTCCCCTTTCCACACAGATTCGAGAACAAAACCGACAAGATGTGAAGTCAGCAGGGCCTCAGTCCCAGCTCCTGGCGAGCGTCATCGCTGAGAAGAGCCGAAGCCCGGTACAGCAGCAGCTGCCCCTGTCTGAAGGGGAACCGTGTTTGCCTTCTGGGTCTTCAGTGCCCGGGGCTGGGCAGCAGGATCCCTGAGTCCTCATGCCCACCGTCCCCTGAGACCTCAGGCACTGGTGCTCTTGCTGCCAAGCGGATGCTTTGAGGACTAGAGACAGTGTCTCCTGCCCCCCTGTGGGCGCTGGGTCTGCTCCCACACCCAGCCTGCCCGGGGTGATGCTGACTCCCACCCTTCCCCATGAGTGCCACTCTGCCCTCGCTTAGTATCCTGCAAAGTGGGGATCCCAGGAACATGGCTAGCAGGCCCCAGCTATTCCAGGCCTGCCCACCCCAAGTGTTTCTGGCCTCTGCGTGTGGATGTGGCATTTTCAGGCGCTAGCTCTGGGAAGATGCCATGGGCACACCTAGGGGAGGCCTGTACATTGGGACCCAAGCTCCTAGGGATGGGAAGGCCTGTTAGTTACCATAGAGTTAGAAAGTAAGTCATTGTTTCAGTGCTTGAGATAGAGTAGTGTTTTTCTAGTGCTTAGCAGACGGGGTGTTAGGATTCTGGCTTATGTTAAAAATCAGTGCCACTTATTGCAAAGTAGCAGTGGCCTTCTCCTTGGCAGTAAGAAGGGGGAAATACAAGAACTGGGCCTCTCCGCAGAGTAAATGGAGATGCTGTGATGACTTGAGTCAGCTGCAGCCCACAAGTGGGTGTCTGTTGCCAAAAGTGTGCAGGTCGTGTCCACACACCCCTCCGTCCCCCTCACCTTAAATGAGCAACATCAAATGTTTCTCAAGGTCGAATACAGAAATACCCCTTGATACGGGGGGAGGTGGGAGTTCAGTACAAAGAGCAAAATTGTTTTAAACTCTGCCACTTACAGCCTGGGTCCTCTGCAGCTCCCCTTCCTGGGATCCTGGTTTTGGACTCTCTTAAATTCCATGATTCCTTCAGATAGGTCCAGTGCTCTTCTGCAGAGTCCATGGGCCATCACAGAGGTGCTGTCGGGCCAGGGATGGCAGTCTGGGGGCATGTGGTGTGGCCTAGCTACTCCAGGCCCCCCTCACCTGGGTTCCCTCTCTGGCTGCTGCTCAGCTTCAGGGTACAGCATTCTCCAAGGCCAAGATGAGGATGCTGAATTAGGAAAATCGGCTGTGGGGTCTGAATTTCAGCTCCTGTCGGGCTAGCGGGGTCAGAGGATTCCCCAAGCTCACCCAAGGCCCTGCTGGTGACTCCTCAGAGCAGGGGGCTCCACAGATGTGATGAAACAGCGATTTTGCCAATGACCCCCATAGGGACCTGCAGTACAGGCGGGTTGAAGATCTGAAATTCAGGACTTTGTCCCCCTTGTAATTTATGACTATATGCAAAACAGAGCTAAGAGTTCGGACTGAGAATGCTGAAGCCTCTGTGTGTTTTGCATATGACACTGCTGTGTGCTGTGGCTTGAGCTGCTGTTGGGGATGGGAGGGGCTTGGCGGGGAATGTGAGCATGAAGCTGGCTGGAGCCCATGCTTTGCTTGCTGGGTGTTGGCTGACTGACTTTGGGTCTCTGACTGTATTTTCATAGTGATGGCTTGGATGCATCCACAGGAGGGCTTGCAATAAAGGTGTGTCTTCCTTCTGCTTGGGAGCATTTTTCGATTTCATTTCCGGAGCAGAGGGTGGAACCCCTGCATTCATCCAGGCAGTTGCAAAGAATCCTGGTCTGGGGGTGAGGTAGCCTTGGGGAGGAGTGAACAAGCCCTACCCCAAGGCCCCGAGCTGTTTCCAAGGAGCTGCATGCCACGCTGTCCCTAGCACGACCACTGGCAGCCACATGAGTCTGAAAGGAAGTTCGGGCCTGGGCCGAGCCCCGGGGCTTAGAGAGCAACACACACTCTGTGGTTAACTTTCAGTCTACAGAGAGCCAGCTGATGTCCAAGGGGGATGCAGATACCAAAGACGATTCAGAGGAGACGGTGCCCAACCCCTTCAGCCAACTCACTGACCAGGAGCTGGAGGAGTACAAGAAAGAGGTGGAGAGGAAGAAGCTGGAACTTGAAGGTAAATAACCCAAGCTTTGGGATCTTCCAGGCTGGAGGAAGAGCTAGGGAACCCCGAGAGGCAGCAGGGCAACCAGCAACTCCTGGAATCCCTACCTTCCCACCCCATAGAGTCCTCGGGGCTCAGTCTAACCTCATCTTGCTTTCATTCTCAATCTCACATACTTCTCTCGCTCTTCTCTGTCATGTCCTCAATTTGACCTTCCTGCCCACCACCGACCATATTTGTGTTAGCAAAATGCCACTGATCACAATTGCTCAGCGCCTAGCAGTTACATGGTGTCTTCACCACCTCATCTGACCCTCTCCCCTGGTGACAGGAGTTAACCTTGGTAGAGGGCTTCCTATAGAGCCTGTAAATATTGCTTGGGTCAGTCATACCAGATAAATGTCAGATAAGATTATTATAATAGTGGTCATTATTATTAATAATCACATCTGGTATAAACCTTGCAGCCTGAACCATCAAAACTCTCCTCCAGAACCTCCATTCTGTTCTTTCTCTTACTCCTTTATTTCAGATTCTTCAGTCAAGCCACTGACTTTCAAATATCCAGACACATGACAGCTTTCTGCCCTAGGCCTGCTGTTGTCCCTTCCTAACATGGTTTCCCTGCTCACCTAGCCTGATCCAAAGTTACAGCTCTTTAGGCTCCATCTCAAAGCCCTTCCAGCTTGGAAGCCCTCTCTTCCCCCCACCCCCAGTCCCCACACTGAGCTGACCCTTCTCTTTGCTGCAAGAGCACTTGGGGTCAGAGATAGCATTCGGCCAGGCTTTCATTCCCTGGAACCCCCCTCCCCACCCAGAGTCAACCACCTTCTTGGCACAAAGCCGGCACTGGAAAAACTATTACTGATTTGCTTGGAGTTCTCATGTGTAGACTGAAAAAGCAGATAGAAAAATATGGTGCTTTTTATCCCCAGAGATCATGTGGACTAAACATGCACATGGGAGAAGTTAGACTATAAATGTGCTACATGCCAACAAATCATAGGTAGGAATTCTCCTGTAGTCATGCCACTCTTGTTAGGGTGACATATTCTATCAGGGGAGGTACTTTGATGGAGCAAACAGAACAGGACCCAGACTTCTCCCATTTGCCTCCCCCAGAATGGAGCAGAAATAGAAAAAAAAAAAAAAAAGGTTAGTGGAAACACTGAACTTCAATCAGGAGAAATGAGGACCAAGTAGAAAAATAATTCTCTGTCTTTCTCTCTCCACCCTCTTTTGCCCCCCATCTTTCTTCTGCTTGAGGTGGTTTTCTGTATTTTCAGGAGAGAAGGAAACCACCACACAGGAGCCTGGCTCACCTGTAAAGTCTGCTTCTCCAGCACAGAGTCCAGTGAAGTCAGAGACCAAGAGCCCGGTGGTCTCCCCGTCCAAGTCTTTAGAGGGTGAGTAGAGAGGAGCTGGTTTGGGGAGGTGGGGGGACAGGAGCATCCACAGGTTGAAGAAGGGGTATGCATTTGATGGAAGGCCCCCCGCCTTTCAGGTATCGCCCTCTACCCAAAAAGTTTCCCTACTGCTATTTCTAGGGAAACTGAAATAGGGGTTACCAAATTTAAGCTTTTATTCACAAGCTCTAGCAACACACTTTCAGTCTAAGCCTCGTCTAATCAGTGATGAATAGGTTGTGACTGACTCACACCTTTCATCTCTAACTCAGACTAGGTTGGCTGATGAGCTCAGAGTTAATGTGCACAGGAATCTTGTTAAAAAACAGATTCTGGTGTAGCAGGTCGGGGGTGGGACCTGAGATTCTGCATTTCCAACAAGCTCCGGGGTGAGGTTGATGATGTCATTCTCTACCTTGACTGCACATTGAAACATCTGGGGAGCTTTAAAAATCCTGATGTCTGCCTGGGTCCCACCCAGGGACCCTAAGTTAATGTTCTGGACATTTGGTCAGGAAGGAGGGCAGCCTGGAGTGTAAGATCTTGCCAGGTGAATCTAATATGTCATTGGGTGGAGAACCATTTTATTAGCCGCTAGTTGAGAGTCCCAACTCAACAGCTAATTTTAGAAAATGAAATAATCTCTGTGCCTCAGTCTTCTTGTCTGTCAAATGGGCTACTAATATTTCTCCTTTTAAGGTTCTAATATAAATAAGGGAAGTTGTGGATAAGATCAGACTTTGAAAGAATGATTTAAATGTAAGATCTAATCATGATTGTGATTACTAATGTACATATGGTAGATAATAATTCTACCACTGTCCACCTAGAGCATGTCAGCATCCTCAGTGAGCTCCTGGGACCACTTCTGGGCATAAACACTCCTCCTCAGGCCCCCACGCCCTCCCTTGGGAGCTGCAGTGACTTGGGGAGCTGCTTGCTGACCTTTTAGCATCTTCTCCCGCCTGGGTAGAGTGGCCACATGTGTGGATGCTGATATACACCCCCTCCCAACCCCTGAGTTTCCCACCCTAGCGAATTGCTGCCATGAGTGCAGGCCCTACATTGCCGGAGGAAACCCATCTGCTTGAGGCCAGAGCCCCAAGCGGATGTCCCCCGACTGTTTGTGTTCATTATGTCTCATCGTGGTGGTGTTGTCAACCTGTCTCCACAATGTCTTCCTTTCTCTTCCCATTTGTGCCTTCATCAAAGGAGTTTCCTCCGAATCTGAATACTTATCTCTGTAGTAAGTATAGAGAGGCTGTTTACTAACTCCAACACTTGAAATGGGGGAGGGAGGACTTTTTCAAAAGAAATTTATTTCTTCCCATTTTTTTTTTATTGCAACTCACAATGCTGCCTTTGGGAGGTTTCCTGGCTAAAAACTTCACCACCAATTCCTTGTGTGCTATGCATGGACCAGGCTTCTGTTTAGGATATGCACACATAGGACACACTCATGCGCAAACACACACCCTACTCACATGGGGCACGGTACCCAGAAGCAACAGTCACGGCGAATGGCAGGGGGCAGTCCTGGCACTCCCTGTGGTGGAGTGTTCACAGCTCTTGGGACACATCTGCCTCGCTATTCTAAATGCATGGGCGCCACCATGGAGCCCTGACCTCTTCTCCAACTCTGGGCCTGAGCCTGCATGCCTTGGGGACCAACTTCTTATGGAGATGCATGTATCCCTACTGAAGAAGGAAAATCTGGGCTCACTGAGGAGTAGGACAAGGGGTGACATTTTCATTTCAGCTCCTGGGAGCCCTTGGGTGTGTGGAACTCGAAATAATAATCCACCATCTGAGATTGTTCCCACCGCAGTGGTATTTCTGCTTCTATCTGCTCCAAATCCATGTCCCTGGGTCAGGGGGCATACCATTACCATGGGTGAGTTGTTAGAAAAGTAAAGGTCTTCTCTGAAGACATTCTCTGTAACAGAAAGAGCTGGGCAGCATGGACCTCCTTGGAGCAGACCCCCTGTGATGAGGAGTGAATTGTAGCTACTTGGGGTGACCAATGTGAAGTGGGGCTTCATAGTGGCCGGAATGCCCAGTGGCTTGTGCAGAGAGCAGATAGGGCTGACCTCTCAGCAGCACCTTCACTTTCACATTAGCTCACCCATCACAGCAGGGTGAGCGAATTTTCACTATTTGTCACAATGCTCTCAAATCCTCTTGTGCGTGTTACTTCGATGTCATTCTTCACATGTCTCCCTGTCTTGTCTTTCAAATCCTCTTTCTTCACATGTGGCCATCACCAGCTCTTTGACTAGCTCCTAACGACTGCCCCTGCTGATTCCACCTCTCAGGGACTCCTCAGGGGCATGGCTAAGTTGACAAAGAAAAGGCCCTGCATTTGACATAAGAAGATCAGTTCTGCCACTTACTAAGTTATCTCAGAAAAGTCACTTAAAAACACTAAAATGGGAGAGTAACGCCAGTCCTTAGTGGACATCACGCCCTTCCTAACTCACAATATTGTAATCAGGATAAAATGAGCTAATGAGTATAACAGGACCTTATAACAAGCTTACAGAAATTAGTTCTTACGATATAGTGTGTTTTGGTGGGTGTGAGAGAGAATATTTCATTTACTGTTTTAAGCCACTAACTTTTGGGGTGGTTTGTAATATAGAAATAATTATTAAGCCATGGTGCATAATAAGAACTGTTTTTATGGAAATTAGTTCTTGTGTGGGTTGACTGGGCTCAGCTGGATGGTTTTTATGCTCCATTGAAGTCAGCTGTGGTCATGTGGGAGCTTAATTAAACTTGAAATGCAAGATGATGCACACATGTCAGGGGACCTGGCAGGGGCAGCTGGGAGGACCCTGGGAGGATGTCCTCCCTCTACCCCACCCTCCCCCATGTGGTCACAGGGCCTCTTTATGTGTGTTTTTGTCAGAGTACTTGGACTTTACATGTAGCGACTCGGGCTCCCGAAACTACAAAACAGAAGCTACAAGTCCTTCTTAAGTCTTGGCCTGAGCTGGCTCCTGGCACTTCCTCTACATTCTGTTGGTCAGTGCGCCACAGGACCAGCCAGATTCAGTGTGGGAGGGACCACACAAGTATGTGAGTCCCTGGAGATACAGCTCATTGGGGTCACATTTGCATATCAGCTTCCACACACTAATGCATATTTGGGTGCTCAGGAACTTTCGAGTTCCAGCCATGGTGAGTGGGTGCGAGCTACAGAGAGTCTACTGCACCTGCTTACCACAAACTCCACTTTCCTGCTGTGAGTAGTGCTGCCTCAGGCCTCAGGGAAGGAAGTAAAGGTGGAAGGAGATCTCACTCTAAGCCCGCAATTCCCAATGTGAGGTCATGCACCACCTGTGTCCGAATTACCTGAGGGTTGTTAAAAACGTGTCTGTTGGCTCACCTTCTGATTCAAAGTCTACTGCAGGTATAAGACTGGAGAGTTATGTTTTCACAAGCTTCTTTCAGACCCAGATTCTTTTGGACTTTGGTGTTTGAGAATTTACACCCAGACTGAAGCCCTCCTGAGTCCCTCTCTGCTAGCCAGCACCAGCTCATTGAGTGGCCGTGAGGTTGTTAGTCCTCTTCGCTGGTCTTCTGCAACCTGGCCTTGTTCTCTGAGCACCGTGGGGGCTTATTGGCTGTGTTGCCACATGAGTCAGCAAAGGTCATGGAGATGTGTTATTTTTCAAGACCTATAACAAATCTTCTTGTGGCCTGTCTTTGCAATGGTGTGGAGCCACCCTGTCATCATGGAAATGAAAGGACGTGGCCATTACCAGTAACCCATGCGCTTGGTATATTGTTTTTAAGCAGTTTAGTTGAACTTGGGTTCAGAAATAAGTCAGCAAATCCAGTTTCTGGGCCTTCCATGGGTGTCTCTCTGGCTGCAGAGAGGGCGTCCTCCAGCATGCTGGCAGTACCAGCGTCATGTGCTGATTCTGAGATGTTAGCCAGCTGGGCTCACAGAGCCAGGGGAGGAGAGGCACTTGCTCGTTCAGTCAGGCAGAGTCCATAGTCTTTCCCCACATCCTCATCTCAGTGCATTGACACAGAAGCATCCAGCGGCTGAGGTGGAACAGGGTCTCCTCTGGCTCACTTAAGAAAGCCAGCAGCAGAAACTGTGGTTTGAACATGTCCTGAGCTGAGTGATAGTTGTCAGAGAAGTAAAGTTTCTACGCTGTGTAGTCTACTTGAGTGATGAATGAGCTCTTGAAAAACGACACATGCAAGTATGAGATGAATGTGTCAGCATAGGCTTAGGAGAGTAAGATCACTGTCAAATGCCAGGGGAGGCTAGAGCCAGACCACAGGGAGATGCACATTTAGATTGGCAGATAGGAACAGAGCGAGTGGCCAGGGGCAGTGGCCAGAAATCTGGGGGAGGGGACATTCTTGGAAGGGGACATCACAGGACCAAGAGACAATGAGTAGTTGGTGGCTGAGTGATAATTAGATAAGAAGTCAAACCTGAGAGGCAGTGTCCAAACAAGCTCCGTGCCTCCCTGAGAGGCATCCCCTCCTCTAGTTTCTTTCTTTTTTTTTTTTTATAGAGGCACTTTCCATGTGCTGCTACTCCCCCAAACTATTCATAGCACAGCAGCTCCCTGCGCTCCTGGTGGGTGCACTGGCCATGGCCTCATTTTTGGATGATGAGAAGAACCTTCAACCAAGACAGGGGCCAGGGAGGGTTGAGGCTGCTGATGAGATTGGCAGCAGGGTGGGTGTGAATGAGGGGCGTGTTGGACACTCATCCCTACCAGGGCAGGAAATATCTGGACACAAAGTGAGATCCCCTCATCCACAGCTGTGTTCGTGGAACTGGATCATCCGAGAGGGTCAGGTTCACGAAACATGTCTGAACGGGTCATCCGTGAAGTGGGGCCTTCAGTGGAGGTCAGAATTGGCGCTGTAGAGCCTCAGAGATGTGAGAGCCCAGGAAGATGAAAGCGAGGATGGGCCACTAGGTTCAGGAGACCGAGGCCAGCACTCAGGGCTGCTGTTACTTTATGTAGCTGGGTCCTGTTTAGCCTAGAGGCCTTGGGCTAGGACAGACAAGAAAGAAGATGAACCAAGGCATTGACTAGAATGAAACCATCCACGCTTGCATTTGTTTGCTCAGGCCCTGGACCATTCTTGGATTCCACAAACATTTTTTAGTGTGCCTCCTATGAGCTAATTACACAGAAATTGGTCACAGCCTTACCCTATTTTATTTCAGTTTTAAGGGGGAAGATAGATTTAAAAAGAAGTGTGACTGTTTGACAGTTCCTACGATGGAAGTTTACATCATAGGGGAAGAACAGAATGAGTGATAAAGTCTACCTGGAAGCAGGGGTGAAGTCAGGAAAAACTAAGGGAGCAGTAACTCTCCAGCTGATTCAGTGTATGGAGCCAAGTATGGGGACACAAAGAAGGGACTTTGTGGAAGAGGAAGACAGGCTGGGATGACAGGGAGGGGCCCAGGGGCCAGAGGGCTTTTGAGGCCAACTAGCAGGTGAAGTGAGAAGGGCGGCAAGAGAAGGCTGGTCACTGCATTTAAGATACCACCAGGCGCTGGCCTTGGATGGGGGAGGGGACTGAGGCTGCAGGGTCATGGGCGCTGGAGAACTTCTTAGCTGGATGATGACAGGACATGGCTGGACAGTAGGAGGAAGGGGAGGCAGCAACCAAATGTTTTGGCACTGAGAAAGAGACAGCTTCCCAAATCGCCTGAGCTAGGAGCTTCCCAGCCAATCAGAAGTTACAAAAGCCTCACTGTACGAACTGGCCCAGAGAGTGAAATTAGCCCCCTTCTCACTGTCCCCCAGCCTAACCCCTCTGTCCCATCCTCCACGTAACCATCATGCCCCCAGTCTTTACCCCTGGCAAAACCTAGCCTTTCCCTAAGACCTCTGACTTCACCCACTCCTGACTCATGTTCCCAGAGAGCAGAGCACCGGGGGTCCCGTAATATGACAGCTCACACCCATTCACCCGCTCCCTCCCTCGGGTGCACACAGTCACGACAACACTGAACTGGACTCAGGGCACTGAGGCCTGCCCATTCCTTCACGGTTTCCTTAGTTTGCTGTAAATCGGGAAGGAGGTGAGGTCAATGAACTTGACATTCCTTTCTGCTTTTCAAAGTCTATGTTTTCATTATTTCCCATCTCCCTCCCATCCAGGCACTGCACAGCTCAAGTGGAAGCAGGGCTCGGTGAGAGTGAGGAGAGGGGGTGTAGTCATGAGGTCCCAGCAGTTCCGACCTCAACCACGGTGGCAATCCTAACAGGTTCCCTTCAGGTGCAGCAAGACCTGGGGGCCCCGGTGGCTGCCAAAGGGCATATTCCCCTTTTAGTTAATCCATACCTCTTGGAGAAATGAGGGCACACCACCCAGGGATTTCATCCTCTCTCTGTCTACCTCTCTCTGCCTCCTGAGAAAATATTCTCCACATTTCTGAAATATCCTCATTGATGTAGATGAAATGGGTTTGAAACATATGATTTCCCCAATTTCATTGGTGAAGCTGAACCAGTTTAGCTGGCTCCCCTGTGTTGCTTCACAGGATACTGTGTCCCCTTCCCACAGCCTCTCTCCTCACTGTGCCTGTTCCTTCATTCTGGCCTAGAAAGTCTCTGGACCCGGCCCTTGCCGGGCCGCCATAGCTTGTTTGGACGCCATAGCTTGTTTACACTTGTATCAAGAGCCAAGAGTTATTGGACTGCCAAGGGCTCATTCCCCAGGGTAGGCCGCGCGGAGGGGAGTGCAGGATTTGGACACAAACCCACCCTGCCTCCTCCACTGTCAGCCTGGCCCTCCCTTTACTCTGGACTTACTTTTTATAAAGTTGCCTGGAAATGGTTCTTTTAACTCCACGTAGAAGCTCTCTCCTGAATGAAATCTCACGGGCCATGTCTTTTGATCTTTTTCTAGAAGGTGCTAAGAAGACAGAAACAAGCAAAGCCACCACAGAGCCCGACACAACACAGCCCGAAGGGGTGGTGGTCAACGGGAGGGAGGAGGAGCAGACCGCAGAGGAAATTCTCAGCAAGGGCTTGAGCCAGATGACCACCAACGCTGACACGGATGTTGATACCTCCAAGGACAAAACCGAGTCAGTCACCAGCGGCCCCATGTCCCCAGAGGGCTCACCTTCCAAGTCTCCCTCAAAGAAGAAAAAGAAATTCCGAACCCCATCCTTCCTGAAAAAGAGCAAAAAGAAGGAGAAAGTGGAATCCTGATTCGTGGCACCCCATCTGCATCCTCTCCCCCTCCCCCTCTTCTCCCGTCTTTGTCCCTGGAAACACAGGGCCAAGGAGGGGAAGAATAGGGCCCTGGATCACACTCTGAGGAGAACTTAGAGATTGCCCATCCAACCCCTCATTTTATAATCATCCCAGAGAAATCAGGTGACTCTACAAGGTTACACAGCTAGTTAGTGGCAGAGCCTGTGCTGGAATTAAGGTCCCCTGGTCCCAGTCAGTCCAGTGCTCTTCCCACTACACCACACTGCCTAGTTGTGGGCCACCCTTGAGGGATGCTGCCCACCGAACTGAGCCCAGGGCAAGACCAGAGTGGGCCCAAGCTCTCCCAGGCTCAGAGAAATCAAGTGTCCCCGAGAAAGTCCTTTTCCTCATGGGAATCCAGTCTCCTGCTGATGGAGCTGTCACACATTTAGGAATCTCTCTTCTCTTCCATGGGGCCCCTGTCCTGCTGCTCGCAGTAACCAGACAAATTGACCTGCCCCCTGCAACAGAAGTTAATCTTTGTCCCCAAGGGCTGATGGCTTAGCTTGTGCTTCCCTGACCACTAACCCTGAGATTTCTTCATGGAACCTTCTGAGTGATGGGCGAAAGAGTTGTAAGTGTGGCAGACATAAGGGCAAGCCAGGGCAGCCATAGGATTGGGGGCTGTTTCATCTATATAAGAAACCAGGAAGTTGACCCATTGGAATCAAGCATCTCAGACCCTTCAATACTAAAACCAAATTGAGCTTAAGAAAAGGTTGGCTCATGCTCAGGGCAGAAATTTGGGAAAATTTTGAGCCTCAGTTGGCTTGAGATGGTACAAGGAGGATCAAAAAAGGATGCGAAAACCTATGCCTTTCTGGCTTTGCATGACACACAGAGCAATGCAGCACTCCCTGCCTCATTCCTGCTCAACAGTCAGGGGTCCCCTGATTTTCCCTCAAGCCTAGAAACACTGGCTCACAGGCTGGAACTGTTATCTTACCCTTTAGCACCTAGAACCTTGCCCTCTTGGGTTCCAACTCAGTCACTCTGGGTCCAGCAAAGCAGCATGAGATGAGCCCTTTGGGACTAGTCCCCTCGGACCAGCTGTCAGAGGAATGCTTGGGTGTCCCAGGCCCTCTCACTGTCTATCATGGGTCCTGGCAATAGCTCAGCCGTTGTTTTAAATGACAACATTATCTTTTAACACTATCTTTTCATATTCTTCCATGGAGCATTGGTTAATGCACACCATTGGCTTGCGGAAATTAGACAATCCATTCTCTTTAAAGCACAGTGTCTTCAAAGAATATTTTCCCCTTTTGTCCTGATTATTGTAAAACTATTTTTGAAAGTTCTTAATCATAGTTTTCCATCTTTGAGCACTTATTGTATATATACAGAGAGAGACACCATGCAGGCTTTACATACATGATATCCTTTAACTCTCTTGTTCATCCTGTGATGTGGGTTAAGATTATCCCCACTTTATGGGCAAGGAAACGGAGGCTTAAAAGGATAACTGACTTATTCCAGGTTACTTGGCTGGAAAGATCAGAGCCTGCATTTGAACCCAGGTCAGCCTGAGTCCAGAACCTCACCCTTAACAGCTGTGGTGATCAGAAAACTTTAATCCCCAAGGATGGCTGTTCTATGCCAGCCCTTGAGATGAAGGTAGGAAGTCACTAGTGCAGGTTAAATTACTCACCAACATGGACTGGTGAGGCCAGTGTGGACCGCTGACAAAGGAGAGACAGGAAACTTCTGGTTCTGGAAGGAAATACCATCCATAGTTGGGCTATTTCTTGGGAAAGAAGGAAACTGACATATGATCAAGGAAAACCTAATACTTTATCTCTAATGCAGATTCCTAACTACCACTCCAGGCCCCCTCTCTCTCTCTTCCACCCTCTGATTAGGTAAAGCCTTACGATGGACAGTCCAGTGGTTAGGGACTAGTGGACTCAGAAAAGTCTGTGATATAGAAATGCTTTTAAAAGCCAATCCTTTGATACTTCTAAAAAAATAGATCTCACATCTGTTCATTCATCTCTTCACAGTATCAGGCATTTTACTGACACTAAAAGAAAAAGTCATCAGCAAGCAATGTTCAGACTGGAGTGTACACAGCCACTGATGCAGCTCTTTGCATTTGAGTGGTTCTAGCTCAGAGATGATGCTGATTGATTCTGCATTCAACAAGTTCCTTTGTTCCCTCTACAGCAGTGTGGCCAGATTTAGGTGAAGAAGCAGAGCCTTGCTGGAGCATCATCCTTGGAATTTTTGTCATGGGTCCACTTCAGTTTTATCCATTTGTTCATTCCTCGTACATTCAAAAACTGCATGAACTTGGGTCATGGGCCAGGCCTGAGGCAGGACAGAGCCCCTGCCCATACATAAGCATCAGGGCATGCAGTCAAGTTACGGCACAGACAGGGGCACAGAGGTGGCAAAGGAAAGCAATAATTTATTGTGTTTGGGGCCAGAGAAAACTTCTGAAAGGAGTGATGGCTGAGTTATATTTTTCAAAACAAAGAGGAATTTTCTAGGAGGACAGAGGTTGGCAGGATATTTGTGATTAGGAGGAGCACTTGCAAAGCCTGGAAGCCTGAAACTGATGGGCACACTGAGAGAGTCAGCATTGCCAGGACACGTGGGAAGGTGGCATGAGGCTGATTTCACAGGTGGGTGGGGCTGGGTTATAAAGCAACTTGTAGAAAGTGTAGAGGAGTGAGAGTTTGTCATGTAAGGGGCTTGGAGTTTCTGAGGGCTTTTAATCAGTTGGAGTCATAATGACCTGGAGAAGGGAATGCTGGAGGCACAGGCAATCTCTTAATGAAGTCTTTCTGAAACTTCAGTTCTAAAGCATGTTTGGTGACCTGCTAACACTGTATTTTTCTTTGTAGCAAATAGTAGGCTTCTGGCAGGGAGAGTTAATTTCCGTAAAATTCTTCGGATAAAGCATCATAAGAGAAATGTTCAACAAGGACAGGGAAATGTTCAGAGAACTAATGCTCAGTACAGTTTCCAGTTCTATTTTGTCTTGTGGCAGAATTGCTGGTAGAGCTGTTGAGTCTTTCTGCGGATTTCTTCCTCCTTTGTATATGTAGGCTGTGGCTTGCTTCACCCCAGGCTGGAGGCCAGATACTGAATGCTGGTGAAACAGACATAGAGGCCAAACACAAACATAGGTGTGTAGGGCGAGAGGAGGGAGCATCTCTTTGACTCTGCTAAATGTTGGCTAGAAACTTCCATTAGTATTTGGAGGAAATGTATATATGGAGAGCTCAAGATTGGCAGGTAATAGATTTGTTTCTGGTAAAACTACTGTGCTTGCATATGAAAGGCAAAAAAGGGGCACAGAGAAGGCAAAGGAAAGCAATGATTTATTGTGTTAGGGGCCAGAGAATACTGGCCCAAAAAGGTGGTGGAAGTTTGAACCAATCTGCTGTGTGGTAGCAGGCTAAGCTGGGAAGTGGAGAGGTTTCTTGTTTCCATGAGAAGGCTGGGAGGAGCGGTTTACCAGGGGGAGATGACTTCAGAGACAAGCGTGGCAGTGATTCTGGGCACTGGCACCCAGTGCCATCCAGGCCACATAACCTCTCCTTAAACTTTACGAAAAGTACACAAGAGACAACCTCCTAACCCAGACCTGGGCTCTATAAGAGCAACCTGGCCTGCAGGGGACCCAAATAACCCTCTGACTTCAGCCAGCTTATACAGACCAAAATAGCTTCCCTCAACTCTCCTAGAATGAAAATGGGGTGAGGGAGGTCCTTCCTCTGCAGACACACATGTTCTTTTTAAAGGATTTGAGGGGGGATTGGGATGAGGAGTCTGGTCCAGTGAGGTCCCCACTGGAAAGCATGGCCCTCCTACCACTGATTTCTGTCTCCTGGGCCTTGAGTCCCATTCCCTGTGTCTAATAGCATGTCACTCACTCATGAATGTGGCGAGACAGTTGTTCAGATGTGGTTAGCCCTTTGTACAGGGGGTCTGCTCTTGTCAACACGGGAGAAATGCCATGAAGCTCCTGCTCTGGTTGTCATGGACTTGAAAGACCTGCCACCCAACAGCATGACTCACTTCTGACGGGTTAAAAATAGACTTGGCTTTTCCTGTGCAGGTCTGAGGGGCTAGATGGACATAGCCGCCTCTGGTCTGCATGTGCTTTTATACAAGGGCGAATTGTCTTTTGTGGTTCCAGACTCTTGAGCTTGTGAACACGTGAGAAAACAGAGTGCAGACTCCTCTGGCGGGTCAGTGGGAGCTCAGGGCTGGCTGGCACGGTTGCCATTGACTCTGGGTGCAGAGGAAACGGGTCTTACCTCCTCTCACAACTTGAGCGCGAGTGAGCTCTAGGACACTAACACCTGAAGAGTGAGAAGAAAAGAGAGAGGATAAATCTTCTCACCTCTCTCCCAGAATTCCCTGCAATTCAAACCTGATGGGACATCCTGGCACCCTGCTCCACATCTCTCCCCAAAGGGGAGATTGAACAGGAGAAGTCAGAGGCCTGAACGGTCTTGAGGGAAATAGGCTCACTTGGCATTTATCTGAACACAGTTCCACTTGTAGAACTGTGGAGTCATCATTTCCAAATGCCCCAAGTCACCAGCCTATCCACCTGGGTGTGGCATACTTTTTTGTCAGAAATAAGGGAGTACAGGAACCTTGTCCCCCAGGCACACCCAACCCTCTTTAGTGGAGAACACTCTTTCTCTTTTTAAGAGCTGTTAGAAAAGTATCTCCAGTTGGGGGTTTTCTTAAAAATACAGAAGTAATTCTTTGCACTGGTTTATGCTTAGGCAGTACTGGGTTTTGCCAAATGGTTTGGTGCCATTAGATTTCAAGATGTCCCCCAAAGATGGGTTACTGCTTTGAGAAACTGGGGCCTGACAATGGAGAGATGGTCACTGTCACTGACACAGGGAGGGACTCGGGCCTGAGTGACTGGAGTCAGAGCCTCTGACGGGAGAGCAGCCGTAGCTTCCAGTCTGTTACTCCTGCTTTTGCCCACTGCTTCCCAAGCCACAGGCTGAGGCTGGCTGCGCGTGGTAAATCCCCACTGGCCTAATGGTGTGAAGAAAACGCTTCGAGGGTTTAGGGGTGGCAGGAGGATAAGTGTAGAAGAACCCTAAACTACTTTCCCTCCCGTGAGTCATGCTATAGAACTGAGAAGTTCAAAGGTCGGTTCTTCTCTTGTCAAGTGAATCAGAAGAAGAATGACAGTTGGACCAAGGACAGAGGAGTCACATGTAGATCAAAGCCCTCGCAAAATGAGAATATATTTCAAGGGCCCCCAAACCTACCTTTCAACTCCACTTCATGAATACTGGGGCTGTCCATGGGGCCTGTCATCTCCACCACCAGTGCTGAGTCCCCGTGTTCGTCCTCCCAGGAAGAGGTGGGGTGGGGAGAAGTAGCTCAAAGCCTGTGCTCCCCTGGCCGGGGAGAGGGTCTAGGTGGAGACTGTGGTGTTCTCTAAAGCTGTGGATGGTTTCAGTGAAATGTCTGTGTCTGACAATCGTCTTCCCTTGTACATACATGGTCTGTGTTTGGGTTTTCCTGGTATTGTGACATTTCCAGTAGGGGTTCCATGTAAATACTCTTTCTGCTACTGAAACGCCAGTCCCTTGGATCCTGCAACGTCCCCACAAACAGTTTTGCCTTTCTCTACGCTAACACTTTTTGAGCCACTGAAGTGCAGATTGATGATTAGTTTCTTGAGCTTTTATTTTGCAATTTTATATATATACACATATAATATATATATATATATATATATTTATGGGTTGGTTTTGTATAGTTTTCTGTTTGAATCTCTGAGCACCAAAGCTGCCCTTTGATTTTCAAGAGAACTTTCCAAAGCCACTTCCAGAGCGCCCCCCTCCCCACTGCTTTTTTGGTGTTTGTGGTGCTGGGTGGTATCTCTGCCCATGGGTTTCTGTATGTATGTGCTGTTACCTCACCTGCAGATATTGCCCTAGTAAATCTACCGTGCTTGGCTTCCTAGTGTGTGCCCATCTCTGTGAGCCCCCCAGTCCTCCCAGCTGCTGGGGAGTGGGAGTCAGAGAGGGGTCCTCCTATGGAAATTTGACCACACAAGAAACTTATCCTTGAAATCATTCCCCACACACGGGAAGCAGAACATGATATATGAATAATTGAGTTCTGATGGGGGGGAGGTAATAAAATGCTGTCATTCTCTGAGAGGGATCGGCCATTTGGATTTGCAAACGGCTCTGTGGAGAAAGGTAGATTTAGATGTGCTAGTCAGAGAACAGGGGGTGAAGGCAAACATGGATGGAAAGTGGGGAGCTGGTTTGAGGGCTGGAGGAGAAAGGGGTGTCATGCCAGAATTAGAAGGGTGGGAGAGCTAAGAGATCCCCCTAAAGGGTGGAAGGAGAATAGAGATACTGGGTGGTGGGAGGTTAAAGAAGAGGAAAGAGCCCTTTTTCTCCCTCCCAGCATTTCCTTACTCAAATAAGGGGTCCAGGATTCGCCAAGCACTCCCACACATGGGTCAGATGTTGTTTATGTGTCTGATGCACTTTGTTTCATTCCCGTAAGAACCCAGAGGGTGGTCCTATCAAGACTGCCCACATTACGGGTAAGGAAAAGGGCTCTGAACTAAGGAGTTTTGTGTGGGCCACGCGTCAGTATGTGATGAAGCTCAGATTCAAAGCAAAATCACTAGGTACCAATTTCTACTCCTTCCCACTGCCCAAGTGTCCTGGGCAAGACTCTTCAAGCAGTCCTATCATCACTTCCGGACCCATTGCTTCCTGGTGGACCTGTTCCCCCAGAGCTGCCAAACTCTTGCTCCTTGTCCTCCTAAATGTACACGGCAGAGATTAAAAGGATACCAGCATGGGAGCCGAGTGCCCTCTACCTGCCAGGAATGCCGAGCAATTTTTTTCAGCATAAATAGTGCAGGAAAGAAGAATCTAGGGCCAACCAATCCAGGGAGGGTGTACCCATGCTACCCTGGCAAGCTCTCTTAGATAAGAAGATGGAGTTAAGTGTCCTGAAAAAACCAAGGAAGGCAGAGGGCAGGAAAGGAGGGACCAAGCACAGAGTGAGTGCTGGAGAGATGCAGAGGGTGCCCCAGAGTTTCCAGCCCACTACCAAACAGCAAGGGTATGTGAGGAAATGCCCAAGGAAATTATGCCCAAGGGTATGCCCAAGGAAATTATGACCCAAGAGGACTGGAAGTAAGTGTCCAGTGCTGACACAGGATGAGGTGTGACGCTCCCTACGGGGCAGACTGGAAAACCAGGTGATTTGAGGGGCACAGGCCAGAGTCACAGATGGCTACTCTCCCTTGCCTCACTAGGAGAGGATAATCAGTCCTAGAATAAACACTGCATTGGCTCTCCTGAGCAAATCTCAAATACTAGACCTGAAAGGATCACACTGTTTCTAAATAACTTTACACACCAGAGTAACGGTCAAGACTATTTACAAGAATACAAAAATATATAGCAGCCCATAAGGAAAATTCACAATATCTGCCTTGTAATAAAAGATTTCCAGGCATGCAAAGAAGCAGGAAAAATGAAGAGGAAAAAAAAATCAATGAATAAAAACTGACTTAGAACTCACCCAGATGTTAGACTTCACTGACATACACAATACAGCTGTGTTCCACATGTTCACAGTTATATATAAGATGAATATACATCTATATAATATATATGTGCACACACATATATCATCTATGTCTCTATTAACTTTGTAAACGTGGAATACAGTTACACTGTTTGATTTGACATAAACCAAACTTCTCAAATGTGTAAATAAAAAGTACATTAAGAGGAACTAACAACAGATCAAGCACTGCAGAAGACCATAGTGGATATAAAGACATAGCAATAGGAACTATCCTGATGAATAAATGAAACAGAAAGAGAATTTGAGAAAATGAACATGGCAGCTACAAAACTATGGATCATCTTCAAGCTGCATAATATATGCATGCTCTGAATTCCTGCAGGAGAGGAGGGGAAGACAGAAAAAGCATGATGAAATAATGACCGGAGTTTCTTTAAATTTGATGAAAATTATAAATCCACACATCCAAGAAGCTCAATGAACCTCAAGCTCAAGAAAACCACATGAAGACACATCATTAACAAATTGCTTCAAGCCTGTAGTAATGTGGAAATCTTAAAAGCAGCCAGAAAAAAAAGGCAGCATGTAGACAGGAAGAGAGAAGAGCAGATTTCCTGCTGTAAAAAATACAAGTCAGAAAACTGTAGAACCTATCTTAAGTACTGAAGAACAAACCTATAAACCTGGAATTCTATTCCCAGTGAAAATATCTTTCAAAAATGAAGATGAAATATTTTTTCAGATATACAAAATCTGTAAGAATCCATCACTACTAGAGCACGCTATAAGAAATGTTAAAGGAAGTTCTTTAAGTATAAGGAAAATATCTTCCAGGAATATGAATCTGTACAAAGGAGGAAAAGCACCGGAAATGGAAATCACAGGGGTAAACATGTAAGATTTTTTGATGATTTAAATCTTTTTTAAAGGATAACTGACTGTATTAACAAAAAAATGTAATATGAAGTTTTAAACATATATAAAAGTAAAATGTCTGACAATAACAGCACAGAGATTGGAATGGAAGAAGAGGAAGTGTGCTCCTGTAAGGTTCTTATACTATCCTTGAAGGGGAATAATATCACTTGAAAGGGAAGGTGGAATGTTATAAGTTAAGATATAAATATTTAAACCCTAAAACAATCAGTAAAGTTATAAAACAAAGAATTACAGCAGTTTCTCAACCTCAGTACTATTAATATTTGGGGCTGAATAAGATGGACAGAGGATCTGCATGCAATATATATAGAGAGAACTCTCAAAACTCAACCATAGAGGGAAAAAAAAACAAAAGAAAATTAAAATAGAATTTTTTTTAACAGATCCTTTCCAAAAGGAATTATATGAATGGCCAGTAAGCACATGGATGGAGTCTCTAATGCAAATGAAAGCCACAATGGATATCACTACACACCAATTAGAATGGTCAAATTAAGAGCAAAGCCTATACCAAGTGTTGACAAGGAAATTTCATAATTGCTGGTGCTAAAATGGTATAACTTAGGAAAACAGTGGGCAGTTTCTTGAAAAATTAAACATATACCTACCTCGTGAACGAGCCGTTCAACACACAGGTAGTTATCAAGGAATGTGAAACTTTCATGTCCATCCAAAGGTTTGTACACAAATGTTCATAGCAGTTTTGGTTGGAAAAGCTAAAAACTTGATACAAATCAAATGCCTATCAGCTGGTGAGTAGATACACACACTGTGGGATATCTTTCTCCAGAACAACACTCAGCAATAAAAAGGAATGAATATTGACGTGTCTACAGCATAAATGACTCTCACAATACTAGTGCTCAGCAAAAAAGCCAAAGAAAAGTATATATACTATGTGATTCCATTTACATGAAATTAAAAAAAATGCAAACTAAACCAGAGTGACAGAAAATATATCAGTCGTGACCAGGCTGGTATGAGTGGGGTGCAGGGATTACCAAGGGGAGCAAGAATGTTGTTGAGAGGGACGGAGATTTCATGTCTTGATTGAGGTAATAGCTTCCTGGGTGTATACTTATATTAGGTATTCTCACAGTATATGCATTAATAAATATGTACTATCTATTGCATGTCACCTATCCCTCAAATTAAAAAAAATAATAAACCCAGTTATAAATGTCAGGAAAAAAAGGGCAGGGAAAGCCAGTAAGCATAAAAAATAATGGAAAGCATAAAACCAAAGAGGAGCGGAGTGACCATGGAAATTCCCATAATAAATGTGAATGGATTAAACTATTCCAATTTTTGAGGAAAATTTCAGATTAATCAGAAAATAAAATCCACTGTCTGCTATTTAAAAGACATACATATCAACATAGGAATGTTCAAGATACAGGGATGTGTAAATAATCAAATATAAAAGAAATAATCAAATGCAAATAATCAAATGTAAATTCATGTGCAGGAGAGCACACGAATATATCAAAAACCAGGAGTGAAAGGTTTAGTAATAAATGGTCCAAAGAATTGATTTCTATAAAAAGCATTCAGTCTACAACAAAGTGATCACAATTAAAACTTTTTTATGTTGAGTAACAAAGATTCGACATGTGTAAAGCAAAAACTGATTGGGGTATAAAGAAAACTAGATAAACCACAATTACAGGTGAAATAATAGGTAAGACAGTTTAACATACTTCTCTGCCCTTACAATTTAGTAGACAGGAATAGCTAGGTAGTGCGGTAGATAGACAAATAGATAGATGAATACAGACATATATTAATATAGAGGATTTGAAGAACATAACAATGAAAACGTCTTGATTTAATGGGCACATATAATAAACAGAATGCACGTTCCTTTCATCTGTAAGGTAGCTACAAAAACGGATTATCCACAGGAACACAAGAAAGCTTCCTAATCTTCCACCCACCATACCTACTAAGGCAGCTGGGCCTCCTGATGCTAAACCCCAGACATCCACCAGGAGGTGACATTTCCCTTTTCTGCTTCCACTTTGCAGAAACAGTCCCAAGCAGGACTTGTTCCATTTTTGGCAGGCAATGTTCCAGCAGCGCTGTCATGGACCTTGGTCTCTCTCTCTCTCTCTCTCTTTTAAAATTTTTATATATATATATTTTTTACATCATTTTTCATTTTTGCACAATGTATGCATTTTCATCTTGGTTATAGTCCCCACACAATTCCCACCACTCTTGTTTTGATCCTACTAGGCAGCAAAAGGATCAAGCATAGTGAACCTCCTTCCTCACCTAAGACCTAACAACCCACCTGATTTGTGAGCAGCCCTGAACACTAGTAGATAACTACTATCTGGCACTCTCTGCCTGGCTTGCACAGTTCCCATCTTTTCGGAGCCTGCCCAGTGGCCCCCTACTCAACAGGATCTGTTTTCTCACCCAAGAGGCCATACAGTGTGAGCAGGGCCCCAGAGCTATAGAGACACACTGCTCGGACTGAAACTTGGTCCTGGGCTCATGAGCTGTGTGCTCTGGGGTAGGTAACTTAACACCTGCAAGCTACAGTTTGCTCCTTTGTAAAATAGGGAGTTAATTAATATAGAAAAACATCAAAATTTTGGAGGGGCTAATTTTTTATGATTTAAGATTATTTTAACTTTGAATGATACAGTAGGGGACACCATAAATTTTTCACTGCTTCAGACCTCTAAAGATCAGCTTCTACATACTCACTAGGCATATACTCACACACACACACACACACACACACACACACATAAACATAGACACAACCACACACACACAGGCATAGTTATGCATGGTTGGTATCATTTTAAATAAACTTAAAACTGATGATCTCAATTTCCATTGTTGTATCTGTTTAAAATCTCCTGACTTCAGAGCAGGCAGTAGGAACCCCTCTCTAGAAGTGGTTCTTCACCTTGTCCCATCTCAGCATGTAACAGAGGTCGTACCTAACCCATGTAACTGTCCTGAACCTTGGGGGTGCCAGGTCAGAGTATAATTGAAGACTCATATAATGTATATTTAAACATTGAAAAGTTTTAAAGCAAGCTAAATATTTCAGTTAAATGTGTTCTGTCCTTTGCAAGTATACATTCATCATGAGGTAGAAGACCAAGGTCAAATTTAAAAATCTCAGACTCATTGGAATTCTGCAGAGGAAGATGGCAGAGTGAGGAGAGCTAATCTTCAGTCTCTAACCACTAGCCTGAGGCCTGTGACCCTTCTCTTCCCAATGCCTGGGTCACACCATGACACAGGTGCCCATGTATGCACATGTGCCCACGGCCAGGTTTTCTGTACATACCTCCCATCCAAGCAGTTACCTTTTCAGCCACTCTGAATCCTTGGGAATAGGAATTTTAGGAGGTATCTGTGCAGACATTAAAAGTTGGCAAAGCCAGAGCTTGGGCAACACAAGGTGGGCCTGTCCCCATGGCCCTGCTGACTCCACCCCATGGAGGGTGTGGTCAGCGAAAAGGTCAGGGCAGGACCCTGTGCCATGCACGCCCCAGGATAGGGTCCCTGTCAGAGTCCAAGGTCAGTATGGCTGCCCGCAAGCTTAAGGAGGACCAGGACGCAGAGTCTATCTTCTGTGAATTTCCCTACAGGCAGTACACTCTCCTCATGCCCATTAATTTAGAAACCAAAGCTCACCACGGGATTGGATGGGAAGTGTTGTTATAACGAGAGAAGACAAACACTTGACAAAATCTGGTCTAGATGGTTGGTTGATTTGCTAGGTTAATGAGGGCTGAAAGAAACCAATGCTCCTTTTTGTCTTCACCGGACTCTAAACGCCATTCTCGGTGAAACTGAAGTGCAGTAAGACCAAGAACACTTGCACCGTGTTAAAAACTTAATAATGATCCATTTCACTCCTTTCCTCATTCTTGGCTGCTGAGACTTGATAAACATAGGCAGGAAATGGCACTGGCCTTCTGGCTAAGTCACCATCTGACTCTTCCCCCTTGGAGAGCCAGAAACTGACTTTACCAGATCACCCAGAGGTGCTCCGGCTCATGATGACAGCTTATTTTCCAAAGATTGCATTTTCAAGTGGCTACTTCCTGGTGATATGCAGGGAGGCACCTTCATCCTGTCCTTTAACCATCTCCCAAACATAGGGGCACCTTCTAGGAAAATTCCTAGGCCTCTGATCCCAGTCTCTCCATCACAGCTCTTGCTAGGGCTGCTGCTGGTGGTTCCATTTGCTGACCGGGTCTCCAGCTCTGGGCCTGAAGCCTGGATATATTTTCTATAAATATCACCCATGACCTGTGACTAAGCTTGTGGTACAGGTGCGATCAACATTCTTTTCCCACTGACTGTTTAGCCTACATAGGACCGTGTTGTCGGAAGGCCAGGATTCCCTTCTTGAGGCCCCTCCAGGCTGCTCTGGAACTGTCTTAGCACCAGGGGCTTGCGTGTGAAACTGGCCTTCTACTACTAAGAAGACTGGAGAGACATGAATCCACTTCTGTCATTGTGACTTTGCCAAGGCTCCATGTGGTCATGAAAAAGATCCCACATGGTCTGATAGACGCTTGTCCACAGCAGCGATAGTTGCCCAAACACCAGCCCAGTCCCCACAGAGATCAAGGGCTTCCTCCCAAATACTGCACCACAGACTTGGGGGGGGTGGTAGGTCCAATGCAGTCCAGCCTCAGCCCCACTGTGTCTTTGCTTGAGCCTCTGGCTCCCTCAGGGGTCTGCTTGTCCTTTCAAGCCAACAGATTGAGTCACAGCACTTTCATCCACTTCTCTCATTTTCCTCACTGCCAAATGCAGGGGGAACTTGGAAGCTCACTCTCCTGTGGCCCTGGGAAAGCCAGTCTCTGGCTCTCCCCACGATTCTTCACATTAAGGGGCAAGGTCACCGTGTCTGCCTTGTACTCTTGCCCCAGGGCAAGAGGTGCACTCTGAGCCCAATTTATATGGCTTAGAAGGACTATTCGAAAGTGGCTTTCCCCCAAATAACAAACATCTGTCTTGTCATTACCTGCCTTCGCAGATGCTGGAGATGATGGTGGAATGATCCCAGCCTCTCCTGCGTCCAGGCCTGCTGCTGTGTGGTGGGTAGATTGAGGTGGGAGAGCAACTAGGTAACAGAAAGGTGTTAGTGCGGGGGTCTTGGTGAGAGGTGCAATGGTGGAATGGACAGGGAGGGTGGGGTGGGAGCCAGCTCCGGTGCTGACATGCAGCTAACTCGACAGATTTGGGGATGGGATAGAGCAGCTGTGACTTCCCTCTTTTGCTGGTGACCAGAACCAAGTGGAAACTAGCTCAGCAAAAAAGGGGACTCTAGGTGGATCTGCAGTTGCTCAATGAGCCAACAGAAGCGTGCCGGAGTGGAGGCAGGCTCGGGGACTGGAGTAAGTGCTCGGAGGCCCAGGACTCTCAGCTTTGCTGACTCATCATTTTCTTTATGCAAACTTGCACCTCATAACTTTTTTGGCTTCCATAAACCAAGAGGCGAGGGGGAATCTCCATGAGACCCAGTTAGAATAATCGTAGGGAAGGGCTCTGATTGGCCTGGCTGAGTTCATATGCCTATTTTGGGGCCACTTACCAGGGCTGGGGGTGACTGTGGTTGACCCAGCCCATCCTGAGAGCAGGAGCACCGGAGTCAGGCCAGGACAGACCATGAGTTCCGTACGGACGCGCTGTGTGTGGAGGGCGCCTGAGGCAGCCAAGTAGGGTGGAGAGATTCGCTCGAATCTAGAGCTCGCAGGAGTGGTCCAGCTGGAGTCACCAGTGACGATGACACAACCTGAGATGCAGCAGTCATGGAAATGGATGCAGGGAGAGAATCAGAAACAAGCCTTGATGAGCTTTTGAGACATCGTCAAGCCATGGGGGAGTAAGATGATCTGGCAAGGGATGCTGGGGATTCGAGGGCATGAGGGAGCAGGGCACCATGAACCCAGGGGAGGGCACCAAGACAAGGAGGCATCAGTGGGAGCAGAGGCTGCTGGCAGGCAGATAAACTGAGGCCTCAACGTGTCTATTGAGGTCAGGGACATGGTGGAGGTCATTGGTGACCTTGGCAAGACCTGCTTCAGAAGAATGATGGGGACAGAAGCTAGAATGGGATGGAATTAAAAAGAAGATCCAAGATAAGAAAATGAATATGGGGCCTCCCAGGTGGCCTAGGGGTTAAGTGTCAGGGCTAATCACCGCTACAGCCTGAGTTCCATCCCCACCAGGGAGCTGACCCACATGGCGCAGCAGACCTCTCCTGTCTCGCCCGCTGCTCCCCTCAGCAGTGTATGTGAGTAAATCTGCCTTTTCTGCTCCCCACTCTGTCTCTGGTGAATCTTCTTACTCCCACACCTCTGGCTTACACCCCAGTTCTTCTATGCAAAAAAAAGAAGAAAAGAAAAGAAGATGGAAGAAAGGACAGCTTTCATAGGTGACTATGAAGGGGAAGAAAAAAGAGCAGTGACAGCTCGAGGCTGTAAAGATATTAAGGCTGAGAGTTAAGGTGTGTGGTGTTTTATTAAATTTTATTAATTATCATTATATATAATAATATATTCTTATTTTATTTAAGATTATTATGTCATATAAAATAACATAGTAAGCATTATTTGTTATATAATGCATAGTAATAGTAGATGTACTAATAGTATGTTATTGTATTTTATTTGTAAGGATATATGTGCGTATGTACACATATACATATCATACGTAATATACATATCATACGTAAAACATATCACACATATAAGATCATGATTAAAATTAGATTTTATAGTTAAGATTATATAACAGTATTATATACCTACATTCATGACACATTCTCATCCTAGCTTCATGTCAGAGCTATTTATTTATTAAAATTAATATTATAAGAAACAACTGCACCTACCCTCATAGGGAAGAACTAGACCTTTGACAACACCTTGCTCCATCCTCCTTCCCATCTTGCCCTTGGCCTCCCTGCCCCGGGAAGCAGCCACCATCCTAAACCCCAGTTGATCCTTTTCTCGTGTGAATTTTCACTAACGGAACATTTAAGAGCCATTTCAACAAATGAACAACAGGTCCATGCTGCATATGGATGAATCCTCACAGTGTGTATTAAGTGAAAAAAGCAAGCCCCAGAAGACGGCCTCTAGCACGCTGCCCTTCTAATTAAGTTTTATGTTCACCAAAGGCATTTAATAAGAGCAACTACGACCGGAGCACTGGTGGGACAGGCACGGGCGACTGGTGAGGTGCAGGCAGGTGGGAAGTGCTGCTGCAAAAGGTGAACAGGCCCTTTTCTGGCCACCATCCTCTCTGACACAGGAGACAAGGTCACCTACTGAGAGTCAAGACAGAGATGGAGCTACAGGTGTACGGCAAGAAGAGAAAGCCTGACACCACGCTAGCGGTGTCCTTAGTGAGCTCACTGGAGACGCCCACACCGCTCCAGGCAGTGGTGGCAAATGGCGTGTGCTGGTGGCCTCAGCTCTGTAGTCTTGTGGACTGTCCTGTGGAGGCCGTTCTTGGCCCTCAGCTGCCTGCCCGCAGGCCTGGAACAAACAGCACCGCGTGAACTGCATGGTCGTTGGCCTGGGGAAAGCTGGAGGGAAAGGAGTTTCATTTGCTCTCAGGTGAAGGACTACGGACTCGGAGCTGGAAGGCCAGAGTGGAGAGAACTGGACAGAGAAGAGGGAAGCAGGGCTCAGGGGCTGCAGGGCCTGAAGGGGAAGGAGGGCCAGGTGGAGGCCGATGGACTAGCAGCTGGGTGATTAAAGGTGGACGCTAGAAGGGCAGAGCCTGGAGCTGGGGTCACGACAAGCTTAAGGGTCACCCTGCAGGTGGGGATGGGGCACTCAGGCCGATGGATGAAGAGATGCTAAAACAAAAGCCCTGAATTTTGGAGGAAGAACGAAGACTAGAGTCCTGGCAGCAGGAAACGAGGCAGTGCAGGGCCGTGGTCGGGTGCCCCCCTGCCCAGGAGACATGGAGGCCGAGTCGGCTCCAGCAGGAGGGCGGGGTGGCAGTCACCACTAGGAAAGAATGTAGGTTTTCCGTGTTTTTCCAAGAGGCAGGACAGAGATCCGAAGGTGGAAAGGGACACAAGGAGGTCACCAGCCCAGGCTTCTGACCCTGAACATGAGGTAAAGCGTCACCTCCAAAGAGGGTTGCCCAGAAGCAGGGACCTGAGATGAGGTGCGAGGAGCACTCAGAGAGGGAGAGGACTCGCCGGCAGTAGAAGGAAGAGAGGCAGAGGACACCACAGGATCAGGGACTAAGGAGCTCAGGCCAGGTGACAAGGCTGGATGGGCGATACACGCAGGCTTGGCAGGGTCTTCGTCCTGAGCGCTGGTTTAGGACGCCGCTGGACGCACAGGGTAGGATCCCACTCAGAGCAGCCTGGGCAGCGGTCTCAATGCTCACAGGCTCCGGGACTACCACATTCTCAGGGGGGCTCTGCCTCCATGCTCACCCAGGGTGCCGACCCCCAATTTCCTCCCAGTCCTCCATTGTCAGCAGAGAGTTTGGACTTAATGGCTGTTTCCCCGCGGAGTAGGTGGGGAATGCAAGCTCCTTGGAGACTTGGCTAGACTCAGTCTTTCCCTGTAGCCCAGGTCCTGGCAAAACACGAACCCCTGCATGGAAGGAACGCAGATATTTACCAAGCTGACTCAGAGCAGCAACGGGTCAGAGTGGATGAACTGATCATTGAGGTCGGTTTATTACCCCTTCTCATTTGCAGATGAGGAAACTGAGGCACAGAGGTGAAGCCACCTGCCCAAGGTTATGTTGCTTCATGTCTTAAATTCTTACCAACTACACAGAACATTGAATAAGCAGTAGTTTCATTTGCAGAAAGTTGGACAAAAAAGTCAAAAACAACACGTGTGTCTAGGTCCCCAGTGAGTTGGTCTCACAGGTCACCCAGGTTTGGGGAAGCAGCTTGTGTCTTCCAGGTTTGCTGTGTGACCATTCAGCCTCCTGGGAGCGCCCTCCCACACATGAATCCAGTACCTTCTTTAACATGGGCAAGATCCTTCAAGGACTGCCTATTCTCCCAGGGGCACACCACTGTTTCACACCACTGACAAGGGTACCTTGGATCTGGCCCTATGTACCCTTCCAGCCTCACCTGCTGGACTCTGGGGCACCAACCTGTGCTCCAGCATCCTTAGTTCTGATGCCTCCTCGCCTACTCTTCACTTTGTCCTTCAACACTCAGGGCAAGTGGGGGCACCTATGTTCGTCATCTGAAACAGGGGTCTTCCTACTCCACCCATCCTCATCCCGTAACTGCAGCATCAGTGCAGTGCCCCAGTGAAAGGAGGAAGAACCGAGAACAACAGGGCTGGGAGGGACTGCCTCAATCAGCACAGGTGCAGGGCAGTCTGGGGTGTTCGCCTGCCTGGTTATTCACAGGCACGCAGGTGAGGATCAGTGTCCCAACGCTGTGAGAACCTGACATCACTAATCTAGAGGACACCATCACTGATTACAAATCAGGCATCTTTTCAATAGCAAAAGGAGAAATGACATGTTGTGTCCCACCCCCACTTACTTTCCACCATCAGATAATGTTTCTCAAGTCCCAGGAAGGGGTCGAGAACACCACATGGTCAGATAATACTTTTAAATCATCTTCTTCCCATTTGGACCACTGCTTTCCAGGAACTGATTAAGGCTGAAGGATTCAGAAGCCATGTCAGAAGCTGGAAAAGGACAAAATACGTTTTAATCTAGGACATTCTACACTGTTCCTCCCACATAATCCAGCCACTGGAAATCTGATTAAATCTCACACAGGTACTGGCTACAGAGAAGTCGGATCCAGAGCGACAACAGCCTGCAGCCTGGGGTGGAAAGCAGGGCGGCACCTGGGCCAGGGACTCCCGTGCTGTGAATCTCTTCTGTGTCAGGTGAGATTTCCCCAAGCATTCCACATTGTCTCAGTGTTATAGGGCAGCCCCGATATTGAACGGGTTGCCTGGCTGTGGGTCCTCACCCGTGCGCTTAAAAGGGACTTATGAATACTCCACTACAGGCACACACAAAAGGTTAATAAAAGGTTTATTTACAAGGGAAAAGGAAATAAGGAAAATGTACAACTCAGGGAGAAAATAGGGAAATAAAGTCTTTAATGCGTCCTACCCGATCCGCTGACCTGGAAACCCAGGTCGGTGGACGCTGCGAGCTGGCAGAGAGCCAAAATGGGGGAACCCCTCCAAAGCCCACGTGTCTGGCTTTATCCCAACCTGGCTGCTTAACCCCACCCTCAGGTCCCAGCCACCTTCCCTTTGGTGGTGATGGGATTTGGAGTTCCCAGTGTCTTTGGCTTTGGCCTGGGGTGGGGGTGGAGTCCACAAAGCCTATATGGAATTAGCTTTAGGACATCCTTTTCCCCCTAACATCAGGAGGTTTTCTTCTCAGCCTATCAGCCCTGGCTCTGCAGTCAGAAGTCCTGTGTCAAAGTCCTGTGGCAAAGTCAATCACTCTCTCCAGGTTTTGGTTTTCTTGTCTGTCAAATGTACTCCCTGGCCTCTAGTCTGGCCTGCAGGCTGCCCAGGATAAGGCAGGAGCTGCTCGCAAAGAAACCAGCATGTGCAAGTGCTTTACAGTCAACTTTTTCCTTCTTGTTATTTTCATCATCATCATCATCATCACCATGATGTCTCCCATTTTTAATATAATGAAACCAGGACTCCCATTAAGGAAGGGATTTACCACACTGACAGGCTGAGGCCAAAACCTCAGGTGCTGGCACCTGTCCAGCGTTCTTCCCAGGTTGCCGAGATGTCCTGCCCCGGTGACAATCACAGGCTCCTCCTCCTTCCAAGGGAAGGGAGACATAATTAAAGCTTTCAAGAGTTTCCAGATGCTCACATCAAAGGAAGCTCAGGCATGTCATTACCCAGCGTTTTTGTCTTATCACTGCCTTTGAAGCTTGTTTTTGTGGAAGAACGTGATGGTCCCGAGGTCCGTCCCAAGTGGCCAGCCTCTGGACCGCCCCTCCAGGTCCTCCTCTCCAGCGAGCCGATGGGGCTCCTGGCCTGGAAACCCACTGGCCACACCAGGTCTGGCCTTGTTTTTGCAAAGGGCTTTGTCCTTTGGTGTCCCTCCCGCTGCTTTGCTCTTTAATAGTGCAAACTTCCCAGAGGGGTGACAGCAGCTCACACAAAGGTGGGTGTGAACTCTTGCTTTTCGAAGGTCTGGTGTAACTTGTGACAACTAAGCGGAGATGGGAGCCAGGAGGGGCAAGTGGAGGCCTCAAGACAAACTTCTCCTCCCTCACAATTATGGGGAAGGCTGAATCATTAAAGACATGAATCAGATTTATTTATTCTCATGGCTTTGAAAATAAACACCGCAAGGCCAGTATGACCTGACAGCTGGCTCTTGCCCACAGAGGCCTGCGGTCTCGGTTGAAAAGGAAAAGACAGCACGTTCCAGCCCAAAAGATTGTGTCACCCTGCATGGAGACCATCATTCTTGCTCCTCCCTGCAAGAAAGAGAACTGTGACCCTGGGCTCCTGTTTTGAGTCATTGTGGGTCTAAGTAGAGGGGAGTGGGGAGCAGCCAGGGATGCTGGGCAGAGGCACTGACCCTTCAAGAGCAGGATGGAAGCAAGCAGGATGTCATCTGCTTCCTGCAACCTCCCGGCCACAGTCAAGATCCGAGAGATGGGGGGAGGGGTACAGAGTGGAGCTTCCCAAACAAGCCGCCCTCTGGGACATGGGTGAGCATTTCTGTCCTGATTGCCCTCCTTCACGTCTGTGCGCTGAGAAAGCAGAGGCTGGAACTCAGGAAGCGTGATTGATGGAGAGATTCCAGGAAGGCACTTTCTCAAATCTCTCTTCTCCCCACCCCACTGCCTTTCAATGAATCTGAAATTCTATCTCTCATTTATCATTTATTCTATTTACTTAGCTTTCAAAGGAATCTTCGATTTTTAAGGGCCTCTTTTAAAATGTAAACTTACCCTTAAGTGGTGAGATTAAAATATTCCCATCTGCAAACTGGAAGAGCTGGGTGGAGCCAGACATCCAGACCAGAGAGAGGGGCAATCCTGGGACTGAAAGGTAGGAGGTTCTAGATCATAAACAGCTTCACCTCAAAGAGGTGTGCCCTGAAAGAGAAAAGACAAAAAATAAAAGATAAACACTCCAAAGGACATCACAAAGCATGAAAAATTCACAAAATTTTACAAAGATTCTAATCTAACTATATTGCGAAAATACAAAATAATGTGTGTAGATTCATAGCAACTGCACAAAGAACTGATTTTCTTTTGTGCATGCACCTTTGTTCATAGTACTTTATACCCACATGCGCACGCCTGCCCGTGCACACACACACACACACACACATTTGCAGAGTGTGAAGCCAGATCACATACTACTGTGCTAGCAAATGATCACACAGCCATTTGCAAAGAGTTGGTTTCTTATTTTGTCAATGGAGAAATGAAACCAAACTGTCAGTTCTTTTCTCTTTACAGCAAAATTGCCTTATGGTCAATTCATTATGCAGTGAAAATGTTTGCAGAGAAGTAACTTGTGGCAAAAATACTGGACACCATGGTCAACCTGCCAAGCCAGGGATAGAAAATCTGTTTTCCATGCTGTGTGTGTTGACAGGTGTCTCCCACCCCCTCCAAAGGAGTGTTCAAGTTTTAACCCCGGCTACTCTCTTTGGAAACAGGGTCCCTGCAGATGTGGTTAGTCAAGATGGAGGGTGACTTTTAATCCAATATGATTGGTCGTCTTGTAAAAAGAAGATGGGAAAAGTGAAACTGGCAGGGGCAAATGCTGTGTGAAGACTCCAGGCTCAGAGAAGGTGGCCGTGAAGGTGGAGGCAGAGACTACAGTGAAGGTTGCCACAAGCCAAAGAACTCCTGGGGCTGCAGGAGGAGGAAGAGGCCGGGAAGTACATTACCTGGAGCCTTGGAGGGAGCATGGTCACACCCACACCTTGATTTTGGATGTCTAGCCTCCAGGAGTGTGAGAGAATACATTTTTGTTGTCAAAAACCGACTAGTTTATGGTACTTCATCACAGAACCCTAGGAAACTATACCTACACCTATTCCCATCCCTAACTTGCCAACAACCCCCACAAATGTTGGCTCCTATATAGGCTCCTATATTGGCTCCTCTGCAAAATGAGGTGGTTGATTTAGAAAAACTACTCTCCCTCCAGCTCTAATGACAAGTTAAGAATTATTCTAAGGTTAGGAAAGCCGTCCATCCATTCAGCTAATCATCTTTGAGTATATTCTGTGCCGGGCTCAGGCAGTGAGCAGGACGCTGTTTGAAAGGTGGGTACATCTTGTCTCCCAAAGATGATGAGTCTTCATCGTCTTTTGGACACAGGCTCAAGCCCGGAGGAGTCTGGGCCAGAGCAGGTCCCGAGGATCTGGGAGCCCATCCATGCACACGCATCTGTACTTCTGTGCAGCAAATGTAAGGGGTGGAAACTGAAGATTTCCTAAGAGGCCAAAAAGGAAATTGGCTGCACGATTAAAAGGATTGACATTTAGGAAGGTGTTTATCTTGTATTTAAGTGTTTTCTGTGAACATAATTATAGTTACAGTTTTCTTGCTTGCGACTACTTTCTTCACTCTCCCAGATATTTTATATAGGGCATAGTTTTTTGCAATAACAGCACATGCTAAAAAAAAAAAATACCATACACTTATAGAAAAATAAAAGGTGCTTTTTGGGAGAGGGGAGAAAGTGAGACTGGTGCTATTTCTAAACCTCACCTTTGGGCCGGGACCTTCAGAATAAGGCATTATAACATAAAGAGACAGCCTCCGAGACTTGCAAGCAAAGGTGCCAGGAGAAATTAATCTATGTTTTAAATTAATTTTTGTTTTAACAAAGTTAATATATAGTTTTAAATGTTAAATCAATATATATTTATAGTAACATATATGTGTTGTGTTATAACACAATGTGAGGATTCCCTGTTCCACATCTACCCATTCCTCATTCCCCTCCCAAAGGTTGCTACTTTCAAAGGCTGTTTGCCTGGATTTACTCATCTCCATGTTTCTAAATAACATGTGTGTGCTGTTATCTTGTACTTGGTCAATTTTAGATGCTGTCTACAGACTTCCTATTATGGTAGATGAGGATCTACTTCTCTTACACCATCATCCCATCCTGCCACTTCCTGTCCCCCCTCCCTATGTAGTTAGATTACAGTTTAGTCAGATCAATAGTGCCTGTTTATGTACCTAGACAAATATTATTCACAGTTGTGCATTGTGGCCCACTACGGTTATATTTCCTTCCTTAGTTTTTGTTTCATCTGTAGTTAATAATTGCCTAGGTTTTTATTTACTTAATTTCTTTGTACTTTGTACTTCATCCCCCAACTTCCAAAAGTAACTCAGAACATTTTTCTCCAAGGCCAATAACATCAAGCAACCTAATTGCTCCTATTGTTGTTGGAAACATCCCACATGGGAGTCCTGCTTTCTTCCATCTGGGCTGGTTGCTGTCATGACCTGCTGCATAGCTCTCTTCCTGGGACTGACCTCTCTTTGCCATCATCCTTGGAATCAATTTTGCCTTTCTCTTTAAGTGGATTCTCTGCTTCTTTGATTTCTTCCTCTTTTTGTTTAATATTTTGTTTTCTTGTAACATGAGCCAATCGTCTCATCAAGTTAAAAATGTGGTCCAACAATGGCAGGTACAGTGATGGACTGTCCTTTGAGTGACACTGGACAATTGCCTTAAAATACTGGCCTATAGCTGTGACTCTGGGATCTCCCTTCACCATATTCCTAGTGATTCATTTCTTCTCTGTGTTGAAATTCTTTTTCTTTGTCCATGTCCTATTCTTTTTTGCTTTACTTTCAATAGTTGACAGTAGCTTCTTGAGAAAGGGTGTGTGGAGATACAGTTCTGGAGAACTCGTTATCCAAAAATGGCTTTATAACATCAGTTTCGCACTTCTTTGACTTCTGGCCGACTATGGAATTCTAGGTTGGAAGTCATTTTTTAGGTTGGAATATTTTTTTCTTAATTTCTTGGGGGAGATTGCTCCACTGTCTTCTTGTTCCCAGTGTTATGACTAAGAAGCTGAAAGTCATTTGGATTTCACATCCTTTTATGTGATCTAGCTTTTCTCTCTGGAAGCTGGTAGCATCTTCTGTTTGTCCTCAGAATTAAGACCTACCCCAGCCTCAGTATTTCTTACAGATTTTCTTAAAGATTTGTGTGACTGTCAATATTATGTGAATGTTTTAAACTGTTTCTTTTGAGTCCTGGAAAATTTCTTATATTATTTGTTTGATCCACATTCTTTGTTTTTTTTTTTCCCTCTGGAGCTTTTCTTAGTCAGGTGATTGACTTTCTTGGATAATCTTTTGCAGTTTTTTATCTTTTTTATCATATTTCTTTCTCTGCCTTATGTTCTAGGAAATCCCTCTGATTTAATCTTACTCTATTCTATTATTTTTCTAATTAATTTTATAATTAATTGTTCCTTTTTAATAGCATCTGGCTCTTGTTTTTAATCCTCAACCATATAGTATCTCAAAAACTGTGAGGATATTAATTAGAGTGTTGTTTGTTTTTATGTTTACTTCTCACTAAGTTACCTGTTTCGTTAAGAGGGATTTGTTCTGTTTGTATATCTTTTTCATTTCATGCTAAGATGTTTTTCTTCCATCTGATGATTGTCAATCTTTACCTAATAATGGGGAATGGTGTTGATTTTTCTCCAACCTTGCTTATGTAGGGGTGTGGCTGTTTTTCTTGCCAGGTCTCTCCATTCCTGGGTGTGCTGACTGAAAGCTCTGCAGGGTTGGTGGGGCTTGGCTGCGGCCTCACTGGTCTTTTGGATTAGCATGTAGATAGCCAGGCTTCGAGCTGCAGCACCCCAAATGCTTAAGTGGAGAACTTTACTCACGGGTGCTGTGGCTCACTCTGGCTGTTATATTTAACCCCAGGAATTAAGTTCAATATCTTAAGAAAAGATAGTTTTGGGGCTGGGGGAAATTGCTGGGCTTCCTAAAATCTTCTCTTGGCAATCGGGCTGCAATGCAAAGGGGCAGTGAGAGGGATCCACTTTGAATTAACCCTTCATTTTGGGACCCTCCTTCTCACCTCTGCCCTCCATTATCCCTGCCTTCTAGGCCTGTTCCTGGAGCTTCTCTGGGGTTTTCTGGGGTGATGGGCTTTCTCCTATGTTATTGTTTCCTCCCACATGTTCTGGGTGCTTTGTTTCACCCTGTTTAGTCATCAGTATTTTAATTTTTTTTCATCTATAAGAAATTTTTTTTTTTCATCTACAAGAAATTTCACCTACCACTGGTCCCTTTTTCACTTTTTTCTACAATGAGCTGGCTCCTTCACTATCATTTTACTGGGAACTCAGGTAGAGAGGGCAAAAAGTGTGTCCTCAGCCTGCCAGTTTGAACTTTAAAACCCCCATGCTACTTTACCTGTTCCACAGTAAAGAAAACATTAGAGAATACTTCCTAACTCACTTTATGAATGCTCCTACTCTCCTATTTACACTGTTTCCCACCACTTTCTCAAGTGAAGGCAGTTTTCTCTTGCCTCCTTGCACCACTGAGCCTCGCGGGGACAGCAGGTGGCTGCCTTGCTCCTCGTTGCCTTGCCGGCATTAGCCTGGCATTCCCGTCTGACTATGACATGTCCCCTGATTATGCCACACACACTAACCCCCTCACAGGAGTCCTTCACCACTAGCTAGTCATGTCCCTTTATTCCTGGAAGATTTTAGCTCCTGACTCATAGTATCTCTAACACCACTCCTTTCATAACTCATGAGGTTGTAATAGCCACACAGATGATTTTCCCCCATCCAGCACCTCATTTCCTCCACCTTGTCCCCTTCAACGATCACGTTCCTCATCAGAACTCAGCTACTCGCTCCATGATTATATCCTCGATCTTGTTGTCACCTAAAGATGCCAGTTTTAAGCATCCACACCATGACCACCACTATCCAAATTCCCAGCTCACCTCTTCAAGGACTCAAACTCCAGTAATTATCAAATCTTCCAGGCCATTTGTCTTACTGCCTTCCACTGCTCCCCATGTTCTTGTGTTTGACCTAGAATAAGCGCCCCGATCCAATCCTATAATCCCTTTCTTAAAAACCCTTGCCCTGTCCCTCTCTCTTCACACTACTTACCTGAAAAGATCTCAAAACTAGTTAATCCCAATTCTCCACTAACTTTACACCTGAACCACCTCAGTGATTTAGGCTGGGTACACACATTAAAACCATGCTGACTAGTTGCACTTTATCATTTTGTTTCTTTTCCATTTGCTGAAGTTTGTTCTATGACTCAGAACATGATATATTTTGATAAACACTCCCAGTCACTCACAGAGAATGTCTATGCTGCTGGTGCAAGTGGAGTGCTTTATCAGTGTCATTTAGGTCAAGTTGGCTGTTTGGGTTTGTCTTTTAAGTTGTTAATTACTTTCTGTTTGTTTTTCTATTGATACTAAGAGTAGAGTGGAAGTCTCCAACCATCACTGTGAACTGATTGGTCCATTTCTCCTTTCATTACCCTGTTTTCTTGTCATTTACTTTTAGATTCTGTTGTTAGGTGCATATTTAGGATTTAGGATTGTTACATCTTCATTCTGAATTGACCGTTTATCATTATGTTATATTTCTATTATTACTAATAATATTCTTGTTTTGAAGTCTACAGTGTTATAATAGCTACTCTGGCTTCCTTTGATTAGTATTGTATGGAATGTCTTTTTCCATACTTTTACTTTTATTCCACCTATATATGTATTTTGAAAGTGATTTTTTTTGTAAAGAGCATATGGTTGAATCTTTTTTAATACAATTTAACAATGTCTGCCTTTTAATGGGTGTTCAGACTCTTTATGTCTAATCTGATTCCTGATATGGTCATGTTTAACTCTACCATCTTGCTGGTTGTTTTCTTTTGTCCCATCTGTTCTTTGTTCCTTTTTTTCCCTTTTCCTGCCTGCTTTAGGAATTTTTTTGGTATGATTTAATTTTTTCTCTACTACAAGCTTATTAGTTATATCCCTTTTAAAAATATTTAATGGTTGCCCTAGAGTTTATAATGCATGTTTTTATTTTGTTACAGTCTCTTTCTAAATAACATTATACCACTTATGAATGGTCTAAGAACCTTACAACAATGTACTTCCAATTTCTCCCTCTGATGCTTTGTACTACTTTTGCCTTGCATTTTACTTTTACATAATTTGTAAATCCCACAATACACTTTTTATCATGTTTGCTTTACACCAAAGGTTAGCAAGTTATGATCCTCAAATCAACCAAACATTATGTAAATAAAGTTTTGTTGGAACACAGTCATGACCATCTGCTCACATATTGTCTATGGCTGTCTTCCTGCTGCAATAGCCGAGCCAAGTATGGCCCTCAAACCTGAACTATCTGGGCCATTAACAAAATACTGATCCTTGATTTTGAAAATTCTCTTATAGACCAATTAAAAAGAATTAATTCAGCTTTATGCTCAGTATTTCTGGAACTCTGCTCATTGTTTCTGCTCTTTGTTTCTGGATCTGAGTTTCTGTCTTGGATCATCTGCCCCCTGCCTCAAGAATTTCCTCTAACATTTCTAAAGGTGTGTTGGCAATAAGCTATTGTGGTTTTCTTTTGGAAAAGTTTGTATTTTGCTTTCACTCTTGAGAGACATTGTCACTAGGTATAGAATTATGGATAAATAGCTTTTTTCTCTTTCAGTATTTTAAGTTCTGCTGTCTTCTGCTTATATAGTTTCTGATGAGATTCTACTCTAATTCTTCCCTTTATTCCTTTGAATACAATGTGCCTTTCTATTCCCTTCCTCCTCACTGCTGCTCTCAAGATTCTCCTTTCAGGGTCAGACAAAGACAAACCTAAAACAAACCCTTAAAACTGACCATAGTTCTGAGGCCTCCAGGAGGGGCAGGGTGTGAAAATGGGGTGGGGAAAGCACAATGGACTGTGGTGGAGGACTATGGTACTTCAGTGGTAGAAGAGCTACCGTGACCACACCTGAGGGGAGAAACCCTATAAGGTCAAAAACTTAATAAGGATATAAGAAAACGGTACTTCATTAAAATAAATAAATTTTTTTTAATGATTAACACAGGGTTGCAACATTTAGATGATAAAATATCCAGGTGATTTTGTTTGTTTGTTTGCTTGTGTATTTACCTTCTTGGTTGAATTTTTAGATCTATGCTTTGATGTATTTTATTATTTTAGTGGAATTCTGGACCACTCTCTCTTAAAATATTTTTCTGCCCTAGTCTCTTACTTTTCTTCTCTTATCCAAGGGACAAATTCTGGGGATCTGTCCCCACACAGCCATTAGTTATCTTTTGTATGCCTGCCAGTCAGACAGAGGCATTCCCCATCTCCCGCTTGCCCTTCATTTGTTGGAAGAGTGCCCAGAGGAAGCCTGTGGGAGAACTGAGTTAGGGCAAAGTACTCTTGGTCTCAAGTCACTAGCCCACACTTGGCCTTGGACAGCTGGATGAAACTTTACCTTATTTCTTCTTCCTCACTGTATCTCCTGCACCCCCCCCCCCGTCCCCATATCCAGCCTCGGGTGACACAGCTCATGTGTCCCCTGTCTCCTTAGAAGGCCTTACTGTCGTTGGAATTCTTATAGTTTGCTGCTTTGTGACTCAGCTCTCCGATGGTTTCAAGAAAAAACTACAATTGTGTAGCAGGTGAGGGCGGGGTGACAACTGTAGATTTCTGCATCCTAAATGGAAATGGCATCTCCAAAGGCTGCCCTTTCTATTCATCCCTGATACCCCTTACAACTGCTGGACAATCCTATAAGGCTCCCTGGTATAATTTTCTCTCATTCTTCTCAATGACTATTTCAACTTCTTCCCTCTCTCCTCCTACAAACTCACTCTCAGCTGATTAATTTACTTCCTGCTTCACTGGGAAAACCCAAAGAAACCACCAACTCCCACTGTGACACCCACCACCTCCCTGTGTCTTCCCTCTGCCTTCCCTCCTGTTACAGGAAGACCAGCCCGCGATCTTCATGGAAAACAACACCCTTATTTGTCCTTCAGATCCCACCCTCTCCACCTACTCAAGGACATCACTCCAGCATTCCCTCCCCACTTTTATCATCACTATTCCCCTCTTTGTCCCAAAAAGTAATGTCTGATCCCTTCTAAACCTTTCCAGGTACACTATCTAACAGAGGCTTACATTTGGCATATTTTACTTTCTCATTATGGTTACATTGGACTTTATTGCCATTATGAAAATGGAACTTAAAAAAAACCCCTCCTTTGAACTTAAAAATTTCTCTCAAATTCTGTTTCTCTAGGCTCCTGCCAGTTGACTTGCAAATCGCTGAAAATACTCCTCGTAGCCAGCAGAGGTCGCCCTCATTGTGTCCTCGCTCCTCCCAGAAGCAGCTTTACCGAGTGGAGGGGAGCTTTGCTTTGGGAATCATTTGCCTGGGGTTTTTGGTTATCCTATTTCCCCAGCAGGTACCTGTTTGGCTGGCATTTCCTGGCACCTACACATCTTAGCATATTTCTTTGTCGGTTGAGTTTGGCTAAAAGGGCAGTTTCAGTCATTTATTACCTCACACCATCAGGTAAGTTCAGATTTCCTTAGCTTGGAAACCAAGACGAGCAGGGTGATGAAAATAAACATGATCTTGAGTAACTCTACATGAATATTGCTGTTATACTAATAGGATGTTAATTAGTAAAGAGCGCTTAACGTTTTTACTGCCAATCTAAACAAACTGGCTTTCTTTTTGGCTAGGGTCCTACAACTGCATCTCAAAGTGATTTGCAAACATTAATTAAATACTTCAGTGCAATCCAAGTGGTAAGTATCTTATGCCCTTTTTCAAGATATGGACAATAGATGCCCTAGTGCAAAAGTAGCAAACTACCTGTGACTTAGCCCGGGTCAGAGCTGAGTGAGAGGCTGGGCTCATAGTTCGGTGAATGGTTGCAAGACCCTCTGCCCTCATTTCCTCTAGCAAATCATCCTCTCTCCTCAGATAGTAGGCACCTTGTCCTTGGGTAGCAACTGCAGAATTAGAATGTTCCAGGACGGTGCTGGTATCTTGTGCCCTCCTGCTCGTCCCTACTGGATACATAATTATCCGTCAGCTCCCTATCTCCCAATTTTTATTTTAGAAAATGTGATCCTCCAGAGAGTGTTCATGAGATTTGGTGCACAGACTTAGATGGGGCATCTTGCAGGAACTACTAGGTAAGTAGTGCATTTAATGTCTTCTCTGAAAGGGAGACTTTGCCTTTCTATCACCAGGGGACCCAGATTCTGGACCAGGGGTCTTGGTGGGCTCAAATGTGGAAAAGGCTTATTTAAGCTCTGTGAATAGAGAACTCCTCCCATCTGTTCTCAGAAAACAAACAGCACAGGGTCTGAAGCAAGGAGACCCCCATCCATTCCAAGATGTGTGCCTAAGGCTGGTTGTTGATGAACTGCCTTGCTTGGGGGCCAGTCGATCCTAGGAAGACTGGGTTGTCTCCTATGGAAGGGGGTGAAACCACCCAGAGGCTGCCTGGATGTTGGAAGTGAGCACCCCACCCCCCACCCCCAGCATTGACCTCAGCACTTCCGTTTGTCTACCCCAGACATGCACCGTAACTGTAAACCCAGAGGCTGGCAACACACCAGGGGTTATGCCACCTGGCTTCCAGATGTGATGTCAGGCTGACCCATCCAGATGTGACAGGCATTTGCAAGACTGCTAGTCTTTCCACTCTGCTGAGTTAGTAGAATATCCCCAGAAGAGGTCTCATACTAGATGAGTTGCATGAACACAGGATGTGGCTAGCTATGCTCCACCTAGCTCCTCCCCGGAAAAGCATTCCTTCAGAACCCTCTACCTTTAGTTAACTGAGCAGGGAGGAATCTCAGGGGAATCCTGACCTCCAGCTGGAGGCTCAGTGAGGGTTGCTAACTAGGTAAGTTTTACCTTCAAGGAGAGTCAGGTGCCTGTTGGTGGCTTCCTTTTATCTGCTTTCTGTTGCTTTCCTGACTTTCCTAAGGCAGAGCAGAACCCTATAAGTAATTAACCCTTCAAAATCTGAGTCACCGGACTTGGGCTAATTCAGGATTAGAGCATTTAGCTGAAGCAGCTCATGTCTGTAGTAAATACAGTGCTTCATGGGTTTCTGGAGCCCTTGGCAATACCCTATATGGGTTTCCTGAATCATCAGCAGAATATGCAGGTAGATGAGAGATTCTTTGGGTCTTTCCAGCTCGTAGATCCCCAAGTCTTGCTAAAAATGTGAGGTAGTTGGCACACATTGTATTTATATGGACAGGGGCTGGGCTGGCATTGGAATGATTGAGTGGGACTCATTTTGGGGGGCCACAGAACCCAGTAAAATGACCAGACACCTTCCTTCTCCACAAATGAGGAGTAAGGTTTGATCACCTCCTGCCACATATTGGTTCCAATAATTACTTCTAGACCCAGGGGTTCTGAGTGTTATGTGGGGCAGGATGCCTTCCATTTATTTTGCTAATGTGTTTGGGTCAAAAGGTGGAAGGAGGTTAAGAGAAAGATATATAAGAATAGAGGCAGTTGAGGATGGTGGCAGAGGAAGATCCTAGACTCACCTCCTTCCATAGACACTGGCTATACAGTCCCATAGAGAGGAGCCCTCCCTGAAACAGAACTGAGAATAAGCTCAACAGCTCCCCTACAACAAGGGACAAGAGGACCACCAAAATGGGTGGGAGAGGCAAAGATTCGATCTCCCCAAGAAACTCGACCTTTGATGCAGTGACAGACCATCAGGAGGGGGGGTCTCACCAAGCCAGACTTCTCCCTGAGGAGTGAAGGATTCATGCCCCATACTGGTTATCCCAACCCTTGGGTCCTGCACTGGAAAGACAAGCCTCCCAGAACAGCTGGATTTGAAAATTAATGGGGCTTGCATCCAAGAGACCCAAGAGGTAGTAGAGAATGGAGAGTTTGTTCTTAAAGAGCAGGTGTGCAGACTCTCCCTAAGATCTAGTGCAAAAGTAGCAATTTGAAAAGCACCTAAGTCATACATGACTAAGTCTATATGAAGGGCACCCATTAGCCAATCTTAAAACATCTGCCGGGGGGTTGGGGGGAGGAAGGCAAGTGTCTATTAGTGTCTGTTGGAACTTTCTCTAGAGACAGAAGCACTAGCAGGCACCATTTTGTGTTCACACTGTTCCTTCTAGGGTGGGAGCTGGAGGAAGCCACTTTATTTTTTTTTAAAGATTTATTTATTTATGCAAGAACTGGGGTACAGGCCAGAGGTGCGGGAGGGTGAGAGAATTCGCCAGAGCCAGAGCGGGGAGCAGAACAGGCAGACGGACAGAAAACACTGCTGAGAGGAGCAATAGGAAAGATGGGAGAGGTCTGCCAGCCATGTGGGTATCTCCCTGGCTGGCCGGGAATTGAACCCACGCTGTAGAGGCTGCGGACAGCTTCACAGTGCTGTGCTCAACTGCCGGCACCACCAGGGAGACCCTGGAGGAAACCACTTTAACATCTCCTTTTTCAGTAGAGCAGGTGGACCTGCCAGCCCCACCATCCCTTTCCCTTACCCCTCTCCATGCCAGCCATAGCACTGCTGAATCCAGAGCTGCTCTCGGGGACGCAGGCCAGGGGATGTTGTATTTGCTCTCACCCTTGACATCCCCAGTACCTCCCAGAAGGGCTACTATACACTTGTTTAGAACCCTGATTCTTGCAGTTGTCCCCAAAGAGACACCTTTCCACATGGCCTGATCTGGAGGCCGGCAGGGCTCACTGCAGTCACACAAGGACATACACACTGGCACACTTTAAAGCTGATACCTGAAGGTCTGGTCTCCAATCAGAAGGAAACTCAGTGCTACAAGAGGTCACTCCTCCTGGAACACACATAGGCCTGGGCACAACAGTCTGGACTGTCAGGAACAAGCCAGGCTGCTGCCACAGCCAGAAAACAGACAACCAGAAAATAGGGCCAAGTTGAACAATAAGGTTTAACACCTAGCCACGGCCACTCTTTCAAGACTGAGACAGGCAACTATGTCACAAAGAAACCAACATAGAGAATCAAGAAAAATGAAGAAACAGAGGAATATGTTCCAAACGAGAGAACGAGATAAAAACCCCAGAGGAAGACCTTCATGGAATGGAGATAAGCAATCTACCAGATAAAGAATTCAAAGCAAAGTGGTGAAGAGGAGAAAGAATGGACGAATGAGAACTTTAACAAGGAGACAGAAAGTAAGAGCCGTAAGAAAGGAAAAGAGGCTCCTAGAATTAGGTTCAATAAAATCGTTGAAATCCTGGGGTGGCCATCCTCACGGAGGTGACAAAGATAAGGATCCTTCTGGGACACATGCAGCAGCTCTATGCATAGTTTGTTTATAACGCATGACCTAGTATGTGACACAGCGCACAGTACAAATCACCACTACATGCTGGATTCAAAAATATGTTCAAATACATGCTGTTCAGAAAGTCTCTAGAGGTCCAAACGAACAGGGACCTGTGGCCAAAGAGATGAGAATAAGGCCTGCTGTGCCCATGAGGTCTTATGACAACTCCCCATCACCTGGACTTCCTTTTGTGTGGCCACGCAGAGGCCATGATGCTCCCAGGCTGGGCCGGCAAGGTAGAGACCCAAATAAGGTAGTGACTTCCAGGGCCTACGTCTGTTATATTGATAGGAGAACCCGACAAAACTGGTCACACACACTCACACACACGGCACATGATCACATGTATGTGGGTCTTGGCTGTTGGTAGAGGGAAAAGAAAGTCTCTCTCCCCTGAGAATTTATAAATAAAATCTGGAGAACACAGTTTGGGCCCTGAAGTCATACTATTCAGAGGGGTCAAAGACGCTTCAACCTTCCACTTAATGCTCTGATGCCTGCAACTTACTTTGAATGCATCCCCAAACTGGATAATGGGCTAGTGGATAGAGAGCTGTGTAGACAGGGAGACATGCATGAAGCAAACGTGATAAAATGTCAGTCCCGGGGCTGGGTGGCTGAAATCCCTATGTCATATATTTGAGTTTCCCAGTCTTTAATCTGCTTTACATCCCCAATTATTTAAGTCTTCTTTAATGCCCTTTCATAAAGTGTATAGTCTCTGCATAGATCTTTTACATATCTTTTGTTAAGATTTATTCTTAGGAACTTACTATTTTCAAGTATTATTGTTAAGTTACCATGAAGATTCTTAAGACATCTAGTTTTGTACATTACCAGAAATTAATTTCCGTGGTTTTTAACATTTTTTCATAGATTTGGCTGAAAACACGTCTTGTCTCCGTTTGAACATGCCACCTTAAAGATCCATTTGTGAGTTAGTTATCCCTTTATCACTGTAACTGGTATACCTCAAGCCTTCTTACTGTGTGACATATTTTTATTTATGTTCAAAGCTTAAATGCTCCTACATACCTGTTTAGTTTTGCTGCAGGAAGTTCAGTGTTTATCTTCTGTCTCCATCCCCCCCCCCTCAGGGAGTTCAGGGCCCATGCAGAGATGATTATACCTTCCAGGTCTCTTTTGGGTGCCATGTGCTACAGGCTGGTGTCCCACTCACCAGCAGAAAACAAGGAGGTTTGGACAAGATGCTGCTTCTTGCTCTGGTAATTCCCCAAGACCACCCCTACACTTACCAGAGCCCCCTCCCCAGGTGTGCCACAAAGCATCCTTGACAACGGGGAACTGTGGCTATGTGACAAACTGAAGGTTCAGAGTTTGTAGGGGCTGGTAGTTGGGTAGACAACACAGTGGGTAATGGAAAACTGCCCCCAGCCTCTCTCCACCTCGGTCCTGCTCTTGAACCTTCAAGTCTGAACCAACTCTCATAGGACCCACAATGAGGAACAGGTCTTTGAATCTCTGCCCTCTGAGATCTGGCTCCTTATTCTGATTTCTTATTTCAAGGCAAACCTGGCCCCAAGATGACTGAGATGGGGAAATTCTGTTCCCTTTAGGTAGACCCTTCTCTCATACCACAGGGAAGTGGCCTTGTTGGACAATCACATCAGGACATAATCATCCAATGTGTGGGCATCCTGGGTTATTCTCCCTTTAATAACTCCATGTGTGGGTAAAACAGATTTCATGAGAGATATTTGAAGACAGGCACATCCCAGCCAGCTCAAAGTGCACCCCCGAGGAGGTGTGGTTCTGTACACAAGTATACCCTAGTGGGGGTGGGCAAGAGCCGGGCAGAAACTTGCTGTGCCAGAGTCCCAGGACTGTATCTGTGTCAGCTGTGCTCGGACATCAGCAAGGAGTGGAAACTGAATGTTAGGCTGACAGCTGGTGTCATCAGGATTACAGATTATCCACCATGCCCCAGTAACCAGTGTGTCCAGGCCCGAGGTGGCTCACAGCGCTGTGCTCAGCCTGAGGTGAAGGACCTCAGAAGCAGCCCTAAGAGCATCCAAGCCACCCTCAGGTCAAGATGAGATTTCTCATGGCCCATGGTGTGATTGGGGGTAGGGGGACAAGACAGCAGGCAGCTTTCATGGGGGTGTGAGAACTGATAGGCTTAGGGTCCAGGATGCCCCACTTTCCAGCGGCAGAAACATACTAACTGTCCTGCACCAGCTATGGCCCAGAGCCCAGCTCAGTGCTGTCCAGATCTCACCTCCTTCATTTCTACTCCACTGTCCTGGGAAGATGCTACCTCACTCCCCGGATGAGGATGAGTAAGGGCAGAGGGTGGCAGCCCACCCGTGGCCCAGCTCTGTCTAACCCTTAGTTGGTTTACTTCACTTGTTTGGTTGAAAATGTACAAGAACATCAACTGCTCTTTTTAAAATTTTTAAAACTCTGCCCCTGGACAAGGGGCAGCCTTAATCATTGTGAGCCCAAGCCCTCTGGAAACCCCTGCATCCCCCACTTTGAGTCAGCTAACCACTACAGAAAGCTGTGTGGAGATTCCTCAACCTGCTAAAGATGGAGCTTCCATATAATCCGGCAATTCCACTCCTAGGTATTTACCCAAAAGACACAGAAACATTAATTCAAGAGGGCACCCAGCACCCCTATGTTTATAGCAGCACTATTTACAATAGCTAAGCTATGGAAACAACCCAAATGCCCAAAAATAGATGACTGGATCAAGAAGATGTGGTCCATATACACCATGGAATATTACTCAGCATTCAAAAAAGATAAACTCATGCAATTTGCAGCAACATGGATGGAGCTGGAAGGGATCATGCTCAGCAAAATCAGTCAGAAAGAAAAAGAAAAATACAGGATGGTCTCACTCATAGCAGGAATTTAGAAAACCTAAATAAGGGACCAGGAAAAAGACTAATTAATACAAAGTAAAAATCAAAATCAACAAACAACTATTAACCAGAGACACACTACAGGGCCGAGGCGGGAAGGAAGGAATAGGATCAAAACAAGCGGGTGTGGGAATTATATGGGGACTATAACCAAGATGAAAATGCATACATTGTGCAAAAATGAAAAATGATATAAAAAATATATAAAGTAAAATAAAAATGCTCATAAAAAAAACAGTTGAAGGCTCTGAAATTTATGCTAAGCAAACAACAGAATGCAGACAAAGTACAATTATTTTGTATAATAGCTTTTCAGTTAATTCAATTGGATATTCTAGCCACATTTAGGAAATACATTTTTCTCTTCTTTCAAAATATCCATGCCTCATGTCTTGTTTTCCTGTTGTTTCAGAACTTCCAACTCTGAGTTAAATTATTATTGTTGCACCCTGCAGTCCTGCCCACTTCTCTGCTAATGTCCTTCTTAAATCCTCAGAAAGTAGAACTTGCTAATTTAATTGGTCAAGGCCAAGGAACTGACTGGGCATGTTCCTCCCATATCCCCCTCTCACCCCATCCTCCCAACCCCTGCCAGGTTGGGGTGAGAAGCATCTGCTCATTGTGACTCCCTCCACCCTGGAGCCCACTAGAAGGGAACAAGACCCCAAGACTGACATTCAGGCATGAGGCATCTGAGCCACCTGCTCCAAGCACTGACTGCTAGGGCCTGCACTGGCGGTCACGGGCTGCAGGTCACTGCCAAACAGCCCTGGACCGCCCTTCCACTCTTGTGCCTTATTTGCACAGCTTGCGCTGGCCTTGCCAGGGAGACGTGATCTCTGAGACAGGAGTCAGTCTTCTCTTGGCTCTTCTGGCCCAATTTTACCACTTTCCACTAAAACCTCACCCTAACTCTGCTCGTTTTGGTTTCCCTGAAGGGGTACACTGCCATCGGCCACCGGAGGCTCAGAGCTGTGTCAGGGCCCGCTCTCACTGTGGCTGTCTCTGCTCACCTTACTCATTCCAGGGCACAGAGCAGCTGGGGCCTCAACCTCTGGAGCTTCCCACCCTCTTCCCTTACCCTCTTCACTCTCTTCCTCCCCAGGATCCGGAGCTACAGCCATGCCCCAGGCTTCACAGCTTTAGGGGGGTGGTTGGCACAGTGGGCAAAACAGATTTTTTTGGGTTCCACTCTCCCTTCCTCCATTTTGTCCTGTTCTGGCAGGAATGGACTGCCTTTCCCTCCCGGTTCCACTGGGGAGAAGGAGATAGCTTCCGATCAAGACAGAACATCAACCAAATGACTGGTCACCCCAATACCACACGGTTTTCAGCAGCTGAGGATGCCCCTCTGCCCACATGCAGGGTGCAGGAGGTGGGGAGAGGGGTCTGGGTGAGCTTCCTGCCAAAACAAGTCCCCTTGGACTTCGGGGTGTGGCCTCAGGTCACCGGGCACTGTTCCGGGAGCACTTTCAGGGTTGGGGTGTCTGTGAAGCTTCATTCTGAGCAGCTCCATCACCAAAAACAAGAGGTGTGTGGCAAGGAGAAAAGGAAGACTTAGGGAGGAAATCCTCAAAGGCTTTCAAGACGGTTTTATGTAACATGAATTATAAACTTATCTTTACTAGAACAGGGTCTTGGGGAATCATAATGGTCCTGGTACAACCAGGGAGGGAATATATCGCCTTCTACCCACCCAATAGCAAACTGCTTAGAAGGAGCCAAGGCAACACTTGAGCCATCCAAAATTCAGGTAATTGATCACCATGCAAATTAATTTCTTGGCAAATTTGGTTTGCTTTGGAAAGCAGCTAAAGCCTCCAAAAATCTTCACAGAGAAACAACCATGATTTTCACAAGACTGTCTCATAAATTTTTCTGTTGATTATCACAGTTAGCTATTGACTTTATAGTTCTATTATTTTTACTATGTTAAATGAGAACTCGTCTAGATTTAAATTTTAAATTTTAAATTTTTTAATCAGGATTTTTGTTTTTTTTTTTTTTTTTTTTTTTTTGCTATATTAATGACACTTTTTTTAAAGTTTTATTTATTTATGCATACAAGAACTGGGGTACAGGCCAGGGAAGTGAGAGGATTCACCAGAGACAGAGTGGGGAACAGAACAGTCAGTGCCACTGAAATACACTGTTGAGGGGAGCAACAAGCAAGTCCAGAGAGGTCTGCTGCGCCATGTGGGTTAGCTCTCTGGCCGACTGGGGATCGAACTCATGCTGCAGAGGTTGCAGATAGCTTCACAGTGCTGTACTTAACCCCTTGCACCACCAGGGAGGCCCTGATGAGACTTTTTTTTTTTGAATAAAAAGAGTGTATTTTATTTTTTTTTTTAAATATTAAATTTTATTTTTATATTCCCCCATACAATTGCAAACGCCCCATTCTGACCCCAATCCTTCCCCTCCCGCCCCCCCACCCCCCAAAAAGTGTCTCTGGTTCATAGTTTTTTTGTTGATTTTGATTTTCACTTTCTTATATTCATTTTCCTGGTCCCTTATTTAAGTTTTCTAGATTCCTGCTATGAGTGAGACCATCCGGTATTTTTCTTTTTCTTTTTGGCTTATTTCGCTGAGCATGATCCCTTCCAGTGCCTTCCATGTTGCTGCAAATTGCATGTGTTTATCTTTTTTGAATGCTGAGTAATATTCCATGGTATATATGTACCACATCTTCTTGATCCAGTCATCTATTTTTGGGCATTTGGGTTGTTTCCAAAGCTTAGCTATTGTAAACAGTGCTGCTATAAACATAGGAGTGCAGGTGCTCTTTGGAATTGATGTTTCTGTGTCCTTTGGGTAAATACCTAGGAGTGGAATTGCTGGATCATATGGAAGCTCTATGTTTAGTAGGTCCAGAAATCTCCACACAGCTCTCCATAGTGGTTGGACCAGTTTGCACTCCCACCAACAGTGCACAAGAGTTCCTTTTTCTCCACATCCTCGCCAACATTTGTTGTTGCTAGTTTTTTTAATATGTGCCATTCTCACTGGTGTGAGATGGTATCTCATGGTAGTTTTGATTTGCATTTCCCTGATTACAAGTGATGTTGAACATTTTTTCATATGTCTGTTGGCCATTTGCATTTCCTCTTCAGAGAAGTTTCTTTTTAGCTCTTCTGCCCATTTTTTGACTGGATTATTTTCTTTGTTGTTGCTGAGTCTCATCAGCTCTTTGCAGATTTTTGTGATCAGTCCTTTATCATTAGTGTTGGGTGCAAAAATGTTCTCCCAGTTGGTGGGGTTTCTCTTTGTTTTTGTTATTGTCTCTAGGATTTTTGTTTTTAACAGAATTTCTAGTTAAAGCTTCATTTTCAAATCTATTAAAGAAATGACTCTAATATAACCTTAGGGTTTCCATCACTTCTCACAGAGCTTTGCAAGTGAGAAGGTAGGTGTTTTGTAATTCATATACCACTTGCTTGCTATGTAAATTACACTACCTAAGAGAAAATAGTTCTATTTCTGTTGTCTTGGTTATATTTGTCAGGGACAGGAAATCCTCACGAAGACAAAAACAATTCTTTTTTTCTTTTTACTCAGATTGAAATCTTAATTAGCTCTGATTTTTCAAGGGTACATTTTTTAATTTATTAATTTCTATTACCTAGGAAAATCAGATAATGCTGTCCCTATCTGGAAACTAATTAGATTATCAGTATGACAAGTAAGTAATTGAAATTCGCCATGAAAGATAATTAAAATTAATGCGATTTTTTCTTTTGGCAAATTATGACATAAGTTCACAAATTCATTGTAATTGCTCACAGCAACAAAGCAAACCAAAATTGCGCAGAAGCTCTACAAGGAAAGTTTTCTAGTATTTATATGTCCCCTTCTCTTCTTTGCTTCTAGTATTCCCTAATCAAAGCATACTTCAGAACTCCTTGCTTCTCTAGGAGGAAGACTACCCACTCTCCCCAGCATAGTTATGTGCCATCATCCTATGCCAGAGCTTTACAAACAACACTGAGCTCTCCCATGCTTTTACCTCTCATCCAGTACTGTCCACTTCCTGGAGGCTCATTCCCACCCTATGATAGCCAACAGAAACCTCTTAGAACGTGGGAATCTTGGAACCAGGATTATATATTCTATAATAATAATACTATGCATGAACAAAATAAGTGGTACTTACAATGGAACAATGAGACCTAACAAACCACCATTGTATTTTCTTTCTTTGGGATTCATTTTATTCTCTTCTCTCGGTCTTCTTTTTCAGATGCCTATATATAACATAGTGTGTATACTTTAAGAGTTAGTATGACTTCCAAAGCCCAAACTAATATACTATAACTAAATCTGATTGCTTCCTCCATGTTCTATTCTCAGAGACCTGCTAAGGTTACAGGGATCCTGGTCCTCTTGAGACTTTATGATCAGGAGGTTAGGCCATTCCTTGGCCCTCCATTCCACTCTACCCTTCACTTGAATAGCTACTACTCACTGGCAAACTTTTCCCTTTCTGTGGGCACAATTCTATTTTTATTTGCCAATGGAATTCATAATTGCATTTAGTCTTGATGATTTGAAAATATTTATGATGCTGGAATTGGAAACAAAGGATCTTATTCAAGAAGCTACACAAGCATTTAGAAACTAATCCATCGCATATCACAGACTACATGACCTTTAACCAACTCACCTCATTTAATTCAACTTCAGAAATAAGTGTTCAAGGTGTTATTTTTACCGAAGCATTGAATAATATTCTAGATCTGCCCACAGTCTCTCAGATAATCAGAAATAAGGATTTGAACTCCAAAGCCCATGTTCTGGCTCTCACTAAACTGAGAAAGGTTAAGCATGTGGAAAAAAGGCAAAAGTGGCAAAAATATCATAGAATGTTGCCATTTACAGCAAAATGGGAGGAGCTTAAGGGAATTGTGTATAGTAGCGCAAGTCAGAATGACAAAGATAAATATTGTACATTTGCATAATGGGCAATTTGACAAGGCAAAAATACTTAACAAAACTAGCAGATGCTAATAAATGAAATAAGGTTTCTGAGTTTAAGAGGAGGAGGGAGGGAAAAAGGCTCAAAGGACTATAAGGAATGGGAGGGGTGTGGAGGAACAGCTGAGGAGTGAGATATCCACAGAAGCTTTTAAAAGCTCCAACATATTCCTAAGATTCTAACATGCTATGTGCTTCCAGGGCTGTGCGCATGCTCAGGAGTGACTCAACCTGGGGCACTGGGTTCTGGCTGGTCTGAGGCTCTGTTCAGGCAGGAAGCAAAAACTAAGAGTTGTAAACTGTGAGACTGAGTGTTTAAAACATGCCCAGTGTACATACAGAGAGCCCCAGATAAAGACTGGAAGAATTATTTGTTCCAGATATTTAAGGAATCTTTGTTCAGTCAGCAGAGATGTCATGTCCGTACAAACAAAAATACAGACTTTAAAGAATTAGTTCAGAAAAGTCACTAAACAATATCAATAATAACAAACCATGGGGACGCTAAAAATCGTTTCACTGGTGAATTCTACCAAATATTTAAAGAAGAATTAATAACAACCCATCTGAATCTCTTCTGAAAAATAGAAGAGGAGAGAATACTTTCTTCCTCATTCTGAGTCAGTATTACCCTGATACCAATATCAAATCAAAATACCCCAAGAAAAGAAAACTACAGACTAATATCCCTTATGAATATAGAAGCAAAAATCCTCAACCAAATATTAGCAACCCAAATCCAGAGGCATTTAAAAAGAATTTATTCCAGGAATGAAAGGTTGATTCAACATATAAAAATCAATAAATATAAAACATCAGACTAATAGACTAAGGGGTGGGGTGTGTACAAATGCAGTTGATGCAGACAAACCATGTGACAGTACCCAACATCCTTCATGATGAAAGCATTCAATAAACTAGAAATAGAAGGGAGCTTCCTCAATCTAAGAAAGGGCATCTATGAATGCCCACCACTCACAGCACTCTTAATGGGCAAAGACTAAAAGTTTTCCTGCTCAGATCAGGAACAAGATAAGAATGTCTATTAAATTTGTATTTACTTACTGAGTAATATTCCATTGTGTATATGTACCACATCTTCGTGATACACAATGGAATATTAACTAAAGCAATCAAGAAAGATAAACTCACGCAATTTGCAGCAACATGGATGGTGCTGGAAGGGATCATGCTCGGTGAAATCAGCCAGAAAGAAGAAGAAAAATACCGGATGGTCTCACTCATAGCAGGAATCTAGAAAACCTAAATAAGGGACCAGGAAAAAGACTAATTATAATAAAGTAAAAATCAAAATCAACAAGCAACTATAAACCACAGACACTCTATGGGGGGGAGGAGGGAGTAGGATCAAAACAAGAGGGGTGGGAATTGTATGGGGACTATAACCAAGATGAAAATGCATACATTGTGCAAAAATGAAAAATGATGTAAAAATATATAAAATAAGATTTAAAAAAATTCTATTTAACATTATACTGGAAGCTCCACCAAAGACAAAGAAGAAGAAAAAGAAGAAGAGGAAGGGGAAGAGGAAGAAGAAAGGACAAAAGGCATTTGATTGAAAAGGAAGAAATAAAACTGTGTGTGTAGATGGTGTGATCATGACCTTGAAAAGGAGCTGCTGGATGGCCTGTGATCATCCCCTAACCTCACTAGCTCCTGCTAAGGAGCAGTCTGGTCACAAAGACCCACACCCTCTTCCTCCGCAAATCTGTCTGCTAGTGAGGCGAGGTACCTGGCTGAAAGGTTCCTACTGACTTTATCCTCTTTATCCCAGGTCAGCGCCTCTTTGGGTCTTCTGACCTCGCCACGTTAGGGGTGCGTGCCTTTGAGAAACTGTCCGCATGTCCACACACCCTAACGCCTCACTCAACCATGAGGACGGCCCTCTCCAGGGCCATGTGGGAGGTAGGTCTTCAATTTCCCAGGCTACACCTAGTTCCCAGCCCCCAGCTTTCCCAGAGAGAGAGAGGAGGCTAGTCAAGGCAAAAGAAAAGTTTCTGTGAAGAGTCCCATGAGAACATGGACACACAAAGCAGTGACTTACCCTGGAAACCTAAGGAATTACTCCCATTTTTTGAAAGGATTGGAAAAGACATCATCTGTGAAGGAAAGAATCAGGGGAGGAATCACAGAATGGTGTGGGAGGAAGAGGTATGGAGTTTTCTTTGGCAGGGAGGAGGCCAGTGGATAGGCCTGAGCCACAGAGACATGAGGCACATGGGCCATGTGCAGGGCCCACAGCCTGATGTCTGTGCTCAGGGTAATAACAGACTTCAGGGGATCCTCACTCTGGGGCCCCAAAGGGGAGCACCTGGAAGCCATGTGTCAGAGGGCCAGCACCAGCCCCTGGGGACCTTCAAAAAGACTCGCTTCTGAATGAGCAACATTTCTGAAGAAAAACTTCGAACATGTCGCCCCCCACGTTTATCAATAGGAACTGGTGTTTAACCTCCATTTTCAACTGCAGCAGGAGCAGGAGGCTCACCTGAAAAGCTGGCGGAGGCACGTCCACTGCCAGGCAGCTGTGCAGCTCGATCAATTTCAGTTCTATGCGCCACAGGTGTCTCGAGCGTGTTCTTAGCATGATGCTAACATCTAGCAATGCTCTTCTGCCAGATGGCTCATAACTGTGACCCCTTCCATAAAACTCATTGACTCAATGGGCAAATAGGTTTTAGTTGTTATTCCTTGTACTCATATATATTTAGAAATCAGAGAAAGGTCTTGGTCAGACCATGTGTCCTGACTTTTGACTCAACTCCTTGCTATATAAATGATGTCATGACAAAGGCCTGGACCGCCATCTCCCCTGAATCAGGGCAAGGACAAGCACTAAAGTGGACACTACAGCCAGTGAACACCGTAAGTTCAAAGGCAATGAGTTATGCTCAGTTCCAAAACTATAAAAGCGAGACAGTCCCTCCCATCCCCTAAGCCACTGGGTAAATACCCACTTGCCCTCTGAGGTCATTCTGTCTTCAGCTGCCAATTTTTATGATGTTCAAATAGGCACTCCGAGCAGAAGGAAACACAAAGCTCATTGCTTGATGGATTTCCTGGGATACAATAGGAGGAGTATTAATAGGCTTCCATGTAACAAAGTCTAGCTCCTAATCCCAGTCCCACCGCTGGAATTTGTGGGGCCCCAGGAAGCTCCTTAAAGACTCCACTCCCCACTTTCCTCTTCTGTAGAGGTGGAATGCTCAGATCTGCTTCACAGGTATTGTCAAGATTTGGGATGGTCTATTCAAGAACGTCTCCACTGGTGTTAAATAAATGCTGGCTCTTGGTCCATCTTTAGTGAAAGGAATTGATGATACCAGCCAATTTAAGCAGGACCAGTAGAGGATGCTTTGCTCAGAGTGGAGACAGACAAACCACCCTGGACTCCTTTTATTCCTGAATTTATTTGGACGACGAGGTTTCATCAAAATAAAATCTGGTTGCACAATGGAGCCTTCAGCTTGAAAATATACAATTTGTTTCCCTCTCCCACTGCCATCTCAGCCTTTCTCAGCAACCTCCTGAATAATGCATGAGTTTCTCAGAAGGCTTATCTTCATTGCTTCCCAGCTTCAGCTACACTCTGGCAGAAAGAGGGCCATACATCTTCTTTCCATAGAAACTGTCATGTTCTGGAACACAGCCTGCCTTCTCTGGTTCTGGGCCTTTCACCTCCCAGGATGACGTCAGTCATGCTTCCCCCACCCCCCTGTGGGGCTCCTTATGGGCTGAATAGGGGTTCCGCAGTCAGTACTTACCCTTAGGTTTTCAATAGCCATCGCGTGGGGAGTAAGACAGCGGATGTGTCCATGGCACCAGCTGTCTCTGATGATGTGGCCCCAGAACCTTCGGGTCACCAAGCCAAGTGCTGAGTTGGCAGGAGTTCCTACAATCACGGAGTCCAGGCCTCCACGTGGCATAAAGGGGAGCATTGTTTTGGCAGCATAAGAGATGATTAGATGAATAAGGCTGGTAGCAGGACTGCTTATTATTACCTGACCTCAGTTGATTCTATGCCCAAACAGTAAAATATAGGCAATTCATGGAATTCTTTTTTTTTCTTTCTTTCATAATAATGATACAACGGGAGTTATATAAGCCTGCTACCAGTGATATTTGCAAATGGATTTCTTACAGACTAAATTTCACATTAACATTTTTCCCCTCTGTTTTGAAAGACCATCACTAGAACATCTTATTCATTTCTTTCTAGTGCCAAAAGCTTACATCTGTCCTGGCCCACATGTCACAAATTAAATATAGCTGCAACGAACCTGGGAGTTCAGTCAGAGAACTACCTTAGTTCTTAACAGTGGGGTTGTCACTGCGGTTTCCATGTGTCCAACCTAACTGAGTTCTCAGACACAACTGAGGATCTAGTCCAAGTCAGAACCTTCTCTCTTCCCAAGTCCTATTCAATCAACTGTCTCTGAGTTCCCTACACAATCAACCCCTTAGCTGTTATGCCATGAGAGGACCTGCCACCCACTTTGTCAAGATAACTGGAGTGGGCACCTATAAACGACTTCTTTCCTGTCCCCTGCTGCAAACTTATTCCCATACCTCTGCTATCTTTATTTGCATCTCTCCAGACTCAGAGGACCAGGTGTCTGAACTTGAGCTCAAAGCCAACCCTTCCCTACAATTCCTGTTTGGTTGCTTGTCCCTGGCTTCTAGGACACGAGCCTACCAGTCAGCTCCTCTCTCCTGTCTCTTCAAACTCCCCCTCTCTACCAGCTCTTTTTCTTCATCCTTTAAGAATGCTGAAGTCTCTCCTACTTAAAAAAAAAAAAAAAAAAACACAAGACCTACCATATACCTCCATTCTTAGCTTTCTCCTTCCTTTTACAGCCAAGCTCTGAGAAACAAGTTTACACTTGCTCTTTCCACTTTCTCCCCTCCCACTTACTCCCTGTGTTCAAGTTCCTACCTTGCGCTATGTGGCAGCTGCACTGGAAAAATTTACCAGTCTTCTAGAAGCCTAAATGAGGCAGTTCTGTAGTTCTCATTTCACCATGACCTTTTCTGAAGAATTTGATGCTTTGATAACTTGTCTCAAAAGTTCCCTTGTAGTTTCCAAGATAGCCCTCCTAACCAACTCGCTCTAATTGTTCCTATTCAGGGTTCCCTTCTTGACGCACTGCTCTTCCCCCTCTGTTCTCAAACATGATTATCCTCTCGCATGATTTTACTACCATGTTGTGCCACGGTCATTCAAACAATAGAACCAGTGCTGGCCTCTCCCCTGCTCGTCTTCACACCATTGTGTGTAAACTGCTGGATGGGCATCTCCACTTGGATGACCTGTTGTCATCTCAAGCTCAATGGATCTAAAAACAATTTTTCTTCTCCCCCTTTCCAGACCTCCTTGCTTCTCTTCCTGTGTTCTCAGTCTCATAATATACCCCGATATTAGAATCGCAAGCCTTAAGGCAGAGTGTCGAATCCTTCCTTTCTTTTATTGCCCACATCCAAATTACCACCTAGTCTTATCAATTTTTATCTGTTAAATATTCCTAGAGCTTTATCCTTCTCTCTATCCATCCTACCGCTATCCCTTTCACTTCTGCCAATAACTTTTAATTTATTAGATTTCCTTTGGATCATGATCAAATCCATTTGCCATGTAACCTCTAGAACAGTGTGTATGAAATAAATATCTTATTGTGTTTGCTTCATTTTTATTAATAAAATTAATTAATTAACTAATTAAATTTAAAGTTTTAAAATTCCTACCTGACTTCTTCTGGGAAAATGGAGGAGACTTACTTTTCCTTATCCCTCCTGCTAAGTACAACTAAAAACTCCCGACATTATATGGAAAACTATTTAAAGCAGATTCTGAAAGGTATAGAGAAGAAAGCATATGAGCCAGGGAATTTGGGACCCAAGGAACACCCATAGTAATGTCAGAGAAAAACAGTTTAAATAAGATCAGCGTTTCGGAACACAATAAAAAATGTCTACGATTTAATTGAAAACCACTTATCTGATTTTCAAGAACCAGGAAGCTCTTAGACTGAAATTTTAAAAGATCAATAGATGCCAACAGAAAACAAAAAATAAAATGGCAAACTTAAGCCCTAACACATCATCAATCTCACTAAAAGTTCTAAATATACCAATTAAAAGACAGAGGTTAGCAGAATGGATTTTAAAACATGCTACAACAATATGCTGTCAACAAGAAATCCATTTTAAATATTCTTTCTCTTGAAAGTGATAGGTAGTTTGTAAGTAAAAGGATGGAAAAATACATCTGAAAACAGTAATGAAAATAAGCAAAATTGACTATATCCATACCCAATAAATAAGACATTAGAGCAAAGAAATTTACCAGGAGATGGAGGGACGTTGTGTAATGAAAAACTGATAGAACAAAAACAAGAAGTAGACAAATCTACAATTATAGTTGAGATATCAATGACAACACCCTTAAATTTTATAAAAGTAGATAGAAAATCAATAAGAATATACAAGGTATACAATAATTCAACCAAAAGAATTTAGCGGACATTTCTAGAACACTTTACTCCCAAACAGAAGCAGAGAGACAATACAATTTCTAGCCATTAAAAAGAAAAGAACTACTTATATATAAGTGGAGTGAAACACATACAGGACTTTTATGTTGAAAACTATGCAAAACTGATGAAAGAAACCACAGAAGATCTAAATAGTAGGAGAGATGTGTTTATGGATTAAAAGACTCAACATAGTAAATATGTCAATTTTTCTCTCATTGATATACAGGTTTAACTTAATTCTTATCAAAATCTCAGCAGGATTTTTAAAGATATAGACAAGATTAATTTACAATTTATAGGTACAAAGGAACTAGAATAACTCAAACAAATAAAAAAAGAATAAAGTGGGAGGAATCAGTCCACCCAATTTCAAGACTTGCATAGATACAGTAATCAGAGCAGTGTTGGTGTTGAAGGGACAGACACATAGACCAATGGAATAGATGGGAAACAAAGAAACAGATTTACATTAATTTTTCACAGCTTATTTTTGACAAAGGTAGAGAAAAAAAAATGAATAAAGAAAAAAGTAGTTTCACAACCCAAATGCCCAAAAATACATGACTGGATCAAGAAGATGTGGTACATATACACAATGGAGTATTACTCAGCAATCAAGAAAGATAAACTCATGCAATCTGCAGCAACATGGATGGAGCTGGAAGGGATCATGCTCAGCGAAATCAGCAAGAAAGAAAAAGAAAAATACCGGATGGTCTCACTCATAGCAGGAATTTAGAAGACCTAAATAAAAGACCAGGAAAAAGACTAATGATAATAAAGTAAAAATCAAAAGCAACAAGCAACTATAAACCAGAGACACACTACGGGGGGAGGGAGCGGAGAGGAGGGATTAGGGTCAAAATAAGGGGGATGGGAATTGTATGGGGACTATAACCAAGATGAAAATGCATACATTGTGCAAAAATGAAAAATTATGTAAAAAATATATAAAAGAAAATAAAAGAAAAAGAAAAAAGAAAAGGTAGTTTCAACAATTGATTCTAGAACAACTGGACATAATAAGCAAAGAAAAAAATGAACCTCTCCCCAAGACTCACATCTCACAAAAATTACCTCAAAACTGGAGCATAGTCTTAAATATAAGATACAAAACTGTGAATTTTTAGGAAAAAAAAAAAAAAACAGGAGAAAATCTTTGAGATCTAGGCCTAGGAAAAGTGTTCTTAAACTTGACTACAAAACATGATCCATGAAAGGAAAAATTGAAACACAATTTCATCTAACTTAAAAATGTTTGCTATGTCAACATTAATTGGAAGAAAAGACAAGCTACAGTAAGGAGAAATATTTTCAGACCATGTATTGACAAAGAACTAGTATTTAGAATATGTCCAGGAGTCTCAAAACTCAGGAACCAACAATCCAGTTATAAAATGAGCAAAAGAGATAGAGCAACATTCCGTTGAAGAGGATGCTAGAAAAGCAGATAAGCACATGAAAAGTTGTTCAATATCATTAGCCAGCAAGGAAATGGCATTTAAAAGTCCGACGAGATATCACCACACACCTATCAGAATGACAAAAATGAAAAAGACTGACACCCTAAGATGCTGGTGAGGAGGCAGAGAAATGGGGCACATCACTGATGGAAATGGAAAATGGTACATTTTGACATGCTTGACACAAAATGTTGAGCATCTGGAAAATGCTTGACAATTTCTTTAAAAATTAAATATGCAACTAACTTATGACCCAGAAATTGTGGCTCTGGATATTTATCCCAGAGAATAAATATCCCAGGATGCAATTGCTGGGTCATAGTCACAACTCTTGTTTACACAAAAATGTGCACAGGACTTTTTCCAGCAGCTTTATTTGTGATAACCCAAAAATGGAAACAACCCAGATATCTTTTAAGGGGTGAACAGTTAAACTGTGACACATCCTTACCACGGAACACTCCTGCTGTGTCTGAATGTTTGTGTTCCTCAAATTCATATGTTGACATTCTAACTCCAAAAGGGGGCCTTTGGGAGGTACTCAAGGCATGGGAGTAGACTCTCATGAATGGGATTAGTGCCTTATAAAAGAGGGCACAGCGAGACTCCAAGCCCTTTCCTCCGCATGAGGGCGCAGCCAGGAGGCTCTGGCTGTGAACCAGGAAAAGAGCCCTCACTGTGTGCCACCTTGTTCTTGGCCTTCCAGCCCCCAAAACTCTGAGAAACAACTTTTGTTGTTTATAGGGGATGCCATCCCATCTACCGTTATAGCAGCCAAACAGACTAAGACAACTACTCGACAATAAAAAGGAATTATTAATACAGACTCCTGCACCAATCTGAATGAATCTCCAGAGACTTATGCTGAATGGGGAAAAAAAAATCCCTATAAGTTACCTACTATGTGATTCCATTTATAAAACAGGCTTGAACTAACACAGTTACAGGAATGAAGGCCAGATTAGTGGTCTCCAAGGGATAAGGAGGGTGTGGTAAAGGAGAACACGCAGGATCCCCTTGGTGACGGCAATCTTGTCTCTCGGGTGTCGATGACAGTGTTGTGGTTGAGGGTTGGACTGCATTTGGCAAGATGTTACAGTGGGGAAACACAACAGCTGTACAGGGGAGCTTCCAACTGCACATACCTCTATCTCAGAAAGGTCTTTTTTAAGACTTCATGCCTTCTGAGGCTTCTAAAGAGCCTCAGGAAAGATGGTTTAGTTTTGATGACCAGAGGAGTGGATGTGATGAAAAGCTAAGGAAATGTGATCACACAGAACAGCAGGGGAGAGAGAGAGACAGATGGAGATGCAGATGCCGTGCAGACGGAGAGGCAGAGCAAAGGAGGAAAAACTGGAGCGGTTTAAGGCACTTGCCACAAGAATTGATGAGAACGCAAAACCTGGGCTTCAGAATTGATTAGAGAGGCGTTTAGGAGACAATTTAGTAAGATGTGCTATATAAACTTCTGTCCCAAGTCTCATAAAAGTCTTCAGTAAAAACCTGCATTCCTTATCAATTTCATTTTTTTTTTTTAAATTTGGGATTTATATTTATTTGGATGTGGCACAATGGCAACAGTCTGCATATCTGGGCATATTTGTTGTCTGTGTCTTCAGGTAAATTACCTCCACAAAAAATTGTGACAAGAGTGGGCTTTCAGGATGAAAGGGAGCAAAGGTTGGCCTAACAGGTGTCAGGCAATCCTTGGGAAGTTTCCTTCAAGAGAGGGAAATGGTGGGGGCTAATCTGAAATCAGAAGTAGAACGATGAGGACATGGTCGTTTAGAGCCCAGATGTGTGAAATGGAAAATGACATGTAGGAGGCTTGATGTAAGCTAGCTTGAGTCTGAGAACATCTACCAGAAGGTACAGGCTGGGAATTAGTAAGATTAGCTCAATATTGCATATAAATGCACAACTCCTGCAGATATTTGGATTGTGAGTATTAATATATAGAATCCTTATCTAAGTGAGATGGGGAAGGTACAGAGTGCCCATGTATGCCTAGGTCTTCCAGCTACAGAACCCAGCATGCTTTGCATCTCCCCAGAAGGTGATGCTGTCCCCACCTCCAGCAAACTGAAGGGGAGGTCCTCCAGACATTATATAGGGGTTGTTAGCTTTGGATTAGGGAAAGGTCTCCCCATGAACACACTTTCCAATCCAATCTCTTTCTGTTACTTGTTACCATAAAAACCCATTTTGTTGTTGGAATAACTGCCTTGGTTTGAGGCCAACAGGATCTTTTGTGGATAAGGAGGTCAACGGCAGAAATGACTGGGCAAGTTCAGAACCCCTGCCCGGCTTCTGGAGAGCGGAAGGCCATGGAAGGGCCAGCAATCAAGCAGACCACCTGGCAAACCACACAAGTCCAACCTGTAGCTAGATACTCCCCCAAATTCTGCGGGACCAGAGGCTGGAAGGAGAGGCTAAGAGGGTATGCAAGGCCCAGCCCTAATAATTACCCATGGGCACAAAGCCACAGAGACCAGCTCTGTGGCAGAATGCCTGCCAGCTCTAGAAAGGATCTAAGCAGAGTGGAGACGTGCTGGAATTCAGAGTTCACTGCCTGCTGCCTGGGGAGGGTGTGCGGAGGGCGGAGTTAGGAAGAGTGTATGGGTCCAGTCTAAGGACTTCTGCAGCAGTTCATTCAAGGGCATAGCTGAGTGCTATTTGGAACAGCTAGCTCAGACAACTGCGGAATCGTTGGTCAGGTTCATGAGCAAACTTAGATTTCCCCAGGATGGCTTATTTCTTGCTGTTGGGGAATTTAACGCAGGAGGAGGAAAAGCAAGCTGCTCCCCTCAGGGTACTTGACAGAGCTGACAGTGGGGTTGGGGCAGGAAGTGGGATGTGGATCTGGGCCCTAGAGATGATGCAGGTGTGACTCAGCCTGCTGAGGTCAGGCCCCAACAAGACGGGTTTGGTGGGTGGGGATGAACCCAGGACAGTGGTAGATGGCTTTACATAAGAAAACACAAGGAGGAAAAAGATTTTGGGGGTGGTGGAAGTGGGTGGGGTTTGAACAGCTGCTGGGAAGGGAAACAGATTCTCAGGAGGTATTTTTAGGAAGTACTAGAGTGTTCCTTGGTGTGTATGGCGCTCCCTCCCTGGGGCCTTCAACTAGCCACTAGCAATGGCCACTGTAACTGGTTTATTGAAAAGACTCAGCTTTCTGGGGTACAGACGTGAAGAGTGTCTTTTTTCCAGTAACTGCTTGAGAACTGGACTATCACACTCCCCCTATAGACAGTTTTTCAAGTCTCTAGAACTTTTTTCTTTTTAGCACTATTAATTATTGAAATAGACTTACTCCAGTACTGGGAACTTCAGAGTAGACAGGAATTGTGACCACAGCAGCTTGGAGCTGGAGAATGGGGCAGACAGGAGGGTAGAGGTAGAAAGGCCTTACCTCTAGTGACCCTCACATACCTTCCTATTTGGAGCCCAAACTCTGACGGGAGATGAGGAGGAGGTCCCACTTGTGGATAGTTGCTACTTCTCTGGGTGACAGTGATGGGCCCCTGGTCACCTCTGAGGGTCAAATACCCTAATGCTGTCCCTCTCATGGGCCAGTAAGGCAAGGCCTCCCCCACACCAGTTCCCTGATTCTATTGTTCTCCCCTCAGAAAGGTGATTGGGGTCCCCTCACTCAAAACACCTCTCAAGCATCATCTGATGTCTGCTGACCTATGGGACACACTCCTATTTTTGCTGAGCAAGATGGCGGGGGTGCAGCTATCCTGCAGGCATCCTTCTCGAACCTCTGCCATCTCTCTGTTACCCCTTTCTCCAGGCTCCAGCAGGACTAGAAGCTCTTTGGGTGCAAAGTCTCAGCAGGTCCTAGCTCAATGGGGTGGACAGGATCATGTCCTCTTGGGTCTCGCTCCTAAAGAGTATGTAGGATTCCACTGGCCTCTCCATGCCTGGTTAGAGGCAACATGCTTCTAGTTCCTGTGCACTGTGGGTTCCTCATGCCCGGTCCTTGTGTCTTTTTTTTTTTTTTTTTTAAGATTTATTTATTTATGCATACAAGAGCTGGGGTACAGGCCAGAGATGTGGGGGGTGAGAGGATTCACCAGAGACAGAGTGGGGAACAGAACAGGCAGATTGACTGAAATACACTGCTGAGGGGAGCAGCGGGCAAGACAGGAGAGGTCTGCTTTTCCATGTGGGTTGCTCCCTGGCCGGCCGGGGATCGAAATCGTACTGCAAAGGCTGAGGATTGCTTCATAGGGCGGTGCTTAAGCCCTTGTGACACCAGGGAGGCCCCTGGTCCTTTTGTCTTTCTTCTGCTTGGACATCTGGAAAAAAAGTCCTTTTCTGAAATCAGGTCAATCTGTCTTCCTCTCCCACTTAGATGGCTCAGCATCCCTTCCCTCTGCTCCATCCCCTCCCTGGAGCATACACGTTCCTCACATGTGCCTCATGATATTAAAACAATACTTTATATTAAAACAACACTCTTCTGTATCCATCTCTCCCACACTAGACTATACTTTCCTTGAAGACAGAAACTGGCTGTTTGATTTTCAAATGTTACGCTTATAACAGCAGCTAATGCACAGAAGACAGTCAACAAAGGGTTTTTTGGTTTGTTTGTTTTTTTATTAAACTGAAAAGAAGAATAAGGGAAAGTGGGCTAAAATGCTCATCTTTCACAATGAGGGGTGTGTGTAATACACACTTCAGTTTGGGGATGTCAGCCTCTGACGCCTTCCTGGAGTCCGCCATCGTGGGAGAGAAGGTCAGCTTTTCTGAAGTTAAAAAAGCCACATACAGTCCTCCCAGACCTCTGGAGACCAGAGCCCAGCTGGGTGACCCCAGTTCAGCTAATAGAAAGCTCTGCCCAGGATTTAACCTAGAGGAAGGGAAGTCAAGGCCAGAGGTCTGTGCCCCGTGGCTAGGGTAGCAGGAGCAGGATGTGACCTTGGTCTGGGTTCCACAGTAGCCTATCCAGGCCTCCCACCAATTCTGTAATCTATTATCGTTCCATTAAATTTCCTAATCTATTTAAATTAACAGTAGGCTTCTCTTATTTGCTCTAAGAACCCTGACTAGAGAACATGTCAGTAGATACTAATTTATGCTACACCTTGAAAAAGATATATATGTATAAATATCTAAAATATACATTTAATCCAAGTACATGTAATCTACACATATACATTTCTTTTATGTATATTTAATCTAAAGATAATCAGTAGTAGAGTAAAATGGGATATAGAACTATTGAACTTGCAAATCGCTAAACAAAAAAGAGCAAATAAAGGTTGATCAAGATACCAAAAGATAGGATATAAGCTAGCATAAGAGTAAGAATAAAGTGGTTAGGCCAACATTATTAGTTATCATCTCACAAATGTGACTGGGTTACTGGCCTCAGAATGCGAAAGGATAAATCTAACACTATGTTTTGTGTGGTAGATTCTTGGACGGCTCCCCTCTCTTCCATTCCATCTTACTTCTAATTGGAGAGAACAGAAAACTAAAAATTGACCTACATCTCTCGTCTTTCACAGTGAGGAGTGTGTGGAATACATGCATCACTTTGTGAGCTACCAGTACTGTTTGAAGGCCTTTGAAAAGGGTGCTATCAAGGTTGAGTCAATCAGCTGCTCTACTTTGCTAGAGATGAGGTGGAGACCCCTTTCTTGTCGTTGGTTGATAGGAAATGGAGTTTGAACAGACAGGAGCATTGGTGGCAGCTGAACCTGTGTTCCAGCATCTGGTCATTAACTTCCAGGACTGAAGGTGGTTGTGCTGACAGCAGCAGCTAGAGCTTCCATCCCTCTGCAGTAACCTGGAATCAATGACCCACAATCTTCACTTCTCCAACCTCTCCTAGCACTCCAATAAACACTCAGTCCCCTATATTAAAGCCCTTTCCATTTGAAACACATAAGGTGGTTTCTATTTTCCCCCAAACATCTCATTAATGTATATCGGTGACAAAATGCAGGTTTAATATAAAGTGACCCATAAAGCTCTCCTTTTAAAGGATGTCAAAGACATAGTACATTAATGAAAACAAAACAAAATAGAAACTAAAGTAGGAATGGGAATATTATTACTAAACAAAGAACTCATGAAAATATTAGATAGAATATTATGTCAATACAAGAAGCAAATCACAAAGAAGATATAAGGCTTATGAATGTTTATGCTCTATATAAAAACCCTAAATATTAAAAAATAAAAATCTTAGAAATTAAGAAGAAATGTAATCTTAGGGATAAGCCTTATCATTTATTTCATGTATGTTGTTATATTAAGTGGACATACAAAAAAAGGAATTAAATAATGTGGTCAACAAGCTTTTCAACACTTTGAGTCTGCAAATACCTTATTCATATTCTTTTTTAAACTAATATAATAGGTCATAGAAGAAATTTCAATAAATTCTTAATTGTAAGCTCTCTTCGACCATAATCCAGGAAAACAAAGAACTAGTAAGAAAACAACATTAAATAGTAGAATTCAAACACCAGGAAATTAAGCAATATTCTTCTAAATAACTCTTGGGAAAGAAAGGAAATAAAACATGCAATTAAATAGTGTTTTGAAAATAACAACAACAATAATAATAGCAGATTTCATAATCTGGCATGTGACAAAACTATACTCAGAAAAAAATTCACATTCTAAATGCTGGCCTTATTTTTCAAAAAATAATAAAAATGAAAGAATGAAGTATTTATCTCAAGAAGGAAAACTTTTGCTAGTTTTTTATTGTTGTTGTCTGTTTGCTTGCTTGTTTTCTGTGTTATTAGAGAGGACTGCTAGAACAATATTGAAAGGGAGGGTTGAGAGAGATCGTACTTACCTTGTGTCTGGTGTTATTGAGAAAACTGTAATTTCTCACCATTATTTATGATAACCACAGGGTTTTGGGGTAGATTTCCTTAACCAATTTGAGAAAACTTGCCTCTGTTTCTAGTTTATTGACAATTTTTATCACAAAAGACTGCTGGACTTAGTCAAATAATTGTTATGAATCCATTGATAAGATCATTGGATTTTTCTTGTTTAGTATGTGAATATGATAGGCTCCATAAACTGATTTTCAAATTTTGAACCAACCTTGAATAGCTGGGCTAACTCCCACTTAATATTAGTATACAATTCTTTCTATACATTGTTGGATTTAACTTCCTAATATCTTATTAAGGATTTTGACTATCTTCAGGAGAAACATTGGTCTGTAGTTTTTGTTTTTGTTTTCCTTAAAATATCTTTGTTTGGTTTCGGCATTAGTGTAATGTTGGCCTCAAAGAATGAGTTAGGGAGCATTATCTTTGCTTCTAGTCTCTGAAAGAGACTATAAAGAATTAGTATAATTTCTTCCTTATATATTTGATAGAATTTACCAGTGTCTCAATGTAGGTCTTGTGCTTTCCTATTAGAAGATTATTGACTATTTTTTGAACTTCCTTACTATTCAGGTTGTCTATTCCTTCTTGTGTGAGTTTTGGCAATTTGTATTGTTCAAGGTCTTGGTCCATTTAAGTCACCTAGGTTATCAAATTTGTAGGCATAGAGTTTTTCATAATATTCCCTTATTATCATTTTAATTTCCATGGTCTCTGCGGTGATGTCCCTTCTTTCATTTTTTATAGTAGTAATTTTGTCCTCTCAAGTTTTTTTCCCTAGCCCCAACAAAGGGCTTATTGATTTAATTGATATTTTCAAGAAACTTCTTTTGATTTTGTTTCTCTATTCATTTCCATTTTTAAGTTCAATGACTTCTGCTTCCATTCTTATTATATCTTTTCTTCTGCTTCCTGGGGGTTTTGCTTGTTCTTCCTTTTGTAGTTTCCTTAGGTGGAAATTTATTATTGATTTTATGTCTCTGCTCTTTTCTAATTCATGTATTTAATACTTTATTATAAATTTCTCCCAAAGTACTACTTTCACTGTACCTCACACATTTTAGGTATTTTCATTTATTTCAAAATATTTTTTAATTTCTTTTAAAATTTCTTCTTTGACCTCTATGTTATTTAGACATGTTGTTTAATCTCCACATATTTTCCAGTTATCTCTGTTATTGACTTCTAGTTAAATTCTACTGTGGTCTAGTTAAATTCTACTGGGTTCATCTACTTCTTTCAGTTTTAGCCTTTTCTTTTAGAAAAACCCAAGCTAAGACTGTTAGCCCCAGGTATGGTCATAGAAAGTGAACTTTTGGTGGAACTTTATAGATGGCTCACTCAGGTCAGATGGCCATTAAATCTCCATAGCTGGGTAGTAAGTGGGGTGACAATAACTTCTAATATGCATTGACATTGCAATCACAAAGAATCTTACCTGTGGTTGACTGGGATGGGTACAGATAGAGGGTAATGCATTGGATTAGGGAAAGGGGTATGCTAGAATTACTAGAGGCAATAGCAATAATGAAGTTGTCTAGTTTTTGTTGACTACACTAAAAGCCTTCCAAAAAAAAAAAAAAAAGAATATATGGAATCAGGAAATCATGCTCTGTAAGCCAAGTTGCTCCTATAGAAGCATTTAACAAGGTCCTCTATTTCCAGCAGCTATAAGGTATACCATGTCAAAAATCAGACCCAGGATCTAACTGTAAAGGTAGCAAAAACAACAACAACAACAACAAGAGAACATATTTCCACAATAGGTGTCACATGTTAGAATCAGAATTCTCATACAAAGATTGAGTCTGTAAGTCCTAGGATGGGGACATTTAAATATGTGTACCTAGTAACCTTGAACGCCTAGAGTCCCCTTAATTGCCTACATGAGAAGTAGCTATTTCCCCCTTATCAGGGAGAACAGTCTCCTCTTGCCTACACAAAGATTTCATCTGAAGCAGGTACTTAGCAATGTCCACCCTCCTCACTCAGAGTTATCGATAGGCTGACAACCATAATCATGTCTCAGACCAACTGGAGCATAGAAATAGGGTTCCTGCTCCAGGAGGAATTGCAGGACCTAATAGGTTCTGGCAGGAACCAGGGAGCACACCTGGGAGTGAGGCTTGAAGATACTGACCTGGGATGTAGACTAAGGATGGATAGGGAAAAGTCATTGATGTGGGGTACTCACCAATGACTTGGGATGTAATATTTTGAAAGGACAGGTCCAAACAATTTATTGCAGAGTTATCAATCCTTTGAGGAAAAAATAGTTAAAAAAAATGGTGTTAAAAATTGCTTCAGAAAAGACAAAACTGTAAAAGCCTTTTTTTAATTAAATAAAATTCGATATATAAATTTAAGTTAAGGTAAACCTGAAATTGAAAATGACAGACCAGTGTTTTTTATCAATACAAAAGGAAAATCCCTAAATAAAATCATTTTGAATAGTTTATTTTGAAGAATAAACCCTCCAGTGTCCAGATAAGGGCTTATTTCAAACTCCTCTGGGACAATCAGAAAGAATTTTCAGAGGAAAAAAATATGTTCTAAAATGATCAGTTGCACCAAAATTTGTGTTCATCAGGATTGATCTGTCACCTTTTGGAATAAACTATTTTTCTCCTTCCTTTAAGAATAGTTGAGCTAATAGGAAAGTATTTGGTTGCGATGTTCTAAAACATATGTTAAAAAGTCAGGAAGTTTACTATCTATCAGAAATAACCAGTTCAAAATATCTCATGGAAAAAAAGGCTCCCAATGACCACAGTTACAGAAATTGTAAAATATCTAAGAAAAAATTTCATCTGAAATAAACAGTAATTTGCCCAATCACAAAACAGCAAAACAATACCTATAACAATAAAAAATACTAGTTGAGATCATCTGAGACCAAAAAAAAAAAAAAAAAAGCTAAGACTGAAAGATTGAGGAAAAAATTAGAAAGTACAGGAACAGATAAAGAAATATATAAAATTTAACACATGACCAAAGTGACCCTTGGAACCAGTAAAATAAAGGATAAATTTTTCCATAACTGGTAAATTAACCATTTGAAAAAATTAAGTTCTTATTTCATATAATAAATTTCAATAACAGATAAAGATGTGAATGTTAAAAGTGAAATTGTAAAAACCATTAAGGGCAATAACTACCTGTGTTTATGTATATGGGTAGTACATGTATATCGGTACTTCCTAAAAAGTAATACCAGAGATGGAAATCATAAAAGAACCAGATCACTTAATTTAATATTAAAAAAACTGTATGTAGGGCCTACCTAGTGGTGCAAGGGTTAAGCACATTGCTGTGAAGCTGTCCACAGCCTCTGCAGCTGGAGTTCAATCCCCGGCCAGCCAGGGAGCTACCCACATGGCGCAGCAGACTTCTCCTGACTCGCCCGCTGCTCCCCTCAGCAGTGTATTTCAGTCAGTCCGCCTGTTCTGTTCCCCACTCTGTCTCTGGTGAATCCTCTTACCTGCCCCCCACCCCGTACCTCTGGCCTGTACCCCAGCTCTTGTATGCATAAATAAATAAATCTTTTAAAAAACTACATGTAAAAAAATTCTTAAATAAGACTAAAAGCAAACAACAATTTGGGATGTAATATTTGCAACTTATAAGGAAAGTCACGAAGACCACTCCCGCTTCCCACAGGACAAGCTGAACCTCTGAGGGAAAAGGGGGATTCCCTGTGCTGACTTAAACCCTCAGGTTTACGTTAGCTTAATTTTATATATAGGGTTTTATTTTATAAATAAAAAATCCTTTAACATATTCACAATACATAATACTCTCATAAAATAATGGGAAACAAAGGACTTGAGCATACCACTCACAAAAGAAGAAATTGAAACAAATGTTGCTGCTGAAAAAGTGGTTAATAATGACCAGGAAAGTACAAATTTTTAGAAAATGACATACTGTTGTTTACCTACCAATCTGACAAATATTTAGTAATGATAATAACTAGATGAAATATCTAGGTGTCTAGATATCCAGAAAGTGGGTACCCTTATACCCTGGTGATTTGAGTATATTAGGCACAAACTCTTTAATGGACAATTTATAAATAAATATCAAAAACCTGAAGTTATTTATGTATTTTTTATTTTATTTTTTTAATATAATTCTTACATCATTTTTCATTTTTGCACAATGTATGCATTTTCATCTTGGTTATATTCCCCATACAATTGCACCCCCCTTATTTTGACCCCAATCCCTCCTCTCCCAGCCCCCTCCCCTGTAGTGTGTCTCTGGTTTATAGTTGCTTGTTGATTTTGATTTTTTCTTTATTATAGTTATTATTTTTCCTGGTCCCTTATTTGGGTTTTCTAAACTCCTGCTATGAGTGAGACCATCCAGTATTTTTCTTTTTCTTTCTGGTTTATTTTGCTGAGCATGATCCCTTCTTTTTGAACCAGAAATTCTACATTTAGGGTCCATGTCTAGGACATTTATCAAAAATATACATATTGACCTCAAAAACAGTTTTTGTCTAACAAAACTTCTTGCCAATAGCAAAAAACACTAACTCAACAATCTAAACAATTAAACCATCTAAATCTACAAGGGGTTGAATTAATATATTACAGTTTATTAATATATAAATATACTTTGTGTGATACAATCCTATTTCACCTTTAAAAACAATGTTTTACAAGCATACTTAGGGACCTGGAAAGACTGAAATATTGTTAAATCTGTAAGTGGTTAGCTCAAGAATATGCACCATTTTTCTGGTTGTGTAAAGTAATACATTTCTATGTGACTGGGGAAAGGTGGAAGGAGTGACACCAAAATATATCAAAATCTATGTAAGTGGTTATCACTGCTTGTGCCATTCCCACTTCATTTAGATTATCTTTCATTGCTTTCGGCCTTTTAAAAATTTCTTACAAGCAATACAGTACTTTTATAATTTAAACCAAAATGCGAAAACCAACAAAAGTAAAAGCTCTCCTGTTAAGGTCACACCCCAGATGTGGCTAAAGTCCTTTCTGTTGGGCTTTCCAGCTGCCCAGGACAAAGTGGCAATAGGAAATAGAGAATGAAGTTATTATCCTCACATTAATTACTATTATTATGGAGGTGCAATTGTAGTGTGTCGGTGGCTGAGTTCCTGTCATTACCTGAGTCTCAGCTTTCTGGAGTCTGTGCCCCTCTGGCCTCTTTCATCAGGAAACCTCAGCAGTACACAAACAGGTGAGTTAGAAGGCGGCAAAGACTACCCCCGCTTCCCCCAGGACAAGCCAAACCTCTGAGGGAAAAGGGGATTCCCGTGCTGACAGTGGAATCCCTGTCACCCAGGGCCCTGCAGAGTCCCAAGCCCGCCCCGGGAAGTGCTGCGCTGAAGTCAGAGCCAAGGCGTGGGCAACCTCACCAAACACTCCCTTTCTCTTACTGGGCCTTCTGAACAGTCAGACACCTGAATCTCCACTCACTGGCCTTGATCAGACAAGAGTTTCTCCTGTTACTCTCCCTGGATTCTAGGCTCTGTGGGGTCACCTGTGCTTGTCCCTCCTGCAGGAAATACTCTGCATCTCTAAGAGCTTGCCATGATCCACCATTTTTAATCTTTTTTAATTTAGCGGCTTTATTGTGGTAGAAGTCAGGCACCATAAGTGTACAACTTCATGATTCATGGTAAATTTTCAGCGTTGTGCAACCACCACCACAATCTAATTTTAGAACCTTCCCATTACCCCCAAAGAACCCTGTTCCCATTTGCAATCACTCTCTCCTTCCTACTTGCCCGGAGGTTTTAGTTTATACAGGGGCCTTCAGCTAGTGGGTCTCCTGATCACCTCTGAGGCTAGCATTGCCTCCATGCCCTGCTTGTCTCTCTCTCGACTTTTGACAGCTTCGTTCCCTGTTCCCTTGAGCCCAATCCTAAAGAACCCAGGTTTAGACCCTGTGGAGGGCTGCAGATCAAAGCAGTGATGCTCTCTCAACACAGACACTGCTGCTTTAGCAGTCATCACCCATCTGCAAGCATCTTTTATAAGGTGGGGAATGAGCTCCTGAATGAGCATTTGGTGTGATTTAGTCAGTTACCAGGGGTCATCAAAGCCTGGGAGAGGATGCTACCCACGCTCCATCTTGAATACTGCAGAGAGATTATTTAAAAAAAAAAAAAAAGACTTGGCTTGTCACTCACCTCATTATGATCAAAGATGGCGATTTGAGAAAAATGTCAGCCTTGAATTGTGAGCAGTGCTGGTGTCTTAGGCAAAGCCCATCATGCAACCATGGGAATCCAGTGCTTCATGAGTTCCACTTGGGGCATTTGGGGATGCGGTGGAGGACAAGAGAATTTTGCAAAGATGCAACACTTTGCATGGGTCCTGAAGTGGAGATGTGTGGCATAGTCTCGGCTCACTCCCCACAACAGCCCTTCAGGGAATGAATCTACTATTCACTTTGCTGATTGTATACAGTGAGACAAAGATAGTTTCCATTCTAAGAAGTTATTTTTGCCTTAACTCTATGCATAACCTGAAGTGTTAGACTGTGAAAATACACCTGTAGCATACTGACCATGCTTTTTTAAAAAGTTTTATTTATTATGCAGACAAAAACTGGGGTACCAGCCAGAGGTACAGGGGTGTGTGTGAGAGGATTCACCAGAGACAGAGTGGGGAACAGAACAGACAGACTGACTGAAATACACTGTGAAGGGAGCAGCAGGCGAGGCAGGAGAGGTCTGCTGCACCATGTGGGTCAGCTCCCTGGCTGGCCAGATCGAACTCGTGCTGCAGGGGTTGTGGATAGCTTCACAGTGCTGTGCTTAACCCCTTGCACCACCAGAGAGGCCCCTTACATACATTTTTAATTAAGTTTGTTATTTCCCCACCACCACCACCTTTCATATTAATATCAAACTAATCCCTAATCAACTACCTACTTCATTCCACCCCAAAGATCTTTCGGTTATGTTTTTTAATCCTCATTCCACAAATAAACCTACAGCCACTGTGTTTAAACTAAACCCAGACATTTAAGTTCTCTTATCCTCCGAATTTGTTAAAAGATTTTACCAAACACTACCATACCCAATCTGCTTCTCAGAAGATGACTAAATCCCTTCCCCAAGTTTCAAATTATTATTTCTAGGGGTTCTGGAGGTGAGTGGTGAGGAAAGCCTCTGAAAAGTAAAATAAAATCCAAGAAAACTTTTGAAACTGCTCTAGGGTTATTAGGTTACAGTTGAATCTTAAGTTTCACCAACCTTACTCAAACCACCTTTCTCTCGCAACCTCTCTCAGCTGCTTGGTGACCTTTTTTTTTCTTTCTTTCATTCTTTTTTTTTTTTTTTTTTTTTTTACAAAAATAATGAACCTTTTAAAAGACCTGAAAAAAATAGGAAAGATAGCTACAGACCTCGCAGAAAAACATGTGACACTACCTGAAACTGATTTCTAAACAGGGTGTAGACCCTCACACTCAGCACCCCTTCCCCACCTACACCAGCCCCTTCTGATGTACACCCCTCATCCCCAGTGTGTGAGAAACCCACATCGTGTTACTTGTGTGAAATCACAGGTCCTGATTTTTTTAAATGACCAGAAAGTAGAAATAAATACAATTCTACTCGTCCCCTCGGGAATTTCAAACCACTCAAATCTTACTTCAAGGTCTTTGGAGCATGCCCTATAGATGCCTCAGCACATAAGCACACATGCACGTATGCACGCACACCAGCACCTACCCACGCTCTTCCCACCTCCATACATTTTTCTTGCTGTAGCCTCTTCATCATGCAAATTTATTTTTTCCTTTTTTTATTTATATATATTTTACATCATTGTAAAATGCTTTTTTATCCCCCTCAGGTATAGTGCCCATAGAATTTCCTTCACCAATGTACCCGGGCACCATCACCTCAGTCCCCTGTCCTCCTCCCTTCCTCCCTCTGATCCCTCTCCCACCTCCTCCCCTGCAGTATGTCTCTGGTTTATAACTGTCTGGTTTTGTTTTGTTGTGTTTTGTACTGTTATTATTTTTTTACACTGATGTCTTATTCAGTTCCCCAATATTCCTGCTATAAGTGAAACCATCCGATATTTTTCTTTTTCCTCCTGAACTTATTCCATTGTGCATATATACCACATCTTCTTGATCCAGTCATTTTTGGGCATTTGGGTTGTTTCCAGGTTTCACCTATTATAAATAGTGCTGCAATAAACATAGGAGTACAGGTGCTCTTTCAAATCAATGTTTTTGTGTCCTTGGGTAGATCCCTAGGAGTGGAATTGCTGAGTCAAATGGTAGCTCCATTTTTAGTAGGCTGAGGAACCTCCAGACAGCTTTCCATAGTGGCAGGACCAGTTTGCATTCCCATCAGCAATGTAGGAGAGCTCCTTTTTCACCACATCCTCACCAGCATTTGTTTTGCTTTTTTTTTTATAATCATGCAAATTTATAAGAATGAAGCAAGGGGTCTTTCAGTTTTGGGTTCCACCTATAGGGAACTTCCAAGTAGCCACTCCTCCTAAGAAATAAAAGGCTGAACAGATGGAAAAATCACCAATTCTTCTTGGATTCATAGGAGAGAATACAGGGCAAACTGCCGCCCCCTAGACTGGAGAGAGAGAGACCAACACAGTCTCTGTTCTTGACTTCCCAGAACAGAGACTCAAACATCACTGGGACACATGCTGGTGGGGAGACCTGTGTAGTTGATGAGTTGCTAGAGGGTCCATGCAGACACCTCCAAGAGTTAAAGACTCCAAGGAGACCCAGTCATAGGGGACGTCCCCAGAATTTGGAGAATTTACTTCTGAGAACTCTACCAGGTTCCCAGAACAAACATTGGAGAAGAACCCCTTCCTACTTCCAGTAGAGGGAGGGGAAAATAAACCATTTGAAACAACCTAGAGCACTCAGTTTTTCTTAACAAGTTTCCTCAGAGGACACTAGTTCATCAGAGCTTAACTAACCAAAGGGGAGGGAAATACCCAACTCCAGCTCACCCTAACCATCCTGTCCCCCTAAAAGGAGGGGAAAATTTTAAAACCCTTGTGAAGTTTGCAGTCCAGAGGAAGCCATGCAAGCAAGAAGACAGTGGAGTGAAATACTTAAAGTGTTGAGAAGGAAATGCCACTGGACAACAACAAAAAATCCTATTTTGATCTCCACAGCGGAGGATGGAGCACTAGAATCTCTAACTGCAAGTAGTTCCACATTAAGTTGTCAATCTGACTATCTGATGCTAAGACAGAGGGCAAGAGAGAGAATGATACCTTAAAGTCATTTTTCAGTTTGGAAACTGATGTTTCGAGAAGCTGATGGGACAACGGGGCAGCCCAGGGAAGCACCCCAGTCCAGGCAGTCCCACGATGAAGTCTCTCCTAATACCGCCTCCATCATTTGGTTGTTTCCCAAATAAGGACACTTAATTCAACTGCATAAAACTGATCTAGATCCTAAGGTACAGCCTGAAAATGCTTCTCTTGCTATTCACCTCTGCATCTCTACCAACAAAAGGAGGTATTTACGCACATGTATCTGTAAACATAGATATCTATATGCACTTGCTGTATGTGTGCTTCAGTGTGCGCATATGTATGTACACATACATACTTATAAATATATACCTGCAGATTTAAAACATTTGCTTCAAGTTTAGCAGACAACATATTTTCTGACAGTCTATACTATAGGATAATATAATGTCTGCCAAACATGAAGCAAATGTCTCGCATCGGAGGATAGTTTTATTTCCAAACATCCCCAAGCATAGTCATCTAACAGGAAGCTTGAAATTTACCATTTCCTCTTCCTGTGTTCAAAGCTGATTTAGCAATATTGGAGGTAGAACTCTCAGTGGAGAATCTGAACACTCCAAATCAGAAGACAGAGTGAGACCTTAAAAACTGCCTGAGTGGATGTACATTTTAAGATATACCTTTATGAAGAGTAGCCACAAGCCTGAGTTTGGAAACCCTGGAGTGTCATAAGTAGCTTGTTGAAGTGGCTCGTGATTCTTTTTTTCCCCTAAGGGTGGGTTTTCTATTTTCTTCTGGCTTTGTTCAGGATTTTTCTTTATATTCAGTTTTCTGTCATTTGAAGGCTCTTTTGTGCTATCAGCAAGCTATTGACAACAGCCTAGAGAGTTGATGAAGAATGCTACATTTACCTGTTAATCCATTTATGACATTATTGAAATTGTGGCATCAGGTGCCCATGTTTGGAGTGGTTTTGTTCCAGTGATCACCAGGTGACAGTGTCTGTGCCCCAGCTGGTCTGTGCAGCCCTGAGTGGCCCCGTGCTGGCAGAGCTGCTTTAGTTTTACATGTCGCACCTGGACGAAGACAGCCACAGCTCCCAATGAGCCACAGCTCCCAATGAGCCTATAGGGTTTGCTGTAGCATCCTATTGGCTCATTGAGAGAAATACTTTCACTAAAGTGACAGCAAGTTCTGCTTAAAACAGCTGTTTATCCCCCCTCCTCTAAAATCCTGAGTTTAGTAGCATTTATAACCATCAGGGTCTAGCAGCCACTTCCTCATCATCCACCCCTACATCCATCCATCGATCAGGTCCAAATACGTACAAGATAAAAGAAGGTGTGCAGAGAGCAAATTGGGTATTTTGGTTCCGGGCATTTATCTTTAAAGACTACAGAATCCAAAATGCAAGAGTTGACAAAGATAAACAGCGTTGCACAGTGTTGTTCTCCTGTCGTGAAGCCACACAAGGCAGGATACAGGCACAGCTGTCTGACTGAATGGAGTAAATGCATCCATGCTGGAGGACACTGGAGTGAAAACTACTCCAGCTGGCCATTCATGGGAAGGTGCTGACAAATTAGCTCACTTAAAACATCAGGACACACCCAAAGATGGTTACCCCCAGAAATGAAATAAAGGGATTCAAAAGAGAATACTAAGAACATCTTCAGATACCATTTAAACAGATTAAAGAGCAAGCAAAGTCGATTCAGGCTCTATGGTCATAAAATTAATGGATTGCCTATGTCAATGATTTGGGTTGAAAAGTGACAGGATATAAAAAAGATAAGAACAGTCAAGACTGATAATTGAGAAAATTATCCATTTCACTAGTATGCCAGGAAATTTAAATTAAAAATTGACAAAGATGAAAAAAAATCATTAAAAACTTGTTTGCAGAGTGCTGGTAGGAATATGGAAAGTAACGATTCATAAATTTCAGGTGGCAGCAAACGCTAAGGCTGCCAAACTGTCGTTTGGGTTACTATTAATTATAAGCTACAGTTGTGCCCAGGTAACCCTGGTGCAGACCTTGGTTCCCAAACCAGGTTTGATTTAGACACTTAGACACAGTCACCTTGAAACTGGAGACATCACAGACACAGCCATCACAACCACCACAGACTGCTAGAGGGCCTTTGACCTTAACCTTGACTCTCATGCTTTTTTCTTAAAGGGGAAGTAGTCTGAGAAGGACCCAGGAGCAATTTTAGAGTAAATGAATGATATTAAAATTCTTCCCATATGTTTATTTGACAAGCCTGGTCCTCTAACAAAAGCTTATAGCATCTAAGGGTGACTTTCCAGAATACATGCTCTTGAGGTTATTTTTCCATTTTAACGGCTTCACTCTGACTTAAACTACTCACTGATGCACATGAGTTAAACACTTGGTACTGATGTGTCTCCGGATCACATTTCCACGCTCTGCTGCAGAGCAGCAGAGCAATTCCTGTGGATGTTGGGGTTAACTCAATTGTGGTCTGAAGCTGGGTGGAACCCCAGATGGAGGCAATCTGTTATTTACAGCTGTGTGATCTAAACTAAACCACCTAATCCTAAAAGTTTTAATTACAGAGGTGATAATTTGTCTTTTCCTGCTTATTTACAGTCTGAGTAGGACAAAATCCCAGCTAATGAAGCAGACCCTCTTACTTTATGAGGGTTCAGAATTCATACCTCCAGTCCAGGCTGGCATATTACTTAGATTAATCTACTCTTAAGCTTAGCTTGTCCAAAACAGACTGGACTGCTCAAAAAACTGGGTTTTGTCCTGAGCAACTAGAACAATGCCTGGTATATAATTATCCTTGACGTCCCATGTCAGTAAAGGGCATTTACAACCTTCCAATTGCTCAGGCCAAAAATCTTTCTTTCACTCATCCATCAATGAATCTTGCCGTCCCTATCACCAATGTTTATCCAAAGTTCATTCCCTTCTCACCAACTACAGGTATCACCCTGTCCCAAGTCACCATTCTCTTCTGTCTTTATTATTGCAAAAGCTTCTGCCTGATCTCCCCATGTATATACCCTTGCATCCTACATTCTGCTCTCAACACCAACACACTTTTCAAATATAAATGAGGCCATGTCACTACTCTACCTAAAACCTCCAATGTCTCCCATCATCTCATTTAGATAAAAGGCAAAGTCTTACAACGACCTACAGGGCAATGCATAGCCTACCTGCTACCACCCATTACATCGCTCCTACCCCCACTGCTTCCTTTTGCTCCTCTGCTATTACCCGGCGAGGGGAGACATCCTTTTACCCCAGGGCTTTGTATAGGTTTCTCTTAGTGAGGATGGCTTACTTCCTTAGCTCCTTTAGAGCTTTTTTCAAATGTCATCTCTTAGTGAATCTTCCCTGACCACCTTCTAAAACCAGAGTTATCACTACCCACTCCTGTAACCCCCAGCTCACCCTTTCAAATCCTTCCCTGTTTATTTTTGTCCATAGTATGTATTACCATCACATACATGTATATATTTTATTTGTTTGCCACTTATTTCCTCACTAGACTGTAAGCTCCATGAGGGTAAGACTTTTTGTCTATTATTGTTTTCACTGTTGTGTACTGAGCAACTTAAACAATGTCTAATACATAAAGGAGCTCAACATTGATGAATGAATGAACGAATGTATGGGCTTTGATATTTTCTCAACAGCAGTACATCAATTGAGTGTTATGGTTCTCTGAATGCTATTAGCATGTTTTCCAATAATTAGAGAGGACAGAGAAACAATTTACTATGTGAGTCAACAAATGGCCAAAATTTTACCTCATAAACATCAAGGTGTCCCCAATGAAAGGGCTTTCTAAGGGTTTATGGAGGTGACTACTGCCTTTCCACCTCCCCTTTGACATAAACACCATAACTGTGGGTCACCAGCAGTTGAAAGGAATGACCCCACATTCATTGTTGTTCCTACTGCAGGACTTTCTAGTCTATCGATAATGCACTGAAGTTTAAAAACTGCCAAAAAGAATATCATGTGAGAAAACAGTTAAATACCTTTCTTCTGAGAGTCATACTTAGGGATGGCTTTATCTATGAGCCCTATTCTCAACATTTTCCAAAAATGTTAAGTTTTCAGGTTTTTGGGGTCTGACAAAGAATCAGACCCTATAAATCAATGTGTTCCTGGTTTTAAATATTGTGGCAAACCTTACATGTAGGCTGGCTGGCTCTGAGCCAGTTCCAATCTCCTTCTCCCTTGCTGCCTGCTACTCTAACAGCTGAAATATGAATTCCAGATTTCCCAGCTGCATGGGCTACAATGGACACAGCCTGACCAATGAGACAAGAAGAAAGTGTACTGGTCCTCTCCCCCAGTTCCCTGCCCCAGAATGAAAAAGCTGCCTAGAGGTAGAGTAGATATTATAACAACCATAAAATCCAAAGACAAAAATATAAAGCACAGTGAACAGAAGTGACCTAGAACTGTAATGGCATTGTGGCCATGGCAGCCCGATCTGCCCATCGCCTGCTGCTTGTTTTGTGGGAAAACAGATACCTGCTTTGATTGAGTATTGAGAGGGCTTTCTGTTATTAGTCACCAGAAGTATGTTTAACTTTTACAAATATATATCCATGGGGCAGGTCAATTAACCCTACATCTAGGATGACCAGCTGGTCCTGGTTTGCATGAACTTCCTCAGTTTTGGTGTTGAAAGTCCAGCATCTATGGAGCCCACGGTCCAAGGAAAACTGGGTTGGCTGGTCAGCCTCCGCTTGTGCCTCACAGACATTCAGGGGAAGACATGGGGGGTATTCCAGAGTGTAGTCTGCCTTTAACGTGTATTGATTCATTCAGCAGTTGGTCTGTGCTGTATTGAAATGTTGCTTTTATTGCTCACAAGTCAAAGGATGATGATAAATGCTATTGTGTGAGATAATTATTGCTTGAGAAATGCCTGGACATCATATTACAGTGCAGGGGGTTGATGCACATAAAAATGCAAAGCCTTCACTGCCTGCTCTACTTGACTTTGTAAGACTGTTGCCAGGAACAGTTGGTGATGGAGCTTCCTGGAAGGGAGAGTCATTTTCTACATTCAAAAGAACATTCGAGGTTCTGAATTATTTGAAATCCGTGACAGCTTTAAAATATTATAGCTTCATGCAGATAGTCAAGACTATAAGAGAAACAATCAATGTAATGGCTTGCTCCTCCCTCAGAGAAAGCTGTGATATTAGTGTGATTCTCTAAGAGAAGTAGAGGGGTATCTAGTGTATTTGATACCTGGAGCAAGTGGAATTTTCATAACCTCTCCTGTATATAATAAAATTATTTTTAGTAATAATCTGAAAGGAAATAAGCAGCAATAACAGTGAGGAAGAGATAGTGAAGATTTTCTTTTATTGAATCTTTAATATAGGATTTCATCAGTAAAAATTTATTTCAGATAAATTATAGTACAAAAAGGAAAAAAGGGGCCTCCGCGGTGGCGCAGAGGTTGAGCGCTGGGCTGCGAAGCTGCCTGCAGCCTCTGCAGCGCCGGCTCAATCCCCGGCTGCTCCCCGGCCTCCGGAGGAGGGTCCCACATGGTGCGCAGATCTCTCCTGCCGCCCGCTGCTCCCCTCAGCAGTGTACTTCGGTCCTTCTGCCTGCTCTGCTCCCCGCTCTGGCTCTGGTGAATTCTCTCACCCTCCCGCGCTTCTGACTGTACCCAGTGCTTGTATAAATAAATAAATAAATAAATAAATCTTTAAAAAAAAAAGGAAAAAAGGCAATAAATTATTATATTAAATATATTAATGTATTTCTTGGAAAGGAAAGGAAACATACCTGCATATTGGTCTGTCACAGTAATGTTATAAAATAATAACTTTATATTACAGCTGATGGTTTTGAGCCTTAACTTCTACAGATTTACCACTGCCTCATCAGAATTGGACTTTTTGCATGTTCATTGAACTTGTTCATTTATCTTTGCTCATAGTTGATAAAATGTATTCATTTTCATTTCAAAAGCTTCTGTCACATGAAGTACCACATACAAAATTGGTCAGGAAAAGTCTAAAACACAAGGATGGATTTGGCAGAAATTACAAATCCAGACACTATAATACCATCACTGAAATACCTTTACCAGGAAGTTTATCAGGCATTTTAATTAATAAGATTTTATAAAAACTTCAGAAGTTTTTTTCTTATGTAAAAATCACCAAAAACAGGGAAATGAGAGCAAGCTTTGTCATGATTTGATCAATTGCTTTAGAACCAGTTTCTAGTCTTGGTGAAAGTGATGGAGGCATTCAAACCTTGCCCTTTTGACTTCTTCTGGCAGTGGTCACATGGCTAGATTGAAGGAACTCAATTCTGTTTCTTTTGTCCTTATAGTTACTGTACCATTATTGTTTATCATGAATCTACTCTTTCAATCCAGGACCAAGTAGTACCATAGAGTGGGAGACTCAAAATGCTCCTGAAATAGTATCACATTATTCTAAATGGTTATAAATCAGCTCTCCAAACAGCCTTTATAACCAAATCCATGGGCGCAGGACCCACAGGTTAATTGGGAGGCCTTTGAATGAATTTCCATGTAGATACAATGTTCATTTGAGAATAAGTAATGAAAACCTGCTCCTTTAAAGCTTAGATAGGGGTATTTAACATGTGTATATCTACATACACACACACACACACAAACTACAACAATTGTTTCTTTTTTCTTCAGGGAAGAGTGTGTTATCACTACAATGTTAAGAATTTCCAATATAAAAAGTTAATAAAAAGGAGATGAACTTTTAATCAATTTATTATTTTTAAAATTCTCTACAGGCAAGACACCCTCTAATTGCCTACATACAGGGATCTCTACTCCTGCCACCCATTCATCTAATACTTTTCTCGGTTGAAAATTTCATCATATGATTAAAATGATCATTTTCCCTCTGCCTTTCTAGTTCACACTTATTTTCCAATAATCATGCAGATTGCAAAAAATAGAGCTTCCAGAAAAGTGATCAGTGGGTGGTAGAGTAAGCATTGTCTTTTATCTGGTTTTAATGAAATACTTTTAATGTTTGACATTAAAAATAATATTGGCAGTTGACTTTATTTAAATATAGTCCATCATATTAAAAAAGAATATCTGACTCCCAATTTACTTGGGAATTAATAAAAATACACATTGAATTTTATCAAATTACTTTTGACATCTACTAATATCATTCTTTCCCCCACCTTGATCTAACAACATGATTAATTAAGATTTTGTGCTTCATAATCATACTATTCTTACATTTCTTCAAGGTCTACTTGGTCATGGAGTATATTTTTTCCATGTACAATGTATTTCAATTTGCTAGTATTTTATTTATAATTTTTAAAAACCTGTATATTCATAGAAAGGATCAATTTGGGATACTGTTTTTTTGTACAGTCATTTTCAGATTTGGTATCAAAACTTTGAGAAAATACATTGGGAAACCAATGTTAGCTACAGACTTGTTATATACAGCCTTTATTACATGGGGGCACATTCCTGCTATTCTCAGTTTGTAAAGAGATTTTATCATGAGTCAATATTGAATTTTGCCAAATGCTTTTTCTTCATCTACTGTGATGATCATTTGATTAATGTGATGTATCATACTAATCAATATGCAAATGTTTAACCCTCCTTACATCCTTGGAATAACTCCTACTTCATCATAGTATATGATCCTTTAATGTACTGTTTTTTGGTTTGTTTGTTTGTTTGTTTTCAAGATTCTGTTTGCTTTTTTTGTTTTATTTGTTTGGTTTTTTTTTGTTTGTTTGTATGTGTAGACTGGGTGTAAATCAGAAGTGTGAGGGGTGAGAGGATTCACCATAGACAAGTGGGGAGCAGAACAGGTGGATTTTACTGAAATACACTGCTAAGGGGAGCAGCAGGTGAGACAGGAGAGGTCTGCTGTGCCTGATCCTTTAACATACTGTTGAGTTCAGTTTGCTAATATTTTGTAGATGATTTGTATACCCAGTTTTGAGGTATGGACAGTAAGATTTGCTTTTCTTGTCTCCAACCAAGATGAAGTCTTTCCCATATAGATGCTGGTCAGCAGCCAATATAGTGTGCTGCCTTAGGCCACATGGCCTGTCACTGTATGACGAGTATCTCCTTGTAAATCCTAGGGTAAAATTGACAATCATAATATTCATACCAATTTTAAGTTTCTAGGAAGAGTGCAAGGTAACTCTTGCAAGGTAACATATCCCTCTATCTGATTCTTTATTCCTCTGACCCATAGTGTCACCTGAAAAATTACAATTGATAGTGTGAATAGCTATTATGGACCTTCCTGTCCCCACCCCTGCCTGCAGTGTTTAACTTAGAAATATGGCACCTCCCAGGAAACAGTACAAAATTGCTAGTTCTCCTTCCTACCCCCTTCTCTACACACACACACACACACACACACACACACACTTCCTGACCAGTTATTTCCTGGGAGGTGCTATCTCCAAGTAGAGATAGTACTAGTATCCTAGCTAGCAGCTGTTCAATGGTGTATGGGTACTGCCTTGTGTTCTAACTGGTCCAGACCTTGCATCTCTGGGTCTGCAATAAAAAAAGTAGCAGGGACTTTTGGCTTCCCACTGGCCTCTATTCCATGAGACATAAGCTGGACAGGTTTATACACATTGAATGTGTCCCACTTTATAATCAATTAAAATGTTTCCTAGAATCTGGTTAGGTCATTGATTGGGTCAGAGTCACTAGTATTCTTTTTTGTTCTTGTTTATTACTTGTGTTCATAAATATCATAAGGCAATTTAGGAGAGGTTGCCTAACACCCTTGACACCAAAAGGCATTTAAAGCAGAAATCATTTCTTGTGGCTCCCTATTTTTATGTATGTATTTAAATTGGTAATTAGGGAGAGAGAGGCCAGGTGCAAGAAATCTGTGAAACAGCATTGTGCAGTTTGGGTTTGGTATGAATGACATAAAGAAATAGAGGCCAGCCATCAGAGAATGCTATTATACAGGCCTGCTTTTCTCTACAAACATCCAATATCAATATATTGACCTCAGCACAGAGACCCCGCTCCTTGTCTCTCCTCCCGATTCCTGCTTGGTAAGTCATGTTTTCTAACCATTGGGCCAGTCTCTGATCAGTAGAAACCTCCTGGATTGCAGACCTCCACCTAATATGTTCTCTGCAAACTGAAAGCTCCAGTCTCGGCTGCTTGTTTCTCAAGTCTTTTTTCTGGGTTTATGCTTTTAAAAGATATTTGATCAGACCGTTAAAGCTGGAAAAATACAGAAGGAGAAGGATGGTCTGGTGGGACCCACCAGAAGAAAGAGTGAGAACTTGATTACCAAATACACAGGCACTTGTGGCTCACTTTAAAAGAGACTTTTAAAAAGGTTTTTCCAAAACTTGTGATTTTAGACTTGCCGGACACACATTTCTCAAAAACATGTTGAATGGGAGTAGTTATATGATTTCATTTTGGTGAAAAGGTGTTTGGGATTATTGGACAATTTAAGGAATTTTTTTAAGAGTAACCCCCTCATATTGTGAATATTTGTTGGAAATCAGCTACATTCTAGATGGTGCTAAGGATAAAAACTTCTCAGAGGGGAAGGTAGACATAGGAAGGAAGGAAGAAGTGATAATGAATTTTTTTTTCTGAATATCTCTTGGTCTTCTCGTTATCCTCTTCGGTGAGTTGTCTGTCCATATCTGGCGCCCATTAATTAATTGGGTTTCTTATTGTCGAAATATATAAATTTTTATATATTTTGAACATTAACACTTCATCAGATATATATCACATAAATATTTTCTCTCTTTCAAAAGGGTATCTATTTAATCATCTTGTATTGTCTTTCACTATATAGAAACTCTTTCACTTCAGGTAATTCCAATTGTTCATTTTTGTTCCTAATTTACTTTCCATAGAGGTTGAGTCACCAAAGATATCTTTATTGTTGATGTCATGGAATGCATCACCAGGGTTTCCTTCTAGGTGTTTTATTGTTTCAGGTCTTATATCTCCATTTGGAGTTTATTTTTGTAAGTGGTATTAGTGAATAATTCCATTTCATTCTTTTATGTGTGGCTTTTCAATTTTCCTGGCACCATTTATTAAAAGGATTTACTTTCCCCCATTTTATGGTCATAGCTGCTTTATCATAGATTAGGTGCTGGTATGTAAGTGGTTTTATTTCTGGACTTTGGATTCTGTGCCACTGAAAGATCCTTCCCTTTAACACCCCAGGCTGCTTAGAAGCCCAAGGAACCTAGCAAAGGGTGAGGTGAAGTAGAAGGGCATCCACACTGAACTTTGGGGCCAGACAAAATACCCTGAGATGCAGACAAAGGAAATACTATGAGATGAGTGCCTTTGAGAACCTGCAGGGCACTATCTGCAGTCCTGGTGGCCCTGACAGTGTCTGAGGAATAAGGGGGAGTGGCCCAGAGGAAGTAGTAGTTAGGCTGGTCTGTGAAGGAAAGTGGAATTAACCAGGAAAATCTTAGACTTAGTAGTATGAAAGGTGTGTGTGTGTGTGTGTGTGTGTGTGTGTGTATGTGCACTGAGAATGTGGTAATGGTGGGAACTTTATTAATAGAATTAGAAGGATGACATCTTAATTGTGAGCGTCGCTTGATGAGTAGGGTTACTTAAACTAAATCTCTTGTTTAGATATTTCCTACCTTCTTGAGACTTTTGGCGACTTTCCTAAGTTAACCGTTATAGGTTCATACTTCCCAGTCGATTTCTACAAGAACCTGGGAATTCAGAGATGTCTCCCAAATTTTAGTTGGTCTAGAATGATCTATCTTTAAACATGTTCCAGGCTCTTCTTTGTCCTGACTTTTTCTTTCAAATCATTCACCATCACCATACATGCGAGAACATGTTTGGTGTGAAGATTGCTGTGCTTAAAGATCTGCATGGGTAGAACCCCTCCCAAAGGAAGAGCGTTCTTGTCATTCCTCATTCTTAGTCACTACGGTCTCCATCTAGTTCCTTCTGTAGCTTCTTTTGGCTGTTATGTTTTCAAATCGTTTTTTCAAATTGTTCTTTACTTTCCAAGCTTAAAAAATAATAGGCAAAGCCAACTGTCTTTCCAAATTGAAATATAAAACAAATGGAAAAGTTATGGCTTTTAACCTTCATAAGTTTGAGCCCCCATGGCAATGAAAACAAGTTTTACATTTCAAGAGCCTTTCTACATACACTCCATCTTCTCTAACTGGGTTGCAAGTTCTAGTTTCATTCCCAACTATGCCAACTCCATTGCTATTAAAAAGAAAACGCCTTCTCAGTTATTGTCAGAAACTCTATTTAACTTACTCCTTCCACTACCCAGTGAACTACTGTCCTTGTGGGCCACATAGTCCTTCATGAATCAGGTGGCTGACATTTCTACTATATTGTGATAATGACTCTGGCTGTTATTTTCTTTGAGAAATGTGGGGATTTCTTTCTCCTTTGTGTACACAGTACATAAAACGGCAGTCTCATCAGCTGAGATGGCAGGGAGAAGAACCCAGAGGCCAAGAGAGTTGTGAGTCTTGAATAATTAATATCATAATAGAACAGTGTCTTTAATTCCTCATTACCACACTTGCTGATGGTAGTGATGTCCTCGCCTGGAGAGATAGCCCTATAGGAGAGGAACAATGACTTTTATTTCACTGTGGCAGGTGTAACAAGAGGAACAAATGTTTCCCAAGCCTGTTCTGTGCCAAGCCCTGGACCCGGCATTCAGAGACCAGAGCTCAGGTTCTTGCTCTGACACTCCTGGCTGCGTGACCCTGAACAAATCACTTAGCTTCTCTGGGTCTCTGTTTTCACATCTGTACAATGGGAATGCAACAGTAGCTTCACCTCGCAGAGTTAATGTAAGGATCAAGTGAGATAATCATTCAAAGGTTCTTTGTAAGTGGTACAGAGGGAGATGTTGGTTATCTCACTCAAGGTGCTCCAACAGCAATACCACAGAACTATCCCATCTAGGAAGTCCCACCTAGGGGAATTCCTAAGTCTTGCCCAACTGGAGAAGCAGGTCATTTGGCTGATCCTGTCTGGCATCAGAGTCCTTTGATAGCAGGCTGGCCAGATCTCTTGTGATACTAAAGTCAAGGACCAGGCAAGAGATACTGGAGGTTGGTCCTTTGCTCTTGGATCTGGGGTGTGGTTTCAGGATATAGGTTAAGGCTGGGTCATGAGCAAGAACCCCATAATGCTAAGCTGTTTACCACTGTTTGTTTATGTCATCAAGTTTGTAAGAATTCTCACAAGAAAAAAAATATTAAAAACCAGAAGTCTGCTTATCTAACAGTAAATATAGAGTTGACAGAATAAAGCATTGTTCTGACCAGGAAAGAAGTCAAAGGACTTTTATTGTTATTTTTAATTGAGAATGACAAACACACTAAAAGGAGGGAAAATTTAAATGAATCACCTCTGAGTAAAGGTCAAGTAAATTTAGATTCTTTTATTTAAAAAAAAAGAGAAAATAATACTCTGGTTTCTCTTCAGACGGTATAAATCTTCTGCCTTAACTAAAAAAGATAAAATGTCAACACATTTCCTTACTAAGGACAAAATATAAAACTTCAGTATTAAAATCATTTGAATACTTAATTTCTCATATTGCTGGCAAGCAGAGAGAAAGTAGGTTAGGACAGAAAGTAAGGAAAAGCAAGAAAGGAAAGTGAGCGGGACAGAGAGGCAGAGGCGGGGACACGCGAGACAGCAAGGAGACAGTGGAGTCGGCAGAGAGGACGAGGAAGCCAGGAAGGAGTTATAGCCAGTGTCAGCCTAAGAAACTGCCCCCATTGTTGCAGCTTGGATCTCCAAACTTGGGTTTCCTGATTATTTCTCAGAGCCTTTATTTCTGCTCTAGAGAGAGCTCATCTACCTGTTTTAGGCACAAATGCATATTTCCAGTGGAACACGGAAATTTGTGATATGTGAATGAATGACAAGTTATAGCAATATTCTTTATATGATCTTAGTTATATCTCAAAACTGTCCACTTTTTTCCCCTATGGTTGGTCAGTGGCCAATATAAACTCAATGAATGGAAAGAAGAGGGAATGTCCTGCCTTACTGGTCAGTCCGCTGCTTTGTGTCAATTCCTCAGAGGTTCAGCTCTGAAGAGCATCCCTAGAAGAGCTGAGTAGTGAGTCCTGAAGCTCTGGAAGGTGGCAGGTAAATGCCACTGGCCTCTGATGGTGTGGTAACAGGTTTGATTTGACAGGGCAGAGGATGGAAACATGGGCATAATTACTGTCCCCCCTTTCCTTTCCATGTTGCTCATCTGCACACCACACCCCATGGGGATGCCTCTCATCACAGGTGGCCATTCTGCGTCTCACATTTCTAGAAGAGTACATCAGACTCCCAGGGCAGTGTCAGATGTAGAGTGCAAAAGCCTTTCCCCGGAATTTCTATGCCCAGCCCCTGAGAGTTACTGATATCATGGCAGTTACTCAAGAACAAGTAAGTTAGCATTAGACAGAAAATCTCTTCCCTATAAGCTGTGCTTCATCAGTTTTACACATGTCCTGGCCTAGCCCCAACTTCATGAATGGGCAAATGCTCTAATTGCCCATTCCACATGACGTGGTGACAGCTGCAAGCCTTCACAGGGACAGCCACCATGCATTGAGTGGCCATCAGGCTCTGACTTACACGCTCAACACACATCATCTCGTTTAATTTTCATTAGTGACTGAATTTGTTGAGGGTTATCCCCATTTTGCAGCTAAGGAAATTGACAATCAGTAAGTTGTCCTTGGTTGATTAGTGTCAGAGCTAGGATCGGAACCCCGAAATCACAAACGCCTATACGATAGGAAAGCATATACTATGCTTTCAAGTGTCCTTGGCGTAGTCTTTCCTGATTTCTCTGACTTAAAAATGCTTATAGTTGACTATATGTCTATCCCTTTGTAGTCTAATTTTCTAAGAGTTGGGGGTTTGAATGAGCACCTGAAAGGATAAGAGTATTCCAATATGTGGAAGTTTGAGCAGAAGGGAGGTTTAAGGAGGCATGGCCATGAATATGTGGTGCTTCCAGATTATAATGATGAGCTTATTGCAAAAGGTCAAATGTCGCTTGAGCCAGCTGACCAAGGTACTGGGAATGCCCCATTTCCTGGAAATGAATAGACAATTCAGGAACCCAGTCAGTCGCTGCTACTTCTTAGCCTTTAAGCCATAAATGTAAAAAAATAATAATAAACAAGGGAAGCTCTTTAAGACTCCCACAGCAATCTAATCTGATTGGTTTTTATTCAGGGAAGCTGCCAAAAAATCCCCAACTCACTACAATTTGCTTTTTTGTATGAAACTAAAAAGAGGGAAAACTCAAATGTTTTTGCTGTCCCTCATTTGAACGTTCCTAATCCAAAGTAAACAGGAGACCTCTGTCCTTTGTGTTGGACAGTAGCAAACACAGTGCCCTTGTTCGAGGAGCGCGGTATGGGCCATCACAAGCCCCCGCACACACTGAGGCCCCTGTGTCCTGACAAGAGAGATGGGCCCGGACGCTGCGGATTCCCGCCCACGCTGGTGCAGCAGTCTCGTTGATGCTCAGACTTCATTTCTCCCTGAGCCCCGTAATCGTCTCTGACTTGACAAAAGAGGAGGAAACCCTCTCATCTCTCATTCTGGGCAACTCTGAGCCCAAGAAACTATCCTCGCTGCCCCTCCTTGTAAAAGAATTCAGTTTGTTTCTGATTGCGAAAGTGAAATAATTCATTGTGGAAACATGTAAATAAGGAGAAGTGAAGAGAATAGCCAAAGAATTGCTCAGTTTTACCTTCCAGACATAAGTGTCTTGAAGGTAGAGCTACAGCCTCTTGTCTCTCTACACATGCACATTCATGGATGAGGACAACATGTGGATCATATTGTACATTTTTAGGGATAGATAGGGTTATACTTAATCACCAAAAATTTAACCGGATTAAAGAATACAAAAGTGGTAAACTAAATATAGATGAAATATTTATTTCAGGTGCTCTTGACCTGGGATCCGTGCATGAGCTTCTAAAAGTCTATAAATCCTATAATAATGTGCATAATTTGGTACATACAGATATGGATGCAGATCCAGATATATGGAGCTGAGGAAGACCATTCATAGTTTTCATCAGATTCTCCAAGGTGTATGTGACCCAGATTTGTCTTGACTTCACTTGACTTGGAGAAAATACCTAATATAGGAAAGTGCCAACCACACAGCTGATAGGATTCTTGTGTGTGTGTGTGTGTGTGTGTGTGTGTGAGAGAGAGAGAGAGAGAGAGAGAGAGAGAGAGAGAGAGACATTGAGATTTAAAGTAGCCAGAGGAATATATGAATTTATGCAAAACTGTGTGATTTGGGGAAAAGATCAAGACAAACAATTCATTAATTTAGAATATAAACTTGGGAGAGTGGGTAGGACTAAGGATATAAATAGATATGCAGTGTGATAAAGGTATTATTTCAAATCAGTGGGGATAAATCAGATAAAGATAATGAATTTCAAAAACCTGAAGATTCTTCACCAAATAAAACTGCACAGAGACAGTTGAAGAATAGTGGCTAGATAAGCATCTTGCTCGGTTCCTGATTCTAATGATTTAAATGTTTTCATGTGAAGAATCCTTTTAATACTTATTTGATATGAGTATTCTTTGCATTAATAAAGTAAACCTGCTTCTAGTTACCAAAGACCTTTTCCAGTAACTATAGAGATAAACATTTTATCTTTGATTTTTTATATGTGATTATTTATATTAATAAAATATTACCTAAATTACCAGAATAAACTCTACTTGGTCATATTGTATTATTTTATGTAACATTTGAATTTTATTTCATAGCATTTGATTTACGTTTTTTCATCTATGCTCCTCTGTCAAATTGGTTTTTAGTTGTTGGGTTTTTTTTTTTCACTTTTATTAGTTTTAGATATCATGGCTACTTTAGTTAGAAAAATTGAACTAGCACACTTTCCATTCTTTTTATATTCTGGAAAAATTTTAAAGTAAGAACATTATTTGGAGCTGAAATAAATATTTTATAAATGTGGACAAGGCATCTTTTGTGAAATATTTAACAACTTTCCCATTTCTTCTGTGATTATTAGCTTTTCAAGTTTCTATTTCTCCTTGAGTTAATTTGGTAATTATATTTTCCTAGAAAAATTATTGATTTTAATGAGATTTTTCAAGTTCATTAAGTTCTATATACTATTTTCTTATAATTAAAAAACCTTTTCCACATATGTTTTATTCCACGTCTTAGTCCCACTATTGTACATTTTTAATTTTCTCTTCATGAGAAAGTCTTGCCATGCTTTTGTTATTCTTGCATTTATTCTCTGGTTTTTGCCTTCTCAAATTCTTTAATATTTACTTTAATTGTGACCCCACATTGTTCCTTTTCTTACATTTCATTAATTTGTTTTTCTCCCTATTTCACTTAAATTGTTACTTCAATTAGTTTTATTATTCTGAATAATAAAAGAGTACTTGCGGCCACACCTTTTGCATAACTTTGACTGAATTCCAAATATTTTTATTTTGTTCTCATGACAATTTTTTAGCAGAACTTAAAAAAAAGAAAATTTTATTTCCAATTGATTGTATGTTTACATTGTCCTTTTGTTATTTTTTTTTTAAGATTTATTTATTTATTTATACAAGCACTGGGTACAGTCAGAAGCATGGGAGGGTGAGAGAATTCACCAGAGCCAGAGAGGGGAGCAGAACAGGCAGACTGACGAAGTACACTGCTGAGGGGAGCAGTGGGCATGGCAGGAGAGGTCTGCGCACCATGCGGGACCCTCGTGGGTGGCCAGGGATCGAACCTGTGCTGCAGAGGCCGCGGGCAGCTTCACAGCCCAGCGCTCAACCACTGCGCCACTGGAGAGGCCCAATCCTTTTGTTATTAAGTTCTAATCTAATTGTATTATGGTGAATGACTAGCTTAAAAAGTTTTATTTATTAAGGTTTAATTTGAGAGTCAGCATATGATAATTTCTTTAAAATCTTCTAAGGATATTTGAAAGGAATCTATTTATATCTGTAGAATAGAAAATCTTGATGTATGTATTAAATTAATTATATTAAAGTGCTTAAATTAATCATATCTTAATTTTATCCTTTTGTGATGCCACAGAAATTCTCATGTTTCACAAGGCATTTGCTTTATCTACTGTTACATAACAATCCACCTCAAAATTTAGTGGTTATAAATAATGACATTTTTTATTTTCACGATTCTGTGTGTTGACTTGGTTTACTCTCATGGCTCAGTTCAGCTAGTAGATTAATGTGGTCTGGGTACAGGAAGGTGGTTCATCTTTGCTCCACAGGGCCTTCCATCCTCCAGGGCCTCTCACCCTCCACAAGACTGCACTGGGCTACTGCCTATGATGACGGCAACATTCCAAGACAGCAAGCCCTAATGCACAAGAGTTTTTAAGTCTCTGTATGGTTCTGTTTACTGAAGTCTCACTGAACTAAGTGAGACACATGGCCAAAACCAGACTCATTGTGGCAGGGACCAGTTACAGGATGTATAGACTTCACTGGGGGCCTTAAGTGTGACAATCTACCTCAAAAAGGGATTATAATTTATCCTGTAGTTCTTACATTTCTAACAGTTTTGACCAAAAAATATCCTGTGTGCATACTAATTCCTTTTTTGGTACAAATTCCAGTTTTCTCATAACTATATTACTTTACCAGATTTCTTTTGGTTTGCATTTACAGAGCAATTGTTTTTGTTTTTGTATCATTGTTGGCTGTGTTTCTTAAAAAGCTCCAGTGGATTTTTTTTTAAATAAACTGCTGCTTTTTATTTACATTTTTAAAAAATTGCATATACATATTATATACCCAAATAACTGTTATGAAATGATAAGATTACCTAATAAAATTTGGAAATCTTTTCACTGGTAATTAATTTATTTCTACTCTTTTTTTAAGATTTATTTATTTATTTATACACGCACTGGGTACAGTCAGAAGTGTGGGAGGGTAAGAGAATTCACCAGAGCTAGAGCAGGGAACAGAACAGGCAGAATGACAAAGTACACTCTGAGGGGAGCAGCAGGCACGGCAGCCTGTAGTGCCATGTGGGACCCTCGCCTGCGGCTGGGGATGGAACCGATGCTGTAGAGGCTGCGGGCAGCTTTGTAGCCCAGCACTCAACCTCTGCGCCACCAGGTAAGCCCTCTAAATTATTTTTTTTAATTTTTTTAAACAATATTTGCTTCCCCTTACCCCCTCAGGTTGAGTCCCCATAGAATTTCCTTCTCCAAGGCACAGGTGCACCATCACCACAGTCTCCCACTCTCCTCCCTCCCTCCCTCTGATCCCTCTTCCTCCCCCTCCCCAGCAGCATGTCTCCAATTCATAATTGTCTGTTTTTGCTTTGTTGTGTTTTGTACTGTTATTACCTTTTTTTACGCTGATGTTTTATTTGGTTCCCCTATATTCCTGTTATAAGTGAAACCATCTGATATTTTTCTTTTTCCTTCTGGCTTAATTCTGACATAATTCCTTCTAGCTCCATCCATGTTGCTGCGAATGGCCTGAGTTTATCTATCACCCAAAGCAGTGATAGTGAAGGATTTTGTATTTTAAAAGAGATTTTAAAACTATTCCTGTTTAGGTGGCCTCCCTGGTGGCACAGGTGTTAAAGACAATGCTATCAAGCTACTGCCAGCCACTACAGCTCATGTTAGATCCTTGGCCAGCCAGGGAGCTACCCACATGGCACAGCAGACCTCTCCTGGCTCACCTGCTGCTCCCCTCAGCAGTGTATTTCAGTACATCTGCCTGTTCTGCTCCCTACTCTCTCTGATGAATCCTCTCACCACCCACACCTCTGGCTTAGACCCCAGTTCTTGTATGCATAAACAAATAAATCTTTTAAAAAAAAAACTATTCCTGTTTAATGGAAACACAAATACCTTTGTAGATACTTAACTTCCACCATCTGATCATATAGCTCTCTCGCTTTCTCACATCATCCCTCTTCCCCTCCCTCTCTCCCCTCTTTTTCCCTCTAGAAATTTGGATTTATATGTTCTACTTTTATTCTATTACCAGTTATATTTAAATTTAAAAATTAATTAAGCTATCAAAGAATTTTACAGTAGTTATTAGTTCTCTTCAGTGAAAGATGGTAAAATAAACATATCATTACTTTCCCTTCTCTTGTGCCACTCTATTCTCCTAGTTTTTATAACAATAATCTGGGCCTATAGGTTTAGATTATTACTACTATTTAATCTAAAATCCTAAATCCAAGAATATATATATTTTTTTGTTTCAAGAATGATCTTCAATAACTTTATTAAATTCCCAACCATACTTTCAGCTTCACATATTAGATTTCCTGATTAACATTGGCTCAGACATTAGGAACATTTTACTAATCCATATAGAGCAGAGGGGAGGGAGGCAGGTGTCCCTCCTGCCTGTCAAGGTGTACTGTACTGACAGTACTGACACTGTACTGTCAAGGTGCATGTGGGCATCTCTCAGATTCCATGGACCTTCTCCCTGTGGTCACAAAATGGATGCCACACTCCAGATATTTCATCTATAGACAATCATCTTCAAGGCAGGAAGAAAGGTCAGGCTACCTCATGGCCTCCCTTCATCAAGAAGCAAAATCCTCCCCAAGTAGACTTTCCTCATTGGCTGGAACTCAGTCACACGGCCACCCTATGCCAATCATCAAGGAGAAATTGTCTTGCTTATCCTCTGGGTGAGGGCATGCCATCAATCACACAAAACTGGGATTCTATTAATAGGAAGGAAATGAAAATGTTTATCCTATTGACATCCAACAGTGAGTGCCACGATAAAATTAAAATCAAGAGAAGTTTCAATATTATGTTTTACTACTTTCATCCTTCACGCATTTATTTTATTTTATTCAGTTTACCTGCTTATTTGGAATATGTTCTATAAAGTCTTTTTTTTTTTCTCACTTAAAGTAGTATACCTTTTTCATTGCTGGCTTGTCTGAAATATCTTGGTAAGAAGCAGAATTTTATCTCACAGTTATTTCCCTTAAAAATTCTGTGGAAATTGGGCCTCCCCAGTGGCGCAGAGGTTGAGCGCTGGGCTGCGAAACTGCCCGCAGCCTCTGCAGCACCGGTTCGATCCACGGCTGCTCCCCGGCCACGGGAGGAGGGTCCCACATGGCGCACAGACCTCTTCTGCTGCCCGCTGCTCCCCTCAGCAGTGTACTTCGGTCCTTCTGCCTGCTCTGCTCCCTGCTCTGGCTCTGGCTCTGGTGAATTCTCTCACCCTCCCACGCTTCTGACTATACCCAGTGCTTGTATAAACAAATAAATAAATCTTTAAAAATAAATAAATAAATAAATAAAACTTTCTAATAAAAAAATTCTGTGGAAATTGCTTTGTTGTCTTTGGCATTTACATGACAAACATCAGTATGATTTTTTTTTCCCCCTTCAGAGGTAACCTGATTCTTTTGCCTTAGTGGCTCCATGACACAGAGAACATTTCACTTGTCCATCGTCGAATCCCTTGCACCTAACCCAGTGTCTGGAACATAATAACCTGTCAGGTAAATGTGTGGAATGAATGAAAACTCTTGTGAGCAAGTCATCTTTGGAGATTCCTGAGAGAGCAACCTTTATCTTTCATATTGAAGTTTCTTTCAAGTGCATGTTGTAACTACCAAATCTGGAAGGTGGGTGGCTGCCTTCACCACTGCCCCCTTGGTAATGTTCTCTCTGTGCCAGGCATCAACTGTGAGCCCCGGGGTGGAATCCCTGGCCTGTGTTTGCTACAGCACCTGAGGACCTCCTGGGTATTTCAAGAAGATGGAGATTTACTTCTCCCCTGTGATACTTCTCTCTGATTACCCTCCCTCTTGCCCCCCAGCCCTTGTTACAAGCAACCTTAGGAGCAATGCTGGGTTCTGGTGGAGTCCCGCCCTACAAGGGCTTTCTTTTCTATGAGGTGAATTGGGGGTTGTCACACCCTTCTCTCAAACTGGTCTCATCTTCATTGTCTCACAGAAATTCCTTGAAATGTCTGGTGTGTGGGTGGAATCATTTTTCAGCTGTGAATAATGACAGATTTCCCCCTATCATTATTTTCCTTTGGTTGTTTCAAAGGGAATTTGGAGGAGAGGCAGGATGGGGAGTTGAACGTGTTTGATTATCTGTCACAGAATGGAAGTCTGTCCTTGACATTTCAGTCTCTTTAGACAAAGTAGCCTCAGCCTTATAGACCTGTAGGATGTATAATCCCTTTCTGTCATCATCCCCCTTGTTTGGGGATTCAAGAAGAGTTTCTCCTCTTCTATGCTTCCTTTATGGATCCCCATCAAAATTATTTTGAAATTTGACTTTGTCTTTCTTTGTCTCATGTCTTTTCTCTCACATTTTTTTTCTTTTCCTCTGAGCTTAGGGAGAATTTGAGTTTATCAGGCTGATTGAGTTCTCCTTCCTATTTTCTTTTTCCTGCCTCATCTTTACTTCTCTGAGAAACTGGGGAAATCTTCCCAGTCTTCAGAATGATGTGGCTGCATGGTTGAAGCTGCTGGAGCTACAACAACAAAAACAGGATTGACTGCACAACTCTTCTGTCTCAAGCAAGCTTAAGGGAAAGGCTTGCTATAAAATGTGCTGAATCCTTACTATTGATAAGGGACTGATCACAAAGATCTACAAAAGAGCTCAGGAGAATCAACAAAAACAAAGTAAACAACCCAGTCAAAAAAAAAAAATGCTAAAAAGACTCTTCTCCAAAGAGGAAATGCAAATGGCCAACAGGCATATGAAAAAATGTTCAACATCACTTGTAATCAGGGAAATACAAATCAAAACCACAATGAGATACCGCCTTACACCAGTGAGAATGGCACATATTAAAAAACTGGCAACAACAAATGTTGGCAAGGATGTGGAGAAAACGGAACTCTCCTACACTGCTAGTGGGAGTGCAAACTGGTCCAAACACTATGGAAAGCTGTGTAGAGGTTCCTCAAAATACTAAAAGTGGAGCTTCCATATGAACTGTTGAATTCCAATTGTTGAATTCCATATGATCCAACTCCTAGGAATCTACCCAAAGGACACAAAGACATTAATTCAAAAGGACACCTGCACCCCTATGTTCACTGCAGTAATTTTTACAATAGGTAAGCTATGGAAACAACCCAAATGCCCAAAATAGATGACTGGATCAAGAAGATGTGATGTATATACACAATGGAATATTACTCAGCAATCAAAAAAGATAAACTCCTGTCATCACAGCAACATGGATCATGCTCAGTGAAATAAGCAAGAAAGAAAAAGAAAAATATGGGATGGTTTCACTTGTAGGAGGAATGTAAAGGAGCCAAATAAGGGATCAGGGAAAAAAGTAATTATAATAAATTATAAATCAAAATCAACAGGCAACTATAAATCAGACATTCTGCAGGGGAGGAGGGGGTAGAAGAATCAAAGCAGGGTTGGGAAGAGCACAAGGGACTATGATGATGGTGCACAGGTGAATTGGTGGTGGGAATTTCCCAGGGACTACACCTGAGAGAAGAAAGCAAACATGTACAAAAGTGAAGAATGATGTAAAATATATATAAAATAAAAAAAGAATAGGATACATGTTCAAGTGTGGGGATTTATTAAATAAATCATGATTTATTCCTAAAAAGAAAAATGTGCCAAATCCTCTGGGTATCTCAACACATCCTGGTCATGAAGGTCCTTCATGAGCCATAGGAGAAAACAGTGTCTTTATTAGCAGGAATCAGATGGTAACCCCAAGTCTTAGAGACTCCCACCTAGTATCTTGATGTATTGGGGCTGCCCAGACCACCTGTGGACCCGGCAACCTCAAGACTTCAATACCAGGGTGTAAGTCATCTTGTGGCATCCCCTGAGTGGATACAGTGTACACAGTTGCAAGGTAAACCCGAGCTAGGGGATGGAAGCTGTTCAGCATTACGTCAGTCCGGCCTTTGGGCAACACTGGCCATGAAAATCACCCAGGTAGCTGAGAACAACCAAATTCATCTCACGTATTCTTACCTCCCTGTCCTCCCCCCTCCTCCCACTCCTTTATTATGCTGGTGATAAAAACTAAAAATGGATTCAGTTAAGGTTTCCTGCTTTCTCCTTTGCCTAGAGATAAGGAGCACACTAATTCTGAGACTTCAGAGCGGGCTGATACTTGGACAATAACTTTGGATTAGATTTCCTTTTCTAACTCCCTTAACATGTTCAAAACTCCTCACTCTGCCTAAACATAGTCTGCCAGAGTCCTTTATAAGACCTCGCCCTCTTTCTTTCTCTCTCATACATAGATGGTATCTGACCTTTGCCCTCCTATGACCTACTATTCCAGGCACCCTTTCCTGTTTTTCCTCTGTCCTCTGTCCCTCTGCTGCTACTGCGGTTTGTCTGCAGGAGTTGTCACCTCCTCCCTGAGGATGTCCTGTGCTATTTACTCCTTAAGCTCTTGGGTAGTTGCTGACCTACACAGCAAGTTCAGCTGGCCTGAATCATTTAGGGGAGACTCTGGTGTTTGTGGCCCCACAATCACTTCCACAGAAGGAGGGGGAGGCTGATTACAGTGAAAAAGGGTGCTCTTTAAACATACGCTCTCTAATAAGTATGTAGAGGAAAGGAAAGGGAAATCTACGACTGGTCTATGAGTAGCAGTGCTCTTGCTTGCACAGTGAGGGGAGACTATGCTGGCATGTTACAGAAGGGCTACAGTCCTTGAGTTCACAACCAGCTGGAGCAACTATGCACAAAGGCAGCCCCGGCATATTCCCAGGGAGAAGGCCACACATGCCATTACACTCTATGTGCACGCAGACACAGAAACAGGACCTTCTGTGGCCAAGTGAGACAGTGACAGAATGTGTAGGTGAAGGGACTTGTGCAATTCCAGCAGCTTCCAGGGGCAACAGCTGGCATTTTACTCAGCTTAGAGAGCAATGAGCTCCATAGAGTTAGAATACAAAACATCACACCAGCCTTCAGGAAAAATGACTTCTTTGTTCTGAATCACATTCTGTAGTTTTTTCCCCCTCAATTCTCTTATACCACAGACTGAGAAGCAAATTCATAGCTCCCAATTTTACCTGTGAAATCATTCACACACACAAACACACACATATGCACAAGCAAAGGAACTGATACAGAAATTATTAAATAAAGATAGAAGGGAAAGGTATATCCATGGAGAGAGTGCTTTAAACAATAGCTAGGTTTGTCAATATCAAATACTTTGTTAAGCAAGCAGATAAATTCTTTCATTTAGTCCTCACAAAATCCAATTCAATGAGTATTATCCTATCAAAAACGTAGAAACTGAGACCATGTAGCAGAGAAGTAAACATATAAACCTTGGAGCCAGCTCAGTTTGCTTTCAAATTCAGGCCTGCTACTTGCTGACTATGTAACCCGACAAGTTACTAATTCTCTAGGTTTCGATTGTTTTCATGTGAAAGGGGGGTGGTGTCGCTCTCATCAGATTGTGAAGATCCCAAATGAGATATGTAAGATGCTGAAGCTAGACTGTTAACATTTTAGAATATTAGGTTTCCTCCTAGATCTATAAATAAATGTTCAAAAATCCATTCAGTTCAGTTTACAAAAAAATTAGTGGAGATGTTTAAAAAAAAAAAAAAACACCTGATTATCTGTCTGACTTAAATCAATTGGAAGATTTACAAAACTATAGATATGGACTGGCTCTTGAAAATGTTGTGGGAGAATTAATGATTTCCAAGCACTAGAATGTACTTTGATTTGGGTACTCTTTAGTTTACAAGATGACAAATTATCTTTTGATTAAAAAGATTTTCCAGACCTTCAGGGGACAAACTCATTGGCTTGATTCTGCTGCTACTTCCTTCCACCCCAACTTTGTGTGTAGGCAGTGAGTAGAGGAGAGGAAACAGTTGAGCCTGGCCTTACCAGCTTGGACAGCCACGGTGAACTTGAAGTGCGTGTCCCAGCAGGAAACAAGGTGGCAAGTCCATTCTCTAGTCCTCCTCCAGGGCTCTGGAGAACAGGATAAACACGTGGAGAACTCCTGATTACATCCATCCTATAGTCATGCCAGGCTAGTCTAGGCAGGAGACAGAGGAACCAACAGAGTCGTCTGAAGGAGGTAGACACAGATACTGAAGGGGTCAAGGGGCCACTTATTAAAGACAGTGTGTGTGTCCCCTGGACATGCATGGGAGTGGACATGGGAAAAACATACCCAGGACTCACCATGAAACCCCCTGGTCATTAAGGATCAACAACATATCTTCTGACAAATGTATTAGAAGGAATGGTTTCTCAATGGAAATTTACACTACTTTCAAAATCCCTTTCTATGCTGGTGCTTCCTGCGCAAATGTTTAGGCTAATGGCCTGGTGCTACCTCTTTAAAACTAGGACCATCAGCTCATGTGAAACAAACCTAGATGCCAGAGGAGGCAGTGGACTGTGGTGGAAGACGATCCACGCTTTGGTGGTAGTGGCATGATAAGGTACATTTGTAGAGGTGTGAACCTAAATCCCTAAAACATATACAGTATTGTAACTCAATGTTACCACAATTAACATAAGTAAGAAACAAACAGAAAAAGTCAACCTTGAGAGTCTTAGCCTTGGACTGAGAAAACGTCAGAATATTCTACCCCCACACAACCACCCAGCAGAGCAGGGGTCTTCTCCTGAGAAGTTAGGCTGGAGGGGTCAGGAGAAATGAGTCAGTTCCTGAGCTTGGGCTACTTGGAGAGTTAAGACTGGTCACTGCCAGTCTTAACTAGCGGGACAAGATACCCACTATAGACCATCCCCGGAGAACCTTCTGTGCATCACCAAAGAACTGACGGTCCTTCCATTGCCTGTTCCCATCACATCCCCAGATCCCAGCACCACGGGTTAGCTCAAGGTCACACATCCTGAATGGGCCACCCAGGTGGCTCCAGAGCACACACCCCTCTCCGGTCTGGGGTGGGCTTCCTGCTCTTGGCCTCAGCTGTTTGTGGCGGGCCGGGGCGGCCTAGGGTTCTGGTGAAGGTGGACAAGCAGGTGCCGGGTAGAAAGAGACCCCTCTTCATGATCAGCCCCAGGCCGGACTTAGGAAGACACAGATCTTAACAAAGCCTCTGGCAGGGCACGCGGGCGGCTGTGCTCGGGCGGCAGTCCTGCCTGGAATCCAGTGTTCACTGGGACGGGACAGGTGGGAAACCTGGCTTAACAAATTCTTCCCTTGATTCTGGGGCGCACTTTCCTTAGGTGAAGTCCTGGCAGGCGGCCCGAGAAGCGCGCAGGTCTCATTCCGGGCCGCGTCCCGGCTCCCTAGCCCGGGATAAACCCGATAAACCCCCGCAGCGAGGTGGGTGCAGGTGACCCGCGCGCCGGCGGCTCCGCTCCGCCGCCTAGAGCCTGGCAGCCGCCACTGCCGGGGCCGCTCGGGTTCCGCGGGCGGCCGGGCCCGACCCTGCGCCGGCACTGCCCTGCCAGTCTCGGGTGGTGTCTGAAGCCGGGCGCTTCCTGCCGTTCCTCCGCCTGGGTGCCGGCTGGGGCGGCGGGCTCCAGAACCCCCGATCGCCCCGCCCCGCCGCCCGCGCCCTCCTGGTGCGCGCGGCGTCCCCGCCCCTCGTCCCAAGCCCCCACCCCGTGCCCTTAGGGGGTACCCCACGGGGGCGGGAGGGTGGTCCTCCATGCCCCGGCCGCCGAGTGGCGGGGAGGTGACAGTAACCGCCTTCCCATTTCCGCCCGGCCGGCCGCGCGGCGGGGTGAGCACCGGCTCCGAGCGCTCGGTCCTCCCCCCGCCCTCCGGCTCCGGGGCTGGCCCTGCTCGCCGCCGCCTTTTTCCCCCGCACCGCGGCGCCGCTTCGCCACTCGGGCACCGCAGGTAGGCAGGAGGCTGGAGCGCCTGCTGCCCGCCGCCCGTAAAATGGTCACCTCGGCTGGACAGCTCGCCCTGTTCGCGCTGGGTAAGTACGCTGCCTGCAGCACGCCGTGCACCCCCTGCCCCCCACGACACCCCTCGCCCCCCTGTCCTTTCCAGCTCCCTTTCCCGGGGGTTTCCTGCGCTCGCCTGAGAAAGTGGAGGGAGGCTGCTGCTTTCCAGGGGCTGCAGGCTGGGACACAAGGGGGAGTCACTAGGGCTTGCTAGAGATTTGGGGAGCCCTTTCCAAAGAAGAGGACCGTCGAGCACCCAGGCTTTCCCCGAAAAGTGGCCGCCTCGGCTGTGCGTGAGAACGTTTTCCTGGGAAGGGCAAACGGTGTGTGAACGCGCTTGAACTTTCATCTGCCGCGGCTGGGTGTCCGCGCCCCAGCCCGCACCTACCTGCTCGCCGCGCGGGGGCCCCGCCTGCCCTCGCCGGCGCGGGCGGGTGCGGGCTCCGCAGGGGGGCCGCGGCCGCCCCTCCAACAGACCCGCCTGCCTTTTCGTGCCCTGCCCACCTCTGAGCCCCGGCGATGGGCAGTTGTTCACGTTTAGCCGGGTCGCCCTCGATCTTGAACTTTCAGAGCTCTTGCGCGTTGGGGTAGGTTTTGGATTTTTGTGCGGATTAATTGCTCCTTTAATTAACTTCCCTGAGAGAAGTGGTGTAAGTGTCAGCGGAGGGCAGGAGCGAAACCCTAGACCGGGCCAGTTTCCTTAAGAGTTTGCTTTTGGAAGGGAACCCGCATGGGGGAAGGGTGGGCAAGACACACCCGCGAACTCGCGTGCGCGCCGGGGAAGGTGAGTTTTTCAGCCGCGAAGTTCGCTGGACGGTCAGTAAGTGATGTGAGGCCCCGCGCCGCGCGCAGCCAGGCCGCCCTGCCCCTCGCCGGGCGAGGCAGCTCGGGTGTTGAGATGGCAAATGAACAGCCCAGGTGTTGTGGTTATCCCTGCAGCTTCTCGAAATGAATTGTACTATATGTCCTCTGAATTTAACCTCGTAAAGCTAGTTGCTCGCTACAGCTACAAGGACATCTATTAGAGTTTGAGTAACGTTGTGGAATCCTTTCTCCCCCCAAAATGCCCTAAGCCACAACTGCACCCACTTCCATGTACAGTTTCAGGGGGTTCATGGACCTGCCTGTAATCCAGCCCATGAAATGATGATTAATAACCTAGCAAAAGGGGAGGTATCATCTAAGGAAAATGCAGAGTAGTGGTTGAACCCGTTGCTGCCAGTCGTACCCTCACCTGAAACTCACCAACAGGTGGCATGATTGTGAGCGAGCTTCTTATATTGATAATTGTTCTGATATTAGATTTTTTTAAAGCAATAAACCATCACTGCTGGGGCAGAAGCTTCCTGGATGCTGTGCCCTGTTGTAATGATTTTTTGCAAATACTAATAGTAATCATAATAGCCAATGCTATTTGAGCACTTACCCTGTGCCAGACACTGTTTTTGGTGCTCCATATGTAGTAACTCATTTAATTTTCGCACTAACCTGGTGAAAGAAGGCATTATCCCCATTTTATAGAGAACAAAATCAAGGTACACAGGGATCACAGGAAGTAGTTGGACCGGGAATACTAAAGAATATGGAAGGAGTTTGGATATTGAAAGTCACCTAAGTGTGGTCACCATAATTCCATCTCTCAGTTTGGAGACTTTTCCTTGAAGTGAGATTGTGTGGAATACCCTGGAATTTGCTGTTAAGTTGGGTTTTCTGTTGGACTTCTAGGATCTCACTGTGGCCTTAGGTTATTTAGTGAAAATTAGAGGTAGGAAATAATGATTGGCACATTTGAGGAAGCCTTGGAAAGTTGCCCCCCCCTTCCCCCATCATTCTATATGTGCCCATGAAGGCCGCATTCACTCATCAGTAATTTTTCTCTTTTGCCTAAGAGAAGACTACCATTGAAACCTAAAACTTCAACTTGATCCTTGTTTCCTTCCTTCAGGAAAAAAAATGTATAACCTTAACAAGATTGATCAGTATGTAAAAGCTGCCTCATACTATTTCAAAATAAGAGCAGTTGGGAAAAGTAGAGAAAAAAGAAGGTAGGAGTCATTTCTACCAGTGAGGACTCCTTTTTATTTATATTTCCTTTTTTTAAGCCATTAGTTCTGTGCATTTATTAGAATTTCTGTTTCTTGCCTCACTTTCTGCTAAATGACTAAAGACTCATCAGTGCCATATGCATCTGTAATTTGCACATATCCTCCAAAATTGCTTTCCTCTCTAAGTTTTTTTAAATGAGTTGAAGGCAGTTCCAGGCGAATCAGCCAGTGTTCCATCGCTAACCAAGATCTAGAAAACCTGGATCTCTTCCCCACATTCCTGGGGACAGTCAGAGAAGGAACCCGTTGTTAGGCGTCTCAGTCGGTGCTCCTGATTACTTGGAACCTGCGTGCTGATTGATGTTTTGGCAGAGAGCGTGTGGAGGCTATTGCTTAATTGGCAACATTGGGAAAGAAACCCAGGTCCCTGTGGCAGCTGCCCTCCCCCCATGTCAGATTTCCAAGGCTGGCAGGTCAAACCTCACAGGGGCTTGGCACCTTCCATCCCACATCCTCCTTTGTGTCCAGAGAGCAAGATGTGTAATCTTGGGCAAGTTACTTATCTTCTCTGTGCCTTGTTTTTCTCGTCGGTAAAATGGTGGTATTTAAAGGGTTGTTGAATCTATTTAATGAACATAGAATGGTGCCTGGTATGTGGTTAAGAGTTTAGTTAGTTTTAGGCCCATCATCATCATCCTCATTGTTACTTTTGAACTCCATAGAATTCCAGTTACCATTGCAAATTGTGTTGATTCCGTAATTGGGAGTTTTAGTCTTCTTTGTCTCATGTCCTAGCTCCCCACCCTTCCTAAACCAGAAAAATACTACCCAACCTAAAAACCTATCTAATGATTTAGTGACAAAAGGGGGGTGTTTGTGGACACCACAGATTCTTTAATTTTGTTGCAAAACATTTGTATGTTAACATTTAGTCATCGGTTGTTTATTGAAATCAACACTAAGTTCCAGTTTCCTCATCTGTAAAACGGGATTAATCAAGCTGTATCCATCTCGCAGGTTGTTGTCAGAATCAAATGTGATGGAGAATATGGTTGATATAAACTATAAAAATAAATGATTTCTTTATAAACTATAAAAATAAGTGATTACACACAAAATAAAATTGATTTTATGATACGGAAATAATATACCACCTAATCCAGAAGTAAACATTATCCTTTCTATGCATGGCTCCCAGAAGTAAGGCTGGATGTAGACGTAGGGCACATAGTGTCTTTAAGGATGGATAGAAATGAAATAGATCAGCTTCTCAGTGGATCAGGGACTGAGGCACCAGTGGGAGGCATGCAGTGCGTCATCCATCAGAGTAGGCATTGGAGCTTTGCCAGGGACACGTTTCCCTTATTGGGTACCATAATCAGGGGCTGTTCACTTGGACCACAGACTCTAAAGGTTTGTATATGGAAGGCTTAGAGGTTAAATTTCCCTTCTTTGCTTTCCCAAAATTTGATTTCCTCATTTACTTTTCTGTAAATACCCATTGTCCCCTGCAAAGGGGACTTTTCTTATAGGAGTAAATGATGTTTCATGTTACTATGGTAAAATATGAAAAACAACTGACTTTTCCATTGGATCTATCTCCAGGGCCTTTTAAAAGTGTTTTAAACAAGGTCCTGCTCTTTAGGCTGCCCACTAAAAGGAACGGACAAAGGGAAGTGGAGGTTGGATCAACCAAAGTAAGAAAAATTTGACGTACCGAATTGGGCATTTAGGGCTTGGTTTCACACTCATGCCCTCTGTAATATCTGCCACAGCAGTGCCCTCAAAGCAGAACCGCCTGGAGGGCCTGGTAAACCAGAATGCCCAGCAGGAGTGGGAGAGTTTGCATGTCTGACAAGGTTCCCAGGTGTGGCTTCTGCCACTGGTGGAGAGGCAAGGGGAGAGACACTTTGAGAACCACTGCTCTGTAATCATTGCTGTTAGGGAAACATCTGGCTCAACCATTGGCATTTTATCTAAAGCATAGCCTGATGTTTATAAATGCTGCTGTGGATGTATGAGCCATTATTAAAGGCCTTTCTATGGCCAGTCTTGCTGACCAGGGCAGGGGTAGAATGCTTGCTGAGATTTCCTAATTGTCACAAGTGTTCTTGGACATTATCCATGGAGGATGCAAGGAACCCATGTTATTAAACTTATGCTGAATGATGCTAAGTCATGTGATGCTTTCTTTTTTGGATCGTCAGATATGGACTATTGTTTTGCTACCATTTCAAACATTTTTAATCACATTTTAAGGTGTGAACTTAACTACATGAGCCTTTAGCACAGAATGAACATTCCATCTAGAAAGAGGATTGGGGTGCTTTCATGGTGACTTGGTTTTGCTTGCTACCCCCCACCCCCTGTGAAATATCAAGTATAAAAACCTTTCATAGATAAGGAAAGACAGAAATCTAGATTAGGAGAACTGTCTAGGCTCCCAGAACCATCTCTTAAGAGCTCTTCCTTTCAAGGGTAAGGACACTGCCTTTCAACCCACTCTAAAAATCTGGGTAAATTCTTTTGAAACATTTGAATTGGCTGCATTGAGTATGTCCTAAATCATTGTCATATGTAGACATGTTTAGATTGGGTTTAAAAAGAGTTGGAAGTTTATCAAAATGAAACTTTAGGTCATTGCTAGTACTTTTTTCCTTTAGTCAGAGGAAACACAGTTTCTTCTATTTATTGTCTCTTACTGTTTTGTTTATGCTATTTTCAACATACCCAAGGTTTTCATTTTTATGTAGTAGAAACCATCTTTTCCCAGAAGTTTTCCATCTTTACTTGTATAGTTAGAAAAACCATCCCTATCCTAAGATAGGCAAACATTTACTTATTTCTTTCATCTAATTCTTTAGTGCTCTTATATAGTATGTATTATTATATATGTTATATAGTTATATTGTACTATATTGTACATAGATAATATTGGACTATCTTATCTATAATTTATTTTGGTTTATGGTGTGAGGTACATTTCACATCTCATTTTTTAAAACTGCCTGCCAGCTAGTAATCTCCAATATTACTGGAATAATCTATCCTTTCCCCTACCCCCTGGTGACTTGAAATTCCATTTTTATCATATGCTAAACTCATAAAATTACTTGAATCTGTTTGTAGAATTTCAGTTTGGTTACATTCTTTTGTGTATTCGTCCTTTTTTTTATAGAGGCATGTTTTATTTATTTATTTTATTTGTTTGTTTGTTTTTGTTTATACATGCACTGGGTACAGTCAGAAGCGCAGGAGGGTGAAAGAATTCACCAGAGCCAGAGTGGGGAGCAGAGCAGGCAGAAGGACTGAAGTACACTGCTGAGGGGGGCAGCGGGCGGCAGGAGATGTCTGCGCGCCATGTGGGATCCTCCTCCTGTGGCCGGGGAGCAGCCGGGGATCAAACCGGCACCGCAGAGGCCGCGGGCAGCTTCGCAACCCAGTGCTCAACAGCTGCGCCACCGGGGAGGCCCTGGGTTTTATTAATTCTAATAGTCCTTCACAGGTGGATGATCATGTGATCTTCAATAGTGATAACTTTGCCTCCTTCCTGTTGAATATTTTCACCTCATTACTTTTTCTTACAGTGTTGAGCAGAAATTTAAGAATGACATTTTTGAAGACAGTAGATGTGCTTATATTTCTCTTGATTTACTGATAATCTTTGTAACATTTAACAGTTAAGTATGAGGTTGGCTTTTTGGTTATCTAAATGTGCATGTGCATACACTACATATGGATACACTCTATCATGTTAAAACATAGCTTCCTAATCTACTGAAGACTTGGCATTATGCTTTTTTTAAAGCAGGTGAAATAATGTATGTGTGTAGGAGCAGGAAGGGCACTGAGCAGGTTTTCTATGATTTGGCAGAGCAGATAAAAGAGAGTCCTGGAGCCCTTGGTGGCTTTCTCAGGCTTTTATTGAGCTTTTATATGTAGTGCAGCAACAAGGTACATGGCAGGGTGCCTGGGGGGAAGGGGGGTGTTGGGGGGGGGACTGGGAGACCTCCAGGCCCCAGGCAAGTCTTCACTCAGGGCTTCTCTAGCGTTCTTTCTCCCCTTCTCCAGTTCTCTCTCCTGCCCCTTTCTCTCTTAGTGAATATCTCAATACTGAGCCATGGCCCGCAGAAGTAAACAACACAGCTTACAACATCGTTACAACTGCAGGTGCCCCATCAGGCTGGGCAATCTTAATGGCAGGAGGGTAGAAAAGCCTGAAAATCACTCACCCTACAATGTGTGTTCAGTTGCTCTGAGGATAATTATTGGATTGTGTGAGAGTCAGCCCTAACTCCCCACATGAACCTTCCTGGCCTCGTGGTCTCTGTCTCTCATATGTGCTGCTGGCGCCCAATCATTCTGCAGTATTTGGGGCCTTATTTTCTTTTTTGGATTTTGATATCAGCATTGTGTCATCTTTATAAAATAAGTTTTAAAACATTCCATCTGCTTTGTGCTCTGGAATGGTTGAAACATCACGGAAACCAGCGATTCTGTGAAGGCTTGAAAGAAATTGCTTATGAAGCGTCTGGGCCTGGTCCCTTTTTAGTGATTGGTTCAAATTTTCGACTTCTTGAGTCAGTGCAATAGTTACTTATTTTCCTCACAATCTATTTAATTCAGATGTCTAAATTTTTGGCACAGATTTATAAATGCTCTCCTTTTCATTTAATCTGTTCCTCTTGCATCTGCAGTCCCAATGAAATGTGCCTTTACCAAATACAAAACAGAGTAAGTGCCTAGGCCACCTCAAATAAAAAATATCTTAAGGTTATTTTCCTCAATAATGATACTTTTGGGGTTAAAGAAAACCTTTTTAATCGTTAAATCAAATTCAAGGGCAAGTTTCACATTTAATAGTGTTCTCAGAAGTCCAGGTAATAGCTAGTTTATTTGTGTAACTGCTGAGTTGTTACAGTAATGCCATTTCTGATTTGGATGATACATGACATTAAAATTTCTAGCAAAAGCTGCTAAGTAGCTTCCTGATAGCTCTCTAAGTTTCAAGGTTCAAAATCCTCCAAATACACTGTGGTGTACATTAGATGCCTCTGTAGTACTTGGCGCAAGATGAGCTCTGCTTATATGGGAGAGTTTGGTTGTCGTTTGCTTTTAGCCCATTTTTTGTTTGTTTTTAAGATCTAAACTTCTTAGCAAGAATATTGGATTCTTATTTAAAAAAAAAGACCCTATCTTCAGTTTGGGTTCTTGGGGGTACTTACTTTGAGCTTGAATGAGGTCAGTCAACAATTCTCCTGGGTGCTGAGAAGATAGATGCAACTTTACTGCTCTTTCGTCATCCCCTGCCGGGGTCTAAGGCATTCTCTGTGTAATCACTGCACTTCTAAGAGGTACAGGAGATTAACTGGCTAAATGGTGCGCATAATGTAGTGACACAAAAGCAGTCAAAGCTGATAAATGAGAGGTTTGCAATTACATACTCTGCTCCCCTCCCCTACCAGGCCTTGGCAACCAGCATGGAAAACACAAACTTAGGGTCCTTTTCTTGGTTGAAAGAAACAGCTTAAGGCCTGTAACTTCTACCGTGGCAATGGCTTGTAGGTATCTGGAGGCATATGAACTCTGGAGGGACATAGCCTGTTCACCTTACTTGTCACCAAGCTCAGTTGGAAACTCTGGACTGGACCCCTTCTCACCTTGGGGTGGTTTCTGGGCTATTATTTTTGCGTCGAAGGAGTGCAGCATCAGGCCAGTGTGCATGCTGTACACACTCCCTGCCAGCAAATTTAAACAATGACAGACTTTTTTTGCACATAGCAGACCTTGGGTGTTATAATTAGGGTTTCAGGGGATAAATCATAGGCCCCTAAACTGGAATGAAAGCAAGCCTGGGGCCTGAGCATTTTTTTAGGGAGGTGAGGTAAATTCATAGATCACACAGATGGGGAATCCTTCTGGATCTAGACTCTCTAAACCTCCTCAACCTCAAAGAAAACCCCAAACCAAACACACCTCCTCTCAGTTAGTGTGCAAACCACTTAGTGTTCATAGAACAGGATCCCCACTGGTCACCATCTCTCTACCCAGGCCATTCAGGAGATGCTTCTCTGCCAGCCTTGGTTAAATTCTATTCACTTTTTTCCCCAAATGAAATAGAAATAAGAATCTACAAACAAGCAAATCTTAAAAAAAAAGAAAAACAACACACACACAAAAAACAAGTTCCATTCACCCTCTTACTAGGTTTGACTTGCAGTTATCCTACCAAATCTCTGTGTATAGATATAGATATTTGTTTATTTTTTTCCTTCAAAAATGGTGTTTGGTAAATTGTGTTTTCAAATCATCCTTTTACTTACAGTATATAGGAAAAACATTTCTGTGGCAAAAAGATATCTAGGGCCTCCCTGGTGGTTGAGCACCACACTGTGAAGCTGTCCGCAGCCTCTGCAGCGCCTGTTGGATCCCGCCGGCCAGCGAGGGTCCCACTTGGTGCAGCAGACCTCTCCTGTCTCACCCGCTGCTCTCCTCAGCAGTGCATTTCATCAGTCTGCCTGTTCTGTTCCCTGCTCTGTCTCTGGTGAATCCTCTCACCCTCCTGCACATCTTGCCTGTACCCTGGTTCTTGTATAAATAAATAAACTCTTTAAAAATATATATATATATTTATACATATATCTCAACCTATTATTTTTTTAAAGACCATAACATAGTCCAATATAGGGCTTGTCATTGTTTATTTATTCTTCTCTTATTGATGGAGATGTAGGTTGTTTCAGACTTTTAATGAAAGCCTGAAAGTGAAAATTCTTGCAGCTAAATCATTGCCAGCATCCTTTAATTATTTTCCATGGACAAATCCCCAGAAATGAATTACCAGGTCAAAAGATACACACATTTTTTCCTCTTAGTATGTTTTAACAATCTACCCTCTAGAAAGTCTCTACAAATTTATACTCCTGTCACCTATGTGTGAACAGCTACGTATCAGCAAATTTAATGATGATGAATAGTGTTGTTTTCTATGTTAATTATGGGGGTTAAATGGTGTCTCACTGTTTTCTTTTGTATTTCCTTACTTAAAACCAAAGTTTGGTACAACTGAATATTCTTTCATATCTGAGTATTTGAATTTATTTTCCTGTGCATTATCTCTGTCCTTAGACCATTTTTTGAGTAGGCTTATTGATTTGTAAGCAATATTTAAAACTTTGTGTATACAATATTTTCACTTTCCCTTTAAATATGTTTTGCATTTGGGTTTGCAGAATTATGCTTTTATTTTTCATTTTTAAGGACTTAAAATCCATTCTTTATTCCATTATGATTTTGTGTCTTGGGGTAAGAAGGGGTTTGAGGTAGCCCTTTTGTTATCATTTCTCGTTGCACTTTTATATTGTTACTTAGAGATCTAAATTTCAATTCTTTAGGAATGTATTTTGGTGTAAGATGTGAGATAAGAATCTAACTTGCCTTTTTGTCAAATGATTCACTTATTCTAGGTCATTTGAATGATTTATTCTCTACGTAATGATTTCAAATCCCAATTTTGTCACTTGGTACATTCTTAGGAGGACTAGAAGTTTCTGCTCTGTTCCATGAGTCTGACACTTATCCTGTATTGAACTGTTTTTGGGGGTGGAGATCATGTCATTGACCCAGGAAGTTGGGCAGAAAATATTGAGAACTAGGAAAGTAGCAATGTGATCACCATTTAATAACTAGACTTCTGCTTCCCTCCCATCTCAGTGTTGGAGAAGAAACATCTGCGTTAGTAGAGGAAGGGAACACTTACTATGGTGTGTAGGGAAGAATGACTTCCATGTTCCTCCTGGGGGAAGAAGGAAGACTTACCTCATTCCTCACCGAAGCTGAAGACTGATGAGCACTGGGTCTCACTGTTCATAAAGGCTTGGTGAACCTACCTGTCCTCTCCTATTCTTTCTGGAGCCATGTACTTGTAGAAATTGGGGGGCCTGACAGGCCTGCAGTCTTCCATGTGACATTCTGCTTAACTGACACTGTATATTTTTACATCCCTTTCTCAAACAGAAGTACTATGGAATATGCTAGAACCACAGACCAACCCTGACACATCTCCCTGGGACAGGGAATAACTAATCAATATATAACTTAACTTGCAAGTCATAGCATTGTTTTCTGCATTAAAGCAAAGTCAGATATATTAGACAACAGAATGCAAGACTGAAATATCAAAATTAAGTTTTGGGAGCTAAGACTTCAGGTAAATTGTGATTTTCCCCCATGATTATTTCAGACTTATTCCCTACCCCCCGAGACTTTAGAGGAATGTGTATAAGATCTTTCTCTTTACTATTTCAGAAAAGTTTGAGAAGTACTGTCCCATAGGTGGATGGCTACTTTTCAGACTTAACGTAGAGCAAAACAGTTACTAATTTAAATAACTTTATCATTTGTCTGCTTACTTTGGATTTAATTTGAATTCAAATTTCTTAACATAAAAATTTAGGATCTTTCTGGTTTTTCTAGTATGTTCATTCAATAATATACATTTCCCTCTAAACACAGCTTTCACTGCATCCCATGAATTCTCATATTTCCATTTTCATTTGGTCAAAATATTTCCTTACTTCTTTTGAGATTTCTTCTTTGACCCATATGTTATTCAGAAATGTGCTGTTGATCTCCAGTATTTGGGGACTTTCCAGCTATATTTCTGCCATTGATATCTTGTTTAACTCCATTGTCGTATGAGAGTAGACACTGTGTGATTTCTGTTCTTTTCAATGTAATAAGGTATGTTTTATAGCCCAGGATGTTCATGTGAGTGTTCATGTTGTTACAGGGCAGGGAGAGGGGCACCACAGATCCCGCAAACCTGCCTGCTCAAAATAGGTTCTGCCATCTGCCACATCAACACAAAACATATGAGACTTTAATGAAAAGGAACTTTAATACCATTGGTAAACAATACAGGAAAGGCAAAGAATATAGTTTCTAAATCAAGCACCCAAAGTTACCCGTCCCCTCGTGGGTAAAAGTCCACCCAAATGGGATTGGCCCAGAGCAAGGCCCGAAAGCCTGCTACAAGTCTAAAGCACCTTTCAGTGGGGACCCACAGAAAAGGATCAGAAACAACTAGACAAGTCTGGGAGGAAAAGAGCAAAATCAAAATCAAGGTAAAAGTTGCCATTATTATCCTCCCCACTGTCTCTCACCCATATCTGTTTCAACCAGTCCATGACCAAAGGGCAAGCGCAGTTTCTTTACATGTCTCTCTGCTCCATGTGCCTCCTCCAGGTCTCCTTCTGGCTCTCCATCCTGCTTCCTTTCTTCCTCCGTCCCTTCTGCAGCTTCTTCTCCCAGCTCAGCTCCACCCTTCTCGGGTAGGGCAGGAAACCTGAAACTTCCCCCTTTCCTGGGGACCACCCTGTTACATTGTGAGCTTCAGAAGAACGTGTGTTCTGCTGTTGTCGAATGAAGTCTATGGATGGAGAGATGCCAATTATATCCTGTGAGTGATGGTGGTGTAGAGTTCAGCTGTGTCCTTAACTGATTTTTACCTGCTGGATCTGTCCATTTCTGATGGAAATGTGTTGAAATCTCTAATGATTCAATACAACAATGGAATCATGCATTTATCCTTCTATTAACTTTTACCTCTTGCATTTTGATGTTCTGTTGTCAGGCACATGCACATTAGGACTTAATGTAACTTCATAATTCTTTAAAGACTCAGAAGCTAATTTCAGGGTCCCTTAGTATCTGAAGGTCATCACTTGTCCCCAGGCAGTACCTATAATTGATGTAAAACTTCCCGATTGCCTGTGAATGTGAAGTTTCAGTGAGTAGAGTTTTTTCCTGAGTTAGTTAAGCAGAATTCCGCTCTATTTTAACTTGTGAAGAGAGAGCAATAGGAAAGGCATTAATGAAAAGTTTCTGCACTGTGACCAAGGTAGTGGGACCTACTCTGCTGAGGCCATCATTTCAAATAAATTCTTATTTTGAAGACTCAGTAGGTTGTAGAAGGTTGCCACTAATGGACTAGTTCTGCACCAGTGAACCACTTGAAAGTTAGTGATTTACACTTAGGAAAACAACATCAACTCACTATGTAATGTGAGCTTCTTTTCTTGTAAAGTGCCTCTTTCCTCTACTGCGAAACCAGAGGAAAAAATAAACAAAACATCCCTTTCAACTGAATTAGACTTTTTGAATTGCAGATAAAAGGCAGGACGTTTTCCTTGTAACAATAACAGTAGGAGGCATGTGGAGTATCTCAGCTGTCATCCTGGGTAGAATAAGTCCAAGTGGTCCTATAGTAGTTGTGATTTTTCCGAAGTGGGACTAACATGACATTTGTTTCTTAATTCACTCAAGGAAGCTACTGTAGTCACCTAGTGCTGTATTATAGAGCCAAAGAGATGAGGAACAAAAATAAGATCGCTCAGCTTAAAGAGAGGAGTGCTATTTGTTTGTTTGTTTAAGATATTTATTTATTTTATAGGTAGAGTGTTCACCTCAGCAACATTTAACTGTGTGTCAGATCCTCTGCTGGGTTTGGTGATATTAATGCAAAGAGGGTCATAACCAAGCCCTTGTCCCCCAACCCTTAAATGCCTCGTAGATTGTGGCAGAAGCAAACACAGTTTTCCACAATAATGTGAGGCCACAGTGGGCACTGTGGGCTGCAGAGGAGGGTTCTTGGTATGGCAGGGCAATACCTTCTGAAGAGATGGTGGCCATCACTGAGAACAGTGCCTGGCACATGGTAATCCCTTAAGGAGTCTATTCATCCTCTGAGATATTGTGGTTATCCTCATTTTACAGATGAGGAAACAGGCACAAAAATGCCCAATCTCCCAAAGCCAACATGTGGCAAAACAAGGATTTGAACCGAGGACCCCGCCTGCCATCTTGGCCATCCTGCTCTTCTCCTTCTCTGTGCCAGTCATGGAAGACTGTGAATGCTGAGCTACCTGGAATCCTTCATTTCAGAGATCACCATTTTGTAGCAGACCTTACACTTTCAGACAAGTTCACCCCTAAATATTTACTATATTGACAGTCACTGCCATGCAGGTAATTGTCATGCCGGCTAAGAAGCAATATGGCTACTTCCCAATGCCATGGAGCATCATAAAGAGACAAGTGTGATAGAGGTCTTTTTTCCCTCCTTCAATCAGGAGTTTAGATATTCAGAAGATAATCCCAAGTGATGTGATAATTGATATGTTCTGATGACCAGGCGCCCTCTAGTAAGAAATTCCTCCAAGTGGGCCTGTTTGCATTTCTACTTTACATTTTTATTTATTTATTTATTTATTTATTTATTTATTTATTTTTATACAAGAACCAAGGTACAGGCCAGATGCCAGGGAGGGTGAGAGGATTCACCAGAGACAGAGTGGGGAACAGAACAGGCAGGCTGACGAAATACACTGCTGATACTCTACATTTTTAAAGAGTGTTTGTTTTAAAAGGTGATCTTGTCTGTTTATGCAGGGAGCCTGTCCCCCCTTGGGTGGTGTGCCTGAGGTTCTCAGTGCATGTAAGCTGTCACCTCTCACCATCCTCTCACCTGATCTGCTGTGCCTCTCTGACGTTTCCCCCAAGTAATATGGAAAGATGGCCAAGTCTTAACACTTTAACACTTTTAGTTCTTCACAGTCCAACTAAAGATAGAATTTGCAATAACAGAGTTGCTAATTGCTGGCTTACTTTCAGACTCTTTGCCCCAATTTTAGCAATGACATGTACCCACAAAACATAGGTGATTCCATGAACTGGGTAGAATAAAAGATCAGCACAAAAATAGCACTTGCTCTTCCACTTGTATGTAGGACCTTCCTTTACTCAGCTGGCAACAATTTTGATGGTGTTTGCTCCTCTGGGAGATGATTTAATATCTGGATCTGCAGGTTGCAGTGTGAACATTCCACAGATGTTTATTAAATGTGACTTTTTTTTTTACTTTAGGTAAAGGTAAAGGAATTATACACATCAGCAAACAGTGTATTACTAACGCACAAAACAGCTGGTGGGGTAGGCCTTGTATTGCCGTGTTTGAAAAATATGAGGGTTAAAAGCCTGGATCTTACTTAAAGGACTTTATTTGATAATCCTTTCCGAGAACAATCTTTCATTAATTTATTTGTAAATTAAATCCTTCATGTCTGATTGGCTTAAAGTAGATTGACTGCAGTGTGTTCCCCCACCCAAAGTTGACTAGTTAGAAACTGTGTCGCAGTCCACCCTGGGGGGCCGTAGGGGAGAAAAAGATGATGTTTTAGGGATCCAGGAAGTTAAACTATCCCCTGAGATTTAAACACAGACATAGAAGCTCCTTATAAAAATTCTGTTGTTCTCAGAGCAGAAGACCTGTTTGTATTTTCCACGGGCTTCTCCACAATGCACCAGAGGCTTCCTTGATCTCCACTGTGTCACCTAATCTCCCAGTGACTCACTATCTTACATTCCGCCCTCTGGTTGATGCTTTTTAGTTGTAACATTCAAGTAAAAGAAAGAAAGAAAGGCTTAGCTTTTGGAACAGAGCGATCCCTTTGTGTCCAAATGTCTTCACCTTTCCAGCTATCACCCCATAACCCGAAGCTCCAAAATTGTGAAGCTGGAGAGTGACAGTGAGGAAAAGACTTGGTGAAATAAGCCTCATTGTTTCCCAGCAGTAAGGGAAATAAATGTGCTTCATCACTCACAGATGCACTTTACCTATGACATTTTCTGGCTGTTTTCTGTTCTCCTGTGGGAGGAGCCCCCTGAAGCAGGCAGAGGGTTCTGCTCCAGTGGCTGACTGTTTGCAGGCCAGGGATGGAGATGGCCTGAGAGGCACTCACAGTGCAGAGAGCCCCGCAAGCCTGCCCCGCAGATGGAAGGTTTCTCTGAGCTCCCAGCCTTGAGAAGTGAGCCTTGGTGGTGGAGGGGTGAGGGGGTCGCATCCCAGAAGAGAGGATACGATATGCATCTTCCCCTGAACATTTTCATTAAACAGGACAGGTACTGGCCACCCTAAGTGACTGGGGGAGAGTTCCTGGCCCCTCCTGCGTGCATGGTCTCCATGTCTGAAAATGCCCAAGCCCAGTGGCTGGTCCTGGCTCACTGAAAAGATCCTCTGAGGGCCATGATGTCATCTGACTCCAGTGCCAGCCAAGCAAAAGTGGGCTAAAGGCCTTGAAGATGAAATCAGTAAATTTACTTTTGTGAAAAATTATGTGTTGACTCCCAGTTAGATAGCTAGAGAACATGAAAGAAATCTGTTCTTAGATTTCTGCACTTTAGCTTCTTTCATAAATGAGTCAGTGATGGTGTTCACCTGGGCTCCTTAGTACCTGATGGGCAGCTTTCAGAAGCTCCATAGGTAGAAATTTTCTGAAAATCTAGGGCTTTGTTTATATAAATATCTTGTGCTTTGAGGAGGTGATAAATCGGTATGAACCGCTATTGTTATCCTTAGGGACTGTCTCCCTTACACAGAAAGGATAAAAAAGACCACTTTTATTTTGTAGTCATAACCAATATCTCTCTCTAGATGACCTCTTGAACCACTGACAATAGCATGAATATGTCTGTGTGTGTGTTTCTTCTAGAGCTTTTATTTCCTACCTCATGGCCTTTTTATTTCACCTCCTTTTGCCCTTTTTCTCAATTTTTGCTGTGCTTTGCACACTACCTAACATTTAATACTCAACTGATGTATTTTTATTGATGACAAATAATTTAGCCTGAGAGGCTCTACTTCTGTCTCCTTTTCCTACCCCTTCTTACCCTTCACTCCCACAACTCATTGACATAGAAGCAGAGGGTGTTTTCCGAGCAGGAGTGGGAAAAGGTTCCATCTTCTAGGCCAGCTGTGATGACTTGGAAGCAGCTGTTTAGAGGATTTGGATGGTGCATCTGAGTTGAGGGGGTGACAGTGCTGTGATCATTAGCAGTGCTTGCTGTGAGCTCAGAATGGATGTGATGGTCCCTGCGCAGTGTTCGTGTTCCTGCTTGAGGTGGAGGGACATTTTTCTTAAGAATGAGAGAAAAACATGTGCTTCCAAGGACTGTGTTGAAGAAGTACCCACTTATGTTGCTTACATTTCATGCCTTTAAAAGTAAATGCTCCAATTTCTACAAAAGTAGAAATTTCTACAAAAGTAGATTTCTATAAATCTCATACTATAGCCTTGGAGAGTCCTGTTGGGCAGGATCAGCGTGCTGGCGAGGAACCTATGAGGGTGTGAACTGGTATGTCCTGTCATCGTTCCGCACACTGGGGCATTTGGTTCCCTTCAAAGTAAGAAGCAGAAAACCACAGCTAATGCTGGATGACAAAGCTGTGTTGACATGCAAGTCTGTTGATCTTGGACCCTTGTGGAGTGACTAGCAGGAGTGTCCTGGCTGCTTCCTACTCAGAAGGATCACTGGCTTCTACCCCTCTTCAAGGAAAGGACCCCTTTCCCAAGAGGATAATAGGCCCCACATACCCAACCCCAGCAGCCGGCTCTGTATCACTATACCCACATCATCTAGGGGCAACCTTCTCTCTTTCATTCTCTTCCACAGGCACTGGGGAGGATATGGAGGAAAGGAGGGAGTTGGGCTATGCCCACATGGGGCATCAGAAGTTTCTGTGGTGCCAATGCATTTAGAGCAGAGAATCACAGAGCAGAGCACAGCCTCTGGGCCTGTGCATTGGCAGCTGCACAAGCTCTGGTCACAGGTGAACGGGAGCCTATTTGCAGGCTCTTCAGGGCCTTCGTTTTGGGCTCGGTAGTCCGACATGACAAAGTAACCACTTAAGCTAAAGCTGACCCAGAGAGTGGGGCCCTGCACTTTGGAACCTGGGATGTGTTAGGCCAACCTGCAGCTGGTAGCAGAGGGCACGCAGCAAGTGGGATTAAATACGGTATGAGTTTCCAGAAAGCTGTCATTTGTAGGCAGATGTGCCCCAGATGTTGAACCTGTGTCTTGTAACTGGTTAAGGTTGCCTTGGACTGAGATTTTCTAGGCTCTACCTGGGGATCATCAGGAGTAGAAACTTCATTTGAATTTTTAGGACCCTGGAAGACATCAAGGACAGAGGGCGGAACCGGAAGGGAACCATTAACTAAAGCTTTTTAGAGAAGTTTGAGAACACTGGGACCAAAATAAGATTAACTTGTGTATCTTTGACTCTTGTGGGCTGAAAACTGCTGATGGGTTTCTCTAGGCCTATGTTCTTGTGAATTCATTTGTTTTTTAGTTTTTTAACAGAAACAGGGTCCTCCATCTGAGGTGCTTAGGAAAGGTTTTTGAAAACACGGATGTTTGAACTTGAAAGTTAAACATGGCCTAGGAGGGCCTCCCTGGGGGCGCAAGGGGTTAAGACGCAACCTATGAAGCTATCTGCAACTACTACAGCATGAGTTGGATCCCCAGCAGCCAGGGAGTTACCCACATGGTGCAGCAGACCTCTCCTGACTCGCCCGCTGCTCCCCTCAGCAGTGTGTTTCAGTCAATCTGACTGTTCTGTTTCCTACTCTGTCTCTGATGAATCGTCTCACCACCACCCCACACACACACACCTCTGACCTGTACCACAGTTCTTGTATGCATAAATAAAAAAATCCTAAAAAAAAAAAAAAACATGGCCTAGGAAGGTGAGGAAGATGGGAATAATGTAGATAGACACAGGGTGAAGCGAGCAAGTCCCTGAAGGAAAGAAGCTAAAATCTACCTCCCATGTTCAGTCCTCGCAAGTTCAGTGAGTCCTTTCAGCTGTTTCTAGTATATTCTAAGCTCTGACTGCTTCTCATAATCTCCCATACTTCCCCTCATGCTTCACCTGGGTTCTGCCAGAGGCTCATCTGCACTTTAGTTTCCAGTCTTACTGCTGCAAGGCCTCTTCTGATTTCCTTACCCTGAGTGATCTTTCTAACACATACATCAGATGCTGTCACTCCTCTGCTCAAAACCTGCCAGTGGCCATGCAGCTGGGCATCAAATTCAGACTCCTGCTTTACCCATAAGAGATGTTTCACACCACTGTCCTCCAGCCACGTCAGCGTCTCAGAGCTCTTCCTTGAACAGGCCGCCTCAAGACCTTTGCATTTGGAGTTCTTTCAGCTTTGGGTGTTCTTCCCTGAGATATTTGCAGAATTTGCTCTCTCATTTTATTTGGGCCTGTTAGATGTCATCTGCTCAGAAAGAACATGTATGTCCTTGGCCACGCCACCCTGAATGTGTCCAATCTCATCTGATCTCGGAAGCTAAGCAGAGTCGAGCCTGATTAATAAGCATATGGCAGAAAGGACATCCATGATGACTCTACACACATACATGCACACCATGATGATGAAAATATTCCAGTATATGCATTATTTCTTGGAGAACTGTCACCACAGAAAAATTCTAATGGTGTCGTCCTATTCCAGAGAAAGAACCTTTGTTCCACAAAGTCTTTAAAAAATGCTCCTACTCAAATAGGAGTTCCATCTTTGTCTTCTTTGGTTCACATTCCCTGGAGATCTCTTTTGAACTCTCTGGCAAATTTGTCTTAAGAAGGAACTGAACCAATTCAGCAAGTATTTGTTGAGGGCTGTCTGTGTCAAACACTGTTCTAGGCACTGAGAATAAAGCAAACCAGAAACACCCCACACACATTCACACACACACACACACACATACACACACATTTAGACCCGAAGGGACAGAAAATAATCCAATAAACATATAATAAAATGTCAGGCTGTGACAGTTCTAGAATAGGGAGTGAACTGCTAGCTTCATTAACTTTGTAGGTATAATAGCTAAGCTATGGAAACAACCCAGATGCCCGAAAATAGATGACTGGATCAAGAAGATGTGGTACATACACACAATGGAATATTACTCAGCATTCCAAAAAGACAAACACATGCAGTTTACAGCAATATGGATGGAGCTAGAAGGGATCATGCTCAGTGAAATAAGTCAGAAAGAAAAAGAAAAATACTGGATGGTCTCACTCATAGCAGGAATTTAGAAAACCTAAGTAAGAGACCAGGAAAAAGACTAATCAATACAAAGTAATAATCAAAATCAACAAGCAACTATAAACCAGAGACACACTATGGGGGGTGGGGGGTAGGAGAGGGGAGAGGAAGAACTAGAGTCAAAATAAGGGGGGGGGGTGCAATTGTATGGGGGAATATAACCAAAATGAAAATGCATACATTGTGCAAAGATGAAAAATGATGTAAGAATTATTAAAAAAACAAAAACAAAAAAAAACCTTGTAGGTATGTCTTTCCAGAGGGTGGTGCTGAATAATGAAAATGTCCCCAACTCTCTCTCCTCCCTTTCCTGCCTGAAGTAGAAGAAGGGGCAGGGACAGGTGGGAGGGGAGTTCTCTATAACTGTAGCTTTCTTTTGTTATGGTAAAAGCAGTGTTTGACACCCTCTTGTGAGCCCAGTCTTCAATGTAACTGGAGGGTCAAGAAGTTGGGTTCAACCACCTTTCTGGAAATTCTTGTATTTTGCCCCTTCAGTCATAGAGCTGAATACCAAATGACAACAGATTGAATATTGTATTCATAGCTTGTCCCCAGCTGAGAGACAGCACATCTAGGCTAGGCCTCTATTTTATGTTACAAACCACAGGAGCAAGACCAGTTGCTCTCTGGAACCCAGATATCCAGATTCTAGATTTCCTCCACTATTTTGAAAGCTACTCAGGTTCCTGACCATCCCTGTCAATGTCTCTATTGAACTTAGTGGAAAACCCCTCACTTATTGCTCCTCCCCTTCTTCCCCTCTACTTCCCGCTCTCCACCCCCATACCTCTTCCATGGCCCGTTTCCACAGACTGTGGCTCTGCCTTGCTCTCTGTGAAGCTCAGGGTTTATGGGGTCCAGCCCAGTCAGATCAGTCACTGGCCAAAGCTGTTCATTGCTTCTCCCTGGGAGCCAAACGTTTGTTGAGCACCACCTACCATACATTGCCACATTAATTGTGCTTCTTGCACTTTCTAAGTTTTCAGTGGCTAATTCCTGGTGATGGCAAAGCCTGGCCAAGAAGCAAGCTTTGTCATCTCTCTTAACACTTGGCTGAATCAAGGGGATGTTGTCAAGATCATGGAGCCAAGAGCCTCATGCTAAGAGCCATGGGGCTCTGTGGAAGTCTGAGCAGTGTCTTCTCTGCATTTCCAGAAAAGTCCAAACCAAGCTGCTTATGCATTGGCCTTCCTAGGAGATGGACATTTCATTTGAATTTAGGACAACAGTATAACTGTACAATTACAATTCAGAATGTAAAGTATTTCACCTTAATAGTGTTGTAATTGTCATCAGCTGTTATTTTTTTTAATATATTGCTTTCAGAGCATTTTCACATCTGTAGAAAAAATTGAGTAGAAAGTTGAGTTCCTATATACTCCTTTCCCCTACCCTATTCTTTCCCCTATAATTAACATCTTGCTTTAGTGTGGTAACTGCTACAATTGATTAGCCAATATTGCAACATTATTTTAACTGAAATTAATGTGATTTAACTGAAGTTCAATACAAACTAAAGTCCCTGGTTTAGATTAGGGTTTACTCTCTGTGTTGTACAACCTGTCAGTTTTAACAAATGTATGGCATGTATCCCCTGTTGTAGCATCATACAGAATAGCTTTTCTACCCTAAAAAACCCCTGTGCTTTCCCTGTTCATCCTTTCTTCCCTTGTCCCAAACCCATGGCAATCCCTGGTCTTTTTACTCTTTCCATAATTTTGCCTTTTCCAAAATGTCCTATAATTGCAATCACATAATGTGATTTTTCTGATTGATATCTGTCATTTAGTGATATGCATTTAAGGTTCCTCCATGTCTTATTGTGGCTTGATAGCTCTTTTTTATTGCTGCATAATATGCCTTCATCTGGGTGTACTGCAGTTTATTCACCTATTGAAGGATGTCTTGGTTACTTCTAAGTTTCAGCCATTATGAATAAAGCTATAATAAATACTTGGATGCAGGTTTTTCTGCAGACATAAGGTTTTGATCATTTGGGTAAATACCAAGGAGCTTGATAGCTGAGCCATATGGACTATGTTTAGACTATGTTTAGTTTTGCAAGAAATCACTAAACTGTACTCCAGAGTAGCTGTACATTTCATCAGCTGGTTTTGGTTCCTACGCAGCTTTCATGTAAATGAATCTGATTTTTCTAGTGAAGGTTTCAGAAATAGACTGAATTTAATAATCCAAGGCATTTTCTTACTGTGCTCTGATCTGGGACTTAACCATACAGACTGCCACCTACTCTTCTTTCTGTCATTCTCCTGTTCTCCCAGAGCTCAGACATCCTAGCAGGAATCTCCCTCTTTTACCTGACCCATCCTCTCTTTTGCTTCTCATCTCTATCCTTTCTACAACTAAAGTTAAAGGTAAATAGGAAAAGTGGCAGGTGCAGAGTTGATGGGGAAGGCCCACTCCAATTTTTCCATAGAAGAGTTTCGTGTTTTCCCAAGGGTTCATTTTTTTTGTTTGTGTTTTTTTTTTTTTCTCTGCCTTTAAAAGGCTTTAAGTTGAGGGCCTCCCTGATGGCACAAGGGGTTAAGATGCAACCTATGAAGCTGTCCACAGCCACTGCAGCACGAGTTCATTCCTCAGCCAGGGAGCTACCCACATGGCGCAGCAGACCTCTCCTGCCTCCCCTGCAGCTCCCCTCAGCAGTGTATTTCAGTCAATCTGCCTATTCTGTTCCCCGTGTTGTCTCTGGTGAATCCTCTTATCCCCCACACCTCTGGCCTGTACCCCAGTTCTTGTATGCATAAATAAATAAATCTTTAAAAAAATTTTTAAATAAAATAAAATGCTTTAAGTTGATACCACTAAAAGGTCCATTATGCTCCCACCCTAAAATGTGAAGACAGGCATGTCTTGTTCCTTACTGGTTTGTCCCCAGAGTCAGCCAGTGAGGCATCCCACATGACTCAAACCCTTTTGGGGCAGTCACTGAACAGCTCTGCTACACGTGACCAAAAGAACACGCATTGGCCTAAGGGCGGCACATCAGGAGCCTACAATGAGACAGTGGACTGAGAGACAGCCCGATGCATCACCGCTCCTGCTAATTCCTTCCCTCTTGTGGTTCCTGGGAGACTCCTGGAACCCCATGACTATAAAACACTAGGAGTGGGTTTTGTTTATGGCTTGTAGGCCTTGTTACTTTATAGGTAGGCTTCATGTTGTGCAACCCAAATGCTTCGGGTTAATACAGAGGAACAGATAGATGCACTTGAGAGTAGAGGGAACTGCTGAGTGGGAAGGGAGCGCCCCAGCTAGCGGAGGCAGCCCATCACCACGGTCCCACTCCGGAGACCATTGCAAGGCTTTAATGCATGGCCTGTCCATGGTGTGACTGACAGCTCTGTGAATTTCCCCTGAGTTTTCGGTGCTTCTGCCCATGTGCATTTGGAGGCAGACAGGCAGAGTGACCTGTGGTTGAAGGGACTTTCCCTGTTTGAGTCCAGACATTGTCAACAAGGTGAACCTGCAGCAAAGCCCTGCGCATTACAGAAATACAGCTTCCCTGACCTCACCCACTAAATATCAAGAGTGCCCCCCTCCCGCAGTCATTGTAACAATCAAAACCAACCCCCATTTGTTTCCCTGCTGTTTCTAGCAGGCACAGACAGTGGTGCAAGCCCCTGACCTCAGGACCCATCTAATCTGGTCAAGGTTTGCCAGGGACAGGAGACCAGGCTGAGCTCCTCGACATCCAGGCCCTTTTCAACAGCTGGTACCTCACCCTGTCACCCTGGCCCTTTTCAGACCTGCTCTCTCCACTTCATCTACCTCCTCACATCCAGGGCTCAAGGAGAATAACAGAGATAGTTTAGCAGTCTGCAGGGTGATGTGGGTTGAGAAATGTGGGGTTGCAAGAACTTCAGGGTATTTTCCCCTTAACTCCTGAAACTGTAGTTCCGGGGATTTGTTTCCTCCATCTGAACCCCGCTTCTCAGTCAGTGGCCCTTTTCTAGTCAAATGAGTTCTCTTAGGGGTGCTCTACAGTCAGCCCCAAGAACAGAGAACACGTGGGGTCAGAGCTGCACAGAGGTAACTGGCATTGAAGCAGATCCGTCCTTCTGTTCCCTCTCCTCTGATCCCCCCACCCCCGCCCAGGGTGCATGCATCTGAAATTCCACATGAAACACTGGTATTTTTCTTGGCCTAAACCCCATCCTGCAATGCCTTCTGCAGGGTGGTTCCACGGGTGTCCTGAGCGTGTGCAGTGGCAGGAAGACGTGAGTTTGTCATTGCCAAATTATTCACATGGAGGAAATGGGGCAGAGTTCAGGGAGTGCTTATTTTTTACCTCCTCCCCTCTCATAGCCTACTTCCTAGCTATGCACCATATGGATGGAGGACCTTGACAGAGCTGAGGGCGGGTCTGCCTTGGTTGGAGCTGCCAACATCTGAGATCCATAAGAGCAGAGCTGCTGCTGGGCCTGGACCTGGAGGATGGCGGTCCTGGGGCTACCACAAGGCCAGGGGACGGCGACATGGGGCCAGTGGGTCTTCATGGAGGTGGGGTTGGCGTAAGAAGGGCCTGTAGCATCTCAGGAGACTCCTCCTGAGCTGGCATGTAGTTCCTGAGGTTCCTGGAAGCCTGGCTCACAGCACTGAGGGCTGGGCCCTGCAGAGAGGACCGAAGTACTGCCACTTTATCCCAGACATGTCTCTAGGCCACTCCCCCACCCCTTCTTTCCTCTGGGACTCTGGGAAAGTCAAGTACAGCCCTTCCACAGACACCTTGATGCCTCGAGTCAGTGTCAATCAGCTGGAACAGGTTTTTGGAGTGCCTCAGCTTGGCATAGCTTCTTGCGACCTCAGCTCTGCCCTGGTAGAGCCTGTTGATGATTCAGCAACTGGGGAACTCCAGCCAGCCCAGGAGGCTTGGCAATACTACCCTGCTGCCCTGCAGTGCCTGGATGGGGGCGCTCAGCCAGCCCTCACTGAGCAGGCCCTGTGGAAGAGGAAGTTTGACTCAGTACCCAGACCCAGTCCAGGTCTTGATAAGGCTTTACCTCTGCCAGAGATGACTGCTTCCTCCTGGCCTAAAAGTAGTGCTGTAGATTCGTGCAAATGGGGGGTGAGCACAAATCTCGCCAAGGGTTTGTTCAGTGAGTCCTGGCTGTTTGATAAAGACATTTTACACCTGTGTGCTATTTGCTTTCTGGTTGGGTCTCCTCCCAGATCCCAGATGAGTGGGCAGCATTGTTCTAAGGCTTTGAAGTGGGCGGGGGGTGTCAGGAGCATGGAGAGGAAGATGTCTGTGTAGCAGCGCAAGGTGTTGCATCACACCTCCCAGTTCTTAGAAACAGTGGTGTCTCAACAGCCAGCACCCCCCTCCTCCTGCAAGGATCTCTGCAGCTTTTTTATTTAGTCGTTTATTTTTTGCATACTTTTCTGGAGGGTGGGCAGTGAGTGGGCAGTGAGTGGGCAGTCGCCTCCTTTTACAGCCGCGTTGCTTCTCTGATGCCTGTGCACGTGGGGTCAGTCCTGGGTGTTTTTATTAGAACCTTGACTCTAAAGAGCTCAAAGCACATCACCAAGATTTTCATTTGCCCTTTGAAATAGGGAAAGAAATACAGCAATCAATTCTCCTCAGTCAGGTGGGAAATGAGGTCTGGGCTTAGAAAGAGGGAGGAACAGGAGATATCAGCCCCACAGGTGACTGGAGTGGGCTCCATGCCCGTGGCTGGTGCTGATGGGTGTGCAGAGGTGAAAGGAGAGGACGCTGCCTCAGGAGTGCTCGGGGGGAGTGTCTAGAGGATGTGAGGCCAAGCGAAGCCCAAAAGATTGGGTAGAAAGGTCAGGGCAGCAGGCGGGCTTTCTAGGGGGGAGAGTTGAGTTCGTGCGTGTAGGAGACTTAGGTCAGGCAGACATTTGCTTGAATTTGGCTTGACTAGGGAATGTGGGGGATACCTGAGAACACAGATGAGTGTTCGCTTCAATTGTGTCTCTTCTCTGGACTGTACGTGTCTTGTGGAGCGTCCTGCCTTCACCTGAAGCACCCCCAGAAGTGAGTATTCAGTAAACAACCCCCTGGGCTGGCCAACTGGCCAACCAGGCTGTTCAGTGAGCTCTGGACCCCTTTTCTTTTTTGTTTCCTCCTTGAGGTCCTCAGGTGCAGGTCTTCCTATTGTCTCATAAAGCTTTCAGGATAAGCCTACACAATGAGTTAGGAGTCTGAAAATAAAACATTCAGGGGTCATCCCATCGGGTGACCAAACATCCCATCGGGTGACCAACCTTGGCCCAGCAGCTCAGCAGCTTCGGGAGGAGGGTGGCACTTCCTCCCTGGGTTTCTCTCCTCTCTATGGTAGTGACACTGGCTCATTGAACTAGAAGCCACATTTTCACTGACCACCTACCTGAGTGCTAGTGCAGCCAGACATTTATAAGGAAGCTCAATATGGTGGTTTCCAAGAATCAGAAGGATAATTTCTCGTATACGGAGTATGTTGAAGATGTTGTGAGAGAAGGGACAGAAAGTGTTCCTCCACTTTTCTCTGCAGAACCCCCTACTGCCCCACAGTGGGGGTCAGTACACACTTACGGAATGAGTGAATGGATACCAGTTTTCAAGTGTTCGCCATCTCCTCCAAAACCAGAATAAGAGCCACGACTCAGGGCTGCAGCTGTGGGCATCTAGGCTAGAATCAAGGAAGGAATTCCCAAGGATCTGCCGCTTCCCCCACCCCCTGCACTCAGTACACACTGCACACGCAGTCTGCACACCCCTCCACCTGGGCTTTCAAGCTCCTGACCTCCTGGACAAGTTCAACTCAGCGTGATGTGAGTTGAAGGTATGAAGCCTTATGCCAGGTGTGATGATAGAGACGAGTAAGGCACAGTTCCTGACCACACTCAAGGGAGATGAAGACGAGATGTGAAAATTTCCAAACTACAAGGCAAAATCAATTTAGTACCGCTCTGAGAAAGAGATGGTTATTTCTGACATTTGAGGGAGCCTTTGAGCGGCTAGTTTGACTCCCTGAGTGGAGACAGGCGCATGCTCGCTTGAGAGACCAGGGTTCTATTAGCTGTAACTAAACGACAGCAGCTCCCATTGTGGCAGGTTTGTTATGTGCTACTCAATATGCCACATGTTTCTCTTATGTCCTCCCATTCGTCTTTTCAATAACCCTGCACAGGAGTTAGATATCTTCATCTCTTTTTACAGTGAAGGAAACCAAGACTCGGGCAACAAAGCAAAGCTCACATAACCTGAAAGGATTGGGTTCAAGTCCTGAGTGCTCTGAATTCTCGGGGCAGGCCCTGTGCAGGGAAAGGGGAACAGTGCCGTGCCACTGGCATCAGATTCCCTACTGGAATCGATGGGAGGACCTGGAGGAAATGAGGCCCGGTACCAGCGTCAGCACCTTAAGTCTCTGCCCAGGACTTTAGACTGGGTTCTGTGAGCAGGGGAGCCCACTGGGAGTCTACGGGAAAGGAGTGTGATAGTCAAGGACTTAGGAAGCTCACTCTGACTGCAGGAGCAAAGGTAAAAACACTGTTGGCATGAAAACCAGTTAGGCAACTATTGTGATAGCCCAGGAGGGATGATGAGGCCTAAATTGGGGCAGTGGCAGTGAGGATGCAGAGGGATGGATGAGACGACAGTGTGGAGGCTGGATGTGTAGGAGGCCTTGGCTTGGATCCGGGGTGAAGGAGAGGGAGGGGCTGATGATGGCCTTGGGTCTTTAACCCCACCCCAGATCCTAAGAGGTGGAGGAAGTGGAACAGGTCAGGGGATGAGATGGGTTTATTTTTGAACATATGGTTTAAGGGAAAGGCCTGTGGAGAGTGGTACGGGTTGGAGACGGTGCGTGGGGTATGGAAGCCGGGAAAGTGTCGCTGGCAATGTGAGATCTTCGTGGTGACTTCAGCAGCCCATACTCATCTAAGATGCCATCATTCTCTGATTGTGTGGTTATTGTTACAGTCCCATCTGGCCTGGACACTTTGAGGTCAAGCCAGGTTTGCTTTGTTTAGGTTTTGCCCATGGCACATAGATAGTCCATAAATATTTGATAAATTAACATAGGCAAACAGCAGGTTTTTTAAGTGCTCAAAAGGTGTAATATTCCAAGGTCAGTGCCATTGAATATCAGTGGCCTGCAGCCCAGTGACCCTGAAATCTCAAGTAAAGCCCATTGTTGAATTCCTCTTGGTGAATCCAGGAAAGAGGGCAGGGCTGGGAATTGCTGGCCACCTCCTCTCCTTCCTGGACTTCTGTGAAGTTATGATGCAACAAGCCAGGGAGAAATCCGGAACAGAACTGCATCTGCGTGATTAATGAGTGCTTGCAGTGGTCTAAGGATTTAGTGTACTGATCTCATTTCACTTGATCCTGGCCATAGTTGTATGAGGAGATGTTATCCTCACTTACAGACCAGGTTGGATAATGTAGCCTCTGTCCCACAGGTATGGAGTGGCAGAGCCTGGATTTGAACCAGGCCTGATCACAAGACTTCCTTCTGCTCTGCCTAATAGCCCTTCAGCCAGAATTAGAAAATGGGTGAGGGCTGCAATGTAGGTATCCATCGACCCATCAGAATTATCCTGAAAGTTCATTCTGAATATGCTGGGTTTTCCTATTCACAGATATTTTGAAATGGCTGTGGAAACTACCTGTATGCCTGGGTTAGCACTGGCTTATTTTCCATGACATCATAGTCATGGGGTATTGTGTGAGTCTCATCAAGTTGGACTTCGCTTGCTGTGGCCACCCCAGGGGGCAGCCACAAGCCTGCCCCTGCCTCCCTTGCTGTGGTCACCCCAGTAGGAAGGGCAGCCAGGTCCTGAGTTCACTGACCCAAGTCCATTTCTTAGACTGCGAGCTTGGAATATATGACCAAGCCAACATCAAGACTGCACTGAAGATGCAGGACATGGCAAGGGCTCATTTAGTTTTAGAGACAGGATCTCTCCCATCTTCTGATATTTGATATAAATGTCATGCTAAATTGAGAGACAAAATTACCATAAATGGAGCACTCTCATTGAGACACAAATATGCAGCTTTCATTTTTGCCTAATCCTTTTCCAACCAGGAGATCTACCACAAAGTGTTCGAACATATGCTAAATGGTTGAGGATGATGGGCAGCCCTGTATCCACACAGGCACCTGGAATTTATAGAGACTGGCAGGTCTTCTGGTCCAACACTGTCATTAAAGATAAGGAGCATGAGTTGAGAGAGTTGAAGTGACTTATTGGAGGTGACACCTTTTGCAAATGAGCCTAGTCTCTAGGCTCCCCTACAGCCTGTGTTCCTGTATCTTAGCACAGACCTGACCTATCTCCAGGAGAAAAGAGGAGGAAGAGGTACTTTCTAGCAAGTCTGTATTCTTCATGTGTACTTCACAGGGTAAGCAGAGCAGTGTGAGGTCAGCTGCTCCCTGTAACATGTTTGCCACTTACAAGCTGAATGACCTTGGGAAACTTAATCTCCTTACCTCTAAAATGGGGATGTAGCAATGCCTACTTCTTAGGACTTGTTTTGAGTATTGAGAGATAATGATGCAGGACACGTGGTAAGTGCCCAAGCAAATGATGCTACTATTATTAGTAATAATACCATCAGTCACGATGATGATCTACAGCTGAACAACGTGAAGAGGGAGCTGGGACACCAACTAGGCTCAGGGGTCTTTCTGCACCTCCTGCATTGAAACATCTTCCTAGTTAACTTGTCCCATGTCATGGTGTGTCCGGGCACTGGGGTCAGGACCTCACTTGAGGGATTGTAACTAAACCTGTCCACTCCCTGCATAGTTGGTTTCTTTTGCTCGACACATCAGGACCTGCTGCCTGACATACAACACTAAACTTTTGACATAATTTCTCGATTAGACTCTCCTTGGGTAGCAGGGTCCAACCTGTGTTTTGAAAGCAGTGTTCCAGATGCTGGGATGGTGAAAGAAAGAAGCGTCTGTCCCATGATCTCGTCTACCCAAGGTGATTCATTCCCATGCCACATATTTCTAAACTCTCCGTGCCTTCCCCTGAGTTTCCCTAATCCCGTTGGGCCAGTTCCTCCACAAATTCCTGCACAGCTTTGCCTGACATCCTCTAAAGAGAGTGTCACCGGTGCCTCTGTAGCAGGGGCAAATGTGTCACCTCTAACTTGGAGAGAAACCACGGCCTCTCTGAGGCTGGGGCCCTGGGGTTGCCACATGGCTGCTGTCAGTGGGGGCTTTTTTGGATTCACCTACAAGGGAGTCAGGGGCAGGCTTGTGGTTCTGGTCTGCCACCTTCTCTGTACACCCCTATCTCTGAAGCCAGCACCTTCACCTGGCTATCAAAACCTTGCATTTAAAAATACTGATAAAGGGGCCTCCCCTGGTGGCGCAGTGGTTGAGCGCTGTGTTGCAAAGCTGCCTGCAGCCTCTGCAGCGCAGGTTCGATCCCCAACCACCAACAAGGGTCCCACAAGGCGTGCAGAACCTCTCCTGCCGCCCGCTGCTCCCCTCAGCAGTGTACTTCGGTCCTTCTGCCTGCTCTGCTCCCTGCTCTGGCTCTGGTGAATTCTCTCACCCTCCCACGCTTCTGACTGTACCCAGTGCTTGTATAAATAAACAAATAAATAAATCTTTAAAAAAAAAAATAAAAAAAATAAAAATACTGATAAAGCAGTGTTGCAGTTTTTGATAGTTTTAGTTTCGCTAGTTTTAGTTTCACTGTCATGTTTGCAGATGAAATATTGGCATATAATTCAAAAGGGAAGTTGCCTTAGAATTTGGGTCTTCTGTGACCCATTTACACATATTTTGTGCCCACATGGCTGCTTGTGGGTGTCCTGCAGACCTCAGGGTACCACCTACCCCTTCCTGAGTGGCTGGCTCTGCCCCTCATGACCCTCAGCCCCAAGCATAGTAGGAGAGGAAGGGGGGAATCTGGCTGCCCCCTGAACACACCTACACTCCCTTCTTGCCTTCTCTCCCCTCTTCCTCTCTTTCTCCTAACTCCTGCCCTTCCTGCTCTGCATTAGCTCTTTTTCCATATGCCTTCCTCGCCATCTCCTTAAATCCATGGCATCCTTCATCTAAAAGGTACAAATGGGCCTCCCCCGTGGCGCAGCGGGTTGAGCGCAGTGCTGTGAAGCTGTCCACAGCCTCTGCAGCACGGGTTCGATTCCCGGCCGGCCAGGGAGAAACCCACATGGCGCACAGACCTCTCCTGCCTCACCCACTGCTCCCCTCAGCAGTGTCTTCAGTCCATCTGCTTGTTCTGCTCCTCGCTCTCTCTGGTGAATCCCCTCTCCCTCCCATGCCTCTGACCTGTACCCCAGTTCTTGTATAAATGAATAAATCTTAAAAAGGAAAAAAAAAGACGCTCTACTTCTAAAAAAAATAAAATAAAATAAAAGGTCCAAGAACATCTCCATCCTCCCCACATCTCTCTGGCACTAAAACCTCACCTTCCCCTCTTCACTCAGGAAGCCCAGCTCACAGGATCCCAAAATGGGGAAACGAGTGAGCCACACCATAGAGAATAGTAGGGAACCAGGTAGCAAATCCTGGCTGTCACGGAGGCCCGACCAGGCCGTAGTCAACTCTGCTGGGGTGACCAGGGGCCCGGTCATGCTGCTCCCATAGCTAGACACGAAAGCTGAGTGTCCAGCCACAGAGGAGGTGGCTGGAGACGATGGGGGATGTCCCGTGCAGAGACACAGCTGGGTGCCAGTCTTGGACAGGAGTGAGGAGCCACGTGGAGATGCTGGGGGAGGAAGGGGTGCCCTGCTCTGTGACCTGGGGGAGCTGGGTGCCTGGCATTCCCCGCTGGCACATCAGAAGATGAGTTTCACTCTGGCTTCATTTAGTGAACTCCCGAGATCAATAGGCTAGCATCTCTTCACAGTCTTTCTGTTGGAAACTTTTATTTGCATTCCAAATGGCCCTGTCCTTCCTGAGGGCAGCCAGTCTACGTTAGGGTGTGGGGATCAGCCTTTCATAAAGTTTTTTCTGTTGTATGTGGTTTTCCCCTCAAACCACCTCCTTTTCTTTTTTTTATTCTTTTTGAACTCCACAAGCCAGGGATTCCCCTCTTTGGAGCTATTTAAACAGAAATGGGAAACTGGCAGGAGCAGCCTAAAAGGGACACCTGGCCCAGAGGAAGGCGGCTGTGAACCAGGGCAGGCGGGGTGCAGCTTTCAGCCTGTGACCCGCGCCGCCAGCTTCTGTCTGGACTGGGTGTTGTCTCCGTGGAATTGCTGTGTGTGCGGCTGTCCCTGGAGCTGTGCTGTCCCCACACAGGTGCTCCAGGGAAAGATTTCCTCGGTTTTTGATGAGTCTCAGGGTCTCCGAGGCCACATGCTTTTAGAAGGCCTCACACAGCCCAGCTTTTCCAGGCACAGCGTGGGGCCGGCACTGTGGACACCTGGGCTCCTGCAGACTGGGTGGTCAGGGGTTTGCACATTTACACCCTTGCCCCCAGCGGATCTTGCTCCTAGTGGGGCATGGGGAGGGGTTGGAGGCAAGGGGACGAAGAAACAAGGAACATGGCCTCTGGAAGAGAGGGACCAAGCCTCGCCTGCTAGGCCTGCTGAATCTGTCATTTGGATTCACTGGGGGTTGTAACTGATAAGCATATACCTGCCGCATGTTGTGACAGCCACGGCCAGGAGGCTAGGTTGAGGTAGGCTGATTAAATTCTGTCTTGAGTAAGCGGGTCGGACAGACTTAAGTTTGGATTTGGCTCAAGAGCTTGAGCACATTTCTGAACCTCTCTCAGCCTCAGTTTCCTCATGTGTAACACCAGGTGTCTCTACATGCTAGACCAGAAGGCAGGGGGCGAGGAGGTGCCTATATTGTGGATTCCTATGAGGATAGATAAGTTGGCACAGATATATCCCCAGTATTGGGCCTGGGACTGGTGCGTGGCCACCAGATGGTCCCCACCTGCCTGAGAAGTAACAGAGGCCGCCCCTGTCTCTCTGTGCTGGGACCCTGGTAGGGAGTTTGGCACATAGTGAAGGGAAGGGGGAGGCCCAGCCTCTCCTCACAGAGCCTCAGCTGAAGTGGTGCCTGAATTGAATCGGGATGGCAAGGAGAAGAGAAGCCTAGGGCATTAAGGAATTGTTTTCCCTGGGAATGGGAGGGTATAGAAAGGAAGTATTCTTCTTGTATTGTTCAAATTATGAATAAAAACCCACTGTCTTTCATCTGTGGAACATGATTTTGCAAACACTAATTAGTTCCACAAACACCTTTGTGAGTTTGGCAGCTGCTCGCTCACAGGTGAGGAACAGAGGGGGATGAAGTAACTTGCCTCCAAGGCTGGGGGAGCAGCCCCCTCTGCATGCCTAGCGAATAGGTATCGTCTCTCCTCCCGGCTGCAACTGCACAGTATTTGTTTCTTGTCTTGATTTTGCTTAAGCAGAGGTTGACACGGAGCCCAGGGATTAGACTGTGCTTCCTCTGACTGGCAGGACAGGGGAGGGAGTTGGCAGATAATTCATTCGTTAAGGGACAGTGTGTGACAGGCCAGTAGTGCTTCCTCTCAAGAGGTATGCAAAGCATCCCCGTGTCATTCTTTATGTTATTACAGGTCACCGGCTGCCTCTTGTCCAGAGTGGTTTGTGATGGTGCTGGCAAAGTCAGATCATGACGGGTCCCTAGTTGACAATGTGGAGCTTTAAGATTTTCCTGGCTTTGGTGGGAGTGTGTCACTTTAATGCTTGGTGTGTAGATCACAGACCCAGCCTGTTAGATATGTCCAGGGGGATGCTAAGAGCCACGCTTCCAAGCCAAAGTGAGTGTCGGCTCAGCGGCGAAAAAGAATTGCATCAAGAAGACAAGCAAATGTACCTTTTCTCCTCACCCACCCGTTCTAGCCAAATATCTGATTCAAGACTGTAGGAATTTTTGGGAAATTCAGGCCAGCCTTTTCAGTAAAAGCAGTCTGAAGTTTTTGTGATATTTCTCATTTTAAAGGCCTAAAGGAAAGTCACAAGCATGATTGCAGTATCTGCTCCAATTGTGTTTTTCTCCAGAGAGTCAAGACTTCTGTGTCTATACCCTGAATGAAAAGCTTCAAAATATTTGCATTGAATGGGGGATAAACAGTACAGATGTTTGCTGGCTTCCCATGCTGACTTGATTCTTCTGTCTTCTGGGACATCCCATAGGTGGTTCAGCCGTATCTCGCAGCTACCGTGGCATCCTTATTGCATTTCAGTTTTAGGAAGTTATTCTAAGTGAGTTCATGTTGATTGCGTAATTCACAAGAGGTTCCTTCTTCATTGGGATTTTGCTGCTCTGTTTCCAGAAACCCCTGGTACTGTAACATGAGGGCATGTAAGGTTATCTGCTGGTGAGGGTGGCTCCATGGGCATGCGACTTCTGTAGTCACACAGTCTCACGCTCACATGGGCCCCAAGTTGGGGTCTGAATCCTGTGCTGTTGCAATCTTGAAATTTTTGATAGTCTTATCTATGAATTTCTGTCTTGTAAGTGAAGTCCAATGTCACCATGCAGTGGGGCCTTTGAAGACTTGACTCCCATGGTCCTGCCTACCGCACCTCCCTGGCTTCCCTGGGTGGACTCTACCACACCTCACCCCACATCCTGGACACGAGAATGGTTAGCGTTAGGAGTGTGTTCCTGAGCTATCTCAGGGAAAGTTGTGGTGGCTGCTGCCCACTGAGGACAGCTCCCTGGCTGTCACCTCCATGGCATGTTCAGAGGGGAACTAGAAGGAGCTGAGCCTCCCCCTACGACTGAGCCACATACCTCAGGCATCCTGACACAGAGGTGTATAATGCCCTGGGGCAGTTACCTGTCCACCTTGGGTTGGGGTGGCTGGTCCCAGGGAAGAAGAAATACCTGAGTAGACTTCCCTGCCCCTAGGTGGTCCCTGCATGTCCATCCAGCTACTGGCTGAAGGGGAAACCCAGCAGGTGGCTAGACACCTGTTCCCTGGCTGGGTCTACCTTTACACCTGGTCCCGAGCGCCTGTGAGGAACTGTGCTCATCCTCCAAATGTGTGTCTCTCCTAAGAGGCAAGAACTTCTGTGTCTCCACCCTGAGTGGAAAGGAGAAAGGCAGCCCTTACACCTGCACAGCGGGGCTTTGCACAAGCCTCCTCCTACCCAAAAGGGAGAGACGACATAAATAGCAAATAAAAAGCATCGTGACACGCAGAGCAATGTGAGTGTACTTTTAATACCACCAAATTGTACCCTTAAAAGTGATTAAAATAGCAAATTTTGTGTTGTGTGTATTTTACCTCAAAAAGTATATTTAGGGCCTCCCCGGTGGCGCAGCGGTTGAGCGCTGGGTTGTGAAGCTGCCCGCGGCCTCTGCAGCACTGGTTCGATCCCCGGCTGCTCCCCGGCCACCGGAGGAGGGTCCCACATGGCGCGCGGACCTCTCCTGCCACCCGCTGCTCCCCTCAGCAGTGTACTTCGGTCCTTCTGCCTGCTCTGCTCCCCGCTCTGGCTCTGCTGAGTTCTCTCACCCTCCCGCGCTTCTGACTGTACCCAGTGCTTGTATGTATAAATAAATAAATAAATCTTTAAAAAAAAAAAAGTATATTTATAAAGTGTTGAAAAAAACAAAAACACCACAGCAAGTGGTGAAGGAGACTGTTGCTTTTTGAACAAGGTCCCTCTTTTCCATTTTGCATGGCACCCCACAAATGATGTAACTAGGCCTGCCTTTGACCACTTAGTCAAACCTGTAGTTTTCCAAGGGCTGAGCCACAGATCCCAAGCAAGTGGTTTGCTGAGCCAACTCTTACCTTTTCGTTCTTCTTCCCCTAACAGGTATCTTGTTGGCTGTGTGCCAGGCCCTGGAGAACACCACATCGACCCTGAGCGGTAAGTGTGTGCCCTGGGTGTGGGGTGGCGTGTGGAGTACAGGAAGGGAGCAGAGCCTGGCTGGTCTGTGGAGCTCTAAGCTTCTTTCCCAGGCTCCAGCTGTCTGAGCCCACATGGGCCTGGCTGTCCCCAGCTCTGTCGTCTGTCCAGGGGCTGAGGCTGTGCTCCTGGAACACTCCTGGGCAGGGCTGTTTCCTGCTCGCCCAGGGCCCTCTCCTACCTCCCTCCCTGTTTGAGGGAGCTGGGGAGCAGCCTTTAGGACCTGTGAGCTGGGGACCATCCCTATTTTTAACTCATATGATAATCCATCTAATGAACCCAGCCACCTGAACTCTTGTCTGCTTTTGTCTGGTGATCTTTGCTTAGTTATTTTCCAGTGTATTTTTGACATTTGTAGTCAGATTTTCCTGATTTCATTTTAAAGATCCTAGATGAAGAGATTGGAAAGATCAGGAAATGTCCGAGGCAAGACACTCATGGCCGAGCTCTGACAAGGCAGGGCCCTCACGCAGTGCTTCCTTTCCAGCCTCTGTCCCTGTGCACTAATATTCTCACACAAGTAGTCATAGCAAGAAATTATTTTGCTTCCTGTTTTTTGAACTCAAATTTTGGGTTGTGCATTTTTCCATGTTCTGGAAAGACTTGAAATGTATCCTTTTAAAATGTCATGATGTTCCAAAAATAGAATAAAATAAAATAAAATGTCATGATGTTCCATTAAAATGGACATATGTAATTGAATGAAGCATTCCCATGTGGATATTTCTGTTACCTCCAGTTTAAATTGTGATGCTGCATCTTCATACCTAGAAGCTTTTTCCTTTTGGGGGGACTCTTTTGACCATAGCAAGAATAGCTGTATATATGGCTCTTGCTATGAATTACCAAATACCTTTGCAAGTGAATTGAATTATGCCAGCGAAGCGTGGGTATGCCAGTTTTATCATTCTCTCGTCGACATGGAGTGTGCCCCATCTGTTCCTGCAGTGGCCCCCTGCTCTGTCTCCCTGGCTATTTCAGAGAGGTCTATGGAGTGAGGAGAGGGTGGTTCTAACCAATAGCATAGAATCCCTGGTACTTTGATCTTCACCTCTTCTAGACCCTTCCCTCCTAACACACTGGAGGTGATGCTGCCACTCCCAGTTGGAACCATGGCTTCTGCAGCACCACGATTTCCCCTTGGAGCTATTGTCCTGATGCACTTGACCCTTAAGTCGTCCAGGCCACTGTGGTCTATGATGCCATAGAAGAAAATGCCTCTCATCCTCTGTGGGGTGCTTTGTTGGGGCTGGGGCTAGAAGGGTGTGTCTATCCCAAAGCAGAGCTTCTAGGGTCCGGTGTTTACTAGAGTTTCCATGAAGCAATTCTTTCACTTTTTAATTATCTCCCCCATCACCAAGTGCTCAGATGTGAATTTATGGTTGTGGGGAGGACAGCTTAGTGACTTCACTGTGCTGTTTCCAAAACTGACCTGACCCCCTTCCTAGGATGCTTTACCTGCAGGTGCATCCTCAGTCCCTCATGGTCCTCTTGACACAACCAACCATGCGGAAGGAATATTTCCGGTTCACCCTCCTCCCAGTCCCCAGCCATTCGTCTGAAGGAGAAAGGCATAGAGGGTGTCATACCTGAGCTTGTTCCCTGGGGAGCCTCTTGCCTATGAGCTTTGAGGTTTTCTGGTCACTCCTGAGCAGACATGGAAAGCCTGTTGCCTTTATTTATAAATGACTGTCCTTGCTATAGTAGTGATTGACTTCTGTTGCATCTTTCCTTTCTGGACCTCCTGTGAGAATGTTTCTAGTGTCAACAAGCACCTGATGTTTACTTTCCCTCACTGCAATATATGCCTAAAAAACGGTGCTTGTCCTACTTTGTTGCATGTTACCCTGTAACCAGCCAAATGACACTCTGTGGCCCATGTGGAAGGTGAGAACAGAGGCAATGCCACATCCCCAGAAATTTGCCAACTCCATGTGCCAATCAAGGGTTGTAGGTGGGCTCAAAGGAACAGGTGCAGATCCCTCATAGCTTTCTGGTGCTCTTTGAGAAAAAAAAGTTCCACATTTTCATTGCTTGACAATTGCCCTGGCCTTTCTTGTTGAGGTTTTGTTTCAGTCTTCCTTTCTTTTAAACCCCCTGTAGTAGAGAGTAGATGATGCCAGAGGCACAGGAAACTGGCACTGTCGCCATCAGTAAATGTTTCTCAGATATCCACCTTGGGCGGAACATTGAAGGGACACAGTGCCTTAGGCTGGGGGTCAGGAATCCTGGGTGGTGGGCCCAGATGATTTCAGTTTGGTGCAAATTATTCACCTGGTTCCTGTTTGAACCTTAATTTCCTCTTCTGTTGGACTTGAATTTGGAATACTAACATTTTCACAAAACCACACTGATGGGTTGGAAGGGTCACTTGGGAAGGTGTGTCGTGAAGGATTATGAGACTGTTAGGAGATACGACAGTCATCAATGGTGATGGCCCCAATCACCCAGGGCAGGGAAGTGGCAATGTGCCTGTCACTTCATTCTCTTACAACTACATCCAAAGAAGCAGTCCTTCTCTATCCTTATCTTTATCCTATGTGGACCCCACCATACAGGTGAGCCCATAGCAAGACCTATGACATAGGCAGCTTCGGCTGGCGGCCTAGTGCCTGACTTAGAAAATAATGTGACAGGAGTGAAATCAATAGTCTGGAGGTTGAGAAAGAAAACTTTTATGTGATTAGTTGTCAGTTTATAAAACACGAAGAGAAACATTAGCTGGAGGCAGGGTAGGGGTGGCAGCACCTACAGCTTAGAAGAGCTGTCACACTCTTGAGGAAGGAGTTATGACTTGTATTCAAAACGTGCCTTTTAACGCCCTTTAAAAGGGACAGAATGCACCCATTTAAGTGGCTGGGTGGCTGCTTGCTTAACCCTCCAAAATGTTGCCCAGTTCCCAGGCCGCCCATCTGATTCTCATATTTCCATGAGACTCACACTAATGACCGAGGGGTGTGGCAAGGGCCTTGCTGAGGAAGCTGGAAGCCAGTTCCTGGCTTCACTCTGCTATCTGCCTTGCACGATCTGGGTGCTTAGGTGGCTCTTTAAACCTCTGAACTTCTGCTCCTTCCTCCAACCTGTGTCTAATGACACCCACCTGGAATTGGGGAGTGTTTGAAGGCTTCCTTAATTTAGTGTCTGGGAGACTTTTCAGAGGCAATGATGAAAGAACATGAAAATTCACAATGGTGTTATTCATGGGAAGGTCACCATTATCAGCTCGCTTGGGGAGATGGTGGTCAGATTTTGATGGGGACATTGAGCTTAACTATGTTGAGAGGGCAAGTTTAGACTGGGGGTACAGAGGGAGAGCAAAGCAGATTATAGGGAAAAGCCTTTGAAGGTGTTGCTTGTTTGGAAAACAGGTAGAACATGGGTCAGCCAGCAAGCAAGGGATCTGTTTATTGCTCATCTCACCTAACAAAAGCTTTTCAGAACTGCAAACTGCTTCCCCGTTCCATTGTCTGGAGCTTTCCCACGTGGAGCTGAAGTCATTCTAAAATTAGAAGCTCACGTGTTCTACCAGGTATAAGGTTCACTGTTCCAAATATGTGTCTATAGCACAAGAGATTTGGACTGTATTGGTTTGGGGATCAAAGCACATATACCTGCATGTGCTGGAACTCGCTTGCTTTAAAGAATGCCTGGAGCACTGAGGAGCCTTAAGAGAGAATGAGGGGGCCTCCCCGGTGGTGCAGCGGTTGAGCGCTGGGTTGCGAAGCTGTCCGCAGCCTCTGCAGCGCCTGTTCGATCCCCGGCTGCTCCCTGGCTACCAGAGGAGGGTCCCACATGACGCGCAGACCTCTCCTGCCACCCTCTGCTCCCCTCAGCAGTGTACTTCGGTCCTTCTGCCTGCTCTGCTCCCCGCTCTGGCTCTGATGAATTCTCTCACCCTCCCGCGCTTCTGACTATACCCAGTGCTTGTATAAATAAATAAATAAATCTTTAAAAAGAGAGAGAGAATAAGGGATTCTTTCTTTTCTCCCAAGGATATTCCCTTGCCATCCAATTCTTCATTGCACATTCTGCTTTTCACAAGGGAAACTGCTGGATCAGAAGGAAGGTTGGGCAGGGTAGCAAACAGGCCATAGGATATAGAATCAATGATCATAATTCCACCCACCCACTGTGTGATCTTAGTAAGAGACGACTCTTAAATCTCCCTGAACCTCAGCTCCCCACCAATAAAATTAAGGAGTGGACCTCCCCGGTGGCCTAGGGGTTGGGTCTCAGCACTATCACCACTATAGCCTGAGTTCAATCCTGGCCAGGGAGCTAATCCACATACGGCGCAGCAGACCTCTCCTGTCTCACCCACTACTCCCCTCAGCAGTGTATTTCAATAAATCTGCCTGTTCTGCTCCCCACTGTCTCTGGTGAATCTTCTTACCCCCACACCCCTGGCCTATACCCCAGCTCTTCTACACAAAAATAAAAAATAAAATTAAGGAGTGGGAGTAAAGCAGTAACTTTTCAAACTGTGAGTCACAAAATAATTTTAGTAGGTCACGACCAACATTTTTCTTAAAAGAGATTGGATAATTTATTATGGAATAGAGCATTTCAGCATGTGTTACATAAAGGAACAACAGTATTGCTTCATGCCCTTTCATTTCAGTTATGCACAGATTCACATGTTGGCATCTGCAATATTTTCCTTGTATAATCTATACCCCCATTGCATCCTTTATAATTTTCATGTTTTATTTCTTTAGTGTAAGAACTTAGACACTTGCAGGGTAAATATGTAAATCTCTCTAGTCCTATACATTTCACACACTCAGCTCACACACCTAGTCTTTTGTAGTTGTCTTCTTCACCCCTAATTTGACAACAGTTCTTTTAATCTACTCACCTTCTTCCAAAACACTCAACTTAAGAGCAACAGCTCTTTGCTTATGCACAGATATTTCATTAGTTTACGTAATATGTAATTAAATTACGTAAATACAATTATGAGTACAACTGACATAAACAGGTTTGGGAACAAACACAAATGTCCTCTGGTAAATACGCAGCTTAACTGGTAAATACAGAAATAGGCTGGTGAACTAGTCAACTAAAAGCTTCTACGTCCTAAGGGCTATAGATGTTTCACAAAAGAATGGAGAGGATGAAACTGGGTAAATCAGAAGTTTGTTTTAAGTCAAGCTGGGTTAAGAGAACATCTACCATATTTGAAAGAGGGTTAATTTAGGAGTCAGCCAACCCTCAGGAAATCCACTTAAGCACTGAGCAGCCAGGCCCTAAGCTGAGAAGGAGAGAGACTGTCTGCAGGACTATTGGCTCTAACACTTCAGGACACGTAGTCTGTGCCTGCCACAAATACGATCTTTCTAATTCCGATCCAACCCATTTCTGTGCCCCTTAGCTCAGAGGCTCAAGAGAGAGTTGTTTGTCTCGATTGGTCAAGGACTCGCCCAGCAGCTGTGTCAGGGTTGAGAGGGGAAGGCTGAAAAGCAGTGAGTTGTCAAAGAGCAGCCCAGGCCTTGCAAGGCAGAGTCTCTCTTCAGACCTGGATGAGGCAAAGACCAGCAATGCAGAGCACTTACGTGCCAGACCCTGGTCACAGCAAAAGGCCTGCTCTCAAGGACTCAGACTCCCCTGGGGAAGATAGGAATATTGTAAATCTTTCAAAGTGGCATAATACTGAATGCCAGCGTGTGTGAGGTGAAATAACTACATATATTGCTATAAATTGGATGTGGATATTGGCTTTCTGGGAAATAGCTTAGTATAAATGGGGAGCTTAATTCCTTAGAATTAGAAAGCAAAACCCTTACAATTGACCATGCCTTGTGACCCAATTGTTTCACATTTAGACATTTACTTTACAAAAATTATCAGAGATGTTAAGTGATTATCCATTACAGTGAAATAGGGTCAATTTAAATGTCAATAAGTCGGAAATAGTTAAGGAACAGGATGATAGATGGGCTGTAACGAAAGCCTTTTAAAATCATGTCGATAAAGCATATTTAATGATAAAAGAATATTTAGTGATATGGGAAGTGTATATAAAATAGAAATAGAAAAAGTAGTACATAAAATTGAAGGATATCTCGATTTTATAAACTATACATCCGTACAAAAATAAAGGGCAAACATTATATAGTACTAACATTTTACTTCTGGCTAATGGAAATATGGTTGATTTTATTATATTTTTAAATGTTTTTATTGAACTTTGATGAATTGATTTCTTTTATTGCTTTTTTTTTATTGTGGTAATGTTGGTTTACAATACTGTATGTGATTCAGAGGCATAGATTCACACCTCTTCCGATGCATGTTACCACATCACACATACCACCAAGGCACCCATAATCCTCCACCATAATATTGTGGGGCCTCTCCACTTTTTGCTCTCTATCCTCCTCTTCCTCCTCTGGTAGTTATTTTTTTTAAGATTTATTTTTATTTATTTATGCATATAAGATCTGGGGTGTAGGCCAGAGGTGGGGGGGGGTGAGAAGATTCACCAGAAACAGAGTGGGGAGCACAACAGGTGGATATACACTGCAGAGGGGAGCAGTGGGCGAGACAGAAGAGGTCTGCTGTGCCATGTGGGTTAGCTCCCTGGCTGGGGATCAAACTCATTCCACGGTGGGTGGCCGGTGATAGCTTGATAGCACTAAGACTTTAACCCCTCACCACCAGGGAGGCCCACTGCTGGTCATCTTTGTTCTACAGATAGAGTTCCTGGACTTCAAGAGAGAGTTGTTTGTCTTGATTGGTCAAGGACTCGCCCAGCAGCTGTGGCAGGGTTGAGAGGGGAAAGCTGAAAAGCAGTGAGTTGTCAAAGAGTTCTACAGATAGAGTTACTGTTTTGGCTTTGACTGACCCTTTGTTTTGTTTTTTCACAGTCCACATATAAGTGAAATTATCTGATATTTGTCTTTCTCCTTCTGACTTATGTCACTTAGCATTATCCCCTACACTTCCACACATGTTGTCACATGTGGCAAGAGTTCATCTTTTTTATTGCTGAGTAGTATTCCATTGTGTGTATATATCACATCTTCTTAATCCACTCATCTGTCCTTGAGTACTTCGGTTGTTACCGTAACTTGACTGTTATAAACAGTGCTGCAGTGAACATAGGAGTGCATACATCCCTTCAAGCTGAATAGTGTTTTTTGCATTCTTCAGGTAGATATCTAGGAGTAGAATTGCTGGATTGTATGGCACATCTATTTTTAACATTTTGAGAAACCTCCACACTGTTTTCCTTAAGGGCTAGACCAGACTACATTCCCAGCAACAGTGTACAAGGGTTGCTTTTTCTCCACATCCTCAACAATATTTGTTTTCTTCTGATCTTTTTGATATGGGCCACTCTCACAGATATGAGATGGTATCTCATTGTGGTTTTGATTTGCATTTTGGAATATAGGTGATTTTAAATTCCTTTGTACTCTCCTGTTTTCCACCAGGTATTCAGTGAGCATGTTTTAATACTATAATCAAAATTAAAAGGACTGTGTTTTTTAAAGGAAAGACAAGACAGTGGGTGCCACCCTGCCCTGCAGCTCTGTCTGGCAGTGTGGATTGAGTACTGGCCAATGAGGTCTTGCAGTCCCTCTACTGAACTACCACTGAGGCTCCGGCCATGCTGCTTCTCTGGGGTAAAGGGACCTGCCCTACTGGCCTGCATGAGGGTTGCCCCTGCCCCTGCAGTTTTGATGTCCAGGCCTCATCCTCCTACAGAGTGGGTCCCCAGGGACTTTGCTGTCTGGGGAGGCTGCCCCAAGAAAATAATCGCCAATTGATCTCCCAGCTCTTGGTATGTGTATTGAAGCTCTTTGTCTATGGTCATTTCCCTCTTAAATCTTGACCCACTTTGCAGAAATGTTTAAGTACCTGATACTTCTAGGTTTCAGCCAAGAGGTTAGACTATTGTGAGGCCCCAGGCCTAGGGCCTGTCTCTAGAATGTGAAACCTGTGGGACTAGATAGGCCAAGTTCAAACTCTGCTTCTTCCATTTACTAGCTGTGAAACCTTAGATGGGCTGAGTTTCACCTGACTGAGCCTCAGCTTCCTTGTCAATGAAACAGGGGTAATGGTAGGACCTACACATAGGATTGTTGTGAAGATGAAGAGATTATATGTAAAGCACTTGGAGCTGTGTACACACTCATAATTACTCTCAGTGTGAGCTGCTCCTGTTGCTACTCACTATACTATTGTCAGTGCATGTATTGTGAAGCAAGAGCTGTATCTGTGTGTTGCTTTTATCACCTGGAGCTAAGTCCTAAGGAAGTGGTTCAAACACGTCAGGGTGCATAAGCATCTTCCTGCTAAATGAGTTAAAATGCAATTTCCTGCCCCCACCCATCAGCTTCCTTCAGAGGTTGAGATGCATTTTTCTGAAGGTAACAGCATTTCCCCATCCCTGCCACTCTTGTTGGATGGTACAGTTGTGCCTTTTGTATTAAATTATATGTAATTAATTCATATATAAGAACTGCTATGAAAACTCAGTAACACTTGAAAGTTGTATTTATTGACCACAACAGAATTTATGGAGCCTTAAGGTCACAAAGTCCACTTGGATGACAACACAATTCTCTCCGCTTCTTTGGGTGCAGTTCCCCCTTGCTAGCTGCTTAGGGTCTCTATCCAGAGGTAGTGGTTTCTAGGTTAGAAACCTTCACTTTATTCCAAGAGCCTGTACTTTACTTGATTTCAGCTGTTCATTAACAGGTAATAGAAGTATGTTCTTTCATCTATTTAAGTTTGGCTTGATGGAAAATGCCTAAAAATAAAAAAAAAAAAATTAAAGAAGCCCAATGGTTATAATAGAGTCTATAGTCAGACAGCATGGGTTCAGGTCTTAGCTGGGCCCCTTGGGGATTGTGACCTTGGGTGAGTTTCTTAACTACTCTGTTCCTCAGTTTCTCCATCTGTAAAGTAGAGGTAACAGCAGAGTCTACCTCACAGGGTCATTATGAGGATTTAATGAGCTGACATATGTAAACAATGGTAAGTTCAATCTAAGTGTTTTGTTATATAAATCTTTTATAAAGACAGAGAGGGAGAAAGAGATGACATGCATGTAAGAAGTGATATTTGAAATACCAAGATGGCCCAAGCCAATAGGTGGCAGGCATATGAGTCAAGTTTAAAGTCGCCAAGGACTGTGACATGGTGAGCCACCTAACTCATGCTCAGGGACATGCCCTCGACACTTGGAGCGCAGACCATAAGAAACCCCACTCTGTCCCCAGGAAGTGGTGTTCTGCAAGCCGCTACTCCAGTAGGAGCCAAATGATGGAGCTTTCCTTTTTAGAATTACAATACCCAATAGTAGAGGAAATAGACTCTGCCCTTTCGGTCACAGTTGCAGGAGATGTGGGATATTGTGAGCAATGAGATTTAGGACTATAGAGAAATTGGTGGGAGCCACCGGGGATGCTGTACAGAGAGGCTGAAACAGCACAGAGGTGAGAAGGGCAGGGCCACTCCTGGGGTGCTTACTTTCACACTCGCCGCGTGGAAGCCCTCTGGCACCCACCTCTGTGTAAAGCAGAACCCGATGGGTCGCTCTCACTTCATAGGAAGGGTTCAGAGAGAGGTTGGTGATCATGTGTGGGGACTATTTATAGAGATTTATATGAGAAAAGTTCACTCCTAATTTCCCTTTTGACTCTAATGATTTAAGAATCTAAGTGGGAGTACAGGTTAGAGATGTTTAAAGATGGAGAAATAATTAGGTAGTTAAACGGAGAGTATAACTCTTTGTGGAATGAGAGCTATTGGGATTAAATGACTCTTAGGATTAACCATCCAGGTGACAACATGGAAGAAAATCTTATCTTCTAAAAAAAAGAAAAGGAAGGCCAAGTTCTTTGGTACCCTTGAGAAAGAGGGTAATAAACTAAAGGGATTTGGGGAAAAATTTGAGTTGGCTTTTTTTATTGGTGAAATATTGTTACGACTGAATATGGGTATTCACTGCCCAGGGCTGTGCTGGGCATAGGAGAGGGACAGGGCACATTAGGTAGAGCGGGTAAGGAATAGTGCGGCAAACTGTTACTTGAACTGAATGACTGCCCACAGTGTTGTAAGTGAACCTATGTCAGACAGTCCCTGTGCAGCTTGCCCTGTGCCTGAGGAGACTGCAGCAGGTGCCCTAGAGAAGCAGATTTTTAATCTGAGTACCACCATCATGGAAGACCTTCCCCATCTGAGATCTGGCTTTGGCAACAATAGAAGACTTAAAAATCTATGTTTGGTTCAGCATCCAGGATCCCTGGTCTGTGAACCTCAGAAAAGGGTATGCCCTCCAGACCATCTCTCAACAAGTTAACTTTAAAATATGTTGAGAATTCTGAAACAGAGTGAAAAGCCTTGACCTCCCATTTTACCCACGTACACATTTTGTGTGTCTCTCATCAATTATAGCCACAGTTGGCTTTCCCAGAAGGATGAAAAGCATCTGTGATTAGGATACAGCAGAGGAGGCCCAAGTTGGCCTGGTTTTACTGAGCTTGAGGGAAGTTGCTCTGCTGAGACAGCCTTGCTCCCTTCCAATCACCTTTCAAGTTAAGATTACCTACCTAGGTAAAGAGTGTTGGTACCACAGAATTTTCTGAATAGTTACTCTCATAAAGCATCATACTGGCTAATTAAACCCAAGAAACCCAAGGAATTTTCCGAAAGTATTTTTTTGGCATTAGTAGTGCAGGTTGACTTAGTTTCTAAACCCAGCTTAACGAGTACAATTTTGTAATTATATCCCCTGAACCAGGATATTATTTGGAGAGAGGGCTTTGACAATATCAGTATTTGAAAACATCAGTGCATTTTTATTGGAGTTCAAAGGCTTACATAATTAAAATTCTGGCAACTGGAGAATGCTGAGTTCATATTTTGTTAAGTGAATGAGTGCCCAGTGCTCAGGCCACTTGCATGTGGATCCTCCTTGAAATGAGTGTGTCTTTAGAAGCTTCTGGCTGCTGTCTAACTGCGCTGTCCAATACAGCAGCCACATGTGGCAATGGTTCCCTCTCCACTGGCGTCAGCCTGGTGATTGCAGGAAACTGCTGACTCAGATTTAACCTCCATTGTGAAAATGTTCTGAGTAGGGAATGTTGAACTGTCCTTTAAGATCCAGGTCGGGCATGTGCTTCACAGTGTTTCTCTAGCCATCTCTGGGCAAAATGAATCTGTCCTTCCCTGTTCCATGTCCTTGTTTTTGAGATATTTGGTTTCTGTCCTTTTGTCTCCTCTTTCATGGTAAGGTCCTTGAGGGCAAGGGGACTGTATCTTGTTCATCTCTATCTATACAAGATCAACCATCAGCTCAATGCCTGGCACAATGGATACAAAGTAAAAGAATGAATTTGCTTTCTGTAGTGCACCAATTTCTGTATAAAGACAGAAAACACAGAAAGCTACCATAGTGTTGGGATTACTTCTGAAAGTGGAGGCCTCTGGCTGCTGGCATAAGAATTGCCTAGAATGCTTGTAAAAAAAAAAAAAATTAATATTCCCAGGCTTCATTCCAGACTAACAGGTTCCGTCAGGAGATGTTAGAATATACTACAGGGACAAAATAGCATTGGCTTAGTCGCAGTTTAGTTCTCACTCATTCAAAGTCCACTGTGGGCCCTGGTGACTCCTAGAAACTGCTGAACTGCTGACTCAGGTTTAACCTCTGTAGCAGCAGGTGGAGTGGAAGGTCCAGACACAGCTGTGAACCCTCCCACCCAGACCTGTCAGTGCTCACACTTCGCTGCCCAAAGCAACTCATGAGGCCATAGCTAACTTCAAGGGGTGTGACGACCCAGCCCTCTGCATGTCTGCAAGTAGAGACGTGCGTCTATTGGTACAGGAGCCAGTTGTGAATCTCCGAGGTGGGCACTGGGACTCTGCATTTTAGACTGTTGGTGATTTATATTCACACTAGAGCTTGAGGGCCACTGGGTAGGACAGGAGTTCTCAACCTGGGCTACACATGAGAACTACCTGAGGAGTTTTAAAAACACTGATGCCATGGGCCTCCCCTGGTGACGCAGCGGTTGAGCACTGACTGGGCTGCGAGGCTGCCCGCGGCCTCTGCAGTACCGGTTCATTCCCCGGCCACCGGCGAGGGACCCACAAAAAATAAAAAAAAAAAAAATTGATGCCATGACCCACCCTCCCCCCAGAGATTCTAATACAGGGGCTGGGGGAGAGGTCTCCAGGCATCAGCATTTGCTAAATCTCCCCAGGGGTTCTAGTATGTGGCCAGGCCAGGAAACCACAGATGTAAGAAAGGGAGCAAGGACCCATGAATCCTGACATGGATCCTGACTGAGCCTCAATTTGCCCGTTTGTCAGTGGTAGTGAAGATTGGATGAACGTGAACGTATGTCAACTGCAGTCAACTGCATACACTAACAGGTGTGGACTTCTCTATGAACTAGATTCGCGCTAACCCTTGTGTACACAGGCTGTTTATGTCCCTCTCCCACATAGACAGGGAAGAAGGACATGTCCCCCTCACCTCTGCACCTGCCTCCTTTTATAGTAACTATGGGGGTCCATTCTCCCTCCCCTCCACTTCTCTGGGTGATAAAAGGGAGAAAAAAGAAGGGGAAACACTCCGTCCCTGCCACTATTATCTTCTTCCTAGCCTGTCCCCAAACCCCTAACCTAGGGTTTCTTATCCTGCCATTGCCCTTCCCAGATACATCCTCCTCACTGTTCTTTCAAGCTGAAACCTGTGCCTTATACCCTAGCCCCCTATCTCCACCCCATCCCTAAAGACCCATTTCCCCAGGTGACACTGGGTCTCAGGCCAGGACAGACAGCAAGCACCCAGGCAGGGGGAAGCCTGTCCCAGCAGTCTCGTGGAGCAGCACAGGGAATTCATTTTCTCAGGAAATCGGACCCCACAGCTTGTCCCATAGCAGTGTCAGGAATGTCTGCTGCAGCCACTCTCTGAGAGGTAAGATGTACAAGTTTTGCTGAGCTAAGCCAGCCCTCTTGCCCACTCTGTAGCTTTTGTTTCAGATGAGATTGTGAGATCTAACAAAATGATTTGCAGACAAGCTCCTAAAATGCTATCATTCCATCAGCTGGAAATTGCCTCAGAATTTGGTTTTCTTTGACCATAAAAATACTGCTTGGGCCTTCTTCCATGGACAAAGCTAAGAGTTCACGCTGGAATAAGCTGTTTTTAATTACGTTTCCTCTCATGTCACATAATCTTCAAGGCAGAACAATGCAAGAACACCTCAAAGGAAATAAATGCAATGCCATTTATGAAAATACAGACTTGTGCGTTTGATATGTTGTTGACTTTATAATAAGATTGAAAGACTCTCTCAGCCTGGACAGCTGTGATCTAGAAGCCTTCTAAATGATTCTTGCTGGTAGGGCTGATATGGGTGAGGTCCTTGGCAATGGAAGTTTTACATCAAGCATCAGATTACAGGTCACTCCACACTTTCCAAATGCATGTGGCTACCTTTTCCTTCCTGCCCATCAGACTGAGTGTGCGCACCATTGTTAGCTCTTAATCAGAAACTGGAGGTTCTGGAACGCAGTGTGCCCAGAGGAAAAAATGCTAAGGGGGCTCAGCCCCTTGCAGGCAAGGAGCACTGGCACAGCTTTCCATTTCTCCATCACCTCCCACACAGTAGGTGCTTTTCATTGTTTTGTGCAAGGTGTTAGCTCTGGTAGAGATTATAGAGATTCCCTGAATTGAACAAATGCTTAGCAATCTGAAAGTGAGCCTTCACAGATAAGATTTCTGTGGTGTACTTCTCTTGTAAATGAGACAGTCAAACATGTCATTAAGTGTCTGGGTTAAACTACAACCAATGCAATATCTTCCCCGTCACCCCGAAAGTTCCTGCTGCGTGAAACCCCCATCTTCCAGCAGCAATTTACCCCTGTCCCTCCTGACCCTCTGTGTTCAGTTCCACTTTCTTTTTCACCCTTCTTCTCTGTCTCTAGGCTTTTGTTCTTCCTTCTGCCCAGGACACTCTTTCCCCACTTTTGCCGTGATAACTCATGGGTGACCTGGAATCTCAGATCTGCTTCACCTCCTCAGAGAGGGCTTCGCTGAATGGAGACCCTTCTGCAGCTCTCCGACACACCTCTGTTTATCTCCTTCATGGCGCTGACCGCTGTCTGTAATGATTTCACGTGTTTATTTACTTGTCATTCGCCTGCCTCCCCCAGCAGACCAAAGTTCCTTGAGGGCAAGGATCTTGTCTTTCTAGTTCATTAGTACATCCCCAGTGCCCAGCACAGTGCTTGGCACACAGAAAGGACTTTATATTTTAGTGATGGAGCAGGTAATGGACAAAGGAAAAACTAAGCCATACCAAGCACTTCACATCATCTTTGTGTCTTTACAACAGTCACAGTTGATATGTGAGAAACTGAGGGCCAGAGGGTGTCAGTCACTTGCCCAAAGTCAGAATGTGAAACAGATTGCTGACATTTGCTTTCAGTCTACCTGGATGCAAAGTTCGTGCCAGAGTCAGGTCTGTGGCTCCGGTTCAACCTTAAGTTGCCTTTTTCTATATCTTCATAGGTATATTAGTAGGAAGTATTTTGCTTATTCCTGTGACTCAAAACTTTTTGTCTATGGCCTTTGAAATAGATCATTTCCCACTGTTTTGCACAAAAGAACTCTTGGTAACAAGGAAGTATTCCAGTAGAAACATATTTTGGAGGGAGTTGTAGACATCTGCTCATTTATGGATGATTCTTATTTGAGAAAGAATGCATGTCTTAAAGTCTACTTTCTGGAAAACAAAACAATAACAATTAAGGCAGTGCTTGCAGATCAGGCCCCAGCTCCCAACAACATTGAAGTTGGGCTAGTGAGGACACTCAGCCCCAGCGGGTCCCACGCATGGGTGTGGTGGCAGTGGCACAGAGGTTGGCAGCAGCCAGCCATCTCAGACTTGAGGCCTGACCAAGGGAGCACAGCAGACTGACTGGAAAGGAAGTAAATTACTCCTCTCACAAACTATATAATTGTACACCTAAAAACACAAGCCACAGAATGCCTACTAGAATGTTAACAATATCTGGTAGGGTGCAAATAAGAAAATAAGTCATCACTGATTCCTTCAACCATCAATAACCAATTAAAAATCTACGATATACAATGGACTGTAATCTATCTAAAAAATATGTTCAAAATCTATTTGAAGAAGACCATAAAACTTTCCTTTTGAGGGAATTTATTTGACTAAATAAAAGACCTCTGCCATGATAGCAAGACATGATGTGATAAACTGTTAGTTCTTCCAATTATTACTTTAGAAACTTAAGGTAGTTCTAGTTAGCCTTTTCATGGGGTCACAATAGTTAAGGCGGAATTTGACTCAATGATTCTAAAATTTGCCTTTAAAAATAAGGCATTTAAAAATGTTGATTAAAAAGGGAGCGTATTGGTACCACCAAGTATTAATAAATAATATAAAGCTGCACTAATTAAAACATTGTGACACTGGCATAAGAATAGATACATGAGCCAGCATGGAGAGCTCCAGAAGAGAACCAATTACACACAGCAGGTTGACAAGTGATAAAAAGTGGCATTTCACTTCCCTGAGGAAAGAGAGGATGATATCACAAATAATTCTGGGGCTGTAGGATAAACACTAAAGAGGAGATATCATTAGATATGAAAATTTAATGACATTCTAAAATAAATTCTAGCTATTTTGGGGCCTCCCTAGTGGTACAAAGGGTTAAGCACTGTACTATGGGGCAATCCGCAGCCTCTGCAGCATGAGTTCGATCAACCCACATGCTGAAGCAGACCTCTCCTGTCTCGCCCGCTGCTCCCCTCCAGCCGTGTATTTCGGTCAGTCTGCCTGTTCCATTCCCCGTGCTGTCTCTGGTAGGTCCTTTTGCCCCCTGCATCTCTGGCCTGTACCCTAGCTCTGTGTGCATAGATGAATGAATTTCAAAAAAAAAAAAATCTAGCTATTTTTTCACTGAAAATATAAAATTTCTCTACAAAATTAAAGATGAATATACAACTTACAAAAAAGGACTAATATGAACATTAAAGGTATATGAACATAAAGACCATAATGGAAAATAAATACACAGAAATTTTAATTTTCTGCACATTACCAAAAAAAAAAAACCTAAAATAAAATCCATAAACATTATTAGCCACTATTGGTATCCTAAAGAGCCAACTCTATACAAACTATCTTAACACTAATAGTAAAAAATTTAACACACCAGTGGTAGAGTGAGAAGATTCTTTGAATAGACAGGTCACAAAATAACAACTACCTTTGGCTAATAAACATAGAAAAGTAGTCCCGCCTTGCTAGTCATCCAAGAAATGCAAATTAATTCAAGACATCATTTTCATTGATCAAAATAGCAATGATAAAAATAAGTGTCCATGTACAAAGTAGATAAGGTCAGACTCGTATTGATGGGTGTGTAAGTTGTTAGAACTTTTATGAGAGCCATTTGGTAACACTCATCATAAAGGCTTTAAAATGCCCTATTTACCTGTTGACCCTAAAATACCACTTCTAAGAATTTATCCTAAGGAAATAAGCATGGGTAGATTTGTGTCAAGACTTTGCTCTGATGATATTCATTGTAGCAAGATAATAGGAAAACATCAAACACCAAAATGGTAAGAGGTGCCGAGGAGGTATAGAGTTGCTTTGAAATGGATGGGCAGGGCCTGCCCCGTATCACCAGGCCACATGAAACTTTTAGTGCTCAGGTCATTGGCTGTGGGTCAAAGGAGGCATAATTTCAAAGACATGATGCATTTGATGGTCTGTCATTTGGGGTTTTTTTTTCTTCATTTGCTGGAAATTTTTCAGGTTTGAGTCTTTCAGGTTACTGTGAATTTGGCACCAAATCCTTCATTTACAGTTTTGTCACTGAACACCTGCTTGATTTGAACAGTACAAGTGGGCATCATTGTCTGCTTGAACTTCTGACTTGTGTGGTCTTCCGGATTATAATTGTACAATCAAAAAGTATAGATTGCATTTTCCTACTGCTCTTCCCAGTTTTGCATTTTAGAAGGGTTATCAAACTTGAAAACGTTTTTCTACAGACAGACAGAGACTGGACAAGCAGAAAAGAATTCTTTGTATCTGGTGTGGTAGGCTGAGTAATGATCCCCATAGATGGCCACATCCTGAACCTCAGAACTTATGAATATGTTACCTTACACAGTAAAAAGAATTTTGCAGATTGATCATATTAAGGGCCTTGGAATGGGGAGATCGTGCTGGATTATCTGGGTAGACCTGATGTAATTAAAAGGGACCTTATAACAGGGAAGCAGAATGGCCAGAGGCCAAGCAGGAGAGGAGATGCGGGGAGCAGAGATTGATGCAGTGATGAGATGGAGAATCCTTGCAGCGGGAAAGAAAAAGAAACAGATCTCCCCCAGAAGGAACCAGTGCTGATAACACTTGATTTTAGCCCCATAAAATTCATTTCAGTCTTTTTACCTCCAGAACTATAAAATGATAAAATTTGTGTTGTTTTAAGTTACTAAATTTGTGTGTAAATCGTTAATAGCAGCTTATAGAAAACTAGTAACATCTGGGAGAGAAGAAAAGTTGAGGAGGAAAGTTGAGCTGGCCCTGGGAGAGAAGGACCAGCATGCAGGTGGCAGCCTGGATCATCTAGATCATCTCTCTAGATCTCATTTTCTTCATCCCTAAGGTTCTCTTCTTGCTCTAAAGTTGTGTTCCTCAAACATTTGTTTACCATCTTTAGATACGTCATCGTTATGACACTGATAAGTATGGGTGAGGCTGGTGAGTAGATTTTTGTTTATTTGTTTTGGAAGCTGACTATGCTATTGTTAGCATTTTCCTTTTGGGGGTGTGTGCCTGGGAGTGGGGTGTGTTCTCTCACAGAGGATCCAGGAGAACCGCGGCAAGTGCTGTGGAGGCAAGCGAAGACATACAGAGGTTAGAAGTTGCCAGAACCACGGCAGAACAACAGCAAATCATATGCCTGAGATTGGGCATGCAGGCTTCGGTATTCCACAGTGATTGTAAATCCTTCTAGAAGGATTTTCTGGAAGTTGCTCCTACTCTGCCCCTGCTCCTATTCACTGCAGTTTGGCAAATACAGAATAAGTTTAAAGTTATAATGTCCCTTGATCAAAGCCTGCAGCGGTGCCCGGAGTGTCCACAGGCACTTGCCCAGCCGACCTGCAAGCCCCGCCCAGAGGAAAACAAGTCTCATTCAGTCCTCTCCACACACACTGTCTCCTCTCTATCCCCCAGAAGGCACACAGTCAGTGCTGCCCAAGAGAACTGTCCAAACATTAGCAGTGAGAGTTATCACTTGATAGCAGAGTATGTGCATGTTCAATAATTTGTTACCGGGCGTTTTGGGATTTTATCACATACACTCTTTCCTCTACATATAAGCACAAGAACCGTAATCACTATCCATTACTGTTTGAATTTGAATACATTAAAGATAAACATATACATGTAGTTTTCAGATCAGTGTTTATAATGATAAGGGTCCACCACCACAGTTAAAACTGAGAATGAATTAATCTTATCGCGAATGGGCCCAATCTACTAGCATTTACACCCAAAGTAAAATTGTTTTTATCAGGGAATGACATAAAGACACCTTTGTTTTTTGGAGTACATTTGAAGCACAATTGATGATTGAGAAACATGCAAGAGTGTCATAGTTACAACTTGTCATCCCAACGGGTGGAAAATTCATGGAATGAAACAGGGTTTTGAAGTTAATATGGGAATATGGAAAACCCCTGCTTTATGTGAATTCAGTTCAGTAAGGAAAAGGGGAAAGTTTTCTCTTCTACTGAAGTTTTCCTGCACAGGTAAAGAACTTGGTTAATATTTGATGAAAAGATCTATAGAACTGAAGGTCCCACCTCTAAGATACTGAAGCGGTACCTCTGCACATTTCCTGGGTTTGTGATCTCTTCGTCATAAAGAGGATGGCTGGTGGCCTGGAGCTTCCCAAAGGACGAGGGGTAGAAACTGATAGCCGTGGCATCTTTCCGGTGGCATCTTCCCTGTGGCAAGGAAGCTGTATGTGAGCCTTTTCTTAGCAGGTTGGAAGAGAGGAACAAGGGACTTTCATCATAGTAGAGGCCTTCCAAGAAGAAAGGTGGTGCCAACAGTTATGTCCATGACACCTCATCTCCAGCAAGGGGGCCTGACTGACGGGACAGGGTGACAGGGAGATGTCACAGTGTACTCCTGTGTTCCTTTTGAATTTTCAATAAGATAAAGGGAATGAATGTTTTTAAATACTAAGTTTCCTGTATGCCAGTTCACAACCCAAGGAGATTCCTGGACACATAGGTGGGCTTGAAGGAGTCCCCTTGAACAGAGTGACATGGTAGGGTGACTTCTGGATGGTGCCAAGCTAGAAAGTGGTCTGGCTCTGGAGGTTCATGGCCTCCTGAATACTAGGGAACTGAAAGCCAACCTTCCAACACCCCATTATTTTTCCTGGGGAGGGGAAGGGTCCATTCCAACCCCTTTTCTGACACTGTGTACCCCAAGACTGAATAGCCTGAGAATAGCAGCACCCAGCAGTGCAGGCCCTCATCCTCAGTCCCACTCTCAGAGAACGCGCTGGGTTTCAGGTGGGGCCATGGTCTCTAACAGTGCCTCCTTTAGGAGTCAAATTAAGGGTGGATGGGCTGGTGTGTGAACCCGTGCTGCCCCGGGGCTCGGAATACTGGATACTGACCATTTTTTCCACTGTCAGTTCCCACTGAATAGGGTCATGTCACATGTAAAACCTGATACGATTGGGGAAACGTGAACCAGGAGTCACTTTATATTTTCCTGAGTCTAATTTATGAATGGCTGGGATTGAAAGGAACGGTACTTACTGGTACCCGACCCCCTGTGGTGTTGGCACCCCAGGATCAGGTAACCATGAGAGCGCTGGAAGCGCCCAGCCTGGAGTTGTCTTTAGCAGCCTGATGTGCAGCCTAGGGGCCTGGAGCATTAGGGCAGATGTCTTTTCATAGCTCACCTATGAGTTTAAAGCAAAATAAGGCAGGAAGTAAGAGAGAGAGAGAGACCAATTCATACCCCCTTGATTATTTTTTCAACATGATGCTGAAAGACATTTGTGTTTTTTGGAAGTTCTGTCCCCTGGCAGTGAAATAAAACCTCCTTTCTAGGCTAGAAAGATTGATGTCCAACTACATTAAAGGACTATGTGAGTAAAAGGAAACTCTGTATTCTACAAGTGAACACAAGAACTTCCACTGTGCTTATGTAACTGTAGTGCAAAGCGCATTATCAGACCCGAAATTTGCAATGCAAAAATAAAATTCTGCTAATAAGACTGAAGCACAGAAATGTCCCATTTGCCATGGTTTGAAATTTGTTATATGAGCAGATGTCCTGGTTTTTTTTTTTTCCTCACAAGGTGAAGTAGATGCAGGAGAGGAAATGTTATCCTTTCCCTGAAGAGTATAATTCAACCTTGTTTTTATCTTTCTCTTCTTAAGGACAGTAAATCCCACCTCCTGTCTTAGCCACGGTTTCCCTTTCCTCAGTTTCAGTTACCCACAGTCAACTACATTCCAAAAATATTACATACAATGTGGTATTTCAGAGAGAGACTCATTCACATAACTTTTATTGCAGTATGTTGTTGTAATTGTTCTGCTTTACTTTTATTGTTGATCTCTTACTGTGCCTAATTTATAAATTATTATTTATACTAATGTATGTATATATGGGGGATAAAAGAGTGTATATGCGGTTCGGTGCTATCTGTGGCTTCAGGCATCCGCTGGGGCTGGGAATGTACCCCCCTCAGGAAAGGAGAAACTGCTGCGTAAAGGCACGCCAAACAAATCAGCGGTCATGCTTCTCGATGAATTTTACAAAGCTTTCTATGATTCCTTGTGTAGTCCAAGAAGGAATTGCTTATTTTTTTTCTTCTTTTTTCTTCTACTTATACTAATGGTTCTCAAACTTGGCTGCATAGTAGAATCACCTGGGGAGTCTTAAAATACCTCAAGGTCCCAGCTGCACCCCAGAACAATTAAATCATAATCTCTGGGGGTGGCCCCAGTCATGGGTACTTTTCCAAGGTGAGTCCAATGTGCAGCCAAGATGAGGCAGCAGTAGACCAGAGCAGCTCTTCTCAAACTGTGTGGACACAGCCCTCTGGGTGGGGGGTGGTGGGGGAGGGCGGGCAGGCAGGGTTGGGCGACTGGTTAAAATGCAGATTCTGATTCAACAGCTCCGGGGTGGGGCCTGACACTCTGCATTTCTGACAAGCTCTCAGGCTTGTCACCAGCGCTGCTGGTGTGTGGACCCCACTTGGGGCGGTTAGATGCTAGACTGTAGGAGAGAACTTAGAGCAAGACAGTAGGTAGCAGGCATGGTGGTTGTAAATGCTGCACTTCTCTCTTGTCCCTTGACCACTGTCCCTGCTTTGAAAACCAGCAGCAGAGCCACCAGAATCTTTTTCTTCCTTTTCCTGTGAGGTGTTGTTTGTTTTTTCATTTGTTTAAGACCCCAAAACAAAAGAGAGGGGGGAAAAAACCTCTTTCTCAGACATTTCCTAAGGGACTACCAGTCAACCCCAGTGTGGAGATTGGGGTCCTTCCCCCTCGAGTGGGAGGCAGGTGCCAAGGTCTGCAGGGTGGCAACCTGTGTTCTCTGCGCTGGCGTCTCGCCCAGTTGTGGGAACATTCCCCAGGCTGCCCAGGGAACCCTGGTCTCGTGCTTCGTCTGGTGGGGAGGAGAGATTTCAGTAAACACTGCGTGGGAAGAGGAATGAAATGGGCAGAGAATGAGGTTAAGGAATGGGTGTGTGAAACGCCAGGTTGAGCGAGGCCAGGGTGCCTGGGAGCAGCATTCCAACACCCACCTCTCTGACAGCTGGTGGGAGAAGGTGTTCACCTGCCGAGGGAGGCAGGCCATGCGGGGCATCTGAATGCGAGTACCCATGAGGGCTGATGGGACCCTGACCATTTTGGCCTCACTCTGGGGTCCTGGCCTGAGCCACCCACCCCCTAGGACCCGGCTGTGGGATAAAGAGGCAGCTCCTACCCAGGCCCCCATCGCAGTCACTGCACAAAAAGTCTCCAGACCTCCTTCTGTCTCCTGGGTCGGGAAGGGACATTGTGCTCCTCATGGCCCCTCAACTCCTGGAAAGGTCTGCTTCAAGGCCACGATCCCTAACGTTAATTTGTCTACATTGGCTGGCCATCCTTTGAATCAAGGAAATCTTTGGACCAGGCTGGACTTTCTCAAGTAGGTCCTTTCTGTGGACAGTGGGTGATTCTACTACCCAAGACTGAGCTAAAAGATGCACACAAAGGGAAACTGACTCAAACTCCATTTTCCTGCATGGCCACTTTTTAGTCAAGAATCTACTAGGGGGCCTCCCTGGTGGCGCAGGTGGTTGAGCGCAGCGCTGTGAAGCTGTCCACAGCCTCTGCAGTGCTGGTTCAATCCCCGCCGGTCAAGGAGCAACCCACATGGCGTGGCAGACCTCTCCTATCTCGCCCGCTGCTCCCCTCAGCAGTGTATTATGGTCACTCTGCCTGTTCTGTTCTCCGCTCTGTCTCTGGTGAATCCTCTCACCCCCCGCACCTCTGGCCTGTACCCCAATTCTTGTATAAATAAATAAATCTTTAAAAAAAAAAGAATCTATTGGGGTTCCTGGCTCTCCATTGCATCAGATCTATTCTGCCTCCTCCCACCTCAACCCGTTACCTTGTACATTTCCACAAACATTCCATATTAGAGGGAACTGATTCCCCATTTTTATTGCACCTTTGAAAATCCTGCATTCAAGTTCACCCTCTCCAACAAACTCTCAGGTTAAACCAGTCACATTTAAGCAATCAACTCTACATTCTCCACTCCTTCAGCACCTAAGCATAGCATTGATAATAGACCCATATTACATTTGAATTTCTGTGGAACTCCATCCTTCTCACAGGGGTCCCCTACCTACCTCACCTGATAGAATCAGAATTTTAATACAAAAAGAACCCTGGCTATACAGAGGAAACCCATTTCATTGAGGAGTATAACTGAGAACCAGCGAAGGTGTGATTTGGCCAAAGTCATCAACAGTAGGTATCCTAGCCATCACCAAGACCCAGATTGCCAGCTCATGGTGTCTTATGTTGCCATTCTTGCAGCCCTGGCAAGTCTTTGCAGACTCAGGTGCACAGTATTACCAAGGCTGACATGCCCTTTACTCATCCTATCAGGGACAGTTAGCACTAAGTAGAGGCCATTCCACAGAAATAACAAATGCAACCAAAGTTATTGTGTGCAGGATTCCATGGGACTTTACTACAGGGGGCATGACGATTTGAAGATGGAAGTGTATAGTATGTTTGTGACTAGAAAAACTTCATTTTTAAGTAGGACCATTATCCCTAATTTGTAATGTCAGTCTCTGAAGATTTGGATATTGGGGAGAGAACTTGTAAATGATTCTAAAATTCATCTTAGAAAAGAACAGATGAGAACATTCTGTTTTTTAAAAAAATGAGGAACAGAGAAAGACAAATTTGTACTGCCAGATATTAAACCATATTATAAAGTTACAGTATTAAAATGGTTTGGTCATGGTATAGAAATAGATCTCAGTAGAACTAAACAGAAAGACCACAAAAATTAGTATATGATAAAGGTAACATTTCAAATCAGTAAGGAAATAGTAAGTTAGTCTATAAATGGTATTGGGATAATTTGTTGACTATTTAGAAAATAAAAGTGTATATAATATACACTGATATAAATTATACATGGCTTAGAATTAAATGTAAACAATAAAAAAGTGGAAGCAAATGTAGATAAATATTTATGTAATCTTAAGGAAGGGAAGGCCTCTTTAATCATAGCTAAGGTGATTTCTACATAAACAAAACATAGACACAAACCACAAATTATTTGTAATATATAAAAAACAGGATACATAGTTATTGTTCTTATTATTTTATAGACCTCTTACAAATTAACAAGAAATAACATACCAGTAGAAAATGAGCAAAAGATACAAATAGCTAAATAACCAAACTTGAAATACAAATACTAGTAGTCATAAAAAAAAATTCAACATCATAAATACTCATGAAAATGCAAATGAACATAAGTCATTTTTCATACACGTCTATGAAACTGGCAAGAGGGAAACAAAAGATAATATCCGGTATTGGAAAGAGTACAAAAAACATTTCATCTCCCCCTTTCAGGAATATAAATTGTTATCTACGTCCTTGAAGGCAACTTGGCAATATGTCTCAGGAGTCTTAGAAATGAGCGTTCCTTTATTCCTTTGTCACAATTAATTGTGTTCCCAAGAAAAAATATCATAAATGTGCATTATCAAAAATCTGTGTAGAAGGATATTCGGTTCTGTATTATTTACAAGAGGGAGATAGTGCTAAGCTAGTACAATGTCCAACAAGAGGAGATTGGTTAAAGAAGACTTCAACCATTGAGGATTATCTTGGAGCATTATACTGCTAATCTGGGGAAATGATGATGGTGTCATTTTACTCCCCATTGGGGACAGAGTGGGGCCACTCTGGAGTATAATAAAACTTATACTCCAAAGTGATCACAGTCATTATCTGCGAGTGATGGACTTTTCAGTTGATTCAGGTTTTGTCTACCTTTGTGCTTTTCTGTTCTGTCAAGTTTTTTGCCTTGAACAAATGTTGCTTTTGCATTTTCAAAAGTTACTGAAACATGGGGTTGGGGAGGCAGGATGTACTAGTGTAAGTATCTAGTAGAATTTGCTTAGATTTTTTTTAAAGATTTATTTAGTTATGCATACAAGAACTGGGGTGTAAGCCAGAGGTGCAGGGATTCACCAGAGAGAGTGGGGAGCAGAACAGGCAGATCTACTGAAATACACTGCTGAGGGGAGCAGTGGGTGAGTTAGGAGAGGTGTGATGCGCCATGTGGGTTTCTCCCTGCCTGGCCGGGGATCAAACTCATGTTGCAGTGGCTGGTGAGAGCTTGATAGTGCTGTCTTTAACCCTTGCACCACCAGGGAGGCCTTGCTTAGATATTTTTGAGAAACCACATAGGTACTTATAGTTGGAGTCTGGTACCACCAGGAAAAGTATGCCCTAGAGGGACCCAAACAAGGATCAAAGAGGAAATATCCTGCCCTTGTTCCCTGGGCCCTCCTTCCCATAAAGACTGCTGTAGACTAGATGGGGATGTTCAGAATTTCAACATGTAGGGCTACAGAGGGCATTTTTGCTATGTTGTCTGGAGGCAAAATACAGACCTTCTCCATTGGGCAGTAGACAGTAATGACTTCCTGACTTGGTGCGCTAGGAAGAATATATTCAAGATACATTAATTAAGAGACTTGGGTATGTGAACTTTTGACTTTCAAATTCCATCATCTTCATATCTGGGAGAGTAGAAGAAAGAGTACTCAATTCTAGGAGAGGATGGATGGGTGGATGGGTGGATGGATGGAAAGGGAGGAGAGGAGAGAGAGAGATGGGGAAGAAGAGAGAATATGAATGAACAAACCACAGCAAGATTCCAGCAAGAGATGGACTATGGCATGCAGAGACAGAGAAGTAAGTACTTGGTACATATTTGGCAAATGAGTCAGCCAACTGATCACTATTTCCTTAAACAGAAATTTGGAGTTGATAAGATCAAATAAACCATAAACCTGTAGACTACAGAGAAATGTAGTTGAAAATTAAGCAGCACTCAGCCCCTTTGGATTGATTCCCAACCCTCAATTATAATATAAATATATTTTTAAATTTCACAAAACATAATGGAGACCATGAAGTTATATTTATCAATTTAGGAAGGGAGAGTTTGAATTAAGAAAACAGTAAAGATGCAGAACACAGTAAATTATAAGTAATATAATAATAATATAGTATTGTATAGAATAATGATATATATGATATTATATTAATATAATAATACCTCAGATAACTGTAGACTTAGAGCTCACTTTGAAGGCAGTGAATAGATTAAGCTTGGAAATGTTTCTGGAAAACTGAAATGAATGGATGGATCCATTGTTTGGATAGGTGATTACAAGAAGCTGTGGTAGTAGAGGCTTGGTGGGAAGGAACATCATTGGAATAAGGCATTGTAAGTATCTATCTTGTTCTGGAGAATAACTAGGGTTCTTTGGCTGCAGTAATCAATTCCTGCTAACTCGGGCAAAAGTAACCTTGTCTGAAGGCTGTTGAAAGCTCCCAGAGTCGGCAGAAGAGCTGGACATTCATACCTGGAAGTTAACAGTAACCCAGGTGGCTCCAGGGAGCCAGAAATTGGAAATTTCAGAACCATCTCAGGACAGGCACTGTGCTCAGATGTCACTGTTACAATGCCCAAAGTCCACCACATTTTCTCTTTGCCTTCTTAAGATTCAGACTCTAGGAAGAAAAGATTTAAAGGAGGGTAATGCATTTGATCATGTTCACAAACCAGTATAAACTCATAAAGGAAGAGATAATTCCCCAAAAAAGACCTGGATGCTAAAGGAAGTGGAGACATGTTTGCCAAGGCAGCCCCAAAATGCTAAGCACAAATATGTTCAGCAGAGACCTGGAGGATTTTGGTGTTTTTTTTTTTTCAAAGATTTATTTATACAAGCACTGGGTACAGTCAGAAGCGCAGGAGGGCAAGAGAATTCACCAGAGTCAGAGAGGAGAGCAGAGCAGGCAGACTGACAAAGTACACTGCTGAGGGGAGCAGCGGATGGCAGGAGAGGTCTGCGCGCTATGTGGGACTCTCGCCTGGCGGCCAGGGATCGAACCAGGGCTGCAAAGGCTGTGAGCAGCTTCGCAACCCAGCGCTCAACCACTGCGCCATCAGGGAGGCCCAACCTGGAGGTTTGATTCAAAATAATAAAGGAGGAACTATAAAAATTAACATCATCGGATCAATTTTATGGATAAGTGTTTCAGTCAAGTAGTTAATACTATCTGGATCCCAATTATGAAGCAGTCATAAGGATAGAATGCAGTTTGACAGCAAACTTAAGATTGGTACATTTTCTGGAAATCTCAGCTTACCACAAATTGAACACCTGAAAAATTCTTTGCATACCTGTTGCCTGTGGTGTTATTCAGAAGGTAGAGAAGACATCAGGGACAGCTGCTTCTCCTAATTCAGTCTTGACCAGAAAGGATAACAGGTTGCTATCTACATGTGTCCTTTAAATATTTGTAACAGTGAAAGAAGGAAATGCCAGCTAAAGTTCCACTTCAGAAAAGCAAAATCTAACAGAAATTCAGAGAAAAACCGGATGTGAGCCCATGAGGAGGCTTCTAAAAGCAATATGTTCTGGGGACATCAGGAAGTTTATAATGGTCCAAGGGTGCATAAAAAGGACAAGGAATAAACACTTGGGAAGACCCAAGTGCATCAGCAGAGGGGTTTTGTTCTGGCGTGCCATTTAATTAGTTGTGCGGCAAAGATCAAAAGAAAGACGTGTCCTAAGAGGTGTGACAAAGAATGGTACTGAATGGCACTTTGTTGGATGAGCAAGCATGTTGGTGCCTCCTGGGTGGCAGGTGTTACTCTGGGTGCTGCCAGGTGTTTATGAGAATGTCGGGAAAGCTGAAGGACAGAAGAATGAGGATTGCCCACAAGGCTACTGTATGCCGCGCGCGCATGCGCACGCGCACACACACACACACACACACACACACACACACACACACACACAGCTCTCTAAAGCTGTATTTGTGAAGAGACTAGTAAAAAGGGAAGGAAGAAGGGAGGAAATAAACCTACTCCTTGGAGCAGGTAGGATAAGGTTAGTACAGAACCAAGAAAAGATTTCTCCTGACTATAACTTTGTTTTCATATTTTCTGTCAAAGAGAAGGATCTTCAAATTAGAGAATATAAAACAAGCATAAATAAATGGAAGGCCAAATGAGGGTCCTAGAAGACCACCTAATGCTATAAATGAATTTATTTTCAAGAATGCAGATAAATCTCATTTCAGTATACTGAGACAACTTGTAGCAAATATTGCCACTGTTGGTAATTTTCAAGAAATTTTATAGTAGCAAATGTAAAAAATTCTCAAAAAGCAGAAAAGGACATAAGTTTCTGGCTTTATATAAGTAAAAATACTTGAAGATTCTTTAAAATGTGGATAATAAAGCTTGATTATACTCTTGGGAAGCGCTCCCAAATTATTACAGGAGCCAGAGAATGACTACTTGGGCTCCTGAATGAATCCACCAAAAATGAGTCACAACAGACTATTTCTTTTTTAGCATTAGAGGATTGATGAGGGATATGCTCCCAGGGTACTGCTATCAAGCTTAGTACTATTTGATTTCAAGAAAACACATGACAGAATCAAAGTATTCAGTAAGACAAAATGGAGAGATGCAAGTTAAAAGGGTAGCTGTTTCGTGAGATGGAATAATGACAGTGACCTCCTTAAATGAATGGCTTTCCCAGGTATATATCACTCAGGTTCACCTGTGAGCTTTGGGAAAGACAGAAGATCAACCAGAATGTCCCCAGAAAGTGTTCCTGTTGACCCAGGAGGGGCTCTCTAGGGTGTGCCATGGGATTTATCTTCCTTCCCTAATGAGAATTTTATGAGCAAAGTGAAAAAAACATATTAGGCAAATTTATCAAATTTAGAGGTAGATAATACAAAACTCAGAGAGATAGCTCAAGTGTTGGATAATAGAATAAAAGCTCAAAGGCGGAAAAAAATATTGAGCTAGAATGATGCATCAAAGCCAATTTAAATTGAACAGTGACACATTTAACAGTATTTAGGTTAAGAATAATTATTTAATTAGGATGGATATGAGGCCAAGTTTGACACAGTTTATGTAGAGAAAAGGTAGAGGCCTTAGTTAACCACAAGCCTATATAATCCAACAGCATTCCAGAACTGCTAGGAAACTTGATAGAGAATTAAGTTATATTAGTGAAGAAATAGGTCACCGGGGATGCCTATTGTTGCTGTTCCCACAGAAGAGCTTTAAAGTATGAGTTCTGGGGCCACTGCCTGTGTTTGACTCCCCCTCTGCCTCTTCTTAGTTCTGTATCTTTGGGCCCTAAACCTGTATTCCTCCTCTGTAAAATGCATAGGATAATGGAACTATGTCACAGGGTTTTTATAGGAATTAATTTAGATGGTATGTGTAAAACTTTTGGCTCAAGAGGCCAATACCTAAAGCATTTGGTAAATGTTTTGTTATTGGTGTTATCATTGTTACTTTGTAGTGGACTGCTTTAAACAGGGTGCTGAATAAGTCAGAAACTGTCCTGAGGTAAAAAGTTTACAGCCTTTCTCATTTAAAGAGCATTTATAAGAACTTGGAATGTATATTTATTATTTATTGCTGTATGACAAATTACTCCAAAATTTAGCGGCTTAAATCAGTAAGCATTTATTATCTCACCAAAGTTTTGAAAGTCAGGAGCTCAGAACCAGCTGAGCTGAGAGGTTCCAGTTCAGGGTTTCTAGTAAAAGTTTCTGTCGAGATGGCAACTGGGACTGCACTGTCATCTGAAGGCTTGACTGGGAGGCTAGAAAATGACTCACTCACATAACTTTTAACTGGAGGCCCTTTTCCTGCCACATGGGCCTGTCCACTGAGTATCCTGACGACCTGACAACTAGCTCCCCAGGTGAGTTGTCTGAGAGAGAGAGAGAGAGAGAGAGAGAGAGAACAAGGCAGAAGTAACAGCACCTTTTATAACCTAACCTCTGAAGTCACATACCATCCATATTCTCTCACTCACACAGACCAACTTGGAAAAATTGTGGGAAGGGATTCAAAGGCCATGAATAAGAAGCAGTGGGGATCACTGGGAGCCATATTGGAGGCTGGCTATTATCAACACACAGACTCAGTTTGGTGGCTGACTACAAGGACAGACTGTTGTATAGAAGAGAGAGATTTATTCTATGTTGCTTCCAAGGACAGAATTCAGACCAATTTGAATTCAAAACTACATAGGGGGTTCTCAAGGCAGATGTCAGCATGGTTAAAGAAAGAACCTCCTTCCCATAAATTGTCTCAGACAGAAGGTGCTGCCTTAGGAGGCTTGTGTGATGGAAGAACCAAACAGTCTGGGAGGAGCCCTTTCCACCATATGGAGGAGCTCTGGGATGGCTAGAAAGTTAGACTTTATCACCAGCTCTGGAATAATTCATTCCTGGGATAGGGAAGAATTTTATGAAATGGGATCCTGTAGGCCTTTGTTTCTATTCTACTTTTGCTGGGAAAGAAATGTTTCATCGAAGTGTAAAGTCTTTGTTCCTCAATCAGTATGGCTTGGAGAAACTATTAAGAAGTAAAATGACCTGCTGCTTCTGGATTTTGCTAACATTTCACTTTTTAAGAATGAAGTTCTGACATTACTGGTTTACATTTAGCCCATGGGGTTTAAACCAGGAATTTCCAACTTTTTTATAAGGCAGAGCCTTTAGCTCATGTAAAGGACAGGCATGTTGGCACTGAGTTTTCTCACTGGGAATTCAGCAGACCTTGGCTAGAAGAATGAGTATGCAACTCTAGGTGCCCGTAGGCAGGAAAGGCTCAGATATACACCAGGGGAAACCAGTTTACTCTCTGAGCATGCAGCTGTACTTGCTGACACTTTGCTGGGGAATCCCATAAGCAAGCATGTGTTCATTTGAAATATATTTTTCAATGAATCTTTGTAAATGTCTGGTGGTGAGACATTGTTATATTGGTCACCCTGTGAGTACATAATGTGGGCAATATCTACTGGGAAATGAAGGGAGCCTTGAACATACCACTCTTTCCCCTCTGCTCTCTGGTGCTCATTGGAATGAGTGACCAGAGGAATGTGAAATTATTTCTAAACTTTTATCAGTACTAGAAGCTCCGAAGAATTTCTGCCCATGAGTGTGCAGAGGGGATCCCTGCTGCCCCAATGTTGCAAGCCCCCCTCCCATAGGTAAGGAGTAGAAGCACATCAACATTCCAACCTTGAGAGGCCAGGATAGGTGGGAGAGGGCTGACCATGTGGTATTAGGGCTTGGGGATGTCCCTCTGGATCCTTTAAATGTCACAAGAAAGGATGCCAGTCAGGACCATACTGAGCAATGAACTTGGGTCAGCTTTTACTCCTGGCATGACATGGGCAAACAAAGAGGAAAGTCTTCTGGCCCAAAGATAAAATCCTCTGCTATCTTTTCTCTCTCTGCTGCTTCTAACAAATAGATACCTCAGATATTTGAAACCAGTATATTTAAACTTTCTCTTTTCCATCTTTATCAAGATCCAAAATATTAAGTGGAAACACATCAGTTGATTCTGAAGGGACCTACCTTAACACCCTAAAGTAGATTCTTTTCAAAGTAGGTTTTTATCTATAAAGATGATGATGTAATCAGTTACTGGCCACGTGGAAAGATTATATAAGAACAGTCTTGAGTAATTTCAGTGATTGTATTTACTCATGAGAAGTGGAAAAAGATTTTGGATAATCTTTAATTTTCATCAAGACTTAAGATGACATTGCATCTATTAAACCACAGGTAAGCAACAGCTGCAAGGAGATGAAAAATATGGCACTCAATTTTGGATTCAGAATGGACCAGTGAATAACAGATTCGATGTTACAGTAAATCAAATCAGTGAAATTGAAAAGTGACCTGGGAAATTTCTAGAAATATAACATTTAGGACACAAAGACAAAAATTACAAGGGAAAAGAATCTGGAAGACAAAATCAGGGGATCCAATATACAGAATAATAATTCCAAAAGCAACAAGAGAGCAAACTAAGGTTAGCACCATCATCAAATAAATAAATAGATCTTTCTTAAGCTAAGATCTGTCCTTAAAATTGAAACCATGAACTTTCATTGCAACATAAGTTTTCAGTACAATGAAATGAAATGAAAAGAAGTGGTGGGTGGTTTCTGGGACCTATATGTTGTGACCCAAGTTGTTCATATACAAAGCCATGAACATGGACAAGGAAACCAGCAGACAGAAGGTTGCCGGTAGTTCTCTGACACATAATATTTCATTATGTAGACATTCTCCTCATGTGTCTTTTCTGGAAAAATTGTTCAAATATCTTCATCAGTTAGATAACAGCTATGTCAAGGTAAAAAGCCCCAAAGTGGGGAAGATGTTTTTTAGGAAAACCAATGATGTGTCCAACTCTTATCAATGTAGTTACACTAGTACCGATGTCAAAATTATTACATATATTACATATAAAAATAGCATAATAGGCCTCTGAAATCAGATTATAGTAAAATTAGTAACTGAAGACAAGGGGAAGGCAGAAGTTAACATATACTGAATTTTTATCTAATGGAACAGCCAATTTCTTTTTTTTTTTTAAGATTTATATATTTATATAAGCACTGGGTACAGTCAGAAGTGCGGGAGGGTGAGAGAATTCACCAGAGCCAGAGCGGGGAACAGAACAGGCAGACTGATGAAATACACTGCTGAGGGGAGCAGCAGGCACGGCAGGAGGGGTCTGTGCCGCCATGTGGGACCCTCGCCCGTGGCCGGGGATTAAACCGGCGCTGCAGAAGCTGCCTGCAGCTTTGCAGCCCAGCGCTCAACTGCTGCGCCAACCGGGGAGGCCCCCCAATTTTATTCTTAACATTGATAATTAGAGAAAATAAGTTAAAATAAGTTACATATTTAAAAATGTAAAGATAACCAACAGGCTTAAAAAGAGAGTGTATATATTCTGAACCACTCAAGGGAAAAAGCATCAGAAATATAGTCCTTTATTTTAAGGACCAAGAAAAGAAAAACTGCTAGAAATAATAAGCATTTGTAGAACATTCTGTTAAAACTGTGCTTATTTCTGAATGATAACAAGTAATTATCGTGGGATTTTTGTATTTTCTAAAATTTCTTCAGTGAACATGTATTATTTTTAAAATAACAAGTTATAAAACTCTCTGTGGGCTGTTAGAAAAGTTGTTTGATATGTAATACACTACAAATAAAACTGAAGGCGGGATGAAAAGCCCCTATTGATGACAATGAGATATTATCAAGATACTCTGGGCCAGGCTGGGCTTACTTTTTTTTTCTAGTAGTATTGATTTTTCAGCTGGTGAGATATAAGAAATGGCAATTTGGATAAGCTGTGGGGTACCCTGAAGTTATAGTGGTCACAGTGCTATCCTGCCTTGGTAATTTTTGTCTGGAGTGTTTTGATAGCCCAGTAAGTTCACACACGCTGTATCATTTCAACCCAAACAGCCAAACCCTGCCTGCTTCAATCATAGAAACACTGTTTTGTGTCTGGCTTTGTTCTCAGACTTACTCTTGAAGAAACAGCCTTTGTTCCATCCACATGTTGCCCTTTTTCTTTTTCTTTCTTTTTTTTTTTTTAAGATTTATCTATTTTTAAACAAGAGCTGGGGTACAGGCCAGAGTCGTGGGCAGGTGAGAGGACTCACCAGAGTCAGAGCAGGGAGCAAAACAGGCAGAAGGACCGAAATACACTGCTGAGGGGAGCAGCGGGCGAGACGGGAGAGGTCTGCCGCGCCATGTGGGATTCCTGCCTGCCGGCCGGGATTGAACCCACACTGGAGAGGCTGCGGACAGCTTCACAGCGCTGTGCTCCTTCACCCCCTGTGCCACCGGGGAGGCCCATGTTGCCCTTTTTCAAATGCTCTTAAACCTTCAGAACAAGAACAGGTCACCCCTGACCCCCAAAAGATGATTACTTCTCCTGCAGAAGTTTGTGAGTGTTGGCCTGAACTCTTAAGGGGTTCAGGAGAATAGACAGGTCATTCTTCAAGGGGAGAAGCACCAAAATTTTAAAGTGGAAACTTCCTGTCAGAGCTAGATTGACTGCAGATTCTAAGTGTAAGACATGTTGGTGTTTGGGTGAGGTTCCCAGAAGGACCAATCAGAGAAGGGAAGAAAAAGATGTGATTTACTATGAGGATTTCTCCCTCATTAGAAATTCACTGACCCCCAAATACTGTTCAGACTTTAGGCTTCCATTAGCATAACACTCCCTATTGTAACCAAGCCCTGAATATTTATTTCCTGCACATGTTAGTTGCTGGCCTTGTAGACTTCTTTCCCCGTAGTTAGTCAAGGACCCAGGCTCCTTCCATCTTGTGGCCCCTTCTTCCTCCATGTCCTTAGTAGAGTTCTCTCCATTTAGCCTGCAGTTAGGGAAAGAAAAAGGGAGCTCTCACTGGGGAGCTTTTTATGAACAAAACCTGGGAGTGGCTCACATAACTTCTACTCACCTCCATGGGTGAGTACCATAACCTGGTAACATGATCATACCAAACTGCAAAGGAGACTGGAAAATGTAGTCTGTGTGCCAGGAATAAAAAGGAACAACACTTTGTAGGATCTCGTGGGAATCTCTGCCTGCTTCTCATTCCCTGTCCCCTTCATGGAAGGGTTTCCCTGCTACCCTCTTTTAGTTAAAAAAATTGCATGAGTTTAGAAGTTGGAAATGTGGTGGGTCAATAGGCCCTGCTCTTCCTGGGGGTTGTTGTTTAGCATAGGAATTGTGTGAGGTTTCTGGGCCTAGAGGCCGAGCCTGAGGTCAACTCATCCTGAATATCTTTCATGTGAGCATCTTTTCTCTTCTCTATGTATTTTGTGTCTCCTTCCTCATTAGCCCCTTTTAGTGATGAAAAAAGAGACAGTAACATAATTTTAAATTCAAATCTAGATTCCTAAACGCTAGTATTTTACAACTCTGTATAGTTCTGTGAATAAAACAATTAAAAGTTGGTTAAACTTTCTTTATAATGTTCTGGGATTTTAATTTTAAACATTTAATTTGAAACTCTAAAATGATCCTTTGATAAAATTTGGAAAACTGAAAAAGAGGAAATGATTACCCGTAACCCCATTGCTCTTTAACAGCTCCGTGTCTTTCCTTTGGAATATAACCATGATTGAAAGGCTTTAATCTAATGACAACCAAAATCATTAATATCAAAATCACATGGAAGAATCATATTTTTTTCCGGACACAAAGTCCAATTTACATCAAATTTTTAATTGAACTTTACCTTGAATTAGTCTCTGGATGCCTTAGTTTCCCCATTTAAACCAAGGAAGCATCCTTCATCACCCAGAAAGCATTAGCAGATTATCAGTAAAAAAAAATTTTGCGACCATAGAATGTTCTAGAAAAACAGTTATCCCACTAATGCTTACACATACTCAGTGTGGAAGGTTTGCAAGGATTATGGTTCAAAGACTCCACAAGCGGAAGCCTTTTTTCCTGAGGGCAAATTGAAGGTTTCCTGCCAACCACTTTACTTAACAATTTTAACATTAATAATGAGAACAGAGACGCAAAGAAACTGCAAAACCAGGTAGCCCTGGGCTCCAACGGGGCTGATCCTCCAACAAAGCCAGAAGAAATTCCCCGGCCAGCGTAATTCTAGTTCCCAGAGCTGTTCATGTTTGGGTTCAAAGCTGGCTGATGAGAGCCAAACATAGATATCCTTGTTTACTTTGTGAATGGAAATTTGAAGTGAAGTATTTTCAGAATGCTGGTTGACACCCAAGAGGATGTAATTAGAATAAGGGGCTTTCTGGTTTGAAGATATAAAAGAAATGATCTGTCTCTTTGAAATATTGTTATTAAATAGTAATAGAGGAGAGATTTGGCTTTCAGTCTTCAAAGAAAAATCATGACCTGCAATTTTCTTAATTGGTTTTTTGCTTAAAATTACTACGGCCAAAGTCGGGATAGAAGGAACAACCTGGGGGCTGAAGAACAGTGTCATGTGGAGGAAGAGGAATCAGTGAGGGTGGGGGTAACCTTTTGTGTCTAGAGCATTTCCTTTCCATCTTATTTTAGTTCATCATCAAACTAGGATGCAATTGGGGGGCTACCTGGAGTATCTCACACATACCTCTCCCCTTCCTCATGCCCTTTGGGGGAAGTGGTGGTGTTACTGGTTGGAGCTGGGCGCGGTAAAGAGGCTAAGTTCAAATATGTGAGCTGTGCATCTTTAGTCTCTGGTTTTAGCTTGTATTTCACAGTTTCACTGAGATTTATGTTAGCTTCCTATATCTTCTTTGCTAATGGTTAAAACCATTTTGCCTTGGGACTTTAAGCTGTTTTTATTCAAAAATAGCCTTGAGAATTTCACGGTAATTCCTGACTTGTTTTCTCTCCAAATGAGTTATCCGAACTATAGAAGGTACACACAGGATTTCTTAACCTTCAACTCATTCTTGTTCTCTCCCTCTTAGCCCCTTTCTCTCTCTCTCTCTCTCTCTCTCTCTCTCTCTCTCTCTCTTTCTCTCTCTCTCTCTCTCTCTCTCTCACACACACACACACACACACACACACACAATGTTATTCATAAACAGTATCTTTGTAGAAAAGGAAGAAACATGTTGTCTGCTTCTTTACCCATACCTTTCTATCAGTTTGGTCCCATGACATCTAGTGCCATGTGCATTTTACTCAAAGAAAGAAATGATCAGAGGAAGTAAAATTAGCACAGATGTTCCTTTAGGTCCCCCCCACACAGCATCTTGCTTAAAGCTGCAAAAGCAAGTGAAGAGTGTGTTTAAGCAGAGCTCTGAGCCAGAAGCACTGGTCTGTTGTTTATAAGCGCCATGTAGCCCAGAGGGTGGGCGGCTTTGTGGGGCAACTCAGTTCCATCCTGTGAATCATCCTGCTACTTCCCGCTACTCCTTGATTAAGCATCGTCAGTGGATGAATAGAAATCCCTTTTGCATCTATGTCTGTTTTTCAGCCACTGCTCCCTTGTGGGAACAATTAGTCCCATATGTATGGTTCTCCCCCAAATAAAGTGATACTTCCTCTTATTTCTCCTACCAGTGCCCTTTCTAATTACTAGGAACTGCCTAACAAGTTCAGTGTTCTCCTTCCTCGCTGCCACATGATTCGTAGTTTGTAATTATGGGCCTTCCCAGCGTTTGTCTTCCTGAACTTGAAGTGTCCTAATTTCTACAGCTCTTTATTCTCTTAAAATCTGAGAGAACTGAGATAAAATTCCAATCCCAGTACTTTCTAGCTACATGTCCACTGGCAAGGTTATCTAAGCTGTAGTGTTGTTTTCTCATGAAAAACAGAGACTAGGAATGCTTACCCCTAGGGTGGTTTTGAGGTTTAATGAGATAAAATAGGGGTGAGGGTGGGTAGGGTCTAAAGCAAGTTTAAAGTGAAGGTCAAATAAGGACAAAATTAGCCAACGTGGGAAAAGGTTGCTAAAGAATTAGTAAATCTGTATTCATGGATCTTGTTATAGGAAAAAATTGTTATTTTTCAAGTTACTCTCAGGAAATGGAGACTCTCAGGGCAGGGGTGCTATACTCTGGACCTGCCCCCCTCATGGAGAGCAACAGGAGGGAACTGGCACTGCTTCCCGTTCCTTTACCCCTTTCATTGTTTAAAACAATTGTAGCTTCTCTCCGAAATGACCATACTGTGAAACTGTTTTATGTCCTCATTTTTAAGTATTCTCTGTGGTCAGCCTTAATAGTGAATGAGTGAGTCGTTATATTTATCTCACCCCCACAACACACCCAAAACGGCAAAATCGAGTTCCCCTTGTTGGTCAGTAGCCCTTGGGAACAAGATAAATTTCCTACTCCTATAAATGTGATGGGGCTTTCTTTTCTGTTCTCTGCTGACTCCCTCTGCTCATTTGGAAACTGCCCCCTTGTACTTGGTGCCCACTTAACGCGGCCTCAGGAAGGGCCCCAAGTGTTTTCTTCTCCGATGGGGTGCTCCTCTGTGGTGAAGGTCAAAGGTATTGCCACATTTGCTACTGACCATGCTTCTCCTCTTTGGGATCCCTTATAAAGCAGATAAGAATTATTATTCTCCCCCAGATGCCCAGGGCTGAATCCCATCGGCTTCTCTAAGCCCTGCTGCAGCGCTCCCCCACCCTGGTGTCAGCCTCCTAACCAGCCTTTTCCTGGGCGCACCTGCGCACTTTGCAGGTCATGAATTGCCCGTGTGAGTTTAGCATTCCATCCCTGGAAAACGGGCCTGGCAGAGGCCCGCAACAAGCCTCCCCTGGTCCAGCACTGAGCCCAGACTGTGAATGACTCTCACCTGGCGCCAGGATAGGAGGAGGCCTTGGCACCTGGGCGTGGCAGAGTACAGACCCCACTACTGACTCCCATCTTCATTAACTGAATCTGCTGCCTTTTCTCCTAGACATTCCAGAAGCATTAGTTGGTGCTGTCATTGTATAGTGTCTGAAGAGAAGATATTTAGTCCAGGGTCAAAAGCCTTAACTGAAAGTTCCTACTAAAAAGCCAAGCATCATTATTAAATTGTCTGAGAGGTAGCCATGACATTTGAGGAAGTAATGAAATGGCCATAAATGATGTAAGCTTTGCAATGAGCAGGCGTGTTCACAACTCCTGACATCTGGAGAAGAGAGTGAGGAGCCTCGGCCTCAGCTGGTTCCCACTGACCAGCTCAGCAAAAAATCCAATTAGAGCAGCTTTTAAAAAGGGGTGATTCTACCTGGTGGTGTGGACACTGCTCCCCCAGGAGCAAGGCTGTCTGAGGGAGCTGTCCAGATGGCTGCTCCCCGCCCTTCTGAACTGGAGAGCCTCCTCTTGTGAATTGAGTCCGCGGTTTTGTGCCCCTTCGATTGCTATTCCAGACCCTCTTCCCATGAGCGGGGCTGGTTTCCAGACCCCATTAGTGGATCTGTGGTCTCTGGGCAAAATTTCACAGTTTCCCCAGAGAACGGTGGTGTCTGCAAGATGTGCATTTGGTTAACATGTTGAAGAGGCCTCTCATAAATTTCAGAGCAACAGGAACTGAACAACTTTGAAACTCCAGCTGCAGATGGGCTCAGTGTGAGATATGCTCTGAGCACCGGAACATTTGATTTTCCCATCAGCCCCCAACACTAATGAGACCCCGCGCCTGGGGGAGCCAGTGCAGGGCCCTGAGCTGCTCCCCACCTGGCCCTCCCAGGGGCCTCCTTGGAGGTTCCCTGTCGCCCTTCACTGTCTTCCTTTCTTCAGTGACTATTGTTTTTTCATTTAAGTATCTGGATCTTTCCTTCGTTCACTTGGGAATTCCTTGAGTCTTCAGAAAGGAGATTGAAAAACGAGGGAGAAAGGAAAGACTGGTGAGAAAGATAGAGAGTAGACGAAGGAGAGGAAGGGACAAAAAGTGAGGAGCTGAAAGACTCATTCTCTGGGAAGATGCTTCAAATTCGGGGGTTTCTTTGGGAAGCTCATTTTTATAAAATAAGTAGAGGCAGTTGCTTGGCACCCCTGGGGAGCTGGTGCTAAGTTACTGAGCAAATCCCCCACCTGTTGTGACCACCAACCTTGCCTGTTAGATTCTGAGGTGCTGTTGAGAAACCCCCCCCCCACCCCTGCCCTGCTCCTCCTGAGCCTTTGGGAAGCTCTGGGCTTGTCTGTGCCAGCTGATCATGCTGCAATGTTGGGGTTTTCTTTGTTGATTCTGATGGTATCTGAGGCAAACGCCTTCAAAAACCCCAAAATAAGGGCAGTTACTACCCCCCTCCTTGTGGCAGGCTTCACATTTGACGCAGGGCTTTTAGGTGCTGTCTCTCCATCTGTCTCCCTCCCTCTCTCCTCCTCCCTTCTTTTCCTTCCAGGCTGTCTCCTCCCCTGCATCCCCCAACAGACTTACACACCTCTTACCCATTTGCATCCCCTTTTTATGGTACGTCTTTTTATAAAGCCTCCTCAGGTCATTAATGAGAAGAGGCAAATTTCCATAAATACAGGTTAAGTGAGACAGTGGCATGGAGTCCACGCCTCACCAGTTTGGAGGGCAGCGTTGCCAAAAGACAGATCCAGAGCTTTTCCTTGAGTGCACTTCTATTGACCTGGCCCCTTACCCCAAAGAACTGTAGCAGATTTCAGGCATCAGTGTCACACAGGAGTTTGAAGAACTGGAAGATCATCAGTTCTAAAAAAGATCCCTTTCAGCCTCCCTGTCATATTAATGTTTCTATGAGGACTTTTGTCTCCATCCTTCATTTCCTGTGTAATCCAAGCCTGAGTCTGAAACATTAGCCTATGTCAGAATTACCTGGAGGGCAAACGTATTCTATATCAATGATCTCAACACGCCTTACTTTAAAATTCACCTGAGAGCTTGTCACACAGATTCCTGGGCCCCACCCCACAGATGCTAAGTCAGCAGGTCTGGGATGGGGTCCAGGAATCTGGCTTCCTAACGAGCTCCCAGGATGTGAAGCTGCAGGTGCACAGACCATACCTTGAGAAGGCTGGCTCCAAGCCGTGTCAAGGGGCTCCCTCTAGCTGCTTGGACACGGTTGTCTAAAGCCCTTTGGTGGAGCTTATTAAAAGCCTTTTCAAATTAAATGAAATCAAATTCGATGCTCTAGTCTCCAGCCCCTTCACCTCTCCATATTTCCTCCATCGTGAGTTTAGTGAGCACAGAAGAGCCAGTTACGTGAACTCCATACCCTTCCAGTCTCAACTTAACATCCCAGTGTACACTGTCACTGAGTGACCGAGTCCATTCATCAGCCACTCCAGCCTGGGACTCAAAGGTAACGGCAATCAGCCAAGCTCATTGGACCCCATGCTCTGGAAGCTGCTTCTACACAGACACCAGCTGCATCCCAGAGCAGGGGGACTGGCTGTCCTGGGTGGACATCTCCACCTGGTTTTGGGTTGCCCCACCTGTCCTCACAGTTGAAAGTTACAATCAATCATTAGGGGCTGACAGAGACCTTGGGCTTTTGGTTACACTTCTTTGAATTTATGGCAGAGGAGGGAAATGATGTACTCTGTGGTCTTACCACATGTGGGCATCTTTGGCATCTGGGATTGTCAGTGGTAATAGGAAAGCTGACAGCTGAGTGGTATGGACCAATTTGTTGAGAACAGTACTTGAGGTTGCCTCCTTCAACCTCAAAGCCAACGTGGGGGTGGGGGGGGACTCCCCTCCTTATTGAGGCAGAGTCAAGCTGGGACAGCCCAAATGCTTCATCCAGGTGGGAGAGGCAGGATTCAAACCCATGTCTCTCTGCTTCAAAGGCCCAGGCTCATAACCACTAAGTACTACTCTCTCACTGTCCACAGCATTTATATTTTTAGCTCCTGCTATTTCCACTCAATTATGAGATTTCCACAATTATGAGACTCCTAGAAGCAATTCTTGAATAGAGAGAGCCAGCAATGTGAGTTCAATATTTAGTGGTTGTCTAAAACCCACAATACAGAATGGTCTGTCCTTTCTCAAAAAGCAAGGACTCCAAGAACATGTTCTTTCCAAAAACAGTAAGTGGAAAAGACGCACTTCCCAAATCCCCAACACAAATGTAAGAGGACCCTTTGAAAGAAGCCATGGAAAGTACATCCATTATGCCATCTTGAAATAGCTGCCTGCTGTGTCTCAAGTGTCATTTGGATTAAATAAGATAATTGATTGGCACCTAATACAATAAATCCAAAGTCATGTCTCTCAGTCTAGCCAGAGGTGTTCACGTGTTGTTCTTTACAGTTCTCCTCGCTGGCTAGTTATTTTTATTCCTGTCTGAAAGCCAGGGAAGGAATTCCCTGAGAGGTTTGGTGATACTCCAGGCTCTGGAGAGTGATGGGCTGTGAGTAGAACCCATCTCTACCCCAACTCTTTTCCCTGCCCCACCCCCCTTGGCTTGCCCAGTACTGCCCATACCAGCTCCTGGATGGACTTCTGGGCCTCAGGCCATCCTGTACTGCCATGCCTTTTCTCACCTCCTTAGAGGAACCCTGCTACCCTTTTCGCATATATCCTCCCCAGACTTTTTCTTTCTGTCTGAATTGCTTCATGTTTAAATGTTTAGTAGAATCCTATGATACAGACCATATTGGAAACATACTTGTTTCACTTGCAATATTATGTCACAAACATCTTTTTGCATTTTCAATCGTTTGTCTTCAGCATCAATTTAATGACTCTATTGTGCTCTTATATCTTTCTTCTGGTCTTTCGTGTTTAAAACAGATTTTTAGGAAGGCTGTCTTTAAAAAGTAAAATTAGATTGCTCTGGGTAATAGGCTTTAAATAGTAAAGTTGCTCTGGTGTCTTTGAATTATACTGAATCTTTTGGAGAGATTGCTACTTTCCACAAAAGTGAATAAACAAAGCCCTGCTGCAGAGCACGGGATGCAGGAGGCTCTCTGGTTCTGGACTGGCCATTAGAAAGTGAGTGTAGAGGAAGGAAGCTCAGGTGGGGACCAGAAATCCTAGCTCTCAGGGCTCCACCCCTTCTTGATCAGAGAGGTAGGGGTTGGGGGACCTGTCTTCATTATGCAGTGGATCTGAGCCAAATGTCTTTTCTCTCCCCAGCAGATCCCCCTGTGGCCGCAGCTGTGGTGTCCCATTTTAATGAATGCCCGGATTCCCACAGTCAGTTTTGCTTCCATGGAACCTGCAGGTTTTTGGTGCAGGAGGAGAAGCCAGCATGTGTGTAAGTGTCCCCTGGTGTCCTGGGGGGTGGGCAGCCCAGTTCAAAGAGCAATCACCTCCATCAGGTGTGCCTGAGGCCCCTGGAACCAGACATGTGAGATGATCGGGACAGCTGAGGGACCCTTTGCTTCAATCCAGATGGCTAAAAATCCAAATTTAAGGGCCCCATCCAGAACCACTGAGGCAGAAACCTTGAGGGGAGTGGAACCTGGGGACCTGCATTTGTTTACCAAACAGCTCATGCCATTCCTGGGTTCAGCAAATTCCTGGATTCAAGTTAAGTGCACTACCTAGAATTTCTAGAAGGAAAGGCATTGGGCTGGATCCCTTTGAGTGACCAGGGTCTGTAGGATGAGGTTTCTACCCTCCAGCATCATTACAGGAGGCTAATAAAATTAGCTGCAAGTGCACACAAACTTAAGTGGTAACTGGACAAAGAACAAACTTGGAAATAAAAATGCATGCCTATTCCCACGTCAGGCCCAGCATGAGCTCCCTGGAGCTTCCTAAAGAGTAGCTAACTAAGTCCACCCCAACCAACTGACTCGAAACTCCAGGAAAGAGACTCAGGAATCACATTAGTCAAGAGCCACTGGTGACTGCCATAGTCAGCCAGACCAGGGAGGAAAGGCGCTTGAGGAAAGCATCCCAGAGCAGGTAATAGGATTTGTTTCATCAGGATGAACAGAAAGTTTACTCCAAAGTGAGAGAGTCTGGGGACCTGCTGTTGCAAGTCAGAGCAGCTACAGCAGTGTGGAGATGAGACTGGAGTCAGATCAGAGGCCAACGCCTATTGGAAGAGGGGCTTTATTCTCTAGGCATAATGGGAGCCATGCTGGTTTTGGAAAGGGATGTTTTCAGATAATTAATCTGTCCATTATAGATTACTGTTAAGTGGCCCATACTCAACGTTGGCATTCTTGGCATTTGGAGCTAGAAAATTCTTAGTTTAGGGAGCCATTAGCAGCACCCCTGACCTCCACCCCCTAAATGCCAGTAGCACTGCCACCATAACCCTATCGAGACAATCAAAAATGTCTCCAGAAGATAAAATTTGGCCACTTGTGAGAACACAGATGGAGCTAGAGGGGATTATGCTAAGTGATATAAGCCTGAAGAAGAAAGACAAATGCAGTGTGATTTCACTCATTTCTGAAATATTAAAAAAGAAAAAGATAAAACAAACCCTTAGACTCTGACAACAGAATAGTGGTTACCTAAGGTGAAAGAGGGGGAAAGGAATGGGGGTGGAGGGAGGCAATTGGTTGATGGTGGATAGTGACTGGGCATGTGGTGGTGGCCATGGAGAGGTGAGAAAATGTATCCCCAGAAGGTATACAGTGTTGTAAACTAATGTCACCTCAATAAATATCAATAGATAAAAAAGAAATTGCCTGAGGTGGAGAAAGGGGGTGGCCCCAATCACTGATCTATATGACAATGCCATTTCTATAGCACAAAAATGGTTGAGGGCCTCCCCTGGTGGCGCAGCTGTTGAGCGCTGGGCTGTGAAGCTGCCCGCAGCCTCTGCAGCGCCGGTTCGATCCCCGGCCACCGGCGAGGGTCCCACATGGCGGCTCAGACTCCTCCTGCCGTGCCCGCTGCTCCCCTCAGCAGTGTACTTCGTCGGTCTGCCTGTTCTGCTCCCAGCTCTGGCTCTGGTGAATTCTCTTACCCTCCCGCGCTTCTGACTGTACCCAGTGCTAGTATAAATAAATAAATAAATAAATCTTTTAAAAAAAAAAAAAGAAAGAAAGAAAGATTTAAAAAAATGCTTTAAAAAAAATGGTTGAAAGCCAGCAATTTCATATGGCCCAACCTAACCCCAGTAAATAATACTGAACTTTTGCTTATTGCCATGCGCTCTCCATGCGTTCACGCTTGTAATCCCCGCAACGATCCCTGAGGTAGGCACAGAGAAGTTACCCCTAGGTCACATAGCAGAGCTCTGGCTCCTGAAGCAGAGTCCACGATGTTTAAATGTATCAGATGCTTTAGCCTGGAAAAGCTTGGGGTCCAGGAGAGCCTTTTCCCATAAGCAGTGCAGTTAGTGCTCACCTCTTCCTGAGGCACAGCTGTCTGAACCTGAACAGGCTTACTGGCCACTTCCTCCTGGGGGGAGGACAATGTGAGGCCCCCAAGTCATGCCTCCAGAGCTAAGAAACACCCCCAGGTGAGGGCCCTCCCCACACCCTGAATACAAAGCACATGATGATAGTAGACACTGTCTTTATTCATGATTATCATTCTTGTTTAAATACACATAGAGGACCCTGGGGTGGGTTGGGGAGGCTGCTAGAATTGTTTTGTTAGTAACCAGATCACTGTGGGAAAATACTGGCCCAGAAGGCAGCTAGGAAACTCCCAGTGCAGCAGGCAGAGACATTCTTCCCTTAACATGACACAGTGCAGGGGGACCTTAGGCTGGTGTATTTATTGGACAGATCTCTTTGAGGAGACTTCTGATCAAAAGAAAGCCAGCAGCTCAATGTTTCCACCTCAGGTGCCTTCCCCACAACAGCAGGGGCAGCTGTCCACTTCCTGAGAGCTGGGTCATTAGCTGAGACAAAGTCACCCCCCTTAATTATAGCCAAGACCCCCGTCAGCTGGGTGGCTATTCTCTTATTCTCCTTAGCCTCAGTCACAAGTACTGCTGTTGGCTCAAGGGCAATCACTGTCCATCATATTCACGCGTCATCACATTTTGGTAATCAGGATGACTGTGTCTTTCCATTCACATTATAAATATTACTATTAATAATGATAGTAATAACAATAATAGCAGCTCCAAATATGAATTGTATCTATGTGCCAGGTGCAGCTGGAGCTAACTTATGGAGTCCTCACAGCACCCCTCTCAAGTAAGGTCTCCTGCCCTTATCATGTAAGTGGGCAACTGGAGGCTCAGAGAGTCCCAGATCCAGCAAATTCCAGAGCTGGAATTCAGTCCCTTCCAACCACCAAACCCCTGCTCTCAGCTTCTGCCCCAGAGGACTCTGGGGCCCAGCCTCACAAAGTTCCCCTCAAATTACTAAGTTCTTTTGTTTCCAGGAAAGGCTGATGCCTTGCCCCTGCAGGTAAACCTTCCTCCAGAAAATAGGTCAGAGTCAGTCCCCAAGCCATTGTCCTGACCACAGACTCTTACCAGTTCCTTCCTGTGTGAAGTCAGTGGGAACTGCTGAGACACCCATGCCCTTTGGAAAAGCTCATCATGTGGGAGCAGCATGGCCAGGCAAGTGCTCAGCGCTCTTCACCTCAGCGACCCACTGGATCTTGGTGGCCCAGGGGCAGTATTCAGCCCACAGTTATGTTTTATATGCAGTGGATGATGATCTTCATTGTTCTTTAATTAGTTGTCATCACTGTAGAGAAGTCAGGTTCCACATCTCCACGCTGACAACGCCCAGCTTCTCTTGAAGGAGCAGCAGAATGACAGCTCCAAGCCTGTGCTGGAACACGCAGCCTTAAGGCTGAGATGCAGGTGCACCTCCCTGCACCCCAACCCCCACCCCAGTTCTCCAGCTCCCAGCCCTGCTGCTCTCCACACTGACACAAATGTCATTCCCCCTTCATCCTGTTGCCACCTCTATTCTGTTAATGCTTGCCCACTTTATTCACTCCTGCAGCTGCCACTGGAGCTTGTAAGCTCAGGGAGGACAGGACCACACCTATACTTTTTTTGATTTCTGATACCTAAAAGAATGTTCTATTTAGTTAATTCCTACTAGACCAGAAACTCTGAATCTGCAGAGAAATCTGTTGGGGAGGAAGCAAATCATCTACCCTTCTAGGTCTGTACAGCTGGAAAATAATTAAATTGACATGAGAGATTAGAAAGAAAAAAGACAAACTTTAATTATGTGTGCATAGAATAATGGAACCTACCATCTGATCATTCCAGTGAAGTTATATAGTCTCTAGGAAGAGGGCACTAAATTTCGGAGAGAAAAACAGAACAAAGAACTTGCAATTTAAAGAAAAAGAATGTTGCAGGATTTAGCTGCGAATAAGTGGAAAAGAGACCTGCAGGCTCTCAACCTGGGATGATAAGGCAGTAAGGTTGTCTCTCATCTCCCGGATCATCACAGAATGGATTTATTTCCTGTTTTTAAGGAAAGAGATAACACACATTCTGGTCCATAAAACTGACATACCTTGATATTATGGCCGCCTCGTGGCCATATAAATTAATCCTACAGTGAGTCAAGATTACAGTCTCAGAAGAGGGAACTTTTTCTTAATACTATCATTCTTAAGCTTTGTTTTCAATATAAACAATCATCTTTCAGTTCCTGAGATTCTAAAGTGACATCTCACACTAAAATGAGGTAAAGAAAAAGAATTAAAACAAACAACTAGTCAGGGAGAGCCAAAAGTAGTGAAAATGGGCCTTAAAGATTTATGTCTAAGGAACCCCGGATTGTATTTTATGTCTCCTTTTCATAAATCCCATGGTGCTCAACTATATGAGAAAACAGGGGGGGGAAAAAGCCATAGAAATGCAAAGTTAGGGCCGCACACCATTTATTCCCTGAGGCAGAGTCCCCACACTGTTGGTTTGCTGCCTGCAAAAGCCTTCAAACAAAGGCAAACAGTTGAAAGAAGCCACCCAGGTGACTTGTTTTGAGGGTTCCAGCAGTTGGTAGCCAGCAACAACCAGTTTGAAGCTTCTCACCTGTCCCAAGTGCTGCTCCGTGACTGAACTCCCCGACTTAACTTTCCCACAGCAAAGTGTGAAAACAAATTGCTGTCAGCCAAAGAAAACATTCCACATGGTCCTGGCCACAGCGCATTCCAGTGGGATCTGACAGAGTCAAACACCCAGAGAAAAGTGACCGCCATCCCTGTGCCTGCCCAACCCAGGACACCTCCCAGGAGACTGGATGAGGAGTGGTTTTCTGCTGGTTCCTAGCCACTCCATGTAGGTCTGCTGTCATTTCAACCACCAGCAGGTGGGGGTTGGGGAGTGGCAGGAACAGAAAGTTAGGACTTCACTGCTACCCAGGTGCCTAGAGGAAATGCAACTCCTCTCCTGCCACCCCCACCAGATATTGAAAAATCAAAGCAAATACTGAGCATTGACTATCAGGCCAGATAATGCAGCAGATAAAAGCCTCACTTTGGAGGTCAGACAGACCTGAGTCTCTTATACCAGCAAATTTAAATTTTGGTCACTTTAAGTGACATGTCAAGCCTCCGTTCCTTTGCGTATAAAACGAGGATATTATAATACATGTCATAGGTCCCAGTGACCATAATGCAGAAAGGACAAGAGCCAAGAGCCACTGGACACAGGCAGACATTTAATTTAATTAGTTAAAATTTAGCCTCTCATTCTCACTAGTCACATTTCAAGTATTTATTACCTCTAGTTGGCCAGATATAGACATAGAACATAAGAGTTCAAGTTGCGGCTTCCATCGGCACTGTCACCACTATGATGCACCCATTGTTACCATCACAGTAGCCGAAGGCGGTTGTCAGGTGCTGATGAAAGTCCAGGAAAACCCATGGCTGTCCCAGGAGGCACATTGGTCAGAGCTGCCAAGGACACCCTTACTCTAGCCAGCCCACTCCTCTCCAGCCTCTGGGCAGAGAGATTATAGGGTTTGGCAGATACAGCTATTAAGAAGCCAAGAGTGGGAGCACCCAGCGCAGGTGTCACTGGGATCAGTGCCGCTAGTCCCACCAGCCTGACTCCCACCAAAGGGCACATCAGTGTTTATGAAGACAATACCTTTCAAGAGGCTTAAAAATGCTCCCATCCTTTTATTTATGTTTTAGCACCTATGTAGCCCTTCCTTTGTATCAGGCACTACTTCTTGCACTTCATAAGATACTAACTCCCTTAGTGCTCATAACAACTCTATGAGATAAGTTTTATTACTTTCACATTTTAAAGGTGCAGAATCAATGATACAGAGAGGTTAAGTAACTTGCTCAAAGCCATGTAGACAGTAAGTAGGGAATGGGATTTGAACCCATCATAATGAAATTACAAAGTCTGTGCCATGTTACACCCACTTTTGGGACTCTGGCCAGAGGAAATCATCTCAACACAAGCAAAGGTGTACACTCAACGATAATCACCTGGCAGCATTCATGACATCAAGAGTGGAAACAGAATTGCCATTTCCCCACTCTTTAAAAACACCCAGTTCCCATTTTCAGAGATTTTGATCTGGAGGATCCTGAAGGGAGACTGGACTGAGGGCTCTTCTGCCTCCCAGCTGTGCTTGGGCTGATTGGGGCAAAGATTTGCTATTCTCAGGGCTTGCTCAGCCATGCCCGGGAGCCTCATCTACCAGGCAGCAACCCAAGTATCTGCTGGGTCTCCCCTCTTTGGGGAAGTTTTCATTCAGAAGTACATTGGGCTGCCTAACTCAGTGAGACTGAGATTTGAGTATTGGCAGCTGTGACACTAAGGCTCAGAGGCATTCTTGTTGCCACAGACTCTCCTAATGGGCGAGGACCTCTGCCAGGGGTTGTTCGGAGGCAGAACTGGTTGTGAAGAGCCCAGCATGTACAGATGGTGAATGTTCATCTGGGAGGAAGAACAGGGGAAGTCAGAAAAGTGTGACCTAGCCCAGGAGGTATCCTTCTTAGTTAAGGCAGCATTGTTTGGGAGAATCTTTGCAACTTGTCACAACTACTTCAGGGAGAGCTTTTTATGAGGCAGTCAGCATGCCATTTCTTTTTGCTGTGAGGTTTGTGAATTTGTCATGAATCTTTATTCCAGAGTATCAAACCAATTTGCATTACCCCAGAAAGAGCTTCCATGAGTGATATTGGTAGTTTCTAGAAGCTCCCAGCTTCCTCATCAGTAAAACAAGGTAAATCATAGCCTAGACCTCACATGGCAGTTGTGATTGATGGGTTTAAAAGTGTCAGTTCATGTAGGAGTTTAGCCTAGTGCCTGTGATAAATGTTATATATTGGAATTGTCACTTGGCTGCTACTATGGGGGGGTGGGGGCAGGATTTCTTGGAATCCCCAGCATTGATTTATTAATTCATAGGGTTTTCAGAACCAAGTGTTTAGGGAACTGTTAGAATCATTCTGTCCCAGAGTCTGCAGGTTAGAGTAAGAACATTTCAAGTCATGTGAAATTGCCCTGTGGGATACTCACCCTCCTATAAACTGGGTCTTTACAAATATATATGCAAATCCTCACTACATTACCCTTTCCTAGGAGAATACAGCACTAATACCTACCTACAGAGAAGTCCCATTGACTTAGTTCTGGTTAGAAATCTTAACATTCATCCCAAATCTCAGGCTCCCCAGTCCATTCTGCTCAAATAGTTCAACAGTTTTGTAGAACTAGGTATTGCCCCAAAGATGATATGAAAAGAATCCTGACCAACATTGAAGGAAATGACATTACTTGAGGACCTGATTTTGTTATACATCATTTCACTTAAAGTCACAGTTTCTGAAAACCTGTTGACAATATTAGGTGAAGACTCACTATAAAATTAAATTGGTAAAAGTTAAATAGGTAATCATAGATTAGAATAATTAATTATTTTTTAAATGGCATCCTACCAAAAGCAGATTCCTTGCAATCTCTCTCAAAATCCAGTTGGTATTTTTCATAGAAATAGTACAAAAATTCCTAAAATTTGTATGGAACCATAAAATATCCCAACAGCCAAAGCAATTCCAAATAAAAAAGAACCAAAATAAAGGTATCATATTCTCTGATGTCAAACTATACTATAAAACTATAGTAATCGAAATATCATGGTATTGGTATAAAAAAGACACACAGCTCAATGGAAAAGAATTGAGCATCCAGAAATAAATCCACATGTATATGAATAATGGAGAAAGTCTCTTCAATAAGTGGTATTGGGAAAACTGTACAACCACATGCAAAAAAATGTCTTGTGGATTCAACTCAAGTGATAAGCAAAAATAAACAAATGGCACTACACCAAACTAAAAAGCTCTAAACATAAAAATAATCATCATCAAAATGAAAAGCCAACTTACTGAATGGGAGAAAATATTTGCAAATCATATATCCAACAAAAAGTTAATACGTGAAATACATAAAGAATTTATACAACTAATAAAATAAAAAGTGAGCAGAATGTACAATTCTCCTAAGCAGACATATAGATAGCCAATAAGCACATGAAAATATATTTATCACTTTATAATTAGAGAAATGTAAATCTAAACCACAATGAGCTCTCACTTCACACATCTTAGACTAGTAGCTATTATCAAAAAGGCAAAAACAAGTGTTGGTGAGGATGTAGAGAAAAGGGAACCTTCATACATTGTCTGTAGGAATATATATTGATGTAGCCACTACAGAAAATAATATGAAGATTCCTCAAAAAATTAAGAATATACAAATGTGAATTTTTAAATACTATATAAACCAAAAGTAATATATAAATTTAATGTAATCCCCATCAGAATACCAACAATATTTTTAAAATTTATATGAAACCATAAAAGAGGGTAGGTAAAATGGGTAGGTAAAAGAGGATAGGTAAAAAGGGGTCTATTGTGTGGTGACAGATGGAAACTAGACCTTTGGTGATCGTGATGTAGTTTAAACAGATGTAGAATTATAAATGCTGTGTGCCCAAAACATGTAATCAACCAATATTACCACAATAAAAATGTATTTAAAAACAAACATAACCCGGGCCTCCCTGGTGGCACAGCGGTTGAGCACTGGGCTGCGAAGCTGCCCGCAGCCTCTGCGGCGCCGGTTCAATGCCCGGCCACCCTGGGTGAGGGTCCCACATGGCACGCAGACCTCTCCTGCCACCCGCTGCTCCCCTCAGCAGTGTATCATCAGTCTGCCTGTACTGTTTCCCGCTCTGGTGAATTCTCTCACCCTCCCGCGCTTCTGACTATACCCAATGCTTGTATAAATAAATAAATAAATTAAAAAAAAAAATCATCTTAAAATGGCGATATCATTAAAAAAAAAAAACACAACCTGCCCCTGGGCCAAGCCCCCCATTCTTCTCCCTCCTAGCCTAAGTCTGTGGGTCAGTGTTCTTACTCAGTGTCTGTGATCCAGATCCTTTTTCAAGAAAAGTCATCTTCCGGATCAAGAAGATGTGGTTTAGGGCCTCCCCTGGTGGCGCAGCGGTTGAACGCTGGGCTGCAAAGCTGCCCAGGGCCTCTGCAGCGCCAGTTTGATCCCCAGCCACTGGCGAGGGTCCCATATGGCACACAGACCCCTCCTGCCGTGCCCGCTGCTCCCCTCAGCAGTGTACTTCAGTCCTTCTGCCTGTTCTGCTTCCCGCTCTCGCTGTGGTGAATTCTCTCACCCTCCCGTGCTTTTGACTGTACCCAGTGCATGTATAAATAAATAAATAAATCTTCAAAACAAACAAACAAAAAAAGATGTGGTTTATATACACGGTAGAATATTACTCAGCAATCAAAAAAGATAAATTCATGCCATTTGCAGCAAATGGATGGAGCCGAAGGGATTATGCTCAGTGAAATAAGCCAGAAAGAAAAAAAATATCAGATGGTTTCACTTACAGGAGGAATGTAGGGGAACCAAATAAGAGATCAGGAAAAGAAATTATAGTAAACTTAAAAAACAAAATTAACGGGCAACTATAAATCAGGGACACTGAAGGGGAGGGGGAGAGAGAGGGATCAAAACAGGGGAGGAAGAGCACAAGGGACTATGGTGATGGTGCAAGGGTGAATTGGTGGTGGGAATTATATAGGGACTACACCTGAGAGGAGAAAGGAACGCAAACATTGTACAAAAAGAAAGAATGATGTAAAATATATATAAAATTTTAAAAAGCAAAAAAAAAAAAACCTGAAAAAAAGTCATCTTGCTAGAGACACTCTCCCCCACCCCCCCACCTCCTGCTTTGTTCCTCCTCTGTCTGGATCCTGCTTTCTTCTCCCTGGATCTGTAGCAAACCCTGCTTGGCACTTGCCCTCCTCACTGCCCTCCTCAGCTTTCTTATTTACCAAAGATAGCAAACCCTTTCACGCTATTGAAGCTAAAACTCTCAAATCTTTTACTCTTTTAAGATTAAGGACTAAACCCAAAGCCACATTTGATCAAGAGTCTAATCTGTGCCATTCACCTCCCCATTGCAGTTTGGCAGGGAGAGTGGGGAAAGAGAGGGTGCCCAGACTTAGGGAGTCAGCAGGACTGGGTATGAATTTCTCTCTATTCCCTAACAGGGTAACTTCAGGCAGGTGACTTTTTGTGCAAGTATTAGATGAGAAAATGTATGTTACACATAAAATAATCCTTAACAGAAAAGCAAGTACCTGAATTCAAACTTAAAACACCTTTAAGATATTAATAGGTAACAATTGCATTTTGGGATAAAGAGAGCTAGTGAAAGACTTTTCCATACAGTAGCATTAAAGACAGAACTTAAATGCTCTGTCTGGTATCCCAGGTTGTAGCCTTAAGCAGCAAATTTGTCAGCATCTCTTGTTACCGTAAATCTTAAACCCATTCAGGGCCTGTCCCTTTAACATTAAAATGATTATATTGTTGTCAATATTGAGCAAAATGGATGCCTCTGGAAAATACCTTGTGTTTATCCTATGGTTCCAGGTACCCTTCTGGCACCTGGAATCTAACAGCCCAGGAGCACAGGGTTGGGGGAATCACAAATGCAATGCCCCTGGGGCTGACCCTGATAAGTAGCAGAGCCTCCAGGACCCTTCACCTCCTTTCATTTTTCCTTGTTCTTCAAAGACCTTTTAATTTAAAAGTGAAAGTGACAGGCTGGCTACTTAATCAAAAGGTAAACTCCTTCAAAAAAAATAGTTTAGCTATCATTGCCATGTCTGGAGGGAAAAACAAAACTTTAAATCCTGCCTGTGATGCCTGCTGCAAGGCTGATGGGGGAAGTTCCTGTGGGAAGGAAGCTCTCCCGAGAAGGAAATGGTGATCAAACATTTTCATTATAGGAAACTCACCCCATACAAAGGGACCTGTGTAACTAAGTCTATTGAGAAGAATCAACAGACTTGCTGGGAGGGGGAAATACCTGCATTAGAAAAAGGTCACCACTTCCTTTTGGCTAGAACATGGGAGAACCACTTGCACCCACCCCAGAATTGGGGGTAGAGTGTGCAATTTAGCAGAGAGGAGATGGAAGAAACAGCATCAGCTTTTAACCAAAGCACCCCTGAGTAGTAGCAGTACCAGCAATGATACCCCTTGGGTGGGTATTGCCCTTTCAGACCACTCACGTGCTCAGGGACATTCTTTTATGCCCTTACAGTCCTCCAGTGGAGGCCAGTGTGGTTGGAAATGAGGACACAAGGCTCCACAATTCAGTGGCTTCAAGTCCTACAAGTGCCAGATAATGGCACTGGCCCTACCTCAGTATGTGCCCCTTGGGCTGGGCCACCCAGTAAGTACTGGCAGCACTATTTGAACTTGAAGATAACAAAGCAAACTACAGCCTATGTCTCCCGCTGATTGAGCGTGTTTTTCTTTCTCTCATCATCAAAAATTCTGAATACACACATTTGGTTTAAAAATAACCTTTCTTTTTAGGAACTGCCAAATGTATTTCATGCCATATACACGTTTGCTGTCTTCTTTATTCCCCGAAGAGCTGTCATAGTAACGATAATAATGAATGCTCAGCTGATCAGGCTGGTCGGTTACTCCTCATTCTCCAGGCAAGAGGCGCCCGTGAGGGAAGTAGGCCACTCTTACACCTTTGCCTCCAATTGCAAAGACTGGGGGGGGGGGCACTTTGGGGCTTGCCCAGTCTTTTCCAGGGAATTGGGAAAATGAGACCTGGGGAATTGGGAGTAATGCTGTAGGGTAAGTAAAATATCAGGTTTTTCTGCCCACCCTCCATCAGGATAAATGATGGATCCTTGCAGTCCTGAATGCATGCCTGATGGCGGGCACCTGGAATAGGGTGTGGGCATAGGTAGATGGGATTCACCTGGGCTAAGACTGGGCTTTTAAGGGCGGTGTCATGGGGATGCCAGCAGAAGCCAAGAACGAACGGAAGCAGAGAGAACGCCAGAGAGCCCAGAGTGAGGATTTGCTGGGGGCTGGGAGGACTGCCAGCCTCCCGGCGCCCCAGCACCCCTGCCTGCCATGTGCCTAGTAATCGAAATAAAGACCTGCAAAAGCCACTGAGGACTTTGACTCCTCCTTTACCCGGTCTGCTGGATCAGAAAACCTGCACTGTGGTCTTCCTGACCTTACAAATGCTGATGTTCCTTTCTTCCCCAGCTGCCATTCTGGGTACGTCGGTGCCCGCTGTGAGCATGCAGACCTCCTGGCCGTGGTGGCAGCCAGCCAGAAGAAGCAGGCCATCACCGCCTTGGTGGTGGTTTCCATCGTGGCCTTGGCTGTCCTCATCATTGCATGTGTGCTAATACAGTGAGTATTTGCTGCCCCAGAGGTCCTGCCTGGCCAGGGGCGTCTGCTCCATGCCCAGATAACAGAGTCCCCTCAGCATTTTATTGCTGTGATGTCTGGTTGCTGTCAGTAAAGCCACATAGAGCTTTAATGACAGCCGTGCTGTACAAAGGGCACGCATCCAGCAGTGCTGCAGGAGCCAGTGTAGAATCCAAGTATAGAGCAGACACTGTGATCTATTAGTTCAGAGCCTTCAGAATTGTGATGGGGATGCAAAAAGGCCCCAGAAAGAGCTGGACGTGCTCCCAGCCTCCTTTGGGCAGTAGCAGAAGCAGCAGACACTTTGCAAATCGTAATGCCATTTTATTTTTTTTTTTAAAGATTTTTTTTTTAAATAGAGGCATGTTTTTATTTATTTGTTTGTTTGTTTTGTTTATACAAGCACTGGGTACAGTCAGAAGCGCGGGAGGGTGAGAGAATTCACCAGAGCCAGAGCGGGGAGCAGAGCAGGCAGAAGGACCGAAGTACACTGCTGAGGGGAGCAGCGGGCGGCAGGAGAGGTCTGCGCGCCATGTGGGACCTTCCTCCGGTGGCCGGGGAGCAGCCGGGGATCGAACCAGTGCCGCAGAGGCTGCGGGCAGCTGCGCAACCCAGCGCTCTACCGCTGCGCCACCGGGGAGGCCCCGTAATGCCATTTTAAAGGTCACTGTCACTCTTACAACAGGCTGATGACAGACCTGCCCCTTTCTCTGCTTCTCTGCCCCTCCTCATCCTCCAAAATCCAGTTTCTGCCTTTCATCTTCCAGAAGGCTTCCTGAGCCCTAGCCCAGCAGAGACCAATTTTGGGTATTTCTTAACCTATTGGCTTCCCTTTATCTCCCAACTGGACTGCTTTGCAAAGGGAGAGTACCTGAGGCCACATTGCCAATATCTGGCCAGATTTATTTCTTGATAATATCTGAAGGCATCTAGGTCTCAGAGCACACCCTCCAGAAATGCATACCTGGGTATAAATTGGATATGCATAAAAATTCACAGAACTGCTAACGACCGTGTAGATTAAGTCAAGGTACAGACAGTAAGTGAGGGACTATTTTGGCAAGGGTTGGAGTAAGCACTTGCATGTCAGTGCAGGAAGTCAGACCTATTAACTCTCTGAGCTTGCCTAGGATTTGGACAGATATAAAAGAATCTTTGTCCTGTCTATTGGTTTGTTGCTGTTGGGGTACCTGGAGCATACACGTCTGGTTCTGGTCACAAACAGAGTGTCCCTAGGAACCCCAGCTTGTTGACAATAGCCAGGCCTGATCATATCCTTCTCCTGGGCAAGCTTGCATTAGTGGGGAGGGATGCGATCTGAACTGGGTTGGTCTTTCCTTCCTCCCTAAGCAGTATCTTAGGAAAACATGTTTGCAGGTAGAGGACAAGCGCCCGTGGTTCAGGCTGGGGCCTCGCCAGCTCTACCACTCATGAGAACCCACCCTGGAGTGTAGAAGCAACCTGATGGACCGCTGGCCGTGATTCTCATGGCCAGATAGTTGTGTGTGCTCACCTGTCACTTCTGTGGTCCTGTTTCTGTGGCCAGGAGGATCTTTTAGGAAGAAAAACTAGTTGCCTACATGGGCCTCTATAGAGGGACTTAAAAGCTGGTTTTGCCAGATTCCCTGGACCAATCTAGAATACCTAGACAACTTCTTTTATTCCCAGGGAGGTAGCCAGTCCCACCTCTTCTCTGTCCTTTTTCAGCCCATCCTTGCCAGAGACCAAGCTCAGAAACCCTGAACCAGGGACTGAGCCCTCACCCCCTCCAGGCAGCTGATTGCCTGGGCCTGGAGCCTTCCAGAGTTGCACAGGTGGTTGGGACCAGCTTATCCCATGCCAGAGAGTTCTAGAATCATTGATTCCACTGCTCCAGGATGTTCCTGACTGGCTACAATCGGCAGTCACTCACAAGGCTGGATCAAAAGCCTCCAGACCCCTCCAGCATGGGATGAGCTGCCACAACCTGTACTCTGCAACTCAGAAGGACCCCATATCCAGGCAGACTATGTTGGCCTCTCATTGGTCACCTGTGACAGAAGCAGGAAGGTCTCTTGGCCTCTGCTCAGCTCTTCCCTGGTAACTTTCCCAGGGCAATGCCAAGAGAGGGTATGGGGTAAGGATTCTGAAATGCCAACCAGCACCAAGAGGAAACAGAGAACAGGTTTGTTTCCTCATCTCTGTTTTCAGGCTCATATCAGTCAAAGACTCCCCCTAGCCCCAGTCAGTGGTTTCCTAGATTATATATACCTTTAAGTTAGAATTAGAAATGAAGCTCTCCATGGCATTGCAAGGAAAACAGTCACCCATGTCTCTAGGTAATTGGTGTTTTGCTCAGTGTCTTCTTCTCTGCCTTACTTTTGGGTTCCCTAATTCTTTTTTCATGCTAACTCTGCAAGCTGTTCATTCCTGCCTACAGAGGGAGGCAGGAACATTCATAACCCTGATGTGTTACCCAGACTCTGGGTAATGCAGGTTCACCAAGAGGTTGGGCTTGCCACAGTTGGGGAATGTTTATTCTCAGAGACTAGTTCAACACCACTGAGATTCATGACTCAATTCTCTTCATGGGTCAGTTCAGCTCATCCATGATCCCTGTTTTATGCTGACATAAAACAGCGACCCCTTTATTCCCCGCAAGTAGTCCCAGCACTTCCAGCCTGAGTGGCTGCTCTGTCCCAATCCTGACAGCAGTGGTGAGGCTGTTACCATATTTATGGTGTTACCCAACTGCCACTTAGTGGAGAAGGCAGCCAGGTGGGTGGCCAGGTTGCCCCGGGAGCCAGGAGCAGGACTGAACAAGTGGAGCTAGTCCTTTGGGATAGCCAACAGGTGTTTCATTGCTAGCTGACATCTGCCCCAAAGACCACCACCCCGAAAAGTCCCCCACGCCCTGCTGTGTCTGTCCCTCCAGAGGCCCCCATGGAAAGGCTGGTTTCGAGCCCAAAGCTGCCCATCAGGCCCCTTAGGTAGACGCCACACTGCCAGGTGGGTACTCGCACTAGACTCTCGCCCAGGCCATCTTCTCTGTGTCTCCGCAGCTGCTGCCAGGTCCGGAAACACTGTGACTGGTGCCGGGCCCTCATCTGCAGGCATGAGAAGCCCAGTGCCCTCCTGAAGGGAAGGACTGCTTGCTGCCACTCAGAAACAGGTAAGGATCACGTTGAAGAGGGGCCTCTTCTCCCTCAGGAGATGCTACTAGGTGAGGAAATGACTACCTCCCCCAGGTCAGGGCACAAGTTCTTGGAGGATGAAGCAGGAAGAAGGGAGAAAAGGAAACAGATATTTATCCTAAGGTGTGTTTTACTGAGAAGGGAGCTCTTTTATTATTACTGGTGACTGACTCTGTCACCTTTCACAGGTTCCTTAACCTCTCTGAGCCTCCGTTTTCATATTTAAACTATATGCAAATTGACATAAATAGCAGGTGTGGTAGGCGGCACAGAACATCACAGAACGTGGACTTGTGGTAGGTGTTCACCATTTTTCCCCTGAGAAATTGACCTCTCCCAGCAGAGTAAGTTTCTTGTTAATGCCACTCCTTTTCTACCCACATTTGAGAGGATGTTAGTTTTGAGCATGGGGTGACTCTGGCCTTCCAGAGATGGCTGCTGAGGCTGAAGCCCGTCTCCCTGAGACAGTGCATACCTACATGACCTCATGTTGCATCTGCCAGACTTGCTGGTCCTAAAAGGTGGGTTAACCCACGGGGCTGGACTAAAATCACCATGATTCACCCCGGGCCAGGGTGCTCCCTTTCCAGCTCCAGAGAACTTATGGGAGGGACCAGAGTGTCTGTGCTGGACTCACCAAGACAACCACAGAGGATGCCCTGGGCCCCACCCTCTGAGAAATGGACCCTTTCTTGTATGGCCTTAAGAGAAGCCATTCTGACACTCAAGCCCTGGACTAGCTCCTAAGCCACCCACCCAGCCACCCACGATGGGGGACTGACAACAGGCTGGGGTGACTCACCTTCAGTTGAATGAAGGCCCTCACAAGGGGGTGCATCCCCTGCTCTCTTCAGCCACAACTCATTGCTCTTTCCATAAGTCTTTCCTTTGGTGCTGAAAGCACAATTTCAGAAGCTGCTGCCCCTAAGGTTGAACCAGCAGAACTTGGACTTAGACCTGACTGCCTGGGAGAACCTGGTGACATTGCATGAGGCATCCGCAGGTTTCTGTCCCAAGCCTGTTTTCCCAGCATTACTGAGGTCTGGCCTACAGAGCTTACCCTATTTTTCCTTCCTTCCAGTGGTCTGAGGAGCCTGGAGAAGGAGCTCAGTCAGGCGGATGTGCAGCCTGATGAAGACAGGACTTCGGGCTGGCACCACAGGGATGTCTAGGCCGTGCCAGCAGGTTTTTCCTCCTCTGCCTGCCGCCAGCTCTCCAGCCTTTAAATCTTTTGTGGGCCTTCCTTCAAATCTGTCATGAACTCTGTCTGCTTGGGGTTATTTGGTGTGACCTAGAGAAGAAATCAGTGGGCCACCACTTAAAGACTGGTCCCAAAGAACTGCAGAGGGTGGACTTACTGTTTACCTAGCTAAGGTGTGCACAGCAGTAGGCATCTGCATCCAGATGTGTGTAGTTGTCTCCTGCCTGTCACGGATGCCAAGCTGCGTTTCTCTCCTCATCTCCCTACTACATATCCATCCTGCCCAGAAATTCCAATAGTTGTTACATTTGTTTCCCATCCACTTACTGGGGAAGAAGGTGGAGAAGAGGTCGCGGTTATCGTTAACATGAAGGCTTCAAGTGGAAGAAGAGCGTGTCTGACTGTCCACAGATCCTCAACCAGCCGACATCTTCCACAGACACACGACACTAAAGACCTTCTCAAGCACTCACCACCCTCGGAGATAACTTCTTATTTATTAGATGGATGATGGTTTATTTTTAATCTCTTAAGACAGTGTAAAAAACATAAAACGCTTTCAGACTTCTATGTTAATGATGTATGTATTGCTGGTTGTAAGGTGTCTGGCCTCTTCAGGACAGCTGAGGCTTGGGAACAGTCCCCCAGGGGTACAGAAATGGCAGCGGAGGATGAGTTGGTGAAGGGAACAAAGATTGGGGTTCAGAGATTGCCAATTTAGACACCAAGCAGGGAAATGTCTCTGGATAGATTCCGTGGAAAAGTCAGTAAATCCAGAGAGGTGTCACCTCTGTTGGGGGAGAGAGGAAGCAATGGCCTGGGTGTGTGTCTACACGCAGTGAACACCACACCTACTATACTGCCCCATGATTAAACGGATTCACTTCCTAGGGAGCCCCCAAGAGGCCATTTAGAAATGGCATTAGCAGAGAGCCATGGGCATTTGGGGCCACATCCATGAAAGGAGGACCAGGCATTTATTTTCCATGTCGTTGCTAGGCTAACTTGTTGCTTTATTTGTAAAGGGAGAAATTTTAACTTTCCTATTTATTTTCAGGCACTAAGAGAAATATTCCAGTGACTTTTTGATTTTCCATTCAGGATGCTGGTTTTATGAACAAAAACTCTTAACAAGCCTCCTCCACTGTGTGGGGTCTCACTTTCCCCTCAGAAAAAGAGAAATTGCCCTCCTGAGACTCTCGGTACATTCTGACCCACTGGGCCTGCTTGTAGGAAGTACTGGCTCCCTCCAACTAAACAGTGATTAAACTCCCTAGAAAATTTCATTAAAATTTGGAAACAGAATAAGAATGAAGTGATCTGTAAGGTCCATATGTGAGGGAACTATTTATCCATTGATGCTTGAAAAATGAGAGATTTCTGCCTTTTCCCCTTCAGTGCGTCTAGCTCCCCACGTTGTCAAAAGGGACCTTTAAAAAGATCACATGGGCTTGAAATTTCAGGTAATTTTGTCCTTCCCTAATGCTTCTTCTCCTGTCTATTTCTGTGAATTTTCTCTGTATTCCTTGTAATTGAGACAACTATATGACCCTTATCTCAATTTTGGCACTTTCATTGAATGATGCCACACCAAAACATAAAGATCAGAAATGGATCTGTTCACCAGCTGGCCCCTGGCAAGGTAATTGACACAGCTCCCAGGTTTTCATTATAAAAGAAAATAGATTTTAATTTGCATTCCTAGGCCAGTCCTGCAGCAGCAGAGGCTTAACTGTAGCATCTTGCTCAGCGTCCAGTGCTATCGACACTGGCTTGTAAACCCCACTTTGCATTCGTCTTTCTCATTGGACCCCCCTTAAAGTCCGAGAGTCTGGTTTTGAGAGACTAATGGAGTTATGTCACTTTTTTTTAACTTGAGACCACATTTTCACTTTAAGACAATCTCTCCCCAGTCTTTTAAAGACTATTTGAGGTCAGATGACCTGTAAAGAGTATAATCTAGTGTGAAAATGTTTTCTGAGATTTTTTCACCTACTAGATGGCAGGACCAATGTCCAGTCTTTGGACATCCAAGGGCCTTTGTAGAAGTGTAAGGAGAGGAGGATGGAAGCAAAGAAAAGTCTTTGGTTTTTTATGGGGACTTCAGATTTAGTGTCCATAAATGCTTTGGTCCAGCAAATCACAGCTGCCAGTGCCCCCTTCTTTGTGCCTGTACAACCACGCAGTGAACTGGCTCGAATGTTTTGCTTCCTAGAAGTGCCTCCCATGGCAGTCCTCTATATACCAACTAGACTGAAAAGAGTTGGAAGGGGAGGCTGGAGTCAAGGCAGGCCTGACTGACCACTGTCCACACCCTGGGGTGGGAGAGCCTTCTTTGGTGATTTCTCATTTAGAAATCAGACAGCCAACAGCACTGGATCCTGGTACCATTTTATGGCACTGGTACTTTTCTGGTTTTCTGTAAAAATAAGCCATTTGGGGTTGAAAGTGGATCTTCTAACCCACCTCTGTCAGTCCCTGTGTTTCCTTCCTTGCCCTTAGAAAGCCAAGTGTTGTTATGATCAGGGTATCATTCCCGAGGTTTGGGAAGAGTCCCACCCTGGGCATGGGGACAGAGCTGTTCTGATGTATATCTCAGGAGAAATGAAAATCCCCCATTTTTAAAAAAGGGGGTATGCTTCCACTTCTTTTACGGAGCCTGGATTCTCCTCGACATGTTGTGACTTCTTCAAGCACACTGGCAAAAACATTTTCTTCTATATGGAAAGACTGACAGCAGCTAACCCTGACCTGAAAAATGCATCTGGACACATGTAGACCCAAGGAACCTGCCATTGTGTCTCAGCAGAGGAGGTGGGTAGTGTGTACCCAGAGTCTGTTTTAAAGGAGAGAAGAGGTGGGATTGCTATTCCATGACCCACACTGGTTATGGAGAAGAAGTTGTGCTTCTAGAACTTCTTGAGAGAGTGTTCTCTGCAGGTGGAGAGAAACGTCTATCAACTTTGGGTTTTCCAGGGTCAGCTGGTCTCAGTACACTTGGACCCACTGGTTGCTCTGCCGGCAGTTTTGGCAGGAATGGATCAAGGAGGCTCCAACATTGCTCTGGGGGCCGCAGCCCCTTTGTCAAAGTCTAGGCTTTGATTTTTTCCCACCCTGCTCAGTAGAGCAGAGGACAGGGGATGGGAGATGATTCGAAAGTCCAGGACCAGGGGAACATCACAAATAAGACAAATACATGTTTGCTCTTAATGTTCCAACCTAAACCTGTTCTCTCCAGCCACTGATTTTACGCAGCTTTCTGAAAGATCTGGTGGTAAAGTACTGAAAAAGCAAACCCTCTTCCTGGTGTAATAACTTACTGAAGTGTTCAATTTCCATTATCTTTATTAACAAACCTGATGCTTTTTTTTTTTAGAACTTGTAACTCTGACTTCTGTATATGTTGCACTGAAAAGGTTAATATTTAATGTTTTAATTTATTTTGTGGTAAGTTAATTTTGATTTCTGTAATGCATTAATGTGATTAGCAGTTCTTTCCTTAATATCTGAATTATACTTATTTAAAGAGTAGTGAGCAATATGAAATACAGTTGTGTTTTACAGTTATGTGCATTGTTGTTCAGTCGTACTGTACCTTATTTGGAAGGATGAAGGAATGAATTCTTTTTTTCCTAAATCAAGACTACAGCTTTTTTTTTTTTTATGAGACTAAGATACTGCTGAACTAAATTAAGATTTTTCTCTGCAAGTCTGGAGGAGAAAAAATTAGAAAAAAAAGGGAATTCTAAAATTGAGCCCTTAGTGATCCCTATCTTCATAAAGAAACCGAATTCTCTGAAATGCTTCCTGATATTTAATTATTTCATCTACTTTGTATCCAACAATATGCTACCTATTAGGGAGGAAGATACATAACACCGATCCCTGACCCAAAGGAATGAGACATGGATGGGAACACAGACAGTGCCGACAACAATTCTGGACTATCTAATCAAAATGCAAACCATGAAGTTGTAAGGGAGAGAATGTGTTCATAGTAGTGCTTCTCCAAGTGTGCTCCCTGGCCCAGCAGCATCAGCATTACTTGGAAAACTCTTAGGAATCCAGGTTTTCAGACGCCACACCACACTACTAAACACCAGAGGTGTCGCACATACCCTTCGCTTCCAGGTGATTGGTTTTTGCTCAGTTTCTAAAACCACTGCACTATGGGACTCATCGAAGGGGTAAATTAAGGCTGGGCTTCCTACAGTTTTCAGGAGAGGCTTTATAGAGGCTAAGCACAGTTTAGTCCTATTCAAAGTGAATAGCCATCAGAAAGCCTGGTCTTGGATTAAGGCCTATATTTGTATCTTCTCTGCTCAGCCTAGTTGAAGTGAAAAAAAAAAAAACCCTGCCCATCTCCTGCCACACTCCCACCCCCATCCCACTGCCCACTTTCTATCTGTAAGGAATGGTTCTAAAGCTGTCAACCCAGATGTTATAGGCCTCACTGCACTTGAATCCCCATGGTTAAGGCTCTAACCCATGTGAGGCCCTCATCTGGGCAACAATCAAGAAATGCATGGATGGGGCCTCCCCAGTGGCACAGTGGGTTGAGCGCTGCTCTGTGAAACTATCCGCAGCCTCTGCGACACAGGTTCGATTCCCAGCCAGTCAGAGAGATTCCCACATGGTGCGGCACACCTCTCTTGTCTCACCCATTGCTCCCCTCAGAAGTGTTTTCCGTCCGTCTGCCTGTTCTGCTCCCTGCTCTGTCTCTGGTGAATCCTCTCACCCTCCCGTGCCTCTGACCTGTATCCCAGTTATTGTATAAATAAATCTTTAAAAAAAAAAAAAAGAAAGAACTGCATGGAGAAGCAGCAGAGAGGGAAACAGTTGCTGAGTGGCCTAAGACCTTGGTCCCAATGACGGTTCAACTCTTTGTAGTGAGGGATGACCATGTGGCGCCTGCTCTCCCGGTCCCAGATGGCCTAGGGCTGGCCCAACTGCCAGGAAGTTGGAAGCCCAGGTAATTTCTTATGCTCAGATGGCCAGGCCAGTGTCTGTCCCTCAGTAGATTCTTTAGCCACCTCTTAGGACAGGGAGGGAGACACCTGCCGCCGACTCCAGGTCTTATTTCTTTTTTTTTTAAGATTTATTTATGCATTCAAGAGCTGGGGTGCAGGTCAGAGATGCAGGAGGTGAGAGGATTCACCAGAGACTGAGTCGGGAGCAGTACAGGCAGATCTATTGAAATACACTGCTGAGGGGAGCAGGGGCAAGACAAAGAGAGGTCTGCTGTGCCAGGTGGGTTAGCTTCCTGGCTGGGGATCTAACTCATGCTGCAGTGGCTGGGGATAGCTTTGTAATGCTGTGTCTTAACCCCCTGTGCCACCAGGGAGGCCCCTCCAGGCCTTATTTCTAACCCATAGGATTTTCTACTCATTCCATTTCTTCCCTTCCTCCAGCTTCCCGAGTCCTTCTCTTGCCAAGAGTGCCTGCTTGCCAGAACAGGTGTTTTGGCTGCCCCTGGTCCTCATCAGGCACTCTGGACTCTCTGGGCTATTGGGAGGAAGGCCCACTCCCAGGGAAAAACACCAATGAACTCTGAACAGAGGCAGACCTCCCTCTTCATCCAGAAAAGATGCACTTGCCACCTTAAATCCATGTCTGTACTGTTTAGGCCTAGTCTGCTTGAATGTTGTTGGCCCAAACTTCAGACCTTGTTTTGCCTGCTGGTCCTCACTCCTGCCTGGCCCAGTTTGGGGGTGTTGAGTGTGATCTAGTCTTGCTTAATCTTTCTAACTGAAAGCTCCTGGCCCTGCACCTGCCTGGATTTGAGCACAAACAGTCTTCTCCCTTTTCCACGTTTGCTCCCTGCAGACTTTCTGCTTCTGACCAGCCCTGAGGTTTCTACCACAGCCTTTCACCTCCAGAAGCAGGGAGTGATGTACCCATGGTCACATAAGCTGGATCTAGCACTGCCTGTTCTACTAAGCTAGTTGTCTCTAGCCCCAGATCAGTTGTATTATAGGATGTATGAGCAGCTGTCAAAAATCTCTCCCAGTGATTCTAATCCAATCCCAGCTGACTGCACCCTGGCTTGGGGAGCAGATGGCATGGGAGAGGATGGACACCTGTAGCTGAGAGTACCCACCCAGGGCAACCCCTCTCCCAGATGCTTACATAGCCCTTATCCAGCAGATGTGACCCCCTGGGGTAACATGGAGGGCTGGCCTCCTTTCAAGTGGAATCATCTAAGGCAGAGAAGGGAGAAAACTGTGGAATAGGGGCCAGTAAGGGGTGCCAGATGGCTGGCACCTGAGATTATGCTCAGATGGGCATTGCTTTTCAGGAAACAAATCTTGCAATTGAGAATAAAAGCATGACATTCATGCTGAAAAAGAAACAGGAGAGGGAGAAAAATGTCTCTTTTCAGATACATTTACTCAACGGAAGATGTAGGCCCTAGTATGCAGGTGCACATGGGCCCTAGGACGAGGGAAACCCCTGCTGCCATAGCTGCCATGGGGGACCCCCTCTCCTGCCAGTGGGGGATGCAGGGGCTAGGGGGTGGAGGGGAGTTGAGAGCTGAGCTGGGGGGGTGATGGGAACACCTCATCACCAGGGGCTGATCTGCAGTTTACACCCCAGAGGTTCCTCAGGTCTGGAAATGTAACATCTCAGAAGAGGAGCAGCACCCCTTAAACCCAGTCCCACCAGAACAGACCAACAGCAGGACCCTCCCCACTGCCTTTGTAAGGTGTGGTGAAAGTGGCAGTCTAGTCCTGGAGGCATAATTACTGGGCACCCCACTGGTGGAGGTCAAATTCCCCACCTTCCCCCCACCAGGGCCTCCATGATGACTCTCAGCTAGAGCACAGGAGTCCTGGGGTACAAGGTCTTTACCTGGGGCATGACTCATTCTCTCAGTACATCTAATGCCTGTCTGCTTAGCTCAGAGAGCTGTTGAGACAAAGCTCATAAAATCCTACTTGCACAGCCTGATTCCTGGTATAAAACAAATCTAGAGCAATCCCAAATACCTCTAATATGTTGTCCCACTCAAAGGAGGCCCCATTCCCCCCAACCCCATTCCCCCCGCTACCCCATCCTTCCGTGACCATCAATTCAAAGAAGGCATGGGGAGGAAGGAGTGGCATGAGAAGTATATCCAGAAAGCCAGTGGCAAATGAGGTCACATCCAGAAGTCATGGGCCCAGGACACCACACTCCAGGAAACTGTGCTGGGGCATAGGAAGGCATCATTCTGGCCTCAAGGAGCAGGGCCAGATGCAAAGAGGCAATTTCAGCTCAGCACAGGATCTATTCCAGGGTCAGAGCCACTTCCTGGCCTGGCAGCCCCCCAGGTTAGTAGGCTTCCTAAAACAGAAGTGATCAGGCAGAGGCTGGGTGACCACGAGGGCACAGAGGGTCCCCTGATGAACTGGAACATGAGCCTGAGACCTCTGGGGGCAGGTCCATCTCCAGTGTTGCAACCACCATCTCCTGACGAAGAGCCCCCAGGTTCTACAGCGCTCCAAGACGCCCCCTCCCGCAGCACTCTCCTAGAATATTTCCATGACTCCGGATACTAGCTTCTGTCCTGCTACAGGCCCGGTGATCTCCCAGTGCTTCCAGCCATAGGGGGGCACTCAGGCCCTCTCTGCCTTCCCTCTCCTCCCACCTGCTGGCATCAGAGCCTGTGATGTAACCATCCTCAGAAGGGTCTCCATGAGGAAAACACCACCACGCTGACTCTCAGGAGAGGGCCTTCCTGTTCTCCTTGGCCCCAGGTGCCTAGCTGGCCAGTGGCTTGTCCGCCCTGACCCACTCTCCACCCTTCCCTGCTCTGTGCCTGGGAGGCTGCCTGCTGCAGGCTGCCTCTCCCAGGTTCTCTTGTCCTCTGGCTTCCGGTTCAGCCACTAGGAGGCCTGGGGGAGGGTGGGGAATTTGACCTCCACCAGCGGGGTGCCCCATAATTATGCCTCCAGGACTGGACTGCCGCTCTCACCACACTTCATTAACACGGCTTCCTCCCCTTGTCCCTTCTGTCCTTGGGGGGAAGGGGGGATTTCCCCGCAATTGTGAATTTAACTTTGCCAGCCTTTCTCCCCCTTGCTCTTTAATTTCCAGAAATGCTTAACCAGAGGCCAAAAATCCAAATGCCTACAGGCATGAGGTTGGTAAGGTGAATGAGGGCAACTGCCCTAGCATGAACGTCAGGGATCTGGAGGCGGCTGGTGGTGATGGGCTGGAGTGCACCGTCCCTTCCAAAGGCGCAGTCTCTTCTCAGCTCCAGCAGCATGGCCAGATTTTCGTCTTTTTCTTTTTCAAGAGGAACAGAAAATCTGGAACTTTTCATAAAATCTCTCCACTTCTAAATGTAGCTCAAATTTGTAAACCACTCTGTGGCCCCACCAAAATGTCTGCAGTTCCCCATCCATTTGTCTGTCTCCAGGTCACCATTCGTTTGTTTGTCTCCACCTCTGCCAGGTCCTTTCACACCTCTCTGGCTTCATAGTTCTCCTTGCTAGGAATAGATTTTTCTGCTTCTTTGCCTGAAAAAACTTCTTCAAGAACAGGCTCACACCTCATTTTCTCTCCGAACACTTCCTGGAACCCCATGCACAGCCTTCCCAAAGCACTTCTGCATACTTGTGTTAAGACACTCATCTCATTGCGCTGCTGCTGTTTATTGCCAACTCCTCCACACTTGTCCTGTGCCTCGGGTCATCTTGTGCCCAGGTCTTGAGATTCTCAAGGTCAGGAACCTCTGTTCTATCTTAGTAGCCCAAGCATTTAACACGATACCTGAGGCATGGAAGGTAATGCAATAACATTGAACAAAATCATCAGATACATTGGAATTTGGTCGGACTGGGGTTGTGCCTCTGGAGGCAGAGGAGCAATGTCCTGTCAAAGGGCTGGGTCCTGCAGGCTGTGTCATTGGGACTCGGTGCTGGCCGCTGAGTTAGCACACAAGTGACTTGATCTTTGTGAACCTCCCTGGTTCCCTATCTGCCATGAGAAACTTCTAGCAAAAATACATTACACATTCTGACCAGTGGCTTACCAAGAATATAGTGACAGTCTAGATGGATTTGAGAGGAAGTTTTTATTCCCTTTTCCTTTTTTCCCCCAGTTTGATTATTTTGATGGAGAACAAGAATAGAAAAAAACTAAAAGGGAGATGTGCACAAGACCAGAAACCTGACTCACAAAAATGCCAAGAGCTGGAGGTGGGGGTAGAAGGGATTAGCATAGCTATTGACCCAGCTATGGATACTAAATTTCCTTAGGCTCTGCCGCCTAGATTAGAAGGCATAACTTCCAAGCAAATATCAGAGCTCGCACCCAAAGGTAAACATATGGAGATTGAGCCCATTGTGAAATCTCTGGTCCCATTTGGATTCTGCGTAGTTATCCAAAATCAGCAACTAACCTGAAGGCTCACAAGGAGTGACCCCTCCCAAACAGAAGAAGACTACATCAGTGCAGTCTCTGCACAGGATCAGGGCAGCAGTTCCTCTGCCCACCTGTGACTATGCAGGTGCTTCTTTTCACCATTCTCTCCTCTGCAGGGCAGCAGCTCCTGCCTGCCCGTGACCTGTACCATGCCGGGACTTCTCTTTACTGACCTCCCTCAGCGGAGGCAGCTCTCCTCAAGGCTGCCCGCCTGCAACAATGCAGGCCTCTCTCAGCAAGCCTGTCCCTTTCGGGGCAGCTCTTCCTGCCCGCTTGTGTCTATGCAAGTTTCCTTTATTCCCCCGTCCCTTTCCCTAATAAACCTTTCTCCAAATATAACCAATGTCTCTGTCTCTGCCACGTGTCGCTGAAAAGGGAGCTCTGGTGAAACCTTTCCCAGAGTGAACCTAAGGACCCCGCACTCCAAACCCACAGACTCCAAAAATGACAACAATTTGATGCCTATATCTATTGTGAAATTGTTAGGGGGAAAAGGATGTCCTAAAGCTAGTTCCATACAGGCTTTGTGGACTCCACCCCTGACTCTAGACCAAAGCCAGAAGACACTGGGAACTCCAAATCCCATCACCACCAAAGGAAAGGTGGCTGGGACCTGAGGGTGGGGTTAAGCAGCCAGGTTTGGTATAAAGCCAGACACGTGGGCTTTGGAGGGGTTCCCCCATTTTGACTCTCCACCAGCTCGCAGCGTCCGGCCAGCTCTGAGAGTGCCTTTGGGTTTCCAGGTCAGCGGATCGGGTAGGACGCATTAAAGACTTTATTTCCCTATTTTCTCCCTGAGTTGTACATTTCCTTAATTCCCTTTCCCTTGTAAATAAACCTTTTATTAACCTTTTTGTGTGTGCCTGTAGTGGAGTATTAATAAGTCCCTTTTAAGCTTGAGGGTGAGGACCCACAGCCAGGCACCCCGTTTTATATCGGGGTTGCTCCGTAACAAAATGATTACCACAACAGGTAATACCACAATAATACCTCCATTTACTCATATAATTACCGTGAGAGTGTGTGTGTCTGTGTGTGTGTAGAACATTTACGATACACTCTTGTTAAATGGAATCAAAGTCTCAAAGATAGTTAGACAAAAAGTTTATTAGACAATCAAAGTGAAGTTTTGAACCTGGGAAGCAATCTGACAGATTTTACTGTGTGAGAACTGTTCCAACAATCACAAGTTTGAATTTAGTTTATGTAGATAGGAACAGTGAGTCATTGACATAAAAAAAAAATGTAATTATTCTTAACAGGGGGGCTTCTGATCCTGAGTTTTCAACCTAAAGATATGTGATGCTGTAACAGGGTGGTCCACAGGAAAGGGGGAGGTTCCAGGTTCCCTGCCCCACTCAAGGGAGGGTAGAGCTGAGCAGGGAGAGAAGAGGCTGCAGAGGAGACTGAGGAAGGAAACAGGATGGAGCCAGAAGGAAACCTGGAGGAGGCGCATGGAGCCTAGAGACACGTGAAGAAACTGTGCTTGTCTTTTGGTCATGGACGGGGTGACACAGATGTGGGTGAGACCCGTGGGGAGGTGACAATGGCAGCTTTTATCTTGATTTTGATTTTGCTCTTTTCCTTCCAGGCTTGTCTGGTTGTTTCTGACCCTTTTCTGTGGGTCCCCACTGGAAGATGCTTTAGACTTGTGGCAGGCTTTGGGGCCTTGCTCTGGGCCATTCCCATATGGATGGACTTTTACCCACGAGGGGATGGGTAACTTTGGGTGCTTCATTTAGAAACTAGACTCTTTGCCTTTCCTGTATTGTTTCCTAATTGTATTAAAGTTCCTTCCCATTAAAGTCTCATGTTTTGTGTTGATGCGGCGGATGGCAGAACCCTATATAGAATAGGCAGGTTTGCGGGGTTTGGGCTGCCCCTCTCCCTGCCCTATAACAATGCTATGTAGTACAGAGAAAGACAATGCTGGGGTTTAAGTTCTTCCTTTCTGAAAATGCACTGTGGACATGCGAAGGCTGAGTGCCCATAATTTAAATCTTCTTTATTGGGCTCTTTGGTTATTAGTGGGAGTTGAAAGTTCTGGCTTTACCTGCGGGCAGTAGATTTTTGCATAGCTGTTTCCCGGATTTCAAGTCTATGCAGATGACTTTATACTCTCCTCTGCTAGACCAGGGAACGGGGTGTTCCAAGAACATTTTACAATATGTTCACATACTTTGCAACTTAAAAAAATATACAATATAGTACTGCTAACTATAGCCCCTATGTTACAGGGCACCCCAGACCCTGCAAACCTGCCTGCTCAAAATAGGTTCTGCCATTCACTGCATCAACACAAAAACATATGAGATTTTAATACAATTAGTAAACTTTAATACAATTAGTAAACTTTAATACAATTAGTAAACAATACAGGAAAAGCAAAGAATATAGTTTCTAAATCAAGCACCCAAAGTTACCTGTCCCCTCGTGGGTAAAAGTCCACCCAAACAGGATTGGCCTAGGGCAAGGCCCGAAAGCCTGCCACAAGTCTAAAGCATCTTCCAGTGGGGACCCACAGAAAAGGATCAGGAACAACCAGACAAGTCTGCAAGGAAAAAAACAAAAGCAAAATCAATATAAAAGCTGCCATTGTTATCCTCCCCACGAGTCTCTCCCCGACATCTGTGTCAATCAGCCCACGACCAAAAGGCAAGCGCAGTTTCTTCATGTGTCTCTCTGCTCCATGTGCCTCCTCCAGGTCTCCTTCTGGCTCTCCATCCTGCTTCCTTCCTTCCTCAGTCTCTTCTCCAGCTTCTTCTCCCAGCTCAGCTCTACCCTCCCTTGGGTGGGACAGGAAATCTTTCCTGGGGACCACCCTGTTACACCTGTGCTGTACATTGGGAGCCTAGAATTTATAAATCTTATAAACTGACACATACTCTTTGACCAACATTTCCCCATATCCCCTACCTCCTGGCTGGCAACATTAATGTTTATTTAGACTTCACATATAAATGGATCACACATTATTGTTCTTTCTCTTTGTACATACTCATTTTACATACTATAACACCATCAAGCTTTATCCACATTACATAAATGGCAGGGTTTCCTTCTTTTTCATGGCTGAATAATATTCATACGTTTTTATTCATTCACCCAAAGACACACACTTACGTTTTTCTATCTGTTGCCTGGTGTTAATAATACTGCAATGAAGATGAACACGGAGATGCAGATGTCTCCTCAAGACAGTGATTTCTTTTCCTTCAGATATATACCCAGAAGTGGTATTGTTAAACTATAAGGGAGTTCTCCTTAAAAAATGTTGAGGAATCTTCACACTCTTTTCCATAGGGACTGCCCCTATTTACATTATCAGCAAGAGCACACAAGTGTTCCCTTTTCTCCAATCCTCACCAATGCTTCCTTGTTTTCCTGATAATAACCATTCTAACAGGATTTCGGTATATCTCACTGGTTTTGATTCACATGTCCTTGATGGTTAGTGATGTTGGGCACGTTTTCATGTACCTATTGACCGTTGTTATGTCTTCTCTGAAAAAAAAAAAATGTCTATTCCGATACTGTAGGGTAAGGAAAAATATCAGGCTTTTCTGCCCTCCCGCCATCAGGATAGATGAGGGAACCCTGTGATCCTGAATGCATGCCTGATGGCGGGCACCTGGAGTGGGTACACCTGGGCTAAGACTGTGCTTTTAAGGGTGGCATCACGGGGACGCCAGGAGAAGCTGAAGCAGAAGCCGAAAGAGAAGCCGAGAAGCAGAAGCAGAGAACGCCAGAGAGCCCAGAGAGAGTGCAGATTTGCTGGGGGCTGGGAGGCCTGCCAGCCTCCCGGCCCCCCAGAACCCCTGCCTGCCACGTACCCGCTGAACCCCAATAAAAACCTGCAAAACCACTGAGGACTCTGACTCCTCCTTTACCCGGTCTGCATGGGATCAGAAAACCTGCCCTGTGGTCCATTCCGGCCCCTACAGATACTCTACACATTTTTTAAATCAGATTGTTTGGTTTTTTGCTATTGGGTTATAAAAGTTCCTTATTTTTTTTAGTATTAACCTCTTATCAGATAAGTGGTTTGCAATTTTTTTCTCCCATTGTGTAGGTTGCCTTCTCATTTTATTGATGGTTTCCTTTTGTTTGACATACTTCCACTTAATTTATTTTTACTTTTGCTATTTGTGCTTTTGGTGTCATTTCCAAAAAATCTTTGCCAAGACCAATGTCAAGGAATTTTTTCTGTTTTCTTTTAGGAACTTTACAGTTTTGAAGCTTACATTTAATTTTTGTGAATATTTTCAGTTCTAGAATATTGTCATGAAATAATTCAAAGCCACATATAGGCAAAGCAAAGCTGTTTATTTAGCTTTTTTTTTTTTTTTTTTTGCATAAAAGAACTAGGCTGTAGGCCAGAGGTACAGGGGAGAGGAGTTCACCAGAAACAGAGTGGGGAGCAGAACATGTGAATTTACTGAAATACACTGCTAAGGGAAGCAGCAGGTGAGATAGAAGTCTCTGGACAGGGATCTAACTCAGGTTCAGGCTGTAGAGGTGATAGCGCTGAGACTTAACCCCAAGGCCACCAGGGAGGCCCTTTTTAGCAATATTACACTCAGGAAGTGGTCAAAGCAGTCAGCATCCATGGAAGAGCAACTGCCCTGAATGGTGGAGGATTCCTGGCTTAAATGGGGTACAGAGGGTTACTCACTCTGTCCCTTTTTGGAATTTACTGTGCAGGTGCCCCCAGGTACTGGTTTACTGGTCCAGCAGGAGTTCTAAGTCATTCCTCCTTCTACTGCACTCCCAGTGTTGTGGTTTTTTGAGTCCTGGGTTTGGAGTACAGGGTCCTTGGGTTCACTCTGGGAAAGGTTTCACCAGAGCTCCCGTTTCAGCGACACGTGGCGAGTTCCCCAGGTGAGTTTCTCCACGAGACAGATGGTAGTTATATTTAAAGGGCAGGTTTATTAGGAAAAGGAACAGAAAAGTAAAGTACACTTGCATAGAAACAAGCGGGCAGGAAGAGCTGCTAAGAGGCCTTGAGGAGAGTGGCTTCCACTGAGGGAGGTCAATGAAGACAAGTCCCAGCATGGTACAGGTCTCGGGCAGGCAGAGAGGCTGCTGCCCTGCAGAGGACAGTTGCTGAAAAGCACATGCATAGTCACAGGTGGGCAGAGGGATTACTGCCCTGAGCCTGTGCAGACACTGCACTGATATAGTCTTCTTCTGTTTGGGAGGGGTCACTCCTTGTGAGTCTCAGTTGGTTGCTGATTTTGAATAACTATATAGAATTTGAAAGGGTCTGGAGATTCTACAATGGGCTCAATCTCCGTGTCTTTACCTTTGGATGCACCCTCCCTTGGATACCTACTTGGATATTATGCATTGTAATCTAGGAGTCTGCACCTAAGGATCTTGGTTTCCATAGCTGTGTCAATGGCTATATTAATCTCTTCTACCTCCACCTCCTTGTAAGCCAGGTTTCTGGCCTTGTGGCACACCTCCTTTTCAGTTTTTCTTCTATTCTTGTCCTCCACCACCAGAATATAGTTTCATTAGCCCAGGCAGCAGGGCCTCCCCCACCCCATCCTGCTCTCACCGCGCTTTATCGATCCTGCCCATCGATCCTGCCCATAGGTTAGGGTGGGGGCTTGCCTTTCCCACTCTGGGCATTTCTTGACTCTCCCCTGGTTTTATCTGTTCTGGCAAGTGTTTCCTGTCATCCTGGATATAATAAACTTTAATTTTCTTTAGACATTGCCCTTTCTGCTCTAACTACTTAACATGAGTGGTGAAGATAGGTGTCAAATTTCATTCTTCTGCAAGTGATTATCCAGTTTCCCCAGCATCATTTATTGAATAGATCATCCTTTCCCACAGAGTTCTTTTGTTTCCCTTGTCAAATATATTTCTGGACTCTTGATTCTGTTCTGTTGTTCTCTGTGTCTATTTTTATGTTATAAGAATTTTTAACCCCTTTTACATTCTACTCTCTGGGTCAGTAAAATATAAAAGGGTAGACTCTTACAGAATCTAGAGAATTATCAGTATTTTCATAGCTCTATTTAGTTGCTGACTAATAATTCATACTTCAGTAACTGTCCTTCAGGAAAGAGTTGGGTCCTGTGTCTTTGTAGGCTACTTCTGATTGGAGATGAGAAGGCTATCTATGTAAGAAGAAGGGAGGGATTTTCTTCTAAGCCTTTAGTCTATATGATTTCTTTCTTGAAGTTGGCTCCCATTAATTCTAATATGTTCTCTTGGTAACAGGCAATGAGGTGATTTATAGTTCTACTTCAATTGAAATAGAACATTTTTAGTAATACATCATGAACATCACTCAAGGTCAACAGATATCAGTCTAAATCACTTTTCTAATAGCCATAAAGCATTCTATCATATAATTACACTATATTTTATTTAACCTCATGACTACTGATAGAAATTCCCTTTGTTCTCAGTTCTTTGCTTCAAAACAATGTTGTATTCAACATCACTTGTAATCAGGGAAATGCAAATCAAAACTACAATGAGATACTATCTCACATTAGTGAGAATGGCACATATTAAAAAAAACTAGCAACAACAAATGTTGGTGAGAATGTGAAGAAAAATGAACTCTCCTGCGCTGCTGGTGGGAGTGCAAACTTCCATAGTGGTCCAACCACTATGGAAAGCTGTGTGGAGATTCCTCAACCTACTAAAAATAGAGCTACCATATGATCCAGCAACTCCACTCCTAGGTATTTACCCAAAGGACACAGAAACATCAATTCCAAAGAACACCTGCACCCCTATGTTTATAGCAGCACTGTTTACAATAGCTAAGCTTTGGAAACAACCCAAATGCCCAAAAATAGATGACTGGATCAAGAAGATGTGGTACATATACACCATGGAATATTACTCAGCATTCAAAAAAGATAGACACATGCAATTTGCAGCAACATGGATGGAGCTGGAAGGGATCATGCTCAGCGAAATAAGCCAGAAAGAGAAAGAAAAATACCGGATGGTCTCACTCATAGCAGCAATTTAGAAAACCTAAATAAGGGACCAGGAAAAAGACTAATTATAAGAAAGTAAAAATCAAAATCAACAACTATAGACAAGAGACACACTTCAGTGAGGGGTGGGGGAGGAGAAGAGGGATTGGGGTCAGAAGAGGGGGGTAGGAATTGTATGGAGAATATAAGCAAAATGAAAATGCATATATTATGCAAAAATGAAAAATGATCTATGAATTATATAAAATAAAATAATTTATTTTAAAAAAATGTTATACATAAACTCTACTTAAATCTTTTTTTTAAAGATTTATTGGGCCTCCCTGGTTGTGCAGGCAGTTGAGCACAGTGCTGTGAAGCTGTCGCAGCCTCTGCACTGCTGGTTTGATCCCTGCCAGCCTCGGAGCATCCCACGTGACGAGCAGACCTCTCCTTTCTTGCCCGCTGCTCCCCTCAGCAGTGTATTTCGTCAATCTGCCTGTTCAGTCCCCCGCTCTGTCTCTGGTGAGTCCTCTCACCCTCCCGACCATTTGGCCTGTACCCCAGATCTTGTATAAATAAATCTTTTTATTTATTTTTGCATACAAGAGCTGGGGTGCAGGCCAGAGGTATGGGGGTGGTGGTGAGAGGATTCACCAGAGACAGAGTGGGGAACAGAACAGGAAGATCTACTGAAATGCACTGCTGAGGGGAGCAGCGGGCAAGATAGGAGAGGTCTGTTCGCCATGTGGGTTAGCTCCCTGGCCAGGATGGAACTCATGCTACAATGGCTGCTGATAACTTGATAATGCTGAGACTTAACCCCTTGCACCACCAGGGAGGCCCTCTACTTAAATCTTAATGTACTGGTACTTACTTTAGCATGGAGTGACACATAGGAATGACTAGATCAAAAGTATATATGTATCTGATTAGAGGTATATTTGGCTAACAGTAATAAAAACCATATTAGTAAAGGCTTAAACAAATAGGTATTTGTTTTTCTCATATAACAAGGCTCCAGAAGCAAGTAGAAGTGGTTATTGGTGTGGTTGAGGAGCTCTAGCTCTTCTATGTTTTTTTGCACAGCTTTCCTTAGCATGTCAGCATTTTGTTCTCATGATTACAAGATGATGCCACAACTCCAAGTATCAATCGTGTTTGTATTCAAGATAAAGGGAAAGACCCATATTTGTATCTTATATCAGCAAAACAAAGGTCTTCCCAAAGATACTTCAGCAATTTTTTCCCTTACATATTTTGTTGATCACTACTAGTTGCAAGGCCGATTGGAAAGTTGAGTAACTGGAAATTACAGGATTATTATGATGGTCATACCAATTATAATTTATCACCTTACTTCCATATACAAAATTAAGACTCTATTGGCAAGGGGTGAAAAGCTTTGCACATTGCTTAAGCAATCAGAAGTGCTTACCACAGCACAAACACCTATTATTTTAATAGGTATTGCCAGGATGGCTTTGTAATAAATTATAGTCATTTGCACTTCTATCAAAGAGAGTGCACACTTTCTACATCCTTGCCAGCCCTACATATAACAAATCTTTGTCATTTTTAATGGTTAAATATGTTAAAAAGTATTTTATGTTTTAATTTGCACTTTTCTGACAATTAATGAAATTAAATATCTTGTTATATGATTATTGTCCACTGGCTTTCCTCCTCTCTAAATTATTATTCCTATTCTTTATTCATTTTTAGCTGGCTTGATTTTCTTTTCCTTGTAATTTGTAGGATCTCTTTGTGTGATAGTAACATTTTTTTGTGGGGAGGGGCATTTCTATTAACACTTTTCCAAATTATTTGTTGCCTTTGACTTTATGGTGTATTTTGCCATGTTAAAAAGTATTATATATGTAGTTGATGTTGTCTATTTTTTTCTTAACTGGTTTTGGGTTTCCTGTCTTGCTAAGGAGTCTTCCTTTTTCTCCCTTAGTGCATTAGAAGTCATTCCAACCTTAGAAAGCAAATTAGTAAATATGATTAGATGTCCAAATGAGAAAGAGAGAGAATGAAAGCACAAACTAACTTATAAATAAATATTTCCAAATACCAAATAAAATTTTAGACTTTTAATTTCAAGTACATTAGAAAAAGTATGACAGTCAATAGGACAACAAGAATGAGGGGCACCTAACATACTTTATAATAAGCCAAATGAGAAAAACCTTATGTGTAAGTCAGTATTTTCCTAAAATACTGAATCGGTTGCCACCAACGTTGTTAATAGTGAAATACTGAATTATTAATTTAAAAAATTGTGAACTTTTCACCACCATTATGGTTACTTATTATTGGGAAAGATCTGGCCAGGCAATAGACAGGAAACAAAAATTAGAAATTTAAATATAGGGAAAACAGGAATTGTATCACTAGGTATATGCTTAGAAAATCCTAGCAAAGCAACTAAAAATCTATTGCAACTGATTTAAAGAGCTCAGTGCACTGAATATAAAACAGATTTTTCAAAGATTGGTAATACTACAGATCTTAATTTATGTCATTTCCTTGGAAGTTTTCTTTCACCCCTCCTGGACAAACTGGAGGAGTTTTGTTTTGTTTGGTCATTTGTAATATGCTCTCATGATTTCTCAGTCCATTTCTTCAATGCTCTGTGGCTATACATCCATTAGTGTGACTATCTGGTCAATGTTGGTCTCCCTCACAAAGTTACAGCATCTATGAAAGCAGGATGTGCCTGTCTTTACATATCCGTAAATCCCAGAACCTAGCATAGAACCTAGCCCATAATACATATTTGAAATGACTTTTTGCTGAGCCATAGAGCTAATTAACAATAGAAACAGATAAATGAAATATCTGGAAGTGTCTTTAATGAGGTATGTTTTCATGGTTAAGTATAAGGATTTGTGATTAAGTCCTGGCTCCACCACTATCAACTTTGGGTAGGTTACTTAACTTCTTGCTGCCTCAGTTTCTTCATTATTAAGATGAAGAGATCCAAGATAAGGACTTACAGTTACCCTTTTTGTTGTTGTTGTTGCTAATGGGCTCATGCCCACATTAGAAGGCATACAACCTCGTGTGGAAAGTGGAGGGGCAAACCTCTGGAGAACAATTGGGTTCAAGTGAGTAGAGACCTGCCTCAAAATGATGGGGAAGCAGATAGATGCTGGCAAAGATAAATGTCATACTAGACATTTATCCTAGTCCTGGAATCTCCTAGAAGTCAACCAAGGAATCAGGGTTAAAGAGTGAAACATTTCACACCTCTACCACTATGGGTGCTTCAGGCCATAGGACAGTCCTTAAAATGCTGCTGTAGCATCTTCTAAGCTAGGGACTGTCAGCTTGAGCCTGTGGCCCCTGAATGTAAGCAGTGGGAACTTGAGCCAATGAGGAAGACAGGGCTAAAAGAACATAACGTGAGAAAAGACACAACGGGGGGCCCTGTATACAAGAGGTTTCTCTCTATAACTGACTTCCATGTTATGCATAACACCTGTCCCATACCCACTTGGCACCATTACTGGGTACAACATCCACCGAAAGTTTTTCTTGCCTCTATCAGAATTTTAAGACTTAAGCTCTGGTCTAAGCAGGGCCATGAACCTCAGGGGAACACTCAGCCTGAGGAAGTCTTTGAGAACAGACTCTCCCCCCACTCAACCATGTCTCCATCATAACCATAGCGCACTTCTGGTGCCACACACAGGAATGAGATCTACAAGAGAGACACTCTTTCAGACAGCACCAAAAGACCCTGGAAAATACACACCCCTCATCTGCTTGTGATCGAAACTAGGACCGTGGCCCATTTGCAGTTCAAATCGCAGTTTCTGGCTTTCACCCCTGAGAAAAACTCCTACTTGCAGAAACCAGTGTTGGACAATAGCTGAAAAGTCAGTGTTAGCCTGAGGCTACTGAAGAAAGTCATCTAAAGTTGGAGTCTTTGTAGATAACCTCCACCCTTTGTTAGGGGACCTGTAGCCCCTTAGGAGACTTGATTTCCCCCTGGCAGTAACTTCTTGATTCCCTGCTGCCCTGGTTCCTACTCTCTATGAGCACTAGAGCTCCAGTCATCCAAACAGGTGCAAAGACATCAGTCTACAAAGTAATAGACACCCCAGAATCCTGGGCAAATAACCTAGGATTATATCCTCTAATGTGTAATCTTAATATAAGTCCAACACATCAAGTTAAGGAAAGAAAGCTGTTTACTTCAACCCCTAAGAACTCAAAATGAAGAGAGAGATCACAAATAATGGGGGGAAAAATCCAGCAAAATCTAAATCCTGAAGATCTAGGTAACTTACCTGAAGAATAGTTTAAAGCAATAGTCGTAACTATGTTTACTGAAATAAGAAAAACAATTGGCCAATGGAATGAGAAGTACAAGGATAGATAATGTAAGCAAACTTCAAATAGAAATAATGCACTTAAGGAATTCTATAACTGAGCTTAAAAATGTAGTAGAGGGGCTCAGCAGTAAACAAGAAGAAACACTGCTAGAATCAGTGAGCTTGAACACATAATAGTGGAAAACCCCAAGCAGGAAAAAAGAGAAAAGAATTTTAAATTTTCATTAAAACAAAAATTGTGTAAAAGCCCTATGAGATAGTATCAAGAGAAACAAGGTCTGCATTATTGGTATCCCAGAAGAAAAAAAAAAAGAGCAAAATGTGTAGAAACTGTATTTTACGAAATTGTGTGGATTTGTCAGTGGAAACCTTGCAGACCAGATGAAAATGGCATGTTATGTTTAAAGTTCTAAAAGAAACTATTAGAAATAAAAATGAGTAAATTGTCAGGCTATGATATTAACACAAAGAAAATTTGTTGCATCCCTATATACAAATAACAAGTGAGAAGAAAAAGAAACTCAGAAAATAATCCCATTTACAATCACATCAAAAATAATTAAATACCAAGAAAATAAATTTAGCAAAGGAGATGAAAAATCTATACAATGAAAACTATAAGATACTGTTAAAAGATATAAAACAAGACATGAAATATATCCCACATTCGTGGATGGGAGAATTAATATTGTCAAATTGACATTCCTACCAAAAGCAACATATGAATTCAATTCAATTCCCATCAAAATTCTGATGATATTTTTCAAGAAAATAGAACAAAAAAATACTAAAATTTATATGGCACCACAAAAGATCCTTAATAACCACTTTTGTGAAAAAAAGAAGAAAAATGGAGGCATCATGTTACTTGATTTTAAATTATATTCTAAAACAACAATAATGAAAACAGTTCAGTGTTGAAATAAAAATAGACACAAGGATAAATGGAATAGAACTGAGAGCCTGGAAATAAATTCACACCTATATCAACACCTAGTTTATAACAAAGAGGCCACAACTACATGATAAAGAAAGGAAAATCTCTTCACAAATGGCATTGGGAATATTGGATAGCCACATGTAAAGGAATGAAATGGAATCACTCTCTAATCCCATACACATAAATAAATTCAAAAATGGGTTAAAGACGGGCCTCCCCGGTGGCGCAGCGGTTGAGCGCTGGGTTGCGAAGCTGCGCGCGGCCTCTGCGGCGCCGGTTCGATCCCCGGCTGCTCCCCGGCCACCAGAGGAGGGTCCCACATGGCGCGCAGACCTCTCCTGCCGCCCGCTGCTCCCCTCAGCAGTGTACTTCGGTCCTTCTGCCTGCTCTGCTCCCCGCTCTGGCTCTGGTGAATTCTCTCGCCCTCCCGCGCTTCTGACTGTACCCAGTGCATGTATAAACAAAACAAACAAACAAACCAGCAAACAAATAAATAAAGCATGCCTCTATAAAAAAAAAAAAAAAAAAAAAAAAAAAATGGGTTAAAGACTTGGGCATAAGACATGAAACCATAAAGTACTTAGAAGAAAGCATAGGCTATATGTTCCATGGCATTAATGATAAAGATTTCTTTGAGGACTTGACTATACTGGCAAGGAAAATGAAAGCAAAAACAATTGGGACTATATCAAATGAAAGAGTTTCTCACAGTGTAAGAAAGGACAGGTTAAAAGGACAGCTTTCTGAATTGGAGAAGATATTTGTATATCACAGATCAGATATGGGGTTAATGTGCAAGAAATAAGAACTCATCCAATTTAATAACAAAAAACCAAACAACCCAATTAAAAAGGGGCAGAAGATCTGAATAGATTCTTTTCCAAAAAGGATATACAGATGGCCAACAGACATATGAAAAAATGTTCATTATCACTTCTTAATATGGAAATGCAAATCAAAACTACAATGAGATATCATCTCACACCTGTCAAAATGACTTACATTCAAAAACACTGCTAACAAGTGTTGGTGAGGATGTGGAGAAAGAGGAATCTATACACTGTTAATGGGAATGTAAATTCATATAACCATTTGGAAAGCAGTATGGACCTTCCTCAAAAAACTAAAAATAGAACTACCATATGATCCATCAATCCCATTTCTGGGTATCTATCTAAAGAATATGAAATCATCAACTCAAAAAGTTACATGCGCCAGAAAGTTTATTGCAGCAATTATTTATAATTGTTTATAATTAATATATGGACACAATCTAAGCACCTACTGATAGATGATTGGATAAAGAAGATGTGATTATTATTTGTGTGTATGTGTATTTGTGTGTAATACTATTCAGCTATAAGGAAAGATGAAATTTTGCCATTTCAGGCAAAATGGGAGGAAAGCTAGGGCATTATGCAAAGTGAAATTATTCAGAAAAGTAAAGACAAATATTGGATGATTTCATCTATATGTGAAATATAAGGAAACTAAGCAGATAAACAGACACACCAAAATAAAAATAAACTAATGGACACTGAAAACTGAAATGAGGTTGCCAGAGGTGAAGAGGATGAGAAGTAAGAGTGGGTATATATAATGGATGGTGGTGGGTGTTTTGTTTCATGAAAATAAGATGAGGGTATTTGTAGGGTAAATGAAGTTGGTAGGCTTTCACGCCATTGACATCTGTGACTATCACCTGCGGCCTTGATCATGTTGACCTAGAAGGTTCTTGGGCGTGAGGCATGAATGCCTGACTATGGACACCTGGGCATGGGTGTGTGCGCATGTGCAAGTATGCACACATGAGCCTAGAGTTCAGGGATATAAGGATAGCATTTCTCAGAGACCGCTACGGTGGAGCAGCTATGAAAGGACGGCATAACGGCTACGAGAGGACAAGCAATGGCTAAGAGAAGAGATCATGGGAAAACTCTAGAGAAAGCCTAGAGCAAAGATTGCATAGAATTCACAGAGGGCTCAAGTTGCTATCTCCCTGCTGGCTTGTTTCCCCTGTTTACCATTAAAACCTGTGAAAATGATGCCAAGAGTTCCAAAATTCTTCAAATTGCTAGAACCAACTGTGAATGTACCTGACCTGGGATGACTGCAAAATACTATTAAATGTACCTGTAGGGTAAGGTAAAAAGTATCAGGCTTTTCTGCCCTCCCGCCATTAGGATAGATGACGGAACCCTGCAGTCCCGAATGCATGCCTGATGGTGGGCACCTGGAATAGGGTGTGGACATAGGTAGATGGGATTCACCATCTACATATGGGCTAAGACTAGGCTTTTAAGGGCGGCGTCGCGGGGAAGCCAGCAGAAGCAGAGAAGCAGAAGCCAAGAAGAAGCAGAACGAACGGAAGAGCAAAGAAGCAGAGAGAAGACCAGAGAGCCCAGATAGAATGAAGACTTGCTGGGGGCTGGGAGGCCTGCCAGCCTTCCGGCCCCCCAGCACCACTGCCTGCCGTGTACCTGGTAAATCCCAATAAAAGCCTGCAAAGCCTCCGAGGGCTCCAGGACTCCTCCTTTACCTGGTCTGCTAGATCAGAAAACCTGCACTATGTCCATTCCTGCCCCTACAGTACCTAACTCAAGGAAGTTTTGTAAGGTTTTAATGAGTTAATACATAAAAGCTCTCAGTCCAAAGACCAGTGAGCAGCAAATGCTCAATAAATACCTGATACATCAGTTATTATTAGCAATACAAACCATCCACATTTTCCATCTGTTTGTTTATTGTTTTTATCCTCATTGATCCCTAGGAATCGTGTTACATACACATAAACAAGATCTCACTCAACTCAGGTGTGCTGTGAATGATCTTTGAAGCCTGTTCCCACTACCATGTCAACTGTCTGTTAAGGGAACACAGTAGATACTAGGGGAGCCAAGTGTGCGCAGGGGAGCTGGGCCAACCAGGTTTCATCACGCCAGCTGCCTGGGAAATGCTTTCAGACCGGTGCTCAGTGACTTAGCAGTCATTGCACAAGGCACAGGGAACACACCCTCGGGGAGATGCACATAGTCACAAAGCAAGTACAGTGTGTCTGCCTGGCCCCCCATCCTTAAAGCAGAAGACAGTGAGAGGTAACAGACACGATGATGAGACTCCGAATATCATGAAACAACTTCACCCCTGAGGCACGCAGCAGGCCTTCCTCACTCACACCTATTCCAGCTGGCACCTAGGGCATCTGCCCTGGAAGGGACAGCTAGGGAAACACGTGGCACTGACTAACCACCTTCTCAAAGTGGCACTTAGTAGCACTAAGGCCATCTTTCCAGGACAACACACTCCACTCAGCCCAGCTCCCTAAGAGTAACATTAGCAGGAGGCCAGTTTAGAAGCTTCTTACCCACCTGCTGCCCCTAAAGAACTCAGAATTCTGTATGGCTTGCACAACAATAGATCCTGTAATCTGCAGGTTTGAGCTTGCGGAAATTAGAAAAATGAATGGCTCCTTCTGTGACCCCAAGACTGTAAGTCAGGAAATAGTCATCTCACCTGCCTTGGGTCACATCCCATCTGCATAAATCTTAGGGTTTCGAGTAACTGAAAACCCAAATAAAAGTGCATTATGTAATATGTTTATTATGGGAGATTAAGGGTAGTTTCCAGAGTTGGCTAATTCATAGACTTGATAATGTCTCCAAGGACCTGAATGTTCTCCATCTTTTTTGCTCTGCCAACCTCAGCATGTTGGGCAGTATTACCCCTTACCATTGCAAACAGTCTGCTGCAGTTTCAGAAATCACATGCATGCATGAAGAGGGGCTTTCTTTCCAGACAGTAAGTCCTCACATAAATTTGTCAATAAATTCTTGGAAACTATGAATTTAATCGAAATAATGTAAAATGTAAACAGCCTCTCAAATAATGTCATTTCCTTCAATGTGGGAAGGAATTGTCTTTTTCTCATCAACATTACAACAAAACAATGTTATTCCAGGACTATACATCATTTTCACAAGGGAAGAAAACCTAAGCTTACCAGAAGCCCCCCACCCACCAACCTTTTCAGCAGACTTCTCTTCCTGACCTGTTGGCCTAAGCTAATCACCAAAAGGGGAATTACTGTGATTTGTTTGAACCAATCAGGATCACCCACCTGCACTGAAGGCAGCAGCCTCCCAGAGCCAAGTGCACATCTGCAGCAAGAAAGAACAGGGGCTGGGGCCTCCCAGGTGGCACAACGGGTCAAGTCATAGCACTAGGAAGCTATCTGCAGCCACTGCAGCACGAATTCGATCCCTGGCCAGGGAGGTGACCCACATGGCACAGCAGACCTCTCCTGACTCACCCGCCGCTCCCCTCAGCAGTGTATTTCAGTACATCTGCCTTTTCTGTTCCCACTCTGTCTCTGGTGAATCCTCTCACCACCCACATCTCTGGCCTGCACCCCAGCTCTTATATGCATAAAGAAATAAATCTTAAAAAAAAAAAAAAGAAGAACAGGGGCTAATTGCTGGATGGATGATTCACAGCATTTTCCACATTACTTCTGTACACGTCAAGGCCCAGCTCAAATTAATCTGCCTTTGGAACCCCACCCAAGAGAGACCCCCAGTTCCTGTGAGCCAAGAGGACTGGTTGCTTGAATGTCTTCTTTGTAACTAATAACTCACCATCTTTTGGTATTTCTTGAATATATTTGACATAAAATCAATTCTCACAGAATGGCAGGAGTATGAATGATGAAGGAAGGAAGGATTATGTGATTAAATGGATTGAAAGAGCATGGGACTGGAGGAAGCCAGACCACAAATGCATTCCTTCAGGAAAGGGAGAAAGAACTAAGATGGAGGCAGGAATAGTAAGAATGAAAGTACATGTCACACTTTAGAGATTTTGGTAAGATTAAGTCACTGATGGGATATAGCGGTGAGGAGCACTTGGGAGGAGTTGGTGATGCCACACATTTTTACCTTGGACTCTAATTTTATTCATAGGAGAGGTAGGGCAGGAGCTCTCAGAGCCTGGAGAACAGCATTGTGAATTAATGCTTTCGGTAGAAGAAGCTTCTTTCTGGGGAACAAAAAAAAAAAAAAAAACCGGTAATGAGATCAGAGTCAACAGTCAACACTGTCACAGTGGGGCAGATAGAGAGGGCATGCAGGGGAGGCCAATCTTTTGTCTATCTGCTAGTGTTTGGGTTCCATCTGGCCGCTGGAAACTCCCTGAATGCAAAGCACATGCTCGGGACCTATAGTGAGAGGAGATATCTCAGCTGCTGGGCTGGGTTGCTGTCATATTAACTCTGGTGCCAGATTCAACGTCCATGCGGAGACACACAGCCCTGTAAATGAGCCCCACAAACATTGAGGTTATGTGCTGCTGGGAGGAAGGCGGGGCAGTTCCACACACTGCACAGAACATGTCTGGGAAGAGGCCCACATTTTTAATTGAATGAAATCAGAGTGACCGATCACTGTATTTTAAAATTCTCTAGCTTAAAAAAAGGAATACAGAGGTATTTGGAAGGTGATGCTCCACAGTTTGAAGTACAGGAAACTGCATCAAAATTATCTTCAATTGGATTGAATTGTCACTAAGAATGGACACGTAGATTAGAACTGACACTTCGAATCAGTAAGACACTTACATTGAATAAAATTCACCAACGAGAGTCCAAGCTGGACCACGTTCCTGGCAGAAGGAGCACATATCAGTCACCCTTCTCAAAAGACACTGTTCAGAAATTTAAGGCTTCCTCCTGTCACTGACTCTTCAGTCTTCTCTTTTCTGGCCTAAACAATATTTATTTTGCTTTTCTAAATACACTCCCTTAATCACTTTTGCTCATTTCTGTAGCCACCGTCCTGTTCCTCCTTAGTGGTAACTCCAGATTGCTTCAGCAAGGTAGCAGAGGCCCAAACCTGCCTGGTGCAGTGAGAAAATAGCCATGCCTTTTTCCACCATTCTGGATTCTTCTTCTTAAGAAACAAGCAAAGACTGTAAGCAGGAATGTCATAGAAAAAGACCCGTAATATATGTCCAAAATAACTAATAAAGATGTACAAATTAAAATATTAATATAGCATTTTTCAGCTATTAAATAAGCAAAGTTAAAAATTATTCTTAACAGGGTCTCCCTGGTGACGCAGCCGGTTGAGCACAGCGCTATGAAGCTGTCCACAGCCTCTGCAGCACAGGCTCAATCCCAGCCAGCCAGAGAGATAACCACATGGCACGTACCCTCTCCTGTCGTACCCACTACTCCTCTCAGCAGTGTTTTCAGTCCATCTGCCTGTTCTGCTCCCTGCTGTCTCTGGTGAATTCTCTCACCCTCCCTTGCCTCTCGCCTGTACCTCAGTTCTTGTATAAAAAAAATAAATCTTTTTTAAAAATTATTCTTAACATCCAGGGTTGACAAGGGATTTTTAAAAATTTGATATGTAGGTATACTATTTGGAACAAACTCTATGAGGGGAGGAAGTAACAGTTGTCTAATTTCTAAGACATAATCACTCTTACCCATATATTCCACTTTTATGAATTTATCCTGCAAAAATGTTAGCACAAATGTGCAAAGATATATGAAAAGAGCTGCAGCATTAAAAATGGGCACAGCCTCTATGTCAATTATAGAGACTGCTTAAGTAAACAATGGTACAGACATACAAGGGAATTCTATGCAGCCATTAAAAAGAATGGTGTGGATCCTAATCTACAAAGTTGGAATGATATTAAGGATATTTTGTTAAGTGAAAACAAAATTTCAAAATTCTAAGTAAAATATGGATGCATTTTGAAAAATCTGTGTGCGTACACAAGCACAGTTACAAAGAAAAATACATGTTGGTTGCACATAGAAAGATGTATATACTATACACTCTACACTATAAGACACTCTTTCTTAAAGTGAGGTCCCTATACCAGCTGCATCAGTATCACTAGTGAATTTACTAGAAATGCAAATTCTCAGGCCTCACCCTAGACCAGCTGAATCACAACTCTGGGAGTAAGGTCCAGCAATCTGGTTTATAAACTTCCAAGTGACGCTGGTGCTCACTAAAATTTAATAATCACTGCTCGGGAAAAAGCAATTTTCTGGATATGGAGAGAAAAGAGACTTAGTTTAGGGGGACATTTCTACCTGTTTATCCATTTCTGTACTGTTAAGGGAAATGAGCTAATGAGGAATGCTTCTTAAAGTCAAATACGCATCTTACTGGGTTGTGGTAACTTGTCAGTTGAATCAACTTCTGTGCTATGCTTGAGGAATTTCCAACATGTGAAAATTCAGATTTGTGAAGCCAATAATTTAGGAAGATACGTATAGTACTCAATAGTTTCTGATATTGCCTGTGTAAAGGGACCCATGTATCAGGAATTGAAGTTGGATCTGCTGTGTGAACTGAGGCAAAGGAACTCAGACCCTGAGCCTGAGCTGCCTCATCTGCAACTGTGAATGACACCGCCTCACTGATCACAGGGAGGAGCAGATGGCGTGGACAATTAAGCACATCATTGTCATATTAGTACAATGTTTCTTAAAATATGAACGTGCCCTCAACAACTTGACCAATTCACCCTATTTTTCAGAGGCATTATCATTGCATGAAATTGTCCCAAAATGAGCCCCCTGGGACAAACAAGTCTGTCAGAGACCCCCTGACACTCGCTTTCACTACGGTAATGGGTGAAACCTTGATGAGCCAGCAAGTAAGCACAAATGATTTCATTTCATCCATTCCCAAGCCATACCATCCGCCTCAAGCCTGCTTTGTGTGCTGTGCCTCTTTTATTGTCTGTGAAAGGCCTTCTTCTTGTCTCTCTCACCTCCCTGTCCTCAGACAACAAAGCAGCCTTTTCTATTTGTACAAAGTCCTTGTTGCTTTCTTGATCCATGAGAAAACATGAAGCAGAAGAACAATAATGTGCTACTTCTTTCTGCTCCAATAAAAAAGTGTTATGAAACAGAAGCCTGGGGCCAAAGCCGGCTTGCTGTCGTGTGTTTTGACAAAGAAATTGTTTCTGCAAGCACAGTCCCCAGGCAGATGGCAGGAAACAGGCAGGTCGGCACAGATCACAAAATTGGTAGACTCCTGCCCTGTTGGTGGGACCGTAGTCACCGGACCCAGCTAGATGCCCAGAATAGCAAGAGGGCCCTGGTCTTCCAGGAAGTAGGCCACAAATTTCCACCCCAGACAAGAGGGGTGGGCTCACCTAGGGACCAAAGGGTGATCTACAGTACATGGCTTGGGGACTTCTGGGGCTGGCCATAGCTCCCTGCCCCACCAACCCAACAATATACTTCCTTCCATTCCTCCTGCCTAGCCTTAGTGCTATTTTTGCCTCATTATTTCTGCATGTTATAACACCCTCCCCAAAAAAGTTTTCCTTCCCCTTCCCCAAGCAGCAAATGGCTTTTATTTCTACCTCTAGTCCAGTGCTAGTAACTCTCAGCCTATGCCAGGGGATTGGAGAGTTCCCTTCCTCCACCTGCCCAAGAAGCATGTGGCTTTTGCTTCATATGAAAGAAGAATCCGGCGAACAAGTGGGGTTCCAAGCCTGCGCACCGTGCAAGGGCAGGCCCTCTCGGGTCTCCTACCCCACGCCCAGTCTCCTTCATAAGCACTTGGCGGAAGCTCATACAAAATTGCTGGCGTAAGTGTGGGCTCCCCTGGGATCTGGGAGTCCCAGAAATTGTAAATTATCACACTGGAACCACACATGGCTCTTTAGAATTCATAAAAATTGCAGCCCTTTTCTACTTACCTGTTGTTTTGGCAATGTCCTTGCCATCCTCCACTAAAGGTGAAATGATTCATCTGCCCTTCCTCAGAAAGGTTTCTTGTCACTTAGAACTTAATGAATCTGACTGATTTGAGAGCCCAGCTTTCTGATGGGTTTGGAAACATTTAGTGGCCTTTAAAGAATTTTCAACCTAGTTTTTCATCACTAGCATGTACACAACCAGCTCCTGTGACTTTTTACATTCTAAAAAGAGAATTTTTTTTGTGATATTTCTTTTTTGAAATAGAATTTAGGAACAGTACAAGCTGAAACACATTGGACACAGCTCTACTTCCATCCAAATATATAGAATCCCTCTCACAATGAGCAATGTGCTCTAATACTTCTTGCTTCAAACTTCAAGCAATGCTTTTTAAGCATCATTTGACCATTTTCAATGTTCTTTCACTGACAGATGAATGTATCTTCGTTTTTTACCATATTATTTTCTGAATATTTCAGCCAGAAGTCAAGGATGTTTCTTCAATAATGTGTGGGTTTTTTATCTTTTACTATTATATAATAAGTCTCTAAAGAAGCTTTATTAAGCTTTTTTATTAAGCTTTATTAAACATGCATTATTAAGTTTAATAAAATTTCCTAAGCAAGGCTGACTTTTTTATGATTTTAAACACTGCTGAAAACATTGTAGACTTATTTATAGAGACATGATGGATGTCTTAGTTTTAAATGGATGCTTAGTTTTAAAGTATGTTGCTAAATGTAATGGTATTACATAACCAGAAATTACTATTTCACAGTGAGCTATAAACTCAGATGGTGGGTCACCTCAAAGATTGTGAATGTAGGGCCTCCCTGGTGTCCTAAGGGTTAAGTCTCAGCGCTATCACCACTAATGCCTGAGTTTGATCCCCAGCCAGGGAGCTGACCCACATGACGCAGCAGACCTCTCCTGTCTCCTCAGCTGCTCCCCTCAGCAGTGTATTTAAGTAAATTCACCTGTTCTGCTTGGAACTTTGCCTCTGGCGAATCCTCTCTCCACCACCACCTGCCTCCACTCCCCCCAGTCCCCCCACTCCGTCCCACACCTCTGGCTTACACCCCAGTTCTTCTATGCAAAAAATAAAATAAAATAAAATAAAAAAGATTGTGAATGTAAGCTTTCAGCCAAAACAGCCATCCTTCAGGAAATCGCCAAAATGACAAAAACAGGGAAAGGGAAGAGGTGCCCCCTCTGAGTTCTCTAGGCCTTTTAGAAAACATGGAGCTGTTCCTTTGGTCATGTACCTGTGAATCTACAAGAAAGGTGATATTGTCGCCATGCAGGGGATGGGCCCTGTTCGAAAAGGAATACCTCGCCAGTGTTCCCACGGCCAAACCGGCAATCTACATTGTTACCCAGCATGCAGTGGGCATTGTTGTAAACAAATGAGTAAGGGGCAAAATTTTTGCAAAAAGAATTAATGTTCATATCGAGCATATAATCCGCTCTGGGAGACAAGATAAAGTCCCAAAAGATGTGAAGGAAAGTGATGGGGCAGGGGGGGGAGTTAAAGAGAAAGGTACTTGGCTGCAGCCTGCTCCACCCAGGGAAGCTCGCTGTGAGAATCAATAGAAAGGAGCCTCTGCCTCTGGACCCCATTTGTTGTGATGAGGGGGGGCGGCGCAGGAGAGAAATAATAGACCCGCGTACTATTAAAAAAAAAAAAAAAAGATTGTGAATGTAAATGCATAGTTCAAATTGTCTTCTTTACCAGCTTTCTCCTTTTGCCAAGTCCTTGTCAGATCTGATTAGATTATCACTGCTTTTGCTTTGTGATTGGGCTGACTGATACAATCCATCCTGGGAGTAGACGCTTCCTCTACCATTTTTGTCACTTGCTTGTATTTAAATTTCAGTACTAGTTTCAATCCATGGCCTCTTTTTTAAGCTACTTGTCCAATTTGTGAAGATTATTTTTAACCCCCTAGGTCCATTCATGCTCATCGTAGTTTGTCTCAATTTGCTAAAATGAAGAACTGAAAGCATGAGAATGTCACACTGTCTTCCTGTGTGGTTGTAAACCTCATTCTACCCTCAAGATAACTCATGTGCCAGGCAAGAAGGTGCTAGTCGCCATTTAATACAAGAATATTTAACTTCTTTATTATTTCTTAAGTTCGAAAATAAATAGAAATAGAAGTCCTAGTATGTTCTTCCCATTCCCCATTGGGTCATCCTTGTGGATCTTACAGTTTACCATGGAGCACATTTGTATAAAATGCATGGTGGATGCCTCACACATATTGAGTACTTGGTTAACGCAAATCCCTTTCCCTATGCAGGAACACGCTTGGAAAAAGACATTTGGACATCATTCAGTCCTTAACTCAATGTGAATCTTGGAGGTCTGTCTCTACAGGCAGGGGGTTCAGGGAAGACCAAGGAAAGGAATCAAATGAGGGCAGCACTTGAGGACTTAACCCTAGAGAAGGCTTAGAGCCCAAGGACAAGGAATGAGAATCACTGAGGCACTGTACTGAGGTTCTTACAAGGCTTGTATGGCTTATACAAGGCCATAAGCAAGGGAATGGCTGAGTGAAAAACAGCTCACCCAGATGTTCTTAAAGGCAGACTTTCCATATAAAGGAGTAGAAAGCCCAGGTCCCACCCAGGCAATCTGACCCCTGAAGAGCTAACTGCCTTAAACCCACAGGAGCTCAAGAGGTGAAAGCAGACTAGAACCTCCATCCCATTCCCAGCAACATATATTGTCCCTGACTTAAACTTTCCTCTTTGCTAAGTGCTCTCTGAGAAAACAAAGTAGATGGAGCCACTGTAGCCAACACCACCAACCTGGGGCTCCTGCATCCCTAGAGGTAACTCTAGTTGTGCTTGTCCTGCGCGCCACTCTGGACCTGGACAAGCATATAGGCCACTTCTGCCCCTGCATCCTGCTCCCTCCACAGGGAATGGAAACCAGCTTGTGACTCCTCAGAGGGGCAGTCTGACAAGGCGTCTCTGTGCCCACACAGGAACAGCTCTGTGTGTCCTGCTGCCAGCCCATGGCCTTTGATAAAGCCACACAGGGAAAACCTCTTTCGGGCAACAGGCATCACTAGCAGAGCGTTTATTGGCCGTAGCACTCCTGTGATGGTGAGTCACTGCCTCCTACCTCCAACCCACTTCAGAAGCACAACCAAAATAACGGCTTTCAAGTTAGCCTCTGAAGTGAGCCAAGGTTGGGGAAGCTCCGGCTTTTAAGATGCAACTTCCCTCCTGTTTTGAATGGTCTCCTTTGACTAACCCTAAACCAAGTTATCAGTCAACAAAAATTTATTGAGCACTTACCATTTCAATTCACTGCAACAAACATTGTTTTTTTAGTATATTTACTTACACCCAGTGACAAGCAAAACTTCAAATAAAAAGAGACAAGATAGAAAATAGAGGCATGGGACATCAGGGCTAGAAGAGAACTATAGCTTAACTTTTGTCATAAAGGTGACAATACAGAGATCCAACAGGTTAACTAGTGTCCAGCTAGTCCCAGTTAATCAATAGCATCAGAAATTGAATTATAGACTCTTAGAGTAGGATAGGACCTCATGTTTATTTTTTTTTAATTTATTTTTTAAATAAATTTTATTTTTATATTCCCCATACAATTGCAATCCCCTTATTTTGACCCCAATCCCTCCCCTCCCCGCCCCCCACTCCCCATAGAGTGTCTCTGGTTCATAGTTTTTTGTTGATTTTGATTTTCACTTTCTTATAGTTATTCATTTTCCTGGTCCCTTATTTAAGTTTTCTAGATTCCTGCTATGAGTGAGACCATCCGGTATTTTTCTTTTTCTTTCTGGCTTATTTCACTGAGCATGATCCCTTCCAGCGCCATCCATGTTGCTGCAAATTGCATGAGTTTATCTTTTTTGAATGCTGAGTAATATTCCATGGTGTATATGTACCACATCTTCTTGATCCAGTCATCTATTTTTGGGCATTTGGGTAGGACCTCATGTTTAATCCCTCTGGACTTCAACATAACTTTGTTAATACCTGGAACCCTCCCCTAAATATGCGGATTCAGGAGGTCTGGGGAAGGCCCAAAGATCTGCATTCCTAACAGCCCCTTCCCAAGCCCACTCCCCAAATGCAGCTGATTCCAATGCTGATGATACTCTTAGGGAAATGTTGTTCTAGTCCAAACTTCAAGTAAATGCCAAATTTCCAGGAGGCCATGTCACCTAAGCTGAAGCAAACTCAGTGCTAAGGCAGTACGTTCTTCCTGAGAAACCAGCACATTCCACTGCTGAATAACTAACTGTACCATTAGAAAGCTCCTGTTTGTAACAGTATTTCAAGGAAGCACTTTCAGGTTGTGGAAGGACATGTGCTCAGGAGCCCTACGTGATGAAGGCATAGTGCAAGGCAACATGCAGAAAGCAGGAGGCAGACTTCCAAAACAGGGGTCCCTCATGAGGAACTGAAATAATCGCCAATTGGCATTCAGGCCCAATAAGCTTTCCCAGGGACCCAGCGGTCGTCTACTCTCAGAAGTGGGTATTTATTCTTCCCAATCTACTATCCATTACATTATATAGATCATATTGAACTTGATCAAAATCAAAAGCAATCTAGGCTTCCCTGGTGGCGCAGCAGGTTGAGCGCAGCACTGTGAAGCTGTCTGCAGCCTCTGCAGCACGGGTTTGATCCTGCCAGCCAAGGAGATACCCACATGGCGCTGCAGACCTCTCCTGTCTCACCCACTGCTCCCTTCAGCAATGTGTTTTGGTCAATCTGCCTCTTCTGTTCCCCACTCTGTCTCTGGTGAATTCACTCACCCTCCCACACATCTGGTTTACCCCTGTTCTTATATGCATGAATAAATAAATCTTTTTAAAAAATCAAATGCTATTTTTTTAATATCTTAGTACATTTTATTTTTTTATTTGTTTAAAAAATCAAATGCAATCTGTTATCAAACATATTTTAATCAAAATTAAAACTTGTCAAAATTCCTCAGATCATTTTCAAGTGTATTGATATTTTTAATGAAGTATGTCATTTATTTTACCTTGTTAATTTGCATCCTGTTGGTTTTTTTTTTTTAAGGATTTATTTATTTTTACACAAGAGCTGGGGTACAGGCCAGAGGCGCGGGAGGGTAAGAGGATTTACCAGAGACAGAGCGGGGAGCAGGCAGACTACCGAAATACACTGCTGAGGGGAGCAGCGGATGCAACAGATGAGGTTTGCTGCACCAGGAGAGGTTTGTTGCACCATGCGGGAATCTCCCTGGCTGGCCGGGAATCGAACCTGCTATGCAGAGGCTGTGGACAGCTTCACAGTGCTGTGCTCAACCCGCTGTGCCACTGGGAAGGCCCTGCATCCTGTTGGTTTTAATGAATTATTATCAGGATAGATTTTAAGCTTGGTTCTGTGACCCAATATAGTATACAAGCCACCATTCTATTCTACTGCCTCTATTTCAAGATGCAGGATTTTTCACATTTTAATGTTGTGTATATCAAGATATAGCTTACTATCAATGTTGAAAGAAACTTATTCAGCCACCAGGCAGAAAAAGAAATTAAAATACCTTTGTTGCTGCCTGGCAAGTGGGAAATTATCCATGCACGGAAGTGTTTGATCATCTTTTATTTCAGTTGAATATTTACATTTTTAATGCCATTCAATCTTTAAATTTAAATACAAATCCCTAATTACCAATTAAATACCATGGAAAATAGATTACAGAGCTTTCCCTGTCACATGCAAAGCCACTTAGAGTCTCTCAGAATAGCCTCTAGAATTTTTAAGACAGATTGGAGTGATCATTTCATGCCTGATGTGAAGAATTATTCACAAGATGCTGAACATCTATCTCAAAAACTTCCAGCTGACTTTCAAAAATAAGATTCTTAATTTCTAATAATATTAACTCAACAAAACTGAGAGTTTAATTAAATTAGGCTACTTAACTGATATGTAGTCAGGTTACTCCCCACATTTATTTTCTTAGTACTCAATGTCCAAGATCTCCAATAATGAGCACCTACCACCACCACATCAAGAGTACATTCTGTTTGGCAGTAAAGAATCATGGTAGCAGAGAAGGCTGTTCTTGTAATGAGAAAGGAAAAAGCCATGGGGCTTCTAGGAAGAGTCCCCCTTCCACACCAAGGGGGACTAAGAAAACAATCCAAGAGATTTCCCTTTCTATCTCTGGTGGCCAGGTCCAGATGCAAGGCCAGACCTGCCAGCAAGCAGAAGTCAGCAGTCAGGACAGCTGGACAAAAGAGGGACACAATGTTGGACCTTGATGACATTGGTGAGTCACTAAATTATCCAGTCCCAAAGCCTGTTTGACCTCAGAACTTCCAAATATGCAAGATAATAAATTTCCTGATTGCTTAAGCATAGTGAGGGACAGAGCTTGATTTTCTGATTACTGTCAATGGCTAAATGTTTTGTTTTGTCTTGTTTTGTTTTAAAAAAATCTGTTACTAAATTAACGATGTGGCTCATACTTGGTGGTATCTTAGCATCAAGGAAATAAAGCATATTAGAAGGGATGCTCAGCATGAGAATATGCATTTTTAAAAAGATGGCAAATCCTTCACATTAATTAGTAAGTTTGTTCTGATACCAGTTGAAATACAAATGGAACCTGCTTGAAACTTGACATCATATTTTGGACGTTCAACTGGAAAATAACAGCAATAAAATAGAAAAGAAATATTTGAAAAATGGGTTTCATTTAGTACTCGTCCTATCAGATTTTTAAAATAGGCTATAAAACTAAAAGATGGAAAGCCATGTGGTATAGCAAAGAAAGACCAGCAAATGAGCAGAATGGGATAAAAAGTTCAGAAACAGACCCTGCATCCTGGTATGGTTGGCATCTCTTCCCTGGCAGTTCCACCTCTGGTTATGACATATTGTGTGACAGAGTTTGTAAATATAAGAATGATAGTAACAACAATAATAATAACAACAGCAACTGTAATACCCCATGTTGGTATATTATTTCTAGCAGAGAAAATGTAATTTGGCATAACCTTCTTTGAGGGCTATTTGGCACCATAAGGAAAGGAGGTATCTCCTTTAATTAAGCAATTTCACCTCTAGGAATTTATTCTGAGGAAATAATATGGGAAGTATATGTAAACATAACTGCAAAGCAAAGAGCAACCCCTTCAAAACTTGAAAAACGTTATGCTAATATGATAAAGAAACACTAATTTTCCACTATCTAATTGACTATTTCAGGCAGAAGCACACCCACAGTATTTCAAGTAGAGAGGGATATGATACTGGGCATTTTGGAGCCAATGGAATGTCTGGTTAACAGAAACCAGGTGGAGGGGAGGGGTCACACTGGCAAGGGTGCAATCAAGTTTACAAAACGCTAGTGCTGCCACTTCCAGAGCTGCCTCACTCCCATGAAGCTGGTGACCAGATCTGGCTGCTGCAAAAATAATGGCTGGCTCACTGAAGTCACCCCAAGAAGATGGATGGACACCCCACCACCACCACTGTCACCCCCACCCAATCCTTGTCCAAGCTTCTACAGTAGCTTTCCCCTTAACTCTCTATAAAATCATTCAGTTTTCTAAAGAGCAATGATCTTGTGATAGCATTATCATACCAAGTATCTGTTTGCATGTTCATTATTTAACTTCTTACTGGAATACCAGACCAGTAAGACGAAAAACCACATCTGTGTTATCCATTGCTGCATCCCAGTCTGACACTGAGTACTTGTACTATTCTTGCACTATTCTTGTACCTTGTTCAAATAGGACTGGTGCTCTAATAGTGCCCTGGCTACTGTGGGGTCAGAAACTGGTGTCCAGAACCCCCTAGGCATGGCTTACTCTCCGAGTTAGCCGAGCCCAAGCATCAATCCCTTCCAAATCTAGTTGATGTATTTATCATTATCTGCAGTACCTCTCCTTTTTATTTATTTCTTTTTTTCCAGTATTGCAATCCAAATAACACAGAAAACCTCAACTGATAACCGGGACCTGATTTTGGGTGATGTTAATTTTGCTGTAGCAATGCTTAAGTTGTAAGCAAAGTGTTTGGGTTCTTTCTTTTAAAAGGTATACTGATGGAAAAGCAGGGTCAGCTTCCAGATGCAACTCCCAAGAGCAAACTTCTGCTTTCTCCACACCTTCACCCATCCCAGTCCTGCCCTCACCCTTAGCAGCCCCCACCACACACCACACCATTTCCACTTGGCAGTTCTCTCGCCCTCTCACCTCTACATATTTCTAGTAACTGCTTCTTGAGCTGAAATGAGCTTCAACTGCTTGCGTAAAATGATTTGCAATAAAACATGTAGCCTGAAGTGCTTCATAAACTAAAAATTCACACACGGGCAGCGGTATCATTTTTTGGTCTCTTAACCGCCACACAAACCTGTGAAAACAGCTCAAAGGCAAAAGATTGAAATTACCAAGCACCACACCTTCCTCTGTACTTGACTCCAGGCTGGGATCCTTGAACCAAACAGATGAGCACCCCTTTCTCTGAAGCAGGAACCTGAAGAAACGTCCGCACTTATTTATGAAGAACCTATCCAAGTTCCTATGGGAATTAGCCAACCTAAGAGCAAGAGTTATCAATATTTTACTCACCCAGGCCCAGCCAGGCTGAGGCTTCAGTTGCAGCCCTACTTCATGTCTCTTTGCCTTCACCTCCTGTATTCCCCAGGCCCTAGAGAGATGGTGGAAGTTCTTGTAGAGTACAAACCCATTCATATGCGATCTCAATAGTCTTCTTACAATGCAATGTTGATATTCTTCCATCAAGAGGTGGAATCTGGGCCTCCCTGGTGGCACAGGGGTTAAGATGCAACCTATGAAGCAATCCACAACCACGGCAGCTCAAGTTCGATTCCCAGCCTGCCAGGGAGAAACCCACATGGTGGGACAGACCTCTCCTGTCTCGCCTGCTGCTCCCCTCAGCAGTGTACTACAGTCATCTGCCTGTTCTGTTCCCTGCTCTGTCTCTGGTGAATCTTCTCACCCCTCCACCCCCGCATCTCTGGCCTATACCCCAATTCTTGTATAAAAGTAAATAAATCTTTAAAAAAAAAAAAAGAGGTGGAGTCTATATTCACTGCCCCCCCTTAAATTTGGGTAGAACTTTGTATTTCTGGGAGCAGTAGAATGGGGGAAGGGGGTGATGCTGTGTAACTTTTGATGCTGCGTCTTAAGAGTCAGTAGGTTTCCATCTGGTTCTTTCGTCCCCAAAATGCTTCTTAAAAGTCCTAGGCCAATCTGGAAAATGTCCAACTACCCTAAAACTGCTGCACTGGAGAGACCAGATAGAGAGAGAGGTTAGAGGATCCCTTGGGTCTTCGAGTCTTCCTAGCATCAACCACCAAACCTGTGAGTAAATGATGTTTCAAGTATTCTAACCCCAGCATTCAAGCTGCTGTATGGAAGTGAGTCTTCCACACTGTGCCCCCACTGAATCCCTGACCCACAGAATCTGTGAGCATAATAACTGTTTTACCCCACTAAGTTCTTTTTTTTAAAGATTTATTTATTTATGCATACCTTGGGGTACAGGCCAGAATTGAGGTGGGTGAGAGGATCCCAGAGACAGAATGGAGAACAGAACAGGCAGACCGACCGAAATACACTGCTGAGGGGAGCAGTGGGCAAGACAGGAGAGGTCTGCCTCGCCATGCGGGTTTCTCCCTGGCCAGCCGGGGATTGAACTCATGCTGCAGAGGCTGTGGATTGCTTCATAGTGCAGTGCTTAACCCCTTGCACCACCAGGGAAGCCCTACACCACTAAGGTCTGGAGTGATGTGTTAAGCAGCCAAAGAAGTTACAAACAGGACAGTAGAATGTTATTTGCATTTCAAACTATAATGCAGGACTCACTGTTAGCAAGGTGAGTGATTGATTCATTTTGTATTGATTTTATTAGTCTCTCTCAGAGTTATGGGAGTCTACAAAGAGGCTAGGCTCACCAGCAAAACCTTGATCACCAGCTTGGGTTCATGAGCTATAGGCTCTTCAGTCAAAAGCGCCTCCCAATTATCGTTACATGTCTCCAAGATTTCAAATAAAATTAACTGGAGAGGGCCACCCTGCCAGAAATGCTGGAAGAGGCAACTTGTTATAAAAGGGACTGCTTTTTAAAAAGTCTCTTTGTTAGATAACAATTAGAAGAATGTATTAAAAAATGTTCCCTTAATCAATCAACTAGGAACCCACTGTGTACCCAGAAATGGATGATCTGAGGATGTATCTTTCATATCCCTATATGAGTTTTAATGCTTTCTGCTAGACGAAACAGAAAACCAATAGGGAAATTTAGCTTACATAGTAGATACTCCAGAAGAGAAACTCCTGAGTTGGTTCATTTAGGGTTTCAACAATGTCATCAAGGATCCAGATGGGTTCCATCTTTCTATTTTACCATTTTTGGTCACTGTCCACATGGTCCCAACATAGCTACCACAGTTCCAGACATCAACATGCCAACATCAACAGACAGCGCAAGGCTCTGGGAGCCCTGGCCTCTTCAGGGAGCAAGCACCCTCAGCTAAGAATAACGCTGAGTGCTGGGACAACATTCCCTCCCACCATGTGGGAGGCCACAGCCACACAGCACTGTCAGTGGCATAATGATCCCCTCAGATTTGACTAAACATGTCTGACACAAATGGAAAGTGAACATACATTGAAGGTTTTTGGGCTTCTAATTCTCTACTGATTTGTTGGGTTTTCCACCAGTGATACCCTACTTCATTTTTGTCATCTAAGAATTTTCAAGTTGTATTAGAAAATTGAAGACATAGGTTCATTTATTTGAAATAACTCCATGGAATGCCATATTCCAGTAGAACACCTTATAAAATTTAATTTGTGTTTACCACTTTAATAAAAACTTTAAGAATTGCTCCTATGGTTTTGTTTTTCTTTTTTTCTGGAAGGGGTGTTATCTGTGGTGCACAATATTGGTTTATAACTCACTTTATCATTGGTTCATGGCTGGCTCTCTTTTGTTTATTAAGGTACATTAATACCTTAATAAACCTGAATGAACCACCCAACTCCAAAATCTAAAACATTAACAATAACTTACTAGATCAATGTCTTCTTTCTCATCCCAACCCTCAGGCTCCCTGCCCCCTCCTCATCACAATCACTAACTTTAGTGTGTTTACATACATATAATTATCACAGAACTATTTAGGCCAAAACAACATATTGTCTAAGTTTCGCTTACTCTTCACTTTAAATTCAGTCTTTTGGATGTGTTTTACTCACTCAGCTTTCTTTTGCTAATAATTATCTATGGTGATACAAGTGATTCATCTGTTCTCACTGCTCTAGGACATAACTGTGAAGACACTCAGTTTACATGTCCATTTCCCCGTGATCATGGCCCAAGTTGTTTTCAGTTTTTCCTATTGTACCCAGTGCTGCTGTGAACAATCTTGCAGTTCCCTGTGCCCATATACGAAGTTTCTCTCAGATCTATGTCTGAGGGAGGCATTGGCAGAATATGCTAATATTCAACTTTGCAAAAGGATGCCAGATAATTGCTTTCCAATATGAACAGTGTCACACTTCCTAATTTCCCATCTAGTGGACGTAACCATACACCGTGGAGTGGAATTGCATTTCCCTGAATGCTGGTGAACCTAAGCAACTTTTCATGTTCTTCTTAGTTGTGTGTATTTCCTCTTCTGTGAAGTAGCCATTCATGCCCTCAGATACTACTGTACTTCTATGTTCCTTTTTCCTAAATAAACTTTGTTTTATTTGGGTGGGTAGTTTTAGCTTTACAGAAAAATTATGATAGTACAAAGAATTCCCATATACCTACTGCCTGCTTTCCCTGTAATTAACATCTTACATGATGATGACTAATTCATTACAATTAAAGAACTAATATTACTTTATTATTAACTAAAATGCACACTCCATTTAAATGTCCTTAGTTTTACCAAATGCACTTTTGCTGTTCCAGGACCTCCTCCAGGTTACCACATTACATTTATTGGTCCTGTCTCCTTAGGTTGCTCTTTGATGTGACCGTTTCTCTGACTTTCTTTGCTTGGTGACCTTGACAGTTTTGAGGAATGCTGGTCCTGGTATTTTGTAGAGTATGCTTCAGTTGGGAATAGTCTGATGTTTTTCTAATGATTACACTTGGGTTATGTGGTTTGGGAGGAAGAACACAGAGGTAAAGTGCCATTCTCATCACATTACATCAAGGGTACATAGTATCAGCATGACATATCACAGTTGATGTTGAACTTGATCACCTGGCTGAGGCAGTGTTTGTCAGGTTTCTCCACTGTAAAATTTTTCTCCCACCTCCCCGATCCGACATTTTCATACTGAACTCTCCGATGAAAGTCACACTTAAAGTATGGGTGTTATTTGTTCAAAAAAGATAAACTCATGCCATTTGCAGCAATGTGGATGGAGCTGGAAGGAATTATGCTCAGTGAAATAAGCCAGAAGGAAAAAGAAAAATATTGGATGGTTTCACTTATAACAGGAATATAGGGGAACCAAATAAGACATGAGTGTAAAAAAAATAATAATAACAGTATAAAACACAACAAAGCAAAAATAGACAATTATAAACCAGAGACATCCTGCAGGGGAGGAGGAGGGAGAGGGATCAGAGGGAGGAAGAGAGGAGCACAGGGGACTGTGGTGATGGTGCACGGGTACCATGGGGAAGGAAATTCTATAGGGACTCAATCTGAGAGGGAGGGGGGAACAAATATTGTCTAAAAAATTTAAAAAATGATAAATGTTTAAATAAATAAAAAGAATGGGGGTTATTTGAGATACCACCTCACACCAGTAAGAATGACTCACATTAAAAAAAAAACTGACAACAACAAATGCTGGAGAGGATGTGGAGAAAAAGGAATCCTCTTACACTGCTGGTGGAAATGCAAACTGGTCCAACCACTATGGAAAGCTGTGTGGACCACTCTCAAAGTATAAAAATAGATCTACCATATGACCCAGCAATTCCTCTCATAGGTATCTACCCAAAGGACACAAAAACATTAATTTGGAAGGAAGCCTGCACTCTATGTTTATTGCAGTGCTATTTACAATAGCTAAGATATGGAAACAACCTAAATGTCCAAAAATGGAAGACTGGATCAAAAAGATGTGGTACATATACACAATAGAATATTACTCAGCAATCTAAAAACATAAATTCATGTCATTCACAGCAACACTGATGGAACTGCAATGCATTATGCTCAGTGAAATGTCAGAAGGAAAAAGGAAAATATTGAATGTTTTTATTTATAGGAGGAATTAGGGAAACTGAACAGGGGTCAGAAAAAAAAAGACCAAACTTGCAGGCAAACTATAAATCTGAGACATACAGGGCAAGGGAAGGGAGAGACGTTAAAATGGAAGGGAAGAGCACAAGAGACTATGGTTACAGTTCACAGGTGATTTGGTAGTGTGAACATTACAGGGATTATACCTGAGGGGAGAAATCAAACATTATACAAAAATGAACAACAAAGTTAACAAATAAATAAATACTAATTAATTAATTGATTGATTGATTGATTTGAAATGAAAGGTCTTCTCCTGAAAAATAAAATAAAATAAAATAGAATGGAGATTGTGGTAGATGAATAACGTCCCTCAAATGCGTCCCTATCCTGATCCCCAGAACTTGTTACCTTCTATGACAAAAGTGAGTTTGCCATATGATTAAGGACCTTGACATGAGGAGATTGTGCTGGATTATCTGAAGGGACCCTAGCTGCAACCACAAAGTCCTTATAGCAGGGAGGCAAAAGGGTAAAGAAAGAAGAGGAAGCAAAGTGACCGCAGAAGCAGAGACTGCAGTAATGGAGCCAGCACACACCAGCAGCTGGAAGGGACAAGGAATGGATTCTCCACAGAGCCTCCTGCAGAAGCACGGACCTGCAAAGCCTTGATTTCAGTTCAGAAATACCGGTTATGGACTTCTGACATCCTTAACTGTAAAAGAATAGATTTCTATTGTTTTAAGTCAACAAATTTATGGTAATTGGCACAGTTGTGATAGAAAAATAATAGACACTTATGTTCCACTTCCTTGAGAGTGGAATATCTGGTAAATTATTGGAATTCTGCACAGGAGTTTTGTCTCTTTGCCCCCATTTATTTCATCATGTATTTATATTAGTATGGACTCATCAATATTTATTTTATACTTTGGGTTATAAACCAATATTCCTCTATTTTGTCACCCCACATGACAGCATGTCTTTTGTTTACATCATTATTCATTTTTGTACAACGACGTTGTCCCCATAAAATTACCACCACCAAAACACCCATGAACCATCACCATAGACTCTTGTGCTCTTCCCTGCCATTGTGATCTCTCTCCGAACCCCTCCCCTGATGAACGTCTCCAATTTAGAGTTTGTCTGCTACTTCTGTCTTTCTTTTCCTGATCCGTTGGACAGTTTCCCTATATTCCTCTTAGAGGTGAAACCATCTGATATTTTTTTTTTGCCGTCTGACTTATTTCACTGAGCATAATCCCTTCCAGTTCCATCCATGTTGCTGTGAATGGCATGAGTTTATCTTTTTTGATTGCTGAATAATATTCCACTGTGTACATATACCACATCTTTTTTTTTTTATAGAAAGTTTGAAAGATTTTATTTGAAACTTTGGTTCCTCCCTTTCAGTATGCTTAGCCTTTCTCTATCGAAATCTTCTTTTCGCATTGTCCTGTGTTTATTTTGGCCCATGTGATTTTTCTTTTGTTACTGCATTTTTTCTTAATTATTCAAAATCATACTCTCAGCTAAACTGTGGGAGCTTCTTAGTTTATTTTACTTAGGGCACACTTAAACATGTGATACAGCATTTCCAGAAGTTATTCCATTTCATTTAGCTTATGTTAAGTTGCCTTATTGTGTGGAATAGCTGTAGAAAATGAAGACACACATCTGATTAAAAAATACCTTTTTGTAAGTATTTAACCAATTTTAACACTATGAATGAAATATTGAAGAATAAATTTTGAGTCTCCAGAAAGATCTTAGAAAAAGCAATAGTTCACATTTGTATTTCTTTTTTTTTAATTTAAATTTTATTTTTATATTCCCCATACAATTACAACCCCCTTATTTTGACCCCAACCCCTCCTTTCCCCGCCCCCCACCCCCCATAGAGTGTCTCTGGTTCATAGTTGTTTGTTGATTTTGATTTTTACTTTTTATAGTTATTCTTTTTCCTGGTCCCTTATTTAAGTTTTCTAGATTCCTGCTATGAGTGAGACTATCTGGTATTTTTCTTTTTCTTTCTGGCTTATTTCGCTGAGCATGATCCCTTCCAGCTCCATCCATGTTGCTGCAAATTGCATGTGTCTATCTTTTTTGAATGCTGAGTAATATTCCATGGTGTATATGTATCACATCTTCTTGATCCAGTCATCTATTTTAGGGCATTTGGGTTGTTTCCAAAGCTTAGCTATTGTAAATAGTGCTGCTATAAACATAGGGGTGCAGGTGCTCTTTGGAATTGATGTTTCTGTGTCCTTTGGGTAAATACCTAGGAGTGGAATTGCTGGATCATATGGAAGCTCTATGTTTAGTAGGTCCAGAAATCTCCACACAGCTCTCCATAGTGGTTGGACCAGTTTGCACTCCCACCAACAGTGCAGGAGAGTTCCTTTTTTTCGACAACATTTGTTGTTGCTAGTTTTTTTAATATGTGCCATTCTCACTGGTGTAAGATGGTATCTCATGGTAGTTTTGATTTGCATTTCCCTGATTACAAGTGATGTTGAACATTTTTTTCATATGCCTGTTGGCCATTTGCATTTCCTCTTCAGAGAAGTTTCTTTTTAGCTCTTCTGCCCATTTTTTGACAGGATTATTTTCTTTGTTGTTGTTGAGTCTCATCAGCTTTTTGTAGATTTTTTGTGATCAGTCCTTTATCATTAGTGTTGTGTGCAAAAATGTTCTCCCAGTCGGTGGGGTTTCTCTTTGTTTTGGTTATTGTCTCTTTTGCTGTGCAGAAGCTCTTTAATTTGATGTAGTCCCAGCTGTTTATCTTTGCCTTCACTATCACTGCTTTGGGTGATGTGTCTATAAAGATGTCTTTGATGTGCATATCATGTAGTGTTTTGCCTATATTTCCTTCTATGTATTTTATGGTTTCAGGTCTTATATCTAGTTCTTTAATCCATTTTGAGTTGGTTTTTGTGTATGGTGTGAGGTAGTAGTCAAGCTTCATTCTTTTGCATGTAGCGACCCAGTTTTCCCAGCACCATTTATTGAACAAACTTTCTTTGCTCCAATGCATATTCTTTGCTCCTTTGTCAAAGATTAGTTGACCATAAATCTGTGGGTTTATTTCTGTTTCTATTCAATTCCATTGGTCTGTGTGTCTGTTCTTGTTCCAATACCATGCAGTTGTGATGATTATGGCTTTGTAGTATAGTTTGAAGTCTGGGAGTGTGATGCCTCCATTCCCTTCTTTTTTTTTTTTCAAGAGAGCTTTGGCTATTTCGGGTTTTTGGTGGTTCCATATGAATTTCATCAATAATTGTTCTATTTCTTTGAAGAATGACATTGAAATTTTTATTGGAATAGCATTGAATCTGTATATTGCTTTTGGTAGGATGGCCATTTTAATAATGTTTATTCTTCCAATCCATGAGCAGGGAATGTCTTTCCATTTCTTTGTGTCTTCTTCTATTTCTTTTAACAGTGTTTTATAGTTATCTTTGTAGAGGTCTTTTACCTCTTTTGTTAGATTTATTCCCAAATATTTGATTTTTTTTGTTTCGATAATAAAAGGGATGGTTTTTTTGATTTCTTCTTCTTCAGATTTATTGTTTGTGTATAGGAAGGCTACTGATTTTTGGATGTTGATTTTGTATCCTGCCACTTTTCTGAACTGACTGATTAGTTGAATTAGTTTTTCTGTGGAGTTTTTGGGGTTCTCTATGTATATTATTATATCATCTGCAAATAGAGATAGTTTGACTTCTTCTTTTTCTATTTGGATTCCTTGTATGTCTTTCTCTTGTCTTATTGCTCTGGCTAGGACTTCCAGTATTATATTGAAAAGCAGTGGTGAGAGTGGACATCCTTGTCTTGTTCCAGATCTTAATGGAAATGCTTTCAGCTTTTCACCATTGAGAATGATACTGGCTGTTGGCTTGTCATAGATGGCCTTTATGATGTTGAAGTATGTTCCTTGTATCCCCAAAATTTCAAGGGCTTTTATCATGAATGGGTGTTGCACTTTGTCGAAAGCTTTCTCGGCATCTATTGATATTATCATATGTATACCACATCTTGATCCAGTCCTGTTTTTTTGATATTTGGGTTGCTTCCATATTTTATCCTTTGAATAGTGCTGCGATGAACATTAAGAATGCAAGAAGACAGCACGTCTTAATGCCCAGGTAACCCACCACATTCACAGATGCCTCTGGCAGGGCATGTGAGAAGGTATTAGAGACTAGATGGGAATTTGGAAGGTGAATTTGTCCAACTTTGTGTGGCCTAAGGGCTAAGCATGCAAATTTTCAAACAGATATAGATTGATAAATTTGCCATTAAACTAATAATGCAAAAAACAATGTTCCTCACATGTACACACAAAATTGATTTTGCATACTAACAAATAGATATGTCATATCTGCCAAATATTTATCAATTATTTTCAGTAATATAGGTTATCAAGGAATTTTGTATTTAAGAAGAAAAAATTAACTCAGGTCTTGGTTGATGTCAATGATTGATGAATTTTAGTCATCCTGGCCTAAGCAAGTACAGCAGTTATTGTCTATTTTCTCCATAAATACCTCAAGGGAAAGCACTCCACAATCTTGTTTAGTTCTCATGCAAAGAATTTTATGATTTTATGCTGCTCACAGACAAGGTTTTTTCCTTATTTCCAAGATGTCTCTTCTACTTTATTTTCAATTTTTATTTTACAGGGGTGGGGTGGAGAGCAAGAAAGAGGGCAGTTAGTGGTACTTGAGCAAAGACTGAAAGGAAAAGGGCTCTTGTCTAAGTGCTAAATACACAGGCCTTTAATTTCCTTCAAGTGCCATTAGTTTGCTGTGAACAAGCTTGTCAAGTCAAGAACATATTTTTCACAGGAGGAGCTCACAGCCCAGTCTACAGAGGCTAGCAGCCTTTGGCACAGACAGATCTGAGTTTTCATTTTAGCTGTACCTCTTACCAGTCACGTGATCTTGGGGACGTTACCTCCCAGGGTCTCATTTTTCTCACTTGTAAAATAGAAATCATATCTTTGTCATGGGCTGTATGAGGAGCAAATGGAATCATGTGCTTGCTCAGAACATTACAGGCCTAGGACTACCATGAATCCCACTACTATTCCTGCTGTTATGGTTTCCTTGTTATTTGTTATTGTTATTTAGTAAAATCAAAATAATAGTATAGGCTCTGGAGTCAAAGAAAGTTGACTTTAAATCCCAGCTCCGGTACAATAAACCAGCAGCAAGTTACTTAACCTCTCCGTACCACAATTTCTCCATCTGTAGAATGGGGGATTATTATCCCCCATCATTATTTTTATTACTATCATAGGATTATTATGTAGATTAAAATTAAATAAAGTTAGTTGAAGCAGGAAGGCACTTAGTACAGAGCTCAGTACATTGACAGAACTCACTATTGTGAACTATTATTTATTATATTTATTTATTATTATATACTTATTACTATTTATTATATTTATTACTATTTATTATATTTATTATATTACTATATTATATACTATATTATATACCACATCATCCCTATCATGTTCATTCATCTTTAATGGCCCCAGGTCCTAAGCTGCCATGACTAGACTGGCAGCATATCATCCCCTTCTCCCATGCCCACCACCACACAGGTGGATTCCCAAATCATTCTCACTGCCTTAAATTATTATAGTCCCAAACTGCAATCTGAAGTCTTTCCTCTAACTCTGAACAGGAGCCTTCAGTCAATAACCCACCCTCTGCCTTGGGTTTCTGAGCATATCCTTTTTTTTTAAAAAGATTTATTTATTTATACAAGTACTGGGGTACAGGCCAGATGTGCGGGAAGGTGAGAGGATTCACCAGAGACAGAGCGGGGAACAGAACAGGCAGACTGACAAAACACACTCCTGAGGGGAGCAGAGGGTAAGACAGGAGAGGTCTGCCGCACCATGTGGGTATCTTGCCAGCCGGCCAGGATCGAACCCGCACTGCAGAGGCTGTGGACAGCTTCACAGCACTGCGCTCAATCATCTGCATGACCAGGGAAGAACTGAGCATACCCTTGATGAGGCTACATAGAGCACAAATCCACCTTGCCTAGGTCCTGACTCTATACATCACATACTTTGCCCCTCCCTGGAACCCAGCACATTCTACCTTTACCTTCACCAACTGGCTTCCACACACTAGAGCTAGACCTAGAACTAAGGACTTCCTCAGAACTCCCCACACACTCACCTCCACCACCCCCTGAATGCTGGTGCAGGCTGGTTCACATTAAAGGCCACTATCCCCTCTAAGATTCTGACATCCCAAATGTTACCCACCTCTCGACGTCACCAGCACGAGCCCACCCCTCCAGCTGACTCCTGCTCTGCTGATAACCTGCATGCTTCATAGCTGAGGCATCGGAGGCTAATCATTACCTCCTTTGACTCCCCCCCCCAATACAAATCTTGAATTGTCCCATTTCGCAGATGAGGAAACAGCCCCACAGATATTTGGTGATTTGCCTAATGTCACATTACTAATAACTTTCAGAGAACTTGGGCTTGTCCACTCAGCTTCCCATGTCACAGATGCAAAGCTCAGGAGAGTCAGCTCCCTAGCTTCTACTTTGGATGAAAGTTCGACATGAAAGGCTTGGCAGGTATGGCTCTTCCTGAACCCCAGCATTTGGCCTTGGTTGTTCTATGTTTCCAGAGATACTTTTCTGCACTGAGGAGAAAGGGAGGGAACATATTTCTATTTGACTAATAAACACATTTTATCCCAAGGACTCCACACATTTTTTAAGCCTAATAGCTCAGAGAGCTGTGCAAGTGGGAGAGACAGCAAAGTAACCATTTCAATAGAAACATGAATTTTATGGCAAAGGGCCCCTTTAGGGTATATGTGCTGCTAACATGATCCCAGGAGAAGAGAAAAAGCATTCTCCAAGACTCTCCCATGCTCAGTGACCCTCTATTGCAAAGGCTCTGGGGGCCTTTATGTCACAGTCAGCAGCTTTGCCCCGTAGTCCTGTATGTGCACAGGTAGGCATGGGGGAGTCAGTCCTGGTGGCCCTGAAGTCACCTTTGACATCAACAGAATCCTTTCCTATGACAAAGGCTCCAACACATGAGTCTGGAGGAAAAGATGTCCCATTAGCCCTCGTCACCATCATAAATGACCGTGTTGATGTAATTGTATATAGGGACATACTTTGATATGTGTTCTATTGGTCATTGCTGGAGCCCCAGTTCCTATAGTAGCATGTGGCATATGGCAGATGATCAGGTGATTCTCTGAATGCATATAATCTAGATTCCAGCTCTGACCTTCTATGTTAATCACCAGCAAGACTATGGGTACTGCATTCTCTTGGCCATGTGGTGGGAAAAGCCAAGAAACCAACCTGTCAGCTGCCCACTGATCAGAGATTATTGCCAGGTGTGGTCAGTATAGGGACATCTACCCTACTTATGTCTCCACCCTAAGTTTTTTACATTTATTTATATGTTTTTAATAACAAGTAGTATAATGAATTTCTTTGTCAAATGGCCCATCTCATAAAATCCACCAAATATCCTCCCTATCCATATCTTATAACAATTGTTAATACTGGCTAACATTTTTTTTTTTTAAAGATTTATTTTTATTTATTTATACAAGCACTGGATACAGTCAGAAGCGCGGGAGGGTGAGAGAATTCACCAGAGCCAGAGGGGGGAGCAGAGCAGGCAGAAGGACCGAAGTACACTGCTGAGGGGAGCAGCGGGCGGCAGGAGAGGTCTGTGCTCCATGTGGGACCCTCCTCTGGTGGCCGGGGAGCAGCCGGGGATCGAACCGGTGCTGCAGAGGCTGCGGGCAGCTTCGCAACCCAGCGCTCACCCGCTGCGCCACCGGGGAGGCCCAATACTGGCTAACATTTAATGATTGACCACCATGTGTTCTTTTTTTTAAAGATTTATTTATTTATTTATACAAGAACTGGGGTACAGGCCAGAGGGACAGGAAGGTGAAAGGATTCACCAGAGACAGAGTGGGGAACAGAACAGGCAGACTGACGAAATACACTGCTAAGGGAAGCAGTGGGCATGACAGGAGAGGTCTGCCGCGCCACGTGGGGCCCTCGCCGGCTGGCCAGGATCGAACCAGCGCCGCAGAGGTCGCGGACAGCTTCACAGCACAGCGCTCAACCACCTGCGCCACCAGAGGAGGCCCAACCACCATGTGTTTTTAAAGTAAATTATAGATTTATATTATCACCCCTATTTTGCTGATGAAGAAACTAAGGCTTGAAGAAACTGAGAAACTTGGCCTAAGTGAGGCCAAGCAAGGTACAACTGAGGGCATAAGCAAGAGACACAATTTGTAAGCCAAGTGAAATCAAAACCCTTGCTCTTTTTTTCTTATGTTTATTGAGATAACATTGGTTTACAATGTATATGCTTTAGGGGTACAGGGTCTCACCTCTACAAATGTACGTACTGTACACACCACATTCATCACTAAAGCACCAGGATATACTACCTCTCACAAGGTCACAAATAAATGCATTGTCTTTTTTTTTCTTTTATGTCAAAATTCCACAAGGAGGTATGTCCAGCACAAATTCTCCTATCACACTTGGAATATTATTTGCTGATGAGCAGTAAAATTGCCTTTCTGAGTTAGCTGTGTTCCTACAGTGGCCTCTCCTGGGTCAGTCAGATCAGAACAACTGAAGCAGTGACCAGTTATTATGGCCTTTCACTGCCCAAGAATAATGCAAATGGAAGTAACATAATGAAAGGAAATCACGTCTTCAATCATCTTGTGGTCTTCCCTCTTATAGTCCTGCTCTCTATGTTCTCATCTGTCTTGGAAAGAAACAGGTATAGGTGAATTAACTTATAGGAGAGTTTCAGAATTCTGGGTACGAGGGGCCATTTCCAAAGCTTCTGCAGCAATCATCATAATCATCTTAATGAAACTCTCATTAGGCCTTGTGTCCATTCATCCACCTAGGAAAGACGAAGGCCCACTCAGAATTCTTCCTGATGATATTTTAAATATCATCCTTGGCATCCTCCAAGGATGTGGTTCTCCCATCAGCGTTAGAAAAAAAAAAAAATCTAGGAGAAAAAAAAGTATAGAAAAAAAATTCTTCTGCTAGATTTGTGGTTTTCTGCAATAGCTTGACATAGGCAGCTGTTCTCTCCAGCATTCCTCCATTCCCTTGAACTCTAAGATTTCAGAGGTCAACCATCGATTTAACTCTGGAGATAATGCCTTCCCTGTTCCACTGGAGGGAAACAAGGTCTGAGACTCCTTCTAAAGGAGCCCTGGTCCTGACTGATTCAGGGAGGGTGATGGTTTCCCTGTGTCTATTTTCTAAATAAGGGTTTTGTAGGCATCTCAAATTCTACCCTCTCAGAAAAGCCACCCACATCATTTTCTAATGTCCACCTCAGAGAAGGACATGCAATTGCCCTCAGATTTCTCGTCAGGACTGACAGTCCAGAATCAGTCTCTCCTCTGCTCCATTGGCAGTGGACTCCATTTTGAGTGCCAAGAAAGTGGTACTTTAGCTGGGGGGCTGTCAAGTGGAAAGGAAAAGCCACATAACTGCAGCTGCACTGACTCATGACGTCAGGGTATGGAAACTGAAGAAGGCAGGGGATGGAGAAAAGGAAGGGGTGTTTGTTTGGAAAACTTCTCACACAGTCCAAATTAAACAGGCTGTTTTCTCAAGTCCCACTTTCCATCTCTGCCACTGCCCCCTGCTAATTTTTACCTCTCAAAAGGGCTCACTCCCTCAACCCAATGTCTTATTTCTATCAGAGTCTAGGGAATTCTCCCTAATCCTTTAGGGTCTGAAATGCCCATATTAGCTTAGTATCACTTGTTCTATCTTAAAATGCCAAGAACAGATCAAGGCCGACATCTCCTTGAAATTCTCCTGAAAATTACAGTCAGCCATTTTTTATTTCTCTCCTTACTTGTCAATCTTGAGATTGTGTAGATTACCCATTTGAGCACTTGAGCCTCTACTCAGCCTGACAGTCTATAGCTCTTTAGTCTTGACTATTCAGATTGTTTCATGTAAGTATCTTTTCTTCCCAAGAAAACTGCAAGCTCACTGTAGTCACATGACACTGCATACCCTCATTGCTCTGAATACATAGGAAGTTAAATCAAAATTTATGAAATTGCATTGAGCTAAACATAATTAAAGAAAGGTACACAGAAAAACATGAAGCTCCTGGGCATTCATCAAGAAAATGTTAGTAGCCTCCAGTTTCAGGTTAGTAAAACTTAAGATGGCTCCAATGTGTGTGCCAGAATAACACGTGGGCCAGGCCCTGTTAGAAGTAAGCTGAAAAAATGTTCTGAGGATGGGATGAGCAGCCTGCACATAGAGAGGGGGAAAAGAGGAAGATCCACATTTCATTAGACCAAGACTCTATGCCAAACTATAGGCTGGGCCAAGCCACCAAATTGGCAAAGCTTCCCTTAAACAGGTGACAGGTTCACAGGATTTGCTGCTTATTAGGCCATTTTGCTCTATTTTATATTCCCAAGATCATCCAGCTTTCAAGGGACATCTGCCTTAACCATTGCTTATGTTGAAACAAAAAGTTATCTCCTTGCCTAATCCAACAAAGTGAGAGTGTCAGGTAAGAATTTACCTGACAGCTCTGGAATTTCAGGTCTACTTCCTGGATTGGGACTATGCTTCCTTGTCCTCTCACAAACACTTAGAGCCTTTTTCTATTGGCCTTCTTTACTGATGTTAGCAATGCTGAACTTTCTTGTCACTTTATAAGTGGATCTTGAATGAGAATGAATGAAAAATCAGCAACGTGAGAAAAGGGAGAGCTCACCACAGTGTCCAGTGCAGAGTGAATGGTGAGTTCACTGGAATGTCTGTCAAAACTGGGAGTAACTTCAGAATTCTTCTGCTCAACCTTTGGCTCTCCAGGACCCCCTCCATCTCTCACAGCTTGACAACAGTGTTCCATGTCAGTCTCCTAATTCCTGGTCCCTGGTTTCCTTAGTACACCAAGGAAAAAAACCTGCAAAGAATTTTAAAAGTGAGGTACAAACTCTGTGGTAAAACGTGATGGGTGAGGACAGTGTCCTTTGAGCACTCACTCAGAACTGCAAAAGAAAAGTTCCCCAGAACACTACAGCTGACTGAGAAACTCATAGTTCCCAGTGAGAATAAGGGCCAAGTGTATTCGTTTTCAAGGGTTGCTGTAACAAATACCACAGGCTACACAGCTTAAACAAGAGAAATTTCTTTCCTCACAGGCCAGACATCTGAGTGGTGTCTTCTGAGGTCTCGCTCCTTGGTTTGCAGATGATCTTCTCCTCATTATGACTCCACAAAGTCTTCTTATCATTGTTTCTTCACATGGCCTTCCCTCTGTGTCACAACCTCTTCCTATAAGGACACCAGTCATATTGTATTAGGACCCAACCCTAAAGACCTCTCTTAAACTGAATTACCTCTTTTATGATTCAGTCTCCAAATACAGTCACATTCTGATGTACTAGGGGTTAGAACTTCAGCATGTGAATGGAAGGAGGGGGCTCACAACACCACACCCCATACATTAGTATATTCTTCTGAATATATAGTGAGAAATTGTCCAAAGTATCTTCCTCCCACAAAGAGGATTTGGGCTAATATGGTAGGACATTGGTCTAGAAGCTACAGAGCGGCTGGAGTCCTTCAGTCCAGCAACCAGGGCAAGAAGGTAGGTCTCCCTGAAGACTCAGAGGCCTTCTCAGGACTACTTCTCTGAATCATGCCATGTGCTCTCATCAGAGTCTCCTCACCAGTCCCATGGATCTCCACATTCAAGTACAAAATAAAGAGACTCCCTAAAAGAAATGGGGTTTGGCCTTTATTCATTCATGTGTAACAGAAATATTGGGTTTAAGGGGGAGGGCACAAATGTGAACGAGATGAAGGTTCTGCTGTGGCCCTGGCCTGGGCCCAAATGAGCAGTGCCCTGAAGCCCTGAGGCTGGTCAGATGGCTGCCAAGTCAGCCAGCCTACACCAAGGAGGCGAGCCAGGGCTGGGACAGCACCTCCCTCCTCTGGCTTCACACTTTCTTCATATTCTTCCCACATCTGCAGCAGTTTCCTGTCAACTAATCTGTTGGTGCCTGCCTATGTTTGGAAAACTACCAAAGCAAAGAGCAAATCAGCATCCAAATTGGTGGAAAATGCTGTTTTAAGTCTTGAAAATAGTCATTCTTGCGATTTTATAAGAAACTGGTCATAAAGATAGCACAGAAATGTGTGACTCAGGGCAAACTGTGTGTTGGTTTTTAAAAAATGCAGGCCGTGGGAGCTGTGTTATGAATTATGCCCCATATTTGGGGGAAAACTGACAAGAATACAAAAGACACTCTGAGCAAAAACTAAACAAGGTAAATAAAAACCAATGTGCTCCTTTTTAACAAGGAACTTGAGAGACAGGCAGATTTGCCTAGTGCTTACTAGACAACAGATTTCAAGATAAATCTCTATCCTTACCTGAACTCCCTTGACCTTTGCAAATCAACTTTGTCAACCTAAAAATGGGCAGGTCTCTGTGAATAAGATAGAACTTCAGTTAACAACTGTACCTAAGATCAAGTAACTCTTTGGCTCATGTTCATCAGAAGGACTAGGTGACAGTGGACGCAAAGTAAAATGCCAGACCCACCCACGCCTTTCATATTCACACCCCCTAGTGGTCATGGTACTGTTCTTAATGAAGTTAGTGGAGCAGGCCAGCCACTCGGGATTGCCTCACATAAGTTAAGGTGCCTTCCCACCTCCAGCCGCTGTCTCCTTTGCTTCCCATTAATGATTCAGCATTAGCCAGTCCCAGGGGCTTTTTATGGGCCTGGCATCAAGCACTACTTTTATGGAAAGCATGACATGTTCAGGGAATAGCAAATGGTTTCCCGCTGGCTGCAGCTCAGGTGTGTTTTGCTTTGTGGAAGGTAAAACTGTTCTCTCCATGTCCAACAACACATGAACTCCAAAAAAGACTGGATAACTAGGCATGCACTCTGTAATTTAAAAATTAGAAAATCCAAAGTCCGTGTGTGGAAAACAAAGTGCTAATGGAATGCACAGGAAATATATTGGAAAATGTTGTGTTCTTATTTGTAAGTACTTAGCAGATGCTCAATAAAAAAAATGAGTGAATGAATGATCTTGACTAATATATCCCAAACTTGTTCCCATCCTCAGCAGGAAGAGAAATGCCCAAGGAGTCTTCAAAACCTTGCGTTGGGCTCCCAGAGGTTGCTCCACAGGCTGCCCAGATGAAGCGATCACCCTACTTCTTGAATGGCAATTTTCTCTGCTAGATTGTCAATGATAATTGATATCCACACTGGTTTAATGAAAAGGATTAGCTTTTTGCCCCTTATAATCAAAATGAAACTTGACACCAGAATAAAGGAAATCAAAGCTCTCTCATCTATAAATGCAATTAAACCGTCCCTTGACACTGATGGCTTTCACAGCAACAGAATACTAATCACTCAGCAGAAAGAGAACAAGGTAGATAAGCAGCTGTTCCATGTTACACTGGGTTTTCATTCATTAATGAAACGCTGCCCACCAGCCAAACTCTGATGTTAATGTCAGAATCAGGGAAAGGGGCCAGCCATGACACATAATAATAGCCTTAAGGAATGAGCAGGGTAGGATGAATCAACCAAACCTGCCAGGATAGCAACTCATAAAAGAGATCCAGGTGTGGGAGAGGTTTAAGTGTAACCTCCACAGCCTGGAAGAGGACAGGAAGTCCCAACCTTATGCAGGAACTGGCCGGTAGCAGGTGAGGAGAACATTTTACCAGGGCCGCACTTCCTGCTGCACCTGGCATCAGCTCCTGCTGTACCAATGAGGCAGATGGCACAGCCTGCCCTGCCCTTTTGGAAATGACAGTCTGGGAAGTGTAGACTAATGCCCACAAAACTATCCAGACCTCATAGGAGGAAGTGATGGACAGAGGCTCCAGCACATGAGCAGAAAAAAGAGGGGTGAGACGACCTAGGTTACCTTGAACTGGTGCTGAGGGGAATGGAGCATCCAGAATTGGGGGAGAGGGAAAAAGGAGAAAGAGGATTCTTTATACAATGGAGTCACATCAAGCAGTTGGTGGAGTTCTCTGTGCTGTGGGTTATTAATTATAGAAACTATCATGATTGCCTGGCTGTCCTTCCCCTCTACCTCCCCCTCACCTGTTGATGTGCATTTTATTCAGTTATGAAATCAGAGAGCATCATTCTGCAATCAGCGCTTCAAGACAATAAAGGCAGACCTTTGAGGAGGCTTGGAGTCATTTAAAAATGATCATTAGCAAGTGAGACTGACTCTCCGCAACCCCTTGTAGGCAGGTAGATTAAGTAGGAGAGGGTTATGATTCATTCTTTATCACAACAGAAACCAGGGTCCCCGCAGGGTAGGACAGCCCCTGAATTCTTCAGAGTTGTTGACCACGACTTTCCGGTGGGCTTGATGAGCTTGCTCAGCCACCCTCTTCTGAAGACTGCAGGGACTTACTGGAAAGAGTGCAATTCGGGAAAGGAGCACCTCATCATTTCTGGGGAATTCATGAGTAAGCCATCACAGACCGAATTCACTGCACTCTTCACACACTTTCCACAGAACTTATTTCCCTGAACATCTCATAGAATCAAAATGTAGATCCCAGAATGTTGGCCCTCGAGTTGTTCTTTATACATCACCTGCTTGTTTCATGGACAGGACATAAATCCTGAGGAGGTGAGTGACCTGCCCAAGGAACCCAGAGCCAATGTCTATCAGACTGAAGGTCTCCTGGCTCTGAGTCAGAACTCCCTCAACTGTGCCTATAACACAGTAACAACAGCAGGACTCAGCAAACTGTTTCTATAAAGGACCAGAAAACAAATCTCTCGGGATTTGCAGGCCATACATTCTCTGTTGCAACTACTTAACTCTGCCTTTGTAACTTGAAAGAAGGCATAGACGCTATGTGAATGAATGGGTGTGGTTCTGTTCCAATAAAACTTTATTTATAAAAACAAGAAAGTGACAGGATTTGGTCTACTATTCATAGTTTGCTGATCTGACTAAGTGCATAGATATTTCGTGGTCCCTCACAACATTCCCCAGCTTGCACCAGGCGCTTTGCAGGCATTCTCTCAATGAATTCTTAACAATACTTTGAGATTTGTATTATTTCCACAGTTCCTTGGATGTGAAAACCAAAGTCTGAAAACTGGCAAAAAGTCTATCCTGGATGTTAGTAACTCTAGGTCTAAGGTTTTAACTAGTTAACAATAGATCATAGTCCCTCCCAGGTGCATTAAAACATTTGGTCTTTAGTTTTTTAATGTTTAATTAAACTCCTTCAAAGATTACTCCTATCTAAGGCATACTGAGAAGGTCAATTATTCTACTTTGCCTGGGACTGAGAAGTTTCCCAGAATGCAGGACTTTCCATACTAAAACAGGAATAGTTTCAGGCAAACCAGATGGTTAGTCACCCTGAAGTTAGACATTTTGATAGCAAATTTTGGACCTCTTCAACTGAGCAAAGTAGACACCTATGGCTACCTAAAGCGGCCCTTGCCCTGAGGAGAGCAGAACTCCAGAAAACAAGATAATGTGACAGACAGGCCTAAGGAAGAGGTTTCTGGGAAGAGAAAGATGACAAGGATGTGTAATTCCTCTCCAAAAGCCAAGGGGAAGTCATATTTATGTGTCCTGGTTGGTCCCAGCCATTGTCTATCATTATTTCTCCTCTTTTAAGCTCAGTCCTCCAGGTCCTCTGAGGACTCCTGCTGGGGGAATCTAGATACTCCTATTTGCTTGATGTTACAGTTAATAAATGTTAGTCAAATAGGGAAGGAGAGCTCACTGGGAAATTGGTCATGGGAAGATGGTCAACCGGGGCCTTGGCAGGTACCAGAAACACACTTGGACCCCATGCCTACTTTTCAAGATGTCCTGATCCAGTATGCTTCCTCTGGGATGTTTTCCTCCTTTCTCTCCCCCAATCCTCCCTTCCTGTGTTCCCATATTACTCCATGTATCCTTCCCATATGCTCTGTTAGCCTTATGAGCATTTAATGATCACTTTGGTTTATCTATCTCCCTGCCTGGACTTGATCTCAGTACTGCTGGTGCCTGTTCAGTACTGTGTTCCTGTTGCCTGGAAAAAGAATATGTCAGAAAAAGTCCTTCATAAGTATCAATTGAAAAAAAAAATGTGTTAGTCTAAGAGGAGAAGTAATGCATTCCTATTAGAACTTCAGGACACAGGTATGCTCCAAGTATGTTTTGTTTTGTTTTTTGATAAATGGATTCATTCACCCAGTAGGATACTAAGCATACAGTGAGCACACTTTTGAAGATCTCTCCAGAGGTTAAATTTGATCTTTCCAGAATTTTAAGACATCATTCCTTAGGATAATCACATAAGAAAAAGAAATAAAAGGTATCCAAACTGGAAAGTATCTCTATTAACAGATGACATGATCTTGGCATAGGAAACTCTACTACATTCACTAAAACTATTAGTTTTTAGAACTAATAAACATTCAGCAAGGTTACAGGATATAAAATTAATACACAAAAAATCAGTAGTATTGCACATGTGCAATGAATAATATGAAAATGAAATTGAGAAAGTAATGTCATTCTTAATACCATCTTAAAAAGAATAAATTTAACAAAAGAAGTATAAGCTTATACTCTACTCTGAAAACCACACAATGATGTTGAAAGAAAATTTTTGAATAAATAAATGGAAAAACATTCCAAATTCATGGATTGGTAGACTTAACATTGGTAGGAAAGAAACTTTCAAAATAATCTACAGATTAAATAAAAAACCTATCAGAATCCCAGCTGACTTCTTTATATGGATTGACCACATCATTGTAAAATTCAAATGGTGTTTTAAGGTACCAGAGCAGGAAAAAAAGATTGAAAAAGAAGAAAATAGAACTCACACTTCCCATTTTCAAAATTTACTACAAAATTACAATAACCAAGACCTATCAATACCAGCACAAGGACAGAAATATAGACCAACAGAACAAAAGTAAGAGACCAGAAATAAGCAAATATGGTCAACTGGTTTTTGACAAAGGATGCCAAGATCATTCAATTGGGAAAGTTTTTTCAACAGAAGTTATCAGATTATGAATGGGATCCTATCTCATACCATATGCAAAAATTAACTCAGTTGGGGCCTCCATTGGTGGCGCAGCGGTTGAGTGCTGGGCTGCGAAGCTGCCCGCAGCCTCTGCAGCGCTGGTTCGATCCCCGGCCACCGGGCAAGGGTCCCACATGGTGAGCAGACCTCTCCTTCCGCCCGTTGCTCCCCTCAGCAGTGTACTTCATCAGTCTGCCTGTTCTGGTCCCCACTCTGGCTCTGGTGAATCCTCTCACCCTCCCGCACAACTGACAGTCCCCAGGGCTTGTATAAATAAATAAATAAATCTTTTTTAAAAATTTAACTATATTGGTTATTAAGGAAATGCAAATAAAAATCACAATGAGATATCACTTAATACTGACAAAGATGCCTATATTTTATTTCCTTTATTGAGGTAACATTGGTTTACAACACAGTATATGATTTAGAGTTCACACCTTCTCAGATATATGTGACCAAACCACCCCTACCATCAAAGAACCTGTAGTCCCTTACCCTAGGCCACCGGGGCCCCTCTCCCTTTCTTCCACTCTTGTCACCTCAATTCTACAGTCATATTTCTAGGGTTTGTTTTGCTTAATTTTGTCAATTCCTTTGTTTTTCCCTCTACATGAGTAAAATCAAAGGATGCCTATAATTTTAAAAATGGAAACTAACAAAGGTGAGGATGTGGAGAAATTGGAGTTCCCATACATCACTGGTAGGAATATAAAATGATGCAACTGTTGTGGAAAATAGCTCAGTCGTTTCTCAAAAAGACAAATATAGAATTACCAAGAGACCCAGCATTCTACTCCTTGATACATATTCAAGAGAATATGAAAGTAGATATCCTCATAGAAACCTGTACACAGATGAAAATGATGTAAAAAAATATATTTAAAATTTTTTTAAGAAATTTGATTATTTTTATAAATATAAAGACATTTTACAAATACATATAGCTGAAAGTATCAATTTCATAGTCTGCAAAATATTTTCAATTTAAATAATAAATGTGTGAAATATTTATATAAAAAAAGAAATCAGAAGGAGAAAGACAAATACCAGATGATGATTTTACTCATGTGTGAATATAAAGAAACAAAACAAAGGAACAGACAAAACTAAACCCAAACCAACCTTTGAAATATGACTATAGAATTGAGGCTATCAGAAGGGAAGGCTGGAAAATAAGAACCAAGAAGGAAGAAAGCCCAATGGACTCTGGCAGAGGATTATGGGTGCTTTGGTGGTAGGTATGTTATGGTAATATATATCTGAAGAAGTGTGAACCTACACCTCCAAATCACATACGGTCTTGTAAACCAACACCTCAATTTAAGAAAGAAAAGTTTTTTTAATTAAAAATAGAAGAGAAAAGAGAAATGCTGATATAGGTGAAAACATGGATGAAACTTGGAAACATTAAGCTAAATGAAAGAAGTCAATGAATCATAAAGACCACATATTACATAATATGATTCTGTTCATATCAAAGTCCAGAAGAGGGAAATTTAGAGAGACAGGAAATATATTAGTGGTTGCCTAAAGCTGAGGTGGCGTACCTCCCTGGTGGCCTAGGGGTTAAGTCTCAGCACTATCCCCTCTACAGCCTGATTTCAATCCCCAGCCAGGCAGCTAACCCACATGGTGCAGCAGACCTCTCCTGTCTCGTCCGCTGCTCAGCAGTGTATTTCAGTAAATCTGTCTATTCTGCTTCCCACACTGTATCTGGTAAATCCTCTCACCCCCTGCACCTCTGGCCTACACTTCAGTTCTTCAGTAAATAAATAAATAAATAAATAAATAAATAAATAAATAAATAAATAAATAAAGCTGAGCTAAACTGAGCTGGGATAGGGAGAAGGGATGATTATTAAAAGGGAGAGCATTTCGGGCCTCCCTGGTGGCACAGCGGGTTGAGCGTCGCACTGTGAAGCTGTCTGCAGCCTCTGTGGCGCGGGTTCAATTCCTGGTCAGACAGGGAAAAACCCATATGGCTGGACAGACCTTTCCCACCTCACCTGCTGGTCCCCTCAGCAGTGTCTACTACTACGGTCTATCTGCCTGTTCTGCTCCCTGCTCTCTCTCTGGTGAATTCTCTCACCCTCCTACGCCTCTGACCTGTACCCTAGTTCTTGTATAAATAAAAAAATCTTAAAAAAAAAAAAAAAGGTAGAGAGTTGCCTTTGAGGGATAAAATGCTCTAAAATTGTAGTAAAGGTTGCACAATTCTATATATACTAAAGACCAATGAATTGCACACTTTCAATGGGTAAACTGTATGTTACATGAATTATATCTCAATAAAGGTGTTTAAAAAATAATAATAATAAACCACTTCACTCCTACCCCACATTTCCATATACCCACACAAAGCCGGGCTGTCTCTACACCTATGCCTGGAAATTTTTTAAATTGTGTCAGTTCATTCCCTGACTTTGGAAAACTGATCTTTATTTGAGACTTCAGGGCCCTTTTGACAGTTTGAGGTAATTGACCATTTACACACAGGGCAAAGCAGTACTTTGATAATTACTAAAGCCACAGTCCTGAATCACGGGAGTTGGGAGATTGGAAAAACACATTAACCACCCCAATAGCCAGGTTTCCATGGAAGGAGGCCTGGACTTCTGATACCTCTCAAGTATATTCCTAGCACACTCCACCTTTCTCTAGATCCTCCGTCCCCATTTTGGCAAACTTCATTCCCTCCCCTCTCCCCCGACACCAACGAACCCTCACTCTGAGGAAAGGCAAGAACATTCCCACCATCCTCTTTCCAACTGAACCCAACTGTCTCCAGCCCCCAGCTCACACGTAAAAGCCAACTGAACTCTCTGATCTAAGTTAAAAGCTTTGTGTTGTGTGTACTCACAAGCTGGGGGGTTTTGCCTTTTTCCTCCAGCTCAGATTACCTGGTTTCCTAGTGGGCCAACTCTGAGAGAAACCCTTCCAATCAATGCCTTCAGTTGAGGTCTAAATGTCCATGCTTCTTACTCCAGAGGAATAAGAAACAGACCAGAGGAAAACATGTTGCAACACAGTTATTGCATTATTTCTTTATAACCAAGGTCTCTGGGTGGGGGTGGGGTGGGGGATGAAAGGTTTTCGTATTTAATGAATAAATGCCTTGTAGTCCTTTTTGGCTTTTCTTTAAAGAACTCCAAATACATTGCAAATGTTCTTTCAGCCCTCTGTGTGCCAGGCCCTCCTCAAGGAGGACGTTGGAGAAGTAAAACCCATTTCACAGATACAGAAGAGAAGGTAGCAAATAGCTTGGTAACTTTCCTGAACCCCAAGTAAGTCCTTGAGCTACAACTTTCACCATCAAATTTATTCCCCGCATTTTTTTCTAATGTTCCTCCTAGACTCACATAACTTGTTTTTCCAAGCCAAATCCTACTTCCACTCACACCCTCAACTTCCATGATGCAACTACCAAAAGCTAGTTCATGTTGATCCTTGCTTTTCGGGAACATACAAAATCAAATCACTGATTATTATATATCATATTCTCTACTTGTTTTCATGGGGCTGGAGCACCCTAGCAGATTGATGTCCTGCCAGAGATTAAATTGTGGAGATTTTTGTTTATTATTTTTATTTTATGTAGAAGAATTACCTGCTTCTTCAAGGCATTGGCCATGTCCTGAGGTAAAATAGCCTAGAAAAGTTTTATATAAAAGAAATAAATATAGGGCCTCCCTGGTGGCACAAGGGGTTGGGACGCAACCTATGAAGCTATCCACAGCCACTGCAGCATGAGTTCGATCCCCGGCCGGCCAGGGAGCAACACACATGGTGCAACAGACCTCTCCTGCCTCTCCCGCTGCTCCCCTCAGCAGTGTACCCCGGTCAATCTGCCTGTTCTGTTCCCCATTCTGTCCCTGGTGAATCTTCTCACCCCCCCCCCCACTTCTGGCCTATACCCCAGCTCTTATATGCATAAATAAATAATTTTTTTTAAAAAGAAACAAATATATGTTCTTAATATATACTAAAGATCATCTCTTGAGCTAAAACTTAAATTGAACTGAAATCCATATTAATGGAAAACAGAAAATTTAGAGCTGTATCTTATACCATTAATTTCAAAATGATTAATAAACTAAATGGAATAAAATAAAATCATATGGTCAATTTAATTTGTGTCCATTTGACTGAGCCATGAGGTACCCACCCAGATATTTTGCAAAACATTATTCTGGGCATTTTTGTGCAGTAATTGTGAATTGGTAGACTGAGTAAAAGAGACTGCCCTCCATAAGGTAGATGAACCACATCTAATCAGTTGAAGTCTCCACTAGAAGAAAAGGTTGACCTTCCCCTGAACAAGAGGGAATTCTCCTGAATGACAGAATTTTTGATTAAGAGACTGATTCTTCCCAGTTCTGCAGCAGCCTGCTAGCCTTCAGACACAGACCAGAACACCAGATCTGAAGATTCTGGATATGCCAACTTCCGTAATCATGTGAGCAGCCAATTCCTTATAATAAACCTCTTCTTGGGCCTTCTTGGTGGCGTAAGGGGTTAAGCACCACACTATGAAGCAATCCGCAGCCTCTGCAGCATGAGGTTTGATCCCCAGCAGGCCAGGGAGCAACCCACATGGTGAAGCAGACCTCTCCTGACTTGCCCGCTGCTCCCCTCAGCATTGTGCTTCGGTCAGTCTGCCTGTTCTGTTCCCCACTCTGTCTCTGGTGGATCCTCTCACCCCTCGCATCTCTGGTCTGTACCCCAACTCTTGTATACATAAATAAATCTTTAAAATAAATAAATAAATAAACCTCTTCTCATCTATAGACACATCCTATTCTTCTGTTTCTCTGAAAAACTCTAATATACCTGAGAAAAAAGAGTAGAAGATAATCATGAACATGGTATTACAAAGGATCACCTAGCCTTAAAAATGATGGTAAGGGGACCCTGTAGCAGAAATCCTTACTTCTCACCCCAGTCTCTATTTCAGAATTATCTGGGACCCTGACCGACTCCAAGGCATCTAATAGAATTAGTCTGGGACAATGCTGAAGGCCTGAGTTTTTCAAAAAGTTCCCAGTGATTCTAATATGAATGAGGTCAGCAACCACTAACCTAAAGAAAAAGACTGACATATTTGACTACATAAAATGTAAGTCTTAGAAGACTTCCAGGTTTGAGACAGTGAACTAAAGACAATCCTCCCTCCTTCTCTCAGAAATCATCTTAAAACAAGAATGAAAAACAGAAATGCAAACTCTGCTTTTAATGAAATTAAGAGCCCTGTGTAAGCAGGATAATTGGTGAGGCAAAGGACAAACATAAATATCTGAAGAGAGGTTACCCATGAGAATATTTTCTAAGCAGATCTGCATAAATGCTCTGGAATCACAGAAGGAAAAAGGAGGTGATGTGGCTGAAGCAGCGAGATGGGTTGAAGTCCCTATTGTCTGGTTATGTATAGCTCTTTACATTTCCCTTTGGACCAATTGCAGCATCTTACTGTATGAAATCTTATTTGTATGAAATCTTTAACATGTACTCATTTTATATTTGTATGAGAATCGTAACTTTACCTTTGAAAAAGTATCCATTAACTGCAAAATAGAATGTTAAGTCAACTATGAAAAATTATATTTATAGTGTTCTTTGATCGAATGACAACAAAGTTGTTTAACAAATAATGTCAGGTGAAGAAAACAAGATACAATATTGAAAAATTCAGTGTGAGCCAACTATGTCAAAAATGTAATGAAACTCAAATGGAAAGAAATTAAACAAAATACAGGGCCTCCCTGGTGGCACAAGGGGCTAAGTGTCAGCACTGTGAAGCTGTCCACAGCCATTGCAGTGCAAGTTCGATCCCCAGTCAGGGAGGTGACCCATATGGCGAAGCAGACCTCTCTTGTCTCACCCGCTGCCCCCCTCAGCAGTGTATTTCAGTAGATCTGCCTGTTCTGCTCCCCACTCTCTAGTGAATCCTTTCACCACCCCCACACCTCTGGACTGCACACCAGCTCTTATATGCATAAATAAGTAAATCCTTTAAAAAAAGAAATTAAACAAAATATGAATAGAGATTTCAGGTAGATGCTGAGAGTATCAGCAGAGGGGATTGTGTTATTTCTGCTTCTTTATGCCATTTTGCACTTGGCAAATTTTTACAGTGAAAATGAATTGCTTTTACAATCACACACACACATGCACACACGCACACACACATATACAAACTTTGAAGAGGAAAGAATAAAATAGCTTCTATGCTCAAAGCAAGACCTAAGACACTGAGAAACAGGTATTGCAGGGTTTAGGAAACAAACAGCACCTGCAAGACAAGTGACCAAATGCCTCCACAGGGGAGATGAAACTGGCAGTTTGCCAGGAAGCTGAAGGGCCTCTTGCATTTCATGGATATTTTATTTTTCCTTTTTACAGTGGAAATATGCATGGCTCAGTGTTTGTTCCTAAGAAAACAATTTCTAAACCAGTCAGTGTAAATAAAGATTTAAATTTAAATTATATGTATAGCCTGGACAAACACCTACCCAGCCTTTAATCTGTACCAAGATGCTCATTAGGCATTTTAGTGAATGCTTATTACCTGCCGCTGTCAAAGATAGGACCAGGATCGTTTTTAAATCAGGAAAGCTACCAGAACCACATTCCAGAACCTTCCAGAATTACACAAATCAGAACAACATTCCAAAACCTTGTGCTTACCGGATATCAGTCACTGGTACAAAAGGACACATGCCACATAAAGGTGAAATTTAAAGCTCAAAAAAGCTAATAAAATGAGTTTGCTTATGCCCGTTTTCTTGTCTTCCTTCATAATGAAATCATATATGTATGTCCAATGCTTTCCTTAGATCAGAGATCAGTTGCATCCCTGATCTCCACTTCCCTGGGTCTGAGATGAAGCTGGTTCCCCTCACACCATCAAGAGAGAAGACAGAGTGGAGGGACAAAGTTCACCCCTTGGAGTTAAACCCTCCGATTGCCTCAATCCCATGTGGGATCTATTTGTGGACAATTCAAGTGACTCCTTCCTAACTCTTGCCTGAGTAAATTCACAGAGAAATGGGAAAGACTTAAGGTGGACAGGGAAGTAATGAGACTCAGGGAGGGAATGGGAGAGTCGGCAATGCTAAAGAAAGGGCTCGTGCTGACCGTTCCTCATTTGGTGCATCACTGATGATATTTCTGGGTATTATTGCACCACCTGCTATGAACTAAATTGTGTTCCTCAAAATGTGTATGTTGAAACCTAACACCCCCCCCTCCCCGCATGTGACTATATTTGGAAAGGGTGTCTTTAGAAGGTAGTTAAGGTTTAGTGAGATCATAAAGATGGAATTCTGATCCTATAGGATAAATGTCCTTATAAAAAGAAAAAGAATTCACTTTTCACTTTCTCTTTGTGAATACACAGAGAAAAGGCTTTGGTGGGGAAAGGGGAGGGAAGGGGTAAGGAATAACCAGCCATCTACAAGGCAGGAAGAGAGTTCTCTCCAGAAATCAATCCTGCCAGACTTTAACCTTGGACTTCCCAGCTTCCAGAAATATGAAAAAAAATTAATATCTGTTGTTTAAGTGACAGTCTGTGGTATCTTATTATAGCAAGTAGGGGCTAAGGCAGCACCTCTATGTTCTTAAAGAAACTGACTTTTTCCTCCCAAATTGCACATCTATCCTTATTTCATTCCAAAAATTTAATATTATCCCTTAAAACAGAGTTTTTCAATTATTTGATTGTACAAAATCAAATAAACTAAGACATTTTACTAAGTAGTTATTATGTGCCACATATAGTATACTAAGTTCTGGAGGTATAAACATAAATCCTCAGATCCTGAGAGTCTAGAAGAGAAATCGGCACATTATTACAAATAATAAATACCACAACTGAGACATATCAGAGGAGTTGTGGGGGTGCAGAAGAAAAAATGCATAATTTTGCCTGGCAAAAGCCTTTCCGGATTGGCAATCACCGTGAATGAGCATGAACGATTCTTCCACTTGGAGAATGGGAAAGGACTTTCTAGGATAATGACGTGGCTTGAGCACTGGCTCAGAGGAGAAGGCAGTGTTGTGGAGCCCGTGGTCATGTATATAAAATATAGGCGATAAATGGCTAAATGACCAGAGGTGAGGCTGGAAAAGCAGACAGGAGGCAGGTGGCCCTGTCACAGTCAGCGTGGAGCGAAGAAGAGTCCCAGCATGTCAGGCCCCCCGATACCCTCTATCCCAACGCTGACAACCTTGGCAAGAACAGTCACGTGAGGGCACTGCTCAGTCACCATGGCAAGTGTCACTTTGGTTTATTAATGAATTAACTTTTATAATTTGTCAGCATTTCTAGTGTGATGGTTAATTTTCTGTGTCAAATTGATTGGCCACAGAGTACCCAGGTTAAACATTATTTCCAGGTGTGTCTGTGGGCATGTTTCCAGATGAGACTACCATTGAATCAGTGGACTCAAAGCAGATCGCCCTCCCCTGTACGGGTTGGCATAATTTAATCCATTAATCTACTGAAAGCCTGAACGGAACAAAAGGCAGAGAAGGAGGCATTTACTGCTTTTTTCCTGCTTCATTGACTGAACTGGGACATCGCATCTCATCTTCTGTCCTCCAACTGTGACTTATACCGTGGGCTCCCTGATTCTCAGGCCTGAACTTGGATTGAACTCCACCACCACCCATTCACAGACGGCAGATCATGGGCTATCGCAATCTCCATAACTGCATGAACCAATGTCTCACAGTAAGTGTGTGTGTGTGCGTGTCTGTGCGTGTGTGTCTGTGTGTGTGTTCTGTGCACCGGAGAAGCCTCATGGTACTAATACGTCCATGTAGCATGACAAATTGCTCTGTATATGCCATAAATTTTTCTCAGATCCTGAGAACGCTGAACTGAGGTTCTCGCAGGACCAGCAATCTTTCAGAAACAGTGTCCAATCCGCTGCCCCACTCCTGGTGCTCCTGACATGGGCTCCCAAGCTAAAGAAAAATCACACAAACATTTCAACTGATGCCAGTAAAAATCTGGGAATCCATCCCAGCTGTGCCCTTGACACCATCTCACATGTTAGCGAAGGTGTTTCTTGATCACCACCATTTCCCTGAGTCCCACCTTTCACTGCCTTTCTCTCCCAAGGACATCCTCAAGCCCAAGACAACTTGATGGCTGACAGGTGGGGCTTGTTTGTTCTTCCTCATCTCCCACCGCCTTTAACTCGCAAGGATACTTTTCAATACCATGTCCTTCTTAGCCTGACTGGACCTTAATTGTGGGTTATCTCCATTCCTCACCCTCCTGATATTCTCAGCCTCTCTCTTTCCCTCTTTCACCTTTCATCCCACAGCAAGGGGAAACCAGACAGTTGGCATTGCAGCTGGCCCTGCTGAGGGGGATGGTTTAAATAAGTGTGGCTGAAAATGGTAGAATGCATGAGTAGATATCCCATGAAGAGCTAAGACAACCATGAACTGAAGCTTAGGAGAGCCTTCTCAAATAAGACCTGGTCCCTGAATAGGCCCTGGGTGGACTCTGTCAGTTTGGGGAGCAAGGAGTCAATAAACTGAGCACTGATTTAGGAACATTTGGGGGCAACCGAATGTATGTCATGTAGTAAGATTCAGGTAGTAAGACCCAGATGAGGTCTGAGAGTCACCGGAACTGCTGCAGCCACCATGAGGCCCTGGGGAGAGCCAGATCCCCTGGTGTGGCACCCAGAGGCAGTAGCCTTGGAGCCCCCAGTGCCAATAGGACCGGAGGTAAAATCGGGGGTCCTGGTGCTGCTGCTGGGGCTCACTCCCATCCGCAGCCTGGTAACCCATTCTGTGTGCTATGCCAGCCCAGGGCCAACTCCAAAGACTCTGCCTCCCGCCAAAACCCTGAGCAGAGTAAGCTGTTTCACAGGGGGTGTCTTTCCACCACCTATCTCCTGAACCTGCTGCCTGACCACCTGGCTGCCACAGATGAGGCCCTGGCAACCTGCATGTGGCGTTCCAGTTACCCCTACAAGAGCTCATCATTGCCATGGACTTCTTCCCAGTCCTGTGATGGAGCAGATCTCACTGGCTTACAGGGAGCAGTAGGGGCCACCACTTTACAAGGAGACTAGGGCTCTGCTAGAAACAATGAATAATGGGCTGCAGCACTGGCATGATGGGCCAGGCGCCCCACAGGTGAGCAGAGCCTCAGCATCCCCCTTGGCCTTGGGTGCCTGTGTACTGGTCTTCTCCCTTGCCCTGCACTTGGTGATTGAGGGGCTGGCAGTGGGGCTACAGTGAGACTGGGCACAGGCCATGGAGCTTTGCTACTCCACAAGCATATTCTGACAGCTTGCAAAGCCACCTGTGAGCATAAGTGGTGGCCTTGCTGTGGGATATTGCTCTCATGGGTGACACCTCTGGGCATTGGGCTGGGTACAGCTCTGGCAGAGTCAGCTGGGCCACTGCACCAGCTGGCCCAGTCTGTGCTGGAGGGCATAGCAGCTGACCCCTTTCTATATCACCTTCCTGGATAGTCTGCCTCAGGAGCTGGCCACTTCCGAGCGGAAGATCCTCAAGTCATTCTGCTCCTAGCAGGCTTTGCCTTGCTCACTGCCCTGCTCTTCATCCAAATCTAGGAGGCCTCAAGAAGGGAAAGAGAGGTTGAATAACAGATGTCCATTACCTTGCACCCCTCTCCCAGTGTGTAGGGTATAGGAAGGACTGGGGGAGGGCAATACTGAGGACCAAAGAGCTCTCTGGGAGGTAGGGATGGAGGTTTCGGACATCTGACCAATGAAAGGAAAGTGGGAAGAACCCCAGGCCCAAGGGGCGAGGGATGGCCATGTCACTAGACATGTTCAAGGCACATTAGTAGGGGGAAGACACTGACTACTAGAACGGTAGGTCAGACACTGCATATAGGCACAAGCTGACACTTGGGAAGTTGGGTGTGGGCACCCAGCATCTGTGAAATAGTGGTATAGGGAGTGCCTAGGCCTGGAGGCAGCAGGCCAGTTGATTCTAGCCTGATCCAGGCCCTCTTCTACTTTTCTTGGCTCCTATTCTCAAATGTATCTCCTGCTTCCATTCTCCCTAGGGACTAGTGCCAAATGGGCTCTTCTTGCCAGTTTTGGTATCCTCTCTGTCTTCTTTGGCCCTGCTCATGTCTCTATTTTTAAAGTTCCAAATAAATATTCCTCTTTCTTGAAACACATTGATGGCACTGAGCCCCGACCTGCGTGTCAGCGGAGGGAGCCTGCTTGCTCTTTATTTGAGTCCCACATACCAGGGTCAGGCAGAAGTGTTTGCTGAAGTGGGGTTGGGGAGTATTGGCAGATCCAAGGCCCCCCTACCACTGCTGCATCCTAGAAATAAGGAAGATTGACATGGTACCCCATGCCCAGGTGATAAACACTGAGCTGCCAAGCCTTTTTCACACCAGAGGAGTCCAACGGAGAAGGGACAGGCTCACACCCACAGGGTTATTTTTGGGTAGGGCAGGCTGTGCATAGGGCCATATTCTCTAGAATATATTTTACTACCCAACCTGTTTTGGGACATGTTACCCAAATAAAAAATGTTTCTATAAAAAAAATTTTTTTAAGTTTGGGGATTCCTGATGGTTCATCTCTAGAAAGGCCAGAGTGAGGGGCCTCCCTTGTAGCCTAGAGGTTAAGTCTCAGCGTTATCACCACCATGGCCTGAGTTTGATCCCCAGCCAGGGAGCTCCCCACATGGCACAGCAGACCTCTCCTATCTTGCCCGCTGCTCCCCTCAGCAGTGTATTTCATAGATCTACCTGTTCTACTCCCCATTCTGTCTCTGGTGAATCCTCTCACCCCACCCGCTACACCTCTGGCCTACACCCCAGTTCTATGCAAAAATAAATAAATAAATTTTTAAAAGAAAGGCCAGGGTGGCCCTGGGACCCTTCATTAGCAGGTTTGGAGGATGTGGAACCCCAGAGCTGAGGGCCGTAAGCAGCCTCAGAGATTTAGAAAAACCTTCTGAGTGCTGTCGTCCTTCCTCCCTGCATCCTGCGCATATGCAGGTCCATCCACATCAAACCCACACCCTTCTACCCACCTAACATCTTCCTGTGCAGACCATCTTAAAAAACTAGCTGTGCCCAGAGGCTCATTCTCTAGGAGTTTTTAACCTAGTTTGCATTTCAAGAGAAAATTAAATTGCATTCCGTGATTTTCTTTATATTTACCTCTTCTACTGGCTGGCGCCAAGCTGCTGAAACCCTCACCACAATAAACCTCTTCTCTTTGAAACAGGAAGTGCCATTTGGCCCAGCCTAAAAGGAGTGGTCCTTCTAGTCCCCAGGAGGAGCACCACCCAAGATTGGCTCTGGTGCCTCCCTCTGCCCTCTCTTTGGTCTGAGGGGGCTGTAGGGTGGGATCTGGCTTCCCCAGAGGAAGCAGAGGAGTAACTTTCACTTAAAGCTTCTCTGTAGCTAGAACTGGCAGAGCTAAGTTCATGTTGGCTGGGGAAAGACCAGGGTCCTGGTCTCTATAACTTTTAGTCTAAAAGAGATTGAATGTCCTCTGTGAAGCCAACTGAAGGCTTGGCCATGGGTTCTTTGTGGTGACTGTTGGGATGGGAGGAGGAAGGTCTGAGGGTGGACAGGCAGGAAGTATAGAGCTGTCCTTGGCCTTGGTGACAGCAGGAGTTCACAGACTCCTATCAGTAGCAGCTGGTTGAGACTCTTCCCTCACTCCCAGTCTCTTCTCAGTTGACAAAACTACTGCCCCAGCTGGAGACAACTCTACCCGAGGTGGTGTGAGGGCAGGTCAATGGCACTTTGTGAAATTTCAGGCTCACCTTTGGCCCTCATGTCTAGAATCTTCCTCTCCCTCTCTCTAACCTCAACAAACCTAAAGGAAGGAGGGGTGAGACAAAGGGATGGAGGAGGAAAATAGGAAGAAAAAAAAGATGGAAAGGTTAGATAGGGTAATCCATTGTCTTTACCCCCATTCATTTCGCTAAATAATATTAAGTCACAGTAGATTAAGGGTTTGGGTATCTTTCTATCCAATCCTGGTTTCACATTACCCTGGGGAAAAAATAGAAAGATAAGTGCAAAATAATTTGGCTAAAGTGCAGAATTGTTTATTATTTGCCCAGGAGTGCCCAAGGTAAAGCTGGATATAGAGCAGAACCGAGGGAAAGTGAGAGAGACCTGTGCTGTCATCACTCTTGATTTGCTCTGGGAATCAGTCTGACAGGAAAAGATCAGTAAAGTTGGCTTTGTTTCATCAAACAGGTTGTTCAATAAAAAAAAGACTATATTGGGGTCTCCCCTGTGGCTCAACGAGTTGAGCGCAGCACTGTGAAGCTGTCCACAGCCTCTGCAACACGGGTTCAATTCCTGGCCAGCCAGAGAGATTTCCACATGGCGCAGCAGACAGCTCCTGTCTCGCCCGCTGCTCCTCTTAGCAGTGCTTTCGGACTATCTGCCTGTTCTGTTCCCCACTCTGTCTTTGGTGAATCCTCTCACCCTCCCATGCCTCTTGCCTGTACCCCAGCTATTGTATAAATAAAATCTTTAAAAAAATATATTCATTCAAGCAGCCCAATTTGCCATTTCTCTTGGGAGAAGATATTATATATGAATAGTTTGGTCAGACTGTGATGCTCTATAAAAATGTTCATTTTTTTCTTTCACATTGTAAGCAAGTCTAGAGTCCAGGCACAGTGTAGACTAGTAATTTTAAGTAACAATCTCTGAAGTCACATGGATCATGGGTTCAAATCCAGGCTCTACCTTAACTAGTCATGTGACCCTAAGCCATTCTATGAGCTTTAATATCTTCATCTGTAAAATGGCCTCACTGATGGAGTGAACATTGGAGATAATGCACATAAAACTCCTAGCAGAAGGTATTTACCCAAAGTACACAGAAACATTAATTCAAAAAGGCACTTGCACCCCTATGTTTATTGCAGCACTTTTCACAATAGGTTAGCTATGGAAACAACACAAATGCCCAAAAATAGATGACTGGATCAAGATGTGGTACATATACACAATGGAATATTACTCAGCAATCAAGAAAGATAAACTCATGCAATTTGCAGCAACATGGATGGAGCTGGAAGGGATCATGCTCAGCAAAATAAGCCAGAAAGAAAAAGAAAAACACCGGATAGTCTCACTCACAGCAGGAATTTAAGAAAACCCAAATAAGGGACCAGGAAAAATACTAATTATAATAAAATAAAAATAAAAATCAACAAGCAACTATAAACCAGAGACACACTACAGAGGGGGAAGAAGGGAGTAAGATCAAAACAAGAGGGGTGGGAATTGTATGGGGACTATAACCAAGATGAAAATGCATACATTGTGCAAAAATGAAAAACGATGTAAAAAATATATAAAATTAAAAAAAAGAGAGACAGAGAAACTCAAAAAAAAAAAAAAGACCTCCTAGCAGAGCCCCTAACCCAGAGTAACTGCTCAAGAATATCAGCTACCATCAATAAAAACATAATAAATATTATCTATTACTAATCACAGGTTACTACATTAAAGGATGCTACACAATCTTGAGGATTAGATGTCTAATCCCCTCTCCCAGAAAAACTGGGGACTGGGGTGCTGAACAAAATTGTAGCTCTGGGTCTCCCGGAGAATCCACTGCCAGTCAACCTCGCCAAGAGTTTCAGCAGCCCAAAGTCACTGAGCAGAAATGGGGAGATTCTGAATTTGAGGCTGCTGTAGGGATACCACGGAACCAGATGAACTCAGAAGTTTTCAAGTGGAAAATGGGAGGAGATTAAGGAAATTCGAGATCCAAAAAAAGAAGGCTGAAGCTCTATTTTGTTGTGTGCCAGAGGTCTTATGTTACGTGTGGCCAATAATTCATAAAGGTAAGACTTGTCTCTTTTGCCCACCTTTCTCCAACCTAGTTTTGTATTAGTAAAAGCTTAACAACCAGCTTAGGTGAGTTCTTCCCTTGGAAATATAAACTTCACTGATATAAATGTAGTTCACAATTTACAGATAATTATAAAATATTCAATATTTGTTATTGTAAATTGCATAGTGCCAAATTAAAATTAATTTATAAGTCAGAGAAGGGTTTCATTATTTTTACCAACCTAAGGTTACATACAGTTGCCAAATGAGTATAATTCTGACATGCGTATCAGTTGACATTTCATTTTCAATAACAATTGACTTGCTCATTTAATACTAGAAGAATATTTCCTCATTTTTGTTGTATTCATGATAGACTTGTAAGTTTAATCCTCATTATTAATATTTATCACGTCAAGTCTAGATAATCAACCAAAAAAATAAGCCTTTGCTAATTTCTGTGATAAAAACATTCCCACCGTGGCCACTTTTCAAGTTACCAACATATAGTCACCTAATGATGAGTTGGAAAATTTTTCAGTAGCATACCGTTATGCAGTATTTCCACCATACATAAATAAACTCCAAAATCTAGATAATTGTAAAGATGTAGTAAAATAATAAGTGATGACTTTTAGTATGCATTTCCTTTATGTACTATAATTTAATTATGAATCTATGTAAGCTAATTTTTTTTTTTTCTTTTTAAAGATTTATTTATTTATACAAGCACTGGGTACAGTCAGAAGCGCGGAGGGTGAGAGAATTCACCAGAGCCAGAGCGGGGAGCAGAGCAGGCAGAAGGACCAAGGTACACTGCTGAGGGGAGCAGCGGGCGGCAGGAGAGGTCTGCGCGCCATGTGGGACCCTCCTCTGGTGGCCGGGGAGCAGCCGGGGATCAAACCGGCACTGCAGAGGCTGCTGGCAGCTTCGCAACCCAGTGCTCAACCGCTGCTCCACCGGGGAGGCCCTATGTAAGCTAATTTTTAATCATGACTATTTTTAATAACCAGTTCACAAATTTCTAAAAATTTAGCAATTGCTTCTCACAAGTCATTGAGTCAGCTCTAACTCACTGCTCTCCCATCCCTATCTTCTCCACCAATATCTTACCCACCCATCTCCACCCCACCCCCACTGACCTGTTGTCTATAGTGTTTTCCCCAATGGGGTCTGGAAGGAGGGCAGAACACAGTCTGACTACTTTTCTTTGAGGAAAGATGAGTTTCCATCCATAGTCATTCCTTTGACCCCTCCCCCACATCAGAGGCACTAAGAAACAAAACATAAGAAAAAATTCCATGAGGTTGGGAAATTTGTTACTTCCTAAGGTTTCAAGCAATAATTTAACACTCATTCATGCTTACTAGGTTCCAGGCACTTTTCTAAGCACTCTGTGTATGTTAATTCATTTAATCCTCAGGCCATCCATATAAGGTGGTTACTATATTAATCTCCATTTTTTTAGGGCCTCCCCAGTGGCACAGCGGTTGAGCGCTGGGCTGTGAAGCTGCCCGCAGCCTCTGCAGCACCCTTCCATCCCCAGTCACCGACGAGGGTCCCACATGGCACGACGGACCTCTCCTGCAGCATCCACTGCTCCCCTCAGCAGTGTACTTCGGTCCTTCTGCCAATTCTGCTTCCCGCTCTGGCTCTGGTGAATTCTCTCACCCTCCTGCGCTTCTGACTCTACCCAGTGCTTGTATAAATAAATAAATCTTTAAAAAAACAATAATAATCTCCATTTTTTTAAATAAGGAAAGTGAGACACAGGGGTTAAGTACTTTTCTTTGGGTCCCACAATTAATAGTTGGCAGAACCAGGATTCAAACCACAGACAGAAAGGACCCTCTGCTCTCAGAAAAAATATCCCTCTTCTGTGTCCACATCCCTCTCTTTCTGTAACTTTGATTTCATATTCCATCATTTCTAGCACACTCTTGCCAATATCCTAAGGCAGCTTATTACTCTCCTCTTTCGTCATACCTGTCTGGCAAAACCTTACTGCTATATACGATCCATTTATATGCCTTCTTTGATCTGAGATCTGAGCAGCTGAAAACTGCTGGAGAATCATTAAATGAATAGAACTGTCCTACAATAAATTTATGACCAAGCTCAGGTGAGTACTCAAGAAATTGCCTTAAACAACTCTTTTTTCTACCCAACTCTACTATTACCTTCTACTACTCTTCACTCTCTGCAAACCTTTGACCAGTCCCCCTCCCCCTCCCCTTAGGAATCAGCAGATGACTTTGCATCCTACTTAACAGGAGATGGTTAAGGCTAAATTGTATATGATGTCTGTGTGTTTTTCTGTCTGTGTCTGTGTGTCCCTGAGTGTATATGTATGCTTGTCTGAACTGTCAAGGAGTTTTCACCGATTTTATTTAAGTTTTTACAGTTCCTACCAGAAATTAAATATAATTTTAAACCAGTAAGTTCTAGTTTTACTCCAGAAAATAAAAATCATTTGAATGTAATTCAAAATAAGTGTACAACCTTTAATCAAAGTTTTGTTTAATTTTTTTAGAAATACTTAGTCTTTCTTTAGCATTCACTATACAAAATGAGTTGTCTTTTATAATTTTGATATTCAGATTTTTTCTTACAACATAAATCCCCATCATATAACTTTTCTATTCCAAAAAACCCTCAGGGATTTTTTGTGTAGAAACCAGTTTTGTAGCTATTATTCCCTTTTCATGTATGTATTGCCCATTTAGATATGCTCTTTCATGAAATGTCTACCTCAATGTTTTCCCATTCTTCTTTGTTATCTTCATTGATTTGTGTGACATCTTTATATATTCTGGATATGACTCTCTGCTCAGAGTTCATGACTCTACGTAGAGATGATTTGCATCTAATTCACCTGGGTTTTTTGCATCAGCTTTTCTTTTAGTGGTTTTATGTCCAGCTTGTAACTGAAAAGGAATTGCACCAAACCAATTCAGAAATAGTTTTGTATGCACATGAATCTATTCTCATCTTCTCCTGCACTCCTGCTGTAAAAGACTACCTCCTGTCTAAAAATATCCCTCTATCTGGATGCCTTCCTCTCAAAAACCCTAAATCAGCATTCAAGCATGTTCTTTCTTCCACAAGGAAGAAAGATAAAGGATAAAAGAAAGAAGAAAGGAAGGGAGAGAGGAAGGAAGAATAATTCCTCAGTTTCACTCATCCCACTACAACTCTGCACGTGCTTTCTCCAAGGTCTCGCCTCCTACCCATTCCTCAGTTCACCTCAACCTATGGTTCTTCCCATCATTCCCCCAAAATACCCTCACTGAGGTCACCAGTGACCTCCATGTCAATGCAGCCAAAGGACACCTCCCTGTCCTTGTTCTCCTGGCCCTCTGCAGGATTCCACACAGATGATGACACCCATGTTCATGGAACACTCTGTTCTCTTGGTTTCCACCGCCCACACTCTCATTTTCCTCCTAACTCCCTGTTACTCCATCTCATTCCCCTTGTCCTTATCATAAAATGTGCGATTCTCAGACTCCCGTTCTCAGCCCTCTTTTCTCCTCCCTCAGGTGAGGTCTCAGGTGGTCTCTCACTTTCATGGCCCCATCACCACCACAGACTACAAAATGTCTGAGCTCCACACAGAGTAGCAGCTACCTAGTGGTAGCAGAATAGCAGTTTCAGTCCCTTGGTCCCAACATATACATGACTATAAACAAATCCATGACTCCAGGACTCCCTGTCTCAGCAAGTAGCACCATGGCCCTCTCCCAGCGGCAGACAAAAATCAGGTCCTCGTTCTTGACACCTCTTAATTGTACCAAGTCCTACCTACAACCCATAAGGCTCTACATTCTCTAACCCCCAACCCCTCTCTCACTTCATCTGCAAACACTCTCTCTCTCCTCCAGCCACACTAATCTTCCTGGCCCTCAAACAGATAAAGCATGTTCTGGCCTCAAAGTCATTGTGCTTATTTCTTTTTTTTTTTTTTTAAGATTTATTTTATTTATGCATGCAAGGACTGGTTACAGGCCCAAGGTGTTGGGGGTGAGAGGATTCACCAGAGACAGAGTGGGAACAGAGCAGGCAGAGGGGACTGAAATAAACTGCTGATGGGAGCAGTGCATGAGTCAGGAGAGGTCTGCTGCACCATGTGAGTAGCTCCCTGGCTGGGGATCAAACTTATGCTACAGTGGCTGCAGATAGCTTCATAGGTTGCATCTTAACTGCCTGCGCCACAGGGGCGGAGGGGGGTGTCACTGTGCTTATTTCTTCAATCAGAATGTTTTTTCCTCAACTATCCAAGCAACCAGCTTCCTCATTTCCTTTACTCAGAAGTCACCTTTTTATTTTTATTTATTTATTTATTTTTAAATAAATTTTATTTTTATATTCCCCATACAATTACAACCCCCTTATTTTGACCCCAATCCCTCCCTCCCCGCCCCCCGCCCCCCATAGAGTGTCTCTGGTTCATAGTTGTTTGTTGATTTTGATTTTCACTTTCTTATAGTTATTCATTTTCCTGGTCCCTTATTTAAGTTTTCTAGATTCCTGCTATGAGTGAGACCTTCCGGTATTTTTCTTTTTCTTTCTGGCTTATTTCGCTGAGCATGACCCCTTCCAGCGCCATCCATGTTGCTGCAAATTGCATGTGTTTATCTTTCTTGAATGCTGAGTAATATTCCATGGTGTATATGTACCACATCTTCTTGATCCAGTCATCTATTTTGGGGCATTTGGGTTGTTTCCAAAGCTTAGCTATTGTAAACAGTGCTGCTATAAACATAGGGGTGCAGGTGCTCTTTGGAATTGATGTTTCTGTGTCCTTTGGGTAAATACCTAGGAGTGGAATTGCTGGATCATATGGAAGCTCTATGTTTAATAGGTCCAGAAACCTCCACACAGCTCTCCATAGTGGCTGGACCAGTTTGCACTCCCACCAACAGTGCAGGAGAGTTCCTTTTTCTCCACATCCTCGCCAACATTCGTTGTTGCTAGTTTTTTTAATATGTGCCATTCTCACTGGTGTAAGATGGTATCTCATTGTAGTTTTGATTTGCATTTCCCTGATTACAAGTGATGTTGAACATTTTTTCATATGCCTGTTGGCCATTTGCATTTCCTCTTCAGAGAAGTTTCTTTTTAGCTCTTCTGCCCATTTTTTGACAGGATTCTTTTCTTTGTTGTTGTTGAGTCTCATCAGCTCTTTGCAGATTTTTGTGATCAGTCCTTTATCATTAGTGTTGTGTGCAAAAATGTTCTCCCAGTCGGTGGGGTTTCTCTTTGTTTTGGTTATTGTCTCTTTTGCTGTGCAGAACCTCTTTAATTTGATGTAGTCCCAGCTGTTAATCTTTGCCTTCACTATCACTGCTTTGGGTGATGTGTTTGTAAAGATGTCTTTGATGTACATATCACGTAGTGTTTTGCCTATATTTCCTTCTATGTATTTTATGGTTTCAGGTCTTATGTCTAGTTCTTTAATCCATTTTGAGTTGATTTTTGTGTATGGTGTGAGGTAGTGGTCAAGCTTCATTCTTTTGCATGTAGCAACCCAGTTTTCCCAGCACCATTTATTGAACAAGCTTTCTTTGCTCCAATGTATATTCTTTGCTCCTTTGTCAAAGATTAATTGACCATAAATCTGTGGGTTTGTTTCTGGATTTTCTATTTGATTCCATTGGTCTGTGTGTCTGTTCTTGTTCCAATACCATGCAGTTTTGATGATTATGGCTTTGTAGTATAGTTTGAAGTCTGGGAGTGTGATGCCTCCATTCCCTTCTTTTTTTTTTTCAGGAAAGCTTTGGCTATTTGGGGTTTTTGGTGATTCCATATGAATTTCATCAATAATTGTTCTATTTCTTTGAAGAATGACATTGAAATTTTTATTGGAATAGCATTGAATCTGTATATTGCTTTTGGTAGGATGGCCATTTTAATAATGTTTATTCTTCCAATCCATGAGCAGGGGATGTCTTTCAATTTCTTTGTGTAGAAGTCACCTTTTTAATATGGCCTTCCCTGCCCATCATCTATAAAACTGTAATGCCCACCCTCATGCCCACGTGAGTACTTTTAATACTTATAAGCTTTATTTTTCTGCTTAACTTTTATCACTCTCTAAATTTCTGTATACTTCACTTACACATATTAACTATCCCATCTCCTGCACAAATGGGGTTCTTGTCTATTTTGTGCACTGTTGAATCCCTGGTGGCTCTAGCAGTGCATGGCACATAACAGGTCTCAGGAAATATTTGCTGATCAAACAGAGGAATGCACGAACTCCCACATCTAGTCAACCAAATCAATCATCCAGTCCCACAGCTTCTCCACAAATGTCACTCTCGTTCATCCTCTGTCACTGCCTCCACCTACCCAGCATGCTGGACATGGAGATGCAGCACACAGACACCTCTAGAAAGAACTTGCTGTCCCACTCTCAGGCCTTTGTCTCAGCTCAGAGAGCTACATCCTAGGTCAGCCCCATCCAAGACAGAGCAAAATGGGTGTATAAGTGCCTGGCCATCATGTGCTGATGAGAAGCCGCATCAGGCCAAATACACTCCAGAGCTTCCAGCTGGTTGGCAGTGTCTTGGTCGTGCCCACATTGCAGTCTGGCTTCTCTCTCTGCTAATTCTGCTTTCTTTCCTCCCTTCCACAGGAAGGAATAAATACCCTGCCCACCAAACTCCATGCCAGCCTCTGCTTCTGGGAAAACAGACAGCAAGAACTACTCCCTCTCACCATCTTAGTCCATTAATCGTCCAGCTGGTCTCCCTGCTCTCAGTCCACCCCCTCTAACTCATCTCCCCACTGCAGCCAGGGACATCTTTTCAAAAATGCACTCACTTTCATGCTTAAAACCTCAGCTTCCTGTGGCTCTTAGCATAAAACCCAAAACCTTTCACATAAAACTAGAAGGGCTGGCATGATCCAATCCTACCCATCTCACCTGCCTCAAGGCCCACTGCTGTCCTCCAAAATAGTTGGTCCTCCACCCAGAAGTCATTTTCTGACTGTATCAAGGTCTTTCCCACATCTGAGTCTTAATCATGCTGTTACCCTTGCCTACATCTAAGGTTCTCAACCCTGACTGCACATTAGAATTTCCCCTGAGAACTTTTCTCTTTCATTCCAAGGCCACAATTCAAGACCAAAAAAATCAGAATCTCTGCAGGTAGCATGCAGGTAATAGCATTTTTAAACCTCTCGGGTGATTTCAATATGCAGCCAAGGTTGAGAACCACTGGCGTAGAATCATGCTGTTCAAAATGAGGTACCCAGATGAACAGTTCTGGGGTCAAGTAGGAGCTTGTTAAAAAGCAGGCTCTTGGGCCCCACTCCAAAGCTAGGCATCCTGGTGATTGGAATGAACATCGAAGTGCAGTGCTGGCCGGAGCACTGCCTACCATGCCCACCTTGCTCCACTCCCACATCATCCTCACCCTCGAGCTCATCCTGCCTCAGTGAAACCACCTCTAACCATCACACCCTGACTCTGCCAAGTCCTGGGGGCTCTCTTGGCCTCCTGGACTTCATGGCTTTTATCATTTATTTTATCATTATATATTGATTATTTTGCTGCTTTAAGCCCCTTGTAGAAGGTGAGTTCTATTAAGGCAGGAATCAGTTCTGTTTTGTCCATTATTGTGCCCCAACTCTGAAAAAAATGTCTGACTCCTACTAGGTCTTTAGTAAATATTTGTCAAATTTTGAAGTGACTTCTGGTGATCCAGAGCACTCCCAGTGCTGTCCAGGGAGAGGTTCGGAATGGGCATTTGACCGAAGACTGTCCAATCAGAACAAATAGCCCTCATCTGCGTGCTTGGCATGTTTTAACAACAAAAAAGAAGAGGGAGTAAGTACTCCTCTCCATATATTGAAATTAGCACATTTCCTGAGGAAAATTTTATTTTATTTTTTTTTTAAATTTTATAGAGGCATGTTTATTTATTTATTTGTTTGTTTGGTTTTTGTTTATACATGCACTGGGTACAGTTAGAAGCGCGGGAGGGTGAGAGAATTCACCAGAGCGGGGAGCAGAGCAGGCAGAAGGACCGAAGTACACTGCTGAGGGGAGCAGCGGGCGGCAGGAGAGGTCTGCGGGCCATGTGGGACCCTCCTCTGGTGGCCGGGGAGCAGCCGGGGATCGAACCGGCGCCGCAGAGGCTGCGGGCAGCTTCGCAACCCAGAGCTCAACCGCTGCACCACCGGGGAGGACCTCCTGAGGAAAATTTTAAATGCCAGAATGAAGAAATAAAAATAACCACACTGGTAATCAAGGAAATGCAAAAGAGAACCAATGAAATACCATTTTTCATTCATCAGATTGGCAATTTTTTTCCCTTATGGTCAAGTATTAACAAAGTTGTAGGAATGGATACTTACATACTGTGATGGGAATGTCAACTATTGCAGCCTAAAAGGAGGAAAAGTTGCTGTATCTACTGAAAGTTCAATTCTAGAACCCACTGTTCTTCTACATCAGCCTCAAGCAGACCCATGTACCTGTGAACAGGGATGTGTTTAAGGATGTTAAACACAACTGAAGCACTGCTTGCAGTGGTGAAAAAATCAAAAGCAACCTAAATATCCATGAAAAAGGGGAGAATTAAATCAATATAATAAAGCCATACAATGGGATAGCATGCTGTAATTAGTAAAGCAGATCAATATGTGATAACACCCAAGAGACTTGTTGCTGAAAAATGCAAGTTGTCGTTTTAAGTTTTTTTTTAAAGTCAATCACACACAATTTGATCTCATCTGTGTGTGTGTATGTGCAAATGCATAGAAAAAGCTCCAAAGTGGCTAAATATGTGTATGGATGCATAGAAAAAATACCCTGAACAAAGCAATTTAGCTACTCTTACCATAAAAATAGTGATTTTCTCAAGAATACAATAATAATTACATGATTTTACATTAATAAAGGGTTCATATATATACATACATATAGAAATACAAAAAAAAAAAGAACATTTGGAAAATACGCAATGAACGAAGAAGTAAATGAAATAATCTCTAGTCCTACCTCAACTGCAGTCCTTTTGGAAAGGCTCAGGGGTCTGCTCAGGGACCCTCAAGCATGTCTGTCAGGCCATCAGCTGCCCTTCTGTCCACAAAGGATTTTGACACCCTTCAGTCCAAGAGATCTTCTAACCCCAATAGCACCCCAGACTCTGCAAATGTCCATGGTGCCCACCTACCACTTGTGATTCAAGGACATAACACATTGGGCCTCCCTGGTGGCACAAGGGGTTAAGTCTCAGCACTATGAAGCTATTGGCAGCCACTGCAGCACAAGTTCAATCCCCAGCCAGGGAGCTGACCCCCTGCTGTCATGCCTGCTGCTTCCCTCAGCAGTGTATTTCAGTAAATCCACCTGTGCTGCTCCCCACTCTGTCTATGGTGAATGCTTTCACCCCTATACCTCTGGCCTGCACCCCAGCTCTTGTATGTATAACATAAATAAAATAAATCTTTTTAAAAAATACGTAACACTGGCAGAGTTCTGAATTTTCCCATAGTTACTCCAATGCTTTTTCTGAACAATGAATATCAAAATCTTTCCAAACAAATGCCATCCACCCGCCTCCTGTTTGGGTATTTGTTTTATTTTGCTTTGTTCTATTGAGGGTTTTTTTGTGCCTGCTTCTTGGTGCCCTCAAACCACACAGAGTCTGCTGTTGACTAACCCTGCACTGCTCCTCTCCCCACCCCCTAGGAGGCTGTGTTTGCAAAGACACACCCAGGTTGCCTGCCCCCACCCAACCCTACATCTATCCTTCCTGTTTCAGTCTTGCCATTGTGTCCATGGCAAGCTGCAGAACAATGAATTCTTAGCAGATGATGGCGTTGCTCTGTCTCCATGTTCTGAGCCAACCCCAGTTATGTATGGCATCCGGGAGTCAGCATTCTGTAAGTTTCTGTGACATTTGAAAGCTTACATCCCACTTCTTCCAACATTTGGAAAAGAGAAGGACAGAAGACTGCTCTTGTCACCACCAATGAGCTCATCCTTCTCAGAGAGGCAAAAAGAAAGCTAAACTTCACCCCATGAATCAGGAAACCAGAATTCAGGGAAAAGTACACATTCCCCAGCTGTCTGACCTTTCTATAAAAAGGAGAAGTAGACTGAGGCCTCCTCCCTAGAGTGAGATACCTGATTAAACAAAGAAAGACATTTTGTAATAAAACAAAGCCTTCATGTCATCCATCTGAACACACTTTGATTTCTGTATACCTTCCAAAGTACCTTTTTTTTCAGGCTTCTTGTGGCTGCAGTCACATATTTCTGGGTGCCCTTCCCCACTTCAACACTTGAGGCAATGTAACCATGAACAAGTCACTTACTCTGAATTACAGCTTCTCAATCTGAACTGGGAACACTAATTCCTATTATTTTGTCTGATTGAAAGGGTTTACTTTGTGATCCTAGAATAATGCCTGGAGGCATTATTCTCTCCAACAGTGGCTGCCCAACCGCTAAATAAATGGTGCCAGGGGATTCAGATTGACCCTTGTTCAATATTCCCTCCAGACTGAAACCATCAAGTAGTCATCCCCAGTGTTACAAGACAGTGGCCTGATTCTCCTACTGCGGGCTCTTTAGAAATTATGAGTATTGGGGGTCTCGCTGGTGGCACAGGGGTTAAGTCCCAGAGCTATCAAGCTATCACCAGCCACTGCAGCACGCTTCAATCCCCATTCAGGGATCTGACCCCCATGGCACACCAGAGCTCTCCTGTCTCCCCTGCTGCTCCCCTCAGCAGTGTATTTCAGTAGATCTGACTATTTTGCTCCCTACTCTGTCTCTAGTGAAACCTCTCACTCCCTGCACCTCTGGCCTACACTCCAGTTCTTGTATGCATAAATAAATAAAATAAATCTTTTTACAAATAATTATCAGTATTGTTAGCCATCAAGATTTCAAATTCAGCTGACCATAACAAACCTGCTAATCAGTTTTCCTCCAAATTCTCTGACTATAGGGTCAGTCTGCCCTGTTCTCTAAAATTACTTTTTAACATTTATTTTCAATCATATCTCTCACTTTCTTTTTCACTTTCCACACTTGGAATTTTGAAGTTTTTGGCTTCAGTGTCTACAGGGTCTTCTTCCTCACTCAGCCACCAGCCAAAATCTGCAAGGATCTGACTCCTCTTCCTACCCACCAGTCTTTGTGAGTCTGCCATGAAGATTATACACTGCTTCAGGATCTGAGTTTGGTTGAGGCTTAGACTTTCCACCCTGAGTGTAGAGACTCGTTTGCAGCTCTGTAAAAAATGGCCTCTGTTGTTGTAAAGCAAGGCATTGGTACATATTTGTTCAAAATTGGTCTTTAATCTTTTCTTTGGAGTAGTGGTCATTATTCAAGATCTTTTATGGCACTAAAATTATTAATGATCAATAATTTCAGAATAGTCAGGAGTTCAAAGGAAATGAAAAGAAAGCCTCTGAGTCTTTTCTTTGCAATTGCTCATCTGTTGATTCAAAACTTCTGGAAGGATAGGCAAAACCATGGAGACAATAAAAAAGATCAGTGGTTGCTTGGTGGGGGGCAGGGGGACAATGAATAGATAGAGTACAGAGAAATTTTAGGGCTACAAATATATACCGCATAACATCATAACAATGGATATATGTCATTACACATTTGTTCAAACCCATAGAATATACAACACCAAGAGTGAACCCCAAGGCAAATTATAGACTTTGGGTAATTATGTGTCAATATAGGCTCATCCTTGTTTAAAAAATAGTAAGTACTATGCATGAGTGAGGACAAGGGGTATGTAGAAAGTTTCTACATTAAGATCATTTTTATTATAAAACTGAAGCCACTCCTAAAATTTAAGTCATTTTAAAAAACACTTCTGGTGGGCCTCCCCGGTGGCGCAGCAGTTGAGCACTGGGTTGCGAAGCTGCCCGCACCTCTGCAGTGCCGGTTGGATCCCCGGTTGCTCCCCAGCCACGGGAGGGTCCCACAAGGCGGGCGCGCAGACCTCTCCTGCCGCCCGCTGCTCCCCTCAGCAGTGTACTTCCGTCCTTCTGCCTGCTCTGCTCCCCGCTCTGGCTCTGGTGAATTCTCTCACCCTCCTGCGCTTCTGACTGTGCCCAGTGCTTGTATAAATAATAAATAAATAAATAAATCTTTAAAAAAAAACTTCCAGAAAGGATGTCTGTTGTCCCTGTTTAGCTAAGGAACTTTCAAGAGGCTGCTCAGAGATAAAAATTCCACCCAAGAGGTATTCTGCTTTGTCCACTATAAAGTCTTCATCTTGCTTCTTTCTATCTTCCGTTATGTTTTTCCTCCACCTCTTTTTCTTCATCTGAGACCTATATTTCGCCTTTCTTTCCCTTTTTCCTTTTTTCTGTCCTTGTTTGTCATAATCATACAATACCAAGAGTGAACCTTAGAGCAAATTACACACTTTGGTTAATTATCTTCAAAGAGGCTTAAACTGTGTCCTGACATACATCCTAGATCACAGTGGCCCCTAAAACCAATGACTAGTGTTCTTTGAAGAGGAAAGGACACAGAGAGACAAATAGAGGAGAAGGCCATGTGAAGAGGGGCAGGGATTGGAATGATGTGGTCACAAGTCAAGGAATGCCAAGGATAGGCAGTTGCTTCCAGAAGCTGAGGGCGAGCTATGAAACAAATTCTTCCTCAGGACTTCCAGGAGGAACCAGCCCCGTCATCACCTGGACTGCTGTCTTCTAGCTTCTCTGTAAGATAATTTATTTCTGTTGTTTTAGCAAAGATAAAGTCATGTATGATTGATTATGGTAATGGTTACACAACTCTGCAAATATACCAAAAGACACTGAATCGTACACTTCAAATAGTGAGTTATGCGGTATGTGATTTAGATCCCAATAAAGTTGTTGTTTTAAAAACTTGTGTCCTGACCTGTCAGTGACCTCATTTCCTCCCACTTTTGAACCAGCTCTAAGAACTTCTCTTCACATTTGTCTTAGAGGTGTTTATTCTACTTGGGCTCTTGCCCAGCTTAATCCCAGCCCTGGGGCCTACCATGCCCACCACCCACCAGCTGGAGAGAGGGGGAGTTAGAGAGATTTCAAAGAGAAAGTAAAATAATATAACATGTGCCTACTGAAGGACATTTAGGTTGTTTCCACTCTCCTCTCTGCCAAGGAACTGCATTGCCATTCTTATTCACATTGACTTGTGCACAAGTTTCAGGCTCTCCATAGACTAGATTAGAATGGAACTGCTGGGACACCGGCACATATTCAGCTCCCTTAGCCACTGATACATTATTCTTCAAGACAGTTGTAATAATTTACATTCCTACTAGCATTAAGAGTTCCCGTTTCCTGGGCCTCCCTGGTGGTGCAAGGGGGTAAGCATGGCTCTATGAAGCAATCCACAGCCTCTGCAGCACAAGTTCGATCCCCCCAGCTGACCAGGGAGCAGCCCACATGGCACAGCGGACCTCTCCTGTCACGCCCGCTGCTCCCCTCCGCAGTGTATTTCAGTCAGTCTGCCTGTTCTGTTCCCCACTCTGTCTCTGGTGACTCCTCTCACCCCCCCCCCATCTCTGGCCTGTGCCCCAGTTCTCATGTGCATAGATGAATGAATCTTTAAAGAAAAAAAAAAAGAGTTCCTATTTCCTGACCAAAACAGGAGAAAAGAGCACAAGAATCTATGGTGATGGGTTATGGGTGTCTTGTCACTGGGAATTTTATGGGGACAACACCTGAGAGGAGAAATCAAACATTGTACAAAAATGAACAATGATGTAAAAATAAATAAAAGTTCCCATTTCCCCACATCCTCACCAACCCTTGGTATATCTGACAATTTTTTTTACATGATTACTATAAAATATTGTCTTGCTTTAGTGAACATTTCTCTGATGACCAGTGAGGTGGAACATCTGTCTATGTTTCTGGAAATTCAAGTTCTTTCTCTTTGAATTACCCACTCACATTCATTACCAATTCTCTACTGAGTGATTCGTCTTTCTTTTACATATTGATTTGTAAAACTACATATATCCTGAGTATTAGTCAGTGGTCAGTTATATGCATTACAGACATTGCTCAGTCATCTTTCACTTTGGTTATGTTTAGTGCTTTAGTATTTGCCAGGGTTTTTTTTTTTCTTTTTTTCAATTGAAAGCTTATTATAAGCTCTTTCAACCAGCCTTAGAGTCCCTGCTTATGATAGAGGCAAATCAAATAGGCTCTTATGGTACAAAGTGATATAGGAGATTCTCCAGGCTAGAAGGGGTGATGGTCTCTGGTCCCTTTACATTTCCCACGAGCAGCTCACCTGACAGCTCTATAGAACACACACAGCTGCAGTAAGCTCATCCCTCCTTCCCAGACATGCTCTTCTCTTGGCTTCCTTGATGTGTTCTGGTTTTCCTTTTACCTCTGAGTGTATCTTCTTTGTCTCTTTGTGACTCTACCTCTGCCCATGCCTTCACAGATTCTAGAAAATCTAGAATTTTCTCCAAATTCTTCTGGCAATAAAGTAAAGCATCTCTTTGAAGTCAGCCACCCACCATGCAACCCAGAAAGGTCTGACTTATTAGGGTTTCAAGCTTCTCTTCAGCTCTGGAGCTACTACTAGCCTTTCTGTCCAGGATCACTCTGAAGATGTTTCCAGTGGTCTGTGAGGTTTCCTTGGGCAGGGTTTTAATACCTTCAAAACAGTTGGATGCCTTCACAACAATCCCAAAAAAGATTATAAAAGAACTGCAAGGCTACAAACTTCATACAAGGACTCCTCAGCATTCATCCTAGCCTGCTGCATGGAGCATTCCAGTTGACTGTGGCAAGAAAAATGGAGATCTAGAGAGACTTCAAAGATGGCCAGAAATTATACAGTGATAGAATGTGGATGTTAGCCTGTGAGACTTTCATGCTATATGGTAAGCAATTGCCAACAGCTTAAAATAAACAACAGACTTTCAAGGTCCTTCTCATCACTACTGAACTCCTGCAGTGACCTGCCCACGTGACTTCCTGCAAATGTTGTCATAAAAGTCACCAACAGCTTCCAGTGCTGCCAGATCCCAAGGACCCTTTAGTCCTGAGTTTGCTGCCACACTTGACCCTCAAAACCACTCCCTCTTCCTGCAAATTCTGTCCCAGTCCATTACATCACTCTCACCAGTTTCTCCTCTATATCTCTCACCTTCTTAGTCTCCTTTGCAACCTCTTCTTTTTAAATGTTGAAGCTCTCCCCTGTCTATATTCCCTCTTTGCCTATGTTCTCTTCTCATTTTATACATCTCCATGAAAATTTTCATTCACTAACACATTTTTAATATTCTTCCAAATTATCATTTCCAGTTCTCAAGCATGCTTTATGGGGAACTGTGGGCTCCATGAAGGTACTAGAGATAGCTCTATCCTACCCATGGCTTGGACATCTGCCTGGTGAGCCATAGCCGCATAGCTGTAAAAGTAGATCCATTAGCAAGACCTTCTGGTGGGCACTGGGGGAAATGTAAGACTGAAAGCCCTGCAAGCTGATCACCAGCCCTCATCTTCCTTTGCTGGGTTCCTTTCCCCTCAGCTATCCACATGGTCACACACCTTCCTGGCTGCCACCACATGTTCCATGCAACAGAAAGAATGATCAATTCAAAATGGATAAGCTGTCCCACTTTTCCAATACCCAAATTCCTTTCTCTCTTCCCAACTCCCTACCCATCATTCCACCCCATCCCCAAGGTGAAAGGGATCCAATGTCACATGACAATAGTGCCCTCTAGAGGAAAGTCTTTCAAATTGCCATGATGCTTCTAGGTGGGTGTGGCAGGTTGCTTTTTCCAAAGATGGTAGCATCAATATCTCTCATTCCACCTGCTCTTCTTCCAATGTGACTTTGATACTCTGCTCATCAAAAGGTGAAGTTTATGTTCTTGCTTCTTCAGCTGGTATGAACTTGTGATTATGGAGTAAACCACGTTATGTGAACTCCAAAGATAGGCTACCTTCTGTCTGCCTGGTTCTTTATTTTGGAGCCCATAATCACCGATAATCAATTCAACTGCCCCAAGGTTGCATGCTGTGAGGAAACCCAAACTATCCTGTGCACAGAGACCACAACTAAAGGCCACATGAAAGACAGCTGATTTGACCCCACAATATTCCAGCCCCCTCACTAGCTGACACTACAACCACTTAGAGACCTGAGTCAGAACAACCCATCTGTGTCCTTCCCAAAGTCCTACCTACACAAAAATATGAGACATGATAAAATTATTTTTGCTGCTTTAAGAAACTAAGTTTCAGATAATTTCTTATTTAGTAATAGATAACTACAACAGTGGGCAATGAATTCAATCTAGTGTATCAAGACCAGCATGTTTTGTTTTGTTTTGGTTCTTTTAGAACAGAACAGAATGGAATAGAAAATGTACAAATACTTATATAAGTATTGTTGAAAAGCTTTTTTCAATAAATGTGTGTGTTTGTGTATGTTATACTGGATCAGGAAATAAAATGTATTTGTTTTTGTGAGTCATATAAAATATATTAAGTTTTGAGAAGCTACATTATTGTTGCACTCCCAGAAGTTACAAAAACCAAAGGCCACTGAGGGCAGTGACATTGCAGTGAGTCAAAGAAGCTGGGAATTCTAATACCTAGAATGATACAGGTAGGTTCATTCGACTTTATCATCTAGACCGGAGAGGAGCATAAGTGCCTTCCACTTGGGAGTGCAAGAAAGGTGATTCCTAGAAAAGGGGTTCTAAGTGGTTCTTATATATTTTTACTATGACATTTAATATCTTAAGTCTCTCGGGAAACACCCTGTTGCATAGTGGCATTTCTGAGACAGTTCAATGACATGTTTTTCCATGGACCTCCAGCATCAGAATCGCTTGAAAGTTTGTAAAAATGTATATCCTGAGCCTCTCTTTGAACCTACAGTTCAGAAGCATGGGGCACAATACCCAGCTCCCCTTAGAATCTTTAGACCTTAAATCTAAAATTTAAGGTTTACTGAGTCACAAGGAGGACTGTTGGCATATTTGAAATTCAAATTCCCCTAGAAAATGAAGGTGAACTCTATTATGCAAAGACCATTAAGCGGCTCACTGTAGCATGGAGAGAACTAGAAATAGCCCTGAGAGTCGAGAAACCTCATCCAGGACTCCTTTAAAGGGAGAACCAGGGTTGGAATGCTTCCATCATTTGAAAAAGATTGTATTTCTGAGGAGCACTGTGTGTGTATGTCTATGTCTGTGTGTGTCTCTCTGGTGGGTCTGTGTGTGTCTGAGTACATGTCTGTCCAGGCATATATTTGTATGTATGTATATTTACATATATATGTTTTTAGATATTTCATATATAATTATATAATTTTCTGTATATAGTCTGACATCTTAACAAAACCTTTCTTACTGACTAAAGATTGCTCCTCCCTGTACCAGCAAATGATAACAGATAACAAAGTGCCCTTGATATGCAAACTAAGCTACTGGAGCCTGACCTGACCTCTAGCTGAACTGGAAGCTCTATTCCTATGCCTTAATCATCCCAGGCAAGGTTCAAAAACACTGTTTGCCCACTTTCAGAAAGAGCAGATTTGAACTGATAAACAATGTTGCTAGGCCTCACCTCTGAACAGCTGGGCCTTATAAATTGTACTGGACTGCCCAGCCTGCTCCAGCAACTAGCGACCACCTGTATAGCTTAGAGCCAAGCAAATTATTTTTTATATATATTTTTTGTTTGATTTTTGTTTTTTGGTCTTTTTAATTTATTTTTTACATCAATGTTCATTTTTAAACATTTGCTTCCCCCACCCAGGTGTAGTTGCCATAGAATTTCCTTCACCAATATACCTGTGCACCATAACCACAGTCCCTATAGAGCCAGTGAAATTACTCAAACTAACCTAAACTGTTCACCGGGCCCGGCCTTGTTTTTCCCACAGAAGCTCCACAGAGGCCATGTACTAGCACTTCCTTCATTCCTGCCTCCTCAGCACCCCAGTGTCTTCACCTTGTGGCCTATATGATGGGTCATGCGGTCTGTCCTGAGGACTGCCAGTACGTTCAACTTTTTCCCAATTCTCTCCTCTGTCTCGTGTGGCTTCACCTGACTAACCTTCTCATAAAAGACACAAAATAGTATCTATGTGTGTCTCTGTGCCCCTGTGTGTCTAAGTGTAAGTGTCTGTGTCTGAGTGTGTTTCAGGATATGTGTCTGTCTGGCTGAGTGTGTCTGTGTGTACTTGTGTCTCCCTCTGAGTGTGTCTGTGCATGGCTGTGGAAGGATTCTTCAGAAGGCCCTTAGATAAGGTATTTCCCCATTAACTCCAGAAGCAGTCCCTCTTGATTCAGGTTGTTTTAAGCCTCCTTGTCCCTGAGTGTTTTTCTCATGCAGTCCATGCACCCAGGCATACTTTGCTTTGATTGGAAGATCCCTAAATTCCTAGTGGATGGAGACTCCTAGCTTTTATTCTTCTTCATTCTCAGAATTCTATTCATATTAATATAGACTCACTTACCTAAAAGGAAATTTAGAGATTTACAATCTAATGTTTTCTTAAGAAATTTCATAATAATAAAAAAAAAAATTTTAATCATCATCCACTCACAGATGTGAGTAGGGCTACTTGGATTCCACTAAGCAATCAAAATGTGGAGTTAATGCTACACAAAATTATCCTGTTTGTTCATATGCTGTTTTAAGTCATAATGGAGTGAAAATATTAAATTAAATCAGCTTTGTTGCTCAGAAAATAAAAAACACAGACTATAGCAAAATTGTGAATAATTACAAGACAAGAGGCCTCACCTAGGGCAGTGATTACCAAGAAGAAGACAGGCCTAGACCCCCATGAACATCAGTAATCCCTGCCTATCTATATAATGTGTCATGTCCCTAGGTCTTAAAGATAGCTTATTATATAATTACAATATATACGTGTTTCTATTTTACTACATTTTTAAAATACTTTTTTTTAGAGTATCTGCATTATTTTGCAAGTTGGTTATGGTTGGTTTTAGGATTTTTAGGGTCACCTCACAGAGAAACTTAGAAACAATGATTTAACCTCATTTTCAGTTGGGGAAAACTGACTCTAGGAAGAAATGACCTGTTCAAAATTGTAGGTTTTTATTCATTCAACCACTTATGGGGAAAAAAGATTTGGAGAAGACTCACAGACATGCCAAGTACCTACCTGATTCTGAGGGGAACTGGGACCCACAAAGGATTGGTGGGCTGCTGAGAGTCAGGAGGAGAATCAGTAGCTAGTGCAGGAACTTTCAAGACATTAAGTATTTAAAACAGAGATCTGGTCCTTGAGCATTATTTAGGGAGTTTATTATTTTCTTAATATGCATAACCATCTAGAAAGCTAATCAATAGCAGTCTAATTGAGTGGATCTAATTTTCCTGTGTGCCCTTAGTCCCAGCAAGACTCTGGAGTAGGCACAGTCCCACTGTCTGTAACATGCTGGCAGAGCCACAATGAAATCAGAACCACTCAGGTCTGCTGGGCACGTGGGCAGAGTTATACAGACTCATGGAATAAACAAGTTGCGTCAAGCTGACCCTGATATCCTTTGAACTCATACCTGGAATCTGGTGGAAACTGCCACCTAGTTACACCTTTTGTGCAGTGATCCCTGCTGCTGGGGCCAAAGAGACGCAAGAGAAAACCATGATGGTGACCTTGAAAGGAGCTCTGCCCCCTCTGCTCACCAGGTGCCCAAGACTTTGACTCACTCAAAATCTTGCCCAAGACACTGACTCACCCAAAACAAAGCCCACAGGTTGAAGTCAGGTGCTTGTGTGGATTCCAGTTGTGGATGAGGAACTTAGGATGCAAGGGATGGCTAGACAGGCATCAACATGGGCACAGGCACTCATAGGGAGTCCCCTGGGCAGAGGCAGAGGCCTCAGACAGAGCAATCCAGCAGTTAGTTCACACCTGAGGCATGCCTAGACTGCTTTTGAGCAAATGAAAGTATCAGACCCAAGATTGTTTTTGTAATTTGTCCACTGGCCTGCCCATGGCTATAGTTAGAGAAAATGCTTTGATTTATAAATTTAAAAACGTCACCTGGAGGTATCACTTAGTATCCATGTGATGGTAAACACAAATGCAAGTGAGCCCTAAAGTCCCATGGGAGAATCTATTCACAATTTGGTCATCTGGATAGTCTATGACTATATGTATATGTATTTAGATTATCATCAAAAGGAAAGTATAATATTAAAAATGCATCTATGCATACATTGTACAAAAATGAAAAATTATGTAAAAAATACACAAAATTAAAAAACCAAAACTAAAAAAAGGAAGAAAAAAATGCATATCAGGTATATAAAAAATAAGAATATACTGGGGCCCCCAGAGGTTCATAAAGTCCAGGTAGAAGAATGTTGGATGGACTGAGCTGGAGTTGAGCAGAGGGTGGTGACCTAAAGTACAATAGGACTAAACAAAAGCCCTCACCTCCAGACAGCCGGGCTTTGCATGCTTTACCAAACTGTCCAGGCTACTCCATCAGCAATGAGGGGTGGGTAGAGCACAGAAGGATGCCAAAGACCCACACACCTATATGTTTTAGAAAAAGAGGAAGGATTATGGGACAGAAGAGCAACTATCCTCCTTGAATGGACTCAGGAGGACTGTGGTCAAGGATGAGTTGGTCCAAAGAAAGGGGAAGGTAGGATGGGATCTTGGAGGTCAGGGACACACACTGAAACAAGACCCCAAAAAATCACTGTTCAAATCGCAAAGGCGGGGGTGGTGGACAGAAGGTTGGGAGCCCAGTAATAATCAGACTAGCCTACCCACTAATACAGCACTTGCTGATGGGGCAAAGATTGATCAGTGCCATGTAATCAGAGACTTCCTCCTCCATCTCTACCTGTATATGTAGACTGTTAGAAGAATGATATATAACATGCAAAAGTGTAAGAAAGTGGATAAAAGAAAAACAGGTAAACTTCCAGGCCAGTCTAGCTGAGGAAGCATCTGCAGCATTGTGCACAGAGAACCTTCCTGGACCACCAAGTGGGCACATGCCTGAAGGCATCTTCTCCAACTGCCCTTTGCCCCATGAAAATCAGCATGAGAAGAGGAGGCCAAACGTGCCACTGCTTATCCCCTGAGGTAAAGAAGAGAGAATTAACAAGAGGGAGGTCACACTCTGTCTCCCAAGGTATAAGACAAATGACTGAGGGGCCACATGTAGGGACCCCCTCTTGAGGGACTCTAGCAGCAAAAACAATTCTGAATACAAAGCATTAGCCCTAGGTTCTCACTATGGTAATGAGTCTCCGTCTTTGCCCACCACTCACATTTTTTTTTCCTCCCTCTAGAAGGGAAAGCTAGTAAGCCCAAATATTACCAGCCCCCACCCACCCTAAACCCCTCCCTCCCACCTCCCTACCCGGACTCCAGTCCTCCCGTTCCCCCTCAAGGTGCTGCCATGAATACCACCATTTAAGCACATTCCTCTTAACTGAGGTTTTGTCTTCAAATAACAGGCAGCATTCTTGAGGAAAGAAGCAACCCTTAGAGCTGATCCTGCCAGACTAAGGCAAAGAGAAATTGGGCCAGGTCTGGATGTGGGGCCCTGAGCTAGCAGAGGACAGGAGAAGGGTTGGTGACCTTCCACCTTTCAGGCTGAGAGCTAGGCCTTTTGTCACATTTTTGTCAATCCATCAACCCATAACCTTATTTAGTGTGTTTCTGTTTAAAAATGACTTATTTAATATACACTGTTGATTCATTAACACTGAGCTCACAGGCAATAGCTTGGTAACTCATGCCTGGACAAGATTCCTCTACCTCACATTATTTTCTCCGGAAGTCACATCAGAACCTTCTTGCACTTAACGCTAGAGAACTCATCAGTACTATGCTTGGGGGCAATTTTAAACAGCTAAATCGCCAACAAAAAGCACCCAAAAGTGCAAAAAAGTGTAGCACTCAAACACCTCAAGCAAGACACTTGTTTCCAGTCTGAGAGCTGGACCTGTAAAGCAGAGCGCCGCCTGGCCTAGTTGGGAGTGTGGTGGGTAACTTGGATTTTTCAACGCTCTGTTCATGTTCACAAATTACTACAAAAGTACCACAATGTTGATTTTGGAATGGCAAATTTTGACAAATAGGCAAATTTGCAAATGTGAAATCAATTCTTGAACATTTTCATTCTATTATTTTACTGAGTTAATAATGGTTTACAATATTGGACATGATTTGCCCATTTTTATCTCAGCTCATGGGGAGGCAGAGATGGATCAACAGTGGTGGGGCTGAAGATGGGCTGGTCCAGCTATAAAACAGTCATTGAGAGCAAACAGCCTGGGTCAAAGAGAGGCCAAAAGAAAGTCTAAAGTTACTGTTGCCCAGGTGCCCACACTCAGTGTGGGCCAGTGTCCAGGGCCAGCTCTCTGTGGGGCATTTCTACAGTGGATCCCAAGCCCCGCAGAGAAGCCACAGATCTGAGATGAATACACAAATATTACATATTACAATGATGAATATATATTATATAATATATCTATATAGAGAGATGAATATATTATAAAAGAAATTATTTGTCACACAATAAATGCTTATGGAAAGAGTGCCTTACAGGTACGAGACACGAACTTTGGAGTCAAACTTTCTACCCAGGCGTGGAATCTCAGCAATTTACTTAGATTCTCTGAATCCCCTTTTCCTCCTTCATGAAATGGAAATGCTAAAAACACCTGAGAGAGACTGAAGTGTGGTGGTTTAAAAAAGTCTAGACTCTCTCTAGAGCTTTGATTACCTTGGTATCAAATCTCAGTTCTGCTACTTACTAGCTGTGTCACCTTAGGCGTGTCACAGTAACCCTCTGATGAAAATGAGGTTGGTGATAAAAGAACTTACCTCATGGGGGGCTTGGAAAGACTAAGTGCCTTTCAAAGGGGTAAATGAAATAATCATGTGTTGGACACATATTTGACTGTCAACAAATAACTGCTGGTTCATTTATTTAACAAATATTTATTGAGAGCCTCCTCTGTGCCAGGCACTGGGATACAATAGCTGATAATGACAATGATAATCTCCTGAAGTGCTCATTGTGTATCAGGCAGACCATGGTTACAAGTGCTCTTATGTGTAATAATTCACAGAAGAATCTCACTATTAACTACTATAAACAAGTTACCTGCATCCCTCTTCTATCAGAAGTACTTGCTCCCCACAGGTAATCCTCCCGAACAGAAGTCTGAGTTCTAGTGTGCCCCCAGCTGTCCTCTGGATTGCAGCTTACCTACTACTACCAGCTTGCCTACTTTCCCAATGTTACAGACAGAGGGAAGATAATTCTGGTAAACCATAAAGTGATTTACATGGCTAATATAACAGAAGTGAGTAGGAGGGTGTTTTCTTCACATTGAAGGAGGTGAGAAGGGAAAAAATCCCATTGTAGCTATCAGATTGTCAGTATGAAAGATAGAGTGTGACTCAGGGCAGGTCCTTGGCAAGCAGACACTGAACTAGGATGGGCCCATGCCCTGGAGAATCAGAATCGTAGTCTGTGATCCAAGTGGGAAGGAATGCATCCGTTCAGGAAGCCGGGAGAGGTGAGGTTGTCATTAAGCTGATCTGGCAGAGCTATGATTATGGATGGACCAACCCATCAGGATAAAAACCTGAATTCCACAGCACTAGCTCCCTCTGGGGTGGGGCTTTCTTGTGCTGCCCTTTTATCGAACTAGTATATCTGGGCAGTGATACACTGTGGGGAAAGCAACTGACAGTAAAAATAGTAATAATTTAAAAGTGTTGTTGAGTAAGCTTACTGATTAATCCTCAGCCTCTAGCTCATCAGTTATGAAGGAATATTCTAACTCAGGGAATTTTTATATAACCAAAGAAGACACATTTACTGGAGAAGGCTTAGAAACCATATATAAACATTCAGAAGAAAATTATAATCATTTATAATCCCATCATCCATATGTAAAAAATGGCAAATGAACGTTTTATCATATAACTTTCCAAACATTGTTTGATGCATTTTTATTTGTTATAAAAAATAAAATCATGGTGGGCCTCCCCTGGTGGCGCAGCAGTTGAGCGCTGGGCTGCGAAGTTGCCTGAAGCCTCTGCAGCGCCGGTTTGATCCCCGGCCACTGTTGAGGGTCCCACATGGCGCAACAGACCTCTCCTGCCATGCCCGCTTCTCCCCTCAGCAGTGTATTTCGTCAGTCTGCCTGTTCTGTTCCCCGCTCTGGCTCTGGTGAATTCTCTCACCCTCCCATGCTTCTGACTGTTCCCAGTGCTTGTATAAATAAATAAATAAATCTTTTTAAAAAAATAAAATAAAATCATGGTGCACAGGTACTTTTGTTACTTGATTTTTTGTCACTTGAGCAAATGTAACATACCTCTTCCATGTCAATAAAATATACTCCCACAGTAACTTTATGTCTCAGGGTATTCCACTGTATGGAATTTTCATTAGTATTTAATCAGCTTCCTAGTGTATAAACATTTATTTAGTTGCTTGCATGTACAGACTATTACAAATGCAATACTAACCATCCTTGTCGACTTATTCCAAGCATGTCTGATTACTTCCCAAGGTTCCTCCTTTAAGAGGAATTGTGGGGTCAAGGAATCTTCACATAATTATGGCTTTTGATATATATTGTCAAATGGCCTTGCCCTGTAGATAACTTGTACCATTTACATCTCCACTCCCGTTGCATAAATGTTCCCTTTTGTTCTCATCTTCTCCAGCAGTGGGTTTTATCTTCCTGAAAAGTTGAACAGTGTTCTAAAGCAGTGATTTTTTTTTTCTTTTTGATTTCTTATGTTTGCAGTGCTAAATATTATTTTACGTGTCTATTAGTCTCCTAGGAATACTGTAACAGAGTATAACAACAGAAATGTATTGTCTCACAGTTCTGGAAGCTGAAAGTCCAAAGTCAAGTAAGTCCAAAGTCAGGATATTGGTAAGGCCGTGTGGGACGTGCTCCTTCTAAAGGTTCTAGGGAAGCAACTGTGCAGGCCTCTCTCCTAGCTTCTGAGATCCTTGGGAAGCCCTTGGTTTGTCAATGGCTGACTTCTCCCAGTGCCTCTCCACATGGTCCCACCTTAGTGCACAGCTGTCTCTATGTCTAAATTCCCCCTTTTTATAAAGATACTAGTCACACTGGATTAGAACCCACCCCAACAGCCTCACTTTAACTTGACTACTTCTTTAAAGATCCTATTTCCAAATAAGGTCAAATTCCAGGTGCTGGGGTTAGAAATTCACTGTGTTCTTCTTTGGGGAGGTGGGGGACACACAATGAAATTCATAACAGCATATTTACTAGCCATTTTGTCTTTAACAACTTACTTTTCTGCTAAGTTATTTGTCTTTTCTTTCTCTCTTTCTTTCTTTCTTTTTTTTTTTTTTTTGAGAAGAACAGGGTAGTAGGCCAGAGGTGTAGGAGTGAGAGGATTCGCCAGAGACAGAGTGGGGAGCAGAACAGGCAGACGGACTGAAATACACTGCAGAGGGGAGCAGTGGGTGAGACAGGAGAGGTCTGCTGCGCCATGGGGGCTAACTCCTTGGCTGAGGATCAAACTCAGGCCCTACTGGTGATAACACTGAGACTTAATCCTGAGGCCACCAGGGAGGCCAGTTTGTCTTTTTTTCAACCTTTTATCACAGAATGTTGCAAATGTTTTCCAAGTTTGTGGGAAATAAGAGTTTTAATTTTTTTATGTATTCATTTTTTTCTATTTCTTGTTTATAAGTCATACTTAGAAATATTCTACTCAAGATTATAAAACTGAAGCGTTCTTCTGTATTTTTTGGTTTATTTTTTAAATTTAAATCTGGAGTTAATTTTCACACATGTCCTAGACTTTTTTCCTAATTTACTGTCCGATTGCTCTAATACAGTTATTGAATATGCTTCATAACATTCAAGGAGAACTTTTGATGTTTAATTTCTTAGGTAATCTCAACAAAAATATTTTTATTAAATGTTTTTGTAATATGTCCCTAGATAAATAGTATCATTTTTCTTTTTTGTTCATTTATTGAGCTATTACCTTTTGAACACCTACTACATGTTAGGCCCTCCATCGTGTGCAAAACAGACACAGTCTCTTCCCCCATGAAGCTTATTTACAGTCTAGAAAAAGACACAGATGTTAATAAATAACCACATAATGAAGGTAAAAGCACAACCACAACAGGTGCTAGAAAGAAAAGGGTTACAATATTCAAAGTGGGGTCCATGGGTCAGTAGTGTTACAGGGCAGGGAGAGGGGCAGCCCAAACCCTGCAAACCTGCCTATTCTAAATGGGTTCTGCCATCAGCAGCATTAACACAAAACATGAGACTTTAATGGGAAGGAACTTTAATACAACTAGGAAACAAGACAGGAAAGGCAAAGAATCTAGTTTCTAAATCAAGCACCCAAGGTTACCCGTCCCCTTGTGGGTAAAAGTCCATCCAAATGGGATTGGCCCAGAGCAAGGCCCCAAAGCCTGCCACAAGGCTAAAGCATCTTCCAGTGGGGACCCACAGAAAAGGGTCAGAAACAACCAGACAAGCCCGGAAGGAAAAGAGCAAAATCAAAATCAAGATAAAAGCTGCCATTGTCTCCTCCCCACGGGTCTCACCCACATCTGTGTCACCCAGTCCACGACCAAGAGGCAAGCGCAGTTTCTTCACATGTCTCTCCATTCCATGTGCCTCCTCCAGGTCTCCTCCAGGCTCTCCATCCTGCTTCCTTTCTTCTCAGTCTCCTCTCCCTGCTAAGCTCCACCCTCCATTTGGGTGGGGCAGGGAACCTGGAACCTCCCCCTTTCCTGGGGACGACCCTGTTACAGTAGCAAGGGCTTTACCTGGGAGCTTGTTAGAAATACAGAATCTTCAGTCCCTCCAGGCCTCCCAAATCAGAATCTGTATTTGTATACTGCAGTTTGAAAAGCACAAGAGTAGGGAGGATTTGACTGATTAGATAAGTAAGGAAAGGTTCCTTGAGGAAATACTGAATAAACTTAGATCTGAAGGGAGAAGAGGTATTAACTAAGTCAAAGGGGTGGTAGGGGAGCTGGTGGAAATGAGTTATGTGGGTTAGCTCCCTGGCTGAGGATCAAACTCAGGCCCTAGTGGTAATGTTATAGGGCAGCCCTGATACAAAACAGGTTGCCTGACTGTGGGTCCTCACCCGCGCACTTAAAAGGACTTATCAATACTGCAGGCACACACGAAAGGTTAATAAAAGGTTTATTTACAATGGAAGGGCAAATGAGGAAATGTACAACTCAGGGAGAAAAGTGAGAGACAAAGTTTTAAATGCGTCCTACCCGATCCGCCAATCTGGAATCCCAAATGATACTCTGAGAGCTGGCCGCGAGCCAGGAACTGTGAAGCCAGGAGGGAGCGAGAGAGCAAACCCCTCCAAGGCCCACGTGTTTGTTTTTTTGTAACAACCCTGGCTGTTTAACTCCACCCTCAGGTCCCTGCCACCTTCCCTTTGATGGTGATAGGATTTGTCTTTCCCAATGTCCTGATGGCTTTGGTCTGGAGTGGGGGTGGAGTCCACAAAGCCTGTATGGATTAGCTCAGAACATCCTTTCCCCCTAACAATTATAGCACTGACACTGAACCCCTAGGCCACCAGGGAGGCTTAGGGTAGAGGGAACAGCGTGTGCAAAGCCTCTGTGATGGATGGCAGTGTGGTGCATACTAAGAACAAAACAGACCGGTGGGACTGGAGCACAGTCCTCCAAGCAAAGCACCAAAGAAGATCAGCTTATAGAAAGAGGAGCAGCACACCATACAGGACCTGAGTTCTAAGGAGTTTTGTCTTATATTCAAAGTAATGTAATAGGAAGATTGGATTTTAAGCATGAACTTCTTTTGATTATATTTCAACTGTGAGGGACTTCCTGGTGGCGCAAGGGACTAAGCACAGCACCATGGGGCTGTCCACAGCCTCTGCAGCACAAGTTCTATCCCTGGCTAGCCAGGGAGCTACCTACATGACACAGCAGACCTCTCCTGACTCGTCTGCTGCAGCCCTCACCAGTATATTTCAGTCAGTCTGCCTGTTCTGCTCCCCAATCTGTCTCTGGTGAATCCTTTCACCCCCTGCATCTCTGGCCTGTGCTCCAGTACATATATGCCTAAATAAATAAATCTTTAAATATATATATATATATATATATATATATGAACTATGAAATGACCACTTTTCTACCTTTCATCTGCTCTTGTAATGAAATGAATAATTTACATTAATAAATCTGTTTATGCTGAACTATGTCCGCATTGTTCCTGCAATAAACTTTACCTGAACACAGAACTTATTCTTTAAATATACTCCTTGTTTTTATTTAAAAGTATTCTACTTAGTGTTTTGTATCCAGATTCATTTATTAAATTAGCCTACAGTTTGCTACCACTTTATTTGTTTGGGGGATGTTTTGTTTTCCTTTCTATCTTTGAATCATGCTAAATTTGTAAAATGTAACAAAATTATCTGCTACCTAACATTTTATATATTATGGAAATTTTTTCTTTTGAAAACTTTAAATAACTCAACTATTCAAGAAGCTTCTTGAACAAATACCCTATGATCCAACAATGCCACTCCCAGGTATTGATCCAAAGAATATGAAAACACTATGAAGATATTTATGCACCCCTTTTTTATAGGAGCTTATTCACAACAGCCAACATACAGAGCCAACTTTAATGCCCACCAACAGATGACTGGATAAAGAAATTGTGGTATGTATACACAATGAATACTGCTCAGCTATTTAAAAAGATGGAATGGTGATTTGGGGGACAATATGGATGTACCTTAAAGTGATTATGCTAAGTGAAATAAGCCAGAAAGTGAAAGACAAGGCCTCCCTGATGTCACAAGGGGTTAAGCACTGCACTATGAAGCAATCCGCAGCCTCTGCAACACGAGTTCGATCCCCGGCTGGCCAGGGAGCAACACACATGGCACAGCAGACCTCTCCTGTCTGGCCCGCTGCTCCCCTCTGCAGTGTATTTCAGTCAGTCTGCCTGTTCCGCTCCCCACTCTGTCTCTGGTGAATTCTCTCAGCCCCCACACCTCTGGTCTGTACCCCAGCTCTTGTATGCACAAATAAATAATCTTAAAAAAAAAAAAAGTGAAAGACAGTTACCAGATAGTTTATCTCATTTGTACAATAAATAACCAAAGAAAATAAACTGGCAAAACACAAAAATAACTCTTAGACTCTGTGAGTGGCAGTTTCCGCAGGGAGCAGGGCCGGGGGAGGGCACAGAGGAGGTAAGGTAATCATGTACTGGCACTGGACTTTGGGTGAAAGGCAAGGGAAGCATGTATACGCGTTATAATGGAAAGTTGCATTCGCACATATTTTGCTTGTAAATGAATGGCAAATCAATAAAAGTTTAATGGAAAAAAAAGCTTCCTGAACATGTTGATAATTTATATTATCCTAAAAATTTTATCAAGGTTTTAAAACATATTGGCATAGCATTGTGCATAATAGGCTCCTAATTATTTTTGTTCTCCGTTTTATCTATGTTTAAGTTCCTGTTTTGATTACTGTTTTGATTAAGTTCCTGTTTTATCTGTATGGGACTAACTGTGGTATCTATTTGAATTGCTGTCCTGTTTTTAATAACAATGTGTTGTTATTTTGTTTATTTATGGTAGTGGTTGTTTTTTCTATCCATCCACCCTCTTCTCACCCCTTTTCTGGTAAGAGACCCTGCAGCCTTGACCACAGGGCACATGTTTGAGGCTGAGTTGAGTCTCAGTCACCTCTGGAAAGCACTGGACCAGGGCTTACCTGCCACCCAAGCCAGCCCAGAGTTCATTCCCTGGACTTTTCTCATAAGAGCCAACAGGTCAGCTCCCTTTTCTTTTCTGGTCACAATCTGAAGGATGGAGCCCTCAAGCTGCCTAAATCCATGTTCTTCATGCAGAGGCTAAAATAGAGGCAACGGTAGAACTGAGGCTATCAGAGGGGGAGGGCGAAAGGGAGGAACAGAGCAAGGCGGGAAGGGAGACAATGGTGGTGGGTGCAGTGTGGTAACAACACCTGCAGGGGAAGATCCTATAGTTCAAATACATAAACAACCATGTAAAGCAATGTTACCTCAATTGAATGAAAGAATGAATGTGCGGGGGTGGGGGGAGAGGAGGAAAGGAAGGAAGGAAGGAAGGAAGGAAGGAAGGAAGGAAGGAAGGGAAGGAAGGGAAGGAAGGAAGGAAGGAAGGAAGGAAGGAAGGAAGGAAGGAAGGAAGGAAGGAAGGATGACAGAAGGGCCCAACATCCTAAGAGATGGGGAGACGAGAAGGGAAAGCATATAGACTTCCCTGGGGTCCTTAGATTAGCTCTGTCTTTGGCTCTTGCTTTGCTTTGTTTCTTTTCTTTTTTTTTTTTTTTTTTTTTTTAAGATTTATTTATTTATTTGTTTGTTTATACATACAAGCACTGGGTACAGTCAGAAGCGTGGGAGGGTGAGAGAATTCACCAGAGCAGGGAGCAGAGCAGGCAGAAGGACCGAAGCACACTGCTGAGGGGAGCAGCGGGCGGCAGGAGAGGTCTGCGCGCCATGTGGGACTCTCCTGCGGTGGCTGGGGAGCAGCCGGGAATCGAACTGGCGCTGCAGAGGCTGCAGGCAGCTTCGCAACCCAGCGCTCAACCGCTGCGCCACTGGGGAGGCCCTCTTGCTTTGCTTTGATGACATGAATAAATGCCCTTGGTAACATCAGCTAATCAGAGTTGGGTTTATTAGAGATGGGACTTCTGTTTTCCTTGAAGGTCTAATATCTCGGATTCACTTTTGCTGGTACTAATAGTGCAATCCCTGGTTTATTTTTTGCTAGTTTGCCTTTGCCAGGCTGCCTTTTTATTTGTAGCCTTTGTGAATTGCTTTGTTTTCAGGGTACCTCTCTATAGCTGCAATGGGTGGCACACACACCGCCCAAGGGGCTTCATACCAGGCAGTGCTCCCCATGAATATGGACTTTCAAGAACCTGTTGGGTTTGTGTCCTGTCCTCAGTGGCCAGCTAAGCTCACTCTTCCTCACTCGCATAACTCTACAGCACTTGCCATCTCTTTTCTCTGGTAATGTCATCACCTCACCCTACCTCTTGGGATTTCCATGCCCTTATTCATTCCCTTATTCAGCTTTTTCTGTTTCTCTTTCCCAAACTTTTCCTCTGTGGCCACGAGAACTCACTTTTTGTATAATAAATGCCCCTGACTGTCAAGTTCTTTACTACATGTTTCCTTCATTGCCTTCTTAACTGAAATCTAGATTTCTCCCTGGGGTAACTTAAAATATGTTCCACAGAGAGGGTTTAATTCAATCCCACTACTGTTAGTAAAGAAACTATAGAAAGAAAAGCCTAAGATCAGCAAGTTCCAAATTTTCAATCGAAGTATCCACAATCAGAGAAACAGAGCATTTTGGGTTATAAACTGTGTGATATGGGCCTCCCTGGTGGCACAGATGATACAGTTAACAAGTTTGTCTTTCCCCCATTTTTTTGCAATTCCCCTTATCTAGCATTAACAGGATTGATGACTTGTCTTTCCCATTTGTTGCAGCTTCCCCTCCCCTTGGGAAGAAAAAAAAGCTGGCGCCCACCGGTTTCCCTGTAGACCCTTCCCCCTCGCCCTAAGGAAAACAAGTTGGCGATCACCGTCTCTGTGCCTTGACACCTTCCCCTTCCCTTCACCATCTCTGTGCCTTGACACCTTCCCCTTCCCTTAAGATGAATGAGCTGACACCCATCCATCTCCCTGTTGAGCTGGCGCCCACTTGTCTCTGTGCGGACCCCTTCCCCCTCCCCTTCGCGGATGCCTACCCATCTCCCCCTGTATAAATACCCCTGCCCACTGCCAAAGAGCAGGACGGTGGTTTTTCGGACATGAGTCTGCCTCCCTCCTCATTTGTCGACAAATAAAACCGCTTTCCTTTTCCTCAAACTTAGTTTCCTTTTATTGGCTGAGGGAAACTGAGGCCGGCGTTCGGTAACACAGAGATTAAAGATAGTGCTGGGCCTCCCCAGTGGCGCAGCGGTTGAGCGCTGGGTTGCGAAGCTGCCCGCGGCCTCTGCGGCGGCGGTTCGATCCCCGGCTGCTCCCCAGCCACCGGAGGAGGGTCCCACATGGCGCGCAGACCTCTCCTACCGCCGACTGCTCCCCTCAGCAGTGTACTTCGGTCCTTCTGCCTGCTCTGCTCCCTGCTCTGGCTCTGGTGAATTCTCTCACCCTCCTGCGCTTCTGACTGTACTCAGTGCATGTATAAACAAAAACAAAAACAAAAAAAAAAAAAAAAAGATAGTGCTATCAAGCAATAGGCAGCCACTGCAGCATGAGTTTGATCCCTGGCTGACCAGGGAGCAATCCACATGGTGCAGCAGACCTCTCCTGTCTCTCCCACTGCTCCCCTCAGAAGTGTATTTCAGTAGATCTGCCTGTTCTGCTCCCCGCTCTCTCTGGTGTATCCTCTCACCCCACACACACACCTCTGGCCTGCACCCCAGTTCTTGTATGCATAAGTAAAATAAATCTTTAAAATAAATAAATAAATAAACTGTGTGACCCCATGACTTTGATCATGACTTTGATCTCCTCCGGGCTGAACTGACCACCTTACAGAGGCCTTTCCTGTGGGAGCTCCTTAGCACTCCTGCTCTCAAAGCCCGGCCCACAGTAGGCTTCACAAATTATTATTATTGTCATTATTATTGTTGTTTTTGCTATGACAACCACAGTAATAAGAGTGGGAGAGAGGGAAATACAGGATTCCCAAAAATAATAATTATTTACCTCATACCTCAAGACACTAACTCACAGCCAGCTGCCACACCCCTGCGAGCTAACAGTATCATACACAATGGATAAAAGGGAGCAGGTAAGAGGGAAAAGGGGGAATGACTGTGTCCATGATTTCACTGAAATACAGAAGATGAGAACACAGAAGAGTTTGATCCTCAGGCTAAGACTGTAGACTTGTGTTTCAACAGACCTAGATGTGAGTCCTACGCAATGCTTCAGTGCAAGACTTCCCAAACTCTTTGACCATTACCCATAGTAAGAAATATGATTTTGGGCCTCCCCGGTGGCGCAGCGGTTGAGCACCAGGTTGCGAAGCTGCCCGCAGTTTCTGCAGCGCCGGGTTAGGGCGCTCCCTGGCCACCGGAGGAGGGTCCCGCATGGCGCGCAGACCTCTCCTGCCGCCCGCTGCTCCCCTCAGCAGTGTAATTCGTCAGTCAGCCTGCTCTGCTCTCCCCTCTGGCTCTGGTGAATTCTCTCACCCTCCCGCGCTTCTGACTGTACCCAGTGCTTGTATAAATAAAAAATAAAAATAAATCTTTAAAAAAAAATTTAAAAAAAGAAATATGATATTATGTATCATCTATGCATATAAATGTATGTATGTATATGTATATAAATGTGTGTGTACACACATATATGTATCTATAAGGGATCACAAAAAAAACTTACCCTCTATGAGACATTCTGATATTTTCTCTTTCATTCTAGTCTATTCTTTATTCTTTAAATTGCTAGTGACAATCCCCTAAATGTATTTTTTTAAGATTTATTTATTTATGCATACAAGAACTGGGGTACCGACCAGAGGTGTGGGGGTTGAGAGGACTCACCCGAGACAGAGTGAGGAACAGAACAGGCAGATCAACTGAAATACATTGCTGAGGGGACAGCAGCGAGCAAGTCAGGAGAGGTCTGCTGTGCCATGTGGGTAGCTCCCTGGCTGGGGATCAAACTCGTGCTGCAGAGGCTGCAGATAGCTTCATAGATTGCATCTTAACCCCTTGCACCACCAGGGAGCCTCCCCTAAATGTATTTCTCTATACACTAGTGAGTTAGGACCCAGAGATTAAAAAAGATCTTCAAAAGAGCGATAAAAGAGCAGTCCTAAAGGGAAAGGACCAAATGTTTCTAACAGAACAAGAAGAAAGAAAATTGCAAATAAAAGTAGAAGAAAATTAATATAGAGTCAACTTTGTGAGATTAAGATATAAGAGCCGGAGTACACAGCATCATATGTAGAATTTGTGCCCAAAATGTTTACCCTGAATCCTATGCAGACACAGGCAAATGCTGATTGTGAAATAGTCTTAAAAATAGTCTTAAGTCTTAAAAAAAGTCATAGTCATAAAAGATATTTAATGTGATGGACTGTTCCAGATTAAAGGATACCAAAAAATAATAATAATAACTAAAGCAATCTGTGATCCTTATTTGTGTTTTGACTGGAAAAAGAAAGAACCCACGCACAAAGTAGATTTTTGAGGATGATGAGAGATTTTACTGTGATCTCCTGTCAGATGATACCAATGGATCCTGTTAAATAATACTTCTACTGAAGTAATTGGGGGGAAAGTCATACTGTCTGACACTTCAAGTGGTCTAGAAAAGAGAATATGTGAAGAGAAAGAGAGAGCAAATATAGAACAGGGCCTCCCTGGTGGTCCAAAGGGTCAAGACGCAACCTATGAAGCTATCCGCAACCTCTGCAGCACAGAGTTCCATCTGGGGCCAGGGAGCTACCCAAAAGGTGCAGCAGACCTCTCCTGACTTGCCCACTGCTCCCCTCGGCAGTGTATTTCAGTCAATCCACCTGTTCTGTTCCCCACTCTGTCTCTGGTGAATCCTCTCACCCCCCAAACCTCTAGCTTGTACCCCAGTCTTTGTATGCATAAATAAATAAAACTTAAAAAAAAAGAAATATTTTTCTAAGATTTTCCATATATGAGACTTCCTTTGAGCTCCAGAGCTTCAATCTCACACTTTTAATCCACCTGGATATCTCACAGATATCAATCAAAGTTTGAATTTTCTCGAAATAAATTGGGGGGGGGGATGGAAAGAAACAGATATTTAATAAAAGAAGCATGCAGTCTATTTAAACTCTTATGTTGAAATGAATATTAAAATGGCATTTTGGGGGCCTCCCTGGTGGCACAAGGGGTTAAGCACAGCACTATGAAGCCATCCACAGCCACTGTAGCACGAGTTCAATCCCCGGCCAGGGAGGTGACCCATATGGCATAGCAGACCTCTCCTTATTCACCTGCTGCTCCCCTCAGCAGTGTATCTCAGTGAATCTGCCTGTTCTGTTCCACATTCTGTCTCTGGGGAATCCTCTCACCCCCCAACACCTCTGGCCTGTACCCCAGTTCTATTATGCATAAATAAATAAATCTTTAAAAAAAAAACTAACTAAAATGGCATTTTGTAAACATTTTTTAAATTATCCAACAGTGATGATCCCACCCACTCACCCCACACCCTACCCTGACCACCTCCTGCAAAGGGACAATTTAATTCACTAGGTATTTCGCAGGTACACCTACCCAGCAGAGTGCCATATGCTGTAAGAAATGATCCCATTGACATAAGCCTTGATACAATTTTAACACTAAGTTAGTTCAATATAGTAAAGTAGAATGTGTCTGGTTTAGAGTCCATTAGATCTCATTTCCACTGATTTAGCTATGTGACCTTAGACAATTTACTTAACCTCTAAAACTGCTTCTTCCTGATGAAGTGGAATTTTATTTTCTTTTAAAAAGGAAAGTTAAGGGGCATCCTTGGTGGCAGAGGGGTTAAAGTCTCAACGCTCTTGACATGAATTCAATTCCTAGACAAGGAGCTAGAAAAAAGTAGAAGAAAACATAGGAAAAGCACTACAACATTGACTCACTTCAGTGATGTCTATGGGCACTTGTCACTAACAGCAGGAAAACAAAAGTGAAAATAAACAGATGGACTACATCAAGCTAAAAAGCCTCTGCACAGTGAAAGAAGCTATCATTAAGATGAAAAGACATCCTACCGAGGGGAAGAAAATATTTGTACATCATACATCTGACAAGGAATTAATATCCAAGATCTACAAAGAACTCTTACAACTCAACAAAAAGAAAGCAAATAACCCAGTCAATAAATGGGCAGAAGGGCCTCCCTGGTAGCGCAAGTGGTTAAGCACCACACTATGAAGCAATCCACAGTCTCTGCAGCACAAGTTCGATCCCCGGCCGGCCAGGGAGAAACCCGTATGGCACAGCAGACCTCTCCTATCTCACCTGCTGCTCCCCTCAGCAGTGTATTTCAGTCAGTCTGCCTGTTCTGTTCCCGGCTCTGTCTCTGGTGAGTCCTCTCACCCCCCACATCTCTGTCCTGTACCCCAGCTCTTGTATGCATAAATAAAACAATCTTTAAAAAAAATGGGCAGAAGACCTAAGTAGACACTTCTCCAAGGAAGACATACAGATGGCCAACAGGCACATGAATAAATGCCTGTCATCACTTATGAGAGAAATACAAATCAAAGCCACAATGAAATACTATCTCACACCTGTGAGGATGGATTATAGCAAAAGGGAGGGAAGGAAGGAAGGAAGGAGGGAAGGAAGGAAGGAAACAACAAATGCTGGTGAGGTTATGGAGAAAAAAAAACCCTCATATTGTTGGTGGAAATGTAGGCTGATCCAGGCACTATAGAAAACAATATCAAGGTTCCTCAAAATATTAAAAATAGATATACCATGTGATCTGGTAATTCTACTTCTCAGTATTTATCCAAAGAATGCAAGAACACTAATTCAAAGGGACATATGCACTCCTGTATTCATTGTAGCACTGTTTACAATAGCCTAGTTGTGGAAGCAAGCTAAGTGTTCAACACAGACGAATGACTATGCATATATAGATACACACACACACACACACACACACACACGATACTACTCAGCTATAAAAAGAGATGAAATCTTGCCACTTGGACAACACGGATGAAACTGGAAGAGATTATGCCAAGTGAAATAAGTCAGAAGTAGAAAGATAAATACTGGATGATTTCACTGATTTGTAGAATACAGAGAAACAAAACAAAAGAACAGACAAAACGGAACCAAAACAAATCCAGGAAGCATTTAGACTACAGAGGGAGGGTGGGATGGGGAACAAAGGGGAAAGCAGGCTCAAGGGTCTATGGTGAAGGAGTACAGGTGGTTTGGTGGTGGATGTGGTATGGGGGCGTTCATCTGAAAAGGTATGAACCCATTCCCCTGAATGATGACTAGAGTCCTGGAGCTATCTTCCACATAAATCCCAGATTCTCACCTTTAAATGATATGTGAGAAGTAAATGTTCATCATGTTTAAAGCAAAAAAAAAAATAAAATGTCAACAGTGGTATTTAAAATACTATGATAGTAGTACAGATTTAAATTTTTCATTTATTTATTATTGCTTTTCTCTGCTTTCCAAATATTTTTGGTTAATTACACATATAGTAAAATAAATAAATGTATTCACTCATTAGACAAACCTTTATGAGTGATTGGTATGTGCCAGACACTAAGTAAAGAAGTTAGGAAAAGCAACTAAAAGATAGACATTGTCCTGGTCCTCACAGAGGTTTTAATCTAGCAAAGAAAACAAATATGGAACAAGTTATTAGCAGCAGTGAAGGGAACTGTCATAGACAAGTGGAGGTGCTAAGAGAATATATGACAGAGGAATTTATAGGGTAGAGAGGGAGCATTTGGAAAAAAGTTTTTTATTTTTTTGAGGCTATAGAGCAGGTCACATCCGTTTTGTACATAATACAGTCCCATCTGCAACTGATAACAAAAAAGTTACCAAAAAAAATCTATAGTTTTGGAAAATAAGAGATCCATTTCTAAATAACCCATGGACAAAGAATTCATTATGGAGGGGCCTCCCTGGTGGTTCATGGGATTAAGTCACAGTGCTATCAAACTATCCCCAGCCACTGCTGCACGAGTTAGATCCCTGGCCAGGGAATTGACCCACATGGCACAGCAGATCTCTCCTGTCTCACCCACTGCTCCCCTCAGCAGTGTATTTCAGTAGATCCTTCTCCTCTGCTCCCCACTCTGTCTCTAGTGAATCCTCTCACCAAGCCCCCAGCACCTCTGACCTGCACCCTAGTTCTTATATGCATAAATAAATAAATCTTAAAAATAATAATAAAGGTAATCATTTTTTTAAAAAAAGAATTCATTATGGAAATTTAAAACGTTTAAACAAAAATAACATATCAGAATTTGTGGTAGTAGCTAAATCAGTATATGAGGAACATTTATAGCCTTAAAATGAACATACAACATAGAAAAAAGATTGACTACAAATAAATATAATTTTATAATAACTCAAGAATACTTCATGACCTTGAAGTTGGGAGAGATTTTTAAATAAACCACAAAAAGGAAAAATTTATAAATAGGACTATATTTAAATTAAGGGTTTCTGTCATCAGTAAATAGTATTTTTTTTTAAAGATTTATTTATTTATTTATTTATTTAGACAAGCACTGGGTACAGTCAGAAGCGCGGGAGGATGAGAGAATTCACCAGAGCCAAAGCAGGGAGTAGAGCAGACAGAAGGACCGAAGTACACTGCTGAGGGGAGCAGCGGGCAGCAGGAGAGATCTGCGTGCCATGTGGCACCCTCACCCTGTGGCCAGGAAGCAGCCGGGGATCGAACCGGCGCTGCAGAGGCTGCGGGCAGCTTTGCAACCCAGTGCTCAACCGCTGTGCCACCTGGGAGGCCCAGTAAATAGTATTTTAAAAGTGAAAAGGCAAGTTACCAAGTAGGAGAAATATTTGTCACACAGATAACAAGGAGCTCATTATGAAACTATGTTCTATAGACCAATAAGGAATATACCACTCAACTGGAATGTGTACTGTAATTAGGCTAATAACAATAACCATAATTATAATGGTGGTGGTACTAAAAATTGAGTAGAGAGATGAGAATAGATTATTAGGCCATTAATAATGATAAAACATTTGTCTTTTTTTTAATAAGATAAACATGCATGGGTGGTTTGGTGGAGGGTAAATGAAATGTGCACATATGGGAAATTTATTTTAATAATAATAATATAAACATATATAAAATAACCATTCCACCAAAGCTTCAAAGGTATTTTAATAAACGTTTTGGTGACCTCCGAAAAACTGAATTCTCCATTCTTTAGAGAATGGTATTCTTTTTCCCAGCAAGGCTTCCTACTCTACTAAAAGAATATGATGACTAAAAAGTGATAAGGCAGGGCCTCCCCGGTGGCGCAGCGGGTTAAGCGCCGTGCTGTGAAGCTGTCCTCAGCCTCTGCAGCGCGGGTTCGATTCCTGGCCGGCCAAGGAGAAACCCACATGACGTGGCAGACCTCTCCTGCCGCGCTCACTGCTCCCCTCAGCAGTGTTTTTCATCAGTCTGCCTGTTCTGCTCCCTGCTCTGTCTCTGGTGAATCCTCTCACCCTCCCTCGCCTCTGACCTGTACCCCAGTTCTTGTATAAATAAAGAATAAAATCTTTAAAAAAAAGAAATTAAAAAAAAATTGATAAGGTAAGAACTGCTTTTTAAATCATCTGTTTGTTCCAGAAAGGTTTATCTGTAACTCTTCAAACAGGGTTGGCCATAGCTGGATTTCTGGCTGTCATGCATTGCTAATCAGAAATTTTAAGACAAAGTGGCAGCAATGAACAAACTTCACTTCCTCGGATCATCATCCCAGGCCCCACTCCTCCCACCCACATCCTGTGTGTAAGTAAATAGGAAAGAGTCCTGGTCTATCTAGCACCACTGTTAGTCTCTGGCAGAGTGGCTTGGCTGTTCTTGGCCACCACAAGGCGCTGAGTTCACAGTGCGGGGTGCAAGAGAAGTGGGGAAGGATCCAGCTACGTAAATGACCACCCAGGATCCTGATTTGTTACCAGTGAGTCAGCCAAGGCTTGGGCTAGACAAGATCTCAGGCCCCACAACCTCATTTTCTGGTTTTTTTTTTTTTTTTTTTATAGAGGCATGTTTATTTATTTGTTTGTTTGTTTGTTTGTTTTTTTATACATGCACTGGGTACAGTCAGAAGCGCCGGAGGGTGAGAGAATTCTCCAGAGCCAGAGCAGGAAGCAGAGCAGGCAGAAGGACCGAAGTACACTGCTGAGGGGCGCAGCGGGCGGCAGGAGAGGTCTGCACGCCATGTGGGACCCTCCTCGGTGGCCGGGGAGCAGCCGGGGATCGAACCGGCGCCGCAGAGGCTGCGGGCAGCTTTGCAACCCAGCACTCAACCGCTGCGCCACCTGGGAGGCCCCACAACCTCATTTTCTACTCCCAAAGCAAGAATAACAACACAAACAGGTATATGAGCTTCTTAAAATGAAATTTAACTCTCTCCACCATGATTCTTATTTGGTTTTCAAAGACAACTGCCATCAGGAATCATTTTTCATAAGTCCCTAAAGAATCACTCATTGTGTAAACACACACACACACACACACACACACACACACTAACAAGGTTACATTACTCAAGCACTTTTAAATTCGTTTGATCGTGATTAACTGGCCTCCAACAGGTAGGACTTGCTGGAGAGATTCAGTCTGATATTTTAGAAATATCAGGTAAATGTGAAGAGTTCTAGTTTGTGCCATAAAGAAAGAAAGAACTCTGTTAGATTGAAGCCATAAATATAAACATTAAATCAGTAATGACAGAGAGTTCCTATTTCTGTATGTAGGGTCAGCTTATCTGAATTGAAATGCCAGCTCCACCAATTTTAACTTCTAAATGTGCAACTCCTGGCAAGTGACTTCCTCCCAAAGCCTCTATTTTCTGCCCTTAGAGGGAGAAAAGTGAATAACAAAGCACTTACTTGATAGTATTGTTTGGGAATTAAACAAGAGAAACCGTATAAAAAATATCACACATTATAATAATAGCTGGCATCACGCCTGGCTCCAGCAACTGCTGGGAGTCACCTGACTTGTGAAAAGGCTGTCTTGAACCGCTAGGTCTTGGATGCCTGCAGGTGAACTAAAGAAGGTCTGGGACTTAATTTTCTCCAGAGGACTTTGGATTGAGGCAAGTGTCCCACTGCTCTCAAACAAGAGCGCTCCTGCCATCTTGTGCCCAAAGGCAGCAAATGCCTAAATCCCAATGCCAGGGCCCCTTTCCTTTTGTCCATTCATTCATCAGTCTCCTTTTCTATTTTAGGCTCCCAGACAATAGAACCACTTGGCTTCCTCAAAGCTTCATGCTCTGTCTCTGTGAGTCCTCTCACCGCCCCCCCACCCCACACCTCTGGCCTATACCCCGGCTCTTGTATGCATAAATAAATAAATCTTTAAAAAAAAAAAAAAGCTTTATGCTCTCTATACTCCATTTGTTCAAAGTAGCTCTCCGTGCCTGGCATTCTCTTCATCCTCTTGTCTGCCAGGCAAACAGCTGCTCCTGGTCTCCTCTAAGAAAGCTTCCCTAAGTAGACACCTAAATGGCTCACCTCATTCTCCCCAGCAAAACCAGCTCTTATAGCACATGTCTGCCCCCTTCTCCTTCACTGATGCTCCCCTGGGAGCCCCCACCCCTAACACAGAACCACATGACTAGCTGGCACCCAGTATATGTTCAATAAATAAATGTATATTGTAGTAAAGTAGGGGGCAGGAGCAAGGCCATTCCAGAAAGCGCTGTTCCAGCTCAGAAACGCTGGTATTGCTGGCATGTAAGTGCTTCTGTGTCTATTGAATCTATAGCCCCTGCACAGCCTCTGAGGTTAATAATTTTGACTAGAAACAAATGCATGAACCATCTATCAAGTTCACTTCTAGTACTTTATCCAAGAGAAATGGAAATCTGTGTCTATAAAAGACTTGCTCTGGAATGTTCATAATCCCCTCTTTGATGATAAAATCTAATAACTGGAAAAGACCCAAATGTCCATCAACAGGGGAATGAAAAGTGAATGTGGTATGTTCGTTCAATAGAATACTATTTGGCAGAAAAAAGAAACCGATGACACAGTTCAATCTCAAAAACTTAGGCTAAGAATTCAGACACCCACAAAAAACTACACACTGAAAAAGAACAAAGATATGAAAGTCTAGAAAGAGAAAATGGAAACGGGAAACGAAAGAAAGTTGTTGCCTGATGTGGGGGGGCGGGGGATAGGAGGCGAAGGGGCAAGGTTTGTTACAATTTGTCAGTCTGTACACCTAAAATCTGGGCATTTATCCATGTTAATTATATTTATTATTTCTTTAAAATATAAAGGACGAGAAGGAAAGTGGGGGCCTGAAAGGCGACCGTAGTGCTCGCACCGGAAAGGCAGGCACCGGACCATAGTCGCTGAGAGATCCGTTTGAGACCCCTCCCCTGCCCCAGGCCACGACGACCGGGTTGGACCGAGCCGGGACCGGAGCGAGACGGCAGGGCGGCAGCCCGGTGCAGTTGCTCCTCTTGGCCGCCAGGAGGCAGCGTAGGCCCAGGCAGGGCGGGCCGTGGTGACCCGGGAAGCGGTGGCAAGGGGGCGGGCCCGTGCGCGGGAGTCCATGTGGGCGCCGGCGCGGCGGGGAGCAGCGCGGGGTCGCCATGGCGGAGCTGCAGCAGCTCCGTGTGCAGGAGGCGGTGGACTCCATGGTGAAGAGCCTGGAGAAGGAGAACATCCGGAAGATGCAGGTAGAGGGCGGGTGCCCGTCCGGGGGGAGCTCTGGCTGGCCTCGATTTCCAGACCCTTCCCGCCGCCACCGCGAGATGCCCCGCGTCGCTGTCTCCCTCCCGCCCGGCGGACCCGAGTCGGGCGTCCCGGGGTCGCCGCGGGGCACTCGCCCATTGCTCACACAACTTCTGGAGCTCGACTGAGCGGATGAAATCCGTGCGCCCTAGCCACACGCACGGCCAATTTCCACTTAGGCCAACGCAGGGGAGGCGAGGTCCACAGGGCCAGGGGTTAGAAAACCCTTGGTGTGAGGCGATCGACCTCCCACACTGCGCCACCCTGTCAGCAGGTGAGCAGCCCGAGGCCCTGAAAGGGCACGGTCAAGGTGAAAGACCGGAAAGGCCAAAGTGCTCAGCCTCTTCGATGGCAGATCGTGTCGTGTTGTGTTACCCCGAACCCCGCTCCACATCGTACTGGTTTAGTTATAGTCTCTTCTCCCTTGAACCCCTAAAAGTGTTGTGGCTCTTGGCCCTGCCTCCCTAACCGGATTGTGGGTTCCCCTTGTCATTCCTCTTGAGTCATTGATTAATGGATCAATGGATCCATTGATTAATGGACCCCGGTAGAATGTAGATGACTAGGCTGCTGATCTCAGAAGCCTGTGGGGTAGGCACCGAGTTTTTAGAACTCGGGTTCATCTGACCCACCGCACCTTCCCCATCCACCCAGCTGTCAATGCAACAAATGCCGGTGAGCTAGTAGCAAAAAGGCCCTGAAACACTGCTAGGCAGGGTGGGTATTTCCCATTAATGGTTTGAAGATTCTGATGTCTATTCTGTGGAGATGTACAAATATAAATGCTCCTCTGTTGTACTCCATAGTCACTCCATAGTCATTCTGTCCCAGGAAGCTGTCCTACCTAACTTCACGCTTCCCCCTTTCTCCAGGGTCTCATGTTCCGGTGCAGTGCCAACTGTTGTGACGACAGCCAGGCATCCATGCAGCAGGTACACCAGTGCATTGAGCGCTGCCATGCGCCTCTGGCTCAAGCTCAGGCCCTGGTGACCAGTGAGTTGGAGAAGTTCCAGGTAAAGAATAACCCAGAGAACTCTAGTCCTTGCTGTTGCTCTTTTGCAGGAGATGAGAAGCATTTATTCAAAACTATTGGCTTTAGTGTCTTGTTTCTGCTAATATTTGTGGCAATCCTATGACCAACCAGTCTTCACAGGGCTTGAAATTTTGGAAGAAATCCTGGAGGTTAACTGCTGCATTTCCCTAACATTTCTATGTTTCCCATAGAAACAATGCTATAAGGGGCCTCCCTGGTGGCACAAAGGGTTAGGTCTCAGCACTATCAGGCTATCGCCAGCCACTGAAACATGAGTTCAAGCCCCGGTCAGGGAGAAAACCCACAATGCGCAGCAGACCTCTCCTGTTTGGCCCGCTGTTCCCCTCAGCAGTGTATTTCAGTAGATCAGCGTGTTCTGCTCCCCACTCTGTCTCTGGTGAATCCTCTCACACACACCCCCACACCTCTGGCCTACACCCCAGTTCTTATATGCATAAGTAAACAATAAATCTTTTTTAAAAAAGAAAAGAAACAGTGATGTAAAAGAGAACTACAAGGGGCACTCATAAAGCCTATGGTTTTTGGGTTTTTTTTTTAAGATTTATTTATTTTATTTATATAAGCACTGGGTACAATCAGAAGTGCGGGAGGGTGAAAGATTCACCAGAGCCAGAGCGGGCAACAGAACAGGCAGACTGACGAAATACACTGCTGAGGGGAGCAGCGGGCGGCAGGAGAGGTCTGCACGCCATGTGGGGCCCTCGCTGGTGGCCGGGGATCGAACCAGCGCTGCAGAGGCTGCTGGCAGCTTCACAACCCAGCGCTCAACCTCTGCGCCACCAGGGGAGGCCCTAGCCTGTGGATTTTTGTGGAGTTTTTTGTTGTTGTTGCTGTTTTTGCCATACACATCAAATATAATATGTATACTACATAGAATAAAGCTTTCATAAACATGTCAATTCATTCTTACATTAGCAGAATCCTCAGTATAGTAGATTAGGACAAGATCCTGCTGTCATTTTGTGGACTTCAACACCTGCCCAGGACGGTCCCTACTGACTACATTGGGAGGACCGCTCAGGAGTCACTAAAGATCGGTCATTTATAGGCAGCCTTGTTACTCTTGGCTCTCTCCTGCCTGCCTCATAAGCTCCCTGAGGTCACTGAAAGACCAGTAACACGCTTTGGAGCAAAGAGTAACTACAACTTTATTTTTTTCCCTTCCTCTGAATATACTTTTCTGGAATTTGGTGGTAGTAGAGCCTTCTTCTGAACCATTTTTTCATAGACAGAGATTCTGCTCACATGGAAAAATTGTATCTAATGTGATACAGTTTTGACATTTCGCTATACAAAATTTTTCAAAATTACTGATACTATTAGGATTAACTTTTCCATTACAGAATTCCAAAAAGTTTATGTTCATTTTGACAGCTCATTTTGTAACTAGGGTCTTTAAATTTTGATTCTTAAATTGCTTTATAATTTTCTCCCTTCATTGACGTTTCAGTCCAGTCAGACTTACTCTTCACTGTGCCAGAACAGCGCTTACCACACCCTCCATGGGGCTAAGTCCAAGGACCATTTCTGATTCCTCATCTTTACTCAACCTCTCTGCAACAATGACACAGTTGATCACTCACCTCATCCCTGAAGCATGATTCAGTTGGCCACTGCATACCTCACTTTCCTGGTTTTCCACCTCCCTCTCAGGCCATCCTTTCTTGACCTCCTTTTCTGGTTTATTTCCTCTCAGCTTCTGAGTATGGGAGTGCCCAGTGCTATCCTTACACCTTTTCCTTTTTCTACTGTGTTCTCTAGTCTCAATGCATATCTAGACCAACTAAATGCATATCTCTAGACCAACTTTAGTTCTGATCTCCAGATTCATATGTCCAACTCAAGACATATGAACATATGAACAGAATTTATCTGTTTTATCTATTATATTTCCCAACATAAGGAGACTATCCAGCACATAGTAGATGCTCAACAAATATTTGTGGGATTGAGGGTTTTTTGGTAGCAAGGACAGACATTGAAGAATCAAGATGTGTATAAGTCTTAGAGTTGAGTAACAGTAACCTCTAGTTACTTCTCAGTTCCTAGAAAGGGCTTCTATACCATTTATTCTGTCATTCACCTACTTTCTAATAATACTGTCTGGACCTTTCTAGTGCCACTCTGTCTTGATCAGGATAATTTTGGTTAATTGCACGATATTCATTCCCTTAATTAATCAAGATAATAGATGTCGAGCCAAAATATGTAGCACAGGACCTGGTATGTGGTATGCACTTGGTAAAAGGAAGCCTCTCAGCATTCTCTACCTTCTTCTTGCCACAGGACCGCCTGGCCCGGTGCACCATGCATTGCAATGACAAAGCCAAAGATTCAATAGATGCAGGAAGTAAAGAGCTTCAGGTCAAGCGGCAGCTGGAAAGTTGTGTGACCAAGTGTGTGGATGACCACATGCATCTCATCCCAACCATGACCAAGAAGATGAAAGAGTCTCTCTCGTCTATTGGGAAATAGAAGTCTTTGCCATTGGCCATTAGAGCTGAAGGCAAGAATCTATTTAAAAAGAGGAATGAGACTTTTGATCTTTTAAGTGAAGTTTTTGAATGAAGAAATTGAGGACATCAGCAAATTTAAGGCACATGTCACTTGCCTCTGGACACTGGTCTCTTAACACTACCTTTTAATCCTATAAAGTAAAATAGAAAAAAACTGGTGCTAAAATTTGGATCAGAACTAGCACAGGAGTGGTTTTGAGAGCCCATATATCATGTGGCAAGTGTTTGTCCTGGCAGGAGAGATTTCCCTTGCACCAAGCCAAAGCCCTCCACATATTGATAGTGCACAGGTACTTCTAATCTGACAGCTTCTCTAACTTGCCTGTGATCTGGTGGAGTGTGAGGAGAGGTATATCTGTTTCTTGCCAACCTCCCATTTACCACAAAGATCACTACAACACATAAAACAAAATCCATGAGGTCACTAATTTAGAAGGGGAGAAAAAAGGTTTCTATATCTTTGGTTGCTTGGTTTAGTTTTATATACCAGGTCATGAAGTTTATTTAAGCTATGGAATTGGGAGAGAGGGTAGTTCAGATAAGAACTTTGAAAAGTTCTTATGGATTTATTTTGGCCCTGGAGATGTGGATGTTTATTACTTGAAATTCTCACATATACGTCTTTCACCTTGGAGACCTTGCAAAAACATGAGAGGTGATGTCCTGCTGGGTATGGGAAGCAGAGCTCCCTCTCAATGGCTGCCGGGAAGCACCCTACAACAGAGTGACAGGACAGTCTTGCAGCGACACTCTCCCCTGAAGAAAGAGGCATTTTGATTGTGCTGTATGCCAGATTCTGAAAATGAACATGAAAGCGGAACTATTGGCTGGTTAATTAAAAGTTATGAAATACTGGACTTAGATAAGCCTGTTTTTCACAGAACAATGCAGTGAAAACCTAAATCCAGTATTGCTTTTACTTAACCACCTTAAAAGTGCTGATGACACAATCCTTTGGCAATAGGAAGGTCAAGGCAGGGAAACTAAGGTACCCATGAGCAGCAGTGATTCCTTTCATGAAAGGATGGGCATCCCCTCCATGACCAAACACCACTATGCCTGGACCCTTTGCATCCTGCAGTGTTCTATCCCAGCTCTGGCACTTTATTTTGATAAAGACCTAGTCTTTTTACCAACTTATTACTTGAAGTGATAATATAGCCTGTGTCTGCTGTTTCAAGGCTGTGATATATTTTCCTAGTGGTTTGGTTTTAAAAAATAAATAAGATTTAACTTTTCCTCAACTATTTTGTTTCTTTCCTCATATCTGAGCAGTGAATATAAAACTTTCTCAGAATGCTTTGCTGTAATACATGAAATAAGTTTCTTAAGAGGTCCCAAAGAGTTGTGTGTTACAGTTCAGATGCAGAACTGGTTTACTGTAAGTGGGAAAACTTGAGAGAAGACTAGAACACTATGGCTTTTAAGCCCATTAATATAAAAAGTCAGAAACTGTCTAGAAGGCTAAATATCCATATCAGTCTCCAGCTTCACTAACAATTCAATTGACAGAGATGAAAAAGTTACAAAATTATGACCCCTCTAGAGAAAGCCCAACATCTAGAATTTTGAGTACAAAGACAGTATAAAACATTGGATGAGTCTAGGTCAGTCTTTACTACCATTTGCACTTAAGTCTTTTTTTTTTTTTTAATATTTATGTATTTATACAAGCATTGGGTACATTCAGAAGTGCAGGAGGGCGAGAGAATTCACCAGAGCCAGAGCAGGGAGCAGAACAGGCAGAATGACAAATACACTGCTGAGGGGAGCAGTGGGAGAGACAGGAGAGGTCTGCCGCGCCGTGTGGGTCCCTCGCTGGCAGGCGGGGGATCGAACAGCCCAGCGCTCAACTGCTGCGCCACCAGGGGAGGCCCTGCACTTAAGTCTTTTGTGAACATTAGGAATGAGTTGAATTTGGGAAAATCATCTACTATTTAGAATCGCCAAGGCTTACCAATATTTTGGTGTAAATTGTATAATCCCCATTTCATTTGTAAATGTGGATCTTACTAATTGGGGTAACAACTGGGAAAAAAAGAGACCGCTTTTTACATTTAACTGCTTGACTTGAAAATCAATATTTTCTTTCAAAGATGCAGGGGGTGAGAGGATCCACCAGAAACAGCGTGGGGAACAGAACAGGCAGATCTACTGAAATACACTGCTGAGGGGAGCAGCGGGCCAGACAGGAGAGGTCTACTGCGCCACGTGGGTTTCTCCCTGGCCGGCCAGAGATCGAACTTGTGCTGTAGAGGCTGCGGGATGCTTCATAATGCGGTGCTTAACCCCTTGCGCCACCAGGGAGGCCCCCGAAAATCATTATTTTATATTAAAGCTGGCTTGAGTGTGGCATTTCACTTTTAAATATAGGGTAAGGCACCTGAAGCGGGGCTCTGGGGCCAGTGATACTGTTATAGAGCAACCCCGATATTAAACGGGTTCCTGGCTGTGGGTCCTCACCCGCGCGCTTTAAAGGGACTTATGAATACTCTACTACAGACACACGCCAAAGGGTTAATAAAAGGTTTATTTACAAGAGAAAAAGAAATAAGGAAAATGTACAACTCAGGGAGAAAATAGGGAAATAAAGTCTTTAATGCGTCCTACCCGATCCGACGACCTGGAAACCCAAAGTCACTCTCAGAGCTAGACGGACGCCGCGAGCTGGCCGAGGGCCCCAAAATGGAGAGCGCCCCAAAGCCCACATGTCTGCCTTTTGTATCCACCTGGCTGCTTAACCCCACCCTCAGGTCCCAGCCACCTTCCCTTGGGTGGTGATGGGATGTAGAGTTCCCAGTGTCTTTGGCTTTGGCCTGGGGTGGGGGTGGAGTCCACAAAGCCTGTATGGAATTAGCTTTGTGACAGCCTTTTTCCCCTAACAATACAAGAATTACAAGACCATTAGGAACACCGCCAGGAATATACTTTTGGGCTCTAGATTCCAACTCTTAGGCACTCTGCTCCCCGCGCTCTTCTGGTCACTGAGATGTACTAGAACCCCTGGCTCACAATGCCATCATGCTGTGGGAATACAAGCCAAAGAAATCGTAGGCTCCAAAGTTTCGTTTTCGTTTGATACGTAAGAGTAAGACAAACGATGCTAGAGGCAGGACCGCTGTCTCAACTTTACAGACAACGCAGTGCCATTCATGCAGCCGTCTCGCTGAGCCGCACCGCCCACCCGCCCAGTGGCGGGCCAGGCCACCGGAAGCTCGGGGCTGACGGATCCGTCCGGCTTCAGCTAAGTATCGCGAGGCGAGATGTGAACGCTACCCACCCATTGGCTAACGGGATCGTGACGTCAGACGCAGGACGCCGGGCCTACCGCGGGAGTGGGACGGAGGCCGTGGATTTCGTGTGGTGGCAGCTCTGAGCCCGGGGAGTAGACACCATGAGCAAAGCGCACCCTCCCGAGTTGAAAAAGTAAGTGGAGCGCCCGAGAAGCAGTTGCTTTGCATGCCCTGAGTTCTCAGTGCCCCCTCTATTTCCGGTGGCGCGGCTGGCGTGCGTAGTCGCCGACTCCCCGGCCTGGGTCCCGCTCTTGGGGCCTAAAGCCCGCGCAGTGTCGCCCCTCGGCCAGGTGGGCGTGGTTACCGAAGACGCCGACGGCGCCTCTGTCCGCCAGCTTCTGCCCGGGCTCGAGCTCCGCCCCACCGGGCGCTCCCGCGTTACCAGAATATCTGGAGTGGCATCCTCGTTGAACATTTTTAATAGCATCATTTCTAGATAAGGTGGCTGGAGAGGGTTTCTGTAAGGAACTACGGCGGTGGGAGGGCTGGAAATGTCTGATGGTATCTGAGGAACCAAAAACATCCTTAATCGTAGAGTGTTTGCAGCTGTTCTTGGATCTTTAACTTAGAAATCCCATTCTTCTTGCTTTTTTGTACTTGCGTGGCATGTATATCTTGCTGTTTTATCAGAGCTAAGAGAAAATAGGTTTTTCTTATCAAAGGTTAGGTTTTTGTGAGGTTTTTCTCCTGCATCCAGTGAAATTAGCTGAAAGTAGGTATTTTGGAGATGACCCGAGGTAGTTAATATATTCTAAATCCCTTCCGTTTTTGTTTATTATCCTGCCCTTCCCAAATTACATTCTTAGTATAAGTGCTGATGCAGCCCATCACCCTCTAGTCCTTTACGTTGTGTAAGGTTCTTACTATTTTAAATTTTATTATTTTTTTGTGTAAGTTTTAGCAAATTTTATTGACTGTATCTGAGGTTTTTACTATTTTAAATTTTATTTCTACTTTGTAAGTTTTAGCAAATTTTATTGACTGTCTACTTTGGTACTTATTTATGCTTAAGTTAGTTACCTTATCTTGATCCCTTTTGTTTTTTCAGATTTATGGACAAAAAGTTATCATGTAAGTTCTTTTTAATTGATTACTTTATACATCTTGACAGTATGTGTACAACAACTTCATAAAAGTACAAAGCACAAAGACCCTCTCATCATTAAATTAAGCAGGTTTTGTCAAAATCTTAGTTTTATTTACCTAATTTTGATATTTATTGAATTTCACAATGACACTTTGCGTAGTTTCATACAAGCCCTTCCACACTTTTACAGAATTAACAGGATTTTCCTGCTTTGTGATATTTGGGTATATAGCAGCCTTTTTTCCTTTAAGCAGAGGGTTTATACAAGGACTAAAAATCTGACCTGTGCAGTGTTTGAAGTATATAGCAGTGAAGACTGTGGCTTTAGAAGTGTGCAGCCTTCAATTTGAATCCCAGCTCTACTTCACAGTAGATATACAGCCTTGAACTAATTGAAAAGTCTATACTTCAGTTCCCTCATAAACATTAGTATAATACTTTATAATGTGGAAGTAAATGTAAAATGTTTAGCCCTGTGCTTAGCATACAGTAAGGGTAGTGGATTTACATCTCAAGTGCCTGGGTTTTATCCTCCCTATTTTTTTTTTTTTCGACTTTCCTAGATTTATTCATGTAAAATTTGCTCTTCTCTTATTTTTGGCCTACCTAACTTAGTGGAAAGTCAATAGTTATTGGTCAGGATTATTAAAACTTTTTTTTTCTCTTTTTATAGTGAAATTAAATGGTGGCAGACATGTCCAAGGAATACTACGGGGATTTGATCCCTTTATGAATCTTGTGATAGATGAGTGTGTGGAGATGGCAACTAGTGGGCAACAGAACAATATTGGAATGGTGGTGAGTAAAGATGAAAGATTTCTTTTAGAGATTTCACTTTTCTTTTGGAATAAGCATTTATGTCTCTTCTGTCAAATTCCCACATTAAATTGAAGTTAGGCAAATTACAAGCAAGATTAGACCTTCCATTTACCTTTCAGTTTAATATATAATAGTCATTCATCAGCTGTGATAATATCCTAGTTTCATGTAGGTGAGATCTGAATCTAATACAGAATTCTCTGAGGTCTTTGGGCTTGAAATAACTGTTGAAAATAAGTCTTAAGTTTTACTATGGTAGAGACCACATAGTCAGTCTTTGTTAAAGTAATAGTTCTCAATCATAGTTGCATCTTAGAATCAAATTAGACTGGATGCAGCATAGATTTTTTTTTTTTATTATAAGGCAAAGATTAACCACTGAGCTAGAGCATTTATGACCATGTGAGGAATTTTACCAAAAAAATAAATAATAACTATGTCTGAAGTCCACCCCAAAGCAACTGAAACTATATCACAGTGATGATATCTCTATTAGACAATTTTAGGTAATTTTAATGCTTAGTGAAGATTAAAAGCTTACTTATCAAGAAATGAAAGTTGCTTGTCAAATCAGCATGCGAATGAATTCCTAGATCTTGTTAAATGCAGGTCTTACTTCAGTGGGTGTGGGGTAGAGCTGGAGATTTTGCATATCTAACAAGTACCCACTTGATATAGATGTGCCAGTCTACAAATCACATTTTTCTTTTTTTTTTTTTAACATTTTTTTTGGTTTTTTTATTTTTTTTTTTTTTTTGGTTTTTTTATTGTTTAAGATTTTATTTATTTATACAAGGACTGGGGTACAGGTCAGAGGCACGAGAGAGTGAGAGAATTCACCAGAGACAGAGTGGGAAGCAGAACAGGCAGACGGACTGAAGACACTGCCGAGGGGAGCAGCAGGCGAGGCAGGAGAGGTCTGCCACGCCATGTGGGTTTCTCCCTGGGCAGCTGGGAATAGAACCCGCGCTGCAGAGGCTGCCGACAGCGTCACAGTGCAGCACTCAACACACTGCGCCACCGGGGAGGCCCACAAATCACATTTTTCTTAATAGTGTATATATTTTGGTTTATCACACCCAAATTTAAATGTAATCAAGGTAAAAGTCACAAGGGATGACTACAGTGTCAGTCATTCACATAGAATAAAATAAAATCAAATGCTGAATTAATTATAGAAGTAAATATTTCTACATTTACTAGGCCATAGTGGTATAACTGCTGAAGAAAAGCATTTGATGTCTATCTTTCAGACCCAGACTGACAGTATCCCCAATAAATGATAAGTTCAAGTTTCTTAGAAAAGATAAATCAAAAAGGATAATGTAGCTTTAACAACTCATGGCACATAATGACCTCTTGGAGGTGGTAAAAGTTCCTAATTGTTAGCCCTAATTTTTTTGCCTCAGTATCTTTTTCAGAATTGAGTCCTTTCCAAGGTTTCTATTAATGTTCATTTCAAGTGTATTTACATTACTATATTTTCATAAGCAAATTTATGGTTGGGACTGGAAAAACAGCGTAGAGTTTAGATATGAGACTATGCCTCCATATCTTAACCAAGTTTCTTATAAATTGACCATTTTCCTTTCAGGTTGAAACTGAGTAAAATTGGTGACTCTTTGGCAGCCCGATTCTTTTGAAAATCAGTTTTTAAATACCCTAAGCTTTCATTTTAACCCTCCCTTTTGCAGATTAAGATATCTTTGTTGTAATAGAGTGTAGACTCTATTTAGTGTTTATAGCTCAACAGATTAGTTTAAAAAGGATGCAAGACAGACTTGAGATCTACAGCTCAAGTTTGTGAAGATAAGCTTTTTGAGAATTTTGTGACATGGGAATTTTATCAAAGAAGGATTGAACCTTAGAAGGATCTCTCTCAAAAGTTTTCCTCAAAATTTTGATAGGCTTAATTGTCTTTACACAAAAATTGATTGACAGTGTCATCCCAACTCATTTAAGTAATTATAATTAGCACCTACTTACTGTGTTAGGCAGACTGCTATTCCAGCTCTGATTTATGGACTATAAAAAGTTTGTATTAGTAGACTTAAGTCTTAGCGCTAAGTGAACAATGCAAATCAAATAACGTATCAGTTGTCTTTAATGAAAAGACATTGTAAAGAATATGCAGGAATGGCTTTTTTCCTGAGGTTGAAAGAAGGGATACAAACACGTTTTTCACAAATTGTTCCCCAAAGTAGTAGTAGTTACATGGACTTCATTATTCTCTTTTCCAAGTCAGTTACCCATTGAGAGCATAGAGATTACATAGAACTATTAAGAATGTCTATGCTTTGAAGGGGAGATAATTTTGGGCATCTGTCAGCTGGATAGTTACCTCATGCTTCAACCAGCCTCCCCTGTGGCTGGCACAGAGTTGTCAGTAGTTACACCTATGTCTTAGTTGAAGAAATCAATTTATTTGAAAAAGAATGCTTCTTTATTCACAGTTACATTTATTAGCAGTGATTAATCAGCAGCCAGTGGAAGAAATCAGACCTCTTTTGAACATGCCCTTAAAAGCCTTTTAGCTCATAATCTTGCTTTATCCATCTGGTAACCTCAGAAAATGACAAAGAATGATATGGTTGAAGACATTTGAATACTTCCAGGTGACTAGGGAATTGTCACCTACTCTTTAATGTAGTAATTTACTTCAGGAATTACTTGAGTTTTACATTCTTCTGCTTCACATTCTTCACAATTTTAATTTCTTTTTTCCTCAAGCTGTACTTTAACCTTATTAGCAATCTCTTGGATTTCTGGAGTGGCAGATTTGGCTTCAATTAAGCCACCAAGTATTTGGCTAATTACTGCTTTACTAGGCAGGATGCTAGAACAGAAGTCTCTCACATTTGTCTTATTCCCTTAAGATTGTAACTCTACCCTCGGGTTCCCTTAAGATTGTAGGAAAAATTTCTAATGTTTATGATGCTGCCTAGTTTGTGGGTTCTTGCTAGCATTGTGCTTCTGGTGGCTCCATTTTGGGTTTATATTCTCTGGGCGCTCTCAAGAGGCGGAAAGCCTGAGCATCACTTTGCAACTAGTATTGAAGCATATCAGAAGGCATATGGAGCGGCCTCTGCAGCATGAGTTCCATCCCAGGGCGGCCCACATGGCGCGGCCGACCTCTCCTGTCTCGCCCGCTGCTCCCCTCAGCAGTGTGTTTTGGTTGGTCTGCCAGTTCTATTCCCTGCTCTGTCTCTGGTGAGTCCTCTCACCCCCCAACACACACACCTCTGGCCTGTGCCCCAGCTCTTGTATGCATAAATAAATAAATCTTTTAAAAAAAAAAAGAAGAAGAAGAAGGCATTTGGAATTCTGGAGCTCATGTTCCAGATTGGAGAATTGGACTTCAAACACAATGGGAAAAACGGAAGAGCACTACAGGACAAGAGTGGTCACTGGGGCCTCCCCGGTGGCGCAGCGGTTGAGTGCTGGGTTGCGAAGCTGCCAGCTGCCTCTGCGGCGCCGGTTCGATCCCCGGCTGCTCCCCGGCCACCGGAGGAGGGTCCCACATGGCGCGCAGACCTCTCCTGCCGCCCGCTGCTCCCCTCAGCAGTGTACTTCGGTCCTTCTGCCTGCTCTGCTCCCCGCTCTGGCTCTGGTGAATTCTCTCACCCTCCTGCGCTTCTGACTGTACCCAGTGCATGTATAAACAAAACAAACAAACAAATAAATAAAAAACATGCCTCTTAAAAAAAAAAAAAAAAAAAAAGAGTGGTCACTGACTAACCTTATGTTCTTAGTAAGGCAGCCATACTATTTTAGAAAATGTGTTTATTAATGATGCCACAAAGAAAAAGCCCTCAGCTCTGAAAACCTTAATTATCTGAAATAACTTCTTTACACTATTCTCTTTTTCTAAGGAAAATGTCAGAAATGGACAAGTTTAGGAGAGAACTAGGAAAGACAGCAAGTTTTTCATACCTTTGAGGTGTTATGTTCTTCATCATCATCTGCTTGCAAGATGATGAAGCAGGAGTTTAAAACTGAGAACTAGCTAAGCATATTGTTTAGCTTTCATTGTTTCTATAAACTCTGTAGAGTCTTCCAGCCCACTGTTATTTCAGGGCATTATTCTCTTTTAATTTCTTTAATTAAGCTCTTTAATTCTTTGCCATCTCCTCACCGTACTCATTGCTGTTAGTCTCTGTCAGACTCCAGGGTACCCTTCACCTTCCAAGGCACCCTTCACCTGTCCATTCTGTCAGCTGCACTAATCATATGCAAGTTCACTTGTTAATTTTACAGATACTTATTGAGCTTGCCACTATAGAAATTGACAGTATTCCTGGGTGAATTCTCTCACCCTCCCGTGCTTCTGACTGTACCCAGTGCATGTATAAACAAAAACAAACAAATAAATAAATAAAACATGCCTTAAAAAAAAAAAAAAGAAATTGACAGTATTCCTAAAGACACCAAGAAAGTCCTTCCCCTCATAAAAATGACATTTGGGTGAGGATGACAAACAATAGGGTATGGAATAAATATGTAAGCAGGGGGCAGGGAGAATAAGTTATAAATGTTTTTAGACCAGCTGCCTACAATCATTGCTCTACTCAAATCTTATTCAGAATGCCTCCCTTTTTAATAAATTGTTTCCTCTCACCCCCTTCCATTTTTTCACCTGTCTGGCTCTGATATGTGATTGCATCATGACCTGCAGTCCAGCAGCAACTCCTATTCACAATACCCTTTCCAGCTTTACTTTCTTTTCTACCCCTCTTAAACCCAATTAACCAGCCATTTCACCTCTGTTTTCATGTATGGATGTTTACTATGTCAGGCACTGTGCTTCTAGAGCCTTTTCTTTATAACCTCCCTTCCTGCCACTAGCTCTCCTGTTCTCTTATATGCTGTTGCCAGTCATTCCCCCAGAGGTGAAACTTTGACTCATTATGACTCCAAATACTTTAAGATTGGTGTTTGAGACCTTCTGTGGTTGGATGTCAACTATATTTGTTCCCCACTTCTCCCCATAACTTTTTATTGTATTCAGATTAGACTCTTTCCTTATCCCCTTTTACTGTTTCATCTCTGTTGTCTAGGATTTCCCCTCTTCCTGTTAAAATTCTACCCAATTTTTTACCGGATAGTCTCGCTCATAGCAGGAATTTAGAAAACCTAAATAAGGGACCAGGAAAAAGACTAATTATAATAAAGTAAAAGTCAAAATCAACAAGCAGCTATAAACCAGAGATATACCATGGGGTGGGGGTAAGGGGCAAGAGGGATTACAGTCAAAATAAGGGGAGGTGGGAATTGTATGGGGACTATAACCAAAATGAAAAGGCATACATTGTGCAAAAATGAAAAATGATGTAAAAAATGATGTAAAAAAATATATAAAATTGAAAAAAAAAATCTCCCCTTTTTTTTAAAAGATTTATTTATTTATACAAGCACTGGGTACAGTCAGAAGCGCGGGAGGGTGAGAGAATTCACCAGAGCCAGAACGGGGAACAGAACAGGCAGACTGACGAAATACACTGCTGAGGGGAGCAGAGGACAAGACAAGCCATGTAGGACCCTCGCCGGTGGCCGGGGATCAAACCGGCGCTGCGGAGCAGCCTCACAGCCCAGCGCTCAACCGCTGCACCACCAGGGGAGGCCCTCTACCCAATTTTTAATACCCAGCTAAAACAATATCTTCATAAAGCCTACTTAAAAAAAAAAAAAGATTTATTTATGCATACAAGAACTGGGGTACAGGCCAGAAGTGTGGGGGATGAGAGGATTCACCAGAGACAGAGCAGGGTACAGAACAGGTGAATTGACTGAAATACACTGCGGAGGGGAGCAGCATGTGGGTATCTCCCTGGCTGGGGATCGAACTCGAGATGCAGTGGCTGTGGGTAGCTTCATAGGTTGTGTCTTAACCCCTTGCTTTATCGGAGGCCCATAAAGCCTACTTTTGGCCGGTTTCATCCTAGCTTGTTCTTTGAATGACTTTACATAAACTGATGTAGTCTATAGTACCTATTTTTCACATTAATTTATGAGTCCCTTAGGGGCAGGGATAGGCATGTTCCATTTGAGTGCTGTAGTTGAGAAGGGGAAATGATTAGTAGAAGGTGTGGCATCTCAAAAAGATACTTGTTATCCTTTGACCTTGATGTGCATCTCACAAAGCACTTAGTGGTTTTATGTCATAATTTAAAAATGAGCTATTTTGTGTTTCTGTAAGTTGAAAAGAGATTGATAAACTGGCATTTAATACTAAAAAACATATGGTTTGGTGAAAATTCTTTTATCATCATTGGTGTCTGTTAAATGAATTGTTCTCTCTTCAAATTTATATTTCTTTCTTAGGTAATACGAGGAAATAGTATCATCATGTTAGAAGCCTTGGAACGAGTATAAGCAGTGGCTGTGTTCACCAGAGAAATCAGTTGCTTCCCCATGTCCGCTTCCACAGCATCTTTTTACAATGATATGAAAATTGGGTCGTGTACATTTTCTTACTGAACTTTTTGTTAAATAAACTTTTGAAATAGTCAAAAAATGTTTTCTCAGATGTTCTGAACAAAGAAAATAGATTGGCACTCAGAATTTTTTCTATCAAGAGCTATTCGTTTCAGAGCAGTTTTTTTCAAAGGTTTTTTTTTTTAATACATGCACAAACTGGGGTACATGCCAGAGGTGGGGGGTGGTGAGAGGATTCACCAGAGACAGAGTGGGGAACAGAACAGGCAGATTGACTGAAATACACTGCTGAGGGGAGCAGCGGGCCAGACAGGAGAGATCTGCTATGCGGATGGCTTCATAGGGCTGACACTCAACCCCTTGCGCCACCAGGGAGGCTACTTCAAAGGTTTTTAATGCATTAAAATAGAAGTCTTATTAAATATGGAAAATGGCAAGGATGCCTTTTCCACCCATCTTTTACCACTGAACAGACCCAAAAAAAGCTGCTACCCTGAGTAGATTTCTTCTGAAATATTAATCGTGTCAAAACTCTTGTAACTTTCAGAGTACTCTGTACTCTGAAACAAATCTACCTCTCAGTACAACAGAAGTAAAACACAGGATGTAGTGATGTAGTTGTTTATTTTGAACACAAGTGGGAAAATTTTTTGAATACAAGAGTAGAAATAGAATTCCAGAGAAAAACATTCCAGTGTATTGTGGTTCTTTATGGAGTAGAGAGGGTAGTGATAATGCTGCCCTTAATATATTCATCTAGTTCATAAATTAAGGTACACAAACTCAGATGACATATATTACAGATGGTTGTATCATAAATCTAATCTTAAGAAAACTACCAGGCAATAACTTAGGCCTATTCTTTTTGTGATCTGATAAAAAGCCCACAAACTCTGAATCACAACTGTAGAGAATGGTGTACACACTAGTGTGTATGGTGCTTTACAAAACACAATGAATTAATGTCTCTAAAGTGGTATTTCTTAGTTATAGAAAATACGGCAAAACAGGGAATAGCTAATTGCAATGAGGAGTGTTAATGTGAAGTCCAATACATTCCTGTTCTTAACAGCTATTTTACACAGGCTTACTTTTTTCAAAATCACTAAGACAGAATTGTGGAATAGTTCTCTTACGTGTGGTTTCCTAGACCAGTGGCATCACCTAAGAACTTAACAGAAATGCAAGTTTTATATCCCACTCTAAATCTGTTCAAACATTCTGGGAGTAAAACCCAGCAATGGTTTATTTAACAAGCCCTGCAGGTAATTCCAAGATAACAGAACCACTGGAGCAGAATTGGCTTCCATTCAGCTCCTTCATAATTTTTATTCTCTTCCCGTAAAAAAGATGAACTAGGGTGATCTCTGGAGTATAGACTCTAATAGTATTTTCTTCCAATAAAAAAAAAAATTTAATACTACATTAAAACTAACTTGCTTGCCATAATGATAACTTGTTTTGCTCTTTGAGGAAGCAATCTCAGATGCCCTGTTAGAAAAGAATCAGTAGGTGTGATATAGCAGCTTTTAAAATTGGTATTCTTTTAAGTAAAAATACATCCCATTGCAAAACAAGTCTACAAGTGGTAGAAATTAAGTTAACTTTCATTAGCCCTTAGTCCTTTCCATCTTTAGCATATACGTGTTAACACATTATTACATTCCCTACATATTTTCCTCACTTAAATCACAAAGGAAAAAAACACCCTCAACATAATTCAGAAAAAAGCTTACCCATTGACAAACTAAGTTTAATCCCTGCCTGTACACTATCTCAGCAGTTCTATTGGCATAATCTTCACAATTATGGGAGAGAAGTCATTTTAAGTAAGAATCGATATTCTCAACACTTTTGCTAAATTGCTACTGCGATAATCTGGTAAAGGACTTCCTTTTTTAACAATAATTTGGTTGCAGTTACTTATAAAAGTCACAAGATTTTACTTGTTCTGTCCCACCATGACTTACGCAGCTGTGACCTTTGTACAGTACGTGCAGAACTAGTCCTCAAGTTTGCACAGTAGAATCATTTCATGAGGTTCTAAGTCCTACAGGTGATTTCAACATGCAGCCAAAGTTGAGAATTACCACTTTTAAAACAAGATTTCAGGAACCAGTTTCTCACCCAAAATGCTGCAGTAGCTTTAGAAGCACTTAACAGATTGAACAATGCTGGATCTGATCAAGCATGGTATCATTCTGAATATACAACACTAGTGTCAACTGCTCTAAGTTGCCTCTGCTATTAGACTGCCAGTGCTTCTTATCAAGATCCGTTACTAGAGTTCTCATTGGGAGAAATAATCTTTCACAAATTAGATCTGCTTTGATAATAGATTGGGTTTCTTGGGAATTAAGGCACTAAAAACCATTTGCAGACACCTTAAACCCCCATCATCTGATTCTCAACCCAGGTTGCACATTAGGAACTTTGAAAAGCTCTAATACTGAGGTGCTAGCATCAATCTATTAAATCAGAACCTCTGATTGGGGGCGGGGAGTCTACCAGTATTTTTATAACCTCAGATGATAACAATGCCAGTTCTTAAGTCAAAAACCTATACTTTTCATTTTACTAGAGATTTTTATGTAACATCTTAAGGTTACACCAAGATTTCTGAATTTCACCCCTAATAAAACAGAAAAGCAATCAAAAGAACATTCTGAAAGTCAAAGCTTCAGGCACATTTACTTTGAAAAGGGTATAAATTATTAAAGCCAAGTGTCAGATACCAGTCCCCATAGTAGTACCATGACTGAAGAACACATCCAGCTGTGAAGCACAAATGAACTAGTCCCCCAACTATAAGGCAGGTCTTTAAATTCTTCCTCAAGTGCAGTTTAAAATGCTCAAAACCCAGGCTCCGCCACCTGATCTACTGAGGTCCTACTCTCCAGAGGAGCTAGAGACTCCCTGTTTAACAAAGTCCAGATGATTCTTATGAGCAGAAAGGTTTGGGAAATAACACTGATGGATACTGAGTTAAACTTTGGAGATGGCATAAATGTAATACTTACACCACAACAATTAGAACCTTGTATTTTCTCATGACTCACTGGGTTTTACTTTTGTTAAGCAATGATAATGGCAAAATATCTGATTCAAAATCACTCTTGCTCAGATGGTATTTTTTGCCAGTGAATTTCCATCAGGAACCAGGAGGGGAAAAAAGAGATGGTGGTCTTTCACAGCTCAGTTTTAAGTTTCTCATATAAGTCCTCTTGGTCAATCATGCCTGTGTGCCCATTCCAGCGATGATAGGCAAGAAGAGCGGCATTGTGGGCTGCAATGGCACTCATCTCCATGGCACTTGCTGCACACTCTATGCCATTAAGGTAATAAAGTCGATCATGGAGTATGATGGAGGGGCATTTCTGTGGAGGCTTATAGCGAGGATATGCAAGCCATGGCTGCTTCACAGCAAAATCATAGGACAAAAAGAGCTTTAAAATCTGTTTCTTAGTAAGAGTTTCTTGGGAAAAGATCTTCCAAACAGAGGTCCCATCTGTTGATGGTTGAGGATTATCATTTTTTCTTACTGAGGGTGCAATTCCCATACTATTAATGAACAAATCTGAATTATCAGTGGTTAAGATTGTTGTGAGATCAAGCTTATCTAAGGCTCTAGAGCTAAAGAGAGATGCATTCAACTCCCCCTTAACGAAAGTTGCCACTATATGTTGGTAGTATTGATGGAATTCCTCAATTGGAGGCTCAAAGTTGAGAAAAGTTATATTGGACATTTTTCGATTCAATGGAGTGGCCACCACGACAATATCATAGAAGTCTGAACGGGTCTCAGATCCAGTTTGGTAAACCACTTCATACATCTTTGTGGGATCTCCTAGAGGTAAGGAAGGAAGCATATATTCCTTTAGTGTTTCTACCATACTGCATTTTATACCTTCTAAAAATAATTCTATACCCTCTTGGTTTTCTATACTTCTAAGAAATTCAAGAAGTTGAATCCCTTAATATAATCATCCCTTGTATTGTATTACATTGAGGCTACTTCCTATTTGGAGTGCAATAAAACCTTGTCAATAAGTACAAAATAAGAATTTTTTTTTTTGAGGATGAGATGATTTTCCAAATTCAAGGAGTCATGCCACTGTACTTGAGCACTTAGGAGAATATTTCTACTTGACATAACAAATACAATTTAAAATTCCATCAACTGGAACTGTGTGAGATGCAGGAAGAGAGGTTTTGTTTTTCCCCCAAGCAACTATATTCTACAGGAAAAATTAGGAACAATAAAATGGAAGTCCAAGCTCACCTGTATTTTTGGTCCTTGTCTTCTCCTCTATGTACATTACTGAGCCAGTTATGAGAATGCTTTTGGAAGCCTGAAGGAGCCCTGAGCAAACAAGTTTATTGCCACCTTCTACTGCCCAAAGGCCAGAATCAGCACCAGCCATTGACACTGCCCCTGTCAGTGGTAGGGAAAAAATGGATTTTAATTCTAACTCTATGAGAGGCACTCTACCCAATAAAGCTAGTTCTGCTCCAAATGTCTCCAGACACTGCCTAATAGCCCTAGGAGTGAGCAAATCACCCATCCCCAAGAATCATTCAATTAACATCCTCCCCATAAAATTGCACATCAACACATACACAATTTTGGCAACAATGTGTTTCTTTTCTGAGGTTTCAGAAAGAAAGGAAGTCTTCTCCAAAGCATATCTAAAGTCAAGACCCACCATAATGACAAGTCCCACTGTGAACCAAATGTCCATTACTGTTTCAAGCCTTGGCTTACCCACAAAGCCATTGATGTTCATGCTTTGGCCATAATTAACTCTCATGACAGGAGTAACAATTTCATCGAGGAATTTCTCAGAGAAGCCTGCTTTCTGCAAGGTTTCAAGAAGTGTCCGGTTAAGCATTCCAAGGAATTCATCCCCTCCTAGAGAATGTAGTAACTTTTCTACACTACTGAAGGCATAGTCATGAGATTGGTAGCGGTAGATCCTGTTGAAAAGAAGAGAACTGCCATTAAATACCAAGAAAGAAGGGAAACAGCAAACTGACTTTCGCATTTCCTTCTGATGAGTTCCTCCCTACCACATTAGGCGGATTTCAGTCACCATCCTCCCTAAGTCTCCCGGAAGTTTTTGGACTCCTATTCCTTCTGTCTCTTCTGGAAACTCACTATCCTTTGTACATAGTTTTCTGCATTAACATGGTTCTTGGGAGTGTCTTTAAAGAAATGTGTATGTCTTTTCATTCACTTGTATCTTCCAACAGCACTTAGACATGTCTAAAATTAAATTTTATCTTTCCACCAGGAGTGGTCCTCTCCATCTATTTCCCCCCAGACCCCATCCTGACTACTCTTATCCTACATGTCATCCTCAGTTCATTTCATTTAAAATTTAAACATTTTTACTTCTCTTTTCTGCTTCTCCTACCCAAGAGAATTTTGTCGAGCTTTCGAACAACTCTCTTGTTCTATTCTTATGTTTCTGATCTTAAGTCAGAAATTTATATTCAAACTATTCAAATGAATAATTGAGCTACCTGCTTCTAGGTTTTTTTTTTCTTTAAAACTTTTGTGAAGGGGCCTTCCTGGTGGCACGGTGATTAAAGTCTCAGTGCTATCAAGCTATCACCAGCCACTGCAGCATGAGTTCAATCCCCAGCCAGGAAGCTAACCAACATGGCGCAGCAGACCTCTCCTGTCTGGCCCGCTGCTCCCCTCAGCAGTGTATCTCAGTAGATCTGCCTGTTCTGCTCCTCACTCTGTCTCTGGTAAATCCTCTCACCCCTCAGTCCCCACAACTCTAGTCCACACCCCTGCTCTTGTATGCATAAATAAAAATAAATATTTTTTAAAAATTTATGAATCTCTCAGAAGCCCTATAATATCTTTTTTAAAAAAGATTTATTTATTTATACAAGAACTGGGGTACGGGCCAGATGCACGGGAGGGTGAAAGGATTCACCAGAGACAGAGCGAGGAACAGAACAGGCAGACTGACGAAATACACTGCTGAGGGGAGCAGCGGGCGCGAAAGGAGAGGTCTGCTGGGCCATGTGGGACCCTCGCCAGCCGCCCAGATCGAACCAGCGCTGCGGAGGCTGCGGACAGCTTCATAGCGCTGTGTTCAACCGCCTGCACAACCAGGGGAGGCCCCCTAAAATATCTTTTGTCATTCATTCACTTATTTTAGAAAACCTTTACTGCTGCTTACTAAATAAAGTCCTATCATTAAAAATAATCATGGACTTTAAAGTCAAACTCATCAAGTCTATCTCCTGTGCTCTAATTGCAGATAAACAAAGTAGAAGTAAAAACAACTCTCTAAGTCAAATAGTAAGTGGAAGGCTCAAGCACAAATGGGATTTTCTGCCCTCAAACTCAAACACCCTCACATACACACACACCTGACCCATTCACGGTCTCTATGCTCTGCATATTGAGACCAGATTACTATATAAAACAAAGAAGAAACAAGCACCAAAGAAAGATTTCTATGACTGACCATGAGAGTTTTTATATAAACTTTCTACTCAACATATACTTTAAGTTTCTAGAGAGCAAAGAACAACGTGACACCCATTTTAGTATTATCTTCTAATAGTGTAGTATATAATTTCTTTTTAAATTATATTGTATAGTACTTAATATTTATACATTTACTTACTCATCCATCCATTCAACAAATATTTATGGAGCATCAACTTTCAGTGGGAAACTATTTTGGGTGCTAAGGATGCAGAGGTCAACACAACAGTGGGGAAAAAATCCCAATTCTAACGGAACTTATGTTCTAGCTGGGGGAAACAAGATAATAAAAATAAATGCAAGTGACTTATATAACAGATTAGAGGATAAGTATTAAGGAGAAAAATAAATCAAAAATGAGTTTGGGAAAGCTTGGAGTTGGCAAGGTTGCAATTCTACATAAGATGGTCCAAAAAATAAGTAGTCTAGGAAAGCATGGCTGAGAAGGGGGCATCTGGGCAAAGACCTGAAGACAAAGATGCAAGCTATGTAGTATGGGAGACTGGGCACCCTCCCACTCTCCTGAATATATCAGCTGAGGTGCAAAGCATCCATGAGGTCAGTGCAGTTGAAGAAGAGATCCAGTTGATGGGCCTCCCTGGTGGCGCAGGAGTTAAAGACACAGCACTATCAAGCTGTCACCAGCCACTGTAGCACAAGTCTGACTTTGATCCCTGGCCAGCCAGGGAACTAACCCACATGGCGCAAATGAACTCTCCTGTCTCGCCCACTGCTCCCCTCAGCAGTGTATTTCAATAGATCCATCTGTTCTGCTCCCCGCTGTCTCTAGTGAATCCTCTCTCTCATACACACACACACCTGCATCTCTGGCCTACACCCCAGCTCCTGTATGTATAAATAAATAAATCTTTAAAAAAAAGAGAGAGATCCAGTAGAACAGGAAGCACTACAGAAAAAGTAAGGTGGGGAGGGTCTATGAAGCACTTTCAGAATGGTGAGGTAAGGATGTCAGAAAATCTGCTTCTACACAAAAGCAATAAATATACCTGTAGTGCCCTCCCTGGTGGGGTAAGGGGTTGAGCACAGCACTACGAAGCTAACCACAGCCTCTGCCTCCCATATCTGTAAATAGAAGTTAAAACAGTACCTAACAGTACCTCCCTGCAGGCCAGGGAGCTACCCCCATGGCACAGCACACCTCTCCTGTCTTGCCCGCTGCTCCCCTCAGCAATGCATTTCAGTCAGTCTGCCTGTTCTGTCGTCACTCTGTCTCTGGTGACTTCTCTCACCCCCCACATCTCTGGCCTGTCCGCCAGTTCTTGTATACGTAAATAAACAAATCTTTTAAAAAATAAAATAAATATACCTGCAAAAACTGTCTAACGGAGGCAAATGCCTTGAGTGGACACACAGATACAGCTATCGCCCCAGTTCAGCAGTGTTTCACCACTATAACTAGCACATGCTGGCTGAACACCAGCTTCCTCTCTTGTCTCATGGGGCAGATCATGAGATCTCTTATCTCAAAATAAGATTTGTAGGTTCCTGATTTATTGAAAGAAACAGAAAATGTACAGCACATGCCCTTTATTTTAAAAGATTTATTTTTATTTATTTATACAAGCACTGGGTAGAGTCAGAAGCGCGGGAGGGTGAGAGAATTCACCAGAGCCAGAGCGGGGAACAGAACAGGCAGAAGGACCGAAGTACACTGCTGAGGGGAGCAGCGGGCAGCAGGAGAGGTCTGCGCGCCATGTGGGACCCTCCTCCGGTGGCCGGGGAGCAGCCGGGGATCGAACCGGCACTGCAGAGGCTGCGGGCAGCTTCACAACCCAGCGCTCAACCGCTGCGCCACCTGGGAGGCCCCAAGCACATGCCCTTTAAACATCACGGTCAGTACCATACAGTCAACTATCAAAGTTAGACCAGGGCCTCCCTGGTGGCGCAACCAGTTAAGACGCAACCTATGAAGCTGTCCGCAGCCTCTGCGGCATAAGTTCAATCCCTGGCCTGGGAGCTACCCACATGGTGCAGCTACCCTAACTCACCCACTGCTCCCCTCAGCAGAGTACTTCAGTCAATCTGCCTGCTCTGCTCCCCCACTCTGTCTCTGGTGAATCCTCTCACCCCCCACACTTCTGGCCTGTGCCCCAGCGTATGCATAAATAAATAAATCTTTAAAAAAAAAAAAAAAGTTAGACCAGAGGTGGGGCAGTTATCCTATGAAGTTTGGGAATTTTCTTCTAAAATTAAAAATTGCATAATTTATGGTTCCCCTCACTGGGCCCTGTCACAGTTCTATAATACCTTGAATTCATGTCAAAAGTTATTTCTTAATTGCTCAAGTCACAATTTCCTGATAAGAAAATTGATACAGACAGGGCTGCATCTGATTTCATCTGAACTTGATTTTCCTGCTGAGCATTGAGCCACATGCCACCCACCTTCTCTCAAAAGTGACTAGCTGACTCTATACAAATTCTATATATTTTCTTAGTTATTGGTTTATTGCTTGCCTCCCTCCTAGAAGGTATATTGTTTGAGAGCAGGTTATATGGTCTCAAGACCTAGACTAGTGCCTCTCACAGAATAGGCATTCAATATTTGGTGAATGAATCAATGAATGAATGAACAAATGAATGAATGACTACTTAAAAACAATATGCACTGTAGCTTGACTTAATGTACCCAGAAGGAAAGGCAAACATCACCCCAGAATGATGTTTGAAAAGAAAGAAATCCCTAACTATCAGAACTTACAGAACACAGAGACTGCCTGAATTGGGGGGGGGGTCACGGTCTATGTCTCCCATTTTTTATTGTGGATGAAGGGAGGGTTGGCTGTATGACCAAGAATAGCTGCATAAGGCAGTGCTGACAGAAGCTAATACAAAGACTGCCTGGTGCAGCCTCACAGGGGACGGAGTTCTAGGAACTGAGGAACTGAGGAGTGCAAGGGAAGAGGCGCCCTTTAGTTACAGAAACTACAGTATATTATCCTGAGCAACTCATATTGGCCTTGTTCGGTGCTAGGTCAAACGACATGGAAGTTTACCCATTTATCAATTACTTTATTTTATTATGTTTGACACTGTCATAGTGATAAAATACCACTAGCATTTACGAGCTGAATTTCTCCAGCATCTAAAATTGTAAACCAGAGCCTCCCTAGTGGCGCAAGGGGTTAAGCACTGCACTATGAAGCTATCCGCAGCCTCTGCAGCACAAGTTTGATCCCTGGCTGGCCAGGGAGCAACACACATGGCACAGCAGACCTCTCCTGTCTCACCCACTGCTCCTCTCAGCAGTGTATTTCAGTCAATCTGCCTGTTCTGCTCCCCGCTCTGTCTCTGGTGAATCCTCTCACCTCCCACACCTCTGGCCTAGTACCCCAGTTCTTGTATGCATAAATAAACAAATCTTAAAAAAAAAAAAAGGAAAGAAAGAAGAAGAAGAAAAAGAGGCACCTGTATACTCACTACCCAAGACAGTACTGGAATTTATCTCTATTCCAATTGGTGGGGTACAGAACCGAAGCTCTACTTCAGCCTGCTGGCTCCCAGAAACATCATGTCACAATCAAAGTTCGTTTAAGTTTTTTAATCCTTTTTTTTTTTTTTTAATTTTATAGAGGCATGTTTATTTATTTATTTGTTTGTTTGTTTTTTGTTTATACAAGCACTGGGTAGAGTCAGAAGCGCGGGAGGGTGAGAGAATTCACCAGAGCCAGAGCGGGGAGCAGAGCAGGCAGAAGGACCGAAGTACACTGCTGAGGGGAGCAGCGGGCGGCAGGAGAGGTCTGCGCGCCATGTGGGACCCTCCTCCGGTGGCTGGGGAGCAGCCGGGGATCGAACCAGCGCCGCGGAGGCCTCGGGCAGGTTCGCAACCCAGCGCTCAACGGCTGCGCCACCGGGGAGGCCCAGTTTTTTAATCCTTTCTCAAGCTTTTAGACATTACCTCATTCATCTACACAATACCAGCACAGTACTGAGATTAAGAGTGAGGGCTCTGGAGGCAGACTGCCTGGGCAGGAACTCCAACTGTACCCAGTTCTTGCACACTTGAAACCTCTCTGCCTCTGCCTCCCATATCTGTACACAGAAGTTAATAACAGTACCTACCAGAGAGTGTTGTCATAACAATTCCAGGAGTTAATATTTGTAGCACATTTAAAAGAGTGGCTGGCAAAACTAAATAAGCATTTGCAAATGACATGTTCAGAAGCAAAAATAAACTACTCTTTTAATTTCCAAGTGGCTAAGTGTTATGTCTATTTTATGCAAAACATCTTGCCTAGCATCTTTAAACAGGTCTTGCAGTTACCTAGAGAAATGTTTCCAAGAAACATTAATTCCTAAAGATCATCTAACTAAAAGATCTTAGGTTAAATGAAAAGGAAAAAAAAATTACCTCATAAATTTGTCTAACACATCCTCTACCCACATGTGCATACGGAGGGGTTGAAATCCATATTGCCAAATAAGTTTAATAATGTTAATTATAAACCAGGAGCTCTCCTGAAACACCAAAGTCTCTCCATTATACACTCCCATTAGGCCACCAGAGCTCTGAAGAGTTGAAAGACCTGCAAAAAACAGAGAAAAAGTAGCTAAGTCAGTGGTTTCTGTGCTGATCAAATGAAAGAAGGTCTCTGAAGCTATCCCAGACATTCAGAAGTGAGTGAGTTCTGGGCTTCCCCTAGTTCTCAGGAGACATATTAAATGAGCTCTATCTTTAGAACAGTGTGTGATATAATTACACTATACACTCTCCACATTGTCCAAAAGCAGAGTATCTAAAAGATGGGTCACGTGATCATGCAGATATATCAAAATTGGACTGGCTATTTTTAAAACAAAAAGTCAAAGGAAAAACTAGAGTACCAACTGAACAGAACTTAAAAACAGAAGTGTCAGACATCACTCTTTGCTGCACAAATTGTCCCTGGCAAACGAATGTCCTCAAGGAGGAAAGGAAAATCCAGGAAGCATCCACAGGGGATGAAGAAGACAGCGCAAGAAAAAGGAGGCCTCCCCATTTCTATACAGATCCTGTTTTGCAGAACTGGTATTTCAGATAACTGGAAAGTGGACAAAATGACACCATCTTCCCCAAGGAAAGGACCTGCAGAGGCCTGCCAGACAACCCCCATAACCTGTCCAGCTCTGCTGGGAGAGAAGCAGTCAGTTATCCCAGGTCGTAGGCACATGTCTGTGCCTATAGTTGTATGACTAAGCCAGACAATTCAGGTTTCTCGGCCTCCTTTCCCCAACTATAAAATGAGCACACTAGGTTTCTGCTAACGTAAACTACCCTTCACCAGGAACCCAGAGATTTAAGAACTAACAATTGTAACCAACCCTACCCCAAGCCCTCCCATGGTTGTAATTCCAGATAACTGAAGATACAGATAACTAGTGTCCCATTACAGGAGAGTGGCTCCTAAGGCAGTACCAATCGCTAGAGGAAAGTGAGGAAAAGCTCTCTGTAAAAGACAATTAACAAGGCAGAAAGTTTCACTTCCCTATCTAATAAAAATATCCATGGATGGTTACACACAAATCTGCTTAGCTCTAAGGACAAACAACATACCCAGATCTTTGACAAAACGCTTCATGTGCAGATTTAAAGGATGGATGACAGAACCTCCTGCTTCATATTCTTCCCCCAGCACAGACAAGGTGGCTAGACGGCCCCCCACCTCTCCTCGTTCAAACAGGTGAATTGTCACATCTTTCCCAAATTTCTGCCGCAGATAATAGGCTGCTGAGGTGCCACCAATTCCAGCTCCAATAATGGCTGTGGAAGAAATAAAAAGATCTCTCTTACCAAGCCCTGTGAGTTCTGCTTTGTTTCCAAAGGTCACTTACCAATAATAGATGTTACTTAAGGTTACTGTCAACAACTTAACCAAGCCCGAGGAGGAAGAGGCAAGTGACAGTTGCTGCTAAGACACAACTCTCTCTGGACAGACATTGCCTCCAGACAAAAGTGGTATTAAATTACATTACAAATTGACATCAATTACTTTTTTCTTTTTCTTTTTTTTTTTTTTTGCCACATGCCCAAAAATTCTCTGTTCTTTGCCAAAGCACCACTGGGCCTACGCATCCTTCTTTGTGCCTAAAGCATGGAAACAGAGGAGGTGGGCCTTTCCAGCACGCATTTAAATAAAGTGGCCGCCATTTTTGTCTGGATTTGTTCTGTCTCATTAATGTAGCTAAGTTACTGGTCCTGGAGAGCACAGCTTTAAGGGAAATAAAAAACAAAGCAAAACAAAAGAGGCAGCAAAAAAAAGCCAAGAAGACTGCAACTGCAAGGAAAGTAGATTCTTTTGGCTATGCAGTCGTCCTAAACAGAGCAATTGTGCAAGCCACAATTGTGCAAGCCTCAGAAAGCAGGCCGACCTGAGAAAACCAGAGCGGGGGTTGGGGGTTCCAGCCTTTCCAGGGAAGCAGAACGGTTCAGCTTGTTTGCACTGCCGCGTACTGGGCTCGTGTGCGCCTGTCATCTGCAGAGCAGAGGCAGCCCGGCCCCCTCCACGGCGACCAGAGCCCTGGCCTTCCAAAAGGGCAGCAAGGGAAGGCGGCGAAGGGACCTCGGCCTCCCTGAAACCATAGGCCTGCGAGATCCAGGCTTACAGGGACGTTTAACGCCAGCCCCCTACCCACCCGGGTCTCCCCTCCACTGCCTATTCCTCAAGTGAACGCATCTCCACCGCCAGCCCTCGGCAGCGAAACCCGCGGGGCGAACCGGGAACAGCGCGACCTACACGAGGGCCGGTCCCGCGCGGCCTGGCGGGCGTCGCGGCTGCGGGGCCTGGTGCCCAACCCCGCAGCCGCCCGGCTCGGGGCGCGCTACCGCACCCCCTCCCGCGCCGCCCCCTTCTCGCCTACCGATCTTATCTGGCGGGGCCCGCCGCTCGGCGCTCCCGAGGCACCCCCAGCAGCAAAGCAGCAGCCACAGCCCCAGAAGCGACGACACCATCTCCCCGGCGGTGCGCCCCATGGCTCCCCCAGCTCAGCAGACGGCCAGGAGCGCCCCAGTGCCGGCCAGCCGCTGCGCATCTGCGCGCTCCGCCCACCCCGCCCCGCCCCGCCCCCGGCCGACCTGGCTCTCCCGGCCCCGCCCAGGTCCGACCCGCCGCGCTGGGCCCTAGCACCCCCGGTCCTCTGGACCGTCCTCGAGCTCGCAGCCCAGGGGCACTCGGTCCCCCACATCCGCCACGCCACGGCCCTCCACAGCCCACCCTGCTTCAGGAAGACACCAAAGGTAGCGGAGGAGGCTCACCCCAACTCTCCTTCCTTCTCATCTATTCTGATGAAGCACTTTATTTACTAGTGCCCTCTCAAAGAATGCACGTAGCTAGTTGTCAGAAAGAGACCTGTGGAGTAACACTTACTGAGTGACAACGTTGGGTTAGGCACCAGATGAAAGGGTCAGTGGTGCTACGTGCAAGAAAAATGAGGGAGACAGGGAATGGAGTGGTTCATGGTGAATGAAGTAGAAAAGTTGTGACAAACATGAAGAAAAGCTATGTATCTATGTCATACGATGGGACATCGCGCAGGTATTAAAAAGAACTTAAACTCTCTAACTCCCGTCTAGTATTGTTAAGTGAGAAAAACAGGTTGCTGAGTAATAGGTATTATATGATTCCATTTCTGTAATTAAAACATCATAAACCAAAAGAAAAGAAAAACTAGTATGTGAACTTGAAGAATGTATGGAAGAAGGAAAGTAAGTTGGATAGAAAGAAAAGTTGAAACAAAAACAAAGAAAATAATCCAGTCAAAAAATGGGCAGAAGAGCTAAAAAGAAACTTCTCCAAAGAGGAAATGCAAATGGCCAACAGGCATATGAAAAAATGTTCAATGTCACTTGCAATCGGGGAAATGCAAATCAAAACTACCATGAGATAACATCTTACACCAGTGAGAATGGCACATATTAATATTAAAAAAACTAGCAACAACAAATGTTGTGGAGAAAAAGGAACTCTCCTGCACTGCTGGTGGGAGTGCAAACTAGTCCAACCACTATGGAAAGCTGTGTGGAGATTCCTCAACCTACTAAAGATAGAGCTCCCATATGATCCAGCAATTCCACTCCTAGGTATTTACCCAAAGGACACAGAAACATTAATTCAAAAGGGCACCTGCACCCCTATGTTTATAGCAGCACTATTTACAATAGCTAAGCTTTGGAAACAACCCAAATGCCCAAAAATAGATGACTGGATCAAGAAGATGTGGTACATATACACAATGGAATATTATTCAGCAATCAAAAAAGATAAACTCATGCAATTTGCAGCAACATGGATGGAGCTGGAAGGAATCATGCTCAGCGAAATAAGCCAGAAAGAAAAAGAAAAATACCGGATGGTCTCACTCATAGCAGGAATCTAGAGAACCTAAATAAGGGACCAGGAGAAAGAATAACTATAATAAAGAAAAAATCATAATCAACAAGCAACTATAAACCAGAGACATACTATGGGGGGAGGGGAATGAAGAGGAGGGATTGGGGTCAAAATAAGGTGGGTGCAATTGTATGGGGAATATAAAAAAAAAATCTTAAAAAAAAGAATTTCAAAATTAAAAAAGACAAAGAAAAAAGAAAAGTCGAACTCAGAGAAAGGAACTGAAAATTCACTGCAAAAAGCATTCGTTCTTTGGACAAATAGTTTTTGAGTTCTTTTTAAGTGAAGGGCAATGTTCATGAGAAGAATCACTGGACAAAATAGATTTTTTTGTATATTCATTCTAAAGATGTTGGCATTCTAGTGGAAAGAGATATAATTAGAGTAAGTAAATAATATCCTATAGCAACTTGAGTAAAAGGAATGGGGAATGGATTGAAATTTTAAATAGGATAGTAAAAAGTAGATCTCATTGAGCAAAAGCTTGCAGGAATTGAAGGAGTAGGCCATGCAAATATCTGGGGAAAGAGTTTTATAGGCAAAGAGAATGCCTCATGTGTTCGAGAAACAGCAAGAAGGCCTATGGAGCAGAGTGAGAAAGGGAGAATGAAAGTGTTAATGAAAAAGGAGTATAAGAAATAAACACTTCTACACAAAAATATGAAGATTAAGTACCCTTTTTCACTACATTTAGAAATTCACAAAGAAAGACCTAAACTACTTCTCTTTTTACAAACTGATTTGTGACTACCACACCTGAGTGTATTAAGCTTAATAGAGCCTCAAATATTTGTTGATTAGAATTGACCATGTTAGTGAGCTTGACACAAGTATCATATTTGGAAACTTTCATTTCTAATACTGAAACCTAGAAAAGAGAATACCCGGTGCAAAGAGTACAAAAGGCCTGCACAGCAGGAGAAAGCAAAGGTTTTTGTTGTTGTTTTTTTTTTTTTAAGATTTATTTATTTATGCACGCAAGAGCTGAGGCACAGGCCAGAGATGGGGGCGGAGGGGGGGGGCACGCAGTGAGAGGATCCACCACAGACAGAGTTGGGAGCAGAACAGGCAGATTGACTGAAATACACAACTGAGGGGAGCAGCGGGAGAGACAGGAGAGGTCTGCCTCGCCATGTGGGTTTTTCCCTGGACTGGGACTTAACTCCTGCTGCAGAGGCTGCAAATTGCTTCATAATGCAGTGCTCATCCCCTTGCACCACCAGGCAGGCCCTCTTTTTTTTTTTTTTTTTTTTAAGATTTATTTAATTCATGCATACAAGAACCTTGGTACAGGCCAGATGCACTGATGGGTGAGAGGATTCACCAGAGACAAAGCAGGAAACAGAACAGGCAGACTGACTGAGATACACTGCTGAGAGGAGCAGCAGGCAAGACAAGAGAGGTCTGCCACGCCATGTGGGGATCTCCGTGACCAGCCAGGATCGAACCTTCACTGCAGAGCCTGCGGACAGTTTCACAGTGCTGTGCTCAACCGCCTGAGCCATCAGAGGAGGCCCTAAGGTTTTTTCATTATGAGGGCTCACTTGGGTAATAATACTGCCACTGAAACCCAAACAATGTCTAAAGAAATCATGGGGGAAGGCCTCCCTGGTGGCACAAGGGGCTAAGTCTCAGCACTATCAAGCAATCAGCAGCCACTGCAGCATGAGTTCCATGCCCAGCCAACCCACATGGCACAGCAGACCTCTCCTGTCTACTACTCTCAGCAGTGTACATCAGTCAATCCACCTCTTCTGCTCCCCACACTGTGTCTAGTGAAGCCTCTCACCCCCTGCACCTCTAGCTTATACCCCCATTCTTGTATGCATAAATAAATAAAAATAAATCTTTAAAAACAAAAAGAAATCAAGGGGGAAACATTATCATATATATGAAATGTAATAATAAGATACTAAATCAAGCATTAATTCAAAGGAGTGTTGGTCAAAAAACCTATCTCCTGGGGCCTCCCTCCTGGTGCAAGGGGTTAAGCATCAGCACTATGAAGCTATCCGCAGCTACTACTGCATAAGTTCCATCCCTGGCCAGGGAGGTGACCCACATGGCCCAGCAGACCTCTCCTGTCTCACCCAATGCTCCCCTTAGCAGTGTATTCAGTCAGTCCACCTGTTCTGTTCCCCACTCTGTCTCTGGTGAATCCTCTCACCTCCCCCCCACACACACCTCTGGCCTACACCCCACTTCTTGTATTTTGTCCAGATTTGTTCAGAACATCCCTGAGTGTGCTGTCCACCTTTAGGTTTTATGGCAGGAAAGAGAGGACAGCAAAGGGGCAGGCAAAGAGCGCCACAGTAGTGACGGTTACACAGAGGTGGAATCAGTCCCCAAGGCAGACTAGACCGCTCCCTTCCTTTCCCCTGCTCTTATACCCCAACAGTGAGGGCTCTGTGAGGAGGCTCTGGCTCCCCTTACTGCCCTCTGAACCCATGTCCACTAAGGTAGGGAGAGGTGACTATAGGCACACTTTTTGTTTTTTTTTAAAGATTTATTTATTTATTTATACAAGAACCAGGGTACAGGCCAGATGCGTGGGAGGCTGAGAGGATTCACCAGAGACAGAGCCGGGAACAGAACAGGCAGACTGACGAAATACACTGCTGAGGGGAGAAGCAGGCAAGACAGGGGAGGTCTGCCGCACCAGGTGGCACCATGTGGGACCTCCCAGGCCAGCCAGGATCAAACTGGTGCTGCAGAGGCTGGGGACAGCTTCACAGAGCAGAGCTCAACCGCCTGCGCCACCAGGGGAGGCCCTAGGCACACTTTTTTTTAAAAAAAAGATGTATTTTATTTATTTATGCATGCAAGAGCTGGGATGTAGGTCAGAGGTGCGGGGAGGGGGAGGGGTTGGGAGGGTTGGGGGTCAGGGGTGTGTGTGTGTGAGAGGGTTCACCAGAGATACAGTAGGGAGCAGAACAGGCAAATCTACAGAAACACACTGCTGAGGGGAGCAGTGGGCAAGACAGGAGAGATCTGCTGTGTCATGTGGGTTATCTCCCTGACAGGGAATCTAACTGATGTTGTAGAGGCGGATGATAGCTTGATAGTACTGAGACTTTAACCTCTGAGCCACCAGGGAGGCTCAAATTAGTAAAGATTTTTAAAAGTTCTCTGAAGAGGAAATGCAAATGACCAACAGGCATATGAAAAAATGTTCAACATCACTTGTAATCAGGGAAATGCAAATCAAAACTACCATGAGATACCATCTTACACCAGTGAGAATGGCACATATTAAAAAAACTAGCAACAACAAATGTTGGCGAGGGTGTGGAGAAAAAGGAACTCTTCTGCACTGTTGGTGGGAGTGCAAACTGGTCCAACCACTATGGAGAGCTGTGTGGAGATTTCTGGACTTACTAAACATAGAGCTTCCATATGATCCAGCAATTCCACTCCTAGGTATTTACCCAAAGGACACAGAAACATCCATTCCAAAGAACACCTGCACCCCTATGTTTATAGCAGCACTGTTTACAATAGCTAAGCTTTGGAAACAACCCAAATGCCCAAAAATAGATGACTGGATCAAGAAGATGTGGTACATATACACCATGGAATATTACTCAGCATTCAAGAAAGATAAACACATGCAATTTGCAGCAACATGGATGGCGCTGGAAGGGATCATGCTCAGCGAAATAAGCCAAAAAGAAAAAGAAAAATACCGGATGGTCTCACTCATAGCAGGAATCTAGAAAACTTTAATAAGGGACCAGGAAAATGAATAACTATAAGAAAGTGAAAATCAGAATCAACAAAAAAATATGAAACAGAGACACTTTTGGGGGGGTGGGGGGCGGGAGGGGAGGGATTGGGATCAGAATGGGGGGGTTGCAATTGTATGGGGAATATAAAAATAAAATTTATTATAAAAAAAAAAGTTTTTAGAGTTTAAAAAAATACTTGAGCTATAGCCATATAATGGAACTTTACTTGGCAAAAATAAATAAATAAAAAGATGAAGTAGTGATACATCAAGATTATTGAACCATAAAAGCATAATGTTAAAGGAGACACATATGATTCCATTTATATGAAATGTCTAGAATAGGCAAACCTATAATGGCAAAGAGATGATTAGTGGACTAGGGCGGAATGGGAAATCAGAATGACTGCTAATTGATAAGAATTTCTTTTTAGGAGTGATGAAAACGTTCTGAAATTGATTATAGTGAAGGCGACACATGTCTGTGAAAATACTAAAAACCACTGAACTTTAAAAGGGTGAATTATGTGACATGTGCATTATAGCTTAAAAGGATTTTAAAAAGTACTATCCACTATTAAAAGTTGGTTTAATTATCCTAAAAATATCCTATTGATATCTTTGAATACAATCCAAAGAAAGTGCCACAGATTCTAACGACAATTCCAAAAATAGAGATCCAAAATGTATCCTAGGCTAAAGGAATTACCTCAAAGAGGACATGTACATTCTCCTATGCCTAAAAAGAATATTTCATAAAACTGCATAATCAGGACACTGAACCACACTTCAGAGCTCCAATTTCTCTGCCCCTTGAAGAGAACTGAAATGTATCTATCTTGTGACTCACTGGGTTTTCTTATACTTATGATCGATTTGCATAAAATATTTCTTAAATACTTTCCCACGTACACCGGATATACCAAAGCAATGCAAATGTGAATAAAAATTCGCAAAAATCTGGAAATATTTTCCTGACTCTCAAAATTTTGGTTAACACCACCAAGACAAAGTCTTAATAAGATTCCTCCTTTTTTGAGTAAAAATGTATTAACTTCATTTTCCTGTACAGAAAAAGAATGTCTAATCAATTGTATCGTAATGAGGGAAGATAAAGCATTTCTTATATCAATGAAAAACATTATAAATCGTGAATGAACTTTATTTTTAATAAATATACAAATCATCTTCTACGGAAATGAATGGTTGCTGGCTTTTCGTCCTAGGAGATTCTGGTGCACCTCTTTACCAACAGCGCCGCTGGTGTAGTGGTATCATGCAAGATTCCCATTCTTGCGACCCGGGTTCGATTCCCGGGCGGCGCAGTGCTTTTATTTCGCCTAACATAACTAGAATCGTTAACTAACTTTTCTTCCTCTGAAAATACTTACAATTTTTCATTTCCATGCCGATGCATTCTTCATTATAATTCACTGTTGAAATATTCGAACCTGGAGCAGGAAGGCAAAAAAGTTTATGCGAGTCCTGCAAGAGTTAACCATTGCGCTTGCGCAGTGCGAAGAGCCCTACCGTAGGGTGGCAGAGCGGCTGCGCAACAAGTGAACCTATGGATTGAGGTGTAGCCAGGCGGCCGGGAGGTTGAAAGTGCTAGATTATTCTGCGCCTGCGCGGTCTGGGTCACTTAGCTGGCTGCTCCTACACTCCCGGCTCGCCGCCATCTTGTATTGGGGCTTCATTGTTCGTGTTGGGTCGGACGGTTTAGTGTAATTGCTGCCGAAGAAGAAGGCGGAGTAACCCCCTGGTCAGCCGACAAGCCCCGCTATTCCGCAGCCATAGCGGCTCACACGATTTGGGAGGTAGTAAAGGGTAGGGAGCTGGACCCGGAGGCCCCGCCGCGACAGCAGCAGCCATGGAGGACGAGATGCCCAAGACTCTGTGAGTCTGGGGCAACGATGAGGGGGGCGGGAAGGTGGTCGTGCCGGAGGGAGGCCTTGGCCCTGCGCCGCTCCCCAGCCCATTGTTCTCCGTGGACGCCGAAATACCGTGGTTCCTGTCCGTAGTACACGCTGGATGCTTAGGGACGAAAACTGGGCTGTGAGACGACGAGGTGGAGGGAGAGGGGGCTCAACCTTCTAAAATGAATCCCCTCTGAACTGCACCACTGCGTGGCCTTTGGCCTCGTCTCGGGCCCTCTGTGATCTTCGGCCTGGAGAAAAGACTTTTTCATTCAAACCTTTGTAGAACTCGGCGAACCTTTTTGTCCCATGCTTTCCTTTATTCCCCGCCCCCTCCTTGTTGATTAACCTCTTTTTGATCTTTACGGCCGTCACCCTTTAATTTTACTTTGCTTTTTCTCCTGAAATTCGTCCTTTCATTTTCTTCTGTTTGATAGGAATTTTGCTCTCGATGCTGTTTGTACTCCTTTGCAGTGAGGTAAACTTTACTCCCGCTGTTGCCAACTGGAAGAAAGCCAAATATTTTTCTTTAGCCTTTCTTTAACTTTACTTCTCTGTAGCACCCCTCTCCCGACCAAAAAGCCTAAAACTGGACACCCTAAGGATTTTGAAACTACTTTTTAAAAGATGGAACTCTCACTCGGAGGTATATATCGACTGAGGAGAAGTGGAGTGGATACATTTTTTATCTTCGCTTGCTACTATTGTGATTGACATGTTGCTGAATGCGCGGGCAGTTTTTACGAAGCAACAGTTGATAAATACCTTAAGTCACCTCTGAGAATTTTTAAGGTTATCGTTATATTATCTCAGCTTAGGATATTTTCCTTGTGTGGATTTCCCCCCCCCCGCCCCCAACATTCTCCTTTGTTTTTCAAAGTGTTGTAGATCGAGGCGAGCCTGCCTTTGTTGCCTTCCTTGAAAAGAAAAAGCGGATGAGTTGACATAGCTTTTTGTTTTTATACTTGGGCTACTGGCAGTTTGTGAAGTCCACGTTAAGAATACAAGTTTAGCTTTCTTTTTGCAGTTCCCTAAATACTAGCTAGCTATGAAGTACAGTGTAATCAATTTTTTTCATCCCAAAGGTTTCCGTTTTGCAATCTATCTGAGAAATGTAGTTCATACTTGTTATCTTAATACCTTAATTAGTAAACTTTGCTAGTTTATCTGATAACCTGTTAGTTACCTTAAGTATCTGTTTAATAGGATGCAGCAATCAGTGTCTGATCTTTGTTTTTGCAAGGTTCTATCTGTAGATAAATACTCCCTAAAAACCTATTAGTCTCAGTTTATGAAAACCCTTTTTTCCCCTTGCCTTTTTACTAGAAGTATGATAGCCAGCAGTATAGTGGATTGAGCACTGCTTGTCTTTGATAATGTCTTAATGCTTAAGAGTCTTGTATTATTTTGAAATCTTTAATTTCTGAAACTGCTGGAAATACCAAGTTATTTAACCATTTTAAAAGTACGTTGATTTGGGAATATTAGGTAACGAAGATAACTTCAACTTTCCCCCAGAGCAGGTAGTTAAATAGTACTAGGTTGAGAACAGGGCACCAATCACTGCTGGAAAAGTAGTGGAGGAAATTCGAGTCAACAGATACTGAATGTTTGTTTAAAATTCTTGCTAGAACTTTGAGGTAAATTGATTCATTTTGCAGCTGAGGAAAAAACAAAATTAAACTCACCCTGGATGATACATCTTTTTGTGAATTCTGGTCCTCAGTTTATGGCTCATACTCTATCTTGTATCACTCACCGGAACACCCCATCCAAGAATCTTTTCCCCCAAAGTTGTCCATGCACTAACATTTTCTAGCATCACCTCTCTTCTTTCTCTCAACCAAAACTCCCATTCTTCCAATCAGACAAATATTGATAAAATATTAGGTGGAAATCCCTGAGTTTTTCCAACAATGTTTTTACCTTTAATGTAAATTGTTTGTTGTAATGACTCTCAAAGTCAGGGCTTTTGAAGTGGTCTTACACAGAGTCTGGTGCATGGCAAAGGTGCGATAAATTTGTTTTAAAACTGCTACACTTCCAAGCAGTGAATCAAGATTTTACTTACTTTCTTGAAGGCAAAATACAAATATTTGAAGGCAAAAACCTCAGGATCACCTGAGTACCTAAGTGACTGAGAGGAAATGCCTGCATTTGCCATAGACTAATTACCAATGGATTGGATGTGGGGTGTAAGAATGAAATTAACACTAAGTAGGTTTATTTACCAATGTGTAGTATCAGTCATCTAAAATGGTAGTTTGTTGCAAAGTGTAATTAAAACAGATTTGGAGAGCATAGAATGTTTATGGGCTCAGTATTAGTTATGTTTGTTCAAATTGTTTTATGTATATAGTCTATAATCTTCAAGCGTAGGAGGTGCTACCTAATTAAATAAGAGGGCTTCCCTTGCCATGCAAAAGACTATCTTTTGTAGGATTAGACTGTTGTTAAATAATAGGTTATGATAGGTTTACGGTGTATATACACTTACTATTCCAGCAGACCTTTCCCTCTATAGTAACTTAGGCAAAATGGGACCATTTCCTAACAAATTGCAAATAGTCAAAGTAATTCTGAGAGAATATAGTTACCTCTGTAACAAACATATTAATCGCAACTTCTGATGTTTTAGGTTTGTAGTATGGATAAAAGTAAAAATCTCTGCACTTAAGGAATTTACTATTAGAAAGCCTATTCATACTAATTTTCAGAGGCCTCAGATCAAATTCTGCATTTTAATGCAATGATTGTAGGCCAAAACAAACCCAGTAGAGCACTCTGCTTTCTTATTTTATTTTTGTAGGTTCAATTTTTTAGAGTTGTGCTAATAAAAATGAACATCTTAAATGCTCTAGACTCCAAATTTATAAGTATGTGAACTTTGTTATTAGCTTCCAAAATATCTATTAAATTGATATGAAATTCTGTCCTTGGCAGAACTGTCAGGTTTTCACTAGCAGCACTAGTGACTTTTTCCATTGAATCGTCTCAGATAGCTTTTTGTTTTGAAATATTAAAAAGGTACAGAGAAGTAACAAAAATAGAACACTAAAAAGTACCTTTCATGTGGATTTATCAGTATCTAATAGCCAAATTTGTCTTATTTATGTAAATTCTTTTTTTGCTGAACCACTTGAGAAGACAGTACTGCAGGCCTAACTGCTTTACAATATGTTTCCTAAAAACAAGGACATCTCTTATATAACTGCAATACAATTTAAGTATCAACATAGGATACTCTATTTTTTTTTTTTTTTAAGATTTATTTATGTATACAAGAACTGGGATACAGGCCAGAGGTATGGAGAGTGAGAGGATTCACCAGAGTCAGAGTGGGGACCAGAACAGGCAGATTGACCGAAGTACAGGTAAGTCAGAAGAGGTCTGCTGCGCCATGTGGCTTGCTCCCTGGTCAGCCGGGGATTGAACTCGAGCTGCAGAGGTTGCAGAGGGCTTCATAGGTTGCATCTTAATTCCTTGTGTCGCCACAGAGGCCCAACATAGGATACGCTAAACCATACCGTGAACAAGAAGTTATGGAACAACTGAAAAAGGGGTATTTTAACGTTATTCTCCCCAAAGTATTGATAAAATAGTTCCAAAAATAAAAATTATATAAATATAAAAAAATTACCTTTTTGTTTAGTTGTTCAGTAGACATGACAGGGAACTGTGGTTTGTAACTGCTACCATACCACTTTATTAATCAGAATTTTCTGAAATGCAAACAACAAAAAAAGAGTCAGTATACAAAGGATTTATTAAAAATGTTAGACAGGGCCTCCCTGAGGGTGCAAGGAGTTAAGCTCAGCACTATGAAGCTATCAGCAGCCACTGCAGCACTAGTACGATTCCTGGCCAGGGAGCTGACCCCCATGGCACAGCAGAACTCTCCTATCTCACCTTCTGCTCCTCTGAGCAGTGTATTTCAGTGGATCTGCCTGTTTGGTTCCCCACTCTTTCTCTGGTGAATCCTCTTACCCCCACACCACTGGGCTGCACCCCAGTTCTTGTATGCATAAATAAATAAATCTTTAAAAAAAAATGTTAGACATTCCTAGAATTTGTGGAAGTTTGTTTATGACACCTGCCTTAGAAGACATTCAGGAGAGATAATTTGTCAGGCCCATAGTCCTAATCAAGCCATCGACAATCCCAGAAAGGATGATACCACATCCTTTGAGAACCAGGATGCTACATGGGACTCCACTGCTATTTGCCATCAAAATGGATCCTCTGAATCTCTGCTCCTTTAAGCCCTAGCTTTGCCTTCCGTTTTCATGACTGGTATCTAATTGACCTAAATCAGGTGAAAGAGATATTATAAAATAATCTCTAAGGGCCTCCCTGGTGGCGCAGGGTGTTAAGTCTCAGCATTGTCAAGCCACCTCCAGCCACTACAGCATGAGTTCGATCCCCAGCCAAGGAGCCAACCCACAGAGTGAAACAGACCTCTTGTCTTGCCCACTGCTCCCCTCAGCAGTGTATTTCAGTAGATCTGCCTGTTTTGCTCCCCACTCTGTCTCCGGTGAATCCTCTCCTCCTGCCTCCCCCCGTACCTCTGACCTGTATCCTAGTTCTTATATACATAAATGAATAAAAATGGATCTTTGGAGGGAAAAATAATCTAACCTGTTTAGCTTCTGTAGAGAAATTAGACTCTGCCATAGGATGAAGATTTCTCTAAAAAATTGGAAGATATTTGGCAGCAAAAAAAAAAAAAAATTACACATACAACTTATACTACTAATAGGAAATCCCTTTGTATTTAGAAACAGTACATGTAAAGTACAGAGCATTCTGCAACCTAAGAAACTTGTTTGTTTTTGAAGTATCTTGTGTATAAAAAGAGTCTGCAAATTTCAAGTTTGGGCTTTCTGTCTCAAATAGACTTGTAAAGTGATAACATTAAATTTAAAGATTTGGACTCAGTGATTAATTTACTAGTAAAAAGCAAAAGACTAACTGGCTTAATCCCATATTGGTTATTTTTATTTGGGCTAGGATTTGATTTCTTTGATATGAAAATGTTATATAAATGTTACTTGTAGTTCTTTGTAAACTACTTAATAGTTCAAAAGTAGGTTATTTGTATAACTTCCTTTGAAGAGATTTTCTCTGTACAGCTCTATGTAAGTCACCTGAAAGCAAGCTTCTGGGGTTTACAGTACATAATAGACCATAATAAGTGAACAGATTTAAAGGCCATACAGACCCTGGTACTTTTAAAAGCAGCTTTTTTTAAAAAAAAATTACATATATTCAAACAAAGTCCTATCGTAAAGATCTAAGTTTTGCAAAAATTAAATGATAGCATTTAGGTTCTCTAAAATACTTTCTGCTTGTCACCATATTATTTAGTTTTAACAAAGTAGATTTTAGAACTCAATTTTCAAAAGAATAAAACATTGTTATTTCATATAGGCATGGGCAATCCTGAGAATAACTTGCAGGCACTGGAGTCAGGTGAGGAGACATAGAAGAGTTGTAAAGATAGTACATACAGAGTGTTACTGCATAACCTTCACCCAACTTTTCCTTTATTTTACTTTTTATATAACTACTGTATAGTTAACAAAACTAAGAAATTAACATTGATACTATTTATTAACTACAATACTATCTATTAACTTTAAGTGTCATTGCAATTTCCCCATTTGGCACTGATGCACTTTTTCTGTTCCAGGAGCCTAACCAATAAACCACATTACATTTAGTCATCAGATCACTTCTTTGACATGAGATATCTTTCATGACCATGGCACTTTTGAAGAGGGCCTGCTTTTTTCTCAGCACACACTATTAGAGTTGAGTCACTAAGATTAGCCCACACTCAAGGAGAAGGAAATTAAGTTCTACTTATAACAACCAATTCATTAGTTAAAGCCAATAAATAGGGGCCTCCCTGGTGGTGCAAGTGTTAAGATGCAACCTATGAAGCAATCCGCAGCCACTGTACCACAAGTTCTATTCCCAGCCACCCAGGGAGCAACACACATGGCGCAGCAGACCTCCCCTGACTCGCCCACTCCTCCCCCCAGCAGTGCATTTCAGTCAATATGCCTGTTCTTTTTTTTTTTTTTAAGATTGATTGATTGATTGATTGATTGATACATACAAGCACTGGGTACAGTCAGAAGCACGGCAGGGTGAGAGAATTCACCAGAGCAGAGCAGGCAGAAGGACCAAAGTACACTGCTGAGGGGAGTGTACACTGCTGAGGGGAGCAGCTGGTGGCAGGAGAGGTCTGCACGCCATGTGGGACCCTCCTCCGGGGCCGGGGAGCAGCCAGGGATCGAACCGGCACTGCAGAGGCGGCGGGCAGCTTTGCAACCCAGCGCTCAACCTCTGCGCCACCGGGGAGGCCCCAATCTGCCTGTTCTGTTCCCCACTCTGTCTCTGGTAAATCCTCTCACCCCCCACACCTCTGACCGTACCCCACCTCTTGTATGCATAGATAGATAAATCTTTAAAAAACAACAACAAAAAAAAAACCAATAAATTTTTTTTTAAAAGATTTATTTATTTATATAAGCACTGGGTACAGTCAGAAGCTCGGGAGGGTGAGAGAATTCACCAGAGCCAGAACAAGCAGACTGATGAAGTACACTGCTGAGGGGAGCAGCGGACAAGACAGGAGAGTTCTGCGCGCCATGTGGGACCCTCACCTGCGGCCAGGGATCGAGCTAGCTCTGCAGAGGCTGTGGGCAGTTTGCAGCCCAGTGCTCAACCACTGTGCCACCGGGGAGGCCCCTAAATATTTTTTAGAGGAGATACTTTGAGGCTATAGTAGATACTTTGAAGCTAAGGATTTTACCAACCACAAAAGATAGCCATGGGTGTATCTTGTCATTAGCAATTATTTCTGTAGTGTTTGAATAATGATTTCCTCATTCCATCATCACTAATGAGTTCTACATGAAAAAACTACTTCATCTCACACCTTCCCAATTCAGTCAAGGACTAGTCAATGTATTTAGCATGTCTTTTACATCTCATTTAATAAAGAACAGTCTTCTCTTTTTTGATTTTCTTTTTAGGACAAATTTTTTTAAGAGATCAAACAAATCTTATACATTATCCCACATCTGGTATGTCCAATATCCTATCAACTTTGGTTAAACTTAACCTTCACTAGATTCAAGTTAGACCTTTTTGATTTGAATATTTCATAAGTGATACTGTATAATTCGTATCATACACATGATGGTTCATTGTCCATCTAAAAAATGAGTTAAAGTTTATAACTTGGTCAAAAGTGGTAAAACACACAGCACTCTCACTTTAAAGCTTTAAGAGTTTTCCCTTCGCAGGTAAGTAATTTTGTGATAACTGGCACCCTACAAATGTTTTCATACCATGCTTTCATCTGATAATTTTTTATCCATTAGTAATTCTTGCCTGAATCAATTATTTCAACATGTCTAACACATGAATTTAATACTGTCTCTCTGCATCCATTGACTAGCATTTTTCTGTAAAGAGAGCTTTTTCCCTCATCAAATAGAACTATTAGATTATATTGTACTGGAGTTTGTTCTGAAAAAGGCAAGATAAATGGTTAATTGATTCCTTTTAATTACGGATTGTTAAGGTAAGGACTTGGTGCAGTAATAACCTCTGGTACTGGCAAAATTGCTATCAGATAGATGATGATGTTGCTTTTTTGAATATCATTTTTCTACCTGACCTTTAAAGTTAGTTGCTCTTTCTTGCTTAAGAACGTAGCATTTCTACCTTTGCCATTTTAACCTATTCTAGTGCCTTTGTAATCAGCAGTTAGTATATGTCTGTTGAATGGGTAAATGGAAGGAAAAAAATGAATCCACATTTTATGGCATGTATAGATGTTTATTTTCATCATGTTCTCTGAAGGATTCTTGCAGACAAATGAGAAAGTATGATTGTTGGAGACTGTTCTCTGATTCCGAAGTGACAAATCTCTAACATGTCTAGAGATAATATTCATTTCAAAATCCCATTTTGAAAACTTAATTATAAGCCCTTTTAATGAAGATCATCCCATTCAAGTGAGGTTATAATGTGCTATTTACACCAATTTTGATAGTCACCACTCTTTATTATTTGTTAAAAATCTCTTCTGGAATCTTTCTGCTCCATATATTTCCACTGATTGGTGATAGTTTTTTTTAACAGTTTCCCATTCCTTTGTGAATATATGTAATATCTGGTATATGATTTATTAATGAATTTTCAAAAATATGTTTATAGTATAAACCGAAATATACCTAAATTGGATAGTGTTAGGGGAATCATGTGAATTAAAAGTTGAGGAAAATGTAATGTTCTCAGTAATACAGTAGAAGTAAAAATAATTGCAGCTTCTCAGAATTGAAATTGTATAAAATGTATATATCTAATGACGCGTTTGAGAGTTTTTTAAGCATATCTTTCTAGGATTAGCCTTAGAGACTTAGAAGCAATATAAGGTTTATTTGCAAAACTTTAAACATGCACACATTAGCTTTTCTATAAGCTTTTCTAATATATTTGCAAATAATATTCTGCATCTGTTTGGAAAGAGATTTTGCGCTTTTGGCAAGCTTTTGTATGCTATTATCAAATGGTGTCATTTTAAGGCAAAGGTCTAACTATTCCCAAAATTAATTTTTAAGTAAGCAACTTTAGAAATGGATACAAAAGAAACAAATTTAAATTTAAAATTTTTTCTTTATGTTTCAGATATGTCGGTAACCTTTCCAGAGATGTGACAGAAGCTCTAATTCTCCAGCTTTTTAGCCAGATTGGACCTTGTAAAAACTGCAAAATGATTATGGATGTAAGGGTATTTTTACTTAATTAATATGTTATTAAAATCCTTAGTTTCAGGGGGCCTCCCTGGTGGTGCAAGGGGTTAAGAATCGACACTATGAAGCTATCCACAGCCACTGCAGCACTGGTTCAAACCCCAGCCAGGGAGCTCAGACCTTTCCTGTCTTGCCCGCTGCTCGTCTGAGCAGTGTATTTCAGTCATTCTGCCTGTTCTACTCCCTATTCTGTCTCTGGTGAATCCTCTCACCCCCTACACTTTTGGCCTACATCCAGCTCTTCTATGCATAAATAAATAAAATCTTTATTAAAAAAGAAATAAATCCTTTAGTTTCAAGAACTCTGAAGTTAGTTTATACGGTCTCAATTCACAGGAATTTTCAAGAATTTGTAATGAATTCAGTTTTGTCATTTGAGATTAATTTGTCTAAATGAGGGAAAAAGAAAATGCAGCTAGAATCATTTCTAGAGTGTTTCTAGAGTCATTTCTACAGTGGATGAGGACTATCTCTAATCTGTAGGTTTTGTTTTTTTTTTTTTAAAGATTGATTTATTTACATATATAAGAGCTAGGGTATGCTTACACATATAAGAGCTAGGATGTGGGGGGGTGGTGAGAGGATTCATCAGAGACAGATTGGGGAACAGAACAGGAAGATTGACATACACTGCTGAGGGGAGCAGAGGGTGAGATAGAAGAGATCAGCTGCACCATATGGGTTTCTCCCTGGCCGGCCGGGGATCGAACTCATGCTGCAGAGGCTGTGGATTGCTTCATAGTGCAGTGCTTAACCCCTTGTGCCACCAGGGAGGCCCTCTAACCTGTAGTTTTAAGGTACATCAAGGTACATTTTTTTTTTATGTGCCACCTGATGGGGTAATCTAGAAAATCCGTTTACAATTAGATTAGGAAATTGGGTCAAAAGTAATAGACACTTAATATTGTGGAAGTGTTTAAATTTATTGTTAAAGTCATTCAAGTTTTTCTTGCATTTAGACCATTCTCATCTATCAGACATTAATGTATAGAAAAAAATGAATTCATTCATCTAATTGGTGTTAACCTTGAATTATAAGATGTATAAAAAGACTAAAGATTTTTTATCAAAATCAACAAGCTTCTGTAGACCAGAGACACACTTTGGGGGAGGGGAGGAGAGGAGGGATTACGGTCAAAATAAGGGGAGGGTGGGAATTGTATGGAAGACTAAAGATTTTTTGATGGGAAAGATAGTACTGAAGAGAAATCTTTTTATGTATTCCATTATCCTTCAAGCTTTTGATTTCTTTTATTCCTCCTAAGAAAAAAAATCTTAAATGAGAGTGGGAGAGTATGTGTGTGTCTGCTACTCTTATTTTCTCTTGCATTCCAACTTAACTTTTTTTACTTAGTTATTTAAAAAAGTAGTTGTTTACCATTTGACTTTAGCATGTTGTCTTAGATTTTTAAACTTTCAGACCTTTATTCTTATGAAGCAGGGTCATCCACATGACATTTGTGGATTCAAGAATTGGTTTTTGTCCTTTACACTCTTTTTTTTTTTTGGTGGGACCCTCGCCGGTGGCCGGGGATCAAGCCGGCACTGCAGAGGCTGCGGGCAGCCTCGCAACCCATTGCTCAGCCGCTGCGCCACCAGGGGCAGCCCTGTCCTTTACACTCTTTTAAGTGTTTTCTTATCATGTTTAGTTTGTGTGTGCCTTTTTGATAAAGAGGAAAAGATTCTTGTACCCATAGGGAAAGGGAAATGATGGAGAATTTAATATCAATTTTCCATAATCTGGGTCTCCTTCCTTTTTCCAGCATTTAAGGAATGCTTGCTACCTATTAGTTATTTTAATGCTAATGCATTATCACAAATGCTCAATAGAAACAATATAAATTATTTTCACTTAATATATGCAGAAATGAGACAAAACTAAGGATCTTTCTGAATATAAATTGTCTCTACAAGTTTGTAGTTCACTATTCTCTCCTTACCTGAGTCATTCTAGATGTTTGCCTGGTGAAAATCATTAGGCAAAATGTTATTAACTGCCTTACCTGAACAGAAAAGAAGCCTTTGCCACTTTGTATAAATTTTGGATTTTGATCAGCAAAGGCTTAAAATTAACATATTTTTAAAATTATGATTATTAAAAGTCTAAATTTCTGTCTGTATACATTTATGTTCATATTTATTTTATACTCCTTAGAGTATAAAGCTAATAATGTTTTGGGTTTTTTTAAAAGATTTATTGATGCATAGAAGTGGGGTTCAGGCCAGAGGTGTGTGGGGTAAGAGGATTCACCAGAGACAGAGTGGAGAGCAGAACAGGCAGATATACTGAAATACACTGCTAAGGGGAGCAGCGGGCAAGACAGTAGAAGTCTGCTGTGGGGTTAGCTCCCTTGCCAGAGATTGAACTCATACTACAGTAGCTGCTGATAGCTTCAAAGTGCTGAGATTTAACCCTTTGTGCCACCAGCAAGGCCCCTACTTGTTCTACTCTAAAGTGTAAGCTACTTTTTCTAACCACCCATTTTGACACCAGTTAACATTGCTCTTTGTTGTAGAATTTATATTAATGTAGCATTAGGTTATTTTTAAGTCATGGTCTCAGCATCATCAATTTTGTGGTCTCCTTGCTCTAAAATCCTAAAAATCATTCCCAATGACTTTTAAACTATTCATTGCACTCGGGAATAAAGTGTGTTTCTTTCTTTTCTTTTCTTTTTTTTTTTTTTTTTAAGATTTATGTATTTGTGCACACAAGAGCTGGGGTACAGGCCAGAAGTGAGGGAGGGTGAGAGGATTCACCAGAGACAGAGTGGGGAGCAGAACAGACAGCAGAAATACACTGCTGAGGGGAATAGTGGGTGAGGCAGGAGAGGTCTGCTGCGCCATATGGATTCTCCATGGCCAGTCAGGGAGCAAACTCGAGTGGCAGAGGCTGGGGACAGCTTCATAGCGCTGTGCTCAACTCCCTGCACCACCAGGGAGGCCTCGTGTGTTTCTTTATTCTACGATGAATCTAACCCTTTGAATTAGTTTCTCTCTTTTTTTTTTTTTTGACCATCTGCTTAGAAGGTTGGGGAAAGAATTTAAAAATGAAATTTTCATTTAAAAATGAACAAGGTGAGGGCCCCCCTGGTGGCACAAGGGTTAAAGTCAGCACTGTCAAGCTGTTGGCAGCCACTGCAGCATGGGTTTGATCCTTGGCCAGGGAGCTAACCCCCGTAGCAAGGCAGACCTCTCCTGTCTTGCCCTCTGTTCCCCTCAGCAGTATAATTCAGTGGATCTGCCTGTTCAGCTCCCCACTCTGTCTCTGGTGAATCCTCTCACGCCCCTGCAACTCTGGCCAGCACTCCAGTTCTGTATGCATAAATAAAAATAAATCTTTAAAGTTGGTGAAGCATACCTATCTTTAAAAAAAAAAAATTGAACAAGTGATTTGGTATTTTGCACTGATAGGTGTGAAATATTGGGTTTTTTTTTAATACTCCTTTAATTTACAATAAAACATTCAAGCCTGAATGTTTTCATTAACTAATTGGAATGCCAACAGAAAAAAAGGAGGAAATTTTTAAAATATTTCTTTTTTTTTATTTTAAAGATTTATTTATTTATGCATACAAGAACTGGGGGACAGGCCAGACATGCGAGGGGGTGAGAGGATTCACCAGAGACAGAGTGGGAACAGAACAGGCAGACTGACTGAAATACACTGCAGAGGGGAGCAGCGGGAGAGGCAGGAGAGGTCTACCTCACCATGTGGGTTGCTCCCTGGCCGGCTGGGGATCGAACTCGTGCTACAGAGGCTACGGATTGCTTCATAGTGCGGTGCTTAACCCCTTGCACCACCAGGGAGGCCCCCTAAAAGATTTCTTAGCAGGCAGAAAAGTGATGCTAGAAAGTCCACGTTTAAAACCTATTCTAGGGCCTCACTGGCAGCTCAAGGGATTAAGCACCACACTGTGAAGCAATCCGCGGCCTCTGCAGCATGAGTTCGATCCCCGGCCAGCCAGGGAGAAACCCACAGGGTGAGGCAGACCTCTCCTGTCTCGCCCGCTGCTCCCCTCAGCAGTATATTTCTTTCTTTCTTTTTTTTTTAATAGAGGCATGTTTTATTTATTTGTTTGTTTTGTTTATACATGCACTGGGTACAGTCAGAAGCACGGGAGGGTGAGAGAATTCACCAGAGCGGGGAGCAGAGCAGGCAGAAGGACCGAAGTACACTGCTGAGGGGAGCAGGGGGCGGCAGGAGAGGTCTGCGCGCCATGTGGGACCCTCCTCCCATCGCTGGGGAGCAGCCGGGGATCGAACTGGCGGCGCCGCAGAGGCCACGGGCAGCTTCGCAACCCAGCGCTCAACCGCTGCGCCACCGGGGAGGCCCTCGGCAGTATATTTCAATCTTCCTGTTCTGTTCCCCCATCTGTTGCTGGTAGATCCTCTTAACTGCCCCCCCCCCCACATCTCTGGCCTGCACCCAACCTTGTATGCATAAATAAATAAACCTTAAAAAGAAGAAAAAACGTTAAAAAAAATAAAATAAAACCTGTTCTAAAACTTTAGTTACCAGACAACCTCTTTAGTTTTCAGAACCTATCTACTTACTTTTTAGAAGCGGGTTTAAGCATATTGGCTGAGATTTTCTACCTTCAGCAAGTTAGAATCAACAAGGACATTGGTATAATAATAGCAATAAAAATTTAACAGGAATGGCATAGAAAAATCATTAAAAATCTTAGTCAACACTAAGAACTTCAGATCATAGATTTGAGAGGTCAAACATACCTCTGTAGCTTAAAGAAATGGTGGGGAGGGAAAAAAAGTTTATTATATATACATATATACACACAAGCATAAATCAGATTCTTGTTCTTTAAAAGATTAAATGTAGTCGTATAGTATAACTTGTTGAAGAAGATAGCGTCCAATAAAAAATAGTTCATTTTTAATAGTTCATTTCCTTATCTGAATATTTACTTGTGAATGGATTCTTTATTCTCCATGAGATGATCACTGAGATAATATAAAACTACATAATCTTAAGGCGATGGGAGTATAAAACTTAAAATTAACTTTTGTATTTCTTTTTCAACAGACAGCTGGAAATGATCCATATTGTTTTGTGGAGTTTTATGAGCATCGTCATGCAGCTGCAGCACTAGCTGCTATGAATGGGCGGAAGATAATGGGTAAGGTAAGCTATCCTAATTAAAGAAGGTGACTTGCACTTGAAAATGTGAAGTTGCATACAGCTTTGTTTTCTTTTTAGAAGTATTATATTAAAAAGGTAGGATAAAGCTTTTAGAGGGCAAGTGTACATTAGTTTTCTCCATGATACCTTCACATGGTAAATACTAAAATATTTTTTCTTTTTTTTTTTTTTTTTTTTTTTTTTTATAGAGGCATGTTTTTCTTTATTTGTTTGTTTGCTTGTTTGTTTGTTTTGTTTATACATGCACTGGGTACAGTCAGAAGTGCGGGAGGGTGAGAGAATTCACCAGAGCCAGAGCGGGGAGCAGAGCAGGCAGAAGGACCGAAGTACACTGCTGAGGGGAGCAGCGGGCGGCAGGAGAGGTCTGCGCGCCATGTGGGACCCTCCTCCGGTGGCCGGGAGCAGCCGGGGATCGAACCGGCGCTGCAGAGGCCGCGGGCAGCTTCGCAACCCAGCGCTCTACCGCTGCGCCACCGGGGAGGCCCTAAAATATTTTTTGAATTACACAAGTTTGCATAAACCATCTGAGAACATAGATTACTACTGGGCAAGAATAAATAGGAAATAAATTATTGGTATTTTAGATGAGAAAGGCTAATGGAATGTTAAAGAGATGTATGTAAAATTACAATTTGTAAAAATTCTTTGTGAAGATAAGTTTTGGAACTTTGACTAGAGCTGGTTGGTACCCTCATGAATGTTTCATCTCAAACATATACCTTCCCACTTGTTCAGAGAATTGTTGTACTAGCTGATTTTGAGCTTTTTTTTTTTTTTAAATGTTAACATAGAAACATTTTTTTAGGAAGTCAAAGTGAATTGGGCAACAACCCCCAGCAGTCAAAAGAAAGATACAAGCAGTAAGTATATTTTATGCTTTTTGAACATTTATTTTTATTATACACAGTAGTTTTATTGTAAAGCATATAAACATCGTACATGTTTGCAGTAATGTTTTGATCGTTATCCTAAGATATGATTGACTGTGTTTGTGTTAATAAATTTAAGAACAAATCTAATCTTTGTCATCAGGTAGTACCGTTGTCAGCACACAGCGTTCACAAGGTAATTGTATCTTCTTAAACATAAAATGAAATCTCTTGAAAGGGTATTCACTAACCACCTAAAGTTTTTTTGTTTGATGTTGGGGGAGGTGGGTGGGAGGAGGTCATGTTTCTGTTTGTGTCTCTGGCAATATTTTTCCCCCTTCTTCCCAGTGTTGACCAAGTGTGGTTTGTCCACTACTTTGGTGCTATTTCAAGCTCTCTGACCCCTTTGGTAGCAGCTGATGCCTTAGAAATACTTTCACCAACTAAAGGGCAAGATTCCCTGCTTCCTTGAGGTCACGATCTGTGCTTCATACCCAGATCTTCCGGTTGCTTGAGTTGATCCTGAAACTGTGTTTCCCAAATGACAACCCAATATGTTGCTTAAGGCCTGCCAACTAGGGGTAACTTTTCTTTCCAAATATACTTTGTCAAAATTGATATATATGTACATTTAAAAATGTTGAAACCACTGTTGTGTATTTTTTAAGTGTTTCTTTTTTTGAGCATTGTCTTTAAAAAAAAAAAAAAAGCAAAACACATATGGGGATCATTATTTCTCTCCAATGCTTTTTTAATGGTTCTGCTATAAAGTGAAGGGATTACTGTTTTCATTCTGTTGCCTTCAGTCTTAGTTCACTTGCACATGGATTCACATAAACTGAATGGTGTAATGTCTGGGCAACCAAAACTGTTGGCTTTTGAGAAAACTGTCAAATACTTTAACATCAAACTGTTGCAATGCAAGGTATTTCTTTGATTGTTCTTCAAAAAATATGGTTAAACCAAGTATATCATGTAGCTAGCTTCAGTAAATTGTTTTAACTGAGGCAAATCTAGACTACATAATTCACAGTACCACTATTTTGTTTCAATTTGTAAAGCCTTAATATAGTGGTAAACTGAATAAATGTAAATAATTACTATTAAGATGGTAATTAAATCATTAAATTTTTTTTTTGCAAAACTTGTTATATGATACTAGTTTATTTTCATAGACCAGTATAATAATTGGCTGTCAGTAGAAATATACCTGTCAGTTTCGATTTAGATGTATCAGTCCCTTAGGAGAATCTTTCCTGTATTGTCACCCTGATTTGTAATGTTAAAAATTGATAGAATTTATATAGATATAGGATAGTGTTTTACTTATACTTTACTGTAATCCATAAATTATTTTAAGAATACTTTATAAATAGATTTTAGTATTTTTTAAATTCTAAAATTTTATTTTTCTTTTCACTTCCCCTTCCTTCCCCTTATAAGATCATTTCCATGTCTTTGTTGGTGATCTCAGTCCAGAAATTACAACTGAAGATATAAAAGCTGCTTTTGCACCTTTTGGAAGAATATCGTAAGTAATAAAGATAAATTTAAAATGCTTTTAATTAGAAACAATCTTTTATAAAAGTAATTTGAAAATCTGTTGTGAATATTGGGCTTTAATTTTAACATTTAAATATAATGTTACATTATTTAGAGACTATCCAAGCAGTTAACAACAAAAGATTGTTTTCCTGTTATAAATCAATCTTTGGCCTCCATTGATCTTAACACCCTTTTCCAATTAGCATTAGCTTTTAAGGGATAAATTTGCTGCTGTACTTAATTTTTAAATAAGTGTCTTGCTAGCTTGGTCATACTCTAGTAAACGTGTGCTGTGACTAAGGAATTTAGACCCTTTGGGCACGTCTGTGATATGATGCATTTTGTGTTAATATATTTTAATAAAAGGAAACATTAACAATTCAACCTAAAAAGCAGTTATTAAAGGTTATTTCCCAGGTAACGACCCTTTTGTTGTTGTTGCTGCTGTTGTTATAATAATAATGATAATAATGCTTTTTAGTTTTTTATGAAGCACTGTCTTGATTGCATTTGTTATTAATCATACATTTTAGGTTCTTTGAAAATACCATACTCAAGTTAATATTATTCATCACAAAAGAACTTCGATATTTTGAAAAGCATGCCATATTAGAGTAAAAGTAATAAAATGGTTGTAGTACTTTTTTAAGAAGTAATGTTGAATTTAGAAAACAACTTTTTTTAGTGTTTCTTGTTCTTTTATTACTGTTCATTCAAGAAGAGTAGTAAAAAAGAAACACTAGCTTTGGTTTGGTTTGATGAACAGACTAACAACAGAGGTGAGAAGGCGAGGCAACTAGAAAGCAAATACCAGTAGCGTTGATGATGAATTTTGGGAGTTTTCATTTGAAGAGTTATAGTTCATTGGTAGGAAAATAAAAATGCAAGTGAATGTAATCTTCTGTAGATGACATTTTTCTTTGTGAAAATGATTAGGAAAATCAGTTCTAATTTCTTGATTATTTCTTTTACTCTATCTTAGGATTTTGGTGATGCTTAAATTGTTTTTAAATATCTAAACTGGAGGGTCTTAATCTTTGGCCTCTTGAAAGGCTCTATAAATGTCTGTATGCAAAATTTGTGTTTGTTTTCATTTTGATGTGGGGATCTTTATGAGTTTTAGCCTACTTTCAGAGTAATCATAGTTCCATTAAAAGGATTAAAGAATCAGGTCTAGATATTTGTTGCAGCTTCCTTAGAGAATTAATTTCAGAAATAAATAAGAGTTCAGTATATCTCAAAGCTAACATTTCCTGAAACTAAGAAGAAAAAAATTTCCTAACATTTTGACAGGTTAAATAGCTATTTTATTAAATAGTTTGATATTGATTAAAGTAACTTTTCTGAAAACAAGGGAATTTCATTTGGATTGGAAAAAGATTGTTAAACAATGAGTTTCCAAATAAATGATATTCAAATTTTAGTGATTTCATGACTTTTAATAATAGAGTAATACTTTCTTTTGTTAAAGATATTGGTATAGTTTTAGTTTTCAGATTTGCTTATGGTCAATACATAAGTGATGTATATATTATTTTTTTCTGGGTAAGGTCTTTAAGTTTTGTAATTTTCACTTGAGGGTTATGCATAATGTCTAAACTTTAGAATCCAAGGAGTTGGCATTTCTAAATTTAAGATAACCATTTTCAGTTGGTAGCATCATTTCTTAATTGTTTAAAGGAGATAAGTTTGATAACTGTATGTTGAAAAGTTTTCATGATAGATACACTTTGTAGTGCTTCTACAACAATGCTGAATTTATAGAGTTGTGCAGTAGTTGGTGGTCTCTTAAAATATTTTGTATAAAAAATATAGTGCCTTCTTTTTTTAATTTATATAGTTGAAACTTCCCATTCTTGAGTAGGATAGTCTAGCACACTTGGTATAGAAATGAATCAGCTACCAAGTTAGATTCATGTGTACTTACAGATAATTTGATAAGTATTTTTACATATTGAGAAGTGACTTGTATTAGTTTTCCCTTTCACCACTTCTTCTCATTTCGACCCTAAACACTTAATGAATCACTCCTAAATTGATCAAAATATGCTGATGTTTAATATAAAATTATATTGCATGGCTTTCTGACTTGGGTTTTTGTTGTGAAAGTGCCTGTTTTGTTCATGTGTCCTGAGAGAACAAGCATTGTGACATACCTGGCTAAACTTAAAAGCAGATTGCCTGTGAAGCACAATTTGAGTCCAATTTTTTGAGGTATGGAGTTTTAGCTATCATGGCTGGGTTTTTTACTCAATCTCAAATAATAGGGCTCTGGTTATTTTGCAGAGTATCTCTGAAGAATGGACAGAATTGCCCTGGCTAACTACAAGCTACGGTTCACAGTGGATAAATGTTGGCGTGCTTTTTTACTTTCTGACTTTTTAAAATTTTACCTTTATATCTTGTAGTTTCCAATCAATCTTACATGGTTGTTATTTTAAAATTCAGTATAAAATCTTTTCTTATAAATTTTAAAGTGTGTGTCTATTTTTCGTCAGTGATTTAGCATTTCTGAGAATGTCAAGTTCTCAAACTTTATCCATAGCTCAAAAGGGGGGTATGAATTGATTTAAGGAAATAAAATAATTTAATTAATTTAGGAACTATAGAACTTTTTTATTCTTTTAGTTTCCAGTTTTCTGTTTTAATTGTTTAATGATTAGGTAGTATATGGTGTAAGACAGCAAATTAAAAATTGCATGGTTAAAGAAAGCCATTCATCTAATTTAAACCCTATAAGTGGTTAATTCATGTGAATAGCTGCTTTCACCATGTTTAATATTTGAAAGTTTGAAAAACTTTTTGAAGTGGGAGGCAGTTTGTACATATACATCTATATTTAGGAAGTTATTGATTTGCATGTTTATAAAATTAGCACATTTGCTAATACATGATAAATTTTAAAAGACTGAAAGGTGAATTTGCATTAAAGGTTCATTTTAATGAAGATGAAACATGAAAATGAGTTGTATATAAAATTCTCACTTGATGTTCAGAGAAGAGTTTGCAAACCTAAACTTCTGATTGTTTCTGATTTCAGAGATGCCCGAGTGGTAAAAGACATGGCAACAGGAAAGTCTAAGGGATATGGCTTTGTGTCCTTTTTCAACAAATGGGTGAGCTCAATAAAAAGTGCATATGCAGTGCTTTAAGAGTAAAGAATAAAAATACTTGTTTTAATTATTACTTTTCTTCTATTTGCCACTTGTTCATTTCTTTGGTAATTAACACCCTCACTGGAGAATACCTTCTTTCTCCTATTTGGATATTTATTCAACATTTATGTAGCACGTAATGCAGGAAGAGTACTGATAAAATTTTTTCAAAATAAAGACATTAGAGATGTTTAAATTATCAACCAAAGCTAGATAATGAAAATCACAGTTATGTGTTTAACTATCTATTTTATATTCTAACAGTAATTTAAAAGCAGCTAATAAAATTTCCAGTAGGCAGGGACTTTTTTTTTTTTTTAAGATTTGTTTTATTTATTTATTTATTTATGCATGCATGCATGCAAGCAAGCACTGGGTTCATTCAGAAGCACGGGAGGGTGAGAGAATTCACCAGAGCCAGAGCAGGGAGCAGAGCAGGCAGAAGGACCGAAGTACACTGCTGAGGGGAGCAGCGGGCGGCAGGAGAGGTCTGCGCGCCATGTGGGACCCTCCTCCGGTGGCTGGGGAGCAGCCGGGGATCGAACTGGTACTGCAGAGGCTGCGGGCAGCTTCGCAACCCAGCGCTCAACCACTGTGCCACCGGGGCGGCCCTAGGCAGGGACTTTTAAAATAATTAATGTATTTGAAAATGTTTCATCATTTCCTTCAATCAACAAATATTTATTGAACACCAGCTTATAAGAACTTGAAACTACTGGAGTTTGCAGCGAAAAGGGAAAGAGTACAGTTTGTCAAATGACAGGTGAGAAAAGGGTATATAAAGGAAAAGACTCATAATTTTTTTTCAAAGATTTATTTATTTATGCATACAAGAACTGGGGTACAGGCCAGAGGTGTGGGGGGGTAAGAGGATTCACCAGAGACAGTAGGGAACAGAACAGGTAGATTGAATGAAATACACTGCTGAGGGGAGCCGTGGGCGAGTCAGGAGAGGTCTGCTGCGCCATGTGGGTCTTCTCCCTGGCCAGGGATCAAACTTGTTCTTGCAGTGACTGCGGATGGCTTCATAGGTTGCGTCTTAACCCCTTGTGCTACCAGGGAGGCCCAAGACTCATAATTTAGTGTGACAGTTAGATAAAATATTTGGCATGTCCTTTGTATAATGTAATACTGTGCCATTGTTTTTAAAAAAGGAATAAGAAAACTCTGTGAGTACTGACTATAGGAAGATTTCCATGGTGTTTTATTGTTAGGTGAAGCCCCTCACTTGAGTAAAAAGGAAGGAAACGTATTTGCGCTGTGTGTCTGTGTCTGTGTCTTCTTTCCCCCTATAGGGATAAATGAGAAATTGGTTGCAGTGGTTCCTGTTTAGGGGTAGGTAAAGAGAGTTAGGCAGCTGAAGGAAAGATGGAAGCTTCTCTTCTATATTGTATTGTTTGATGTGTGAACCTTGTAAAAATACTTCAAATTCAAATAAATAATTTTAACTCTTTTAATGTGATAGCACAAGGTTCAGGATAATTAAATGTCAGGGAGGGTATTGCACGTCCAAAAATACAGAAGTAAATGATGGAAGAATTTTTTTTTAAGATTTATTTATGCACGCAAGAGCTGGGGTATAGGCCTGAGGTGTGAGAGGGGAGAGGCCGTGGTGGTCAGAGAACAGAGTGGGAAGCAGAGCAGGTGGATTGACTGAAATACACTGCTCAGGGGAGCAGTGGACCGACAGAAGAGGTCTGCTGCACCATGTGGGTTATTGGCTCCCTGGCCAAGGATTGAACGTGTGCTGCAAATAGCTTCCTAGTGCTGAGACTTAACCCCTTGTGCTACCAGGGAGGCCCCTAGTGGAAGAATTTATATTGGCACTAATCTTGAAGTATACAACAATGTTTCATTAACCTTTGGGTTTTCTTGTATTGCCTCCATGTTATGACTGTTGCTTACCAATGTAAGTACAGAGACACTGTACTTTCTATGCAAGAGTGTCTAAGAATGACCCATTCAGGTTTTTCATAGGGGCCTCCCTGATGGCATAGGGGTCAAGTCTCAGTGCTATCATGCTATCACCTTTGCAGCCTGAGTTTGATCCCTGCCAGGGAGCTGACCCATATATAATGTAGCAGAACTCTCCTTTCTCCTACTGCTTCCCTTAGCAATATATTTCAGTAAATAGGGTATTCTGCTCCCCACTTTGTCTCTGGTGAATCCTCTGGCCTATATATCCCAGTTCTATGCAAAAATAAATAAAATCTAAAAAAATTAATTGGGGCCTCCCTGGTGGCGCAAGGGGTTAAACCTCAGCACTATGAAGCTATCTGCAACTACTGTAGCACAAGTTCGATCCCTGGCCAGGGAGGTGACCCACATGGCACAGCAGACCTCTCCTGGCTAGCCCGCTGCTCCCCTCAACAGTGTATTTCAGTCATTCCGCCTGTTCTGCTCTCCGGTCTGTCTCTGGTGAATCCTCTAACCCCTCCTGCACCCTCCCCACCCCATACTCCAGTTCTTGTGTTCATAAATAAATCTTTTTGAAAAAATAAACTATAGGGCCTCCCTGGTGGTGATGCGAGGGGTTAAGCACTGTACTGTGAAGCAGTTCGCAGCCTCTACAGCACAAGTTCAATCCCTGGCTGGCCAGGGAGCAACCCACATGGTGAAGCAGACCTCTCCTGTCTCGCCCGCTGCTCCCCTCAGCAATGTATTTCAGTCAGTCTGCCTGTTTTATTCCATACTCTGTCTCTGGTGAATCCTCTCACCCCCTGCATCTCTGGCCTGTACCCCAATTCTTGTATGCATAAATAAATCTTTTTTTAAAAAAGGTGAAACTTGCTAGTTATCTTTTAAAAAAAAAATAAACTATAGAAGAATCCTTCTCTCTCTCTCCTTCTTAGTTTCTGGTAGTTGCCAATAATCTTTGTTATCCTTGGCTGGTAGCTGCTTCACTCCAGACTCTTCATCTTCACATGGCCCTCTTCCTTCTGTGTGTATCCACACTGGCTTCTGTTCTTCTTATAAGGACATCAGTGATAATGGAATTAGGGCCATCTTAATCCAGTATAACCTCATCTTTACTAATACATCTGCAATGAGCCTATTACCAAATCCTAATATTTTTGTGAGCTTAAGGGGTAGTTAGGACTTCATATCAATTTGAGGGGACACTTCAGTAGTAGTTTGATATCTTATGAAGGACAATATTTGTTTCCTTTTAAGAATATGCATTTTCTTTTTATGTGTCTCAGGAATTAGGTTTAAATCTGCCTGATCTTTTGTGCTCATGGTTGACATACAAAAACCAAAGCAGCATCCCATTTACTTCTCAGTGTACTCTAAACTGGCTTTTGTTTTTGCTTTTCACCCTTTTCAAGTTCATCTCTTGACCTATGCTTCCTTGGCTCTGTATACTTTTGTGGGCTTCTGGCGCGGGCTATGCTGTCTGACAAGGTCCGGGCATGGGGGAAATTTCTGAAAAGTCAGAAAGCTCCATAGCTGGCTCCTGCTATTTTCTTTTATTTGTTTGTAGCTGTTACTGAAACCATGGAAATTTTCTATAAGCTTCAAAATAACACAATGAATGTTGGCATTAGTGCCAGTAATGCACACTTCAGTAGTTTGAGAAAAGCACTTTCTAACATGAAATGGCTCCCAACAACTCTCCACGCCCCTCAATTTATAATTCTGATACTATGAGTAACACTGAGTTCTCTAGCAAGCCATGCTTGATAGAGCTCTTGGAATCGAGCCCGGCAAAAGTCCCCCCACAAGGGAAAGCCCCTGAGATGCCCCGGGAGACAAAGGGATCCGACAAAAACACACCACATGTTGTTCCCATGACACAGGGACCCCTGATTCTATATAGGAAATAGAAAGCTGCCTGTGATTTTACAATGCCCACTTAGCCTTGTTTTAGTTATCTAGCTTGACTGCTTGAATCACGCTGTGTGTAGCACCTGTTTCTATTTTCTGAATAACATACATCACCTAGGAAATTATGTAACCAAGTTAATGTAACCAATCAACCAAGTTAATCATATACTGGGAAAATTAAGAAAGGTCTGGGCACTGATTGATAATCAAAAATAAGTTCTGAAACAATGTAAAAGTGAAATCACATGATTGCATGATGTAATGATCACATAAAGAATTTGATGTATAAATAAAGGCCTGCTGAGACAAGAGTCTGTATAAGAGAGACTTGCACCAATATAAGAGGCAGTCTGTGTCTGCCTCACCCCACTTCCCCTCAGCCCCCCAAGTTTTCGCTGACGCCGTCCTCTCCTTTTGGGGACCCCTGACACGACATTCTGCTGGAGCAGGCCTCCAGCAGGCTTCATTTTTCATCACTGACTAATACTCCATCTTGTTCTCCTTTACTAGCAGTTTTTCCTTTATGCAGTTTTCAGATTTTGCTGTTTTTCAGGGCTCTGTCCCAGGATTCTTTACTCTTTAGTGTTCATGACTTGAATGTTATATTTCCAGTTCTTTTTACTACTTTGTCTTCATTTAGATGTCTTACAAACTTCTCATACTTAATGTGTGATAAATGGAAGTTTGTTTAGTCCTCAAACTTGTTCCTTTCCTTCTCTGGATTCTTATTTCATTAAATGCTAGTATCGTCCTCCCTACTACTCAAGAAAGACCTAAATGTTATCTTTGATTCCTCTTCTTTTACTTACAGTGCACCACCTGCCCCCCACTTCTTTCCACTGTTTTTTTAAATTATACCCATTGCCACTCCACCAGTCCTGGCCACCTTTTTTTTTTTTTTAAACTGGATATTGCTTTAGACTCATAAAGTGTCTTTTTACCTTTGTTATTCACCTGACTTGTAGTACTAACAATGGCCTTCTTAAAATATAAATCAGATCATGACAATCTCTTAAAATCTTACTTCCCTCTGGCATCCTACCCTCTTTGCTCATTAGATTCCATTGAAAATGGTGATCTTTCACGTGCTTCTTTCACATGCATAATAAACTCTTTCCTGCCTTAATATGCTTTGCAGTGCTTAATATACTCTACCAGGGCTTGCTTGGCCAGCTCCTATTCCTCTTAATTTCAGCTTGCATATCACTTCAGAGAAGCCTTCCCTAATTATGTGGTTTAAAGTAGACATCCTTGCCCACATTCTTTATCTCAGCCTTTTGCTTCTGTCATGGCATTTACCATAATTTGTAATTACCTGGTTTGTCCCCCTAAAGATTGTAAGCTGCATGGCAGCAGAGGCCATATCTGCTTCATTCATCATTGTATTCCTAGCCTTTAACCTATTGCCAAGAACATGATAGCTGTTTAGTATTTACTTGGATGAATGAGAAACCAATTAACAGTAACAAACTTGTTAGATTATGAAATGAGATTTTCATCTATAATAGTCTGAGTTCTTGCATAAACTTTATAGTAGCATCCTCATAAAGACTTTTAGACGTTATCCCCTTTTCAGGTTAATGGATTAACATTCTGAAAATCTGATATTGAAATATAAAGAGTTTGAAAGCACCATTTTATTTTAGGAAAACTTATATACCATGTATTTCATAAAGCATTTTCATTCAGAAAACATTTATGAAAGACAAACATGACTTTTATCTAACAGTTATTTAATATCAACTAATGGTGACTTTGTTGTTTCTAATGTTGTGCGGAACAGGATGCTGAAAACGCCATTCAACAGATGGGTGGCCAGTGGCTTGGTGGAAGACAAATCAGAACTAACTGGGCAACCCGAAAGCCTCCAGCTCCAAAGAGTACATATGAGTGTAGGTGTATTGGAGAAGAAAAGGAAATGTGGAATTTTGGAGAAAAATACACTAGATTTTAAATGTTAGAGCTGTTTCCGGAGACTTATTGCAGAAATAGATGAGAAGCAAATCAAGACTACTGTTCAAAAATGTACTTAGTTTTCATTTTTGTAATTCTAAATAATAAATGGTATTATCAATGTCAAGTCTCCTATTCAGTAGAGAACAATGAATAATTAGATATTCTTGGGGGAGGTTTAATTCTCAAATGCAATATATTTTATATAAGCATTTTGGTTAAGGTAAATATTATTATAATAGGGTAGTTAATGCTGCCTTTTTCTTTCTGAACATTTTATTTAATGAATTAAAATTATAAAACTCTACCTCCCCAGCAAACACCAAACAGCTATCTTACGATGAAGTTGTAAATCAGTCTAGTCCAAGCAACTGCACTGTGTACTGTGGAGGTGTCACTTCTGGTCTAACAGGTATGGGACCTTTACTTTTGTGGAATCTTAAGATTAGTTTTTAAGCTGAAAAGCATACGTGTAGGATTTTAGTGTTACAGTGTATTTTTATTTCTCATTTAACAGAACAACTAATGCGTCAGACTTTTTCACCATTTGGACAAATAATGGAAATTCGAGTCTTCCCAGATAAAGGATATTCATTTGTTCGGTAGGGGTGGTTTTTGTTGTTGTTTTTGGCAGGGGAGAGGAGGGCTAAGAAACTTCCACATAAAGTCTTTTTTTTTTTTTTTTTGAAGATTTATTATTTATTTATGCATACAAGAAGTGGGGTACAGGCCAGTGGTGCGAGGGGTGAGAGGAATCACCAGAAACAGAATTGGGAACAGAACAGGCAGACTGACTGAAATACACTGCTGAGGGGAGCAGTGAGCAAGTCAAGAGGTCTGCTTCACCACGTGGATAGCTCCCTAGCTGGGGATCGAACTTGTGTTGCAGTGGCTGCAAATTGCTTCATAGGTTGTGTCTTAACCCCTTGCGCCACCCCTTGCATCTTAACCCCATTAAGGGAGGCCCTTAAAGTCATTTTTGAACATGTAACTTAGTTGTTTTCTTAAAACTTCCCCTTGGTTATAAAGAAATAGAAATTTCTCTGACATTGAATATATTTACCATTTTTTTTTAATAGAATCCCTTCTAACACAAACCAGTAAAAATTCCTCTCTTGGGCCTCCCAGTGGTCTTAGCACTATGAAGCTATCCCTCAGCCACTGCAGTATGAGTTCGATACCCAGCCAGGGAGCTAACCCACATGGCACAGCAGACTTCTCCTGTCTCATCTGCTGCTCCCCTCAGCAATGTATTTCAGTCAATATGCCTCTTCTGCTCCCTATTCTGTGTCTGGTGAATCCTCTCACACCCCCTGCACGTCTGGCCTACATCCCGGCTCTTGTATGCATAAATAAATGTATCTTCAAAAAAAAAATCCTTTCTTAAAAGAAGTTTCTCCAAGGGCCACCCTGCTGGTGCAGGGGTCAAAGTCTCAGCACTATCAAGCTGCCACCAGCTACTGTGACATGAGTTCATTCCCCGGCCAGGGAGCTAATCCACGTGGCATAGCAGACCTCTTCTCACCCGTATTTCAGTAAATCCACCTGTTCTGTTCCTTACTCTGTCTCTGGTGAATCTTCTCACACACACACCCCACACACACACATACCTCTGTGGCCTACACCCCAGTTCTTGTATGCATAAATAAATCTTTAAAAAAAAGTTTCTTGGGCCTCCCTGGTGGCACAAGTGGTTAAGCACCACACTATGAAGCAGTGGTAGCCTGCAACACGAGTTCAATCCCCAGCCGGCCAGGGAGCACCCCACATGGAGAAGCAGACCTCTCCTGTCTCTCCCACTGCTCCCCTCAGCAGTGTACTTTGGTCAATCTGCCTGTTCTGTTCCCCACTCTGTCTCTGGTGAATCCACTCACCCCCCACATCTCTGGCCTGTACCCCAGCTCTTGTATACATAAATAAATAAAAAAAAAGTTTCTCCAGAACTATAAGACCTTGGAGAAAAGAAAAAGCCAAGGATATGCCATTTTATTGATTTATGTGGACTACCTATTTTACCTCAGCCTAAGCGTGATTTCTAAAAATAGATTTTATTCATAAGTATTTTAAGCAGTTTATGTTGGTGATTCTTAATATTGTTTTCAATAGGTTCAATTCTCATGAAAGTGCAGCACATGCGATTGTTTCTGTTAATGGAACTACCATTGAAGGTCATGTTGTGAAATGCTATTGGGGCAAAGAAACTCTTGATATGATAAATCCTGTGCAACAGGTGAGAAGGTTCTTGACTTTGCAAAGTAATTTCTGGGTTCATATTAAGGTTATTTTAAAATGAAATTGTTGATAATCCTTGTTAATAAGTCTCTAGCTAAAATGCTAGTATATAAGGGCTCTTCCTACATGTATTATAGTTCCAGAGTGGTGGTTCATGGAGTGCAGTGGTGACATGATGAATGTGACCGCCTCAATTGACTCATGCTCCCACAGTGGATTTTAAAATGCTCCGACAAACCTAACAGGGTATTAATTTTTTTTTTTAATACTTGGTAGATTTATTCATGCACTGTTTGGAGAACTCACAAGCATGCTTGATTCAATTGAAACAAAAATAAAACTATATTTAGAGTTTTGACATTCTATTCCAGATTTTGCTGCCTTTTTTCCAGGCAGCTTTAGTAATTCAAACTTGATTCCTTAAAGATTTCTATGAGGAAACTGTAAATGGGAGTAAGAAAATCCTAAACTAAGTTTCTGAAGTAAACTGAATGAATATAGGAATAAGTTGTCTTTATACCTTCCCTATGTAAAGGAAACAGTCGTATGGATAGTTTGCAGAACACTTAAACATTATACTGAGTTTAAATATTTCTTACTAGGGCATCATTACCTACTACTGCCTTACAAAGAATGTATGTGCCATTCAGAGAGCAGCACATAGAATTACAGCAGCATAACCTCACTTTTTTTTTTTTAGCAGTCACTTTCTAAACTTTCATTTATCCTTTCACTTTAATTATAATGGTGACTATATGTGTCATGGCTGTATTTTTGTGATATATTAGGACTATATATATGCAAAAAGTTTGAAATAATACCAAATTATCTGTTATAATTTTACTTAATAGCAGAATCAAATTGGATATCCACAAGCTTATGGCCAGTGGGGCCAGTGGTATGGAAATGCACAGCAAATTGGCCAATATATGCCTAATGGTTGGCAAGTACCTGCGTATGGAATGTATGGCCAGGCATGGAACCAGCAGGGATTTAAGTAAGTATATTTGCACTTTTCCTTTAATATTGACCTTTGAATATGGTTACAACTTGGAAAGAGATTTTAAGTAGTAGGCAGTATGGCCCTCTGTCTGAATCATAGCTTCAACCTCAAGCAATTAATTTAGAGTGGCTTTTGATTTACAGTTTTAAATAGTAACCTTTTTAAAAGTTTGCCTAGAAATGTTACCTTTAGTTTTAACCAGCGTAATAAGAATTTTGGTAATGGTTGATGATGAATCAACTAATGTAAAGTGAGAAAATAAGAACTTAATAAACTTTTTACATGACAAATGGTCACTTAATCCTGCTTGGATGCAGTTATTCTGATGCCTTATATACCGTGAATTACATAATTTTACTTAAATTTCTGGAAAACAGGCTGGAAATTAAAATACTTTTGCACTTTTTATGTAAAAATAATCTTGTGTGTTGAAAAAATGTTTACATAGGCCAATTTTTCAGTTTCTTCTTTGGGTAATGTAAATGTTAGTCCTTACTCAAAATGATTGAGTTTCTTTCAGTTAGTGACTTGGTCAGCGTGTGTATAACCCTGATGTACAACTTTCATTTCTGAGATGATAAGATGAGTGTTTCCTGAATTCAAAGAGGATAAATGTTTATAGGTTAAGGGTTTTCTTTTCTTCTTTTTCTTTTTTCTTTTGAAACATTATCTGTTTTCTTTCTTTTTATTTATGGGCCTCCCTAGTGGTCTAGGGGTTAAGTCTCAGTTCTAGCACCACTAAAGCCTTACTTCAATTCCCAGCCAGGGAGCTAACCCATGTATGGCACAGCAGACCTCTCCTGTCTTGCCTACTGCTCCCCTTAGCAGAGTATTTCAGTAAATCCGCCTGTTCTGCTCCTCACTCTATCTCTGGTGAATCCTCTTATGCCCCACATGTCTGGCCTGCACCCCAGTTCTTCTGTGCCGGGGGGATAACAAGATTCACTAGAGACAAAGTGGGGAGCAGAACAGGCGGTTTACTGAAATACTCTGCTAAGGGAAACAGCAGGCAAAACAAGCAAGGTCTGGTCTGCTGCACCTAACAGTATTTTCTTAGCTGTAATTAAACTAATAGAATTAAACTGCACAAATTCAACTTATAAATATGTGTGCTTTTAAGAGGAAAACCTTTGCCTTTGTGTACTGTGGCATAATATTTATTCTTAAATTTGGGCTTAAGAAAAAAGTGTGTTTCCCATGTATGTGTTGTTCTTGGCATTACATTTTCTTTTAATCACTAGGTTTTTCCCTCCTTTCTACTTCTTTCATATTCTCTTCCAGTCAGACACAGTCTTCTGCACCATGGATGGGACCAAATTATGGAGTACAGCCACCTCCGGGACAGAATGGCAGTATGTTGCCTAATCAGCCTGCAGGATATCGAGTGGCAGGGTATGAAACCCAGTGAAAAAGGACTCCAGAATCTAAAGCCAGTGGCTTGAGGCTACAGGGAGTGTAGTAAAGCAGTTGTTTACTTAAAGATTTATCAAATCAGTCAGTGCAAATGTCAGATACAATGTATTTATTTAAAAAGATTCATTTTTTAATCATGAAATTACTTATCATCCACATTGTTTTAAAAAGAAACAAGATGCTGGATGTCTGCCAATTTTTGCCTTCATTACCTTTTTTGATAAAGTTTCTCAGATCCTTGTTTCAAATATAAATGCAGGGATTGCTGCCACTTTTTTAAAATTAAGAGGCAGAAAATTGCACAATGTTGAACTTTTTTCCACTAAAGTAGTGTGCAGTTCTAGTTTGCATTCCTGATATGATTTAAAACATGTAATATAAAGATGTAAAAAAGAAAATGGAAAGAAAAACCAAAACTGTGCAGTTTTGAAGTTCTTCGTAATCTTCAGCTTGTGCACAATTTTGTTTTAGGTTTTTTGAAAAAGGCATTGTTTGAACTGTCCCATCTCCACTGTTTACCCTTTGGGATTTTTAAATATAAATTATTAGTTTACGTCATTTTTGTATCTACATTTTTTTCCACAAATTTGTCTTGCCTTATTAAAGTTCTGTAAAGTATACTTAAATGGAAAAAAAATGATGTTCACTTAGATTGAAAACTTTTCTCAGATGGATTGATATTTCATTCCTCTTGTGTTTTCTATGAGAAGGTGCCTCAAGAATTCCCTGTTAGATTTGTTTTAAGGGATTTTTATCTTCTGTGATAAACTTTGCAGTATACCAGGAAATATAAAAACAAAAAACTTGTTACTAAAGAAAATCTCTAAAATGTGATTAAGTTCTTATGAACCCATGTTAATGTCATGTGTCAACTTCTACATTTACATGTATTATTTCATTATGTAAAATGTTTTTGCAGTTTAATATTTTGCACAGTTAGCAAACTTTCTATGTCATTTCCTTCATAAAGGCATCATGCAGAGTTGACAGGAGATTTATAAGGTTTTAAGTTGTTTGCATGTGAATATCAAATACATACTTTGGTAGTCTTTGAATACAAAGTCATCTGCTCTTTGTTTTTCAAGAATTTTGAGACAAAGCTGTATGTAAGGAATATATTAATTTACCATTTTCTAGTCATATTTACTCAAAAAGAGTAAATCAACTTAATATGTACAAATGATAGCTGTGAAACTGTAGAATATCCTTATGTCAGGCCTTGGGGTTGCTGTGAACTCCAAAGTTAGCCTGAAGGACCAGCCGGGCAAAGCATTTTTTTAATGTTCAGAGGCCAAAAGATAAACAAAAAAAACCTTAAAATCCTACCTCTTTAAACAGCCTTCAAAGAGGAGAATCCTCAGTGCAATCATTATTTTGATTCTTCTGGTACCTGTTTCCTTGGAGTCCCCCAATTTTGTTATTTTGGGGTGACTCCGAACATTAAGAGGTTTAATCTTTGAGGGCATTGTTCTAGTTTTAAAATTTGTAGTACATTTCAGAGTCTCTTAGAAGAGAAAGATTGTGGGAGATTTTGTTTTATTTTCAGTATAGGTCACAAACGACTTCTTGACTCACAAAGGGGAAGGATCCCCATTATACATATTTGGATGGCTGGTTGTTTTTAAGAGCCTCAGAGAGCGCCTAGCATTTTATTTAGAAACTGAAAAGGCCTTTGAAATCTTAGAGCTTCTTGGCCTGTATCTTCCAGGTAGGAGCAAATGACTCTGAACTGGTCTCTAAGCCAATACTCTTGTAAACCAGAGCCCAGGAAGACAGCCCCTAAATGTATAATTCTCTGGAGCTCAATTCTATGCAGTTGTACTGATGTTTCATTAAGTCACTGTGTATTTTTAAATGTCGATACATTAAAAGTTGCTTTATGGAAGATAAGTAAATTTTTTAAAAACTTGGAAATTTCTTTTCCTTGTTAACTTTTATAAATCAGGGCATGCAACCAAAAGCAGCTAAAATGAAATACTCAAAAAATAAAATAAAAAGCCAGGAAAGTTATTTGTAGATTCTTCTGGTTTACGTTTTTACATTTAGGACCCTCATTTTTCACTTGCTACAAAATATTTTATTTCCTATACATCTGTGGACTGCAGGGTAAATTATTTGGACAAAAATAATTAAAGCAAAAGTATAGTTTTTCTTTCATTTTGACTATCTCAAGTAAAACTTTTTATTAGCCAGTGTATTTTCTCATTGCACAAATCTTAAAATGTACATTGACTGCTTTTTGAGAAGTGGTATTGTGCATGATGATAAAACTACTACTGAACAAATTCACATTTCAGGAACATTGCTAATTTTGGTTTAAATCTTACTCTTAGTGTTAAAAGAAATCTAAAGATTTTTCAATCTAAAAGTAATTTTGGTCTTAATATCAGGTAAGGAAATTAAGTTTTAAAGAATGGTTTCTCTGCAATATGCATTCAGATTTTATTTTAAAATACATCTGGTACTGTAAAGATCTTGAAGTGATTCACACTTAATGGGTCATTAATCCAGTATTCTTTGCCCTGACTATTTGGATATTAAAGTTCCTTTATGTTTTCTATAAACCTGTGGGATCTTTTTGCAGTGATTATTGTGTGTGAGATTTTTTTTTTCTTTTTCTTCTAGCCATTTTGCTGTATGATTCACATAGGTACTTGTTAGATTTTTTTAATCTTATTCCAGAAATTATAGTTACATTGGGTTACTGCTTAATAACACAAAAAATTGACATTCTGCAGATTTAAGTCACTAGGAAACCAGGCTTTTGTTTTCCTTGTTGGTGTTATCTGTTGAAGATTACAGTCACATTCTTTTTTTTCCTTCTGTTTTCTTTCTGTGCTTGCTCATTCTTCCTTTTGGATTTGTGTTAGAGTCCCATTACAGCTTAGGGCAGTTTATAAAGACAAGATTGCATACACAAAAAGAGTTAGGTTTAATAAATGCTGTAAGGTGCTCCTGAGGTTACAGTGGAGTTGAAAAAATAAAATGTGTTTATAGAAAATAAAAAGCAAACTCTTTCAATGAAAGAGTGATGATTTCTAAAAATAGTATGTGGTTTTTTTTTTTTGCCCACAAAGGATTATTTTCTTCTTTTCACTCACTGCATTTTTTACTATTGTATTTAGAACTTAAAAATTGTAACTTCAGAACAACTTTTTTTTTTTGAGTCTTAATAAAATTTGTGAATGTGTCTTAATTGAATAGGATTGTATTCTGTGACCTCTAATGTTGGAGGCTGGATTTATTCTGATAGCAATTCAACATAAAAAGTTAAAAAACAAACTTCTGACTCCATTACTAGACTAGGATGAGATGCTATACAGAAAATAGGGATTAGCACAAATTTACATAATGGATAAATGAGATCTTTAGCTCCTTAGCCTTGTTCTACTCGAACCCCAACATCTCCACTTATACACACGAGACAGTGTTTGGAGGATCCTTCTGTGGAAAAACTAAAATAATTCTCAAGAGAAAAGATACATGTTGACATTTGTGAGTCCCCATTACAAAACCAACCGAGCACTAAAACCCTCATGAGGAGTTTGCCATTCAATAAATTCTGCCTATGTACAAAAATCTTCCAAACAGGTTTTTTTAGTACTTCATTTTTAAGTAAGGGCAGCTGAAGATTACCAGAAATTGAGGAAATTTTTGGTTGTGAAGTGTAGATCTAAACGAAAGCAACTTTCAAGAAGCAGAAAACTTAACAAAAACTGTTATATCCTAAGATAAAGGAATAGTGTCTTCAAAAAATTATAACAAAATACTAATAAAATGTCAAAACATGAAATTAAAATACAAGTAAATTCAGTGAGAATTTGAAAGACAAGGAAATGTACCCAAACCAAAAGTGGAATGGAAAATATATAACTATGACTCATTTAATGAGCTTTCTTTTATAACCAATGGTAGTTCCAGGAAAAAAACATTGAAAAAATTGGGGAGTGGGTGGAATTTATTTGAAAATATTCCTGAGGAAATAAGTCTCGAGTGAAAGAGTGTTTTTGAATTAGCACAATAAAAATAAAAGATACCAAAAAAGGCAATACCACCATGAAATTTTAGGACATCAGACAAGGATATTCTGAAATATACCAAAAGGATTGAGGATAGTACTCAGCAGCATCATTGGAAGTGGAATTAATGGCGTATTGTCTTCAGACTTTTGAATTGTATATCCAACTGTGTATGGTCATGAGTGTCAGTAGAATAAAGGTATATTTAGACATGCAAGTTATCAAAAGATTTTCTTCCCTTTCACCCGTTCTCAGCTACTGGATACTCGCAATCAAAATAGAGAAAATCGAGAGAAAAATAGAGCATAGTGTATAGATACAGGAACCAACACAGGAGTGACATAAAAGCTTAACCGCTGTGAAACAACTTGGCATCCAATCCAGAATGGTGGTCAGGACTATTGTAGATAATTGTATATCTGGACATTTTACAGAACTGGGAGTGTGAGAAGATCTAAATGTTGGGAAAAAATCAGGCAAATGCAGAAGGGCAATGCAAAAGAAAAACATTAAGGAAATACTTCCCTTCTGAACTAACTGTATGCACTAAGAAAAGTTCCTGAATAAATAGCCTTAAGTTCATATATTCATAACTATTTTTACTGCTTTGGTTTTTCTCTGGCAGCTCCAATTCTATTTTAGATCTCTGTCATCTGTTTCTATCATTTAGACTTTTTTTTTGTTTGTCATTTCTAATCTCTGTTCCTTAATGTGCTTCCTGTGGTATCCAGTCTCACATTCCTTTCAGTGTTCATTTAGGAAATGCATTTGTTCTTCTTTCTGTATCCTAAGTTCTGTTTCTACTTCACTTAAGGTACATCTCATCCCTGGCTCTCTCGTTTTTCATAGCTGCATTTGCTGCATTCAATTTTTTTTTCAATTTCACATTGGAATGTTGGTATATTTTCAGCTGCTTTGTAGGAACGTTCTTCTTTGTCTTTTCCAGGGGGAAGCTAAGTGCATTTTGCTAGTCCCTCATATTTTTAATTAGAGTATCTTTGCACAGCTTCTGTGTTTATTCCTTTCTATTTATTCATATTTGAAACAATTGGATTTTCCTAGACCAAGTTCCAGTAGGAGGACGAAGCAGAAGGAACCCTGTCCAGCTTGCTCATCTCCTATCAGCTGCAATAAATTGTCTCTTTAAATCCTTTCTCTTGGGCTGAATCCTTTCTCTTGGGATGTCACCCGTTTAGAAGGGGTTTTGTGCCAGCTCCAAGTGCTCTCGATTACTTGCTCCTTTAAGGGAACTAGACCCTGCTTTTCTAGATGATCCCCTAACTTTCTGAAAGATGGTTGCTTCTGGATGCCCTATCACTTCATGCATCTTCCTTCATTGCCTCCCCCATTCCCCACCAGCACTCACTTTTTCAAGTCCTTACTGCGGGCTGCACTCAGAGTTGAGCTCTGTTCACAAAGTGATTAGTTGTTGATGATTCCTGAGATCTTCCTCACCAGTCTCCTCGCTCTATAATTCCACACTACAGTTTATTGGCCTCCCAAAAGTTTCTATGATGTGAAATTTGTTTTTGTATATTTTCTTCTTCAATGTGAAATTTATAAATTTTTGGTCTTCCCAATTTCACTTGTGGGAGGCAGGAGGCATCATTGGTCACGTTTCCCTTTACTCTCTGGTTTCCAGAAGTGAAATGATCCAGAACCAGGGTGCTAACATGTTTCTACTAGAATGAGATGCCCAAACGAATATTTTAAACATTTAATTCTGATCATGACATTCCCCTGCTTGAAAGCCTTTGTTTACTTCTCGTTACATGTGAATGTAATCTAAAATCTTTAATATGACCTGTAGTGCCTTCTAAAGCGCAATCTTATCCAACTTCACAGCAGTCCATTCCCCAGTGTCCTAAAAACCCTTCCATGCCACACTCATTTTTCTTAAATAAATAAATCATATCAGTCACTGTCCAGTCAGTAGAGGTGGAGATCAACACTGAAATTTGAAAAGGGAAATTATAATATAAACAGCTGTTAAGTAGTGAAAAGTAGTTTGCTACTAAAATTTGCAGGTGCAAAAAAAAAAATTGTAAACAGTAAACAATGAAGGAACTAAGGGTTGAAGAGATTCCACTTCTTTAAAGATTAGAGCTTGCTTATCAAAGGAATGGCAGGCTGGTGAAGAAATAAGCCACAGGGCATGGCCAGAGCTGATCCACAAAAGCTGCCTAGTTGCCAAAGAGCACAGATGGGCAGGATCTTGTCTACTGAAGTAGTCCAGGTGGGGAAACAGCTAGGGTTGCAAGATTTTGCAAATAAAAACAAGCCCCAATACTGCATGGATTATCTTCATACTAAAAATGATTTGTTTAACTGAAATTCAAATTTAACTTCAGTGTCTATTTTATCTTAATCCTACAGACCGATGTAGATTGTGCAGTCAAAGCTGCCATGGAAGCAGCTGCAGGAGGGGGAGGTCTCAAGAACCACTGAGGGAAGCACCACTGGGTCTTCCATACACTGATCCACTGGCTCCTGCCCACACTGAGTAAAAAGAAGCAAAACCTGTAAGGGAAGTGCCTTCCTGCCACTTGCACCTTACACTGTTCCACCAGTTCTACTGATAAAGCCTAACTGACAAAGGAGAAATGTTGCACAAAGCAAAGCAAAAGAAGGGTGGATTGGGGACTGAGAGACTCCCATCACAGGGCCTTGCCATCTGAACACCTTTTGTCTGCCAATCTCCACTTAAATGTCACTTCTTTTAACAGGCCTTCCTTTCTTTACCCAACAGTGTAAATAAATAGTTTTCTCAAATTCTCTTACACTTTTTCCTTTATAGCATTTGCCATAATTTTTATTTATATATTTGTATTATAGCTTTAAAACATGTGTTCCCACTAGTAGCTAGTGACCGTTTTCTTCAGTGCTGTATATATCTGATACATAGTAAATAATGGGTGCTTAATGTTTGTTGAATTAATTGGTAAATGAATTAAATTGTTATCTCCAACTATTGGTTTTGACCAAATGGCTTTATGTCATGTGCTAATAGTACTGCCAGCTAAATGAGTGGATATAAGGTAAGAGAGAAAACTGAAACAAAGGACCAAATGAGAGCCAATTTTTTTTTCCAATTCTTTATGCTATACTAAATAATTTGAAGGTTTTTTTAATCTGAAAGGCCCTACAAAACCATTGATTTAACTTGTATTTAGTTCTTTTAGGTGTTTGGCTTGAATAATCACGTGGATGGTGGGATTAGTTACTGGGGAAAAGGAGAAATTTTTGAGGGTATGGACAAAAGCTACTTGGAGGGCAAGAGATGAGAGATGAAGAGTTTCACCATTGAAAATATACGAGTACTTGGAGATGGGTGACATTCAAGTAGAAATATCCAGTAGGTAGTAATACAAAATTGAGGAGGGAGATTCAGACTGAATATAGAGATGGGAGTCACCCACATAAAGTGGCAAGCACCCAGGGAAACACTAGAGTGAACAGACAAAGGGCGAACATCATAGGTCCATTGGTGTTAAAGAGGGCAGAGAAGCTTGCAAAGGAGAATTGAGTTGCCTGACAGATGAGAAATACTGAGTGTCCTAACATCTTGAATCAAGGAGGAGAAAAAAAATCAAGTAAATAGAAATAGCCAAGAGGATTAAATATTGCAGAGAGGAAAAGTACAAGAAATGGTTTTTTTAAAAAAAGGCCACTGGATTTAGCAGTAATTGATAAATTTAAAATGAGCATTTTTTTAGTGAAATAGTGGGAACAGACAGTAGTGGTTTAAAGAATGGGAGGTGAGGATAGTTAGCTAATCCAGGTTCATTTGTCTGTGGAAGGAAGGGGGGGAGGGGCAGCGGTGAGAGGATTCACCAGAGACAGAGTGGGGAGCAGAACAGGCAGATTGACTGAAATACACTGCTGAGGGGAGCAGTGGGCGAGGCAGAAGAGGTCTGCTGCGCCATGTGGGTCAGCTCCCTGGCGGGGATCAAACTTATGTTGCAGTGGCTATCCATAGCTTGATAGCACTGAGACTTAACCCCTGTGCCAAGAAAGCAATTTTTAAAATTTCTATATGGTAAACAATAACTCACAAAAGTAAATGACTACCAAAAACAACCCCACCATTCATTTGGACACAAAATGAAAAACAAAAGCAAAAGCCATGAACTGCTTTTCATATAAAAAGTAAATTGGAGTTAAAGTGCATTTTTTTTTTTTTTGTGCATGTGTGTACTGTTTTTCTAGGATACTTAGAAATTGAGTGATGGGCTAAAAATGTGAATTGTAAAAATTGTATTTTATATATCAAATTTCACTTGTAAAAGGTTGCAACATTTTACATTCCAAATAATTTCAAAGGCACTATTTCCCCTATCTTAACCAAAGCTGATCAATAATGAACTTTCATTTTTGCCAATCTCATGCATGTAAATAATCTGTATTTCCCTGTTTGCAAGTAAAATTAATAATTTTCCGCAATAATTGGCTGTTTGTATTTTTTTTTTAATATTTATTTATTTATTTATACAAGGACTGGGTACAGTCAGAAGCGCGGGAGGGTAAGAGAATTCACCAGAGCCAGAGCGGGGAGCAGAGCAGGCAGAAGGACTGAGTACACTGCTGAGGGGAGCGGAGGGTGGCAGGAGAGGTCTGCGCGCCATGCGGGACTCTCCTCAGGTGGCCGGGGAGCAGCCGGGGATCAAACTGGCGCTGCAGAGGCCACGGGCAGCTTCGCAACCCAGCGCTCAACCGCTGCGCCACCGGGGAGGCCCTGTGTTTGTTTGTTTGTTTGTTTTTAAGATTTATTTATACAAGAACTAGGGTACAGGCCAGATGCGCGGGAGGGTGAGAAGATTCACCAGAGACAGAGCAGGGAACAGAACAGGGAGACTGATGAAATACACTGCTGAGGGGAGCAGGGGGCAAAACTGGAGAGGTCTGCTTCTCCATGTGGGACCCTCGCTCGCCAGCTGGGATGGAACCGGCGCTGCAGAGGCTGCGGACAGCTTCACAGCGCGGTGCTCTGTATTTCTTTTCTGTGATGTGATTTTATATACTTTGTACATTTCTTGATTAGACTGATGATTTAGTAGAGATCCTATTTGTAATTTGTATACTCACAAAACCTCTTGGATGAACTATCCTCAGGATTACCTCAAATTAAAATCAACTGGCAACTCAGAATCAAAAACTTACCAAAAACATGAGGAAGGGGCCTCCCCAGTGGCGCAGCGGTTGAGCGCCAGGCTGCGAAGCTGCCTGCAGCCTCTGCAGCGCCGGTTCAATCCCCGGCGATTGGGAGGGTCCCACATGGCGCGCAGACCTCTCCTGCTGCCCGCTGCTCCCCTCAGCAGTGTACTTGTCAGTCCGCCTGTTCTGCCCCCCACGCTGTCCCTGGTGAATCCTCTCACCCTCCTGCGCATCTGGCTTGTACCCCGGTTCTTGGATAAATCAATCAATCAATCAATCTTTAAAAAAAAAAAAATAAGGAAGCTTGACCTTGACCTTATCAGGGAGCTAACAAAAATAATAGTGGAATTTGGGTCAAAGACTTTAAACACAATAATCATATATTAAATATGTAATAACTATATTTCATGCCTTTAGAAATAAAAGATGCAACTAAAATATCAAGAAAGTAATGGTGATTATGCAGAATTTTAAAGAAACTAATTGAATTTCTAGAAATTAAAAATACAATGGCTAAAATTAAAAAGACTAAACAAAATTAGAGCTGAAGAAAGCTGCAAATTGGAATAAAGTACAAAGAGGAAAGGGTGTAGAAATCTAAAATACATTTAAAATGGAGTTCCACAAAGGAAAAAAAACAATTTGGGGTGGGCAGTATTGTAGACATAGTGGCTAAGGATTTTTCCAGAATTGTTGAAAGGTAGGAATTCCCTGATGCAACAGCCACAGTGAATCCCAAAAAGGATCAGTGAAATGAAGTCCATACTTACATGCATAATCATATTGCAAGTAATCAAAGACAGAGGAGATTATAAAAACAGCAGGAGAAATGAAAGACTGCTACAATAAGACAATTAGACTGAAAACAAAATATGTCTGTCAAAAGCAAAAAGATAGGTTAGCATTCAGAGGGATATCCTCAATGTACTGAGAAACAACCCATCTAAAATAATCATGTAAGAATGCAAATGAGGGGCCTCCCTGGTGGCACAAGGGGTTAAGCACAGCACTGTGAAGCTATCCACAGCCTCTGCAGCAGGAGTTCGATGCCACATGGCACAGCAGACCTCTCCTGTCTCACCCGTTGCGCCCCTCAGCAGTGTACTTCAGTCAATTGCCTGTTCTGTTCCACAGTCTGGTGAATCCTCTCACCACCACCATTCCAAGTTCTTACATGCATAAATAAATAAATCTTAAAAAAAAAAAAAAAAGGCATGCAGATGAGGGCCTCCCAGGTGGCACAGCGGTTAAAGTCTCATCACTATCAACCTATTGCCAGCCACTGTGGCCTGAGTTTAATCCCCACCAAGGGAGTTATGGCACCTGGCGCAGCAGACCTCTCCTGTTTCTCCAGCTGCACCCCTCAGCAGTGTATTTCAGTCAATCTGCCTGTTCTGTTCCCCACTCTGTCTCTGGTGGATCCTCTCACCCCCCACACCTCTGGCCTGTACCTCGGTTTTTGTATAAATAAACAAATCTTAAAATATATATATATATAAAGAAAAATGATGTAGAATATAAATAAATACCATTTTTTTAATGATAAAAGTGATTACAATGTTCTAAGGTCACTGTACTTTTCAGAAGAATGTTAGAGATATTATTTAGTTTTGGCCGTGAGTTAAAATGTAGGACTATCACTAAAGAGACAGAAACAGCGTATTACTTCCAAAAAGATAAGTGGAGCTAATGATCAAAAAGAATGATGAAAAAGAAAAGCTGCCACAAGTCAGAAAATTAAATGGTAGAAGTCATTCGAAAAAGATTAGTAAGCATTAATCTTAGTAAGCACTAATCTTAGTAAGTGGACTTAAGCTAATTAAACAGATTGGATTTCTAAAATTCTAGATGCATGTACTGCTTGCAAGTGCCTTCTAAAAAGTACACTGAAAAACAATCCAGAAAACTAAACACAGCTAAAGGACGTAGCCAAATTCATAGCAGATAAAATACACACCTCTTCTAAAGCATACATGGTATACTTAAGAAAATACTGTTTTAAAAAATCATATTGGCTACAAGGGTGAGGGAGTCAAAGGAATATTAGTTCCCGCCGACAAAAAATCGAAGTGGGAACATCCGCTCTAATATGCAAATAGCGGCCTCCGAGAGAAAGAAACTACAACTCCCATCCGACAACGCGAGCTGATGTAGGCGGGCACTCGCTGCGCGAGGGTGGTTCTAGCCAATAACGACTGTCGTTACAGCGAACAGTTGGCCCTGTTTGTAAAAGGCCGCGGCAGGCGAAGAGAGAGGAGGTGAGGGCGGTCATCAGCTTGGGGCCCGGGGACCGCGGGGCCTCGGGGGGCTGGGGCGCGGGGCAGGTAAGGGGGCCTTGTTGACAGAAGTCGGGGGCGGCGGTAGGACAGGGGTTAGAATGGGAATTCCAGTGGAGAGCGTGTCCAAGGAGCTGGGTGCCAACTCGATGATGCTTCTGTTTGGGCCTACTTCGGCCGGAAGTGAGCATCCGCGCGGGGAGGATGCTGGGAAGCAGGTCTAAGGGTGTTAGCGCGGAGGTGGGCCGGGTCCCGGAAGCCGCTGGGGAGGTCCGCGCTTACCAGCCGGATGCTCGGAGTCGGAGACACGCGTATCTGCGAGACCCTTTCGGCGGTTTCCCTGTATTCCGAGGCAGGTCTAATGGAAGTGCCCTGGATCAGGATTACGGTGTCCTGGCTTCCAGGCCTGCCCTTTTTCTCTCACTTGTTTTTTGACAAGGAATCCGATTCCGAATTCACGTTAGATCTCTGGTGGCTGTGAGACGTTTATCCAGTCACTACTCTTTCTTAGCCAGTTTCTGTATCGCTTATATAGGTAAACTAGTACCTACTTCATAGGACCACGGTGAGCAATACAGAAGTAAATGCATGGCAATGGATTAACTGAATGTACTTTGTAAACGTTAGCAATTTTACGTTTATTTATGGTAATTATCATTCTCTTCATTTATTGTGTTTCCTGAGCATTAAACAGCACCCACCACCATACCTTATCGCTTGTAGTCAAATAGTATCTGAATGAAAACCCACCCCTTCCGAGAGTTTATGGTTTAATCTTGCAGCACCAGTGCCTCAACATTCTTGTTGAGAAGTCTGTTTGGTGAACTTGCCAAGAAGGGGAATCCTATTTATAGGCAGGATTCAAATACAGATTCTTTGCAAGTTGTATTACTTGTATGTGCTTTCAGTATAGAATCTGTAGTAATACTAATACGTTTAAAATTAAAATAGTACAAAACAGTGAAATGTAAGTCCCCATCTCACTCTCTATTTCCAAGTGCCAAGTCGCTTCACTTCTGAAGTTGTCTTTTTTCTTTTTTAAACAGAGTATTATGCTTGAAGTACTAGACCCTTTTTCATTCCACAGTGTATCTTGATACATGCTCCTTATAAATATATGAAAATCTGAGATCTTTTTGGTATTTTTTTAAGACTTTAGTAACATATTGTATGGTTACACCATAGTTTATTTAGTCAACTCAGACTATTTCTGTTCTTGTCCAGTTATGTAAAACCAGTGTTAAGTATCTCCTCATATTTTGTATACATATGAGAATGTAACTCATGAAATCTTCAAGGTGAAATTGCTAAATCAAAGTGTGTATTTTAGTTTTACGATATCTATTCGAAGAGGATATTGCTGTTTCCATTCCCAGTAACAATGTAAGTGCCAATTTTTCTACATGTTCATGAACACAGTGGTAATGTTTATCTTTTTGTCACTTTGCCAAAAGTATTCTTTGTTTTTATCTGACTCTTATTCTGTGAGATGGTACTTCACACGTTTAAAATCTTTATTCTTTTTCATAAGGTATCTTTCCGTGGCCTTTCCCATTTTCCTAGTGAGTTTGTTTCTTTTTCTTACTGATTTGTAAAAACTCATCTTAGAAAATTAACCCATTAGCACTGGTGAATTCACTTCTGAATGCAAGTTACTTCACTTCTGAATTTGTCTCTTTTTTAAGCTAAGAGTATATGCTTGAAATAAACTAGACCTTTTTTCACTCCACAGTGTATCTTGATACATGTTCCTTATCAATATATGAAAATCTGAGATTTCCTTCTATTATTATAGATTACATAAAAATATATAATTTCCTTCTATTTTTAATAACAATTTTATTGAGGTATAATTCATACAACACAAACTACTCTTTTTAAAAGATTTATTTATTTGTGCATACAAGAGCTAGGGTGCAGGCCAGAGGTGAGGGGGTGAGAGGATTCACCATAGACGGAGTGGGGAACAGAACAGGTAGACTGACTGAAATACACTGCTGAGGGGAGCAGCAGGCAAGACAGGAGAGGTCTGCTGCACCATGTGGGTATCTCCCTGGCCAGGGATGGAGCTTGTGCTTGCAGTGGCTTTGGATAGCTTCATAGTGTTGCGTCATAAGCCCTTGCGCAACCAGAGAGGCCCACAAACTACTCTTTTATTTTTTTTTTTTAAAGACTTTTTTTTAATAGAGGCATGTTTTTATTTATTTATTTGTTTGTTTGTTTTGTTTATACATGCACTGGGTACAGTCAGAAGCGCGGGAGGGTGAGAGAATTCACCAGAGCCAGAGCAGGGAGCAGAGCAGGCAGAAGGACCCAAGTACACTGCTGAGGGGAGCAGCGGGCGGCAGGAGAGGTCTGCGCGCCATGTGGGACCCTCCTCTGGTGGCCTGGGAGCAGCCGGGGATTGAACCGGCGCCACAGAGGCCGCGGGCAGCTTCGCACCCAGCGCTCTACCGCTGCGCCACCTGGGAGGCCCCAAACTACTCTTTTAAATAAAGTGTTATAATTAAGAAATTTTACTCCATTCAGTTTTGTAACTTGTCATCACATACTCCCATAAAAAAATCCTCAACTCATTAGCAGGAACCCTTAAGGTCCCCTTTTTCCCCTAGCCTCTGATAATCCCTAACTACTTTCTGTCTCTGCGCATTTGTCTATTTTGAATATTTCATTTAAGTGGAATCATACAATGTGTGACTTTTGTGTCTTAGCATACTATTTCAAGTTCATTCACTCACATTGTAACATGTATCAGAACTTCACTCCCATTAGGACCAAATAACATTCCATTGTACCCATACACCACATTTTGTTTATCAATTCATTAATGGATAGATGTTTTGGTTGAATCTATTCCCTGGCTATTATGAATAATACAACTGTGAACATTTGTGTACAAATTATTGTGCATTTTCAATTCTCTTGGAGCATATATTCTCTGAGGAGTCATATGGTGACTCTCTTTAACAATTTGAGGAACTGTCAATATTCCAAAATATTTGCATTATTTTGCAATACCATCAACAATGTATAGGGTTGAATTTTCGGTGGTATCCTTTATTTTTTATTTTTTCTTTCTCGGTGGTATCCTTTAAAGCACATACATTTTTAATTTCATGAAATCAAACTTACCTATTTTTTTGCCACTTTGGAAAACACTTAAAAAGTTAAACATAAATTTACCACACAATCCAGCAATTCGACTTCTAGGTATCTGCCCAAGAGAAATGAAGACATGTCTACACAGAGAGTTGCATGTTAATGTTAGAGTAGCATATTGTTCTTTTTATACTGACAAGAACTGGGGTGCAGGCCAGAGGTGTGGGGAGTCGGGGTTGAGGGAAGGATTCACTAGACACAGAGCAGAAAGCAGAACAGGCAGATCTACTTAAATACACTGCTGAGGGGAGCAGTGGGGTATACAGGAGAGGTCTGCTGCACCATAAGTAGCTCATTGTTCTTAATAGCCAAAAATTGAAAACAGTCTAGTTAGTCCACTGATGAATGAACAAACAAAATGACATATTCATACAGTGGGATACTCCGCAATATAAAACAATGAAGTACTGATACATACCACAATGTGGTTACATCTTGAAAACATAATATTGAATCTAGTCAAAAAAGGTTACACACACACACACACATGTCCATTAATTTGGGGGGAAGTGGGTGAAAGGGTTTACAGGATCTTTATGATCTTTTAGTACCTTTTCTATAAATGTAAAATTATTTCAAAATTGAAAAGTTGTTTTTAAGAAGAAATAATGCATTTGTAGTTTTGGAAGATACTAACAATCTGCTCTCTATAGTGCATAATCAAAATAGTAAAAGAGAAATTAGAGAAGAGTAAGATTTCCACAAAGATCCTTAAACTGTGGCATCTTAGGGTTTTCCCACAATTGGCTGGCCAATTCCTGCCTTGATAGGTAGATCTTGTTATTTTTTCCTAGTTTAGTGATATGCAAGTTATTATCATCAACATAGATTTGTAACTGATTAATTTTTGCTAAGCTTTTTCGTGTGTTAGTGTGTGTGTTTTTCCATATTTGGCTTAATGAGAATATCTACCAAAGAATTTCATTGACCTGGGAAGGAAATGCTTTTTAAACAGACTAATGTTTTAGTAGTTTTTAACTGGGGTGATTTTGCTTCCCAAAGGACATTTAGCAATATCTAAATACATTTTCATTTTTTTAATAACTTGGGGAGTCAGGGTAGACTACTGCTGGCATATAGTGGGTAGAGAACAGTAGTACTATTAACTAAACAGTCTACAATGCATAGACAATTGACAACAACAATGAAATAATTATCTAGCCCTGCATGCCAGTAGTGCCAAGGTGGAAAATCCCTTCCATATATCATATTTCACAAAACTTTAGTTATTCAGCAGGTACTCAACAAATTTATAGTTGGGAGATTATTTCAAAGTACCAGTCATAATGTTAATATTCTTAAGACTGTTTTTATTTGTGTTTGCCTATTTGTTAATCAGTGGACTATAGAAGATGTGCAAGGAAAATATCAAGACCATGCCTTGGGGTCTGGGGGTAGAAATAGTAATAACAGCCTACTTCAAAATTACAAACAGATTACCTTTTTTTTTTTTTAAGAGGCATGTATTTATTTATTTGTTTGTTTGTTTGTTTATACATGCACTGGGTACAATCAGAAGCACAAGAAAAAAAAAAAGGAAGCACAGGAGGGTAAGAGAATTCACCAGAGCCAGAGCGGGGAGCAGGGCAGGCAGAAGGATGGAAGTATACTGCTGAGGGGAGCAGCGGGCGGCAGGAGAGGTCTGCGCGCCATGTGGGACCCTCCTCCGGTGGCCAGGGAGCAGCCAGGGATCGAACAGGCGCCGCAGAGGCTGCGGGCAGCTTCGCAACCCAGCGCTCAACCGCTGCGCCACTGGGGAGGCCCCAGATTACCTTTTTAAAAAAGCATTAAAAATATTGAACTTTAGTTAATATTATGCATGCTGAACTGATCCCTGTAATTTGCTTTGAAATGTATCAAAATAGAAGAGGGATTGCTGGATATAGAGAAATAAATGGATAGATATATAATAAAGCAAATATAATAAAATTGTTAATTGGGCCTCCCTGGTGGCATAAGGGCTTAAGATGCAACCTATGAGCTATCCGCAAACTCTGCAGCATGAGTTTGATCCTCAGCCAGGGAGCAACCCACATGGCACAACAGACCTCTCCTGACTTGCCCGCTGCTCCCCTCAGCAGTGTATTTCAGTCAGTCTGCCTATTCTGTTCCTCACTCTGTCTCTGGTGAATCCTTTCACCCCTCACACCTCTGGTATGTATCCCAGCTCTTGTATGCATAGGTAAATCAATCTTTAAAAAAAAAATTGTTAATTGTAGAATCTAGTGGTGGAAATAAGGAGGTGCACTGTACAATTCTTTTTTTTTTTTTAAGTTTAAAAAATTTCATAATATTGGAAGGTATCAAAAACAGAGATTCACATGCTTTTAGATACTTTGGGTTAGTGGAAACTGCAATTCTGATTTTGCTGGGTGACCTCAGGCAAGTTACTTAATTTTTTATTTTTATCCGAAGAGTAGTTGTTATTTACCTCAAATTGGATACTAATATTGTGAATTTGAAATGAAATACTGAATGTGAAATCATCTTGAAAAGTCTGAAGTGCTCTAATGATGTAATGAATTACTGTTAGGAAGGGTGAGTGTTTGACCAATTCTTTACCATGGCTTTAGGTGCTTTTGACAGCACCCTGTGTTATTACCACTATTTAACCTTCTTGCAATTGAAAGTACAAAACACTTAACCATTTCCATAACAATTTGTTAAATATTTCTCAATGTTTGTAAAAGACTTAGATTCCTATTCTGATTTCTAGGAGAAAGAAATCGTGTAACTCTGTAACTGTACTGTCTTTTCTTGTTTTACTTTTAGACTGCCAAGATCTCCACTTAAGGCAGCAGAAATTTTTGACTGTGGAACATTGGACAAGAGCATTGCCATTGGCTGGACAACATGGAGAAGCAGAATGTTTGTATTGTTACACCTTAGAATTCAAACTTCAGAAGACATTGGGTTAAGCAGTAGCATTTACGCTGCTCATGATTATGTCTTCGCCTGTCCTCTGTGATCATCACAAAGTAATGAGATACCTTTTAGGTCTTATATATTGAGGTTGCACTGTTATCCAGATGCTGTGGCAGCTGATACAGGTAGGATTAGATTGAGATTTGTGGGAAATGGTAGAATGGAAAGAACTCATCTTTCTCATGCTCTAGTCCTTGCTCAAGTTAAATATGTCTGTGCATGTAAAGATTAGATTAACTTATTTAGGTTGTCGAAGAGAAATTCTTTGGTAGGACTTTTAAAAATACAGAGAGATACAAAAGGCAAAGTTTCTTCCACTTCCATTTTGTTCGAGCATTTAAATCGATGTTCTATTTGGAGATGACTTGAAATTGCTGACTAGCTTCTTTACATTCCGCTTACTATACTAAATATAAATGATTTAACTGTGTGTGTGTGTGTGTGTGTGTGTGTGTGTGTGTGTGTGTGTGTGTGTGAATGTAACTGTATATTCAAGCTTACTTAAAGATTGACTTCCTGCTTTTTTCTAGGGCCTGTGAAAAATGGAACCAAACTCTCTGAGGACTAAAGTTCCAGCTTTCTTGTCTGATCTGGGGAAGGCCACATTGAGGGGGATCAGAAAGTGTCCCAGATGTGGCACATACAATGGAACCCGGGGACTGAGCTGTAAGAACAAGACATGTGGAACCATATTCCGCTATGGTGCACGGAAGCAGCCTAGTGTTGAAGCTGTCAAAATCATCACAGGCTCTGAACTGCAGGTCTACTCAGTGAGGCAGAGAGACCGGGGCCCCGATTACCGATGCTTTGTGGAGCTAGGTGTTTCAGAGACAACAATCCAGACGGTGGATGGGACAATCATTACTCAGCTGAGCTCCGGACGGTGTTATGTGCCCTCATGCCTGAAAGCAGCAACCCAGGGCGTTGTGGAAAACCAGTGCCAGCACATCAAGCTGGCTGTGAACTGCCAGGCAGAGGCTACCCCTCTCACCTTAAAGAGCTCAGTCCTGAATGCAATGCAGGCCTCCCCTGAGACTAAACAAACCATCTGGCAATTGGCCACAGAACCCACAGGTCCCCTGGTACAGAGGATCACTAAAAACATTTTGGTGGTGAAATGCAAGGCAAGCCAGAAGCATAGTTTGGGATATTTGCATACATCATTTGTGCAGAAAATCAGTGCCAAAAGTTTGCCTGAGCGCCGTTTCTTCTGCTCCTGTCAGACTCTGAAATCGCACAAGTCGAACGCCTCCAATGATGAGGCTGTCCAGAGATGCATTCATTTCTTTGCCTGTATCTGTGCCTTTGCCAGTGACGAGACATTGGCTCAGGAATTCTCAGACTTCCTAAATTTTGATTCCAGCGGTAGGTAGTATGGTTGACACAGTTACTCTGTTTTTCTAAAATGGCAATGAGAGTTCTACTGATGGCATTTGGAGATTGTCCTAGCAACCTTCAGAAGCAGTTGCTAGATAATTCAAATGAAAAGCATTCCTTCTTTTAATCCCAGTCAGCACACTTGCATAAAGGTTGGTTGGTTAGTTGGTTGGTTGATTGGTTGGTTGGTTGGTTCAAATTGATCAAGAGACTTAGTCATTTTCATTGAGACAATGGATATAGCAAAGTTAGCTTCAGTTCAGTTTTTCCTCTATTCAAAAGATGCCCTATATTTAGAAAAACAACAGCAACAAACAAATCAGTTTTGTTTTGCTTGCTTTTTTCTTCTCTTCAAATTAGCCCCTTGCCAAAAAGACAACCTTTTAAAGTTTCTGCATCAAGTATTTTATTGTTGTCATAAATGTGCTTTTTTCTTGTAGATGCTTTTTGTTTTCATAGTGATCTTTAATTGGCAGCAGCTTTGAAAGTTTTAGTTTTACATTTTTCTTTCTTCCTTCATTAATAGTCTATGAACCAGTGCATGTTTTGGGGAAACATTTCTTTTTGAAGATTTATTTATGTATGCATACAAGAACTGGGGTGTAATCCAGAGGTGTGGCAGGGTGAGAGGATTCACCAGAGAGAGGAAGGAGCAGAACAGGCAGATCTACTGAAATACACTGCTGAGGGGAGCAGCGAGCTAGGCAGGAGAGATCTGCTGCGCCATATGGATTGCTCTCTGGCTGGCCAGGGATTGAACTATGCTGCAGTGGCTGGCAATAGCTTGATAATGCTGTCTTTAACCCCTGTGCCATCAGGGAGGCCCGGGAAACTTATTTCAAAGCAGACACTCACTCCCTAATTTGTTCTAGGGATTTTGATGTCTACAAATAAATTTTCTCATGTAGGGGCCCATACTTACTCTTTTATAGTATTAGTAATTGAGACCTCTGTTATATTTTAGGTCTTAAAGAGATTATTGTGCCCCAGTTAGGCTGTCATTCAGAATCAACAGTATCAGCTTGTGAATCTACTGCCTCTAAGCCAAAGAAGAGGAAAAAGGATGAAGTATCTGGTAAGAAGCTGTTTGGTTTGTTGTTTGATTGGGTTATCTTTAGAAATTGTTTGTGGTTTGGTGTTTCACTGAATCTGAGCAGTTACAAAAAATAGATTTTGTTGTTATGTTATTTTTTTCCCAAAAAAATGTTTTACTTTCAGCTGATGATGTTTGTCAAGTCAAGCTAAGAATTGGTTCTGTGGGGCAAGTAGAAAGTCCAATCAAATTCAACTTTTATTTTTATATGTTATTTGTTCATCCCTTAAACATTCAGACTACTCTTTTACCTTAATCTGCTATAGTACAGTGATAATGAAGATTTCATACACAGGGTGCCTAAAAAGACCATGTGCAATGTTTAATTATCTTGTCCACACTAATTTAGGAATATAATTTGTTACTTCATTGTCAGCATGTGGCATCATCACACACGTATACTATATATATACACACATATATGCATATATACAGTTCAACACAGTGTCAGTTAAGGACTCATAAATCAATATTAAAATACTGAAGGGGCCTCCCTGGTGGCACAAGGAGTTGTGAGCACCACAATGTGAGGCAGTCCGCAGCCTCTGTAGCGCAAGTTCGATCCCTAGCCGGCCAGGGAGCAACCCTGTCTTGCTCGCTGCTCCTTCGGCAGTGTATTTTGGTCATCTCTGGCCTATACTCCAGCTCTTGTATGCATAAATAAATAAATTTAAATAAAAAATAAAATACTGAAGTAAGTACCCTAAAATATATTTCAAAAGATGTAGATTCTTTTTAAGATTTATTTATTTATACAAGAACGGGGATACAGGTCAGAGGTGCTGGAGGGTGAGAGAATTCAACAGAGAGAGCGGGGAGCAGAACAGGCAGACTGACCAAAGTACACTGCCGAGGGGAGCAGCAGGCGAGGCAGCAGAGATCTGCCACACCATATGGGTTTCTCCCTGGCCGTCTGTGAACCGAACCCGCGCTACAGAGGCTGTGGGCAGCTTCACAGTGCAGCACTCAACTCCCTGCACCACCAGGAAGGCCCAAAAGATGTAGATTCTAAACAAAATGAAAATATCACCTGGTTCACAAATGTGAACCAAACTCCTAACTGCCTACTATCCAGAGAAATGTGAACATTATGGAGATACAAAACTAAAACAAGTTATCTTTTGTGACCAAATTAGCAAAAACTTTTAAATCATAAGACCACAGGCGAAGGTGAAATCAGCTCTCGGCTTTGACTAGTGCAGTGTAAGTTATTATAACCACTCATAAAAAGTAAAAGTAGTTTGTAGTGTCTGTTAAGAACCTTAAAAGTATTTCTACCCATGGGGTATTGCTGGAGGCAGAGCAGGTGGTAGTACTTAGGAGTTTTGATACTGGGAAGCTGAAGAAAGAGAAACAGAGTGACTTGGTTGTTTCTCTGTTTTGAGAGGAAATTCTGGCAGCAATAAAGAACATAGATTGTTGTTAAATGTTTAATTAATGATCTTTCCCAGGAAAACTTAAAATTAAAAAAAAATTCTTACCCTTTGAGTCAGCAGTCCTACTTGTAAATAACCTCTTTTAAGGAAGTAATACTGGGTATGGAAAAAACATTTTGTTCAGAGATGCTCATTTTATGGTTATTTATAACACAGAAAAATTAGGAACAACTAAAGTCCAACCACTGGGGGTAGACATATGAACCATGGTAAAGCCACTTGATTGGGTATCAGGCAGTCATTAAAAATGACTGTGAAGAATTTGGGAATGCTTGGATTATTCAGGTAGCCAGATAGAGTACTGAATGCTCAGTTCAACTTGAATTTCAGATAAAGAATTAACAGTTTCTAGTTTAAGTGTGCGTTATTTGGAATGTAGTTCCTGTGCATTATTTGGAATGTAGTCATACTAAAAAATTATTCATTTATTTGAAATTCAATAAATTTTTTTTTGCTAGGTCTGGCAATCCTGGTATAATCATAGCTACTCAAAATTGTAAAAATAGCAAAATTATATACAGAAAAAAAGAAGATAGTTTATCAGAAAATTAATAATGGCTGCCTGAGAGAGGAACACAGTGTTACTGTTTATGCTTTCTTCCTTTCACATCTAGTCCTTCCCACCCCCAACTTCTGTAAAGAATGTAGAAACATAAAATGTTATGGACTTATAACATTAGACTTAATATATCACAGTAGCCTTTCTTCTAGACACTAAAGCTAACTTAGAATTTAGCAAAGATTTTTTATGTTTTAGACACCTCAGAAATTAATATCAAATCAATTTATATCTGTAGACATGTATTAAACACAGTACTGATTTGTGCTCTAGGTGCACAGATGAACAGTTCACTATTGCCTCAAGATGCAGTGAGCAGTAATCTAAGGAAAAGTGGCCTAAAAAAGCCAGTGGTTGCTTCTTCACTAAAAAGGCAGGGTAAGTCTCCCTTTCCTCAGGATAGGCTAAAAAGATGACAAATCATCCTAAAGAAGCCAAAAGTGATATGATCAAATGTTGCCTGTTGACAAACACTAGTTGCCTGTTGACAAACACTAGTACTCACTGAAGCTGAGTTATGTCCTGCCCCACTGCTCTCAAATTATATTCAGAACTAAATTATAGCTCTTAAATAACAAATGCAACAGAAAATGACATGTAGTACAACAGTTATTTTATAGGATATTTCTACTCATTGCTTATCACCCACATAACATTAGTATAAAGAATCAGACTTGAAAAATGGTTTTTGAAATTATGCAGTGATAAATATTTGTTAAGAAGACAAATCTAGTCTGTTCTCCAAAGTTAATGATGTTTGAAAACATATCTAAAAGCAATAGCATCTATAGTTCTGAATTTATAGGAAGGACAACAGAATAGCTTAAGCTATTCTGTATAGTTAAGCTATTCTGTATAGAAAGACGTGTATCTCTGCACAGAACAATTAAACTTGTGTATTTGGGGATCACTATTTTCTTAATTTTCGTATAAATATGGCTGGATGATTAAAAACTAGACATCAAATCCCTGCCCTCATACTCTGGTTTTGAAGATAAGACCAGTACGTATATAGTAAATAATACAAGATCATATATTAATTAATTCAGAACTTACACGTTTTAGTAATAAATGTTTTGGGGATTCAGGAAGCAAGCAGGTCAACAGTATCAGATTTTTTTTTTAAAGATTTATTTTTATTTATTTATTTATACAAGCATTGGGTACAGTCAGAAGCGTGAGAGGGTGAGAGAATTCACCAGAGTCAGAGCAGAAAGCAGAGCAGGCAGAATGACGAAGCATACTGCTGAGGGGAGCGGGCGGCAGGAGAGGTCTGCGCGCCATGTGGGACCCTCACCCGGCGGCCAGGGATTAAACTGGTGCTGCAGAGGCTGCGGGCAGCTTCGCAACAACCGCTGCGCCACCGGGGAGGCCCAACAGTATCAGATTTTTAACAAATTTTCATCATTTCCTTTGTCACAGTTAAAAAATAACTTAGTTCAAATTATCAATATATGCATTTACCTATGAGGATTTTAATTTCTAATGAATAGTAGTAATGGCATCATTATCTCCCTATAAAAGAGGCTGTATGCCACATCTGTGAAGACATTTTAGGAGAAGAAAATAGAATAAAATGGTAGGCATTCTTCAGAAATAGCACCGATTTCTAGGTCTCTAAAACAGTCATTATAAACAGTCATTGTAAGACCATTCTTCAATTGGCACTTCAGTGTTGAAGGACTACATACTTTCTGTGCTTAATAATCTTCAACATTTTATCTCTCATAGATTTTCATTTTTTTAATGGATTCTTTTTTAAAAATTCAGAATCTTCCATTTCACTTAATGTGTCTAATTTCTTCAAATTTCAAATTTTTTCTTTTTTTTCTGTATAAATTCTTAGCTTTTTCAAATTTCAGTTACCTATTTATTCATTAAGAAAAGATAATAGTTATGGACAGTTTCTGTTTTTTTTTTTTCCCAGCCTGTGGTCAGCTGTTAGATGAGGCACAAGTGACCTTATCCTTCCAAGACTGGCTGGCCAGTGTCACAGAACGTATACATCAAACTATGCACTATCAGTTTGATGGTAAGTATTGTCACCCAACTGAGCTGTTGCTGGAAGTAGAGGAAATTAAAGTAATTGTATTTTAGTTCTACTGTTTTGATAGAAAAAATAATCAGACTTCAATCCAAAGTGCATTGAACCATAAAAAAGTAAAATTCTAAATGAAAGGGAGGAATAATTAAAATGCAGAACCAGCAAAATGAATTTATGGATGGGGTAGAAAAGCACAGCAAATAATAAATAAAAGTACATAGCTTGATCCTGGTGGGGGGTTGGGGGAAGGGAGGTGTTCCTGTGTCTGCACTCATATCTGTGTTTGTGTGCAAGCATGTATGTTAGGTGACAGACATACTAAAACTTTAGCATATCACTGTAACCCCAAAACTTAAAGAAAGAGGAGGAAATAATTTAGAGAAAAATCTAAACATGTGAGGGGCCTCCCCTGATGGCACAGCGGTTGAGCGCTGGCCTGCGAAGCTGCCCGCAGCCTCTGCAGGTGCCGGTTCGATCCCTGGCCACCAGGCGAGGGTCCCACATGGCGTGAAGATCTCTCCTGCTGCCCGATGCTCCCCTCAGCAGTGTGCTTCGGTCCTTCTGCCTGCTCTGTTCCCTGATCTGGCTCTGGTGAATTCTCTCACCCTCCCGTGCTTCTGACTGTACCCGGTGCTTGTATAAATAAATAAATAAATCTTAAAAAAAAAAAATCTAAACTTGTGAGACTAAGATAATTGCGTAAAATTATGTACATGCTGAGGAAGATTAGAAAACCCAGGATGGATTTGGGTTGATTGTCATACCTTCATGGTATTTCAGCAGTTTCAGAGGTAGACCAGCCAGTTCATGTCCATCCCTGATGGATGGCTTCCTAGGATTTTTACAAAATGCAATACTCATGGATTTTTTTTTTATAATTTTATTTTTATATTCCCCATACAATTGCAACCCCCTTATTTTGACCCCAATCCCTCCCCTCCCCGCCACCCCACCCCCCATAGAGTATCTCTGGTTCATAGTTTTTTGTTGATTTTGATTTTCACTTTCTTATAGTTATTCATTTTCCTGGTCCCTTATTTAAGTTTTCTAGATTCCTGCTATGAGTGAGACCATCCGGTATTTTTCTTTTTCTTTCTGGCTTATTTTGCTGAGCATGATCCCTCCCAGTGCCATCCATGTTGCTGCAAATTGCATGTGTTTATCTTTTTTGAATGCTGAGTAATATTCCATACTCATCGATTTTTGAGGCAACTCATAGCATTGTTGGATAATGATAGCTGTGAGGAAGGTCTTCCTTATGCTAAGTGGAAACGTTAACTTATACTTCTGTGGATATAAGTTCTGCACTCTAGCTGCATGGAACAGTTCTGCTCCTATTTCCAAATAACAAAACCTGCCACTACACACATATACCCATTATCCTGCCTGATAATTTTCTCTTTTAATATATCTTTTGCTAGCTAATGCATTACAGATCTGCAAATACTCATCATGGCATATTTACATACCTTATATAATTTCGATATTCTTTGCTGAATATGTTGCAATTTGTGACCATCATTTTTTTTTTTTAAGATTTATTTATTTATTTATACAAGCACTGGGGGACAGTCAGAAGCACAGGAGGGAGAGAGAATTCACCAAAGCCAGAGCGGGGAACAGAACAGGCAGAGTGACGAAATACACTGCTGAGGGGAGCAGCGGGCAGCAGGAGAGGTCTGCGCGCCATGTGGAACCCTCGCCTGGTGGCCAGGGATCGAACTGGCGCTGTAGAGGCTGCAGGCAGCTTCGCAGGCCAGCGCTCAACCGCTGCGCCACCAGGGAGGCCCTGAACATCATTTTTTTTTTTAAGATTTATTTATGCATACAAGAACTGGGGTACAGCCAAAGGTACAGGGGGTGACAGGATTCACCAGAGAAAGAGTGGGGAACAGAACATGTAGATTGACTGAACTACACTACTGAGGGGAGCAGCAGGTGAGACAGGAAAGGTCTGCTGTGCCATATGGGTCAGCTACCTGGCAAGGGGTCAAACTCATGCTGCAGTGGCTGCGGATAGCTTCATAGTGCTGTGACTTAATCCCTTGTGCCACCAGGGAGCCCCCAGTTTATGAACAACATTTTGAAATTAAAGCACCAAAACTGAATAATAACCTGAGTATAGATACTCAATGGAAAGTGATAAGCTTTGAAGAATTCAAAGTAATTATGACTTACTGTGAAGGAAAGGGGCAAGGACACGATCTTGACACATATGCTTAATTTTACTTATTTTTAAAATTTAAAATAAATAGGGCCTCCCCGGTGGCGCAGCGGTTGAGCGCTGGGTTGCCAAGCTGCCCGCAGCCTCTGCCGCGCCAGTTCGATCCCCGGCTGCTCCCCGGCCACCGAAGGAGGGTCCCACATGGCGCGCAGACCTCTCCTGCCGCCCGCTGCTCCCCTCAGCAGTGTACTTCGGTCCTTCTGCCTGCTCTGCTCCCCGCTCTGGCTCTGGTGAATTCTCTCACCCTCCCGCGCTTCTGACTGTACCCAATGCTTGTATAAATAATAAATAAATAAATCTTTAAAAAAATTAAAAAAAAAAAAAAAAATTTAAAATAAATAAAACGTCTTCAAAAGTTACTTTTTAGACAAAATAAGCTGGGGGGGGGGCAGTTAAAGGGAGAGTCTTTAAATTTTCCTTTTAGGGCCTACCCCAGTGGTGCAGCGATTGAGTGCTGGGCTGCAAAGCTGCCCGCAGCCTCTGCAGCACCGGTTCGATCCCCGGCCGCCGGCTAGGGTCCCACATGGCACGCAGACTTCTCCTGCCGCGCCTGCTGCTCCCCTCAGCAGTGTGTTTCGTCATTCTGCCTGTTCTGTTCCCTGCTCTGGCTCTGGTGAATTCTCTCACCCTCCCGTGCTTCTGACTGGACCTAATGCTTGTATAAATAAATAAATCTTTAAAAATAAATACAAATTTTTTTCTTTTAAATTTTATATATTTATGTATTATTTGAAATAGTATAGCAAATACCTATTAACTTACCTCCCCAAACGGAATATGGAACATTTACAATAGCCCCTCTTCCATTCCCATAATACCCCCTTCACTAGCTCCATTACTACCACCTTTGTCAAAAGAAACTGTTTCTTAGAATTTTTCTTAGAATTAGCTCTTCCTTAGAATTTGAGTCTGTCTTTCATGAGGGCTTTTCTAGATTAATCTGTAAGCCTGACCTCTAACATATCAACTGAGTTCTGGTGAGTAAGCACTTGTTTTAGAACTGAAATGAAGAAAAAAGAATCAAATGAATTTAATAGCCCATAATCTAGTTTCAGGATGAAAGAATTTTAAAGTTCTTGGGGTGGTGAAGTCTCTAAACTGCCCAGATATTAATATTTTAATGGCTCAAAAGCAGTGGCAGTTTTGTTATTAATATTCTGAATTAAATAAAGGAGGCTAAATCAGTTAAAGGTATTCTATCTTTCTATGGAATTTTAGAAAACCTTTCATTTAATTTTTCTTGGCCTACTCTTTGTTTCAAAAAAGCATCTAAATTGTCTATAAGAGTCTTCTTTAAGAGACAGTCAAGGTTTTGTCCAGGCCAGTAGAAATTATAGGTTTTATACCTGTGGTTCTGGATGTTGATGTTTTTCCTCTGCCAGGACTAGCCCCATGGGCAGAATTTTGTTTCCCTCCCCGCTTCGGCAGAATTTTTAAGGAAAACTCTGAACTCCTTGACCCCTTTCATGAGCACACTTTCTGTTGAATTTTTGTTTAGTGTCTTGCAAGTTGCTTTAAGAAGTTTGATAAATATTTTCAAGCATTTTGGCTATCTTGAGATTATATTTAGAGAGAAGGATTGATGCTTATTGGATGGTGTCTTAATTTTGTGGTTTCTGGCTTGTAGGTTCCTGACCATGTGAGTCTGCATTTACTTTTCTTAGACATGAATGTAAATAGCAAGTGCTTAGAGATAGCCAGAAGTAAATCAAATTTACCTTCTCAATTCAGATCATTATTCTCATCTCATCTCAGTTCATAAGGAAACGTCTGTGTCAGGGTAATGTTTATAAAATAGGGGATTTAAAAAGTTATCCTTGGTGGATGACAAAGATCTGGTGTATTTTTAAAGTTGCAAGGGATCACATGTAGGGGTGGTGACAGTGCTTGACTCATAAAGGTCCATCAAAGCCTTCTTTTAGCCTCTGTATAAAAAAACTCAGTGGTATTTTTAGTATTTACTGCTCAGTCCCATGTCTTCCACTCCTCCCTACAAACCAGAGAGCACAGAGTTTCTTTAAATGAGTTTTTTCTTATTTCCTGTAGGCAAACCAGAGCCACTGGTGTTCCACATTCCACAGTCCTTTTTTGATGCCCTGCAACAAAGGATATCTATAGGAAGTGCAAAAAAACGGCTCCCCAATTCTACCACAGGTATGGGATTTTTCCTCAGCGATAGCTGTCTTAACTTTAGAGAAATATGTTTGGAAAACTCATCTAGAACTTTCAGGATTAAAACTTCTAGTCATATCTCAGAGCATGAAGCCTCAGCCAATCAGCTCTTGGAAAAATGATCACATTCTTCAAAAACCCCATACTTACTCCATTAAGAGTTTTTGGAAAGATTCAGAAAGCTCAAACATGTTAAAGAGCAGCTGTAAAGTATAGCAGAAATACCCACCAAGAAGTTTGATATTTTCTAGATCTGAAACAATTCCAGTGAAAGTTTTACAGATTCCAGTTGTTGTTTAACTGGCTTCTTAGAAACATATTATAAAAACTAAAACTTTTTCCATAATTCTCAATTTTTGATGAAAGAATGTTTTATTTTTAGAATAATTCTTAGGATTGGAACATTTTAATTACATTTCAATGCTTCTTTTTTTTTTTTTTTAAAGATTTATTTATTTATGTGTATAAGAACTGTGGTGCAGATCAGAGGTGCAGGGGATGACAGGATTCACCAGAGAGAGTGGGGAGCAGAACAGGCAGATCCAGTGAGAAGAGCAGCGGACTAGGCAGGAGAGGTCTGCTGCGCCATGTGGGTTGCTCCCTGGCTGGCTGGGGATTGAACTCGTGCTGCGGTGGCTTGATAGTGCTGTCTTTAACCCCTGAACCACCAGGGTTTCATGTAGTATCTTTCTACTAAAAATCTCAAGATCCCCTTAGGAAGTAATTGGAAATACTGAAGAGAAGAGGGAGAAAGGATTGCTCAGTGGCAAATAGCCCAAGTGTAACTACAGTTAGAAATCAGTGCTGTTTCTTCAGCAAATTGTCATTTGATGATGTAATAGTGACTGTTAATTCTACTTTTGAATAGTGTAAGCTGTTAGCCATTATATTCAGGGCCATAAAAATCTTTGTCTTTATAGCTTACCTTCTGACTTTTGAGGCCGTATTGATTCTTTATTCCATTTTAAATGTTAGACCTAATGCATTCATTTTAAGACTTTTTTTTTTTTTTTTTTTTATAGAGGCATGCTTTATTTATTTGTTTGCTGGTTTGTTTGTTTGTTTTGTTTATACATGCACTGGGTACAGTCAGAAGCGCGGGAGGGCGAGAGAATTCACCAGAGCCAGAGCGGGGAGCAGAGCAGGCAGAAGGACCGAAGCACACTGCTGAGGGGAGCAGCGGGCGGCAGGAGAGGTCTGCGCGCCATGTGGGACCCTCCTCTGGTGGCCGGGGAGCAGCCGGGGATCGAACCGGCGCCGCAGAGGCCGCGCGCAGCTTCGCAACCCAGCGCTCAACCGCTGCGCCACCGGGGAGGCCCCTAATGCATTCATTTTAACCCACCCCTTATCTGCTTTTTTCAGTCCTTTCAATGGAACTCCTTTATAATCCTGCAGTCAGGACAATGGGTTAGCAACCACATTAGCAGGCTTATACTCCATGTAATTATTTTAAGGCATATGATTTAACTTCTTATGTACCTAAAGTTGTAAGAGGTTGTAAGAAACTGTTTTGTAATGGTGTCCTGCTTGTGTGACTTTGGCAAATAAGTTTTTAAGTTAGCAAAAAAAAGTAGCATCTCGAAGCATCTGAGATTTAGCATAATCCATATCATTTGATTTGTCACTTTCTGTGAAACCTTAGTATATTTTTGTATCTGGGATTTCTTTTTAAAAGAGCTGAGATTCTATAAGGATAGACTATCAGTGCTTTGAAATCTTTAGAAACTGGGTAACAAAAAGAATATTGTTTTTGGGTAGTCAAATTTTGTCTCCTTTTTACTTTTCAGCTTTTGTTCGTAAGGATGCCTTGCCCTTGGGAACCTTTTCCAAGTATACCTGGCATATCACTAATATCTTGCAAGTTAAACAAATTTTAGATACTCCAGAGGTAAGAGTTTATCTCTACAATAGTGGGAGGGCTGTGAGGGGAAGAAGGAAACAAGTAGGGAAAGTATGTTTGCACCCATTTCCTGGAGGTTTAGACACTAGAGCGAATGTCTTTTTATTTTAATATTCAGAAGTATTCATAACTTTGTAGTTCTGATTTTAATGGGTAGTTCTGATAACTTGTAAAAATATCTTAAATTAGAATATCCTTTTTCTCTGCTTTTGAGATCAGAAAACAGAGGTGATTTTTCCTATAAATTAAATAATGATCCCCTCCTTGCTGTGGTGAGCCCTAGACTAACTGACAGGCAACTAGAAAATAGAGAAATAATTTGAGATGATTTACTGTTTGTGAAGTCAATGGCCAGCACAGTTAAACCCTCATCCCCAAACCACAATTTAGTTCTCATTAAAGAAATGGCCACTAATTAATGTGTTCTTTTTCCGAGGAAATATTAGATATTTTTTATACTTTTTTTTTTTTAAGCAGATTTTGAAAATTTGAGGATTTTGAAAATTTTCCTTTCCGACAGTAATGGAATGTTGTAGAAAATTTAGAATAATGTGATTTGATATAGTAATCCATTAAGTTTTTTTTTTTTTTTTTTAAAGATTTATTTATACAAGCACAGGGTACAGTCAGAAGCGCAGGAGGGTGAGAGAATTCACCAGAGGCAGAGCAGGGAACAGAACAGGCATACTGATGAAGTACACTGCTGAGGGGAGCAGTGGGCACAGCAGGAGAAGTCTGCACGCCACGTGGGACCCTTGCCAGCCACCAGGGATCTAACCGGTGCTGCAGAGGCTGCGGGCAGTTTCACAGCCCAGTGCTCAACCACTGCACCACAAGGGAGGCCCTCCATTAAGTTTTTTTTAAAGATTTACTTATGCATACAAGAGCTGGGATGTAGGCCAGAGGTGCGGGGGTAGGGGTTGAGAGGATTCACCAGAGATAGAGTGGGGGAAGAACAGGCAGATCTATTCTGAAATACACTGCTGAGGGGAACAGCAGGTGAGACAGGAGAGGTTGGCTGCACCATGTAGGTCACCTCCCTGGTTGGCCAGGGAATCAAACTTTTGCTGCAGTGGCTGGTGATAGCTTGATAGCGCTGTCTTTAACCCCTGGGCCACCAGGGAGGCCCCAATCCATTAAGATTAATTGCAAGGCATTGTTATGTTCAGAAAAAGAATAAATTGGTACCTCCAGAACTTATATGTATTCCCTAGAAAAAGCCTAGGTTAGCACCTAAAAATACCTGAAGAACTTCTTTAAACACAGGATGTCTCAGACAATCTAGAACAAGGGGTATTCTGGGAGGCACTGATGCAACCCAGAGCAAAATCAAGTGAAAGTAGAGTTAATAATCATTGGGCTTCTGTCCATTGTGTGTTATTTATCTACATTGTCTCATTTAATCCTCTAGCCATACATTGGCATTCACTATATTTTACAGATGAAAAGCAGGCTATGAGAAGTTCAGTAACTTGCTCATTCTGCTGTTTAGTAGCAAAGGCAGAATTCAGTTCAAGTTCTGCGTGGCTCAATCTCAAGGACAGCACACAGGATGTGAGATCAGCTGTAGGTGTTGCTGCTAGAGATTTAGGAGAAGAATGCTGCTAGCAAAGCAGTAGGGGGAGGAATAAAACTGACTTTAGAGCAAATCTGTGCCAACAGCTGTGATATAAGCATGAATATGTGGGGTTCAGTTTCTAATGGTTTGGCTAAGTTCTAATCAGAGAAAGAAGGAAAAAGCCTTTTAAGCAAGAAAAGACAGATATATTCGTAGAATTTACATGAAAATAGAGGGAAGTTGTAATTTGAGCATAGTTAACAAAGAATGAGTAAATAAAAGCTCTGTTGTCATCTGAATGTTTGTCTGTTTTGAAAGTTCTTCCTTTCTCACGTTTCTTGGTATCTGTGTCCAGATGCCCTTGGAAATCACCCGGAGTTTCATCCAGAACCGGGATGGGACTTACGAACTGTTTAAATGCCCTAAAGTGGAAGTAGAGAGCATAGCAGAAACCTATGGTCGTATAGAAAAACAACCAGTGCTTCGACCCTTGGAACTCAAAACTTTTCTCAAAGTTGGTAAGTGAATTGGTGATTTCATTGGTACATCTTCCTTTCAGGATCAACAATGTGCAGTACACTGCCCTAGATTTTTTATTTTGACCTCAAACAAATTCATTCATTTATAAAGGTAGTCATGAGATAAGGTGTTTTGTTTCATTTGAGTCAGTGTCTTTAAATATATATGTATATATTTAAGATTTATTTTATTTATTTATACAAGCACTGGGTACAGTCAGAAGCGCGGGAGAGTGAGAGAATTCACCAGAGCCAGAGCGAGGAACACAACAGGCAGACTGACAATCATACTGCTGAGGGGAGCAGCAGGCGTGGCAGGAGAGGTCTGCGCACCATGTGGTACCCTCGCCTGCGGCCAGGGATCGAACTGGCACTGCAGAGGCTGTGGGCAGCTTCGCAGCCCAGTGCTCAACCACTGCGCCACCAGGGGAGGCCCTAAATATATATTCTTTAAGATTTATTTATTTATACAAGAACCGGGATACAGGCCAGATTTGCGGGAGAGTGAGAAGACTCATCAGAGACAGAGTGGGAAACAGAACAGGCAGACTGACTGAAATACACTGCTGAGGGGAGCAGTGGGCAAGACAGGAGAGGTCTGCTGCACCATGTAGGTTGTTCCGCCACCAGCAGGGATCGAACCGGCACTGCAGAGGCTGTGGTCACAGCGCTGTGCTCCACCACCTGTGCCACAGGGAGGCCCTGAGTCAGTGCTTTTATAAGAAAATTATAGAAGTAACACATTTTCATTGTAGAGAAATCATAGATTTCATTACAGAAAATAAAGGAGAAAAAAAAATCATCTATAATTCCATCCACATTAAAGACATTACCATTACAATTTTGGTGTTTACCTTTTCAGATAATTTTTTGTGCATGAAGAGAATTCCTAAAACATGGGGTCGTACCTCATCTGCTTTTTCACTTAAAAATATATCATGAACAGCTTTCTATGTCTGCTATTAACTTTTTTGATTATTATAAAACATATATAATATAAAATTTATTATTTTACCTATTTTGAAAAATTGTACAATTCTGTGGCACTAGGTGCGTTTCCATTGTTGTGCAACCTATCACGACCATCCATCTATTAAGACTTCTTTTTTTAAAGATTTATTCATGCATACAAGAACCAGGGTACAGGCCAGATTCTGGGAAGGTGAGAGGATTCACCAGAGACAGAGTGGGGAACAGAACATGCAGGCTGACTGAAATATACTGCTGAGGGGAGCAGTGGGTGAGACAGGAGCGGTCTGCCGCGCCATGTGGAATTCTTGCTGGCCGGCTGGCATCAAACCGGTGCTGCAGAGGCCACGGACAGCTTCACAGCACTGCACTCAACTGCCTGCGCCACCAGGGGAGGCTCTCCTAAGACTTTTTAATCTTCCTCAACTGAAACTGTATCAATTGAACACTTAACCCCCTATTCTTGCCTTCTTCCAGCTCATGACAGTCATTTTACTATGAATTTGATTACTCAAGGAACCTCATATAAGTCAAATCATGCAATATTTCTTTTTGTGATGGCTTATTTCACTTAGTATATGTCTTCAAGGTTCATCATGTTGTATATAGCATCTATCAAAAGTTCTTTCCGGGCCTCCCCGGTGGCGCAGCAGTTGAGCACTGGGTTGCGAAGCTGCCCGCAGCCTCTGCAGCGCCAGTTCGATACCCGGCTGCTCCCCAGCCACCAGAGGAGGGTCCCACATGGTGCGCAGACCTCTCCTGCCGCCCGCTGCTCCCCTCAGCAGTGTACTTCGGTCCTTCTGCCTGCTCTGCTTCCTGCTCTGGCTCTGGTGAATTCTCTCACCCTCCCTCTGACTATGCCCAGTGCTTGTATAAATAAATAAATAAATATTTTTTTAAAAAAGTTCTTTCCTTTATAAGACTGAATAATATTCCATTATATGTATATACCCCATTTTATTTATCCCTTCATTGGCTGATAGACATTGGGTTGCTTCTGACTTACCTGTTAGGAATACTTTTTTAACAGCTGCATAAAATTCATTCTTTAAGGAACCTTGCTCTAATCAATCCTCTAAGTTCAAACTTTTTGCTCTTATAAACATTACTTCCTTTTAGAACTGACTTCTTTTAGATAAGCCTTTTATATCCTTAATTATTTCCTGATTTAGGATATTCTTAGGGTTAAATTCCTAAAAGTAAAATTGGAGGGTCAAAAGTTATATACATTTTTAGGGCTTTGTTTTTTGTCACACTGCTCTTCAGAAAGATTGTAATATTTTTTAGGGTAGCTTATTCCTGTCAACCATGTATGAAAGAGTTTGCCTCTCTCTCTTTTTTTTAAGATGATTTTATTTATGCATAACAAGAACTGGGGTACAGGCCAGAGGTACGGGGGAGTGAGAGGATTCATTAGAGACAGAGTAAGGAGCAGAACATGCCTACTGACTGAAATACACTGCTGAGGGGAGCAGCAAGCCAGACAGGAGAGGTCTGCTACACCATGTGGGTAGCTGCCTGGCTGGCCGGAGATTGGATGTCGAACTTGTGCTGCAGAGGCTGCGGATAGTTTCATAGTATTGTACTTAATACCTTGTGCTACCAGGGAGGCCCGAGTTTTTCTTTTTTTAAACTTTGTTGATTTGATAGGCAAAAAATGTTGTCTCTTTTAGTTTGCATTACTCTCAGTGAGAATAAACTTTTCATATTGGTTATTTGTGTATCATGACTTTTTGTCTATTTTTAACTCAGGTATTTGCATAAGTTAATAATCATAATGACAACTATAGCAACTGTACTTTTTAAGCACCTACTCTGTGCCAAGTAGTATGTTAAGTGCTTTTTGTGTATTAATTCATTGGTTGCTTATCAACCCACTGAGAGGTAGGGTCTGTGATCCCACTCTGTAGATGAATAAACTGCAGTAAAGGGAGGTGCAGTCACCTGCCCAGAGTTATACAAGTAAGTGGTGGCCTTCAGCCTCAGGCAGTTTTGGACTCCAGAGCCTGCATTCTAACCACCTAGTAACTCACCTATTTTTCCATTGTCTAGACCATAAGCTATTTCAGGGCTGTGAACTATGTGATTCTTGGTCATCAGTGTACCCCAGGACAACACAGTGCCTGGTCCATAATAGGTTCTCAGTAAAGGCTTGTTGAGTGAACAATGAATGAGTGCATGCATGATGCCAGCCAAAATTTGAATTGCTTATTTTATGTTCTAGCTGGCAGGCACCCTTCATATCTCTAATTATACATTTATTCTTTTAGGAGAAATGTAGAATTATTTTGTCGAGTCTTGTGAACATATCCCTATATGTAATTTTGTTGCTCTTGTGAATAGGATGTCTAACATGTTTCTCACTTGTTATTGCCCATGTATGAAAAACTCTTGGGGTTTTTTTTTTTTTTTTTTTTTTAGATTTATTTATTTATTTATTTATTTATGCAAGAACTGGGGTACAGGCCAGATGAACGGGATGGTGAGAGGATTCACCAGAGACAGAGCAGGGAACAGAACAGGCAAACTGACTAAATACACTGCTGGGGAACAGCGGACGTGACAGGAGAGGTCTGCCTCACCATGTGGGGACCCTCACTTGCCAGCCGGGATCGAACCCGCGCTGCAGAGGCTGTGGATAGCTACACAGCGCTGCACTCAACTGCCTGTGCCACCAGGGGAGGCCTGGTTTTGGTATTTTTATTATCAAATTGGCCTACTAGTTGCTTCAAATCCTCTGGTTTTGGGGAAATCACCCAAAAAATAGTGGTAATTTTGTTTCCTATCACATGTTTTTAATCTCATTTTTTTCCTTGTTAAATTAGCTAGGATTTCAAGAGCAACAATGAATAATTATAAAAATAACAGCCATGATTATCAATTTAGACTATACTAAAAGCTCTTCCAGTGTAGCATTTTCCCTACTATGTCTTTAAGAAGAAAATGTGATAAGATTCTGTGTAAAAAGAAGTACCTGGTAAAATAAGTTTGAGAAATGTCTCATATTAAAAGACACTTCATTGGGGCCTCCTCTGGTGGCGCAGCAGTTGAGCGCTGGGCTGCAAAGCTGCCCACAGCCTCTGCAGCGCCGGTTCGATCCCTGGCCACAGGTGAGGTTCCCACATGGCATGACAGACCTCTCCTGTCTCGCCCTCTGCTCCCCTCAGCAATGTGTTTTGTCAGTCTGCCTGTTCTGTTCCCCACTTTGTCTCTGGTGAAGCCTCTCACCCTCCCAACATTTGGCCTGTACCCTGGTTCTTGTATAAAATAAATAAATAAATCTTTAAAAGACACTTCATTGTAAGGTGCTCAATGTAGTAACAACTTTTTTTCCCCATTATTGACATGACTTTATTATTTCCTTTTTAATTTTTTTTATTATTTTTTAAATTCTATATATTTTTTACATCATTTTTCATTTTTTCACAATGTATGCATTTTCATCTTGGTTATCGTCCCCATACAGTTCCCACCCCCACCCTTGTTTTGATCCTACTCCCTCCTCCCCCACCCCTGTAGTGTGTCTCTGGTTTATAGTTGCTTGTTGATTTTGATTTTTACTTTATTATAATTAGTCTTTTTCCTGGTCCCTTATTTAGGTTTTCTAAATTCCTGCTATGAGTGAGACCATCTGGTATTTTCCTTTTTCTTTCTGGCTTATTTCACAGAGCATGATCCCTTCCAGCTCCATCCATGTTGCTGCAAATTGCATGAGTTTATCTTTTTTGATTGCTGAGTAACATTCCATTGTGTATATGTACCACATCTTCTTGATCCAGTCATCTATTTTTGGGCATTTGGCTTGTTTCCATAGCTTACCTATTGTAAATAGTGCTGCTATAAACGTAGGGGTGCAGGTGCCCTTTTGAGTTAATGTTTCTGTGTCCTTTGGGTAAATACCTAGGAGTGGAATTGCTGGATCCTATGGAAGCTCCATCTTTAGCAGGTTGAAGAATCTCCACACAGCTTTCCATAGTGGTTGAACCAGTTTGCACTCCCACCAGCAGTGCAGGAGAGTTCCTTTTTCTCCACATCCTCACCAACATTTGCTGCTGTTAGTTTTTTTTTAATATGTGCCATTCTCACTGGTGTAAGATGGTATCTCATTGTGGTTTTCATTTGCATTTCCCTGATTACAAGTGATGCTGAACATTTTTTCATATGCCTCTTGGCCATTTGCATTTCCTCTTTGGAGAAGTTTCTTTTTAGCTCTCCTGCCCATTTTTGACTAGATTATTTACTTTGTTTTTGTTGCCTCTCATCAGCTCTTTGTAGGTTTTTGTGATCAGTCCTTTATCATTAGTGTTGTGTGCAAAAATGTTCTCCCAATTGGTGGGGTTTCTCTTTGTTTTGGTTCGTGTCTCTTTTGCTGTACAGAAGCTCTTATTTTGATGTAGTCCCAGCTGTTTATCTTTGCCTTCACTATCACTGCTTTGGGTGATGTGTCTTTAAAGATGAGTAACTTTTTTTTGGTGAGGAAAGAAACTTTGCCAAAAAACAAAAACAAAAACCTGAAGAAGAAAGGAAACTACCAAATGACTACTCTGGTTATCAACCCAGTTGTTACACTCAGAACTCAGAAAATGTTACAGTTGGAATAGGGAGGCAGCAGGGTATAGTGCTTCAGAATATAATTTATCAGGTTTAGATTCCATCCTATAAATTTGCATGTTAAAAAGATTCAGAAATAGGGCCTCCCCCGTGGCGCAGCGGTTGAGCGCTGGGTTGTGAAGCTGCCCGCAGCCTCTGCAGCGCCGGTTCGATAACCAGCTGCTCCCCGGCCACTGGAGGAGGGTCCGGCATGGCGCACAGACCTCTCCTGCCGCCCGCTGCTCCCCGCAGCAGTGTACTTTGGTCCTTCTGCCTGTTCTGCTCCCTGCTCTAGCTCTGGTGAATCCTGTCACCCTCCCGAGCTTCTGACTGTACCCAGTGCTTGTATAAATAAACAAACAAACAAATAAATAAATAAATAAATCTTTAAAAAAAAAAAAACCTCTAAAAAAAAGAAAAAAAGATTCAGAAATAAAAAAATACCTGTTGAACTTTACTTACCCTAAGGTTTCCCAAACTTATTTGACAAGTGAACACTTATTAGGTGCATACCATTACAGAAAATACTTTTCTAGGAAAACTACTCTAAAGTTTCACTATATAATAAAGTGCTATTGATTATTTTCAGATTTTTTTTTTTTTTGCTATTGCAACAGTGTCATATGCTTAGGTTAAGGCTTTGTTAAGTATTTTGTTAGGAACTAATACTGAATTTTATGAAATGCCTTTTTATCATTGAGGCTTGTCTTTTGAGCCAAGCATAGTGAACTTTATTAATAAATTTCTAACTTTGCATTAATCTTACACTCCTGTAATAAATCCTATTTATTTTTTAAAGACTTATTTTGGGCCTCCCTGGTGGCGCAGCAGGTTAAGCACCATCCTGTGAAGCTGTCTGCAGCCTCTGCAGTGCGGGTTCAATTCCCCGCCGACCAGGGAGAAACCCACATGGTGCAGCAGACCTCTCCTGCCTTGCCTGCTGCTCACCTCAGCAGTGTCTTCGGTCCGTCTGCCTGTTTTGCTCCCCACTCTATCTCTGGTGAATTCTCTCACCCTCCCGCACCTCTGACCTATACCCCAGTTCTTGTATAAATAAATAAAATCATTAATAATAAAAAAAAGACTGACTTATTTATGCATCCAAGAACTGGTGTGTAGGCCACAGGTAAGAGGATTCACCAGAGACAGAGTGGATCACCAGAGAACAAGTGGATCTACTGAGATACAACGCAAGGACCAATGCAAGGCAGGAGAGGTCTGCTGCACATGTAGGTTAGCTCCCTGTCTGGGGATCAAATTCATGTCACAGTGGATGGTGGTAGGTTGGTAGTGCTGAGACTTTAATCCCTGCGCCATCAAGGAGGCTCTGTTTAGCATTCTTTAACTTTTTTGTTACTATTTTAAATTTCTTTATAAAATCTCAGTATTATATAATTTCAATATTATATAATTGATTTTTATTTTCCTTAAATTTTAGTTTAGTCCCTTTATTAGAATTGCTATAGTTGATACCTTTTTAAAAAAAAAAAAATTGGGCCCTTCCCAGTGGTACAGTGGGTGAGCACCGCGCTGTGAAGCTGTCGGCAGCCTCTGTAGTGTGGATTCAATCCCGGCCAGCCGGCAAGAATCCCACATGGGGCGGCAGACCTCTCCTGTCTTTCCTGCTGCTCCCTTCAGCAGTGTATTTCTGTTGTCTGCCTGTTCTGCTTCCTGCTCTGTCTCTGGTGAATCCTCTTACCTTCCATGCTTCTGGCCTGTACCCCAGCTCTTGTATAAAAATAAATGAATCTTTAAAAAAAAAAGACTTTTTTATGTATTTATACATTTAAGAGCTGGGGCTTAGGCCAGAGGTAGGGGGTGTGAGAGGATTCACCAGAGACAGAGTGGGGAGCAGAAGAGGCAGATCTACCGAAATACACTACTGAGTGGAGCAGCAGGCGAGACAGGAGAGGTCTGCTGCGCCATGTGGGCCAGCTCCCTGGCCAGGGATCAAACTTGTGCAGCAGTGGCTGCTGATTGCTTCATAGTGCTAAGATTTAACCCCTTGTGTCACCAGAGAGGCTCCAGTTTTTCATGTTTAAATCTTTGATTTTTTGAAATTAATTTTGATGTAAGGAACAAGGTAAGATTCAGCCATCTTTTATTTTCTTGCACATAGCTATCTGGTTAATGCATCTCATTTATTAAAAGATACACTTGTATTTCTTTGATTAATTGAAAATGCTACCTTTACTTTATGCTCAATTCTTCTTCTGTTGGTGTCCATTTGGAATTGTTCTGTTTTGATTTCTTTTTTTTTTTCAAATGTTCATTTATGCATACAAGAACTGGGGTAGAGCCTCCCCGGTGGTGCAGCGGGTTGAGGGCAGCTCTGTGAAGCTGTCCGCAGCTTCTGTGGGACAGGTTCAATTCTTGGCTGGCAGGGAGATACCCACATGGTGTGGCAGACTTCTCCTGTCTCGCCCGCTGCTCCCCTCAGCAGTGTTTTCAGTCCGTCTGCCTGTTCTGCTCTGTCTCTCGTGAATCCTCTCACCCCCCACACCTCTGGCCTGTACCCCAGTTCTTGTATGCATAAATAAGTAAATCTTTAAAAAAAAATGGGTCTTTATTTTCTGCGGACCAGCACAGCAGTAGACGATGAGGCCACCTCAGGGTTGAGAGAAGCGTGCAGGGTGGTCAGGGCGTCGGTGAAAGAAATGACAAACAGACACACTTCAAGAGTGAAAATCTGAGTGTAATTTTCTTTGAGTTTGTGTCCAATATATATATGTTTTCCAGAAGCACAGGGAAAATGAATATCAATGAAATTAGCTTGCTCATGGGCTCAGCCTATCACCATCAGGGAGGTGATCTACATAACAAGCAATGACTTTTATAGAAGAAAGAAGGAAGTTTAGAAAGACAATAAGGGATTAAAGTTTGTAGTTCTAGAAAGACGGGATAAGATTTTTAGCATTCTTGTAGTGGTTCCTGGTGGTCGTTATCTTTTGATAAGCTTCTGTCTTTTCAGGGAACTTCCGCTGTACTTCCTCTGCTTCAGGGTGTTTTGCTGTTCTCCGCCTGCATGCTGGTTGCCCAGCCGGACCTAGGGAAGGTTAGCCCTAAAGGTCACTGCAGGGGGAGGTGCAGCATTTATTCTTTCAAAGATAATAAATAATTCTCTGAATCTTTTTGGGGGGTAGATACAGCTGCTGTATTTATCCCCTCTTATTCATATACATATTTTTGGAAGTTATTGTTGTGGTACCTAGCACCATTTTTCAAATTAGCTTTTCAATCAACTCATATAGTTTTTTGGTTTTATTTACTTTTTTTTTCCTATTTAATTCCTGAACAAAGTAAGATCTGTCCAGACTAAAATTTTGAAATTGAACCATTGTTCCCTTTTTTTGTCAGGCAACACTTCCCCTGATCAAAAGGAACCAACACCTTTCATCATTGAATGGATCCCAGATATCCTTCCCCAGTCCAAGATCGGTGAGCTGCGGATCAAGTTTGAATATGGTCACCACCGGAATGGCCATGTGGCGGAGTACCAAGACCAGCGGCCCCCCCTGGACCAGTCCTTGGAACTGGCCCCTCTGACCACCATCACTTTCCCTTGAGGCAAAATAAGTCTTTTGCTGCTAAATTTGCACATCCCCTCCCCTTGACAACTTTAAATACCAGTTAGGTACTAGAACTACCTGTTTATTAGAGAACTGCTCTTAGATAAGATAAAATTTCTCGTATGTTCACATGGATTCTGTTGAAGTAACACTCTTCTTGTAAATAGCCTTTTTGGTGCTGCTATGTATAGTCTTCATTATAAATTTGGTGATATTTCTGGCTAGAGTTTTTAAAGGAACAGAGAAAACCACTTCACTTTCCTCCTTTAAGAGCTCCCCTTTAGAGTTTGTTTTAACCCTTTTCTAATTCTGTAAACAAGTTAGCAGCAGTCTGCCCTACACCAGTAGTGTTGGAAAGTTAACAATCTGGTTAGGGGACAATGTTAAGAACCATCTGGGCAAAGTTAAACTCAAATGCTATTCTCAATGCACAGTGTCCCTAGTTTTTCCGTATTATATCTCATGTTGCCTGGTTATGAAATTATAAATTTTGGAGGGCAGAGATGTAGGTGATAGTGAAATAGGAAAAAGAGTATCCAAGTATCAAGGGAATATTGACATTTCAGAAAAATGCTTGTAAGTGCTTTCTCCAAAAGTTTTACTGCTGGAAAGTTGAATTCCTTTTTCTGAGATAATATGTTGATTACAGAATGGAGCTACTGAAAGCCACAGAAATAGAAATGTGTCTTGAAGAAAAGAAGAAGGGACTGAACCTTTCCTACATGCCTACTATGTGTCAGGCGTGTCCATTTACATTCTCACTTAATCATTTTTCTCACTTAGTCCTCATTATCGAGTTTAGGCATTACCCTTCTTTTACAAAGTTAAAGAAAGAGCCTCTCTAAAGAGAATGTGTTATCCTAAAGTACATGTTCTTTCCACTTTATCATGTTGTTTTGATATAAATTCCTTATAATTCCTTGTCTTGGGAAGATAAGAAAAATCTGCATGAAGTAGGCTCTTGGTTGTCTTTTGATTGCAAGTAACAAAAACCCAACTCTCACCAGCTTAGGCAAAAATGAGCATGAACGGCTGGTTTGTGGTCATTAAAATAGGGCTGGACAAGCACACTGGGGTAGAGTGGGTGTGTAGGCTAGGTCTCAGCACTCGGAGCCAGGTTCCATCCCACTTCTGCCTCTCCTGGGTCTTCATTCATTCTTGGCACAGAATGGTAGGAATTCTGGCTCCTGAAGCACCTGAGATTGTGGCTTCCATCCTGGAACTGGACAGATCGCATTCCTCCCTCCTGAACCAAAGGGCAAAACCCCTCAAGAAATAATAGAGGGGGGCTGAGCATTTTTGTAAAAGGGGTTTTGCCTTTACAAGAGGGGGATGGGTAGACAAGTTAATTGTTTATCTGTGTGATTGAGGGCTAGCTTGTATGGATACTTCTCAGGTACTTAAGACTGAGGAGAGCCTGAGGAGGTTCACAATTTTAAACTTGCACTGGGCTTCAAAGGAAGGGGTTTGGATAGTTACGGAGAAGGGGAGAAATTAAAACTAGAGGCAGAGGGCCTGCCAGAAAAGCAAGAAACTTAAATAAATATGATTGTTAGCCCATTCTGAGAACTTTGAGGACATCATTCACAGCTTTTCAACAGAGACAAATCTGTGGGTGACAGGCAGATGCCTGACCTGGAAGACTACAATGGTTATAAAACACATGGGTGGAGTGAATAATCTACCAGAGAGTGCCACACTCAAGTGCTAAGGTCTTCACTTAGGACCATCCCGGCCCACTTTCACTGCCCATCAAACTTGAATGGGGGCTAGAGTTATATTGATTCTCTCTTCTAACATGACACCCTTTCTTCCAGGTCAAGCATAGGCGTATGAGCACCTATGGAACTTGCACCATCACTCCAGACACCTCTGGGACACCACCAGCATCCCACTGTTGACCTCATTTCAGACTACTCACACTACCAGAGTATCTGGTAGATACTTCTACCAGAACAGTGGTCTTTGAACTGTACCCTCTTGCTGCTGCCATTCCACACTGCAGTCTCCATTTGTATTTTGTATTTTATAATACAGTATTCAGAACCCTCTATATCTGGTCTCCTGTCTACTGCACAGACTGATCATCCTCAGACAGTGAGTGTGTTAATGGGTGAGAGAGGATGCTGTCTAAAACCTCCCCTGGGGTAATGTGGCCGGGCCCCAATATTGTGGGCATTGTGAGAAAAACCTGTTATTATTCCTCCAACCAAGACACTAGTTCTAACATGTCCCTGCCTCTATAAGAACTGCTGTCATCTCAACAGCTTGATAGTATTCAAAGGAGTGATATGTCATTTGGAGACCTCCAGAAAAGCTGACTCCAAGAACCACCCACCTAAACGAAGGTCTGTAGGCCTGCCACCTGGCTCTCTCTAGGTACCAGATGTCATCAGCTCTGTAGGCCCCTGGACCCAACAATTTCAAGTCATTTAAGTCCACCCATCTTCTATTGATTGCTGTTATGTCTGATCTGCCAATAACCTTTTTCCTGTAGCCCATATGCACATAGACATGAACATACTCCAGTCCCCAGCCCTGGCCACCTACGGAGTGCAACCTGTGGTGACAGTCAAGATACTGTTCTCTGTCAGAGCCTGATTTTCCCATGTAAGAAAGAGCCCAAAACTTGCCCTTCATTAGAAGAACCCGCAGAAATCCCACTCTTACCTGCTGAAGGTGAGGGAATGGTCAGGGGCTGCCCTCCTCCAGCTCCTTAAATTAACCAAACCCTTTCTAGCATAAACCAGGGACAATACAGATAAGGCAGCCTCAGGTAGCAGACCTGTGTCTACTAATTGTGAATTTTCTTAAGATGGATCTGCTTACCACTGCCCTCTCTCCTCTCAGTCTATTTCGCTACCTCTTTTTTTTTTTAAATCTCACATTCTGATTTCTTGATTTTCTATCTTTGCATCTTGTGATATTTTCTGAGACTCCTTGATTCTCTTTTTAGACCTCCTTTTTGACCTGGCTCCCTGCAGCCTGCCCTCCCATCATGCAGTTCTGCAAGCTCCCTTCACATCTTTCTAGACAATCCCACCCTGTCTCACCAATGAAGCAGTACGACCATACAATTTAATGTGCATTGTTAGAAAGCGTGTCCTGTTTCAGAAGTCCTGGGCTGAGTTTCCAGGTTCTGTGTTTCTATCATTAATCTGGATGCAGAGTGTGCCAGACTGCAGACTGCGCTTTGATTAGCAAGCCCTAATGCCTAACTTGCTACTGTGACTCCCATTTTTCATTGCCACTCATGGGGGAGGGAGGAGCAGTTATGAAGAGTAGAGAGGGCACTAGCTAGCTCAGAACTTGGCGTTTCAAGGAAGTCGGTGTCAGCTGCTTGATGGCACTCTCCCAGGAAGGTGCTCCAACTAAGGGAGGCACGAGTCTTGGCCCTCGCAACTAGTTCCAAGGACACTACAAAAAGTAGGTTTGTAACCTATACGTTTCCTGCGGTGTCTCTTCTCTATCCCCCGCAGCGTCACTTTTTCATTTGTCCTCCCCGCACCCTGTCCATGCTAAGATCCAGATTGCAGACCTTGGGTGCAAACCCCAATTGTGCGACCTTGGAGAAGTTATGTAACCCTCTGAGCCCGTTTCCTCATCTGGATGATGTGCATAGTAAATAATACACTGCGCGTGAAACGCTCCTTAAATGCCAGCCGGTACCCTTTCGCCCAATTGCAGTGCTCGCTTCTTCCTCTTTCACAGCTTCCTCTTACTTAGCCTTGAGGTCCGAACGGTGCTTTTTGTCCCTTTTAAGACTTTCTGTGCAGCTCTACTTCTGTTATCAGCTATACGGCAAGGTCACAATTTAATTGAACGTAAAAGTGGGTGGAAGTAAACATGATGAAAGGGAGAGGGGTGCTATTCATTCCTATTAAGAACATTATTTTGGTAAATTCGAATCAGGGGAGGTTATAACCATAAACGAAGGGGCATGGGGATGACGCTTCCACACTCCTACTGAGAAGAGAAGGAAGAAAAGACACGCGGGACGCCGCGACCGAAGCAGTCACGCGGCGACCGCCCCCTCGCCTCCACCAAATGACGTCAGCCTCGTTCTCCTCAACCCCGCGACGCCGCTTCCGGCCGAGTTGGCGGCTTTTCTTCCACCAGGCGGCGCCGCAGGACGTTCAGTGGCCGACTCCTGACGCGCAGCCGCACTGGACCCCGGACACGTCACCAGTTTCGCGTCTTTTCTGGAGAGCGCGGGAAGGCGAGCGCTGGTGGGTGGTGACGTCAGCGGGGTTCCCCGCGTGGCCCGCGGGGGCGGAGCCGGGGACGTGGCGCGCGCGGGCGAAGAGGGAGGAGGGGGAGGGGCGCCGAGCGCCGTTCCCGCCGCGGCCGAGCGGGCCGCGCCCACCGCGGACGCTCCGGCGCCCGCCTCGTGACCCACTGTAGGTCAGCGCCGGGGCCGACCTGAGGGAGGGTGCTGACGAGGCGGGCTCTGCGGGGAGGGGCGCCGGCGGCGGAGCGCCAGGCGTGCCTCGGGCACCGACCTCCTGGCACCCTGGGCGGCCGCGCCCTCGGCGGGCGGGATCGCGTCTGGACTCCTGCCCGCGGGTCCTCGGGGGCAGCGGAGCGGGCTCGCGGCGACAGGCAGCGCGGCTCCGCGGGGAAGGCGGAACTGCGCCCACCGGCTCGGGCCTCCCGGCCGCCTCCCCGGCTCCCTGGGATTGGCCACCCTCAGACCCAGGCGGATCCTAACTGGTGGAGAAAAAGAAAGAACCGGGGCCCTGGGGAGCCAGGCTTCGGATCTGAGCCGCCACTGGCTGTTTGCCGCGAGCGAGGCGTGCGGCGTTTCTGAGTGTCGGTTTTCTGAGCCGTGAAACTGAGAGCACCGACCACTTCACACACCGTTAGGCTGCGCCTGGCGCGAGGTAGACGGTAGTCAAAATATGAAGTTCCTTTTCCACTTCCTCGCCCACCAGGTCCTCAGAGCCAGTTTGCAGGAGCATTAATCCCTGAAAAGGCTTTTTTGTTGTTTGGGGTACTGACTTTTACTCGACACTTCCCTTTACGTAGGCTGGGCTCCACGGCCTGCCCAGTGAGTTTTTTTTTTTTCTTTTTTTATAGAGGCATGTTTTTTTTTTATTTACTTATTTGTTTGTTCGTTTATACATGCACTGGGTACAGCCAGAAGCGCAGGAGGGTGAGAGAATTCACCAGAGCCAGAGCGGGGAGCAGAGCAGGCAGAAGGACCGAAGTACACTGCTGAGGGGAGCAGCGGGCGGCAGGAGAGTTCTGCGCGCCATGTGGGGACCCTCCTCTCGTGGCTGGGGAGCAGCCAGGAATCGAACCCGCGCTGCAGAGGCTGCGGGCAGCCCCGCAACCCAGCGCTCAACCGCTGCGCCACCGGGGAGGCCCCCAGTGAGTTTTAAAGAAAGGGTGGCACCTGTGACCTAATAAGTTGAACCTTGGGTCTGATCGTAATTTAGGGAGGGAATGGTTACAGGAAATTTCTTTGGGCCCCCAGTACTTGGAGAACCAGGTAACTCAGCATAAGATTTCTTGCTGGGAGCCTTGCGTGGGCTCTCTGCCTTGGGGCACCCTTCGCTTGTCTTTCTCCTCTGGCTGCTTCCCAGAGTCTTTCATCTCATATTACTATGGTCAATCATCTTTCCTGGATGGCCTGAGCCATGGGGACCAGCCAACCTCTAGTAGCTTATACAGGTTGATGTAACAGTACACAAAATGCAAGACTCTCCTAGAAAGGAAACTCGTTTATCGTGAAGTGCTTATTTAAGTATGTGTCAAGGACTGTATTAGGTTCTTCACACACTTTCATATGATTCCTGCCACGGGTGATGTTAGGTGGAATTATCCCTTTATATAGAGGAGGAAACTGGCTAAGTACGTTAAATAACACTTCTTACATCTTACAGCAGAGATACAATAGATCAGGCTCTTGGGGGCATAGTAAGGTACATTGCAGAGTGCTGGCAAAAAAGGGCAGAATTTCATCAGCCCATCTCTAGAATATGAGAAGCTCAAGATGATTTTAGAGGGTTTGAATGAATACATGCTACATTGTGGGCTTCCCCTCTATATCCCCATTCTCTTGGCTATTCCTGCCATTTCTATCAAAGCAGGTTAAGTGACCGATCAAGGGCAGCAGTTGATGCTGGAGAAGCCCCAAAAGACAGAGAAGGGGCAACCGTCCCCCATTTTGTCTTGATCAAGGATGGGTTAATGAAAGGACTCTTGTGTATCAGACTTGGGCCTTTTTTTAGCACCATCTGGCAGGAGCCACCTCTTCTCGCACCTGCTGCTTCTACAAACCATTGCTCATCTGCCAGTCAGCAATGCAAAAGGCATAAATGTGGTGCTTGTGTAATTTGGATTCAGTGTACCCCAGGGACAGCTGTGTTCTCTGCATTATGTTGTGAGAATGACAGCACATACCTACTGCTGAGTTTTATGTGGAAATGCAAGAGATAAAAGAAAGGCAATAAAAGGGTAAGGCCCCTCTCCATTTCCTTCCTTCCTTCTTCCCCCTCTCTCTTCCTCTCTTCTTTCTTCCCTTCCTTTCATTTTTAATCTCAAAGCTTTGCTAAAGCATAAGATAGAGAAATTCCCAGGGTAAGGCAAACTAATAAGGGAATAGTTCCTCAAAGTCCAGGGTTTTGTAGGACTAGGTTACAGACTTGTTGGTTTTGAACAAGGCAGGTAGCTTCTGTTTTGTAGAGAGCAAATGAGCCTAACTGACACAGGTCACCTTAAATGGAGAATGAGGTTTTTTTTTTTTCTTCTGCTTTGCTACCAAAGCAGTTCTTCTGTCCTAACTCATGCTAACATACTTATTGAAACCTACAAAGCATGGTGCCTCAGATACTTAGAGTCTAATTGGAGAAATGTCTTTTGTTTTGTCAATACAGCATGTGTTCTTAAGGGATAGGAAGCAAGTTTGCCTTCAGACCAGTAAATTGAATGAGTAGCCACCCATGAAAGTAAAACTAGAAATTATCTGTAACTATGTTACCTAAAAGTTTGCGGACACCCATAACATTGATAAAATATTTGGCAATAATTTCAAGAAAGAAGGGCTGGAAGATGGTTGTAATTTAGGTTATATCTAATTAATTGTGGTATAAAGCAGTTTGGAGAACTGAAGAGTAGGGGTTTAGCCATCCTCAGAAATAAGTACTGGTTCTTCCTAAGGAAGGGCAGGTCTTGACTAAGGGGGCCTAATCTCCCTCATTTCCTTGGTCAGACTACCCCTGCAGCAAGGAAGAGGGCCCTGCCTTAAAGGAGAGACAGGATTTTAGCTTGGTTATTTTTGTTCTTAGTCCACATTTACCACGCAATCTTTAACCTAAGAGGAACAGATCAGCCAATCAGTCCTATTTAAGCATACCAGTCCACCTAGAATGTCCAGTATTCTTTGGTGTGACTCAATATATTGGTATTTGTTTTGTATGCCCCTTGACCTCAGTGTGAACTTGGTTAATAGATATTTGAGAGATGGGGTTCCCTCACAGTGGACCTGCCTGAAGTGTAAAGCCCAGATCTGGGTCCTTGTTTAAATTCAATGAGATAAGCACTGCATCATGGGGACCTGTGGGAATGGGGTGGGAATGGGGTAGGAGGAGAGGTAGCTGGGGCAGGAAGCCAGCTTTGCCAGGGAAATACTGCCCTTGTCTTATTGTTGACCTTCCTGTTGCAGTCACACTCAGGAAAATTATGTTATCAACACAAGGCAGAAAGTGCTAAGTTTTAGATGAGTGATACAGGCATTGAGTAGTGTGGATTCAGAGGAAGGTGGTATTACTGTAGAAGGTTGAAGGATGGTGCCACAAAAGAGGTAGGTAGGACTTGCCAAATGGATGTTTTTAGTAGGTGGAAATGTTGGAGACAGAGGAAACACCCACTGCCACTTCAATGTAGTTGGCATCTAGGGCTGATATAAAATATATAGTCATTTGAACTCTTAACTGGTAAGTCAAAGAAAAATGTGGCAGGAGAGGGAAAAGGTAGGTCCTAGAGAAAAAGAAGGGAGGAAAAAAATCAATGATTCAGACAACAATTTCTTTATTCAAAAACAAAATGAACAAAACAAAAGCGCTGTTTTTTTAAGTTTACATTCTAGTGAGGGGAGGGAGAGAAAGACAATGGAAGGAAGTAAAAAAAGAAGATAGGAAAGGACAGCTGGAAAACTGTATAGTATGTTAGAAATGTTGTGGGTAACATTAAAATGAAAGGTTGGGAGGTTGGTGGATGTACTAAAGTGGTTTTCCTCCAAATTTCAAATGAATTATGTATGAGTTAATATAGTATCATCTCATTATTATGCTGATGATATATGAATTTCATCATATTCTGTGAGTTGGGAGAGTTAACCAGATTGTGGCCCAAAAGATAAAATTTATGTATATGACTCACTGCCTGGGAAAAAGTAAGCCAATGTATCTGAATAGAGCATTGAAGTGTATCTGAAGTGTGGAAAAGTCAGATACAATGACAGAAAAAAAATGGAATTGCACCCTAGACCCCTCAATATAAACACTATGGTTCTAAGAAAATAAATGTTGACCAGGTGAAATATGATAGAGGAAGTGGAAAACTAAGCACCTTCCCAACTCCTTTTCCAGCCCTGGGCAGAGACTGGGGAGTGGGGAAGGGAGGAAGTCAGGCCTTGAGACTTCCTGGCTGGTGGAATCATCAGAGACCACATGTGTTTCCTCAGCATTTCTCTGTTTGCAAATGTAAGTATGGGGCTGGAGATAGTGAGGTTGAGGATGACTGGATCTAAACATGCCTACCCTGTGCTCCTTAGCTCTATTTTCTGCACCAAGAGTTTCAGAACTCTAAAGTTTATAATGCACCTTCTTGGTAACAGATGAAATTGGTACACAAAAATATTGACATTCTGGAGGCATTTTGATGGCTTATGAGCAGCATGAGACTCAATGTAGAAGGAAGTAATGGTTTCTGGTTGAGGAGAGAAAGATCACATGTGAGACAGTACAAATAGTAACATTAATAGATAGTACCCATTGAAACAAGGTCCTCAAAAGTATGTGGGGCATGACCTCAGAGTCAGTGGTAACCAATATTTGCTTTGGAAAGGGGAAAGTGTGGGAGTGGGACTGTACAATAGAAAAGGGAGTAGGGTTGGTAGCTGAACTTGGCTCAGTAAGTTCCTTTCTGCTTCTGGCCTCCCCAGCTCCCATGTTAATGGTATGATAGTGGGGAATAAAAAAAGATTTCCAAGGGCCTCCCTGATGGCGCAAGGGGTTAAATCTCAGCTGACCCACATGGCACAGCAAACCTGTCCTGTCTCTCCCTCTGCTCCCCTAGCAGTGT